>NC_085932.1:12497500-13787500 GCF_963556715.1 Cydia fagiglandana
CTCGCGTTCCTGTGTTGTCATCATCATCCTCTTCATCAGCAGTGTCACCGTTTTTATTATCGTCGTCCTTTTCTACTCGCGTTCCTGTGTTGTCATCATCAGCAGTGTCACCGTTTTTATTATCGTCGTCCTTTTCTACTCGCGTTCCTGTGTTGTCATCATCATCCTCTTCATCAGCAGTGTCACCGTTTTTATTATCGTCGTCCTTTTCTACTCGCATTCCTGTGTTGTCATCATCATTCTCTTCATCAGCAGTGTCACCGTTTTTATTATCGTCGTCCTTTTCTACTCGCGTTCTGTCTTCATCATCATCCTCTTCGTCAGCAGTGTCGACGTTTTTATTATCGTCGTCCTTTTCTACTCGTGTTCCTGTGTTGTCATCAACATCATCGTCCTCGTCAGCAATTTCGCCGTTTTTACTATCGTCGTCCTTTTCTACTCCTTTTCCTGCGTTGTCTACTCCTGTTCCTGTGTTGTCTTGTTTCTGTTTAGAATCATCAGTTTTATTTTTGGTATCATCATCGTTTCCATCTTTCACATTTATGCCGCCGGCTGCCAAAAAAAGTGAACAGTTATTTATTTTAGTTATTTGTCCCGGAATCTTTGTATCGTTGTCTAGAAGTCAGAATTACAAAAAAGACCGCCAAGTGCTAGTCGGACTCGCCCACTGAGGGTTCCGTACTTTTTAATATTTGTTGTTATAGCGGCAATAGAAATACATTATCTGTGAAAATATCAACTATTTAGCTAGATATAGCCTGGTGACAGACAGACGGACAGTAGAGTCAGTAATAGGGTTCCGTTTTTTACGGTACGGAACCCTAAAAAACAACAGCTGCATAATATTGTATGAATATGCCTAAAAACACTGGTATGGCTGTGGGTATCCTAAGAACACTGTGCCGGAGGGCGCGCCGCGTTTTAGCAGGAGATGTAAGGTCCACCACCTTGCATTTTAGAGACAAAGCAAACCGCTTAGAATAGGTGTTCCTGGGGGTGATATGAGCTGATTAAGCCCGGTTGCCAAGAGGTTCCCCCTAGCAGGTGAGCAGGGGAGGGGGGAAAAGTCTAGTTTGGTGTCTTTTTCGTGTAATTCGAGGATGAAGAATTTCATTTCTGTGACTAAATTTTCACTCACCCATACAAATTCGTAAATTTGTCAAACTTTTTTTTTCATAACTGTTAAAAATGTTTTGTATCGCGCGGCGTACCTGCATTGTAAGAGCGGTATGCAGCGTTTAGGATTTTTAAGTATGTTTAGATGATTTCTGATAAGTTGTTATTCTTCTGATTGTAGATTTCATTAATAAATTACTTCTGGACGTGATATATATACAAATATAAATTAAATATATAAATAAAGATGTTGGGAAAACTTTCGCCAATAGAGTTAAGTAATAGTTCGTCGATTTCTAATAGAGCCCGACGGCTAATCCTAATGTCTATTGTTAAGTAAAACCGCACGTGTAGGCGTCACAAACCCGGTTTCACCGAAATCGAAAAAACCGGAAAAACCGGCCAATTGTCAAAACCGGGTTTTTACTTTAATAAAACCGGCTTTTTCGAGTTTTTCGATTTTACACTTTTGTAAACATAGTTTAATTATTTTGAAGAGCAAATTAAAAAAACCGGGCAAGTGCGAGTCGGACTCGCGCACGAAGGGTTCCGTACCATAATGCAAAAAAAGGCAAAAAAAAATAAACGGTCACCCATCCAAGTACTGACCCCGCCCGACGTTGCTTAACTTCAGTCAAAAATCACGTTTGTTGTATGGGAGCCCCACTTAAATCTTTATTTTATTCTGTTTTTAGTATTTGTTGTTATAGCGGCAACAGAAATACATCATCTGCGAAAATTTCAACTGTGTAGCTATCACGGTTCGTGAGATACAGCCTGGTGACAGACAGACGGACAGACGGACGGACGGACAGCGAAGTCTTAGTAATAGGGTCCCGTTTTACCCTTTGGGTACGGAACCCTAAAAACAATACATTATACGCACTAATTGTATAAATGAACAGCTTTTTAGTCTCCAACGTTATATCTATTTGCCCAGTTTTGCAGATAGGCTGCTTTGATGGTCCTTGAAGTTAAGGCTTCAATCCAGGATGCTTCGGAGATATTTAGGAAGGAAGTTGTGTCGGAGAAGATTGCCTCTGAATTTTAATCTCAGCTCCTTGTTGGCTAGTTTGTTGCACTGGTGAACGCAGAACACCTCGGTCTTGGAAGGGCAGGGGCACAAACGCCACTGAGAGAATAGTCATCTAGATCCAGGTCCTTTTCCAGGATATTTAGTTCAATTTTCAATCTGTCTTTTTGTGTCACAAGGGTATCATCAGCATAAGCAAACTTCCGCAATGTGGTGTTAGGCAGGATACGACTCAGACCTTTTCAGACCTATGACAACTAATACTAGGCGGTGTTGAGAGTGTGGAAAATCCGCTAGCACGTACAGCTCGGCGGCCACTGGGGTACCGTCTATTGCTCTTGTTGTGAAGACTAGGTTCGGGTTCACTTCTCCATCGAGCTGATTTGAACGTTCCTTTGCCTTTGTGAGAAACGACTAAAACAGTGTTGTTTTGTTCCTATCTGCCCAGTTCATGATCGCCTTCTCGTTGGCGTCAGATTTCCTTTATCCCCAGCCGGTATGGTGGCTATTCAAGTCTCAAATGTAAAGGGATGGGTGTTCCAAGTAAGGAAGGCGTGGAGTAGGCCAGCAGCTACGTGGAGGCTTATATATGCTGCATATCCGCGTTCCGCCGACTTGAATAATCGTGGTGGCGATATTGTTGCCATCGATGTTATTTGAAATCACGTTGACCAGGGCAGTAAGAGAAGACCGGCCGCATGTCGAAGTTCTATATTAATTGTTTATGGTATTATAATGCCGCTACCAAATCAAATCCCAGTATTTTATCTCGTTTAGCGAGTTGGGCATCATCAGCGGTGTATTTCCAGAAGGAGGACTATGTCAACACCGTTGTCATTTATAATAGGTTGCTTAGGCATTCCGGTTTAGTATTACTGCTTAGTTAAAAACTTTATTGATGGATTCGGATTGATTTATTGATATGGTCTTGGTAAAGTAAATAGAAATGTCGTGGAAGACGTAATATCAAAACATTGAACCTAAAAATAATTGCTTATTTTACAAATTATACGTAAAATCGAAATCACCGAAAAAACCGGAAACCCGGTTTTGCAATTTCACAAAAACCGAAAAACCGGTTTTATAAAATACGCACGGTTTTGTGACCTGCAAAAAAAGGGTCTTAATTATTCTATTTGGCACCTGAGCGCGGGCTAGTCTGCGGGCTGAAAAACCAGTGTAGGTGCGCTCTTCGATAACGCGCCTTTGTTACGCATCTCGATGACACATTTTCTGTATAGCGGATGGCGCTGGAGCTAATATACGGCGTTGCATGAACAAGAGATTTCCTCTGGCGGGATTGGTCCTTAGGACCTTTGGTCTGGAGGGATGGATTCAAGAAGTGGAGCCACCGAGATTTTTGATGTAAATTTTTAGGGGGTGGGGGGGCTCTCAACTTAATCTTGATATCTGTATCATTTAAGCTACTAGGTCAAGTTTGGTATCGTTTCCGTATAAATCGGGGGTGCCGAATTCATTTCTGATATCACAATGACACCATTCCGAAGTAAAAACACATAAAATATGAAATACTTTTTTTTTAATTCCTCTTCACGCTTAAACTGCTAAACCAATTTAGTTAAAATTTGGCACAGAGATAGTTTGACTCCCAGGGAATAACATAGCATACTTTTAATCTCAATAATCATCCCTTAAGGGTGTGAAAAGGGAGGAGGAAATTTGTATGGTATAGAGATAGTTTGAGTGCCGGGGAAGAACATAGGATAGTTTTTATTCCAAAATAAAAATAAGGTGTAGGATTGTATGGGAAATCAATAAACGCTGAACCGATTTCGATGAAATCTATGTCTACATCTTTGATTTAGTTGAAAATGATACTAAACTTGACTTAGAACCTAAACTTAAAAAAATATTAACCTCAAATGTACAAGACGCTTAACCCCCCCCCCCCCACCCCCACCTGC
Source organism: Cydia fagiglandana (assembly GCF_963556715.1). Lineage (NCBI taxonomy): Eukaryota > Metazoa > Arthropoda > Insecta > Lepidoptera > Tortricidae > Cydia > Cydia fagiglandana. The sequence continues at coordinate 12,501,575 of NC_085932.1, forward strand.
ATCAAAAATCTGGGTCGCTCCACTTCTTAAATCCATCCTTGGGTCCTAAGGACCACTCCTGCTAAAGGGAATCTCTTGTTCATGCAACGCCGTGGTTGATCTTTTTTTGCTCTGAGCAAACACAACTAGTAGCGTTCGACTCGCCGGCACTCAGTAACCGAAGTACTGTAAGTACTTTTTATGCAGGCGGTTTTACTTAACAATAGACAATAGGATTAGCTGTCGGGCTCTACGAGTATTAGAAACTTTATTATAAATGTGATGAAATGAACAGGACAGAACATGTTTGACAGGAAATGCCGCAGATAGGCTTGTCCATATGGGCTCCCAATAACCATTTTGTTTGGATCAGCCCCATTCAGCAGGGCATGGTAGCTTTTGCTGAGGGGCTATAATCTGTCCCCAAACATAGACCAAATCCTACACCGGAACATGCGACACAACTGAAAACCGCCGTGTCGCCGAAAAATTTTTAGCTTGTAAGATTTTACTAGTGTATATGTATGTATGTTAGTTTGTAAAGTATGTATCTATGGGCCTTAGTTGTCTGATAATAATTGATATTTGATTTATTTAGATATTTTGATACTATATAGCCTCCTTGGTAAACTGCACGGAGAATATGTTTACGTAGGTAGCGCATCTTCCATTGGAGGCAGATTCTATAACTGGAGATTTCTTTTTGTAAAAATTACTTTTCGGCACTTTTTTACACTCGTACTTGTACCTGATCTAAAATCAGTAACAAAATACTATGCATTTTTTTAAATAACGTCTAGGGGCCAATTCACACCTCGTAATTCAAATCTGTCCATACATACTATTGTAAGACTCTTACTTCTCATATAAGACAATAATAATATTTCCAACATTGGCAATGCCTGCTCTGTATTTAAACCCCTCCGTTACGGCAGGATAATGCGCTTCAAGCTTTAAATACGCTTTTTCCCTTTCCACACAAAAAAGAAACAGTGTCGCAACCTGAAAAGGCGTGGATGAACGGCACCGTGGTCGTGGCCATTACTTATGTAAATTTTTGAGCGACTTATTTAACGACACGTTGCCATTCCTCCCGTAGAGCTGTTTTCCGTGAGCATTCGTTTACTGTGGCCATCTGCATGGTCCAGCTCATTAGAGATCTTCCTCTAGGTCTGTCACCTCCCACTCTTCCTTGTACAACTAGACGTTCTCGTCGAGACACGTATTTAAAGAAGTTGAGTACTGAGTTTTGCCCGCAGAAAGCAACCGCTCTTTTATGCCAAGCTCCTCAAGAATTGATGCATTGGTCCAGAACTCAGTCTATGATATGCCCAGCATTCGTCTCCAGCACCACATCTCTCGTGGATTCACTTTCTGTCTTTCGGATGGCCTTAGTGGCCATGTCTCAGCAGCATAGAGAAAAATGGGAAATATGAGGGTTCTGACAAGCCTGGCTTTAGTGGTCCTTGTAATGTTCCGGAGGGATTTAAATACGGTAAACAAGGCAATATTGAGCAGCCAATTTTGGAAAAATTTGTTATTGTCGTGTATGACAAGTAAGAGTCTTACAATATTAAAGTTTTCCCAACATCTTTATTTATATATTTAATTTATATTTGTATATATATCACATCCAGAAGTAATTTATTAATGTAATCTACAACCAGAAGAATAACAACTTATCAGAAATCATCTAAACATACTTAAAAATCCTAAACGCTGCATACCGCACTTACAATAGTTACAATGCAGGTACGCCGCGCGACATATTTTTTTTATAGCCACGTCAAATTAAGCCGAATTTGGGCAAGCTGCGGAAATAATTCGTGTAGTTTTGAAAATTGGTACAGGCATACCTTGTGGTGTCCAGATAAACATACTAAAAGTCCTTGAGGGTAGGGGGTGTGCTGGGGGTGTAGAGGGGGGTTGAAGGTACCTTTTTTCATATTTTTGCTCATATCTCGAATATCTGTACGAATAGCATTATAATTAATTCGGACAAAAGTTTTAGCATACAATTTACTACAAATTTGGTTATGTTTATTTTTACTCTGCGATCAATACTTTAGGAGCTACAGCCTGTTAAAGTTAAATAAGTGGTAAAAAATAGACGGTTTAAGAAAACGTCGTTTTTTTGTAATAACCATGGGTCCAAAAAATATGAAAAAAATCGTGAAAACATAACTTATTAAATAATTTCAAGGAAAAATATAGCGAATGTAATCGGTAGAGTCTGTGCGGAAAGAGAAGAGTCGTGGGATTTGAGGGCGCGCCAGTGCTATTTTATGGTTTTTGCTATGCTGACAACACTGGTCACGTGATTATAGTACGACACTAAAGGTCATGATACTTGTATCCCTTTTGTTCCGGTTTTTTACCACGGCTTACTAAACGGAGCCTGGTGGTGGTGTCGGCTCGTCAAATCAATCCTCTGATTTAGCGCAGGCACTAGTTTTCTTTTTAAAACACACTCTTGTTTTTATGTCTCACATACTAAAAAGTGACAGTGCGATTGACAAAACTGCTAAAACTAGTTAAGAATTTGTAACTTTAGTACCAAACAACTGTAATTTTAGTACCAAACAAGATAGAGTCTCATTTATGTACTACCTAATATGTGCAGTCCAACAGTTATTTTAATACAAAACCGGGTAGATCGGGTAGAAATTGGGCATTAGACCTGTAATTTTACTATCTGGGATATATTTAACCAATTGTAAACTTGACTTGTAATGTATCTGTACATTATTAATAATAAATATGAATATGAATAAAAATAGTGCATAAGTAGGTAGGCCTTATTGGGATATGTCCGGTTCTCTCATCTCACGATATTTTACTTCGCCGAAAAGTCTGCTAAATATGAAATACTTATAATTTCGTAACTAACAGAACCTAGTAAACGAACTTACAAATAAAGAAATATTTTTATGAAAAAGTTTTATTCTTTGTAATCGAAGTCTGAATTAAAATATTCAATGTCACTTATGTTTGAGCTAGTTTCAGAACAACCAGGGACTGATGTGAGGAACTGGATGTGCTTGAATCCGGCACGTAGATTACGAATTCTTGCATATCACCTACTTAGCGGTCTTTTATTCGAGATACCGAAGGTACTTTTACACAATCCTGAAAAAAAATTACATATAAATGTGCATAAAATGGCAAGTATCAAGACTATTTGTCAGTTATTTTAAAGATCATGAATGACCTGCATATTTATGAAAATTAATATATTTTGAATTAATATACTTACCGATTATGTACCGGAGACAAGTTACTTAGGGGGCTTATTAAATAGGTAATTATTTAATATTAAATACAACATCAATACCCGTGAATAGCGGAAACACGTTCCGCGACTTTTTGTAAGTCGATAGTCGGCTTTTAGCCGTTTTCTTCCCGCTGACAAAACCGAACAATGTTAAATATAATTTTTCGTGTTTTTATGTACGGTTTCATCGTGTTTTGAAAATATTTTATGCATAAAACTTGCGGTTTTTGTTAATATAATATACAATGACAGAAGTTTGTTTACTTTTTACAAGACATATGTCAAAGGTTTGATTGCCATATAAAATTTAAAATGTTAGTTCCCGTTTCTGCCACGACTCTTCTCTTTCCGCACAGACTCTATAGCTGTTTTTGAGTTATGGCAAATAGTATATTTTGACAGACGGGTAACTACGGAACCCTACACTGAGCATGGCCCAACATGCTCATGGCCTATTTTTTTATAAGTTATCAGCAGGTCGCTTAGTAAGTAAGTAATAGTACATTATTGCAGAGGCCGGGAAAGGGCAATTCGTGGATGAGTTTCGATTTTGTCGGACGACGCGAAGCGGAGTCCGACAAAGAAGACGAATCCACGAATTGCTATTCCTGCCGAGGCATATATAGTGCTTTTCTCCAAACATGCGAGGAAATAAGCTAAAATAATTATTATTTAAGCATCAAGCATCACTCAAATCAAACCTTCACATCCAAAATGTCAAAAACAATTTTCCTCTTTAATTAATTTTTAAAAGTTAAAAGCACAAACTTATTCTGCCATTCAGTACCATTCAATATTCGTTCATTCAATATAATTGCGCAATATAGTTTGTCAAACCAACTTTTCAGTCAGTAAGAACCAGGAAAACTACACCCATCCTTTTCTTTTGGGTGCTAGTACTAGTGTAAGACAAAGATAGTATGATTCTCTTTGTCTATGTTTGAAATGAGAAAGTCCTTTGACAAACTATGTAAACACTTATGAACACGGATGAGATTTAAAAAAAATATAAAAATAATCTTTGATTTTATTAAGCAGTATTCGCACGATCATACACGTGAAATGATAGCTGATCGGGTCGTGTAGAAGCGGCTCGCGGCAATAATAATTGGCTGTTTGCGTTTTTTATTATTAAAAAGTAAAAAACACTACAGTAATAAGTTATTACTGTAGTGTTTTTTTACTTCCCGTCCGCTAGAACAGGACAGCGATAGTTTGATGTTTTTTAGTTAGAATTTGACATTAACGAAGAACTTCCCGTACTATTTTTGCTACAGTAAGGTGAACATTTCCGAGCATATTGGAGAAAATATTCTTTATTGCACCAATAATCATACATCTTACATACATGTAAAATTACAAAGAAATTTTAGTGGAACAATAGAACCCGGTAACAACAGGCGGTCTTATCGCTAAAAAGCTTGCTTACTTTAAGCTAATTTTTTATTTGTGATGAACAATTACAAAAAAACGACGTTTTCTTAAACCGTCTATTTTTTACCACTTATTTAACTTTAACAGGCTGTAGCTCCTAAAGTATTGATCGCAGAGTAAAAATAAACAACCAAATTTGTAGTGAATTGTATGCTAAAACTTTTGTCTGAATTAATTATAATGCTATTCGTACAGATATTCGAGATATGAGCAAAAATATGAAAAAAGGTACCTTCAACCCCCCTCTACACCCCCAGCACACCCCCTACCCTCAAGGACTTTTAGTATGTTTATCTGGACACCACAAGGTATGCCTGTACCAATTTTCAAAACTACACGAATTATTTCCGCTGATTTTTCTAATTTGCTTAGGCTATTAACAGAGTTATGAAACAAAATGCTTGACAAGTTTACTATTCTGTATAGTAGGATAACTGGGCTATTCACAGGTATTTTTTTTCTAGAGCAAATCCTCATAGTTTACATTTTGTAGAGGATTTTCGAAAAAAAATGAAAAGAATTTTTTTGAATATTTTTTTCTACGGGTGAGTGAAAATTTATTCACAGAAATGAATTCTTCATCCTCGAATTACACGAAAAAATACACCAAACTTGATATAGTTGCGAGATGTATGCAGATATACCTAAAGCTTAGGGTGAGGCGCGTCGGAGGCACTTTTCCCCCCCTTCCCTGCCCACCTGCTGGGGAGAACCTCTTGGCAACCGGGCTTAATCAGCTCAGATCAACCCCAGGAACACCTGTTTCAACCGGTTTGCTTTGTCTCCAAAATGCAAGGTCCCCTTAGAAAACGGGACCTTAGATCTCCTGCTAATACACATGTTGTACAATGTGTTTAAACTGTTTGAGGTGTGCAATGACAATAACGAACATTGTATTTTTCACCACACTTGCTCGTAACGTGGAAGTTATTGAACCGCTTTGATAATTCGAAATATTAAGCACGCGTGCTTTTTCATCATATTTACTTACACTTGCACTTGTTAGGTGATGACTGGTAATCGGACTGACTTAAGAAGGTAACTGATTGATAATAATATGATGGCCTTTGCTCAGCAAACGCCTAAGGCAGGCCACAGGTGACCCTCGCGCAGGCATCTTTCCCGCGCAAAGATTGTCTATAGCAATCCAGCGCGGGACTGCTGCCTGCGTGATGGGCACTAGGGTGGTTCACGTTTGTATGGGAAAAATTCAAACCCTAGCTAGAAGAAGCGGCACCCTCTCATTTTGTTACACTTGTTCTGTTGACTAAATATGCCAAGTTTTGTAATCTTATCTCAACTACAAGGGGGTGCTCAAACACTTTGAAATTTTTCAAAGTTGTATGAAATCCAAAAAATCAAGTTATTATTTTTTTGAGTTTTATGTAAGTAGTAGTTTTCACATTATTTAAAAGTGTGATTTAAAAGTTATTTGGTGAAAAACCATTTTTATTTCTATTATTTATAATTTTTTTAGGTGAAACTCTAAAAATCTTACTTTTGAAAAATTTTATAAAATAAAAATAAACATGTTTTACTACTTAAAAACTTATAAATCACATGTGCAAATAATGTGAAAACAGATACTTAAATAAAATTCTGAATAATAAATACTTGTTTTTTTTGTTTTCATACAACATACAAATTTTCAAAGTGCTTGAGCACCCCCTTGTAGTTGAGATAAAATTACGAAACTTGGTGTATTTTATCAGCATAATAAATGTAACAAAATAAGGGGTTGCCCCGTCGGAAAACAAAAAAATAATGTTTTTTGAACCACCCTAATGGCCACCTTACCAAAAGAGCAAAATTTAGATAGGTATTTTTAGTTTTTTATATTATATTTACAAGAAATGAAAAAAATTATAATAAGATTAAACGGAGCCATCTTGAATTGGTCGAGTAGATTTTACAACAAGGACCTCCAGCCGGCGGCCAGCGGCAGGCGACAGGGGCGGCAGGCAATATGACATATTTTAGATTTGTACTAACTGTTTTAACAATAATAATTTGATTAGTATGAAAGTTTCTTTTCTCCTCGCAAGTGTGTTGAAAACGTCGTATGAAACGCGTGCGCATTGGTAATACACACATCAGCTTCAGCTTTCTTATGGATCCTCTACACGATAGGCCAACGCCGGCCACTCCAAAGGACGCAGCCATGCGGTAGAATGAGATAGCAATATCACTTGCTCCCTCTAACGTATAAATGCGTCCCTTGGAGTGGCCGGTGCTGGCCCATCGTGTAGAGGAGCCATTAGTGCACGCTCGCTTATAGCTCGCCAACGTATAGGTAGGTACCTATGTCACACAACAAAGGGATGAATGGAACAATTTTGAATTTTGATGCAATAAAAATTTTCAAATTGCGTAGAATAAAGTGGTGTGTAATACTTACAATGACTTGGTTTAGCGAGTAATGGCGTCACCAGTAAGGCGACTAAAACCAAATGTTTTATAGGGAGCGCCATCTTTTGTCAGCTGTTGTCTTCCTCAAGTGAAGCCAATGTGAGTTATGTATTTTATTTAGATGTCTTGAGTATTTATTTTACAAGAAAATCCATAAAAAATAATTACACTTACCATAAAATTATTCGTGACAAATTATCAACATTTCGATTTAGTCATGAAACAAAACGAACTCGTGACAGTATAATCTATATTGACATGAAACATACAGCATTCTTATGTATATATTTTTTAATAATTTCTCAAAAACGGCTCCAGCGATTTCGATGAAATTTACAATATAGGGGCGTATGAAAACGACAATTCCAATAAGCTAGGGTTCATTTTCTTAACTTTAGGATGATCAATTTATATGGCCATGAATCTTAAAGAGTATTTATTTAATCGGGGCTATAAATAGTTATAGCAAAATTGTATCGCAAAATTGTGTTAGTACTTAGGTCATACTGAAAATTCCTGGACTGGCCACTTAGAAAAAATAAGTTGTCTCATATATCAGAATCCAGAAACTTTCAGTATGGCCCACGTAGCACGGGGTCTAATTACAGTAATTAGCAATTCGTCTATGGAGCTGCGCGTCTAATTCGCAAATGGTAAGTATATATTATAAAGGTCTTGTCTTGGTCTTGAATCAAACTCACTTCCAGTAGATATTTTCATATATTATTAGTGAAATTAAGAAAATCAACAGGACAAATGTTTTTCAGCAAAACGTCAATTCTCCCCCCTAATTATCTGTCAGGCTCTATTAAAAAAATAATATAGTATTGCCATATCAAAATGACGTTACCCAGTTTGACATAGAGTTGTCATATCAAAATCTAATAACACCCTAGAACATACATAGAGAGATATAGTACAGAATTAGTATTAAACTGTTATACATAATGTTATCATTATAAATGACCTTACAGCTCGGCCGTCCTTTTTTAAAGTGGGGTCCTCCCCATATAATTAATGAGAAAAACAAGTTCAGTTAAAATTGCAACATTAACACATTAAATAATCAAACAAAACAAAACAAGGGAACATCACATTTTGTAAATCTAATTACACAGTCTGTTGTGATCTACGACCATCTGTGCGGTGTTAATTGCTTAACACCATTCGTTTCTGCACTGATCACTTACAATCTAAATAACAACAATAATAACACTATAACTAATCTCATTAAACTATGTTGTTATCTACGATCATCTGTGCGGTGTTAATTGCTTAACGCCATTCGGTTCTGCACTGATCGTTCACAAACTAAATAACAACTATACTAGTCTCATCAGCTCATCACAGTAAATAGCCATATGTGCAGTATTAATTACATAATACCATTCATTTCTGCACTGAATATAGTCTAATCACTAAACATCCTCAAGGTAACAGTATAACAATATAACAGCAATATCTTTCATTCTTTTTTTTTTTATATCAGGTTACTTATTATTGTTTTTTTTTTGTTAATCTTTCTAAGTTTAGCATAATAACGTTAACTTTAATCAGTCTCACTTGAGTTACAATTATCCTTATCATTCATATCACTACTATCACTGGTATAATCTTTAAAACTAAGCCAGGGGTGAATCTTGTCTAGTGCTACAACATTTTCATATTTTCTGTTTCCCTTTTTAGTTAGAGGTGTATCTTCAATTAGAAACCTATCATTCGGTAGAACTTTTATAATCCGGTACGGCCCATGGAACTTAGGGATCAACTTTTTTGATTTACCTATGTGATCCTTATCTGTAATAGTCCTTTCTACTCTAACCAAATCGCCGATATTATAAGACTTGCCTACCCGCCTATGTTTATTAAATTTCCTTCGAGAATATTCCTGTTGTTTATCTATTTTATCTTTAGCTTCCGTTCTTAATTGTATTAAATTATCACCTGTTACTCGCTCGGAAATTTCATCTATTGCATCATTTAACTTATTTTCTGATGTGGTTATAAAGTTACAGCCAAATAATAATTCCGATGGACTTTTACCTGTCGTTTTATTTACCGTAGTATTAATTCCTAATTGGATTTGTCCTACATATTCATCCCAAGTGTTATCGTTTTTTCCATGACATGAAGTACTTAAAGCGTCCAGTATTGTACGGTTAAATCGTTCAACTTGGCCGTTCGCCCTAGGTGAGGCAACTGCATTTAGCACGTGCTTAATACCTGTTTCGTTTGTATATTCCTTAAATTTAGCACTAGTAAAACAGGACCCTCGGTCTGTTATCAGACGAGACGGAGGCCTAAAATAACTAAAGTGTTCTTTAAAAACTTTTATAGCAGTACTCGTTTTTGTGTCTCTTACAGCCCGAATACCAACATACTTTGTGAACGCATCAACTATAACAAGTATATACATATTGCCTCTCCTAGAGCGCACGAACGGACCTAGATGGTCGGCATGAACTGTGTGGAAAGGCTTTTCGATCTTTGGAATCGGATGCAACAGCCCTTCCTTGCATCCTCCTGGAGCCTTATGGTGAGCACACTCAAGACACGCGGCTACGTATTTTTTTGTAAATCGCCGCATTTTTGCGAACCAATAAGTGTTACGCAATCGACTTAAAGTTTTTTCGAAACCGAAATGCCCAACATTATCATGATTCATGCGCAAAACCTGCCACCTAACACCACGAGGCACAACCCACCTTAGACTCCCGTCCTTTAAAATTCGGTATACATAATTTCCCTTCAACCGGTAATTCTTTTGAACATCTATTATCAATTTAGTATCTTCGTCTTGCAAAATGTGTTTAATACGCTTCAATTCATCATCGTCATCTTGTACTGTTGCTATCCAATCTTTAACATCAATATTCAGAACATCGATAACATGAGGTCGTGAATCATTCGTGGGGTCAGCAACAGGACCACGGCTGAGAGCGTCTACGTGTGCCATACGACACCCTGGCCTGTACTCTATCTCACAGTCGTACTCCTGAAACTGAACCCACCAACGAGATATACGAGGTATAAGATCTCTTTTGGTAAGTGTAGTCCGCAACGCGTTACAGTCAGTTACGATTTTAAATTTTACGCCAAGTAAGTACACTCTAAAACGGTTTAAAGAAGCGACTACAGCAAGTGTTTCTAATTCAAATGAGTGCAATTTTTGTTCGTCTGCAGTGGTTTTTCGACTGTAATACGCTACGGCTCGCAGCAACCCATCCAAACCACGTTGCATCAAAATGCCAGCAATGCCAAATTTAGAAGCATCACAATGCAATTCTGTTTCTAATTTAGGATCATACAACGCCAAGATGGGGCGTTCTACTAATTTCTGTTTTAAAGCGTTAAAAGCTTCTGTATGTTCGGTTGACCATTTCCATTCTAATTTAGTTCTTAATAGATCAGTTAAAGGACGTGCAATCAAGGCAAAATTTTTGACAAATCTACGAAAAAAACTAGCTAACCCAATAAAACGTCGTACTTCATGAACATTCTTTGGTGTCGGGAAATTTGAAATCGCTATTGTTTTTCGAGCACCCGGTCGTATACCTTCACCACTTACGTGAAAGCCCAAGAAATCCAATTCTTTATAGAAAAAGTAACATTTTTTTAATTTAAGTGTTAATCCAGCTTCACTTATGAGATTCAATACCTCATCTAAACGTATTAAGCCCTCTTCAAAATTACGAGCTGGAATTAGTATATCATCCATATAGATGATAACATACTTAACTTTTGCAAGCACCTTGTTCATCGTCCTTTGGAACACGGACGGCGCATTGGCTAACCCAAAAGGCATACGTTTATATTTATACTGCCCGTCCGGGGTCACAAAGGAAGTCAGATCCTGTGATGATTCCGCAATCGGAATCTGGTAGTATCCAGAGGCAAGATCAAGGCTAATAAACAGAGAATTACCTGCTAACCTGTCCAGCTGATCATCTATAAGTGGAAGGGGGTAATGTTCCTTCCGTGTTTTGCCATTCAAAGCCCTATAATCAACACAGAGTCGCTTTTCTCCAGTCTTCTTTTGCACCAATAAAATCGGACTAGCGTAAGACGAATTTGATTCACATACTATGTCAGCATCTATCATTTCCTGTACCATTGTACGCACTAACTCTCGTTCGGGATAAGACAATCTATAAGGACGATATACAACTGGCTGCTTGTCTGTCAATTCAATTTCCATCTGAACTACATTTGTAAAACCTAAATCTTTTAAGTTATTTGAGAAGCAAGCCTCGTGTTTCTTTAAAACCATTTTCAATTTTGATATTTCGTCATCACACAGATGTTCACTTATATTTAAATCCGTACAAGTATCATCTACCAGGTTGAGAGATTTTACATTGAGACAGAAATTTGTTGTTGTTACGCGAGTAACCAGCTCCCCTTTTAGCAATGTGAGCGGTAAGTCAGTGATGTTTTGTACTAGTATTCCACATTGACCTTTTTCAATAATATATTCACCCGGCAAAAGATATAATTCAGCATTAGGTTTCCCGCGCAAACCACCTTTTACATATACCGAACCTGAGTAATCTGTGTCTGATCTTACGTGAATAACCATTATTTTATTTGGTGAAATTTTTGTGTCTTCTAATAATATAAGCTGTAACTTAACCGGGAATCCTTTTTCAATAATAAGGGTATAATCAGTTTTTGTAATAATTATCCCAGGTTTCTCTGTAAAACTATGACCTACTAATACTGGATATTTAATGACACAATCATCAACAATATATGTATCTACTGTTTCAATTATATTATCTATCTCCATCTCAACGCTCACGTGACCTAAAGGCACAATGGCATTTGGTCCTATTCCTTTCAAAAGTGGAAGTTGACTATGTGTTTTCCAATTTATTCCCATCCTAACTGCCTCACTATATCTCAATAGTGTGCCTTCGCTGCCCATATCTATATAACCATGTGTAAGAAAATTATTTATTTTTATATTTTTAAAATATTTGCTATCACGGTTAGTGTCACCCTCAAAGTGTTTATCAAAATTAACACGCAGAACATTTTTTTCAGGTACACTCTCACCCCTGTCATTGCCTGGTAATTTTGGACAGTCTGTAGATAAATGCCCAATTCTATGACAAATATTACACCTTAAAATGGTTTTTGTACATTTATAACTAAAATGACCCGGTTCCTTACAGTTGTAACACACAATAGATTTTGAATGGGATTTTGAATCTGTATTTGAAACACCTTTTAAGTTATCACTTACCGCATTTGAAGTTTTGAGTTGTTTTGTCCAAGACCCAGAATTAAATTTTTGTTTTTCTGAATCCCGTGATTGTTTGGCAGATTGAAAATATTCTAACACTTGTTCTGGTTGTTGACATTTTAATGCCTTAGCACCTAACCGAACCGATCTATCATCAATTCCACTCAAAATACAATCTACAGCTCGCTTTCCGTGGATATCACAACGATTTAATAAATTTAATTTGGCATAAAAGTAAAGCTCTAAAGATTCATTATACTTAACTCGCTTATTCAGCATTTCTGTTAACAGTTCAGCATAATCATCAACGCTAGGGAATGATTCAATCAATTTTGTTTTCCATTCCGGCCACGTGAATGACATAGATGGTAAAGCTAAATACCAGTTCTTCGCAACACCAGACAATTTGGGTAATGCATAATGGATGATCTGATCATCACCCCAGTTATATAATTTTGCACACTCGTCTACCTTATTCAGCCACATATGTATAGTTTGCTCTTTAATCATTGGGTTAAATTCTGGTATTACATTGCCTAACATAGGAAATTTATTACCCTCTGGCCTGTTCTGTTTTAATGTTTTAACTAATTCTCTAAGAAATTGTTGATGTTCATTACCTTGAAATGTGTTCACATTCTCAATAGTCGTCAGAACTGGTTGATTCTCACCACTCTGCTTGGAAGTACCCGGCATGTGTGCGTGGTTGCGGCTCCCTAGATTGCGCCTGCTGTCATGAACGCGGCTACAGCTTCGTTGACTACGGCTCCGACTCTGCTGATCACATCCGCCGCTCTCACGACCACTGCTATAGCTTCCACTGTGATGACGAACACGGCTTCTACTATGGGAACTACGGTTACGTCGACCACGATTCGAGCTGCGCCGACGGCTGGTACTACGACTTCTTCGGTTTTCGTAGTCGCGTTTTCGACTGGGTTTTCTGCTTCGCGTACGATGCCGGTCCCGCCTGTGTTCGGACCGACTCCTCCGACCTTCATCGCACGCTACACGAACACTTTTCGAACGTCGATTCCGTATACTTCTACTTTGTTCGCGTTCATGGCGCCGTTGAACCTTCTTTTTCGCACGCGCCGATCTATGTTTACTGCGGCTGCGACCATTCTCTTTCTCATTACTATTCATTGTTGGAAGTTTCGTCCACAACGACGAAACAAAAATGTCACATTTATTTCAACAATTGTGGGCTTCTTCGGTAATTGTGCCACTTCTGAGTTATAAAGGTCTTGTCTTGGTCTTGAATCAAACTCACTTCCAGTAGATATTTTCATATATTATTAGTGAAATTAAGAAAATCAACAGGACAAATGTTTTTCAGCAAAACGTCAATTCTCCCCCCTAATTATCTGTCAGGCTCTATTAAAAAAATAATATAGTATTGCCATATCAAAATGACGTTACCCAGTTTGACATAGAGTTGTCATATCAAAATCTAATAACACCCTAGAACATACATAGAGAGATATAGTACAGAATTAGTATTAAACTGTTATACATAATGTTATCATTATAAATGACCTTACAATATCACATTTCGTCTAAATAGCAGGGATGTTGCGGATGCGAATGCGGATATTTAAAGGCTGACATCCGCGGATACGGATGCGGATGTCAAGATTAGGTACTTAAAAAACGTCAAATATTAGCACCAGACATAGAAGTTTTGGTGGCAATAACGTCAATTAACTAGGGACTTCCTTCCGATACCTATTAAATTTATCGACAGCTGCATACTTATTTCGAAATGATATTTCATATTAACTATTAAGTTCACCGGATAAAATAGAAATAAAATAAAATATGCTGATTACTACCCATCAATGTTACCTATATAATTTTTAGGAATTTTAAAAATCAACATAAACAACTATTTTTTTTTATAAGTAACGTGTTTCTTACACAAAAAAATATTTTAATGATATTCAATCGATTTCCATGCAAAGTAAACCGAATCAAAGAGTGCCTTGCTACAATTAAGGTAAGTAAATTTTATGACACGTAACGAAGAGGTGCAGTACACCATTATTCATTCAATCAATTATGAACCTTATGTCGGTAATAATAAAGTATTTTAGGGTCCATATTAGATCGTAGATAATTGGCATAAGAAAGTACAATTTATCGATAAAATAATATCGTGTGGAAGTCCCTAGTAAAATTTTATTCGTGCCACCAAAACTTCCATGTCATATAATTTTTGTTAAAAAAAAAACGTTGAAGGAGCATTCCACGGTTCGTACGGGACTAATCGTACGGATTTTTAAAGATAAAATAAAAAATATGTAGGAAACCAAATGTTAACCTACACAACTAGCAACAAATATGAATATAGGAATTAGGGATGTATACTAAACAATTATTTACTCTTCTAAACAGTAACATCACATCCCAGAGTAAATCCAAAAAATAATAGCGTTTGTACGGGACATACCCAGTCCACCGTGTTTCCAGTTTTATTCAATCTTGCATTAGTTTTAGCATAATTGGAGTAGGTATTTGATCGATAAATAAAAATACACTATATAAGACACATACATACATGTTAAATGACACGAAAAAGATGTGATGAAATATTTATTTAATAAAAACGAAAAAATTAAAACCTAACGGTTTGTTCGGTTCGAAATTTAGTTTTTGAAAACAACTTTATATCTACTTTAAACTAAAAAACTTAATATTGTCTACACCTAAAGCGTGTATTTTACATTCTATTTCACTGTCATTGACAAATATATCATGAAATTTCGATATTCCTGGTATAGGTTTTACAACTTCCCAAGGATGAAATTTCTGAATAGTATTATCAGCGATTTGGCAGCAGATATGTAGTGAATCTGCTCATGACCAGCAAAGAATCAATTGTGCCAAGTTTCAGCGTATAATTACAAAATGCAAGGTGTCGTGCACTAACAAACAACCTAAATCGCTTACGCTCCGTAGCGATAGAGACGCAATTGTCACTGTCGCACTAATTAAATATTAATAACGTCACAATTATAGTTCTGACCAGTTTTATGTTAACAATAACTTAATGTTAAAAAATTACTAACTAACCCGGGATTAAACGGTTAAACCGTTAACCTAGTGTCAAATTGTACTGGTAACCATGGTAACTCCAGGTTTATCCGGTTAACCCCGGGTTAGTGGAATGGTGCAAGTAGGCCTAAGAAAGTTTTTTGATTAAGTGAATACTTTTGGAAATAATCGCTTCGAAAATTCAAAATATTGTTCCCCCTCTCTAACTTTTGAAGGGTAATAATAAATAATTTCACACAGATATTTATGCGGCCTTCGTTGTGTTACATACTATTGCAGGTGACTGTATGGAATGCTCTTTTTAACCGACTTCCATTTCATAGAAGGAGGAGGTTCTGTATTCGGTTGTGGCTATCTTTTTTTTTTCTATGTACGTTCACCGATTACTCCGACATCCGTAGTCCGATTTGAGTAATTCTTTTTTTGTTTGAAAGGAGCTACCTCCGAGTTGGTCCCATTTTAATTTGGTTCTGTTCTGATGATGGGATCCATGAGGAATTGAGGGAACTCCTCAATTTTTAAAGGCACATGCATGGTGATTTGGGTGTTTTCTTAAGCAACTCGAGCATTTTCTCCCGAAAACCACCACTTTGATGAAGTGATGATGATGATTGTTTTGATGATAATGATGATGATTTTTTTAATGTAGTATGTTCAGCGATTACTCCGGCACCTGTGATCCGATTTGAGTGATTCTTTTTTTGTTTGGAAGGAGTTGCCTCCAAGGTGTCTCCGTATTATTCATGGTTCTGGTCTGATGATGGAATCCATGAGGAATTGAGGGAACTCCTCAGTTTTTAAAGGCACGTGTAAAGTGATTTCGGTGTTTTCTAAAGTAACTCGAGCATTTTCTTCCGAACACCGCCAATTTGATGTCGTGCAAGTGTAGCCTTACCACGAGTTTTACATTGACATATTCGCTAAATTAGCGACGCTAACGTCTTCATAACTTACTTTTTATGCATCTCGCTCGCACTAATATGCCAGTACGAGCGAGATGCAAAGAAAGTAAGTTATACACACGCTAGCGAATAAATCAATGTCAAACTCTTGGTAAGCTGGTAAGGCTACTGATCGGGGGTTAGGGTTAGGAGTTAAGGGGTCGGGTAATGGTGGTTGAAGGGCTGCTGTTTCAGGGCCGAGGGGTTCATGGATCAGGGGATATGCGCTGTGAGGTAGAGTGATCGGGGGGGGGGGGGGGTTGAGGGATTGGGTCAGTGGCGGGGCGGAGGATGGATTTAGTGTAGTGACAGGAATTATAATTTCCCAGACGGACTCGAGTAAATTCCTGATTACATATTTACTAAAGTAGGTACACGAATTTAGTGTTAATTTCATGATGTTTTTCATTCATGCGTCGCGCTTTTAACAATGCGTTAAAACTAAAAATGGAAACATAAAAACTTTTTACAAAAAAAAAGAAAACGGACTTCAAAAAGGATGATATAAAATATTATCCTTTTTAAGTCTATGCGTTACCAACTGATATGTTTGAAGTCGGTGCCAAGCCAAGTAGTAACAATACCCGTCAAAAGTAATCAGCTTTATAACTATAAATCCCATTCATCATCATCATCATCTCAGCCTATATACGCCCCACTGCTGGGCACAGGCCTCCTCTCGAGCGCGAGAGGGCTTGGGCTATAGTCCCCACGCTAGCCCAATGCGGATTGGGGACTTCACATACACCTTTGAATTTCTTCGCAGATGTATGCAGGTTTCCTCACGATGTTTTCCTTTACCGAAAAGCTACTGGTAAATATCAAATGATATTTCGTACATAAGTTCCGAATAACTCATTGGTACGAGCCGGGGTTTGAACCCGCGACCTCCGGATTGCAAGTCGCACGCTCTTACCGCTAGGCTACCAGCGCTTTTTACCTTTATATATGTGTATGTATTATATTACACCCGGACCCGGGACCCGGGTATGTCCTTAAACTACGTCCAGGACCCGGATATGTCCTGAAACTACGTCCAAGACCACCGGTGGACGGGCAGCAGCGTCCCTCAAATTCGGTGTACTCGACTGCGATCGCCAACCCGCCTGCCAAGCGTGGCGATTATGGCATTCACCCCCCATCATGCAGAGCACAATCAAACCACGGCCCCGAGGTTCCGGCAACCCCCGGTGCTCTGGCTATGGTAGCGGTCAGGGCATTAGCGGGGTCAGGGGTGCTAAGAATCTCCGGCAAAGATCCGGCTACCCACCCCGACGAAGACTGGCCCTGGTAACACACAACATACGCACTATGAGGACTGACGAAAAGATCTGCGAGCTGGAAGAGGAACTGAGCAGGTTACACTGGGATATTGTAGGGTTATGCGAAGTCCGTAGAGAGGGGGAGGACACGACAACCCTGAAGTCTGGTAACTTGCTCTACCACCGGGAGGGCGACCAACAGTCCCAAGGTGGTGTCGGGTTTCTCGTTCACAAGTCCCTCATAAACAACATAATAACCATCGACAGTGTGTCGAGCAGGGTCGTATACCTAATACTCAGAATATCCAAAAGATATTCGCTGAAGGTCATTCAGGTATACGCACCGACCTCGTCACACTCCGATGATGAAGTAGAGGCTATGTATGAGGACGTAAGTAGGGCCATACATACTTCTAAAACCTACTTTACTGTTGTTATGGGGGACTTCAACGCAAAGTTGGGCAAGAGAAGCGGTGATGAGTTGAGAGTGGGGCAATTTGGGTATGGGCAACGGAACCCTAGGGGTCAGAGGCTGGCCGACTTTCTGGAGAGAGAGGAACTCTTCGTGATGAACTCTTTCTTCCAGAAGCCGCCTCACAGGAAATGGACCTGGATGAGTCCTGACGGTTCCACGAGAAACGAGATAGACTTCATCATGACCGACAAGAAACGGATATTCAGCGATGTCTCTGTGATCAACAGGGTAAAGACCGGTAGTGATCACCGAATCGTAAGAGGCTCACTGAATATCAATATTAAACTTGAAAGGTCCAGCCTGATGAAGTCTACGCTCCAACCTACTCGAGCCCATGTTCAAAACCACGAAAGCTTTCAACTCGAGCTATCTAACCGCTTTGCTTGCCTAGAGAACTTGGCTTCAGTGGACGAAATCAACGACGGGCTAGTGGAAACTGTCCACACAGTAGGGTCTAAGTTTTTTAGACCCCGCCGTAAAGATAGACCTCAGAAATTGACCGAGCAAACCTTAAACCTCATGGCTGAACGACGCTCGCTAAAGTTGCAGTCTCCCGATGACGCGAAGTCATATAGGCAACTCAATAGACGTATATCTAAGTCCTTGCGACATGATCTGCGTCTCTTTAATACTAACCGTATTAAAGAGACTATTGAGCGAAACCAAGGCTCCAAAGTGTTCGCAAAGGACAAGTCTATTGGGCAAAGCCAGCTGACGAAGCTGAAACGGGAAGATGGCAGCATAGCGTCGAGCAAAGCGGAGGTTTTAGGCGAGATCGAGAGGTTCTATGGACAGTTATACACTTCGATCGCAAAGCCCGTCGACAGCTTGGTAGGAGATCCAAGAGCCAAGCTGTCCCGACATTATACCGAAGATATCCCGGACATCAGTCTGTACGAGATTAGGATGGCCCTGAAGCAGCTTAAGAACAACAAGGCGCCGGGCAAAGACGGAATCACTTCAGAGCTTCTGAGAGCGGGTGGAACACCGGTACTTAAAGTCCTCCAGAAGCTCTTTAATTCCGTCTTGTGCGAGGGCAAAACGCCTGAAACATGGAATAGAGGCGAGGTGGTGCTGTTTTTCAAAAAAGGTGATAACAGCCTATTGAAGAACTACAGACCCATCACGCTTCTGAGCCATGTCTATAAGCTGTTTTCAAGGGTCATCACGAACCGTCTCGAACACAGACTTGATGACTTCCAGCCTCCCGAACAAGCCGGGTTTCGAAAAGGCTATAGTACCATAGACCACATCCATACGCTGCGGCAAGTTATACAGAAGACCGAAGAGTATAACTTACCATTATGCTTAGCGTTTGTGGACTATGAGAAAGCCTTCGATTCGGTGGAAACATGGGCGGTGCTTGAGTCTCTTCAGCGATGCCATATTGACTATCGGTACATCGAAGTGTTGAAGTATTTGTATAGTAACGCCACCATGTCGGTCCGAGTACAGGAGCAGAGCACGAAGGCGATTCCATTGCAAAGAGGCGTAAGGCAGGGAGACGTTATCTCTCCGAAACTGTTTACTGCCGTAATGGAAGACACCTTCAAGCTCCTGGAATGGCAAGGACTTGGCATCAACATCAACGGCGAATACATCACTCACCTTCGGTTTGCCGACGATATCGTAGTCATGGCAAAGTCGATGGAGGAACTCAGCATGATGCTCGATGACCTCAACCGAGTTTCACAACGGGTGGGCTTGAAAATGAACATGGACAAGACGAAACTTATGTCAAATGCCAATGTTGTGCCCATCCCAGTCTCTGTTGGGAACTCGGTACTCGAAGTTGTTGACTCGTACATCTACCTAGGACAAGTAGTCCAATTAGGTAGGTCCAACTTCGAGAAGGAGGTCAACCGCCGAATCCAACTCGGTTGGGCAGCGTTCGGGAAACTACGTAATGTCTTTTCGTCCGACATACCTCAGTGCCTCAAGACGAAAGTCTTTAATCAATGTGTGTTACCAGCGATGACTTACGGCTCCGAAACGTGGTCTTTCACTATCGGCCTCATCTCAAAATTCAAAGTCGCTCAACGAGCTATGGAGAGGGCTATGCTCGGAGTTTCTCTGCGTGATCGAATCAGAAATGAGGAGATCCGTAGACGAACTAAAGTCACCGACATAGCTCACCGGATTAGCAAGCTGAAGTGGCAATGGGCAGGCCACATTGCGCGCAGAGAAGATGGCCGATGGGGTCGAAAAGTGCTCGAGTGGAGACCACGGACTAGCAAACGCAGCGTAGGACGTCCACCCACAAGATGGACGGACGACCTTGTTAAAGCCGCCGGAAGACGCTGGATGCGGGTGGCTTCCAACCGGTACGAATGGAGGTCCAAGGGGGAGGCCTATGTTCAGCAGTGGACGTCTTATGGCTGAGATGATGATGATGATGTATTATATAAACATTTATACATATATCTTCAAATTCATTAAACAAATTATGAGGCATTGTGTTTAAAAGTAGGGTTACTTTATAATCCCTTAAATCCCATTAGAACTGTACTAATAACTATTATAAATGTGTAAGTAATTCTGTCTGCCTCTTTGTCGCCTTTTCATGGCTAAACAACTGAACCGCTTTAGGTGAAATTTGGCAAGAAAGTAAATTCCTTGAATCGTTTTACATTTTTAAATGTAGTCCTCTGAATAAGGGACGGGAAATAACTTCAGTCCCAATCCCACGCTTGCGTGCCGACAAACATGGTATGGACTGTGCCAAGAAGGTTTGATCGTGTGTTCTGAGGTGTGTTCTTAGGTATAGTCGACGTCAAAGATATGTTTACACTTTTGCACCTTACTCCTTTGTAATAAGAAGAAAAGTGTAAACATATTTTAAACGTCGACTGTACCTAGAAAGTACGTTAATTGTCGTCGTGTAAGGCAATCCAACGTACATCCTTATCGAATCGCACCAAAATCATGGTATGCTTCAAAAGTTGGCTTGGCACCGACTTCAAACATATCAGTTGGTTAACGCATAGACTTAAAAAGGATAATATTTTATTTCGTTCCTTTTTGAAGTCGGTTTTCTTTTTTTTGTAAAAAGTTTTTATTACTCTATAACGTCGAAATAAAACCAAGTTTAAGTTGTTCTAATAGTAAGTCGTACCTAAGAAATTTAAAAATGTATAAGTCAAAGTCAAAGTCAAAAATACTTTACTCATGTAGGCCTAGTAACAAGCACTTATGAACGTTTTACATAATAATATATTATCTTAAGCTAATTATCAGAGCAATTTATTGAAGTTAATATTATTCCATAGTAATATTGGATTATTATACAGGTCAAATTTAATACTAAGAATTTCACAAAAAGATCGTCAAAGATAAAAAAATTGTACAAAAAATACTAGTCTAGAATGTTTCTAGAATAAAATCTAAATGTCAATAACAAATGTCAATAAAACATAACAAAGAAGTACGTACATTGAATTATCTATTTCGAGTCACCATTAATCCGACGTTGTTTTATCATTCATGTAGTCTTGTGTGGAGCTTTAGAAATAAGTTTACTCTTTACATAATTCTTAAATTTATTAATTGATAATTCAGTAATATGGTTTGGAAGTTTATTATAAAATCTTACACAATTACCCATGAATGATTTTTTAATTTTATGGAGCCGTGTGAAGGGCACTGCGAGCTTATGTTTATTTCTAGTATTAATATTATGAATGTCACAATTTTTCCTAAAATTAACAATATTTTTATGTACAGTCGACGTCAAAGAGATCTTTACGACTAACGTTACAAAAAATTATTTACACGACTTTATTGTCATAGCATTTAGGTCGTGTAAACATTTTTTTGTTACTTTGGCTGTAAATTTCTCTTTGACGTCGACTGTACATACAGAATATTCTCATAAATATATAAAAAAATAATTAACTAAGTAAATAAATTATTTGGTACCTCTTGGTTAGTATCATCCTTGCCAGATCGTCGTCGCAGTGATAAAATTGCGTTAACTGACTTCATTGACGTAGGTCTTACGTAGGTATAGTATAATTGACGTATACCGGGTATGGAATGCAACACGAGCAAATAATAAAAACACTTACCTACTCCTGAAATAATAAAACTTTTGTTTAACAATTTAAAAATTATGAATCCTATCAGACTTACAGAAAAAGAAAAAACTGAACGCTTATAGGATCACACGTGCGTCTGTCTGTCTGTCCGTCTGTCACTGCCCATTTTTTCCAAGAGTATCTACTGGACCAATTAAGTTGAAAATTGGTACACATATAAAATTCATGACCCAAAGACGGCCATCTTACGTAAACAAATTAATTTTAAATATGGAGGCCACTTTTGTGGGGTAAATGTTCCGATGTGTCGGAAGCCGGTGTTGCTCGAAGGGTAAATGAGAAAATTAAAAGATATAATTTTTTTTTTATAACTGTACCGTATTACATTTCAAATGAAGAAGCTCGTTTTGAGAATCTCAATATATATACATATTTTTTAATTTTAAAATACATAAATAGTTAAGAAGTTATTTAAGAAAATAGCCAAAAAAATACAAAATAGTTCTTTACCTATAGATGACCGGAAAACCTATAATAAATATGCAGTCAAGCGTGAGTCGGACTAATTACTTAGTTTTTGATCCGACCTCTACGGGTTCTTTAAAGGCAATTCACTCGCGTTTCATATAAAAAAAACATTGTTAAAAATTGGGTAATGTCCGGAACCCTTGGAATGCGGGAAGATATTCTTCCCTATAAGTGATGGCGGAGCTACCATTGAGGAGACTTGTGCAGAAGATCAGCCTGTGGTTGAGCTTGAGGCAGAGGCTCCATTGCTACCAAATGTAGAGGTTCAGGTACTTCAGGTTGAAGCGGAGAGGCCAGCAGCACCTGAAGTTTGATTTGAGGCAGACGCGCAGATACCGAGTTCATCTACTGATGCAGGCGGTGCTTCAAGGGAGCCGCATGGTGACGGACGACCCTATAATTTACGGCCAAGATTACCGAGATGCAATGTTGCGTCGGCACTCGAGGTAGAGGCATATGAGCCGACAACTGTTAAAGAGGCTTTGCAGTCGAGTGATAGCAAGCTGTGGAGACAAGCTATGCAGGATGAGATCGATTCATTTAATAAGCATGAGGCTTGGGAGCTTGTTGATAGATCGGCGGGCAAAAATATTGTGATGAACCGGTGGCTATTCAAAATATAAAACTAACGTAAAAAAGCTTTAAGTTAAACGGTTATATTTTAATCAGAAAGTGTACCAAAAACTAGAAAATAAAAACTATTATACTAATCGGACAGTCATGCAAGAAGTGTAGCATAATGTAGTTTTCTCGAGTCTGATTCTAAACGCTACTTTTCGACACTATGTCAGTGGATTAATCGGATTTTTTTCTCAGACTAAAATAAAAAAGTAAAAATATACAATCAAAATCAAATATCATTTATTATCAGGCAACTAGGGGTCACAAAACCGTGCGTATTTTATAAAACCGGTTTTTCGGTTTTTGTGAAATTGCAAAACCGGGTTTCCGGTTTTTTCGGTGATTTCGATTTTACGTATAATTCGTAAAATAAGTAATTATTTTTAGTATCAATGTTTTGATATCACGTCTTCTACGACATTTCTATTTACTTAACCAAAAGTACTGTCTTGGGCAGGATGATGTATTGAAACCACGAGTGCATTGCTATGACTGTTTATTCGACGTCTTACTACCCACATCTCATACATAAGTCTACCCACAACCCCTTTCTTTTCTATAAACAAAATAGCATAAGTAGGTATATTACTTTCTATTATACAATATTTTTAAGATGAACATCTTTTCATTTAAGTACTTAAATTAACGTTGAATTAAGTATATGTATATTATATAATAGTAGCCTTCTTATGCCAAGTACATTTGTTTTATCATGAGCCATTTTTAATTCATTGATTGAACATTGTTGTAACGATTTTTATATACTTCCTTATTGATTTAACATATCTCTTTATTTTATCATGCAGGTATGAAACATCATTAACACAAAAGTTAATTTAAACATGCAAGATACACTTTTTTTTTCCTCAATATACAATATACGTACATTGCCTATTTTTCTTTTTACAATGTTGATATTATTTTATAATTGATTACAAATTTATTACAATTCACTATTAATTCCGATTTCATTATATAGTAGGTAAATAAATACTGAATACTTATAATTCCTCACATTACTTAATATTATTTTAAATATTACAATCCGATGCTCGTAGCTTATTACGAATCGAACACTGATGCAGTTACCATACATATTTATACCTCGTTACTTTAGTTGCGTCGTGGTACTCCTAGCTCAGAGTATTCCCACCGATCAGGAGGTCTCACTGTCCTGCTAAAACGTGTGACATAGTTATTACCAGAATTGTTATTGTTATAGATTTCTAGGGAGCATGGGACAGCGGGACTGAATGTCGTGTCTGACTCAGCGCGAGAATTGTTGACCGGTAGGTTTATGTTATCGTATAAAAAGGGATCCGCCCGATGATCTGCCCGTCCACCTCGACACTATTACGTTCCTTGCTATTGGTCATAACACTATTGCATAATTTATGTAGTTTTAGTAATTTGTATCTAAGTTATGATTTACGCTTAGTTTCACATGATTTACGTATAATATATCTTACGTATACCTATATATATCTGTTACGGTTGTTCACCCTTACCTTGATGATATCTCACATTTTACTTTATTAAAATAAGTTTGAAATCAATAATTTAATGTCGCAATAACATTTAACTGTAGCTGTACGTCTTTTTACTAAGAAGGGGAGACTTTTTGCGATAGCTCAAAAACGTCTAAATTGATCATGTTCGCTAAAGTTTTCATTTAATGTCTTTCTTAAGCTCTATTTATATGTTTTTTTTCATTCATCATATTGGAAGTTACCAGCGATATTCATCAAACAAGTAGGTATGTACTGTCAAAAATGTCGGTAAATACAATGCAGTCTATTTCAACAACGCTTGAGTTTAATTTCGTTTTATAAGCGGAACGCGGCACAAAGCAGAAAAAAGCGCCGAGGGTGAGACTAAGGGATACCTTTATAAATGTTGCTATACTTACAGGAAAAAAGCTTCTTAGGCAATTATTTGCATGAACCTCTTACTTACGACAAATATTAATGAGAATGTTTACATGTTTTGCTTAGCTGTGGCAACATTCACCCTAATAGAAAGATACAGAATTCTCCCTCGAGCTATCTTGCTCGGCACGTTTTTTGGAACTGGCAAGTTTGCAGTCCAGTAAATAGGTATATATTCTACTCGTAGATGTATGATTTAATGTCTCCGTTTTTTAAAATTAATACATTATTTACTCGATATTGTTTGGTTTGGGTATACCATTAACCGGCAAGCAGCCAATTTTTCAGTGTACTCCAAAATTTATCATCGTCATCGTCTTTTTTATCATCATCGTCATCATCATCATCATCATCATCGTCATCATCATCATCATCGTCATCATCATTATCATAGCCGTCTTTTTTATCATCGTCACCACCATCATCTATATTATCATCATCAGTTTTGTTTTTGTTATCACCATTCTTGTCTATCTCATCTTCGCCGCCGGCTGCTAAAAAAAGAACAGTTATAGAATACACTTATAGTTCGTTTTTATTAGCATTAGAAAGAACTTGCAAGAAGGTAAGCGATCTTGACATGTCTTTTAATTAAAAAACGCTTTTTAAAAATCATAAACTATTATCTACTTATGAAAGCAGGAGAATATAAATGATCGTATTAGATTCATAATTGTTACATATTTGCCGTAATTTATTTTTAAAATGTGTTTTTCAATTAAAAGACACATCAAGATTGTTTACCTTATTTCTAATTATAAAAAAATCAACTATAGGTACATAAAAGCTACTAAACAATTTCATATTAGGTATTAGTAGTGATTAAACTATCTAAGGTGTGCAATAACAAGTTTAGGATTGCATTGCAGGTACACAACAAACATATGAATGGAACAATTTTGGATTTCGATACAGTTAGGTACAATTTTCAATTTAAGCAAAATAAATTACTTAGTATGTAATAGGTACTTACAAATTATTGGTTTAGCAAGTAATGGCGTCACCAATAAGGCAAGTAAAACCAAATGTTTCATAGTGAGCATCATCTTTTGTCAAGTTATCTTCCTCTAGTGAAGCCAATGTGGGTTTATGTGTCGTTATCATGAGTATTTATATAAGGAAATTCATAAAAAAATAATTATACTCACTAGTAAAATTATTCGTGAGAAATTATCAATAAATAACATGTCGTTTTAGTCATAAAACAAAACAAAGTCGTGACACTAAAATGATATCAAAGATAATTACTGAACGCAGATTTTTTCTAGCAAAAACAAGGGAATGTCAAAATGAAATTTCGAGAAGCAAATATAATATACGAGATAGGCTATACCTTTAAAATAACAACCAAGAACAATTATTTAAATACACTATGCAGATTATCGACCACTTCCACACTAGGCTATGCCCGTGCCGTGAAAGTCAGCTACATGCGTAAATTAACCTAGTGACAGCGGCTTTTAAAATCATGTAATTAAAATACAAGGTTCTAAAGTCTGCCGATTTTTGCGGGGGAGGGGACGTCAAATGTAGCTATTTCTACATGTTTGTACGAAACTTACAAATGGCCATGTCAGTCCATACAAGAGTTTGCACAGTTGTGCAAGTTTTTCAGCAGAGGGGTAAGCTCTCAATTGCCACTCCAGTTATTAAATGCTCTAAGTCTCGAACCGGGATACAGTGGGTGTAATAATAATAACGTTAGGAAACTAATATGTATTGTATAATTTTTCTAAGTAAGAATTTCATTTTGTAAGAAGATGAAAATGGGTTGTAAAATACTTCTATGCCGACGAATGAATGTCAGCTATATTATTAACTATAATTACATATTGGTAAAACAAAAATGCATTTTCAAATAAAACACATTAAACATACTGCTACTTGTTTGCTTTTGTTTATTTTATGTCTGCATACAGTGCATGCTACTATGCTTACTTCGGTGAGGTTTGAAATACAAGCGCCGATTTAATTTGCTTTAGGATCATACATAGTGCGAAGAAGATTGAAGAATTGATAAGATGTGCTGCAAATCTGTAACAAAAATCTGGTAATATTTCTATTTTATTAGTGTATTTTGTAATATCCTGGAGTACCTACCAACTATTTTATGCACTTATTTATAGAATTATGAAGACCGGATATTGAAATCCTTAAACCGTAACTTTTTTTATACACGACTATACAACTTACAGTAGTGAACGTATCAAGATTCATGGCGATATATCCCTTAGCGGTAAGCTGAAAGGGTTTCTGCATGCGCATGATGAGCATAAGGACCAACTGTCTCGTTTGCCTGTCGCCGTAGGTCCACTTGGAATCGTAGAGAGCCTTGGCTAGTTGCTCGCTCTAAAACAAACACCAACGAATTGAATAGGTAAGTCATTGACGTATATATGTCGGCGGCCGATCGTAAGATTAGGCATATCGTTAAATTCCTAGGCATATCGTGAAACGTGAAAATCTTTAACTCGTTCCCTGAGTCGACGGAGTACGCGGGGCTCCTATTTCTGGGCAGTTTGCCCTTCGGGCATCTAAAGCAACCTAACGAACCTATCCTACCTATTTATTGGTTTAATTTAACTATGGTCAAAACATTACACAGGAACATTACGATCTGCCTGATCTTACGATCGGCCGCCGACATATACATCTCAGGACGGGCCTTACGGGCACTAAAATGGTACTAGTTCAGCGGTGTCACTCAGGAATTCGAGCCAATTGAGCAGTCTAACGCAACTAGTTGCGACCAATCGCGCGCGTGATGCGAACTCATCAACCAATCGCGTTGTAGCGGTGCCACACCGCTGTACTGGCCCCATTCTAATTGCCCGTAAGGCGAGGTAAGTAAATAAATGACAGAATAAAAATAATCTGAAGGTGTTACAAATAAGCGGAATAGTATTCTGGGTGTAAGTAAGGCCTTTTGTATAATGCACTGTTAGTCGCATGCATGAAAATAGATACGAGTATGATACAATACAATACAAATACACTTTATTGCACACCTCATTACAGAAAATAATATTATCCTACATATAATATGATATCCTATTATTTATAACTATTATTATTTTATTTATTTTTCTTCTTAAGTTAGGTTAATTATAATATGAATATAAAAGTAAAATATAAAAACACTTACAAAACAATGAAAAAAAAATTATAAACACATTATAAAAAACCTAACCTAGGGTGCCGCCGGCAGCGGGGCAGGGCCCAAGCTGCCGGTGGTCAGGGCCGCAGAGTGAGGAATCGACGTACTATACGCGCCGTGTCCAAAATTACCGCCTTCTGCATCTGACCCTTGATCCAACCACCTAGCGAGAGTCTCTCTAGGTGTTGGTCGAGACTCTTCGCTATGAGACCGTTCGCTGACACGACTATAGGAACAATGATCGTCGAGTCAACATCCCACATGGCGGTTATCTCGTGAGCTAAGTCTAGGTACTTGCTGGACTTGTCCTTCTCGGCCTTCACGAGATTCTCATCATGGGGAATGGTGACGTCGAACTAACTAACTAACTAATAACTATTTATTATTATAACCACTAAAAGTTGTATAATATGTTACTTACGTGATCACTTACGCATTGCCCTATGATACATTGATTGAGCATTGAAATTACCAATGAAATAAGGAAGAAAAAACAGCGCAAAGTACTGTAAAGTTCGTTGGTAACCTGAAAAATAAAGTCTTATCATTGTCCGTCACCTAAAAGCTAAAGAAATAGGTAACGTTGTTAATTAGGTGACGTTTCTTACCGTAAACGTAAAAGCAGTAAGACAAATAAACACGGATCCAAAAGTGTAATTAACAAGCATTATATCACCAAAAACAATGTCTAGCTGAGATGAGATGCTGAAATATAAAAATAATTATGTCAAGAAGAAGATAAAATCAAATGAGTCAAATTGTTTAAAAAGTTCCTTACTTTGCTATGAAACTATGTTTTATTATTATTCCCCTTAATTTTTGTCTAATTTTGTAATGAATAGCCGTAGCGTTCTGTGATCTTTTCAGTTGCTTTATATCCTCAGCTCCTATGAGCTCCTTCAGATGAGTACCAAGAAGTTTCAATTCTAAGCAGATGTAAGCTATATACGATACATTAATGAGGTCTGAAAATGTGTAAATACAAACAACAAGCCCCGTAATAAAGCTTTCCCATGCGTAAGCAGCGTAATACCACTTTACTTTGTCAAAAGGGTACCAGGCTTCGAAAGGATAACGGTGCTCGAGTTCCTTTCCAAGGACCATGTTATCGTAATACATAATTAGAATCGGGAACGATGTAACGATCAAAATCAACGGCACGACATAGTAAACAAACCAAATTGTAATGAAATTTATAATTTCTTGATATCTTTTCAAAATTTTTAAATTTTCCGGACATTTTTCGGAGACGATGTCCCACATATCTGTACGGAAATGGACAAATATTTGATTGTATAATTCCTTGTTACTATTTACTTTTATATATTTAGTAACGGACATCGCGCAAACTCCAATATTTGGTGCGATATTGACAATATCAAGAAAACTGTTCAATTTGGAAACACACAAAAAAACGAACTGTTGAAAAGAAGCAAAAATGATTAGAAAACAAATTAAATGATAACAAAGAAGCTTGGTTTTTGATCTAGCCAAGAAGGGATACAAAAATATCTTCGAAGTGATAACACTTAAATATTCCATTCCGGCAAGAAATTCTTCTTTTGCAGACATGGTTGGTACCCGAAGAGGCAATGAATGGTAAAATGAGTGGGCTCATTCTTGGTAGTATTGAAAAAAAATAATTCAAGGCATATTACACTGTGCGATTTCAAAAATTGCCACAGTAGTGTATTTAACAATACTGAAATATTATTTTGCTATCGTATGCTGTAAAGAATCCTGTGTCTCTATTACGGTCACTTGTAAATAGTAGGATTAAATGATCAAAGACCAGCTGTCATACGTCAAGCAGGAAAGCAAATTACCTAATTACCATATGATAGGTATAAAGGTATAAGACGGTTTACACTGTTGAATTTTATGAAAAGGAAATTATCAATATTTTTTTAAATCTCTTAAATATATTCCATTCTGCTATTTATTCGAATTACTGGGTGAGTTGCTGACCAAAGAGGTTGTAGGGTTTTGACGCAGAGGCTATTTACCTCACACGACGCTGTTGATAAAGAAAAACTAGTTAGTGGTATAAATGGTATAAATATTGAAATCATCTTGCCCAAGGGGACAGGTTTTCCTCCGAGACAAAAGTTTTACTGCTATAAATTCATTCAAAATATGATAGGTAATTATACTTCACATACATACATCTTTAACAACATGCCCTAATATGATATAAACACTAAATTTCAATTTCAGAATTTACCGAAAGTTCCGAAGCAAAAATCATGTACATATTTTTTTTCATAATCATATTAATACAGTGGAACCTGGATAATTGGGACCGGACTTTTGGTTGCAATTATTGAGGTTTTCCATTTATCCAGGTGCCAATTAACCAGGTTTCACTGTATATGTAACTTTGTAAAGAAAAAAATACTAAAGGAACGAATGATATCAGATACGTGACACCTATTACTTATTTCAGATCTGAGTTTATCTTGCATAAAAACAGCCTAGAACAGTAGATTTAACTTTGTCAATCAATGTCTTATGGCCTATACTTAAACGTGATTTAAGTCACTTATTTGTTTCATTGAACTGGCACTTATTCCGCCCCTGTAGGCTTTACTCCAGACAAGCAGATTACCTGTAATTTAATATGGACAGAAATGGGTCAAGATGTACTCAAACGTTACGATCGCTAATAATTTGACGTATTGTTCACCGCTGAGTCGGAGGCGTTTCACAATGCCGTTCGCGTTGGGAGTCCTTTGATGCATGACTAATATGGGATTAATCCGAGGAGAGTATGTCATCCACTTCATGCTAATGCACGTAGGCTTTTGTGGGGCTTTGTGATTCCCTTTACTTATTTGCTGTGGGTGAACGAAATATTGGCACTCAAATTCAACCTACTGGCTTGTTTGAAGATTACTCAAGTCAATGCATTAATTTAATTGTAAATTGGTTGATTCATCATCATTTATTAATGTTACTTGAACCTTGTTTAATACTTACTATATCATGATGTAGTTGTGTTAACTTAACTATGTACCTTATTATTAAAAATGTTAGCCTGTTTTGTAGTCTTTAATATCTTTTTACTGGTTGATTTATGCTATAATATGGAACTGACATTGTGCTCGTCAAACAAATCTATCCATTTTCTTATCTCGTATAAAATATTACGGTATTAGAATAGTAGGTAGGTATACCGGTTCATTGAAATTGTGAAGCAAATCACATTTATCTTCAAATTGTGATCATTTGCGGAATGCGTTTGGAATCCATATAAAATGCGTCCTTACGTGCTCAATTGTTGTGAAATCACGACCAAATGAGATAGGACCTCTCACCTATACTCCACTCTCAATTTTAACAAGAAACTGAGAAAGACGCATTGATCTGATAGGGGTCTACGTAAATTGGGAGTATCATGCAGGGCCGTGTTCGGGCCTTTTATGTGTATTCTTATCCTCACGCAATAGAATACGTTTGCGTATTAAGTAAAACTAAACTATATAGAGTGGTTTTCACACCAAAATTAAAATGTATTCACACATCCAGTCATTCCGAGTTTTCTTAATTTTTAAGTCTTTTTGACGTCAAAAACGTGCACGTGCACATTAGACCTTTTTGTACTACATATATATTAATATTTAGTGTTCAAATATATGTATCTCAAATAGTCGTAACTATTGTACATTTAAAGAAAACCGGACCAATATAATCTCATTGATGGTGTGAAAAATTGCACATTTAAAAATCATGATTTTGATAGTTGAATTCATGATAAAATTATTGACTTGACTCTGGTATTATTTTGCAGAAAGAGTTCATATACTTGGCATGAATGTAATACTCAAGCACGTTGTATCAGCTCTCTATTGGTAAGAAAGTTCCCTGCAAAATGAAGACGTCAGAAAGAATAATAGGACGGGGCGAAGGTTATGAGGTAGATGTGTACCTCTCGATCGGCACAATGGGGGCTGAGGCGAGAGCTTTCTCCGACAGGGCTGACACAAATGAACATTGAAGAGAAAGCATAAAAAACAAACTATAATAATATACAATGTATTAAAATACCGCCTCGTATGTTTATTTAATTGTAATAAATACCTATCTACTTGTTACAATAATTACATACCTATTGTTGTTATATCACAACGTAACCAATTAACTACTTACTCTTGTAGAAAAATAATGTCATAAGAACATTGAAATTAAAATGAAAAAAATGGTAGAGAGAAACCCAGGCGCAGTTAGGTATTTGGATCAAGTGAAAGAAAAATGGACCTTACGGCCATGTCGTACCAAACAGTTCAAAAGCTGGCGTAAAATAGACACTGGAAGGAATACCGAAAAGTCATTAAATATTTTTACTGGTATTTAAAATTATTTAGAAGAAAATAACTCACATAATTACTTTAAAATACTTATAGGTCAAGAAATGAATGCTCAAAAAACGTTGTAGAGGGAAATGCTAGGAACACAATTTTTGACTCCGTAATTTTGTTTGGACTAGTTAGGAGGTGAACATATCAAAAGTCCCCGGTTGTAGCCCCGCTGCTGGGGGGTAGAGGGGGGTAAGAAGGTCGAATTTTTCGGTTTTTCATTGATATCTTGGAAACTTTGCGTCTTAGCGACATGAATACTAAGACAAACCGAAAGCTGATAAAATTAGTTACAAGTTTTATCCTGTCAAGTTTTTCGATATCATGAATAGTTTTTGAGATACCCGCTCTTGAAAGTTTATTTAGGGATTTTAATTTTATCTTGATATCTACGTCAGTGAAGCTGTTAGGCCATGTTTGGTATCATTTTCGTATAAATCGGGGGTGCTGAATTCATTTATGGTATCACATTGACACCATTCCGAAGTAAAACCAAAATTTAAAAATAAATATTTTTTTAAATCCCTCTTCACGCTTAAACCGCTGAACCAATTTCGTTGAAATTTGGTATAGAAATAGTTTAAATCTCGACACACGACATAGGATAGTTTTTATAACCAAAAGCATCTTTTGAGGGTGTGAAAAGTGGGGTGGAAGTTTGTATGGGGAGTCAATAACCGCTGAACCGGTTTAGATGAAATTTAGGACGGAATACATCTGTGATTTAAAGGATGATTATTGAGATAAAAAGTATCTTATGTCAGGACATAAGTTCATAATTTCGAGTCCCAAGACAGGACATATCTTATGTCCTGTCTTGGGACTCGAAATATCTGTATACCAAATTTCAATTAAATCAGTTGAGCGGTTTAAGCGTGAAGAGGAATTTAAAAAAAAAGGTATTTGTTTAAAGTTTATATGTTTTTTCTTAGGAATGGTGTCAATGTGATACCAAAACTGAATTCAGAACCCCCGATTTATACGAAAATGATACCAAACACGGTCTAGCAGCGTCACTAATGTAGATATCAAGATAAAATTGAAAGCCCTAAATAAACTTTAAAGAGCGGATATCTCAAAAACTATTCAAGATATCGAAAAACTTGACTGAATAAAACTTGTAACAAATTTTATCAGCTTTTGGTTTGTCTTAGTAGTCATGTCGCTAAGAC
Source organism: Cydia fagiglandana (assembly GCF_963556715.1). Taxonomy (NCBI): domain Eukaryota; kingdom Metazoa; phylum Arthropoda; class Insecta; order Lepidoptera; family Tortricidae; genus Cydia; species Cydia fagiglandana. Next base: position 12,535,452 of record NC_085932.1, read on the forward strand.
GCAAAATTTCCAAGATATAAGTGAAAAACCGAAAAATGAGACCTTCTTTCCCCCCTCTACCCCCCAGCACCGGGGCTACGGCCGGGGACTTTTGATATGTTCACCTCCTAACTAGTCCAAACAAAGTTACGTAGTCAAAAATTATGTTCCTAGCATTTCCCTCTATAACTTCTTATTGCTTGGCCTATTATTACTTACTTGAATTTATTTACAGATTTTTTAAAGAATAAAATATCAGAGTCCCTCAGCCCTACTCTACATCTACAAGTCCACACGTCAATTTCCCATGAATGGCGCCCCCGCGGAATCTTTATAAATAGTTGGGCAAAGACGGTGTTTAATTTGATGGAAATCCTTGCAAATCCACGCGTGCCAGGAACTCAACGGATTGTGATCCTATTGCTGACGGTAAATTTAATTAAGTTGATTATGCTGGTTCACATAGGCCATTGATTTACAAAGGATTATTATATCTTTTGTACGACTTTTATGCTTTGAGTGATGTATATCGTTACCTTTTTTAAGTACAACCTAAAAAAAGTATTTTACTCGCAACCCAACAAAGTTTTAACTAAGCGGACATATTCCAAAAGAGATACCTACATACATATTTGTGAACTATGATAAATATATGTGATTTCTCTCTCTCTCCTTCTTTCTTACACGTGTTCTGCCTTGTTCTGTTTCTATCTGTTCTGTTTCTGTATTAGTTTTAATTTTGGGTGCCCTGAAAACCAGCGCCGTGTCTTACAGACACTGCTTATGCTGAGCGGCATCCTATTTGCTGTACGCTTCTTTCTTATTTAATGTTTGTTTTTACGCCAAATAAACATTTTCTATTTCTAAATCCTATTTTCCTAATAAATTTTACATATTTTTGTCACAAATAGGTTATCTTTGCATAGTTTTATGCCTTGTATCTACTTGTAAGTACGATAAGACCGATATGAAAACACCATCATAACAAGTTATCCAACAGTTTCAATGAAATAAGTAGACCATCATTAATATTTCAGGGCAATATACCTGCAAACTTGCACGTTTAGTTCCAGGCAGGACACGAAACAGTTCCATTAAGTATTTTAATAGCCAATAAAATAGTCCAAATTTATTGCGTCTATTACATGTGGGGAATCAACCGCGACCATCCTGACCTCATGAGTAATGGCAACCTTTAAACCTTAATAAAGTCCTATCTACGTGATAGCGCTCGAATAACGCAAGTTCACATTCAGAATTAGAAATAGTAGACGGATAAATGTAAAAAAATGTGTTTTTTCTGTAAAAATATACCACTTTAAGTAAAAGTGACTTAATCATTTCAATAGTTTCATTTCATGAGTAACTATTCCGGTAACCGAAGACAATATCAAAAGTGAACTTTGTTGAATAAGTAGGCATAACGCGGTAGGTAATTAAATACATCCCCGCTAATGTTCGTTTAATTGTTCTATATCTGGTTACGCAATTTAAAAAATACGTATTTAAAGTAGAGCTATGTAGTATTCGATCGTTGGTACCAACTAAATGATCATCTACGCAAGTAAAAGTGAGCACTCACTTTCTGCGCTAAGATACGGCATAGCGCTACGATCTCGATTGTCTAGCGGCCCGATTCGAACTATAAGATACGTCAATTAACAGATCCAGAATCTATATGGATTTGATATGTCAAACAAAAACGTCACTTTTGACACTGACACATCTAATCCATATCGTTTCTAGATCGATTAATTGACGTATCTTAAAATTCGAATCGGGCAGTAGCAGTAGGAGAATTAATTTCATTAATTATCTCGTTAATTACATTAATTATCTTTGCACGCCATGGGCGCTGTCATGCTTTTATTTACCCGGAGCAGCATTAGCAATTAAATTAAAATTTCATCGGTAAACAAAAAAAACAAAGTGAAATCCAATTAACTATTCATAACATCTAAGTTAACCGATAAAGCACAGGAATAAGAGGCATGGATTTGTTTTGACTGAATTAAATACTGTTAAATCTTGTTTGGAGTAATTCCGAGTCATGCTGGTAGTGAGCACGACATATTGCTCACATTAAGCTAATGGATGACCGTCCACGAACAGGGACGCATGACTGCTATAATAAATTTGCTGTATGAAATAGATATCTCCGTGTGTGATGGATCAAGGTGTAGCAATAATACCTACTTGTACATTGAGAGCACGCATAAATAATAGTATAATTATCATTGTTGAAAGCCACTTGCTTCTTGGTTGCAGCACTTGCAGCTCACTTAAAATAATTATTTTAAAAACAAAACTTTACTTTTGTTTTGAGTAATTTTTTGAAACATAGTTTATCTATTTTCTGCTTTATCGACAATCTTCTAATATCGACTAGGCTCAGGAATATCTGAAATTGGAGATCCAATTAAATAATGAGCCGGTGTTAGGCAAACAATATTGTCGTTATCAGGAATGTCAGAAACTGAGCACAAAGGCATTGAATTCAGAATACCCCAACTGACATTACCTAAATACCTTTTCAATAAACTTTTGAAAGACTTAATTCCAGCCTTGCTGGCGAGAGGAATCATGCGTTTCCAGTAACTCTATGGAACTGACATTACAAGTCTATTACTTGACTATATGAAGTCTTTTTCTTCTTCCTCGCGTTATCCCGGCATTTTGCCACGGCTCACATAGGAGCCTGGGGTCCGCTTGACAACTAATCCCATGATTTGATGATGATGATGATTGACTATATGAAGTATCATTTTTAAATAACTGATACAATTCATACCTCTTCGACTAATAAATTCAAGCGCAAATAAAGTCTTGTGAAGACAATCCTGTAACTAGCTCTAAGTGTAATTGCTTAGTTGACAGACATATGTAAATAAAAATCCGGCTCGAAGGACCAAAAATGAAGTGTACCTATTATGTATCCATATTTAATTAAACACATATTTCTTACTGGTTCTTTATTATTTATGTAAAATATATTAATTATATATATAAAATATTATTTAGTAGGTACAAATCTAAATCAAAATGTCACATTAATTTTATATACCTACTGTAATTGTATAAATCTAGAAAATCAATAAACTAAATCGCAGAAGGTTTTAATACCGAACAGTTTCTAAGTAATTATTATTAAGTATTTTAAATCAGGATAGTTTTTGACTAATAAACAATTATCCCTAACCTAATGTAACAACATAAAACATAATTTACTATAAAATTAAACCATCCAAAATATTCTTTATTATTTCACAAACGGGGAACCAATAAGTTCGGTATGTGCTCAGCTGAAATCGCCGGCACCGTCATAAATAACCTCTCGACCGCAGGGGATGCTCTATAAAATAACTATTCGGAGAATGCGGTCAAAAACGCAACATAATAATTAATTGGTCAACTAATATCTTCGTGCGATGCGGTCAACGGTGAAATTTGGCGAGCGCTTATCCCTTAGGGCCCCCCCACGTCGGCGTCTGGTCAGCGCTATGGAAAATGACGTCGCTGCGCAGTTGCGTCGACGCTGCGTCGACGTTGCGTCGAGCAGCGGCCATAGAATTGTAGACGCCGACGCTCGAAAGACGCCAGATGTGGGGAGCCCTTAGAGACGAAAGTCGAATAAAGTTAGACAAAGATAAGTCTGCAACGTTTTTGGTAGCACACGTAGTGCAAGTGTTATTTATACGTCATAACTTCGTAGATGTTTGAAATTTAAAATAACACTTGCACTGCGTGTGCTATCAGAATCGTTGCAGACTTATCTTGGTAATTCTATCTTGTTATGTCTACTCGGCAAAAAAGGGATGGAAACGGAGACTCTATACTCAGTGAATTAATTAGTTTATTGATTTGAATTTAACTCAATAATTTTAATTGAGATAAACAGTCAAATACAACAATCATACAACAACACACAACAACATAGACAACAACACAACACACACAACACAACATACACTCAACAACAACAATCATAGACTCTGTAAGAAATTTGTTTTTCAGTAGGTACTTACATAGTAATGATATATGTATTTCAATAACACAAACGTCCAGATGGTGCGTAACGGGGATTTTAAATGGCGTAATAAGCGGGACGCGAGTCGTATTAACCGTGAAAAAATGTATGAAAACAGGCCTAAAGTTGCAGGGAACGGGGTTAAATGGCGTATTATGCGGGAAATCGTATTAAGCGGTTTCTACTGTAATACGATACTGTTTCAAAAGTAACTACTTTACTCGTATTTTGAAATTTTAACAATACTATGAACTTCTTAAATAAGTAAGGCGATAATTTAAAGATATTTCAATAGAAGAAGCGGAAAACCAACCTACAGATGTTCGGATGAAATGGATGTAAAAAGATAGATAAACATGGAACATGTTAGAAGACGTCTATTTGTCTGCTGGGCACGATGATGCAGCAAAAATTAGGTAATACTTAAAGTATGGATAAGCATTACCTTTACCTAGGTACTTTAGTAACTAGACTATTGGTTTTTTAAAATGTAATGTTCTTTTTGGCAATAACGTGTCATTTATGTTACATATTGCTTGTTATACATATACTGCTTGGGTTTAATGAGTTATTATTTGTACTCATTTTAAAACTTTACACGTGCTGTGCTGTGCCGTGTGCTTTAAACTTTGGTCATGAATTATAACTACCTCTAATAAAAATAGTCGTTAAAAATTTACAACAACATGACTTGGAATGTTATCATAATTATATTAACGCTTTATGTAATAAATATCTTGGCGTTTGATAAAACGGCTTAATCAACTCCATCAAACAAACTATTTCAATTTTCAATCATAAACTACTCGCTTAATTAAATTATACCCGAAATATTTGGTTGCATACCTGTAACAATGCGCACCCTAATCAGCTCGGACAGTACAATAAACGTGTGGCTATCCTACAGACAGGACCAAATTCAATAAACTGGACAGCTGGGGTGTCCACGTCAGCCCGTCAAATGGAAACTTTTGAATCGCCGCTAGTCAAGGGGCCTCCTTTTGTCCGCGAAATTGCCTCATTTCGCGGTCGTAATAAGGGACGGTAACTATAAGAACGATACGTAATTGAGTCTTTGTAGTTGTTTGATGTCTTCTGCATATTGACGTTTGATATGGTTCTGCTTTGTTTACTCCGAAAATAGGTTTTGTTTCACGTGATGGCCCCTGGTTTGTTTGTACCCTAAAATGATGTCACAATGCCATTATTCCTAACCCTTTTACACATGATACTTTTTGTCTCCCGGTTTATTTATTTCTTCTTCTAGTTCCTATACTCGTATCTGAAAATTACAAAGAAAAATAGTCGTATCGAATAGTCGGTCCGTCTGTTCGTTCGTCTTCCTGCAAGAGAGCTGTAATCTCATCGTAATAGTAGAGTTCATTTTAGTGCCAAAAATAACGGTTTTATTTATACAATAGCTTATTTTTCACAATAATATGCAGTATAATGTCCTCCCCTAAACGGATGCGTCCTTCAATTGTTGTGGGCTATGATATTTTATATGTAGATGTGTTATACACGCTCCAAAAGTGAAGCACTCACCTCGTGTCATGTGTACGAGTTTGTCTCAGTCTGCCTGACGCAAGCGCGAAGGTGTACACCGGTTAATACTTTTCCACAAATAACGTGTATTAAGCAACAAAATGCCGACCTGCGTTATGTTGAAATGCTCAAATTATCCGCGGAAGCGCAAAAAAATTGACGGCGTCACATATCATTGGTAAGTAAAAGCTGAAATAACCCGTTTTTCTTCGGTTTAATCTTGAATTAAATAAACCCAGCCGCCATTTTCGCCGGCTGACAGAACGAGATAAGTTTATGTTCTCATCAGCGAGAATGACAAGGACGCACCAACTGCGTACATAGATTATCATAGCAGACGCGTCATGGTAAGTTGCATTCATTGTTTGGTGCTTGTCGTACACAAATAAAAAAAGAAATATACTTAAATTCCAACTTTAATATTGAAGTTTTTTACTTGAACGCATTTTTTCTTGTATTTAAGTACAACAATTGGCAAATTAAAGATTATTATTGGCCATATTATTGTCCGGGTCGCGTCAATTAAGTAAATAGGTATATTGCTGTTTATACAAAGATTACTACAAAATTAGTATTTATTGTCAGGCATTTCCTTTTCTCACACAGTAACAATTATTAATAACATAAAATTATTAGTATACTTGGTCAAGCAGATCTTGTCAGTAGAAAAAGGCGGCAAATTTGAAAAATGTAGGCGCGAAGGGATAGCGTCTCATAGAAAATTTGAATTTCGCGCCTTTTTCTACTGACAAGATTTGCTTGACCATCTATAAAATAAAGGATTTTGTTGTTATTGAGTTTGCTTTTTGTCAAAATGTTTTTATAGTATAAGAAAAATGATGAATAAAGAGTATAATATAATATCTTTTATTTACATAACTAAATATGAAAACTTTTTGCTTCGGTAGCGAGTACAAAACTGCATTAAAATGATTTGCACCTTCTGTCAAACATCTTAGTCTTTGATATATTTTTTTCTTAAGTTTTACGCTTCGCGCCATATTTACTGTTTGCCGTCGTGTTATGGTGGTATCACTGATTTACCAAATTCACGCGCAAGTGACAAACACTAGCCGTCTCTTTTTTACTTAGGTATTCTTTTACTTGTGCCGTCTCTTTTACGCATTTGCGTATGAAGTTGTAAACAAATTGTAACTAATGCTGCCGTGTCGTTGGCAGCATTGGTTGGTATCATTTTTTTCGCTTGATATGTTAGTGTATGGCTTATCTACATATAAAATATCATAGGTTGTGGGCAGCTTTATGCAAATCAGAAATGATTGGAATATTTATAGGCATCGAATACCTAATTAGACAGTCGGCGTCCTTTGGGAAATCGCGCCGAGTCGATTGACGTCGTGACTCTGCATCCATTAAGTGAAGAGCAATTGTTGTGATATTTGCTAAGATATTGTAGCCAGGCACTGGTGAATAGTGGGGTGTAGTCTGAGTGTTCAGATTGACAAACTATACGTCTCACGTCGAATGTTGGTCCCTATGACAGTTTCTATACGAAGTAGCTGTCTCGCAAAATGTTTGTAGTAATTATTTGGCGGTTTAGCGTACTAATTTATTTAGGAAAGTAACATTAAAGAGGATACATTTCGGTCGCTTCTCCATACAAACCTATTCCCCATTTTCCTCTCCAAATATTGACATTTATTAGACCCTTAGTCATTCTAAAAACTTAATTCATGCATTATAATAACCTCAGTGCTGATTTTACAGAACCTGTAACATGATACCCATTACCTCTTCGAATAAAATGAACATGCTCATCCAGGCAAAAGAGCAAGTGTATTTATTAGCGTAACTATGCGAAATTAGTTTTAATTGGGCGCTGTTACAGCAAGCTAATTAGAGAGCCCCTATTGACTTGACCAGCGGCCAAACTGGCCGGGACACACCGCCGCCTAGCATCGAATTGTCTAGAGCTTCCAATATAGGGAAGCAAATATGGACAAAACACAGGTACTTATACACACTTAAAAAAACATTGGGTTGCACTCCGGGAGTGCCGGCAGAAGTGAAAACTCAACGACAGCGTAACTCAAAATATTAATTACAGCGCCATCTATTGCAAAATGTCTGCAGCACTATGTATAATTGAGGTTAACGCCATCTAGCGTTATTTCGTCGCATTACTTGAAACCCCTAAGCACATCACTGTGAGTACTAGAGTTATATTAATACCAGTTTGAGGGAAACTCACTAGCCACTTGACCGTCCGACGATAGTATAGTATCCGAAAAAAATATGCTCTTAACCGTCCGCGGGAACCTTACTATCCAAAGGGGTGGAAGAAAGATTTGATTTCAGAGCCATCTAACGGAATATTTCGGCATTATTTACTAATTCTGTTGATGCGACAACGTAGCCTAACTAAATAGTTAGCTCTAAAAAAATTTAGATGGCAGGGTAGTTATAATTTTTGTAGAAAATTGTGAATGCGCTGCGCGGGGCGTGCGTCGCTAAAAAACCCCGGACGGTTGACAGGAAAACAGTCTTGCGGGCCGGACGGTTGAGTGGCTAGATGGCATTTAAATCAAACTCAATGACATTGTCCGTCACACGTGACGTTACGCAAGCGCTCTGCGCCGCCTAAACGAAACTGCAGGCTCAGGCATACATTTTCGCTGCGCGGTAGAAAGAGAAGGGTTACGCCTTACGCCTTACGCTGTCTCGAGTTTAACATTTTTTCCCCACTTCAAAAAGTGCACAGTCCCGCTAAAAAAGTTTTCACTTCAAAAAAATGTGTGTGAGTAAGCTCCGACGCACGACTTAAAGGGTTGACATTCAGCCGTTGGATGCGCAAGATAAATTGCGCGCGAAACATCGTTATGTTAGTGTAACGTTTAATTTGAGTCGCCATAATTTTTTATACCCCGGGCTTATATTTGAAAATCGATTCTTAAGTAGCAAACTCAAATAAACTCCAAAAAATGTAACACAGCTTTGTCACTACCTACCTACAGCTAAGTGTAGGTAGGGGACAAAGTATGGATATTGTGTTCATTTGTTAAAAACTTGCAAGCTACCTTTTTTTGCTAGGCTAGGCGAAAATAGTACATTATTGCAGAGGCCGGGAAAGGGCAATTCGTGGATGAGTTTCGATTTTGTCGGACGACGCGAAGCGGAGCCGACAAAGAAGACGAATCCACGAATTGCTATTCCTGCCGAGGCATATATAGTGCTTTTCTCCAAACATGCGAGGAAATAAGCTAAAATAATTATTATTTAAGCATCAAGCATCACTCAAATCAAACCTTCACATCCAAAATGTCAAAAACAATTTCCTTCTTTAATTAATTTTTAAAAGTTAAAGGCACAAACTTATTCTGCCATTCAGTACCATTCAATATTCGTTCATTCAATATAATTGCGCAATATAGTTTGTCAAACCAACTTTTCAGTCAGTAAGAACCAGGAAAACTACACCCATCCTTTTCTTTTGGGTGCTAGTAGTGTAAGACAAAGATAGTATGATTCTCTTTGTCTATGTTTGAAATGAGAAAGTCCTTTGACAAACTATGTAAGCTTTATGAACACGGATGAGATTAAAAAAAAAATATAAAAATAATCTTTGATTTTATTAAGCAGTATTCGCACGATCATACACGTGAAATGATAGCTGATCGTGTCGTGTAGAAGCGGCTCGCGGCAATAATAATTGGCTGTTTGCGTTTTTTATTATTAAAAAGTAAAAAACACTACAGTAATAAGTTATTACTGTAGTGTTTTTTTACTTCCCGTCCGCTAGAACAGGACAGCGATAGTTTGATGTTTTTTAGTTAGAGTTTGACATTAACGAAGAACTTCCCGTACTATTTTTGCTACAGTAAGGTGAACATTTCCGAGCATATTGGAGAAAAAATATCATATTGTTGTGCAGCAACATGACACTGTCATTGAAAAATTTTCTGCGGTTGGTACCTTACCTTACCTTTTCTGCGATTTTTACATCCAAGATTTCCAAAAAATAAAATGTTCGTGAATGTTGTGTGTCGTGGGGCAACAAATTGCAAAATGGACACTCGCAAGGTGGGGTAAGTGGACCTTGCTCGGGCGGAGCTGATATAATCCGGTAGGATCCATTGTTAATGATCGAGGGGCAGACTTTGGACATTTCATATAATAAACTGACGCACATGACCGAATATAGTTACCTACCTACATTATATCTAATATTTGAAGCTACAAAATGAACAGGTAAGTACCTATATTAATAGTTACATTACAGTACAGTTAATAGGTACTTGAAATATTTGCTGCCCATTCTATAAATATTTAGGTATTGCAATTGATAGTAATTAGACATATTTTATTCACCAAACTACATATGTATATTTATTTACCTTCTTTTTGCTAAGTACTATGTATATACTAGAGATGCACCGGATATCCGGTTTATCCAGTATCCGGCCTATCTGGCCATTACATAACTATCCGGCCCGATACCGGATAGTTACCTAGTATCCGGCCGGATACCGGATAGTAACATTGCTTGATTTCGGAGTAAACAAATTGGATTTAAGAAACAGACACGGTCATAATCGTACTTCTTTATTATTTATAACAATTAAATCATTTCACTGACTTGCACGCGCATTCATTTCGAACCTAGAAATGAGTTCGCGCCGTTTACTAGGAAACAGGTCAAACCTGCAGAATGCACACCTGAAAAACCAAAATGTAGGTATAGTTCCGCTGGCCGAATATTCGGCGGCCGGATACGGGATATTCGGCCGATGGTCAGGCCGAATATCCGGTATCCGGCCAAACAACTACCCGTTGCATCTCTAGTATATACCTTCCTTTTCTTACAATGGTACTGTATCTATTTCTATATAAATAAGTAATTATATAGGTATGATTATATCTATAGGCTAGGATCCTATAGTTTTACAATATCGAGTAAATCGCCTGTTTAAAAATGTTTATAATTTATGCACGTAGGTGGTTAGTTTAATTTTCAGGTGCAAACTTCACCCTAACTGAGATTTACTAGCGAGATATTAACGAGAGCTTCTACGGGTAGAATAAAAACTAAAAAACCAATGACTACTAACAAAAGAACTCGCATTTCCGAGTCGTTTGTTTGAATAGGACTTCAGAATAGCCCCCAGACAAATTGCGGACGAGTGAAAAATGAAAAGACCTCGATAACTTTCTGAAAGTCATACCTTGATTAATCAGTTATTCGAAATCCAACCTTGCCGCACACTGCTTAAGTCTAAATTTCACGCAGATGTTAACGTAGTCGGATTTAGTTCGGTTAGTTGTGGAAGGATCGGCGCCGCGGTCTGCTAGCTAATCTTTATTCCGCCACGGTCAATCCGGCGCGAGTATCGCCTATTTATCAAATCTCGCCTCGTTTGTTACTACATTCGTAAATATTTCAAGCGTTATTGCCGCCATCAACATAATGTTATGGGGCGAAATTTTACAAAACGGAAACAAAAGATATAAAGCGACGACGTGGCGAATATCTCCGTTTCTGTATTAATGTTGCGGAGCGAAGTTATTTACAATTGGTGCACCGTTTATAAAATATATCGCTTGTTTTCGTCTGTAATGTGGTAAATATGGTAAACATTAAAACAAGGTTGACGTTTATTATAATAATTTACTTGTATGTACTTGTGTAAGATAAGAGATAAAGTAATAGAACAAGATTAGTCGAGTTGTATTTTTTTAGAACTATAACTATATATAGATATTACTATCTACTCCGAGTGGTAAGTTTCTGCAATATCTGATGAATGTTACATTCCTAATAGAATTAAACGTGTACATTCTTAATAGAATATATCCACAGTTATAACTTCACCTAATAGAAACCTTCGTTAAAAATACCTTGTTACCATCCAAAATTAACTACATATAACAATAATAACATTTACAAAATCCTCTATTTGATTAATCAATCAACATTTGTCGTGGCTTCCGACCTTCGTAGCGACCTGACATAGACCGATTGACTGACTGGCTGACTGACATACATATTTGGAACCTTTGGAACTCGGACTTTTAAATTCAAAATTAGACATGACATCCACAAGACAAAACCTGACCAGTTCACGACAGATAGCCGACGAAGACGGACGACACAGACACAACATTGGTCCTTCAACCTCAACAACCAGACTATGGAAAGAAGAGGGTCCTTCAACCTCAAAAACCAGACTATGGAAACAAGAAGTAAAAAGAGTAAGTTCATAGACTTGCCCGCCCGGGAGCTGTCACCAAGCGCCGGCCTCAGCCGCGCGCCCTCGCCGCGTTCTGCGCGCCACAGCTACGCACGCTCTTTGCGTTTCACGCGCCACAGCCGTGCGCCTTTCGCCGCAACCGCGCTGCGCGCGTAACAGCTGCGAGACAAGACTCCGCGCCGGCGACTACGATCGAACGCCGCTAACTTCTAGCAAGACAATCTGCCTTTAAGAGCTGCCGTTCTTTTCCAGAGACGCTCGCGGCTATCTGTCGTGAACTCAATTTCCTAAGTCGTCCCGTAAAATACGAAAAGACATGACGTCGTAAACGGCCTTTGTTACAAACTCCGTGTAAGCATCGTGGCAACAATGACACTGACAGAAAAGACAAAAGAAATCGGACAAATATAAAATATATTATTATTTCCAAATGACCGTCTATCCTACAAATATACGCCAGAAATTACGATCGCAGGACAATGCGAATTTCGGCCGACTGAATCATGAAGACTGCGAACGCGGCCACTCACATCGCACATAGTAGAGGAGCCGAGCCGTGCGATGGAGCCCGCGGCGCGGCGGCGCGCCACGCCGCACCACGCAAGAAGCTCGCGCTAGCGACAAAGCAACCTACGACGACGACACACCGTGTTCACAGTAAGTCAACTAAGAAATGTGTCATGTGCGAAGATAACCACGGTATAGAGAAGTGCCCTAAATTCCTGGCCCTCTCTAAGGACGCTCGCTGAGAGTACGTGACAACTCAAAAACTGTGCTCCTCATGCATGTCACCTCGACACCAGATCCTGGGAATGTCACAACAAGAAGAAATGTGAACACTGCCACAGGTCACGCCACACGACTGCTGCCACACGACGCTGCACGCCGAGTCGAAACCCGCCGAAACGAAGCCTACGATGCCCGATCCGAAACCCTATCAGCCGCTGCTGTCGTCACTCACGTCATCCTCAAAATCGCTAGAGTGATGGTCAGTGGGCCGCTGGGATCGGAGACCATATTGACGATGCTTGACGAAGGAGCGAATGCCAGCCTTCCGGACGAGTACATCGCGCCCTGCCTTGGAGTCTCCTGCCCTGCGAGTCCTGCGACGGACCTAGGACTCACGGGAGCCTGCAGCCTGCAGGACGCAGATTGCGGCCAAGGGGCGGCAGCGAGTCAACATCAACGTCCACGACATGAAGGCTGAAGACTTTTTTTTTTTATACCACATCGGTGGCAAACAAGCATACGGCCCGCCTGATGGTAAGCAGTCACCGTAGCCTATGAACGCCTGCAACTCCAGAGGTGTTACATGCGCGTTGCCGACCTTACTATATTTCTGTATTAAATATTTAGCTTTTCCTATGTATAAACATAACTCATACTTAGGTAGGCTATTTAGGTAGGCTATTTAGGTAGGCTAGGGCGTAACTACGATTTAATAAAGTTTTCTGACGACTTAGGGACGACTGACGACATTGACGAATAACTGTTACTTCCTTTAGATAGTGACAGTATGATAGACCTTAGTAGGAGCTTAGAAATTCTTCCCAGGGCATAACTGCAGTGACTCTACATGTCCCTGGGACACGTAGTGCATGGCAGAATCCTGACATTTGCCTAATAACGCTGCAGTCCTGCATTTATGCACTTGTGACGAACTCAATGACGCAATAAGACGGTCATTTCGACCGAGGGATTTGGTGTCAAACCGTACACCGATGTTCCTCGGTCGAAAAAACGACCAAAGAGCTATAGCCCATTTGGAGAATACGTCAAAATTTTGTAGATGACAGGTGGAAGACAGGCCTCCTTTGGAAGGATGACATACCTAATCTGCCTGACAGCTACAATTTGGCGCTTAAACGTCTTGACGACATTAAAAGCAAAATGTCTAAACGCAAGGTGTTAGAGTCTGTGCGGAAAGAGAAGAGTCGTGGCAGAAACGGGAACTAACATTTTAAATTTTATATGGCAATCAAACCTTTGACACCTGTCTTGTAAAAAGTAAACAAACTTCTGTCAATGTATATTTTTATTAACAAAAACCGCAAGTTTTATGTATAAAATATTTTCAAAACACGATAAAACCGTACATAAAACCACAAGGAAAATTATATTTAACATTGTTCGGTTTTGTCAGCGGGAAGAAAACGGCTAAAAGCCGACTATCGACTTACAAAAAATCGCGGTAGGTGTTTCCGCTATTCGCGGGTATTGATGTTGTATTAAATATTAAATAATTACCTATTTAATAAGCCCCCTAAGTAACTTGTCTCCGGTACATAATCGGTAAGTATATTCATTCAAAATATATTAATTTTCATAAATATGCAGGTCATTCATGATCTTTAAAATAACTGACAAATAGTCTTGATACTTGCCATTTTATGCATATTTATATGTAATTTCTTTTTCAGGATTGTGTAAAAGTACCTACGGTATCTCGAATAAAAGACCGCTAAGTAAGAATTCGTAATCTACGTGCCGGATTCAAGCACATCCAGTTCAGATGAAGATGATGATGATTCTATGAGTGTCCCTGGTTGTTTTGAAGCTAGCTCAAACATAAGTGACATTGAATATTTTAATTCAGATTTCGATTACAAAGAATAAAACTTTTTCTTATAAAATATTTCTTTATTTGTAAGTTCGTTTACTAGGTTCTGAATAAAACTTTTTCTAATAAAATATTTCTTTATTTGTAGGTTCTGTTAGTTACGAAATTATATTTCATATTTAGCAGTGACTTTTCGGCGAAGTAAAATATCGTGAGATGAGAGAACCGGACATATCCCAATAAGGCCTACCTACTTATGCACTATTTTTATTCATATTCATATTTATTATTAATAATGTACACATACATTACAAGTCAAGTTTACAATGGGTGAAATATATCCCAGATAAAATTACAGTTCTATTGCCCAATTTCTACCCGATCTACCCGGTTTTAATAACTGTTGGACTGCACAGATTAGGCAGTACATAAATGAGACTCGTATCTTGTTTGGTACTAAAATTACAGTTGTATTGGGCAGATTCTTAACTAGTTTTAGCAGTTTTGTCAATCGCAGTCACTTTTTAGTATCTTAGATATAAAAACAAGTGTGTTTTAAAAAGAAAACTAGTGCCTGCGCTAAATCAGAGGGTTGAGTTGACGAGCCGACACCACCACCAGGCTCCGTTTAGTAAGCCGTGGTAAAAAACCGGAACAAAAGGGATTCAAGTATCATGACCTTTAGTGTCGTACTATAATCACGTGACCAGTGTTGTCAGCATAGCAAAAACCATAAAATAGCACTGGCGCGCCCTCAAATCCCACGACTCTTCTCTTTCCGCACAGACTCTACTCGGATAAGGTTAAAGAAAATCCTCCAAAAAGGCTATATTTTAAAATTAAATGACAAAGACGTACAGCTGTCAGTACAGGAAAGACATGGTTTTTCGGGTTTTAACCGTGGTACCACGGCTTTTGTACCACGGGGGACCACGGGTAATTTTTTTTCCCCGTAGACCCACTGCACCGAAATGGGACTACGGGTAATTGAAAAAAACTGTGTTTTACCCGTTGACCACCCCTGTTATATTTTGCAGATTAGAAGATATATTGTTGTTATATTAGATATACAATTGATTCGTATTTTTAGAAACACAATAGCTTCCATAAACACTTCGGTCCAATTGTTAGTGAATTGTGTCCAAAATGTCTGAGACTTAAATAAAACTTTGTATGAACTAAAATGGCTTTAATTGGTCACATTTTTTATTAGTTTTAGTAAAACAAAGAACCAAAATAAAAATTTAACTTAACTTTTCAAGGGCATGTCCAATTGGAATTTCGTGAGTTATAGTCAGTTGTATAAACTCGTCACGTTAAACATATTGAGATTATTGAGTTCTACGCTTATTTGGAATCGTAGTTTCCATATATTTCTCAGTATCCGAAATAACATTTAATAAACGCAGCAATGTTACATTTTCCTCATGCCTTGAAAATATGCTTCGACTGAAAACTAAATACCTACTTGAACGAAGCTGTGTTTACGTGGAATTAAAAAAACAATATTAAGTTCTGAAGGATGCATGACATATCTATTGCAGTGGGACTACGGGGAATTTTTTTTTTCGAGGAATGACCCGTGGGCCCACGGAAAGTTTCGTATTCAAAACGATAACTTAAAACTGGAGCAGTGGGGTCTACGGGGAAAATACGGGGAAAAAAATTACCCGTGGTCCCCCGTGGTACAAAAGCCGTGGTACAGTCAGCAGCAGATATACCTGAGCGGGCAAGGTGTCCAAGAAAACATATACACTTCAATCGTCACAAAAATAAGGACATCTAAGTTGTCATTTTAACGTAGGCTTTCAGTTCGTCACATATATTTTAACTTCTGAGTTTTTCTTTAACACATACACCCTTATTTAATCACAATGACAATAACGGTTAAAAAGTCAGTGGTATCTAAGCACTCAAATTCAAGCTGCTGTCATTAATACCTACACGCACTGCCAATCACGTACGTCAGCAGCCAGGGTGCCACCAGTTGCTAAGCAGTTGATATTTCAATGGTAACTAAGCATCAACGTTTTATCAGTTTAACTTTTAAAAAAATACTGTAGCAGCTACGAATTGACACCTCCTTTCTTAAAGAAGTATTTTATCGTCAAGTGTCAAACTTAGACAATAAATAAGTAGGTTCTGAGTATTATATTCTTTGGTAGGTTCTACGAGAATGATCGGTTTTTTATTTTAACTGTCATAGGCGGCCGTTCTTCCAAACCGTAGAGCATATTATAGTAACAGCACCAGTCATGGGACATTTAAGAGGAAATTTGGAGTATTTATGATATTTCCCGTATACATGTAAATGGTCTACCGCTTAGTGTGTTAAAAGATGAAAGTCCTATCCGTCTTTCATGTTTTAGGCATGTTGTATCAAAGATACTGCAATTAGTTTCCACATATTTAACAAATTAAAACTATGCCTTTTTTCTCCAGTCATGGACACCAAAGCTCCAGTAATGGGCCCCCGGTAATGGACGTGGATCCAGTAATGGGCCCCCTATAATGGGCATTGCTCTATCAGTATAAAATATTGAAATGGGGAATAAGTTACGGCAAAAAAATCAATTTTTGGTATAAGCTTTTATCGCTGAATGTATTTTTCTTTCCACAGTCAATTATTATTGTATTAGATCCATCGAGACAATTCTAATATACCCAAACACAATTAGTTAGGGTTTATTGCGATAAAGTTCCCATGGCCACCTCCTGTCTCCATCATCAGATTAGGTCCATGTTATCATAATATTGCATTATCATCCGATTTGCATACTTAATTACGTACTTACACAAAATTTCAACTAAATCGGAAATCGAAAAGTGGCTCAAATTCAACTACCAAGATTGGACCCACACTAATTAACAGGGCAAGTTAAATAAAAGTTTGGAAAAACGATATTAATTTATCCGAAGTCCGAGAATACCTCCTGATTGACATATTTCGTAACTACATTTTACATCTGTATTGTTTAAACATGAAATTATGGCATGGCAAGCATCATTCTGTCAATTGTCCCATCATAGGAGGTACGCAGTTTTACAGCTCCTATAATGGGATTGGGCCAAATACCACTATTTTTTTACATCTGTGGAGTCACAACATAAGTGTGTTGTATACCTTATCTCATGGTAAATGCAATTAACAAAACACATTCTAGTTTTCATCAAGTATTAATTAATTGAAATTTAATAAATTAACTCACCTCTCTTAGCGAAGTTGTTAAGAATTCGCAGTGGTATTTTTTTTCAGTGACACGACAACTTTTGGGTTTCCGCCAATTTCTTAAAAAGCAACCAAATTTAATGAAACTTCAAACTGAAACAGCTCTAGGACTCTTATTTATGATAATATACAGCCAGTGTTTATAAACTACTTTTAGATAATTATTTTAGAGGAAGTATGTTTTTTTGTCCCATTACTGGTTCCACGTCCATTATAGGGTCTACTACTATATATGTTAATATATTTATTTAGCCCGCTTATTGTACTAAAATATACTATATAGTACTAAAATACGATGTTCCGAATCGATCAAAGAACGAAGGAGAAAACAATAGAATTGAAACGCAACACGTTCACTGTCCCAATCTGACATGTAAACCTTATGGCTTTGTAATAGAGGCTAGCCGTGGCCCCACGTGAGAAGCACGGGCAGTAAAGGTGTTAAGCATATCCAACTATGACTCCTCTCTTTATTTTGTTGGAGGAATGACGAATTTTGTTTTTACAACTTAGCAGAGAGGATAGAGTATACGGAGTTATATACAGTATGTATCAGAACGAAAGGCCAAGAAAGAGACCCATTAATGTTTAGGTCATACTGAGCAACTTTTACTATGGGACCAACCCCGAAACCCCGGAAAAAAATTTACTCTCCCATAGAAAATTTCAACATCAGACCAGCAAAATGTATAAAACTTTCAATTATTATTCCGCGTTATCGGGGTTGATCCCATAGTAAAAGTTGTCCAGTATAATCTAAACATTAATGGGTCTCTTTCTTGGCCTTTCGTCCTGATACATACTGTATATCTTTGAACTTATTGTTAGTATAACCTAGCAGTAAACATCAAATGGCATTCGGCACAGGAGTAATCTAAGGAACGCCCACTGCGGGTTCAAACCTACAACGTCTTGTTAAAAAGTCGTACATACGCTACATGTGACATAATATCTTCAAAAAACATATAAACTTATGCGAAATTAATATAAAACCACAAATTAATAATAGAAATGAAACCCAAAAAGAAAAGCTGTAATTTCTAGGTGCGTCCGACTGAGATTTGAACCCGCGGTCTCTGCTTTGAAAAGCAAACACCTTAGTAACAAGACCACAACGTGCCTTGACAATTGGCTCTAAATTCGGCTTCAGTTAGCTTTCGCTATGTGTCACTCATTCGTTTTGATGATTCTATTCAATAAAAGAAATAGTTTGCAGTAAGTTGACTGACAGACCACTGTCAATGGTTGAAGGGCAAAACTTGAGATAGATGTATGTGATGACAAGACTGTACTGCTTTCGATGATTGTCAAAACGCTTTACCTGAAATTAGCATAGCTATTATTCATTAAATATACGACCATACATGTATGCTTTAAACGTCTATTTTTCCATATTGTTCAGATATATTTGACACGTTGACCGCTTAGATACCAGTGGTTTTTTGACAGCTAAGGTATCAATGATTTGTTGTAAGTGTAGAAATTAATGAATAGCGACTGTTAAGATATTTGTGGCATGTTGAGCGCTCACAAGTAAATGCTACCATGACGGTCAACAACTTTTTGACAGTTTAAACGTTTACCTCTCTTTGAGCACCTGGAGTGTATAGCGACTTCTGCTGCTGACTGTACCACGGTTAAAACCCGATTTTCACCACACTTTGCGGCTTCTAATCCTAGCAAACCTGACAAGCTGCGATTAGTTCTTGACTGCGCCGCTAGGGTGTCGAGGAAATCATTCAACCTCCTTAGCGGGCCTGACTTCCCGACTGACGTCATGGGTGCTAGTCTCCCCCGCGTTTTGAGGGAGTATCCAAGTTGACAGACCTACGACGTTCCTGACCGACTGTACTGACAGACCTACAACGCTCCGGACCGACTGACCGACTCGCCTGATTACTGGGTACTCCAAGCTGATGTTGCCATGGGTGCTAGTCTCCCCCGCGTTTTGAGGGAGTATATCCAGATCGACGACGACGACGACGACGTACTGTCTGTACTGACAGACCTAGGACGTTCAGGACCGACTGACCGACTCGCCTGACTAAATTTACCCGACGCCTGACTGGTTATCGCCGTTCGTCGCGCGTCGCGTCACCAAGTGCCGAAGTCACCAAGACGGACTTCCATGACTGGAGGTGGGTGCCGACGGAGGCTAACCTGGCCGACAACGCGATGCGCGATACAAACACCAATAACCTTTCAAGACGTCTAAACGGACCTGACTTCTACTACTGACTTGCAGTTACCGGTGACCATACTTTGAGACCGACGACGCAGGTTTGAACTGACTGCCCCGACTTAAGCGACGACCTGACCAGACTTGACGCACTGACTTGAGTCATGACTTGACCAGACTTTGACTCTACGTACCGACTTGACGCTGCCTGACACGGACCAGGTCAGCACGGCCTGACACGGCTCAACGTGCTGACCCGGCCTGACATGGCTTGGCGTCTGACCCGGCCTGACATGGCCTGGCGTCTGACTCGGCCTGACACGGCCTGACGTGGTCTGACCCAGGCTGTCACGGCCTGACGTGGTCTGACCCAGCCCGATACGGCCTGACACGGCCCGACTGACTTGACACGACGACCTAACTTGAGGCGGCCTGGCGTCTGACCCGGCCTGACATGGCCTGGCGTCTGACCCGGCCTGACACGGCCTGACGTGGTCTGACCCAGCCTGTCATGGCCTGACGTGGTCTGACCCAGCCCGATACGGCCTGACACGGCCTCGACTTGACACGACGACTTGACTTGACGCGGCCTGGCGTCTGACCGGCCTGACACGGCCTGGCGTCTGACCCGGCCTGACACGGCCTGACGTGGTCGGACCCGGCCTGTCACGGCTTGACATGGTCTGACCCGGCCCGACCCGGCCTGACACGGCCTCACTTGACTTGACACGACCTGACCTGACTCGACATGGCCCGACTCGACTAAGCCACGGCGGTCGAAAGCCACTCAGCCTTTGAGTATTGGCAGACGACCAATACTGGAGGTGGGGATGTCGTGGCTTCCGACCTTCGTAGCGACCTGACATAGACCGATTGACTGACTGGCTGACTGACATACATATTTGGAACCTTTGGAACTCGGACTTTTAAATTCAAAATTAGACATGACATCCACAAGACAAAACCTGACCAGTTCACGACAGATAGCCGACGAAGACGGACGACACAGACACAACAACATTCAACTTAATATTATGCCGTATTTGGTAAGCGAGGGTACTCTTGTATAATATATTTCAAATAGGTACATCGTGAAAATATTTCTAAACTCATAACGTTTAACATAATGAAAATAACCATAAACTCTCACAGGAAGCCGCATTACGGGCGGAACCCTTATTACATCGGCCGGCTCTGTTTAGTGGTCTAAATAGGACCTTATATTGAGTGAGTTATTTAATATGAGTCCACGTGCATTTTTGGTTATTATTATTGGGGCTGAGTAAGCCGAGTAATCCAATCAACTCTCATTACGGGACGTTTCGGCTGTAACTTTATTTGCTCACGCAGCTTTGCCTGAGCCTCCTGCTGCCCCGAGTCGCACGCCCGATACACCGAAGCTTCGAATATTTTGCCCAAACGTAATTATTAAAAATTGCTTTCAATTTTGCGGCAGGCACTCACTTGAATGTAGCGCGGAATGTTTATGTTATGAGGCTAAAACTCTATTATAAAAGCAATTATTTTTAGCTCCCGTTTTGCATACTTTGTTTTAAAAATTCTTCTACTATTTATGTTTTATACGTACAGTGCTCGCTTTAAATAGAACGTTGAAGATACGAATTACTTTTTTAAATTATTAAGTAAAAGCAGACTTCGTTTTCGAGACAAATGCGCGCTTAAAATTTAAAGGCTTAATTTGAACTTGTTAATGGATGGGAAAGCGTGGCGTTCTTTTTTGTTCAGTTAAGAGTTTTAAGTTATAAAATTGTAACAACATTTTTTTAAAGCCTCATAGGCATTAATATATTTCGTTTCTAATATAAAGGCCATCTAGCGTTGAGCGTTGGTAATACTGTTTTTTAATACTTGCATTGATCAACAGAGGGCGTGAGTTAGCTCGCTATCTGCATTTTTTTAAATAAAAGGTTTTATTTTATTAATTTACAAAAATTAAAACCTAATTAAAAGTATAATTGCTGTTCTTCTTTCCTTTTTGGAAATTATTATTAAGTATCTTTTCTTATTGAAACGAGTTTTGGAGGCGGTATTTATTTACATCGTGCGCGCAACGAAACGCAGCGCAGCAGTGGAAGTATCTTCGGTTTGATCTGTCAGCTGTCATTTTTATTTCGGATGTGATGGAGTAGGATGTCGATCCGTTTTCTTCAAAGGCCAGTGAGCCATATTGTTTAAATCGCGGCTTAAACCGCTTAATCGTAAGTATTTTTCTTGATCTACGTATCAAATTGTTCGAGACGTGTTCAGTGCTTATTGTTTTATTACTTATTTTCAGGGAGAATATTATGTTCCTCGTACCATAACCTCTGAAGGCCCCATGCATCGACATGAAAGCACGGACTTACAAACCGGCTTCTTTTCTGCATTGGGTAAGTTGCTCAACCGTTCTGGTGAATTTTAACTCTCGTCGAGAATCGGCAAAGCCACATACTTATTGTTTTTTAAATTATTTCCAGGGCCTTCAGGCAGGCCTTCAGGCAGGGCTTCAGGCAGGGCTTTTAAGATGAGGTATTTCAAGACGAGGTCTTTCAAGATGAGGTTTTCGTTTACCCCTTCAGTACCCCAGTTAGTCGAGGGCGTCGGTATGGGCAAGGATGTGCTCCAGGCCGCGCGAAGCTGGTGCTTCCTTGGCGGCTTAACTAGCATGGACGTTCGGAGGCGGCGGCTGCGGCACCGGAGTGGTTGAGCTCACCACCACGAATCTGCAAGGCTCGTTTCTCATTCCTTATCTAACTGGAGGTCAGACGGTTTTTATTATTTTATAAAGGCGCCCAATATTTAAATATTTTTACCCCTAGTTACCAAGGTCTTCCAGCCTATTGAAACACAGACTCACCCCCTGTGCTCTAAAAAATTAATACCTATTTATTTAAATTACGACTGAGCTAGTTATTATTATAATATTACCTTAAATTTCTTGTTGGTGTAATTAATATACTTGTTAATACCAATTTCTTTATTACTTTTATTTTATACCACTATAGGGCTTCCCGAACCGTTACAGTGGCAGCCCTACGTGTGGCTCTAGTGTGTTCAAGCTGGAAGACCATTATTCTTTTTATTATTTCCTTTGTTAGTTAACGCGGTTAAGTACCATGTGATGTGTATAAAGGAGGTTATAAAGCAATAGCCATCCTTGTATTCTTACAATTACTTATTAATTTACCTTAGTGTTGCGGTACTGTGTAATTAAATCTAAATATTTTATTTGTACTTTTGAGGGTGTTATATGAATCTTAAGTTTGTAGTCATGAAGGTAGTAAGTTAAATAATTTCAAGTAGAATGTTATGAACAGGTGTTACAAGTATTTCTGTACCTATTTTAGTGTACATTTATCCTCATTGGTATGGTTGGCAAAATAATTGTTAAAATATTAGTTAAAAATTATTAATTAATTTAGAATGTTTTGTTGTAGGAGGTTTCTTATGTATTAAAAGTACAGTCAGTTGGAATTATTTACCCTTGCTTAGTGAGTTACCAAATATAATTATTCAGTTTTATTTTTTAATTGCTAAAAGTGCTGACCATACCTACCTATTTTATTCCTTCACCGAAGTGAAGTGTCAAGCAAGTTATACCTAAATTTTCTTTCAAATAGTACCGCAAGCTTATCTATTCTTTTTATGCTTAATGGTTGAAGATGAATTTGTCTTTTTGATGTGAACGAGGTACAGTCAGCAGTTTATTTTTTTATAATGTTGTACTAAATTTATTAGTTTTATTACTGTTTGTTCCGGAAGGTGGTTAATTTAATATTAAATAATATTAATCACTATAGATGCGTAGGAGAATAATTAAGTACAGTCAGCCAAATTATTGCTGCTGTTTTTACCTTAAATATATTATTACTAACTTAATGATAGTGAATTGCGGTTTTGTAAATGGTAGCACAAGATATTCATATTAAATATTTAGTACTTTTGGAACTTTAACACAGTAAGTTAAACATGTGAAGAGCATACAGGGTGATTCTAAAAATAAAAAATGTAACATCCATTTAAGTTTTGAATAACTGGTTGACCTCTTAGTTCTTTAATCGTTTAACTCAGTCCAACGTGCGCATTTAACAATATCCGGGTTCATTTCTTTGAGGTTTGTCTTTATTGTTGAATCTTATTGTAGTTGTTTCGTACGGGAGTTATGTTAATTACCTACTTTTCCTTATCTATATCTCGACTTAAATCGAGTTTTTCCTTATTGTTGTTACTTTAGATGGAGTAAATACTTACTTATTAGTTAACTATCGGTGATTGCGCGTTTTTTTGTTGATGTTCGGTAGGAGTTTTTTTTTTATGTGTTGCGTGCAGGAGTTTTGTTTACGTATTACTTTCTTTCGATCGTGTCTGAGCAAACGTAACTCAGGCACGTGGTTTGTTTGTTGTTGGTGGGCGAAGAGGACGATTTAAAGACTCTTCGCGTGTTTACCGGGGTGCTGGCGCTTTAAACCAGCATTCCAATCGGCACTGGCTGGTCGGGTTTTGGCGGACTTTAAACCGTCAAGCTCTTAATAGCAGTGCCATCTTCTTTGTTAACGCTTTGCGGTATGACTTAAATCATATGCGTGAACGTTAATGTTGATGTTAGGGGGTTGTTATGTGGTACACGCCTTAAAGCGTTGTCCGCAAACATCGGATTTTTGTGTGTCAGACTGACAGACTTGCATTGCCTGAAATGGAGCCTGTACAGTCGACTTCCTTGTGTGTCTCGTGTTGTTTCGAACGTTACCGTCTGCCTGTCGTTCAGACACAGCTGGTCAACGTATCATTGTTGTTGTGTTATTGTCTGATTACCGCGTTCAGACCTTGGCGTCTGATAGTCACGGCCTGATATGCGCGTTGTATATATTTAAATTAGTTGTAGTACAGTCACCGATCTTAGTTATAGTTAATTTCACTTGGCTATATGCCGTCTTCCGCTATATCACTTGGACGCATAACCCGCGGCCTGGGCCGTTCGTTATGTCACCAAGAAATATATGCGATGCGACGTTTCGTAGTAATGTAGCTTAGAGCTTTACTTGCGAATGTCAAGTCCTTATAAAGTAAGTATAGTTTAGTGCGTGGGTTCGATTTGGGTGGTTGTTTTTTTTTTATTAAATTTATTATTTTGTGCGGGGTAACTATTGTTTACTTTCTGCGGATGGATGTTTGGAGCTGGAGACCAGCTCAAAATTTTGCCTACGTCAAAATTTTATTCGGGGAGGGATGTACTGTAACAACATTTTTTTAAAGCCTCATAGGCATTAATATATTTCGTTTCTAATATAAAGGCCATCTAGCGTTGAGCGTTGGTAATACTGTTTTTTAATACTTGCATTGATCAACAGAGGGCGTGAGTTAGCTCGCTATCTGCATTTTTTTAAATAAAAGGTTTTATTTTATTAATTTACAAAAATTAAAACCTAATTAAAAGTATAATTGCTGTTCTTCTTTCCTTTTTGGAAATTATTATTAAGTATCTTTTCTTATTGAAACGAGTTTTGGAGGCGGTATTTATTTACATCGTGCGCGCAACGAAACGCAGCGCAGCAGTGGAAGTATCTTCGGTTTGATCTGTCAGCTGTCATTTTTATTTCGGATGTGATGGAGTAGGATGTCGATCCGTTTTCTTCAAAGGCCAGTGAGCCATATTGTTTAAATCGCGGCTTAAACCGCTTAATCGTAAGTATTTTTCTTGATCTACGTATCAAATTGTTCGAGACGTGTTCAGTGCTTATTGTTTTATTACTTATTTTCAGGGAGAATATTATGTTCCTCGTACCATAACCTCTGAAGGCCCCATGCATCGACATGAAAGCACGGACTTACAAACCGGCTTCTTTTCTGCATTGGGTAAGTTGCTCAACCGTTCTGGTGAATTTTAACTCTCGTCGAGAATCGGCAAAGCCACATACTTATTGTTTTTTAAATTATTTCCAGGGCCTTCAGGCAGGCCTTCAGGCAGGGCTTCAGGCAGGGCTTTTAAGATGAGGTATTTCAAGACGAGGTCTTTCAAGATGAGGTTTTCGTTTACCCCTTCAGTACCCCAGTTAGTCGAGGGCGTCGGTATGGGCAAGGATGTGCTCCAGGCCGCGCGAAGCTGGTGCTTCCTTGGCGGCTTAACTAGCATGGACGTTCGGAGGCGGCGGCTGCGGCACCGGAGTGGTTGAGCTCACCACCACGAATCTGCAAGGCTCGTTTCTCATTCCTTATCTAACTGGAGGTCAGACGGTTTTTATTATTTTATAAAGGCGCCCAATATTTAAATATTTTTACCCCTAGTTACCAAGGTCTTCCAGCCTATTGAAACACAGACTCACCCCCTGTGCTCTAAAAAATTAATACCTATTTATTTAAATTACGACTGAGCTAGTTATTATTATAATATTACCTTAAATTTCTTGTTGGTGTAATTAATATACTTGTTAATACCAATTTCTTTATTACTTTTATTTTATACCACTATAGGGCTTCCCGAACCGTTACAAAATATATATCTACAGGATAAAAGTCACACACAATTTTTTGCACAAATTTTGACTTAAGAGTTTACTATTGTAAGCAAGCTATTGTATTGTTTTTTTTTTATATATACGATATAAAAAAAATAGGTGGGTAGTACTAAACATTGAAACCCTTTTTACTGCCATATTAGTATCGACCATCACCTATTTGGATGAATAAAATCCTAGCCGCTATAAAACACTCATCTCTTTACAACATATTTATTATTCTTCCGTCGTCGTGGAGCGGAGTAAAACGAAGTAAAATTGAACTTTCACTGGGAGGGAGGCTGCCCGCCAGTACTAACCATCATGTTTATGACTTCTATAGGGAAATACTATCCGCGACAATGTACTGCTAAATGGAAAAACTTTTATTCCCACACATGCGCGTACCTATATTAGGAGCATTTTCATATTTTTGTCCCGTAGCCTCGATGAGTTTTTTATGTTTATGCGCTCGTAAAGTTGCTCGGTTTAGTTGGCGACAATGTTGCCGATGTGTTTACGTTTCGAATATAGAATTTTCAATGTAACGAGCGAGCGTTAACTGCTTGAGGGTTATGTAAAAATCGATGTGACCGGATCTCGCTCTCGCTACGTCTTTATAAATATGTCTAACTCTTGAATACTAATCTAATTGGTGACGAGCATGCTATTTGTACGATGAAAAGTACTTAGTTACAAATAATTGGAGTTAAAACTATTCTAAAATGTAATTTTATAGTAGGTAATATCAATAAAGAGATAATCCCCACTAACCATGGTGTAACAAAGCATCCCCTAGAGAGTACAGTATCTATTGCTGCGACCACCGGCACTTCTAACAAACACGATTCTAATCAATACATCAAACAAAACTTCACCACTAAGCAATAATAATTAAAAGCGAATGATTATATGGAATATTTGCGGAGGACCAAAGGGGACTCTGCCCCCGGGGCCAGGGCATAATAAGACATAGTTAGGGTAGAACAATCAAAACGCAGAAGCGAAACTTCTCTCAAACGCTTACAAACCAAACCGATACAGACAGATGTTAATTTAAATTTTTAGTTTTTTGTAGGTAGGTAGGTAGTGTTAATTTTAGGTTACTTTTTATGTAAGTTTTTTTACTAAATTACGATAATAAAGAAAAATAATAATTAATAATTTAAATGTAGTAAATAATTTCAGGCTAAATATTATTTGCCATAAATTCTTTGATTTTATTTCCTTCTTTTATTAGTCACGAGGGTTATAGACTAATCGTATTGCATTCGTATTGTCACCAAGTCATAATTGTATCAACGTTACATACATACTAACCTAAAAACAATACGTTGACTACGTACGAGCTCGTATTGACGTCAACTGTGCCACGATCAAAACAATCACGATTTAATCATTTAATACATTCACTAAGTACCTAGGTACTGGAGCAATTCGCTTTAGTACTTCGCTGAATTTATTGCACAATAAATTATTATATTAATAACAAACTAGGTACTTATATACTGTACTTTCATTCCTGATTCAGTGATACCAGAAGCAAGCACCTGCGTCTAAATGTTCTATGCCTGTAGTTCGTTTTTTTAGCAATCTTGGTGTGTCTTTTAATTGAAAAACACATTTTAAAAATAAGTTACGGCAAATATGTAACAATTATGAATCTAATACGATCTTTATATAGGTAATCTTCTGCTTTCAAAAGTGATAGTTCCTGATTTTTTAAAAAGCGTTTTCCAATTAAAAGACATGTCAAGATCGCTTACTTTCTCGCAAGTTCTTTCTAATGCTAAAAAAACGAACTATAGTTGCCTACGGTATTCTCTATCAGTTTAGGCAGAAATCATCAAAATGTTATTGATGAACCGTTCCATTTGATCTGTTTAGTCCACTCTCTGCCAATAATCTGAGAGCGTGTGTAATCCACCGCCCTCGTGTAATCCTGGTACCTACGCAGATGATGATTGCGTCCCATTTCAGTTTACAAAAGGTAATCCTTAAAGGCGAAACTATTGGGGAATTTTGATAGACCCCATAGTTAGTGTTTACGATGTAAATTTGACTGTAATATCATAAACCTCTTTGATTGGATATGTTCGAAGTTTTGGGATAAGAACTTGCAATGTAAAGTTATGTATTCCGTTATGTGGCTTTAAGTTTGATCCTTCTTTGGTGGCTTACATTTAGCTTAGGTGGGAGACATAATGTACGAGTAACTGTAAAGAATATTATAGGGAGGTTATTGCTTAGTACCTAACGTAAATAAATAAAATCTAAGGGTACTAAATGTAAACTACTTAATACTTATGTATTCAGATATAAGAGAACCTTAAGTTCGGTTATTTTATAATATTTTTTTTAATATTAATTTAAATCTGAAAATGAAATCACATTAGCTTATTAAAATTAGTATAAACATAGGACGTACCGTCCTCCATAAGATACCATTACGCGCTTTATGCAGAACCCTCATCAGAATAGCGTCGCGTTAACAAAACACACATTGTTTAAAGATCTGTTTTCGGAGCCCTTTATAGTATACAGTTTTAGTCAGGTCAGTAATTTTTTATGCTACCTATTTTGCTGCTTCAACATGCTTATAAAGTTTGTCATATACAGATTACATTATACATATATTAACAGTTTACATTAAAGACAAAAGTCATACCAAAATTGTACTATGTACCTCGGCACTCAAGAAATGGTACCCTGCTAAAAATCAGTATTTTAAATGAAAATTGAATGCACACATATAAGTCATAATTCGCTTGCCCTTATTATAAGTACTTACCTAAATATCTTATTCTAATAGTCCCGCAAGTTGATTTGTTTTTGAGATGCTGCGTTTTAGCTTAGGAGGGCAGAATTATTAATCAATTACCTACCTACTTTTTTTTGTGACCCAAGTTGTTAATCATTCATTGCAATGATAAAGTTTTATGTCGTGTAATGTAATTATAACGAAATTCAAATTACTGTATTAGTCTGGGTACCTAGCTGTAATGTTGAATTTCTACGCAAGTTAAATTCATTGAAGGTTTTAAATTTTGAGAATTATTATTTATTAATTGTCACTCATAACTTACTGTTATTGATCTGGATAATATACCATGGTGTGGTTTCGACGTAACAAAAAGGCATCCTCTTGGAGTATAAAAGAGCATTTCGCGAACTCTTGCCGGCAAAGGGTAGCTTACAAAAGCCTTTTTAAAATACTTTCGACATGCATATGTTGTTTAATGAAAACTCCCGCTGTTCTTAATAAACATTGGGCATACTGTGTGTAGCCGGTTAATTATTATGAATAGGTATTTTGCTATGAGTTTTCCAGTTTTTGTGCAAGCATTCATTCGGAATGAAAACCTACGTGTTTTGTTAAATTATCTAAATTACAAAATATATTTTATGGAGAAATGTGCAAAAGTAGAAAAAATTAGTAGGTAATTCAATTAACTAATTTTACAACGAAGTGCGTTATTAAGGTTGGTTTGTGTTACAATTATGTATTTACTTATTTTAGATTTATAGAGCATCATCAACATCATCATTTCATTTACATTTCATTTGTAAAATATTTTACATATTAATACCAAGGAAATGCAAGCTATAACATTTATTTACTTATTATTATTTATTTATACATATTTTTTGTTCGTCGACGATCGTTTTCCTAGTTCCTACGAATGTCCCAAAGGGATCGGATCGGATGCAATTTCAGGAGTATTACAATAACTGAACGGGAATATTACAAGCAGGAGATAAAAATTTATCTCCAAACATTTTTATACATATAGATAAACTTATTGTGCTTGCCAGTCAATGTCGTTTAAGTCCATTCAGAAATGTTATACGTATTGCTTGGACATAGACGAGGTGGAAACTAGATGCTTATGTTCTTTTGAAGTAGGTGCCAGTACTGAGTGGGAGTCTTCTAGAACTCTTCTAGTGTTTTTACTTAAACAAGGAATTGATTATGTCACAGGTTGGAGCACAACAAGATGATTCTTTGGATCCTCTGATTTTCTGTCTGGCTATACAGGGACCATTGTAAAACTTAAGTCTGCAATTAAATTGAATCGTGTTGTCCTGGATTCAGGTTGTAATACTTAATTTATAACGACCAGCGCTTTTGCCTGCGGCTTACAAGCATACGGCCGCGGCCGTCTATTAGTTAGCTGTGTGAAATTTGCAATAAATAACCAACAACATAGTATCGATGTTGTCATTAATACATTTAAGGAGAGTTAGTCTTAAGTATACAAACATTTCGGCAAACATGAATTCTAATAAACTAGCCGTAATTCTCGCATACATGAACCAACGTATACCTACCACAAATCAACCAAAAATAGTTCTTATGTGAACGAGGTAAGAATCTTTGCGGATTGCAGATGATTTGATGGTCATGATATCTGAGTCCGTGTCAAGTGAGTTATCCTAATTAGACGGGCGACTTCGCGCAATGCATGTTAATGACTGACATTTGCATTTGGAGAGCGCATTTTGCCTGTGATGTTAGGGGGTGGTTTCCCTATGCGAACACGCCAAATGTATTTTACCTTTTTTTTACGCGAGCACATCACTTTGATAGTAGGTACTGTAGTCTTTTTTAGGAACAATAATAAAACCAGAAGACTGATTGTGTCCCTACAAAGTGGCGAGCCTCCAATATTCAGCGTCTTCTATTGAATGGAAGTCGAGTTATTTTGACAAGAGGTCTAAGTGGAAAAAAATGGATGAAACTGAGGCCTACATCAAAATAACTCAAATTCCGTTCATCAGATGGAGCTGCGAAACTCGAACCTGAAAGCAGAGGTATAAACGCTGAACAAAATTAACGGAACTGAGGCCTGCTGCGTTACACTCTAAAAAATGAAGACCAACTAAGAGCAGTTTTCTCTTCGTTGACGTTAAGTTAATTACAACAATAACGATCTTATATAAATCAAAGAAAGCTGATTACTTAAAACAATAAGTGTATCTGTGATTGAACTAATAAAGTAGGTATGTTATTAATCCTAACAAGTGTATACTTTGCATCTATTATTAACTTGTTGGCATAATTATGTAACGTAGGTTAATTCAATCCTTAACAATTTAATTAAAACAGATAAATATGTTAATAGGTATGAACATTTTAATAGTTTTTTTGATTATTTTGTCTTTGTTGATTTACATAAGATTTGCTAGTTGAATCAACTAAACATATAATTTATTTAGAACAAGGAAGATAAAACACTCAATCCCATTATGATCAAGTTATTGTATTGATTACGAAACTAATATTCCATTCTACTAAGAATTATTTGTTAAATCGATTTTCTTAATAATTAAATTAAATAATCGGTTAATCCGATCAATCAAGAGATAAGTAGGGGGATCGCCTGTACACCCGCTCTCCGCCCCGCCCGCGCCCCTCTCGTGGCGCGTGCGACCGAGCAGTCAGTCTCTGTAGCACGCAGTTGCGTTAAGCTCATTCAATTACTTATTCCTCTGGAAAAACCTGGTGTGTACAAAGTTGATTGCAGTTTTGGTAGTTCGTACAGTGGGCATACCAAACGCACTATTGCCTGCAGAATTAAAGGCCACATCGCTGCGGTCAAGAACAACGACGCTCACAAGTCAGCTATTGCTCAGTGTCACCTTGAGTCGAGTATAAGTCAATGGATCGAGCTGCATAGTCCCAAGGTCATTTCGACAGCACGCCACTATATACCAAGATTGGTAAGAGAAGCCTTAATTCACAAATACAATCGTGAAGATGGGTTTTTAAACTGTCAAATGTGTGGAATCTTGTGATTTGTTTGACTAAAAAACAACCAGTGACATCCGAATCAAACTCGCGTAGTGACACTGTGAGTGTAGTGTGCTTGGATAGACCAACAAGTGTGAACGTGATTGGACCAACGAGTGTTAACCCCTCGTAAGCTTAGACACGGATCCGTGCGCGTGAATTTAAATGCAAAACGTTTACTTTCAAAATGATTAAATGAATAAATAACATCTTATTATAATATTTTTTTGTTTTATTCATTTACCCCCTTTTTATAAAACTCTACGGGCTTGATTTAGTTTAATTATGTTTTATCCCTTTCTTTGTTGTTATATTTTATTTACTACTTATTCGTTTAAATTTTATACATTTTCTTTGTGCTAGTTTTTATACGCGCCGTGCTGAATAAATGCTGGTCCTCGTACTCGCATTATACTCAAGGCATTAGTCTTAAATACTAAGTAGGTAATACAGATTACAGATTTATTTCAGATCTTCTTGAGGATCGGCCTAGGCCGATATGGCTTCACATTTCACAAGCACGCCTCCTCCCGTGTTTGTAAAGCTAAACCGGTCTAAGCCGATCGCCAAAAAGATCTGAAATAAATGTATAATGTATATTTTAGTATTTAAGACTAATTCCTTGAGAATAACAACGAGGACCACCAGCATTATTCAGCACGGCGCGTATAAAAACTAGAGATCTGAAAGAAATGTTTTAGTAAATGCGACAAAGTAAGTCATAGTACAATTGAACAAGAATGGTATTGTACTAAACAAGCTTCATAGTTGAAATGATTAAACAATTAAGATTCAAATTGAACAATATCTTAGTTCAGGCTAATAAGATGCATAAGTCGATGTAATCATGTTCTTAGTTGAACTTATTTAGGTCAAATAGTTAATACAGTAATTCTTCATGTTAACATTGATTTACATCTTAGTTGAAATGATTAAACAATTAAGATTCAAATTGACCAATATCTTAGTTCAGGCTAATACGCCATAAGTCGGTGTAATCATGTTCTTAGTTGAACTTATTTGGGTCAAATAGTTAATACAGTAATTCTTCATGTTAACATTGATTTACATCTTAGTTAAACTAACTTGTTTGTTTTCATTATCAAGCCCTTAGTTGATCTTACTAGGATCAATTAGTTAGCATAATTATTTTTCGTGTAAATATTGAACAAGATCTCAATTGGTTCAGTTACCTAACAATAGTAATAGCAATCAGAATTACCTTGTTTGATGTGTTTAAGTTCTTGTTAGGCTCGTATGGAATCAAGATGCTTGATTACGGCCATCAAGATATTGATAGGGCCAACCAAATTTTTTTTAGAGTGTAGTCACGCCATCTGGCAGTAAGCTGTACATACATACTCGTATATTAGATGAGCGCGATTTGGTCTCATTCGTAGATGTCAGGAACTAGCAATCATTTAAATATCTGATTTGTAGCGAATGTTTGATGCTCGTTCATCTTCGCAAACTCCAACCTTACCCTACATAGGGAGTAAAACCAGGCGCAACTGTCAAAATCACCACGTGATCATTACACCGGGGAATGGGACGGAAAATGAGCGCACGGATAATTGGCTCGGCCGAATTTGTGTAACGCGATATTTTGATGAGGTGCGGATGACGTCTGCTGATTGTTTGTACGTGACGTCTTATTATGTTTTGCTTGCTGTGATGTATGTATGTATTTTATTTTCTATAACACGGAATAACGAACAGGTAATACAAAGTCTCTCAATATATTTATTTCCTAATGTTTCTGACATTTATTTCATTAATATTCCTACTTCACTTTGACGAGGCTAAAATAAATCTTTACTTGCATGATAATAATCAAAAGAAAGACAACTGTAAAAACAAGCAAAATACGATTAATACTGCACAGCAAAAGTTTTGAAGGCGTTTCATATTTATCACGGTTTGCAAAATGTGAAATTGCCGCCGCAAAATAGAATTGCGAGAATTATTTAGATATAGTTTAGAATTTATTGAAGTGGCAGTGGGGGACCGAAGGCAGTTAAATTAGTTCTTCAAGCATCTGGAATCGACGGAGCAAGTTTCCCTCCCCACACCGCCCCACTGAGAGCATTCACTGCGCAACGGGCATACATTAAAAGTTTGCCGACATAATATCAACATTCTTTAAAAAAAAAACGAAAACACAATGAATTCTGAAGTCTATAGTGGTATTTAATTACTTTGCACGACGCAATACAGCTGAATTTCAAAGATAAATTATAACTTTTATTCATTTTACTACAAGCTAAAACTAAGTTTATTTATTAATGTTAAGGAGAAAAGTATTTACTTAAGAGCTATGCACTAAAATAGATGGCATAAACTACAGAAAAAGTGACTCAAGCCTCCTTTACTGGAAGGCTTAGTTACTTTTTCTTTAGTATATGACATTTATTTCACTTTATAATTTATAGTACTTAGTGTGACTACTTTAAAAAAGCACAAATCAAAATACTTCATAAAAATAACTAAGGTAATTGTTTGCCAGGGATGTATTTAAAAATCTCTTAACATCGTCTTATTTGTCTTTAATAATTAACACCACATTATAACCGACATGCATACTGTAAACACATATATGTACAAACTAGATATAAATAGGTAAAACGAGTATTTTTTGATCATTTACCTAAAGCTACATAGTTATGCCTACTAATCGGTTTCATCACTCAGGCAACGCTCGCTATCAGCTTCCAAAATTAATATCCAATCTATTCTCCGAAAAGGGTTAATACGAAACTCGTTACTCCTTAACGCGCATAAGAACACTTCCAACTATTAGATCAAAATAATTGATTTTAGCGTCTCCTATCATCCGTACCATAAGACGCAATAGCTAATCTACATTTTCAAATAGTTAGGTATAACGTAATAGAGCTATAGGTACGCACTATCGTTCCAAAACAACTTGAGCTTAGTTCTATAGAGGTTGGTCTGTTGCATGATGTCTGATGTCTGTTTCTCATGTACGCAGAGGGCTCTCGATATATTGGTGAGTGTACCATGAGGACTCGGTCGTCAGAGTATGTAATTGAGTTTAGCAACAGAAATGAAGGGCCTTACATGCTATATGGAACAGGTAATTGGTTTACGCATCAATTGCTTTCCGTATTGTTGGAGGGAATCTAATAGTTTGTTAATTACGTGTTGTCTTACAATAGGTACAACTTTTGTAAATAGGTAGATTCAACCTGTACAAATAAATTCAAATAATTTCATACATGGAGTATGAATAATTGAATATACATGAAAAGCATGCACGTAAAGAAACACAAAAGTTATATCTCATAAATTAAATAGTTAAAATGGAACAAATAATGGAGCCTAATTTTTAACCGTGAAAACCGTCCTCGACGTACATACTTTTAATGATTTGCTTCGCCAATGTTCTTTGATTCCGGAACAAAAAAAACCGATGATTTAATAATATTCACGAATACGATACTTACCTGTAAAAGAACAAACAGCCAATAGCAATGCTGCACGACCCCGCTAATATGACACATTCCTCACTTAATTTACCCAACTGTAATCAATTAGTTGCACGGCCATATCAAGAAAGGGTCTGGACATTAAGCGAGAGCACAAAGTGGCCTTCGAGTCCAGCCACGTGGTCCCTTCAGTTATTATAATTAACTACAAGAGGAAGTGACCTCTGGGGGTTTGAAGGGACCGTCATAAGTACAGATGGCTACAAAAGTTATTTATTTATTTAAACTTTATTGCACAAAATATACCTAACTTATAACAATGTACAAATGGCGGTCTTAATGCTAAATGACATTCTCTACCAAGCAACCGAAGAGATACAACAAGTGGTGAAGAAAAATTAGAGCTCTATTTACAAAATGACGTGCATAATTTTCATTTAAATCTTATTCAATGGTACAGGTGAAAGAAACAGACAAATTCGAAACTCACAATAACTAACCCCTTTATTCATAAAACTTTACGGGCCTGATTTAGTTAAATTACGTTTTATCCCTTTCTTACAAATACATTAGTCAAAATTACAGATAAAGACAAACGATCATTAGCTAATTGAGGTTTGTAGCGCGTTTATAAATAAGGGCGTAAATTATGTATCATGTATTGTACATTTGAAATTTAAATAACTTGTTAATAGCTGGTTATTATCAAACATTTCAAGAATATATGAACAATGATTTATTTTACATAAAAGTAATTAAATAGGTAATCAATTTGCGTAAACAAATGTTATCTATGTTATCTCGCCGACCTCCGCCTTGAACCACAGTGCCCGCAACGCAGTCATAATTTATAGGTATCTATCTATTCACGTCACTTATTTATGATCACCTGTGAAGAATATATTAATTTTATTATAAAGGTTTATGATACTGACTGTACCCCGGCCATTTGCCGATATTGATGGTTACAAGACAAAGGCCTTAAGAAGATATTAGTAGTTTTGAAGATTATAAAGGATGCCAAGTTTTAGTTTAGTAATGGACATAGAGGGCATTACATAAATGGTTCGCTATCAAATTCATGGGGTTTCTTAAAACCCTTTTGAGGGCCGTAATATTAGCAGTTAGCTTAAAGGGTTACTTAGTATGAAAATAATATCAATAACATTTTCATGTGAAGACTTACCCCCTTATTCATAAACGTTTACTAAAGTTAACAAGCCAATAATAATTGTTTGTCCCTTTCCATCATACCAATAAGTCGGAAAGGGACAAACGATTATTATCGGCTTGTCAACTTTAGTAAACGTTTATGAATAAGGGGGTTATGCAGTATATTTTTGCAGTACATACATATTTTTATGCAATGTAGGAATCTTAGGTATATTGCCCACAGCCCGATTCTCATTATTATTTCTCGTTCTGAATTTGTTCTGGATTTGAGATGTCAACTGTGATATTTCTGGTCCTGAATTGGGCTCCTGGTTTCTTTTATAGTGAATTAATTTTGTATATTGATCTAGTTAGTAAGTATGAGGTACATATTACTTTGCCCAGTTTTTTCCTGAATATACTTTTTTTTTGGTAACGATATTGCATATGACAATCCCATATTTTAAATACTGATTTCACTGTTGAAGAGTATTCACTACATTAACCTTACCGTGATTCTCTCAATCGCCGCACAAACAACAAACTATAAGAAAATACCGGTTGACATGATCAGGTATTCCTGCGTCGCATCCTCTTCGTTAGGCCAGGCCGGGCCGCCCCTTACCTGCGCTGCATATGTTACAACACTTTTCTACGAAAAACTACATTTCACTTGTTTTAGGGTTCCGGAAAATACTTGATTTTAAAACTTACAAGTTTATTTTACGTGAATTAAATAGTTTTATTTGAATTTCTCTGAATTACAAAAAAAAATACTAAATATTTCCTGATAACCCGCAAACATAGCAAAGCTTAAATATGGGTAGGTACTAGGCGATGATATAGGTACACATTCTTCTGATTAGGAAAAAGAAGAATAATGGGCAGAAAAAAATTAAGGGTATTCTTCCAGTTAACCTTTATGTAATTAACCATCTAAGTGTTTTTCTTATAAATTGGCGGCTGGCATTTACAGCAATGAATAATATGGTACTTCTACGGAACCGCAGTAAAAGAGCTGTACTGAAAAAACTTTTTGTTTATTTGTTACGGGTCTTCGTGCGCTCGCCAAATCGAATTTCCTTTGATTCTGCGGATTACGAGAGAAAACAAAGAGTAAATAAATAAATACACTTTTAAAACTATATATAAGGATGTAGTATATTTATTAACTTAAGTTACTAACTTACTTGTATAATGAGATAATTAACTACTAGTGGAGTTACGGTACAGGAGAATGCTTTACCTTTACCAATGTGAATTTTTCTCAATTGCAACAAACTATTAACCCTTTACCAGGCTGATATTTCAAAATTGACAATCGAATGTCAGTCTTACTCATTGAAAATAGAACACATGTTTGAAGTGCCATGTGTGGGAAATATATATCCCTTAGCCTGGTAAAGGGTTAACTTACGTATAGCTTAACCTTGGTTACAAGTATTAAAATTTCAGCTAAAATATACGTCGTCAAATGAAGTATTAGTCAATAAAACTTAATTGAGCAGTTACATTTATAAAAATAATTACTTAAAAAATCAAAATGGATCATTTGGTTAATACTCATTATAACAAGTTCGATGTTAGCAATTGATATAGCACTGCACTTTGATGGTTATGTTTTATGCTAAACAATTCTTATCTGGCTCTCCGGAAGATCTGTTCAAGTTAACATCCGACGCAATCTCGTGGATCGGGTCCCTGAATGTGGACTTATAATTATAGTTATGTAGCTATCTATTGTAAAAATGTTTATGTATATGCGCCATACGATTAAATAAATAATGCTGAACAATTGTTTACATTACAATAAGTTTGTACCCAAAGATGCAACTTAAATAAATTATCCTTTGTCTTTAGAGTTATCAGTGGTGATGAAATACATTATTAAGGTGCAGTGATATCAGGACCCCTATTCGACAAGCGACGTTTGACGTATCGTGTTGATCTCCCGCTGATGTGGGAAAAATCATAAGTTCTCGAATTCGTACAATGTCAAAATTTGACATTAACAATCCACAGTTAGGGTGACAAGCAAACCAAACCGAACCACCCTTAGTTTAGAGTTGAGTTTTGGTTGTACCAAATGATATTATCCATCGTTGATGGAATCAACACTCAGTACGCAATAAAATCAACTGTTGATTTGACGTGGATGCGAAATCTGACAGTTGTACATGTCGAATTTGGCCCCAGGTCTTTCTCCAAACCCAGCAAGCTGAGATGACGGCTGTGCGTGCCCGGGATGGCGGGTATCATTATTTTTAACAAAAAAATAATCGATGAGTTCGATTAAAAATAACATTATGCATATTTAAGAACAATTTTCATGTTAATTAGCTTTTGTGTAAAAATAGAAAAAAATGGTGCGTAGACCTATAATTATTGCTATTCATATATTTTGGCAATCGTAGTATGATCACGATATGATTTTTCAAAAACTCTGCTGGCTGAACTGAACGCACTGCACATTAAGTACAGTCATTTCACCATAAGGCAGTAATAATCATAAATCGGCTCTAACGGTGCCAAAAGATCCGATAAATCTTGAAGGTGTCTCCATTAATACCGATTACTCCTTGATAAGCAAGACAAAGGGGTTAAGTTAATATTTCAGCCTTTCGACCCTTCATGACTATTAATGCATGTCATTACGATAATTGCCGAGTCTTGAGACTACGTAAGGTCATTCAAATAAATGAAGTACCTATTTAATGAGTCTTCTTTCATAACGAGAAATTAATCATGGAGTAGGTACCTATAGGTAATGCTATTCCAATTATCTAAATTAATCTATGTTATGTAGGTATGAAATAATTTTTATTAAGATGAAGACTTCGAATGAAATCTTCTTTATAAATTGGTGCAAAAATACATTTAAAACTTTGTATTTGTAGGTTAAGTACATTGAATTGAATACTTACTTAAAATAATACAAAATAAAGTTGTAACTCATAATAATCATAATAATATTTACTCGAGAAAGAATAGTAAATAATACTCTACAATAGTATTGTTAATTATTTAAAAACTTAAAACATCTGTAATACCATGGACTACGACGAATAAATGATTTTAATTATAACACTAGGTATAGTACGTAGTAATTGTGATATAGGTCTTTTTAAATGAATAAGCATTTGGTTTTCAAATAAATGTTATTCTATGAAACTGTACACTTACTTTCTCGCTAGTGAGAATCTTTTATGTTGGTTTTCAGTCAAACGTAAGCTAGTTGGTGATATCAATAACATCAATTCGTCATAGCAGTGCACACAATCCCGATAATCAGATCCATCTGTATCCCGAATACATTTACAAATTCTATGAAAAATAAATTCTTAATAACTCGTCTAGACCAAACATTCGAAAGCGATTTTTGCTCCGGCAATCCTAAGTTTTCCACTCAAGGAGCCACCATTGATCGGGAAAGGTTTTATTGGTTGTTGTCGGTGCAAGTTCAGCGAATTCATTCCTCTTGTTTAGACTCAATCACATTCAACATCATAAAACGGAAAATAAAAACTATAATGAACCAACTTCGTCTTTGCAAATATTTGCTCGTCTGGAAGGCGAATAATGACTTGAGTTCTGTAGCGTTTGCTCCGCAGAAGTTTCGCGCAAATGAGTTAGGTTTGCTGAAACGACTCATATTTAGTACACCAATGTACCGAGGATATTGTATTGCCTTCGCCTAAGTTGAAAACATGATTCAATATCCTGTTCGGAATTGTTCCAGCTTCATACTTTTATTTTACTTTGACGTGTAATGTGTATATCTAGGTAAAAAGGTATCGTAAGTATGTGTATCTACATTGAGTACATTTTATTTTCTCAAAATTAGGTACTTGTATTTTAATTTTCCAAAATTTTAAAAACTAGTCTATTTAAAAAATAACACTTGTTTTGGTAAAAAATAACACTGGGCGTATTTAAAACTCCCTAGCGCCTTTTGTTCTGTTAAAAATACGCTTCCTATCTCATCATTAAATAAAGCCAAGCTGCTAAGCTCAGAGCTGCTCTCAAACGATCCCCAGATTTGCATGTAATTATCATTTTTGATTCGCTCTTCTTTTGTGTAAATACTCTCTAAAAGGTAACGCCGTAAATGACATAATGCTGTGAAAGATATGCTGAATATTTTATACCCTTATACGATCTCAAGAGCGCGTTTTACATCTCCGCTTTAACGTTTAAATACGCCTCAATGGATATTACTTTTAGGGATTTTTGCTTAAATAAATTATTACATTTGACTAAGAACACGTTTTAATGAATTTTGAGCGAGTGTGCGGTGAAAAGTAATACGATTTCCCGTTCGTTTTGTTGCTTTAACGACTTGAAAGGGAATTCATTTTGTGGTTGTCAGCTCGGTCGATGTCTGAATTAGAAAGGTGGCGGCTGATTATGTTTTGTAATAACGTATTTGTATACCTAAGTAATATCAGACTTTTACTTTTAGGACCTAGTCATTCACAAAGAATGAATAATAAAATAATAAAGTAGTCGACATAGTAGCCGACGTAGACGACTTTATTATCGCTATATTACAGCGACATCGCTGTACGGCATAATTATTTCCCATCGTATTTTCACGGACGAGTCGAACGAGTCTTACTGTTTTAGTCAGTCTCGAGGTTGACTGAAGTAGAACACAAATACGAACGTTTCCGAGAAAATA
This sequence comes from Cydia fagiglandana, assembly GCF_963556715.1. Lineage (NCBI taxonomy): Eukaryota > Metazoa > Arthropoda > Insecta > Lepidoptera > Tortricidae > Cydia > Cydia fagiglandana. Next base: position 12,576,747 of record NC_085932.1, read on the forward strand.
CGATGGAAAACAATTATGTACTACTTACATCTGTATTTTTAGCTACATAAAGTCAACAAATAAAGAAATCTAGTAAGCTGTCGAGTTTTTCAAATATGACATTTAACGTACACGTCATCGACACGCCATTGTTGGGGGCGACTTTGCGCTTGACATGAAAATTGTTCACGCGGAATAACGTTACAACGTCGTCGTTGACAAACGCTGAAATTGATTTTTAAGTGATTATAGGAAGGTGAAAAACTTGCTAGGATTAAATCCTTTGTTACGATATTTATCTAATCAAATCAAAAATTGTTTATTATCAGGCAACAAAGGCCCACACATAGATACATACCTTACAAATTAATAATAATTCAGCCTATATACGTCCCACTGCTGGGCACAGGCCCCCTCTCATGCTCTAGATGGCTTGGGCTATAGTCCCCTCGCTAGTCCAATGTGGATTGGGGACTTCACATACACTTTTGAATTTAAAAACTACAAATCAAATTAACATATGTATTTTAAATACCTATCACTACAAATTGTATTATTCGGTTGAAAATAATAGTAGATTTTGTATGATACAATTAGTGGCGGTAGTTATAGTTATTAAGAAATTATCGGGTAAATCACATTTTAAGTTTTTTCCCTATTCGCCCCAGCCATCCTTATTCACCCCGGTCAGGTAATTATTTAGCTATTTAACTTTATGACAGTTGATATGTAGTCAATATAATAATGTATTTTTTATTCACTGCAATACAGTGATATACTGCAATGCATTTATTTTTAATATTTTTGGTCGGTCGGTGAAATCGATGACACAAAAAAACTTATTCTGTACGACTTCCTTCCGAAGCGCAACGCTTTGCCGAACTCCTGCTCGTGTAAATCTCTGATTTATAGCACTTGAGAGTTTATAAAAATACTTCTCTTATATTGTCATGTTGAATTGGTCATTGTAGATATATTGGCACCAATGCTGAGACAAAATATTTAGCAAAAGTTTATCGATGAGTCACATTGTCTATTTAATGCTTACTATACGGATATGATGGTCGTTGTTTTCTACGTGACAGCTGGATTTGTGACATTGTCCGGCACTTTAATTCGCGCGGTCTTAAAAAGTGACGGACATTTTATCACGTGGATAAAGTAACCGCTGACTGATACGCCTGCTGGTTGTAATTACTATTAGCGTTAATCATAAACGCGGTACAAGCCACAATTAGCTATTAATCGTTTGTCTTAATCTGTCATTTTGTATAGTTTTATGAATAAAAGGGTATAACTAAGGCGAGTATGCCCAGCCGATTTACTAAGTCGATCAATATTTCGATTTAATATATATATTAGCTAATTTTTAAAAATAATTCTAAATTAATTTTACTAAAAATTTACAATAATACAATAAATTAGTCTGTAAATGTCCACACACAATATATGAAAAACAGTCCCATCGAAAACGAAAACGCAAATTTTCCACACGATATGCCCACAACCCACGATGACACAGTACGTGTTACTTTTAACAAAGGGCCAATCCATGTGAAATGACAGAGGCTGACAGCCTCCCAAACGACTCGAACATTATCGCAAAATACCCTTAACTGGATTCGTTCATATAATATTCATGACGTGGTGCGATCTTTCAAAAATTGACACCTTTTTGCAGGGGTTAGGGACCCCCGGTCGGGACGTACAAGTTTTTTGTATCAGACGGTGAATAAATTTAGGTGGACACAATAGATAACTTGCTTTACGACTGTTCTAATTTATTTGGTGTGGCTGCGAACAGTGAAATATATCAAGAGATACTTTGGCACTGTGAATTGAATTTAAAAGTTCAACTTGATTGTGTAGGTAGGTACTTAAAACGTATCGGTAAGTGAATGCGTGCACATATTTCGTCCTTCGTATAAATGAATGATTTAAAAGATTTTCATTTAAATTTAATATATGCATAGGTATACATAATTACTGTAAGGATTAAAGTTGTTGAGATAGCACATTCCCTCCGATAAGATTTCCATTTCTGTAATGACAGTATACACACTCGAGTTCTCAAACCTCCACATTCGGGAAATAACGCATTCAATTTGAATAAAACCGGGTCGACTTTCACATTAAAGATATTGGTCAACACAGCTGAGAGCCAGGAAATTTTTAGAGGGTTGACCTATGTACACATTACTTAGTAATAAAGCTTTAAAACAAATAGCACAGTCCCAGGAGAGGTCTAGAGAAGATCAAATAGGCTGAGGCCCTCGTCACTCCAGCCGCGTAACTCGACCTGATTGTTTGTACTGGGAACATGGATTTTTCCACTTGATTGTCTGATTTGATTTACTTAGGGGCCGCATCTTGAGTGTCTGTTTACGGACTTGTATAATAAACGAAAAATAAAACTTGTTTCAAAAACTAAAACGGGATTTTATTAGTAATTTTCATTTTCATGCATGATTCAAATGAAGTGACATGGTTCAAAAATTACGTAGTATGAGTACATACCACGACTAATGTCTACAATAATAAAACATAAAAAATGGATACTTAGGTTTATAACAATATCTTCAGTTATTAATTACTCATATACATAAAACATCGTTTTATCTGCTTCATCATTGATGGAAAGTATTTTTCAAATAATGAGCTGTCAAATGTGAAAGTTAAATCTTCTGTTGGTAAGTTTTCAACAAGTTCGAAACTCCATTTTCTAAATTTTCTAGTTTAAGCGAGTGCATTGCTCTTTACTTATTATGATCGGTACAAAGTTGGATTGAGTTTGAAGTGTTTTTGATTTTTCAGGATATTTTCAACTGGTGCCAATAACAGATTATACGGTTACTGCAAATATCTTACATACCTACCATACCATATAACCGTACCATACCATACCATACCGTACCATATTATACCTACCTACTCATTTAAAAACTACATTTTCTAGCATTGTTTTGTAAGTTCTGTGTCTTATAGTGATCCAATAAAAATCCGCGCTAAGATCCTATTACCACCAGCTTCAAATTGCCAAAAGACTTTTCGTGTTCTACTTTTCTCTTAAGGATTACAAAAGTTTCCCTCACGACAATCTCACGACAACCGTTTCGAATTCCCGTCATTGTCCACTCCGTCATTAAGTTTGGGCCCCTCGCACTCCGCGGCTTATGTCAAAGCAGACACACATTAATTTTAGTGACGTTCTCTGTTATTGTGCAGATTTATTTGTTTCCGACAGAACTAGGAAATGCTATTATAATGGCGATCGTTGACAGATTCATTGCTCATCTTTGTGATAGGTAGCGAACAAATGAAACTTGATATTCTGACTAAGCCATGAAGTTAAATAATACGTAAAAATCAAGTTATATAGTCTGTGTAAAATCAGTTCATCAACCATTTATTCTATTGTCGCACAGCCTTTTTTTATTTAGGTAGTTACTTACTCATTATAAAGCGTCACGTTGAGATGAGTTCGTACAGAGTTCTGTTTACGTACTAGGTATTACCAAAAACATATGTAACTTCGTATAAGATCAATAAAGTCTAAGAAAAAAACGTGCCTCGGAAATCAAGAAAAAGTCATTCTCGGATAGATGGCGCACACACCTTTAGCCTATTCTCGGCTAGATGGCGTGACGACACCATTTCATATTTAACAATTTTAACACATAGATATCAGTGAATGAACATGAGTCAAAATGATATAAAAATAATAAAATCATTTCTCCATATATATTAATTTTTTTGATAATTTTATACGTGTTTATTTTGAGTTATAGTCGTGTGTCGATAGATGGCAGTAAATTTACAGTGACTACAACATTTACTATGACAGGACCGCTCTATACTATCTATTCTTTTTGGTATTACTGAACTAGTATCACTGTCTATTGCTATTAATTTCTGTTTGCTATTTTACGGTAATGATGATTGCAGTCATAAGGTACGTTAAATTATGAAACTGATACAAATTCACATGTTTTGTCCACTTCGGAATAAATGGAATGTTTTTTTATTTTTTAAGACAATTGACAATTGGCTTCTTAGAACCAACATAATTTCATGAAAACCAATAACTGTAATGTTAATCAAGTTATTATACAATATTAAGATCATTAGAAGGACGTAATAAATAACCAAATATAAGCAGCGTTCTGGAAAAAAAAGTGATTTGGGGTACCTACTCAATAGACATATATTTCATAGTATGTACCTACTTTAAAAATTGCATGCATCAACCGCATTTTTATTATAACCGTTTTTTTTATTATATACGGACTCTTAAAGGAAAACCCCACGATCATCGCGGTTAACTATCTTACGGATAATTCAGAGGGCGATCGGAATTATCTTGCATTCGCGAAATCTGCTGACGCCTCATTACACGGCGATAAAGCTATCTAAAAATGCCATAATAGATAGTTACGTCTTACGGTAGAGGTACGTCTAAATCAAATTGTGTGCACATAATTTATGCAGTAGAATTAATATAATATCAGAATCGCTCTAAAAAAAGTTGATTTGCATGAGAAACTTCGCAACACGTATGCCCTGAAAAAAATATGGTCTATCCAGCACACATTAAAGTGATTTCATTCAGATTAACTGCTATATACAATATCAACAAATGTACGTACGTACGTAACGTATGAACGGTAAAATTTACTGCTTTGTTCGATAGGCTCATATGGAACTGTTTAAAGCTTAACGTTAATGCAATTTAAATTTGTTAATCCCTCTGAATTTAAATTCTATCATAGTCTACAATAGCCGCTTAACCATCAGGTGGCAGTATGCTGTTTGCCCCAAACGTAGTATAAACGCAAGTCTACGCCGTAGCACGTTACACTTTTCTGGCTATGCTAAGAATAGTTAGGTAATCTTCGTAGCGCAATACCGAGTGCAATATAAATACTCGTACACTTTTCAGGTTCCAAAGCACAGAGCAAAGCATAATGAAATTCCTAATAAATAAATGTACCTAATCTATTCCTTCACTAAATTCGAGCCAACAATAGGCGAGAGGTCGCACACTCGCACAGGACCGAGAAAAGTGGCGCTGTCTTGTGTCGGAGGCCAAGTCTCATTTTGGATCGCTAAACGGAGTAAGTAATCTATTCCTGCACATCTAAGTCCAGTGCACCTTAGTACGTGCCGCGCACGGCGATAGGTATGGGTAATGAGCGACGCCGGGCGGACCAGCTAACTCGATTGCTCGGTACGAGCCCCGCATTATAATCGAAAAGACACTATTTTATCCTCGTTATTAGATGATGTGGTACAATTACGGCTGGTTTTTTATGAGCATGAATCCGGTGCGTGGAGACAATGAACGTATAAATGAAAAAAAAACACGTGTAGAAAGAGAAACATACTAAGCTATAATTTTGGCTCTTTTGAGGTGCTTTTGACATTATTTTTAAAAATTGTTTGTCTAGGTATCTTATAGGTTATTCTTGTTTAAAACTATTATTACATCACGCTACAAGGTTCATTGAAACAAAACGGAAACCAAATAAGAATTGTTTTCTTTATATATCAATAAAGGGATATTTTATGACACATAATATTAACTTTATCCTTACTCTTTTACGAAGAAATTTCGCTGCATATTGGGAAAACTATAGGTACGAGTAGCTTAGCAGTGAATCTCCCGACACCACATATCTAGATAGATCCTTTTCTACTACTTTCCTCCTCATTTAAAGGGATAACATGTATTTTGCAATGCAAGTAGGTACCTATGTAGGTACCCATTAACGATATTGTAACGTCATAAACAAAACAAGCACTTACTTCGGACACGGGTAGTCAAAAATGTTTTATTAAAGGTGACAGTCCATTTCCAACGACAGCTGCACTACTGTTCATTTTTCTATGGAAATTGACAATAACACCGACGCGTTCAGTACCAGTAGTGCAGCTGCGGTCAGAAATGGAATGTTACCATAAGTTTTATTGTATTATTTTTCTACTGTACTGTAACGAGGAACTCGGCACAGAAGACAGTGCTTCCTCCAGCAACCAGCTGCAGCTCATGCACGATGTTGCCTCGAGCGTGCCAAGTCAGCATGGTGTGTGAAATCTTGTCCAAATCCATTTGTTCGTGATGGTATATTCCCTTAAAATTATGAAATATTTTAGCTGAGCCTTATAATTGTTATAAAATAGGTTAAAACGCCATATTCTAATTGTAATTTGATTTTGTACCTATAACTCATCAGGTTTCAATACTTCATAGCGTAAGGCAAAAGAAAAAAAACCGGACAAGTGCGTTCCGGTTCCGTACTTTTGAGTATTTGTTGTTATAGCGGCAACTGAAATACTTACATCATCTGTGAACATTTCAACTATCTAGCTATCACGGTTCATGAGATACAGCCTGGTGACAGACAGACAGACAGACATACTCGTATAGTCTGAATATGAATGTAACTTCAAAAGCCATCAACGGCCTCAAGAAGTAACCTCATTCAGCGCGTACTTACTTTTCTCAACATACAATTTTTTGAGTCCAGAGTTATATTCGCGTACATAAGGACGGCTCTAACAAAAATGTTCCGGCATGTAACGTGTGGAATTTGAAACTTCAGCGTTCGCCGACCAACGTCGTCCACGTCATACGTTCTCCCACTGAACTGTATAAAACAAAAGATGACTCAGTTATATTACTTACGGAGTACCTATCCAAAAAAAGTCAATTTGTATTTGGAGATTTAAACGAATTCAGAATACGACGATTAAAGTCGTAATATTTATTAAAAAAATATTCAAAATATATTTATTTCGAAAAATACAGAACTTAATAACAGTAAAAGCAGTACAATAATATATTAATATTTTATTTAACTCAGGGAAAGTGACATTCTCATCGCGACTGAAACATCATTATTATTGTAATTTATCAATCCCGCCGCCGTCGCCGTTTTATCGTCTAAATAGTGTTTAGTTTTAAGTTTATAAAATACATATGTATGTTAGTCTGTAAGGTATTTGTAATATGGGCCTTGTTGCCTGAATTAAATTTCTAAATAAATAAATAAATTGCAACGTTACTTTTTCAATTAAATCAAATTAAATTAATAACGGAAGTTTTAAGGTTCAATGATGATTAAAATGGCGACTGCAATGCGGCAACGACACCATCAGGCTATAGTATTTTCCAAAATATTTTTTAAAAAGAAGGCAGTGTACGATAACATACGTCATCTCCATAAATATTATAACCTAAAAATGACAAAAGTCGCAAAATGGCATTGATTTGACCCCTATCATCGTAACCTTCCTGTTCGAAAAATACTATAATTCGAACATACATTAACATCAAAATGATGTCATTCAGTTATCGTGCATTTGGGTCGGAATAGGTACCTACTTGTCCGCGCATAATATATATTGGCGCGAGCACGACCCACGATGAGTGAATGGATATCATTCTGATGTTAGTGTACAGTCAGCTGCATGATTACTGATCACCCTCCCTGCATATGAATTTGTTTGCAGGGGCGTCAACTATCTCTGCAGCTGACTGTACCATAGAATTGGCCTCCAACACAATTCAAGAATATTTTCCAGTGATATCTCCTGGTCAACGCTGCAACAATAATACTGTTGCGGTCGCTATCCATCACTACACCTTATAAAACAAAGTCCCCTGCCGCGTTCGGTCTGTTTGTGAGTTTGCGTGTTCCTATGTTCGCGATAAACTCAAAAACTACTCAACGGATTTTCATGCGGTTTTCATCTATCAATAGAGTGATTATTGAGGAAGGTTTAGGTGTTTAGTCGTTCGTTTCTATAGGTTATAGGTTTTCGCGGGCTTGGTTTCCGCAACTCGACGTCATAGTATCGCGCCTATTTTGCGTAATGGGTTGGCGGCACTATTCCTGCCAACCCAACTCTACCAAGAAGCCTAGCAGACCCTTGACGTTGCCGACGACTTCTGGGAGAGACCCCGGTGAGCCGAGGTGTTGTGCCCGTTATTTTGCCACCCCTGGGCATTCGAGAATGACGTGGGCGGCTGGCTGTCGTTCGTTTCTAATAAAACTTACATTTAGAAACGGTGTGTCCGATGTGACGGTACTGTTGCCATTAAAGTACCGCTTGCCGTTCACGACAGTTATGGAGTAACTGCATATGATGGGACGCTTTTTGAGGTAAGGCGGTTGCGGGTCTGGACAGTCTCGAGCTTCTTTCAAAATGGCTTCGAATGTCTCCTGCAAACCCACATTTATTGATAAAAGTGTTAATAAAAATATATTTTGCTAATAAAATATTTTTATTATTACACGTGTCAAGTTTTCATTTTTTTTTTAATTATAAAGAAAAGAGGAAAATGATAGAAAAAATAATCTGTCGTGGACTAAGTGTCGATAAGTCAGTTGGTTAGAGAGCGGTCGAACCAATGTCTCAAGAAATCGAACGAGTTCGATCCTATTAAAAATAATTTCGCCAGCAGACGTAACAAAAATATTGTAAAAAAAATAATCTTGACGTTTTACGAATACCTAAAGGTACGCTTTAGGTACGCTGTTATGTTACTAACGACGCTCCTATGTGTAGGTACTAATGTGGTGTTACGCGACGTAAAAGCTACATCAACCGCCGTAATACCCGTGAAACGTCACAATTTTCACCACACTAGCTCGTAAAGTCTCTCATTATTCGTCAAAAACTGATTTGCATTTTATCTATAACTGTGGTAAAGTTAATTAAATGTTAATTTTAAGTTGTTTCTTGATATTGGCTCATTTGGATTTGATTTCTATACGGCTACCACCAGTTTTGACATTGAAAGATACGCTCGCGTCTACGTAAATTACTTTCTATACATCTCGCTTGCACTACTAATATGCGAGTACGAGCTAGATGCATAGAAAGTAAGTTACTTAGACGCGAGCGTATCTGTCATTGTCAAAACTGGTGGTAGTGGTTCTAATGAATTATAGTCTATAATTTACTAGCGTTGGTGTGGTAAAAAAATAGTACATTACTACAGAGGCCGGGACGAAAGGGGTATAGGTCTGAGCGCGGGCAACCCCATTTCCCGCCGAGGTATGTATAGTGCTTTTCTCAAACATGAAATGAAATAAATAAAATAAAAAATCCACGAAACCCAAGTTTTATTTATAGAAAAAACTAAAAGTAAACTACACCCAAAATATAACCAACACGCACCTATATCATTATCACGCGTATGTTTTACACGAGTCATGTATTTTTACTACCCGTATATTTTCATGTATATTTGATTTTTTCGCCTTGTATCCGTCTGACTGTCGTTTTCGTCACATAAGTTTACATAGTCTTTCATGTTGATATCATGTTTCACATACATCGTTGCTTTATGCATGGAGTAAATAAGTATAATTTGTAAGTTGACGAATTTGTAGTTACATTCATTTAAAATATGCCACAAAACTGTTTCTAATAAACTGTAAGTCTATTTCTTAGTTTCTCAAATAATAAAATTGCTATAAGCAACCATATACATTCTTCGTCTTTGACTTGGCGGCAGAGGCAGAGGCTCGCTCGGCCGTCTATCTATATGTCTTCGGCCGGCAACCCCTTTCGTCCCGGCCTCTGTAGTAATGTACTATAAAATCAATTCTGCTTACGCTGCCAATTCCAACACCTACGATTACAATTAATATTAATTTCATTATTTCGTCGGAACTCATATTAAAGTCAAAAAATCAACAACGCACCATAAATCCAATAAAAAAGAATGAATATTTTTCAACTTTACCTCCATAATTTAAAAAATATAACTACGCGTGTTTGAGTAGACCTTTTTACCGCTAACGTCTAGATCAAATATTTTAAATGATTTTTCTCAAACATGCAATGAAATATTGATGTTATGTTCCTTATAATAGGCTGCGAAGTATGACGTTTCAGGTGCGGCTAGGACAAAAGGTCGTTAATGGAATTTCATACACATCTTGCAGGCCTAGGCCGGCAAAGTCCTCTTTTTTAATTTTCATTTCACAGATATTTGTGACACAGCATCGTAGCATTCATCCATTAAAAAAAACTAGAGGCAGTTATTGCTTTATGGTTCGTAATGACACTCTGCCACTACGCCTATAAAAAAAAAAAACAAAAAACAATGTTTGCTATAATTTGCAGTTTTATTTGTATAAAATCAACATGAACTTAATAAATAATACATTCTATAATTTTAAATTATAAATTTAACTACACAAATAAAAATCTTTAAAATATTTCATCTAAACGTTAGCGGTAAAAAGGTCTACTCAAACACGCGTAATGATTTTTTTTAATTGTTATGGAGGTAAAGTTGAAAAATATTCATTCTGTTTTATTGGATTTATGGTGTGTTGTTGATTTTTTGACTTTAATATGAGTTCCGACGAAATAATGAAAATATTAATTGTAATCGTATGTGTTGGAATTGGCAGCGTAAGCAGAATTGATTTTAAATAACTTGCTGCCTCTGCCGCTAAGTCAAAGACAAAGTATGTATATGGTTGCTTATGGCAATTTTATTCTTTGAGAAACTAAGAAAAATGGCTTACAGTTTATTAGAAACAGTTTTGTGGCATATTTTAAATGAATGTAACTACAAATTCGTCAACACTGTGGAAATTATACTTATTTACTCCATGCATAAAGCAACGATGTATGTGAAACATGATATCAACATGAAAGACTATGTAAACCTTTGTGACGAAAACGACAGTCAGACGGATACAAGGCGAAAAAATCAAAGATACATGAAAATATACGGGTAGTAAAAATACACGACTCGTGTAAAACATACGCGTGATAATGATATAGGTACGTGTTGGTTATATTTTGGGTGTAGTTTACTTTTAGTTTTTTCTATAAATAAAACTTGGGTTTCGTGGATTTTTTATTTTATTTATTTCATTGCATGTTTGAGAAAAGCACTATACATACCTCGGCGGGAAATGGGGTTGCCCGCGCTCAGACCTATCCGGCCTCGCTTCGCTCGACAGTTTTCATTATATCAATCATTTTATATATATTGTAATTCTGATAAAACCTGGCCAAGCCAAATCTAACCTACTTTAAGATCTCACATTTTTTTAAATAACAGCAATTGTTATAGGTATCCAATAAAGCAAAGAAATAGAGTTTAATACTTGTTTATAATGTTATTTTGTTCCTATAAATACATATTTGGATTTTGCATAGAACTTGGCAGTGGCACTCATTTAGATTTCCATTCTTTTTGCGGCGAGCCCCACAGCCAAGCATAATTTTTGTATTGAACTTGGCTCTCCTTTTTTACATTTATGTTTTTGGTGGGATATCAATACTTTTTGTAAAGAAAACTAGGCAGGTATTGAGATTTAATGTTTTTTCTTGTGTTTCCGCTGTATGGTTTTTACTTCTGTTCTTTGTATAATTATGTGGTGCCGCGCGCCGCCGACGACACACCGTTGGCCGGTTGTTTAGAGCGTATTACAAGTTTTTTGTATGGGGACACCACTTATTTTTTGACTAAACTTTATTTTAATATAGCAAATATAATAATACATATATTGGGGTAGTTTCAAATATCTGCTTGTAACGGTTCCAACGCTACAATAAAAAAATATTTTTTGTATGGGGACCCCCCCCCCTATTTTTTTACTTTTTTTTATTTTTAGATTTTTTCCTACGCTTACACACAATAACCGAGCTGGATTCCAAATTTCATCCTTCTAGGTCATCTGGAAGTAGGTTAGGTTTAGGTACTTATATGTCAGTCCCAATAAAAAATGTTTTTTTTGTATGGGGACCCCCCCTATTTTTAAACTTTATTTTATTTTTAGATTTTTTCCTACGGTTACACACAATAACCGATCTGGATTCCAAATTTCATCCTTCTAGGTCATCTGGAAGTAGGTTAGGTTTAGGTACTTATATGTCAGTCCCAATAAAAAGTGGTTTTTTTGTATGGGGACCCCCCCTATTTTTTAACTTTATTTAATTTTTAGATTTTTTCCTACGGTTACACACAGTAACCAAGCTGGATTCCAAATTTCATCCTTCTAGGTCATCTGGAAGTAGGTTAGGTTTAGGTCCTATAAGTCATAAGTCAGTCTTAAAATTTACGACTTTTTGACCTTCATACCTTTATAACCGTTTGAGCTAGCTTCATGAAATTTGGGCTTCTAGATATCCTTATGGATATAATTAAACACAAGTAGTTTTATGTGTTTACGTCAAAGATGTTTTGAGTTATAGAAGGGTCAAAAGTGGCACCAAGTGGTTCGTGTAATATTACACTCGGCGCTGGCTAGCCAGTTCCTTTGCTTGAACTTGGCTTAACACGCTGCCGCGTGTCTAGATATGGTGCTTTCATCAAGTGTAATGCTCTCTTTACCTTCACCTTGTACCTGCACGGCCTATTCCCAATTTTACTTTTGTTGAATAATTTTAATATACCTATCAAATCTAATTTTAAATTTTCTTACCTGCTTTGCACTCATGGAAACAATACAATAAAATAAACAAATATAAATAACAACCGGCCGTAATAAACCATGCCAGTAAATCATATCACTATCACTAAACTTTATAAAAAAAATCAAAAACTACTGAACGGATTTTTATGCGTTTTTCATTCTTGAAGAAGATTTAGGTATATTTGTTAAGGTTTTGTGTAACCCGTGCGAAGCCGGGACGGGTCGCTATTTATAAATATGTAGTGAGGACATTTATGGTTAACGAATTCTAGCACAATGGCAAAATAACGAGCGGATGTTATTATTGAAATATTATCTGGTCATTTACAAGATCGTGTAACAGTGTAGTATTAAAATACACTACCGTAAAACGGGGTGAGTAGGTTTCGCGGGGAGAGTTGGATTACGAATGGGGAGAGAAGGTTTAAGAGGGGGGTGAGAAAGGATTTTAAGTCTACTGCTACAAAAATAATGTATTCCAATTTAAAATGGGGCTACAGTAATACGCATAGTAAAAAATCGATCGAACAATCTTCCAAAATCACCTTTGTATGAAAAACCCTCTCACCCCAAATACGAGGCATTACGGGGTGAGGTGGGTTTTCCTCTTTATCGTCAAAGTTATGAAATGGAACTACCCAAAATAAAATACAAACGTCCGAACCACTTATTATATACACCATTTAGTTTTTACATGTAAAAATAAAATTTTATCGAGGTTTGAAAGTCAAATTTCACCCAACTCACCCCATTTTACGGTACCTAAAACTGCATTTAAATTACGAAATTGGTGGCGTGAAATTGCTTTAGTGATATTAGTTTTAACAACAGTTTCACTTGTAATTTAATATTTTCGTAAAGCATGAAAGCAAGTCAATTTCGTGCCCTGCGCGATTTTTTGGTAAAATTAGTGTTGGCCGTAAAAATTCGGCCGAATAGTAGGGAACATTCGGCCGAATACCGAATATTCGGCAAAGTGGCTGAATAGGCCGAAAATTGCCGAATATTCGTGGCATCTCTAGAAAATACCTCATTGCGCCGTTCTGCGGGATTAATTTCGTGACAGTTTTACGTACAGGTGTAATTTAATATTTTCGTATTACATGCATTAATTTTATAAAAGCATTTTTTTATTATTATTATGAATGGGCTTACTCATGGCCACAGACTAGCCGAGGCGTAGACGTGGTCTACGATGGAGCGAGCTCGCCCAGAAGGTGCCGTGAACAGGCACCTTCTGGGCGAGCTCGCTCCATCGTAGACCACGTCTACGCCTCGGCTAGTCTGTGGCCATGAGTAAGCCCATTCATAATAATATTTCATGTCCTGCGCGATTTTTGGGTGAAATTATTTAGTGTCATGCAACTAATTTCGTAGAGTAAATGCGACGTGAATGTGGGGGATAGACTTTGCAGAGATTTAAAACGCAGTTAAACCAATACTAGAAATTTATTCAGACCTTTTATGAGTACTGTTATTGATCGACTGACAAATCTAAAGGTAAACAAATATTTCATGGAACCGTTGCTATCCAAAATCAAATTTGACTGGGTTCCACTTATTGCCAGTACTGTGTAACCTTAAAGTAGGCGGAACTGCAAATATCACATTATCATAATATTTCAATACACCCCTTTAATGTGCATATTCTAAATAAATGGTAACACAATAAAACATACAAACAAATTAAAGTGATATCAAAGAACAACTATTACAAAAGTAAACAATTAACAAGCAATGCCCACGCATACACTTATAGTGCTTTTCTCTAGGCAAAGCCTTCGTTAATATGTCGGCAAGCATTGAGTCGGTCGGTAAGTACATTAACTCAATACTCTTATTGTCCTTTAATACACTTCCTAAGTGGTACCTTATGTCAATGTGTTTACTCCGAGAATGGAACATTGGATCGCTCGCAAGACAAATCGCCCCCTGATTATCTACATGTAAAGATAATGGTGCAAACTTACGTAACCCAATTTCAGTAAGCAAGCTGTTTAAGTACTCTGCTTCCGTCATTGACGAGGCCAAGCTTACGTACTCCGATTCACAGGATGAGGTGCTGACACATTTCTGCTTCTGTGACTTCCACGACACGCATCCACCTCCTAACATGAAAACATAACTGGAATAAGAACGCCTATCTATCAAACACCCTCCCCAATCAGCATCCGAGTAACCATGCAATGATTTACCTGTCTTTTTGTAAACAAGCCCATATTGTTTAGTATGCTTTAGGTATCGCAGCACACGCTTTGCAGCGTTCTAGCATTCCTCATTAGGGCAATCCAAGAATTGACTCAATACAGCCACCGTATTTGTAATGTCGGGTCTCGTTCCCGTAGAGAGGTACATCAACGAACCTATAATTTCACGATAAGGATACTGTTCACTTTCACTGCACTTACTCACAGGTTTTTCTAACTTTTGTTTAAATTCCATAGGCGTAGATATCGTTTTACTTTTATCCATATTAAATTTAATTAATAAATCATCAATATATTTTTCTTGTGACAATTTCATTCCTTTGTCACATCTGTCAAACTCTATGCCTAACATATATTTCGCAATGCCATAATCTTTCAATTCGAACTTAGTGGCCAGTTCCTTTTTGAAATCTTGTATGCATTCACCTCTTTGCGAAGCGACGAGAATGTCATCTACGTAAACTAATACAAAGAGTTTAGTTTGCGAATCTATATTTTTAAAATAAAGGCACGGCTCATTTAAAGATGCTTGCAATCCCATGCACTTCAGCTGCTCGTCCAGTCTGATGTTCCACTGTCGACCAGCTTGTTTGAGCCCGTACAGCGACCTCTTGAGCCTGCACACACTGCCTCCGGACCTCAGGTCGCATAACATCTTGCTAGCTTTTTCATGCAAAACTGAACCTGGCTGCTCCAATCGTGTTAGATCTTGAAATTCATCAGTTGGAATCTCTGCAAAGTCTATCCCCCGCAGTGGAAGCGTGCTGGGCCCATAACCACTGTGGGGGATAGACTTTGCAGAGATTTAAAACGCAGTTAAACCAATACTAGAAATTTATTCAGACCTTTTATGAGTACTGTTATTGATCGACTGACAAATCTAAAGGTAAACAAACATTTCATGGAACCGTTGCTATCCAAAATCAAATTTGACTGGGTTCCACTTATTGCCAGTACTGTGTAACCTTAAAGTAGGCGCAACTGCAAATATCACATTATCATAATATTTCAATAGTGAAAACTGAAAACTAGTGTCGCAAACTCTCGCGACACTTGCCTGCGCTGTACGGACGTGTAGCTTCGATGCTGATGGGGCCACGGTCACTGCGATACTGTGAATTTCACGACACTAATTATTTCACTTTCGCATACATATATCGAAACTAGTTTCGTGAAACTGATTTCAACATGCATGACGCTAAGTACCTACGCAGAGTGCCTACATACAAATTTAACCAAAGATCAGAATGCTGTTTAGCATCATTGCAGCATATAGTTTCTACCTTCTATAATGTGTTTCCAACTATAGGTATATAAACTTACTAGCAACCCACTCCGGCTTCGCACGGGTTAACAAATTATACATTTAATTTATTTATTTCTTTATCAAATAAGTAACACAGCATTTCAGTATTAAACTAAGGCACAGTGAAACTACAAAATAAAATAAAAAAACTAAGAAAAACAATACACATAAAAAATATATTAACTAAACATTAGATTTGGGCGATGACGGAACAGCGTGGCTCCGTAGCGTCGTCTGACTCGGCGTAGAGTTCGGCAGGTTGCCCCGGAACCGCCGAAACACGACATCCTTCGGCCAGAAGTCCGCGCTTGCGCGTGGCGATGGTGTCCTGCAGAGACCGCGGCACGCGCACCACAAACCACAAAAAAAAAAGAAAATTCTTATTCAAATGAACTGAAATGCACACAGTGACGCGACTGTAGCTGGTGCACCCTCAGCGTGTAGCCAGTCTTCCGGCGAACGTACTTCACCACCTCGTCGGCCACTGCGGAGTAATGTAGGCGTGACACGTAAAGCGCCTAAACGCGGTGTCGCAACTCGTAGGCCAGAATTAATGTAGCCGAAATTACGCCGGAGAATAAAAGAGCATAAAATTGGATGTTCATTGATTCAATGATAAAAATATAATTATGATACGCCTAATGCACATTCTAAATAGAACATAGATTAACGTGTATATAGAAGTATTGTTATAGGTACACTGCCGCAGGGTTTCGGGTATTATTTCCGTAAGATGCAAAGTAGTAATAAAATTGATATTAAATACGGCACGCAATCTCGATTAGCGGGCAACATAGACTATTAAACTACACCGATGGCGCCTTTAATGGCGTCTACCGTTCCTCCCTTATTATCTATTTACTACCCGCATTTTATTATTGGGGTTAAGATGGAACATAAAAGCCTGGAGTAGGGTGGGCGGGGCGCCGAGATCGGCCAGTCGTTAAGGGATGGGTTTACGACCATCAAACGATACTTTGTGATGCCATCCGATGTAAGTGCGTTGTCGTTGTATGTTACATTGAATACTAGAATGTTTGTGATATTGTTACAACGTTTAAACTCCACATCGGATTGCAACTGCAGAAGCGTTGCTGGTGCAGCGTTGCAACAATGTTACTTAATATAATACGAGTATAATACGAATACGATGTCCAGTTTTTCAAGTGGCGATATTCGTAAACGCTATATTTACTTGAAATTGCAAAACCTGCCATCGTGAGTGCTGTGTCGACCGAGTGACATCCCTAGTGTGCAAAACGTTAAAGTGAGTATACAAGTTGAGAAATCAACACAATATTAAGGAGTTGTAAGTCAATTGTTTCGTTGACGTTAGGAAGTGTTAAACTTTTCTACTTTTATATCTAACAATTGTTTCTAAAGTGCAAATAAACAAAACAACAAAAGCTAATAAAGTTTGTAATATTATTTAACCTATCCTCTAATATAACATGGAAAAAGTGTGAAAGTGTCACTTGTACGCTTTGCAGCACAGCTGCGCACAAATCTGTTTCGTACGTGTTCGAGCTGTGTTTACTCCTAATGAAGAGCACTTACTACTTGGAGTACCGCTTAAGTCTTTCAACTTTTCAGTTGCTAAGAAACTGAGTGAAAATGTGCAGTAAAAATGAGCAGCTAATTCTGTCATTCAGTAATACTTTATGATATTATTTTTAAATTCTTGTTGGAGAGATGTCCGAAAATCATTAGGTATTATTTAATTGTAACTTAACGGGCCAATACGAACAATGCTTGTAAGATGTCACAGCGATACGATGCAGATCTGTCAGTGTCAAAAGTGTATTTGGTTGAAGAAATGTCACTTGTGACACTGTCAGATCGGTATCGTATCGCTGTGACACCTTATAAGCATTGTTCGAATTGGGGTGTAAGTCACTGACCGTACGGTTTTGGTATAAAAGATACTTTGTAACTGTAATTTAATTTGTCTAGCAACTCCTTCTAAATTCTTGTCTGCGTTACAATAAAGATAATGGTTTTTATATTAAAGTCGCTCACGTCCGGACAAATAAGTATACGAGCTTAATAACGTCGTCGCGCACGAAACATATTAAATTCGCATAATGATTATTCACAAGGCGTTTTTAATTAAACAACTCGGTTCTATCGCCGCATAAAACTTTACAACCCTTTAATAAGACGTAAAACTGCCATTAAGCTCGGTTTTAACACGAATATTAATGATTATGAGCCACGAAATATTGTTTTCTTGGCTTGAATTATGCGAAATTGGATTTCATTCAGTTATAAATTCATTGATGAAAGTAGGTCCTTGGAGGAACATTCTTAAATTACTAATGGTACATGTTATATCTTTGCAATTAGTCTACAAATTGAAAGTCAACTGTGTGAGCGATGGTAAGTACATGTTTTACGATAGTAGGATTTTTTTACTTAGATCATAATAAATAATGATAGAGAACAATAGGGCAACAAAGACTAGTTATAAATTGTAAAGCCTCCTGGATCACCAGCACCTTAACTATGAGTTTTACGCGGTCTTAAACTCAACTCAGATGCAGACTAATATAGTATAAGTAAGTAGAAGAGTTGGTCATGCGGAACTCTTTAACTTGAATAAAATGAAAACTATTCAATTATGCGAAAAAAGAAATTTAATGTCCTTATTTTGGGACCTTAATTCTTACATCTACATTGTAAATTAATAATTACAATGAACCGTCAACGATAACAGGATTTGAACCATTAAAACTTTAAACGTAATAATTATCTCGAAACTCATCTTTTAAAGTTATCTACATGAGTTGCGCGTAACACGGCAAAGTGTTTTTACTAAACGCCGGTTTCTTACATATATGTATTTTCTTTACGTTATTTGCATCACGCATACCCATGCGTGATGCTAACGTAGGTACTAAGGTACATTCCTAATTTAATTACCTACAGTTAAAATTAGACATTATGTTTTCCTTCATTATTATACCAAGGTTATACATTTTAACCGTATTGAACATTTATGTTTTTGTTTGTGTATATATCAAATAACAAAACAGAAAAAATAGTAGCAGCAATAGAACTTACAACCTGTGTTTTGAGATGCATCCCACTAACTGACAGGATAGACGGACAACGGAGGCTTAGTATACTCGTAGTTAATATGAGTTCGGTTTGTAACACTTTGGTGCTATTTATGTAGCTTATATGATACCAAAATCGTGGGGCACTTTTTAATGAGACTAGCCCTGGACCATGATAAGTGGCGTACACGAAGAGAGGACTATGCTCAGCAGCGGGCGACTGAAGGCTAGAATGAGGATACCTAACTATTCAAGTTACTGAGAAAGTGATCAAGTTATGTGAAGAATACAAGAGATATTTGAAGACGGATGGTTCCCAAAACTGTAAATTCGGCAGCCGCCCATTAGCACTGCTAAGTGAAACTTGAGTTATGGGGCAGTCTAGACACACCATTGTGAGAAAACAAATTAAATCACCCTTATTGTAAGTACTTGGGGACTCTACGCCTAATTTATGTGAACACCTCTATTGAATTATAGTATTTACTTAGTGTTAGTAAACATATAAAAGAAACGTAATACAGTCATTACAGTCTGCTGCAGAATTACCCACTCTGCAATAAAAATTGTATGCAGTGCTGATCAGATACGTATATATACATATTTGTAACTGACTGACCTGGTCCCATGTCCCAGATTTTTGACCCAGCTCACTAAGGGAGCCTAGTTTTCACTCAAAACCCCAATCTCAAAAAATTGGCGTGAATTGTAAGTGTACTTAGGTGCTGGGGTGGGGAACTGCATCGCAGCCATAATTGTGTTTTTAGTTTTAAGATATATTTTGTAATAATATGTATGCTAGTTTTAAGGTATTTATAGAATCTATGGGCCAATAGTTGCCTGAAAATAAATGTTTTCATTCATTCATTAGGCGTTAAAAAGTTTAGCCCTACTTACCAGGTAGGCAGGTATACACCTAGGTACTGATTTTGTTATAAGTAAACTATAACTCGTGTGTTATAGTGATTTGTAAGTATGTAAATCGATTTAACTTTTAGGTACTTTACATCAAACATATAATGCAGCAAAATAGTTATAATGCACTTATTATTAATGATGAATAATATGTCTACCGTCTCACCAATCTATAACTGATAAGATCGCTGGCAAAACGAGTCACCATTCATTGGTAACTACATTTAAATTTAATCCGGCTGAGTGCGGTGTGATTGACGATATTTACGAGCGGCCCGGGCGCCGGTATTTATACCCGGGTGCCCCGGGTTCACGTATGTACGCCCGGGCACAGTCACAACCGGGTCCTCTTTACCAACTCCTAAATTGAAGAGTTTGTAGCAATGCAATCGCCTCCTGACAAGATGCCATTTGCATATATTTTTGTGGATAGGGTAATTGCTTCTGGACTTTTTAAGTAAAAATATGTTTTGTAGGTATTTAAGGTAGGTACCTACTCGTAGATATGTAATCTGCTTGCTACCTGTGTAACGTTTATGACAGGTTACGTAGGTCTAACTATTGAATATTGCTCACAATTCTTACTAACTTAAAGCAAGGGCCATATAGATAGTATTTACGGTACGTTTTTGCTGTGGTCCATTTTGTATTTAGAATTTTATTATGTATATAAGTACTTATGATACTAATTACAACGAAATTTACCCCGTAAATAGTACGAGTGTGAACAAGAGTACCGTAATAGTTGGTACGTTTGTATATACTTTTAAATAGTTTAGAGGAATTCACTTCTGGCTAAACAATTATTTCGCCTCACACCCTTTCGTTTTAATAAAATACGCGCTACCAACACATCGCTTTAGCACCTCTTTAGAAACATAAAACATTTCACACTAAAATTAGGTGTCGGGCTCTTTGAACCTCTATTTTATTTATCGAATGAAACCCTTTTGCGCCATCGGATTCCTCCTAATGGCTGTGTTTTGGTCTGCGACTGGACGAGTGCGATTTTAATTATTTTGCCCAATTTACGATGGGCCATTAAAGGAGTGGTCCCTAGCGACCCATTAGAGTTCCGCTTGTTCGAGCTTGCTGATAACTTTACAGCGGTATATTTTATACGGGGTGTGAATTAGTGTTTGCGACACACGAGCTTCAAGTACAGCCAGCTTAGCCAAGGTTACAATCGCTATATGTCTCTCTATCACTCTTCCATATTAGTGCGACAGTGACAGTTGCGTTTCGATCGCTACGGAGCGTAAGCGATTGACATCTTGGCTACGCGGCCAGGTCACTTCTTGGTTTGCAATTTAATTTATATACTTATATAGTCAGGTTCACATATTAGTCAGATCAAGCTGATTCTGCTCGTGATCGCGCAGAAGTTCCCACCATAAAAGTAAATTCCTATTAAAATACAATAGTGCTAGACGTGACAAAGTAACTAATACAGAAAGCTGTAAGTGTATAGTTTCGTATCTGCTGATTAGTTACCAATACCACCAACCTATTGCACGCAAATATGACCTAACCCCTAATATTGCCATTCGTCGTAGATATTTGCTGTTAAATTTTTTTTAGAACGTGTTTGCGTCTAATAGACGCTAAATATACGACCGCTAATAGACGCCGTCTAATATGTAGACAATGTATTCGCTGTAGTTTATATAAACCAATCTAGTAATAAATACCAGCACAGATATGTATAGAAATAATTACAGCGTGTGGTAACCCTGTGCCGTGCGATTAATCGGCTAGAATTGATTAGGGGACCGGCTTTTAATTTCGACTGTATAATTGCATAAATTTTTAAATGCTGCTAAATATAGTTAATTATCAAAACCCTGGCTTTTATAAGCTGACAGACCAGAGTACGTTAGACATAATAATAAGTATGCGAATGTTATTTTAGTTACGTGTATTAAAACAGCGCATTTAAGTTAAAACTTGAGCTGAAACAGGTAGGCACGTAGAAAATTTTATATATGTAAATTGATTTTACATTAAATATTTTTTGCGTAATTTTACAAAAAAGTTATCTACCAAAATATACTCAGCGCGAATATAAATAAAATGGCATTATAATCGGCTCAGCTTCGATCGACCCTTCATCGTGGAAAGAATCGAAACCGAATGAGAGATAATCCTTGGAAGAGTCGCAGGTAAATACCTATTACGCGCTCCGCTGGCGCACTTCGCAGATAAGATTTGACAAGTGCCACAGTACACAGACTTGTCCAAGGGTCTTTATATATTGCAGAACATTAGGGTGAATGAAATGAAATAAATTACACAAGGAGTTAAATAGGGTAAGGATAAAGGACACTATTTAAAGGTGCAATGTTCTAACGGTTCTTTAATTGATTACGAAAGTACATATAAAACACATATTTATGTGAAGTGTACCCGGAAGGCGTTACTAGCAATCGTACTTAATATCAAAATTTAGTCAAACCACATGACCTTAAATGACGAATGACAGACATTATAAAATTTATTCCATATTTAATAAATTAATTTTACAATGACACTAACGGTGTTAAAAAGTTAAAATAATTGCTCGCTATTTACTTATAACCTAAAGTCCCTTTTACATATTATGGGTAGAGCTTACTGTTTGTTAAAGTGTTGACTGTTAAAAGGTATCGTTACATCTGTGATTGATAGCCCCATCGAAAACTTCAAAGTATGACGGGTCTATTTCATGCAATACTAAATAAAGCCGTGCATGACAACCCGCAGATACCATGTAAGATTGCCGTCGTGATTGATGACTTTGGAACGGCACTTTCTGGCGCTAAATTGGGCGACCTTTAGTACCTTTGACATGAACGACGTTGAAAGGGTATGGAGGTGCCTACTATTCGTGGTGGGATATATTAATGAATTTAGATCTACATTTTTATTTTCATTGTATGATTTTTTTTAAATTACTGAATACATACAATAATTTTTAAGCCTGACGGAGTTTGTCGCTAGAAACAAATGACCATCTAACAGTGTTTGTATTTCAAGAACAATTTTGATTTTTGTAACCCCACCTTATTTAGGTAGATCGGGGTCAGATTGAACCATTTTTGAAATAGCAGTTTGTAAACCAGAATCTAAATTAACCAAATTTAAATTGTAAAGGTAGGCCAAGTCATTAGACGGGGATAATTGTACGAGTATCTGATTAATCAGAATTGTTTGGGACAGACTTTGTTTGGGAAGGATTCATTACTGTTTTTTTTAAAATCTGCCAAATCAATTTATTACCTTGGGCCAAATTCGACGCGTACAACTGTCAGATTTCGCATCCACGTCAAATCAACAGTTGATTTTATTGCATACTGAGTGTTGATTCCATCAACGGTGGATAATATCATTTGGTACAACCAAAACTCAACTCTAAACTAAGGGTGGTTCGGTTTGGTTTGCTTGTCACCCTAACTGTGAATTGTTCATGTCAAATTTTGACATTGTACGTATTCGAGAACTTATGATTTTTCCCACATCAACACGATACATCGATACACGGGAGATCAACACGATACATCAAACTCGCTTGTCGAATAGGGGTCCTTATAACGAGTAACAAAAATCCAAACCAATTTTAAATTGTGAGACGGGAAACGAAAGTGATATAATCATTTCAATCAAAGCTGCCGTAGACATGAAAAACAGACGACTCGGAATAACGTTCATAGTATCGTTGAGATCAAAAATGAAAGCCGTGGAAACCCTGGAGAACCATCTCACGTGGAATAATTTAACTTAAAGTCGACTCCTCTTCGAAAAATTAAAATCCGTTTCCTTTCCTCGATAATTTTATCCACTTTTGAAAGCGGTGACTCAAGCTCTATTCGTCAGGGCATTATTCATTCAAACGTTACTTTATTCGACACGCAATTAAAGCAGCCCACTGGAAACTTTATTCACAATTGGTAAATAATTATAATTATCACTAAAGGGACCCATTGGTGATTCCACAAAAAGGCAAAAGCTCGCAACTTTCCGGAACGCCCTTTCGGTTATTAAAATTTTCCCTTTTCCAAGTTGTCTAAATATTATTTCGTATACGAGTTTGAAACGTAATACAATATATTTACGGTTTTATTTATGTTAGATATTTTACGTTGATAAGCATCAAAGGGAAGTTTGATTTTGCAGTGATAATTGTGGCGAATCCTTAATTATTTTGAGGGTAAACTTTCACGGAAGTTAATTTAAGGTTGGATGTTCGATTACTTTTAATGGGCACTCTTTTTAGGTGACTTCCAATTTATTTGGTTGACTGGAATATTCATTAAAGTCAGCGGAGCGCAATGACGATATTTTTAACGACCAAAATATAAAGCAGTTCTTATGTTTGTATTTTTTGGATCCAAACTTGAAAGCAACATAAATATTCATGTACAGTTCATTATCAACATTGTACCTGTACTATCCCGAAAATTTGATCAAAGTAAAATTCAAATAGTTCAATATTAACTATTCATTCGTTATTGAAAATGATCTGAAATGTTACATTGAGTTGGAAGCAAACAAAATGTCGACGAATTTATTAAAAATGCATCGCGTGAAATTGGCTAGCCAGTTTGCTATGCTTCCATTACAGTCTGCTTTGTATGGGTAAATATGTGAACGTATTTAGTTGCGTACAAGCAAACAAATTAGGTAATTTTAATATTTAAGTTAGAAACTATGTACTTAGGACTTACATCACTTGGTCATGTTCAGCGTTCTTATAAGTACAAGAGACTACCTACCTACCTGTTAAAAAAATATTTCACCTAAACACTCCTGATAAAATAAATACAGTATGTAAGTAGCTAAAGAAACCTTTTTACTTTACCCTTTATTTTGATAGGTACAAGCGCTATCCTAACGATGCAAACACTGGAAAACGACGGCTAGTTAAATTATGAAACTTGCCATGAGTATAAAATAAAGACAAACAGGCGTCCCCTGCATGCGATATACCCGCCGTAACACAATTTATAGGGTTGTCGAGCCCTTTTAGTATTCCCCTCGCAAATCCCCGGGCTATACCTAGGTATGCTAAATCTAGGCATAGTGGGGTGGGAAGTAATTACTGGGGGAAAGACATCAAGTGTGTCAGAGGGAGAGTGTGTTGTAAGGACAAAAATGCTAGGGCAGAATGCACGAGGTAAGTGTGCCGCACGCGTCAGTTCACTGTGTCACTGATGATCTTTGTACACACGTGCACGTATAGATATAGAGCCCGGTAACTCGAACAGTACCTGTACATACAAAAATACGGAACACTAAAAATAAAGATATGAAAATAAAAAAAATATTAATAGTGAGCTATGCGATATGGTATTAGATCTGCTCTTGTATTCGTTCGCGTAGAAATCTTGAATATCCGTTAAAGCTGTGGTTTAATACAGAATAATTTCTAGAAATTATTTTTAGATGATTTAATAATATCAATTTGTTTAATTTCAATGATAGATTTCGTTCCTTTGTGTTACACATCTGTGGTATGCTTTATCAAACGGTTAAAGGAAGAATACGAAGGTATCCGTAACACTATTACGTCTGGCACACTTAGGATTGCAGTTAAATCAGGTAAGCTTATATCGTTTTTTTCAAACTCTTTTTAAATATTTTGGCAGGTAAATTATTTGGCTACAAGCATGGCATTCACGAATTCTTGAATTACCTATTTGTGATTTTCTTTTATTACATTGCGCCATCATTTTTGGGTAATTTTGATTTTCTGATTTTATTACCTACATGTAACAAAAATTGACCTAAAATTTAGTTCATTATATGGTATTTGGAACTGCCTTCAATAAAGAAGAATGTTAAGTATTTGAAATATTGTTTTGATGTTTTTTAAGTACCTGTCTCATTTATCCTTTAAAACTATTAAATAAGTAGTTTCATAAGTGTTCTTTGTAATAACTGAACCCAAATATAATATGCTACTGATATAAGAAGTACCTAAAACATGAATCCAATGAAAAATAACATTTCATTTACGAATCAAGATGAAAAGTGGCCTATGCTACCCTATAAATAAGCTTGCCTACATACAAATATTTTTAACATTCCGATCTACTTTTACAAATTTTAAGTAACTACATGTTTAGGTACCCTACTTCTCATAGATGTATAATGTAAGTACACGATCAAATTTCGGTTTAATCCACGTATTTATGTGTGTGTTGAAAGTATTCATCAGCGCGATTGTATCGCGAGGGGCGGTTATGTTGCAGAAGCGAAAGGGTGTAAGTACTTAGGCGCAACTAAAGCTCATAGACCTTTCTGTTCTAGCACGGGGTTGTTGCCAGGCGGGGTCCGGTGACGCAGTGCCTTGCAATATGAAGATTTGGATGTGACTTGATCGAGGAATTTTAGTACCATTAGCAGCTATCGACCGTCCGACCGACTGCCACTTTTTAATTGAAGGACAAAACTAAACTAAAATTGTAGGACAAAACTATAGACAGGGCAGGACTATAGTTTTTAGTGTTCCGTACAAAACTTTGTTTACGGAACACTTATGGGATCACTTCGGTCTTGCAAATCAGTTAAATACGTTTTTCTCAGAGACCGTTTGACATAGATACCTAAAATTTGGAACAGTTATTTATTAGTAGTTTTTGTAGTATTTTTTTATAGTATTTTTTAATATGACACCTCATATTCATAAAATTTATGTATTGAGATGGCATCTGGCAGCGAACCCTTCCTGTTTGAAAAATACTATAAAGAAAAATATCCAGCCTTATATTATAACCCATTGGCTTTTGTAACTGGCATTTATCATTAATCAATAGAAGCTTCATAAACTTATTTTACAGATTTTAGCTACTGTTTTATTTTCTCCCCCCGGATTCATAAAATTTTACGGGCCTTATTTAGTTAAATTATGTTTTATCCCTTTCTAACAAATACAGAAGTCAAAATGACAGGTAAATACAAACGATTCATAGCTATTCAGGCCAGTATCGTGTTTATAAATAACGACATTTGAATACCTACATTTTCAAATTTTCTAGATCTTATCCGACAAATTTCTAACTTCACAAACACGGCTCTACAGACTTCCTATAGGTATGATATCTGCAGATCAGACCGGCTAGGGGATCTGAGTAGGTACCAACCGTTGCTAGGTTACAGGGGACCTAACCCCAAGGTCAAATGTTTTTATACTTATACATATTTGCAATCGGAGGGGTGCGTAATGTACTCATAGATCGATTTATGATTCTGTTCCATTTGGGACAGATTCATTACGACCTAAACTGGGGATAAGTAAATTACTTATTTATAAATTGGTTGACGAATAATCTATATGAAGTAAGTAATGGGACCGTGTTGAATATAATGCTGGTAATTCCTTGACGTCATCTGTGTTGGTATACATATAAATAAATAAAAAATGTATGGAATTTTTAATAGTATAGGTACCTACTTAACTTGAACAACGCGCTTGTTAAATAGCCATTCACTGTTACAGGTACCTCTTCCCATTTATGTGTCAAAAAAAATCGGCCAAGTGCGAGTCGGACGCGCGCACGAAGGCAACGAAGGGGTCCGTACCGTTACGTAAAAAAATATTATATTTATTTTATTCTGTTTTTAGTATTTGTTGTTATAGCGGCAACAGAAATACATCATCTGTGAAATTTTCAATTGTACAGCCTGTACAACAGCCTGTTGTGGTAAGTCAATCTAGAAACTATATGGATTAGATATGTCAATGTTAAATGTGACGTTTCTTCAAACAAAAAAGGCACTTTTGACACTGATTTGAACCCCGGGGAAGGATATGAGGGTAGTGTTATCAATCATCATCATTTCACGCAGATGAAGTTGTGGACAGAAGCTAGTTACTTATCATCTTGCAGTTAAGTACTTTTATTCATTTTATTATGTACCAATTCACAGTACCTACATTATAAAAATATATCCTTGGTAACAGAGTTCGATCGTAATCCTTTTCTGAAATTTTATCCACCCGATAAAGAGCCGCGTGCACCCGTTGTATGTATTTACGTGCGTGAATACGTTATTAATGACGATTTCGCGCTACGCCGCACACGATTGCACTACCGTTTGTTTTCGAAATCCAGCCCTGATTTCATTAGTCTCTGAACCGATTCAAGATGAAATGACTTAAAATAACATTCGAAAACAGACTTTGTTTCATTTGTGTTAAGATTTAAATTGCAATAGCTGGATATCGTGATCAAGGGCCAAAGTGATTGCGGTAACATTACTTAGTTGATTTATTTTTTTCATTTCCCCCGCAATCGAATGGCGATGGACGTCGGCCAGTTAATTAATAATTTAAGGATGGCGCGGGCAGGTGAGATAGCTGGTAATGGGAAAGCAGTGACAATTTAATTTGGTTTTCCGATGCGAATTTCGTCTGTCATTTTGTAGCGTAGGCACCTATTTAAAAAAATCCGCGTAAATAAAATGTTTGTGCCTAACTCAGAACGCTCTCATAACAACCAAAACCTAAAAAGACTAGGGGAAACCAGGGTATAAAGCACAAATTGGATGAGATTGACACTTACCTCCATATCCTCTATGAATAAGCTGCAAATTTAATAAGTCTAATGACAGTGAAGTGAATACGTTTTCCAATAAATATATAGTGCCGAGTTAAATTCAGTCTTGACCAATTTTTCAAATTACTCTCAACACTGACAGTCCGGTTGGCAATTGCGCGAGTTATTTACGACTCCAATAAACTGAACCTTAAAATTGTTAATGAAAAGGTATTAAAACAGGCGGCCCCCCATAAATAACCCGGTGACAGTGCAAAGGAAAGAAAAATGCGCCAGGATTTGAACAAATTACACCCGCAGCAGTCGCCCAGGCATAGGTACGTACATATATGACTGTTTGCTTTTATTCCGATTAAATATAGGTACGTAAAATTTGTACAATATTATACAAAAATAGTTACCGAATATTTGTAAAATAAGGGTAACATTCCATTTCCAACGACAGCTGCACTACTGTCAATTTTACTATGGAAATTGACAATGACAGCGACGCGTTCAGTACCGGTAGTGCAGCTGCGGTTAGAAAAGGAATGTTACCATAATACTATTAAAACGGAATATATCGCGTATATTACGGGCGTGTTTTGCGGATGTAATATGAATTCAATATACGCGATATAATCCGTTGCAATAGTTTTATTTCATAAGTAACGATCGCGGTAACCGAGGACAATATTACAAATATTTGGTTTGTACTAATTTCGTCTAGCGGGGGCCTGCCTCGAGACCTCTGGCATTTAGTTATAATATAAAAGGTAGGTACTACAAATAACGAGCTGCAGTTAAATCAATAAATCTGTTTTTAGTATTCATAGGGCGGAGCAGCCTTCAGGGCTTGGGTCGCAGATGCTTTTCTACAATTACCGCCGGCTCGCCGATCTCTGTGGGCGTGGAATAGTCAAGTAGACGCAATATTGTTTTTGGATTTGGCCTTACTAAAGTGATTGTATAAATATTAAATGTGTGCTGACCATTAACAATGGGGAGATTACAGCCACAAAATATAATTATATTGAATAATAAGTCAACGCACGCACACATTTGGTTCTTCATTTGCTAACTTTTAAAAACCTTTTAAAAGTTAGCAAATGAAAAACCAAATGTGTGCCTACATTTACAAATTGTTATACATAAGCAAATTTCTATGCCATAATTATTGGATTTCAATACCCTACTAATGTAATCCCTATTGAACTAAAAAAAACAGGATGTGTGTAGCATCATACTAGCTTTCTGCAACCTTAGGTGGTACGTCGTGTTTAAACAAAAACCTATTGAAATAGAATTGATGTCCCGGTCAGCCCCTTAAACTATAAACGTTAATCGAAATCTTATTTTACGGAGGCAATGTCCCGTGAATAGTGGAAAGCCTGGAGGCCTGCCCATGACTCTAAAATCGGTATATGTTTCATTCTATCCTTTTCACATTCGACTAGGGAATAGATAGAATAAGAGGGACGACAACATAGTGTTTTAGAATTCCCAACTTCAGTGTTGGTACCGCTTTGTCACAAAGCTGAGCCCCAGGCTTGCACGACTGCCATTTTATATTGTAACAATATGAGAAAAATGGAAAAGTTTATTTTACAACGCGCTGCGATATCGCAAAGAGGAAGTCTGTTTATTCTGGTCCATGTGTTGTGGTCAAACCTTGAAATCCTCAAGTTAAAAAGCTCAATTTAAATCCTAGCAGTGTTACTTGGACACTCAAACCCTAAAAAACAGTCAAATCTGGGCAAAATCGGGGACAGTTTATAATTTATGTAGGTATCAAAAAATGCGTGATGGTACGGAGCCCTCGGCGCGAGACCGATCCTCATTTTGCCGGTTTTTTTTAAATCAATAAAGCTTCCTTGGGAATTTTCAACACTGGAAAATTAGGTCTTCCCACGTGCCTATAATTTACAAAACAATGTCAAGATTGTCAAGTGTCAAAGGAACGTCCTTTCAAATTTTATAAGTAGGTACGAGTAGCACGATCTGTAATAAAATCAGAAAATGAAATTTCGTCACAAGTCTTTGTAATAATATTCTGAAGTGCCAAATTAAAACTTGAATTCGCATTCACGTTTTAACGACACTATCGCATTCAATGTCCCTCTGCAGGACTGACTGTCGTATGTCCTTTCGCTGAAAGCAATATATCCGACTTATTGGTTCTAAAAGATAGCTTGCGGGCGGCGGTAGTAAATCGCCACTCGAGGACATTATTAAAATACCACATCAAACACGTTTCTAATTAAATTTCCCACTAGATATTTCGACGGATCGTAAAATAGAACCCTTTCACTCTGCTCAACGCTTTATTAATACAGTTTTATTGGTTGGGGATAAATTCTATGATATTTTATGAATAATTTAACTAAAAATCGACAGTTTAGTTTAGACTATCTAGATTTTTATAAATCTCTATGGCCAACCTTATGCTTATACCTACACTACACCTCCAATCCAAGCCATTGTGCAATGAGTTACTTTAAAAACTTGAATACTACACCTTTCAATGCGATCTAATGCATTATTTTTCTCCCTTTCATACATATTTGTCGACATTTTATATTTAATATCATTTAATATTTACCAGCCGCTTTTCGGTGAAGGAAAACATCGTGAGGAAATCGGACTAATCGCTTTCGTAAAAACTAGTGCCTACGTCAATTCTTGCAATTAGTTGTCAACTTGTCATGCAGACCCAAGGCTCCCATGAGCTGTGGCAAAATGCCGGGATAACGCGAGGACGAAGACTTATATATAGAAAATAAACGATTTCCATTTCCCAGAAAAAAAATACGGTATCAATCCAAAAACAGCACAAAGTAAACGCTTAAAATGTACACAGGAGGCACGAGTAATGAATGCTCCGGAGAATAATAAGCTAACAAAAGAAAACCGTTATTTGTTTTCTGTATTCTTTCCCCCGTGGAGACGGATCACGTCATTATTCCTGTGGATTCCTTTTTCTCGTGCCTTCGTGTAGTAATTAAAGATAAATATAATATAAAACGCTCCACTTGACGAAGATCGTCGCTCGCATTGGCTTTTGTCTTCCTAAATGGACTTCTGTTGATAGATTGTCATCTATTGTTATCTTAATCTGGCCCGAGGACAGAATAAATGATTTATGAGGAGCCAACAATAACGTTCCGAGGAAAAATGTAACAAGATAAATATTACCTGAAGCGACGATACAACTACAAAAACCGGGCAAGTGCGAGTCGGACTCGCGCACGAAGGGTTTCGTACCATAATGCAAAAAAAAAAACAAAAAAAAAAGCAAAAAAAAACGGTCACCCATCCAAGTACTGACCACTCCCGACGTTGCTTAACTTTGGTCAAAAATCACGTTTGTTGTATGGGAGCCCCATTTAAATCTTTATTTTATTCTGTTTTTAGTATTTGCTGTTATAGCGGCAACAGAAATATATCATCTGTGAAAATTTCAACTGTCTAGCTATCACGGTTCGTGAGATATAGCCTGGTGACAGACGGACGGACGGACGGACGGACGGACGGACGGACGGACGGACAGCGAAGTCTTAGTAATAGGGTCCCGTTTTACCCTTTGGGTACGGAACCCTAAAAATTATGCTGGGTGATTAAAAGAAAATGAGCAAGGTATTATATTAAAAGAAATATGTTTTACAACCAGTGCTTAGTTTACTTAATATCGTTTTCTATATTTCTTGAAACGCCATTTGTTTTAAGCATTTTGAAAATGAAATTCAAATAAAGCGTTTTATTCTCAAAGAAAATGTATAATAAGAGAGAGTCAAGTACCCGTCACATTGACGTAAAATAAGCAATTTCCTTTTGTATCAACGAAGGTGCACGGTGTTTATGACCTCTGCTTTACGATTTGTTTGTGCATGCCCCGGGCGAAGTGGTTTTATAATCGAATTCTAAAACTAGCGAATAAACGAGTCTAGTACACATAAACACTATCTCAATGTCAATCTTAATACCTATTAAGCTTAAATAGAGATTAAAATTTAAAAAAGGTATTTACTTGGACCTCGACCACGGTTAAACTAAATACATACCTATGTAATTGCTTTTCAACTTGGTTGCGTTATTACATATATTACGCTACACGGGAGTGACGGGAGTCTTGCTACATCGTAGAGCATAGCACAAATACCAAAGTGAAAGAGATTTGGAGGCCGAGGTGAGGATAAATACCTAATTAAGAAGAGAATCGTAACCACACTCAAATTTATATTAAATCATTCAAATTTTTGACCGTTATGACCGCTTTGTTTTGACTCGACTGCAACTTTATACATAAATATATCCCTTGGAATTGGCCCTACGCTTTCTGATAGTCTTAGCGTCTTAAACATAAGGGTCAATTCATAACTGTCAAATATTGGTTCTTACGTTGCGCCGACTTATGGTTGTGTTGAAAGAGGAAGATTACAGGCGTGCACTACAGAATAGGCAAATCAAAATAGCTGAACGCCGACGAAAACACTGTAATTTTAGTCAGAGCACATTCAGTTCCCTTTTAAAAAAAGTGCAGAGAACGTGACGAGAATGCCTGGGCAAGGGACGCAAGACCGGACGCTCCATGGACAGGGAATATTTTAACTGGCGGAGGCAGACAACTATTTTGACTGTGTAAACGTTGGGCTGAGAACCTAGAAAAAGGTTATGTTATCACTTATCAGTTTAACTGGTGTATCTGATGCAGTTAACCCTTTGAACGCCACGTGTCGTCGTGAACTTTGTCGGAATACAAGAAGGTTGATTAGGATGTAGTCGCGCGCGTCATATAACATCTTTGGCGGTCAAAGTGTTAAATGTAAATTACATATTTTAATAATTTTAGTTAATTAAATATGTAAGTACATGTAATTTTAATACCATATTTTCCATACGAACTAGTAAGTAGGTAAGTACTAGGTATGCGTAGGAAAATTAATCGTTTAAGAAATAAATGAAATACTTTTTTTTCTCCATACATATTTTAGCGTCTTACTATTATATACTTATAGCGCAAGGAAAAAGGTACTTACATAGTTTATTATACTTATAAAAATAACTTTATTCTGTTTTTAACGTTCTAAAAAGCCATTTGTTCAGTTAGAATTGGCATCTACTGTACAAAGGCTGAATGTAAGTCTAGAGTTCATTCAATCCAAAATAAATAAGTATCTATATTTATTTTCTGTATCTACAATCCGACTTAGATTTATAAAAAAACATCTTATTCGAATAAATCTATAATATTTTTTTATAGGCAGGAGCCAGCAAAGTAAAGAAATAACGTATGATAGAATAGAAATCATATTTCAGTTCAATTCACATGACGCAGTGCAAGACGCGTATCGCACAATCAAAGTCGCTTGGGGAATCTGTTAAAGTAGTTTAGAAGTAATATCGTGCGTGACGCGGGGCGCCCTGATCACGGGACACACGACACGGTTCGAGGATCGCATTGAATGCACATTTCACTGAGAATTTTCACCGGCGAACAATAGACAGTGTAAACTCCGTATAACGTCACTCGATATAAACGTTTCACTCCCTATAGTTAACATCGACATTTTTGGCTCTATTTGGTTTAATTTTATATCAATTTCCCTATACATAATAACGAAAATTCTCTATAATGTCAAAAAGTGTCCGATCCCTCAAGTGTCGCTATATGAGAGAAGTTCACACTGTATTTCAGACGATCTTAAAAACACAGTTTAATTCCAAATATCTGGTAGACCGAGCTTGCTCGGAAACCATACGAGTATAAAAACTCAAAAATGCGCGTTTTTCCAGAGATAAAACCTAGCTAGATCGATTTAGCGCCCCCGAAAATCTCCATATAGCAAATTTCATCGAAATCGTTAGAGTCATTTCCGAGATCCCCAATTGATGCCAAACTGCGTTGGTATACCGCATTTCATTTACCATAGCGGGATTCCATCTGAGACGGTCATTAGGCGTAAACAATACGAGTAGTGACAGCATAAGATACTCGGCATACTTTTTGTGCCAGCACAGTCATGCTGACTTTAAAGAGCAGAGTTCGTAAAGCAATTGTTAAACAATACATCAACATTATGGTTCTCTTTGTGCAGTTTCAAGTAGGATCCCGCCATGGTATATGAAATGGGGTATACCAGAAATATGCTTTGAGAATTTAAAGATCGTAATAGTTTTAAGATTTGAACGAACAGTTGCTACTTTTCTTGCACTAAATAGTGATGCAGCATTATTTTATTTTCAATACCATTTTATGTACCTACATTTATTATTTTCACGTATCATCAAAGATTCTGTATCAGATAAGACACCTCCATCTATGCATTACAGACACATTGTTGTGCAAATCCCAGCAGCTTATGTTTTTTGCCGAAACGAACCCTATATTTCCACGTCAATCGCGCGATCGCGTCGCGCGGAAGCGACGGCGCACGTGCGATAAACGCTGCTATGCTGCCTTTGTGTGATCCGATATTGTGTGCGAAATTAAATTTCGGGCTCATACCTACGTGATACCTGCAACTTTTGTTTGTAATAGTAGCCAATTTGCTACAATGCGCAGTAAATATATTGCGTATAAAAGCTTTTGTAAGTATCTTTTCTAGGTGCTTACAATAAATTCGTTAACAATTATTTATTGTCAATAAAGAATTAGCTTTGATACGCTAAAGGGACCTAAAGAACCTGGCCGAGGACCGCGAAAACTGGCGCATACTCCACCGACAAAAGCCATGCTCTTAAATTATGATGATGATTGATACGCTACTCCAAACAAATACTTATATGATTAGTTGGATGTCACTAATGTGTGTAGTGATCATTTAGTATTGTTTGGCGATTTCCAGATATTTTCATAACAATAGATTAACAACTAAAGAGGTGGAGAGCTAGCAATATCGCAACAGAGAACTGAGCTAGCAATATTGCAACAGAGTATTGACAGCACCGTGTGGCAAACGTTCAAATGACGCTCCTGGATTTGTCCACAACACAACTCATTCAACTTCGATGCGTAGCAACTTGCTACTAGCAAGTAAGTATGTACTACGTACTACGACGCCCTACGCCGTAGCATTAAGCGTTCAAAAGCAGAACGCATTTGGAAAGATCGGATACTCA
Organism: Cydia fagiglandana; assembly: GCF_963556715.1. Taxonomy (NCBI): domain Eukaryota; kingdom Metazoa; phylum Arthropoda; class Insecta; order Lepidoptera; family Tortricidae; genus Cydia; species Cydia fagiglandana. The sequence continues at coordinate 12,612,300 of NC_085932.1, forward strand.
TGACTATAGTTAATCGTTAAAATAAGGAGCATTATAGGTAGTGAAGTATAAAGGTATTACTATGTAGGTAACTACAACGTAGACACATAAACAAGCTCAGCTTCCCCTTTAGGTTTAGAGCTGCATATTGTAAGGAACACGGAGTACATACTAAAACATAATTAGGCAACTTTGCCTTATACTGGCAGTTAGGCTAAGAGCCGTGGACGATAACGACCGGAACATTTTGTAATTCAATGCTAGATGAAACTTAGGTCGTTGAGAAAGTCGAGTAATGTAAGCTTTACTTACCAATTCTGTAAATAGTTCTTGAGAACGTTGTGAGCAAATTTGCAAGAACACATTATTTAAATTCATATAAGTGCAGTATTAGTTAAGTTAATGAAATAACATAAAAAATATGTACTATTTTGCTAAATGATTTTTTTTTAATCTCTTAGAAAACGGTTAGCACTCCCACGCAGTATTTAGCCGTTAGCGTAACTCTAACCACGCTTTGTTATCTTTCTTATTTCAAATCAATAAGGCAAACCTTTATCCGTCAAACCACCGCAATAAGAATGCACAACAACATATACTTATGTTGATACTTGCTAAGAGTTGTTTTCTGTCTCTTATAAGAAATTGAGCAACAAGTAAGTAGTTAAATTAGTGCAACTTCAATACAAGTGCCGTCAATCTCTTGCCGCGACATCGCTACCTAAATTTCCATCCAATCCAATCAGTATAAAGATATTCTAATTACCTATAATAAAACTGGCTAAAATATATCATGTCAATAAACTAGGGTCTAAAGAGAAGTTGCAGTTTCAATATTTCTAAGAACAATCGTCTAGTCACTTAAATTAATATGTAAGGAGTGGTTCTATTTTATCGTCATGGTGCAAAACGTTAGAGATAGCGATTCGTGCCACAAGGTAAAATTTCCTTTCTCATAAACGTGCATAACGCCGGAGAGATCATTCAAAAATCTTAATAATTCATAGGAGTTAAAATGATACTGTATTCTATATTGATTGGTCGGAAGTGATATAATCTTCTAAAGAGTCGGAATAATGCCACTTCTCTTGTGACTCCAAAATTTGAATGCATACATTGTACTGAATAGTTGTATCTTCACGATTGTAAAGTTATGCTGTATTACACTCCACATCATATTCATATTTTATTCATTATATTTATATCTTGCATATCGTCGGTGCGAATAAAAAAATCGCTATGTGTTTTTTACGATTTTTTGATTTTGGCATATTTGAATTCCTTTTTAAATTTCCCGTCGACCCACATAAATATTTTTGTTGTATCTTTATTAGTTTTGAAAATAAAAATTCCGCTATGTGAATACAGAACAACATTTGTACAAAAAAATAACAGAACAGAAACAAAAAAAAAGCTATGTGATTTTTTAGCACATAACGATATTAAATGCCTTGTTTTCCGTCGAGGGTGATGGCGATAATGTTGCACATGGCGATTTATTGTAGAATGGATTACCCGACAGACCCTAAAATCCGCTATATATCATATATCGTACTATGTTACTTTGGCAACAAATCGCTATGTGTACAAACTTCACACATGACGATTTTTTTCAACCAAATTTAAGTCGCTATGTAGGAAAATTTGGTTAAAATAATCATATTGTAAAAAATTACAAAAAAATCTGTTTATATTCTTAGGGGGCCCACTGATTAACAGTCCGCCGGACGGTATCGGCCTGTCAGTTGTTCGGAACTGTCAAAAGTTTGTTCTAACTGACAGGCCGATACCGCCCGGCGGACTGTTAATCAGTGGGCCCCTTTAATGAGTATCATGTAAAAATCATTGATCTATCAGAAAAAAAATACAGGTGCAACAAATATATTACAAACAGGAAAATAAACAGTAATTTTTTCTCCTGAAAAGTAACTTAAAAATACATGATGATTTTTTTATTCGCACCGATGATATTGGTTAAGTTGAAGGCAGTGTACCGGACTAAGTTACAATTCTTTGACTTAACTCTGTCGTGAATGTGGCCAGTATTAATACGGGGTACTAATGGAGGAGGACTCCCAACCGCAGACTTTATGTCCTCCGAGCGGTCTAGAATTATTAATCGACCCGATGCTGATTGCATTCTTGCTTGCGGTTGGGGTATTCGGCAATGCAGATATACCATTGCTATTCCAGTGCTGTATTGGCAACCACGTTAATCGAATTAAGACGAGACTGGATCGTCGTACTTTAGAGATATGTATGAGAGACACGTCTTGTTACAATTTGATAACACAAACTGGTCATTAGAAATGTTACTGGTGATTGTCTTTTGCATCGTGTGATCACGATCAGATAGGTAATTATAATTTTTGCGATTTAAATAGTATTATTAATGAATTTTAGCGAATTGAAGACAAATAAACGCATAAAAATATTTTTAATAACTAGAAATGCCTAAAACTGCATTATTGAAATATATGTGATATAAGAGATATGTCATACTTTTAAGAAGCAGTACCAAATTATTCCTCTCTATTAAAGGGCTCTGCGGCCGTTTGCGTCCGTGCATGCTGGTTGATTTATGATCTTAACAATAACATATATATATGTAAAAACAGGTAGAAAATGTTATTTTATCTGAAAGTTTCTTAAGAGACCATTTTATTTTGTGTAAAATAAACATATTCGTGCCTAATGAAATCGCATCTTCAAGAAGTGTAAATTCATGATTTTTATAATTCTGTGAACACGTCTTTTAGTTAAAGCCCCGAACAAATATGATAATAAGCCCGTAAGACATGTTAATCACAGAAACCAAGTAAAACAAAACACCCTAAACAAAGAAACTTAAACAATACCGTCATAATTTCCATTAGTATGAGATTTTCTGGTGTATTATACACAATGTTGCTCATTCAAAATCGCGTTAAACACAATGAAGATTTGTTTCCAAGCCGTCGAACAATTTATCTCAATGACGACTTGGCTTAAGTTATGCCGCGTGTCTTGTTAAAATTAAGGATTTAAATTTAAATTTGGATCCCGCAGCGAATAGGTGAAACGAAATAAATATGAATATGAATGGGAAATCTGACAAGAGCGTTGGGAACGGGTTGGAATTATTAACTTTTCGAGTGCATTCGCGTACCGTCGGGAGTGGCAGCCGAACGCGTCAAGTGCGTCTAACGAGCTTGTCACTTTGTTAACTTACTATTTCTTTGAGTTTAATTTGTTATTGTGGCATTTTGATTATAATGAATTGTGACAACAATGACGATGTTACTCGTAATAAGTTTTAGCTATTAAATTAAAAGTATGCAGTGTTAATAAAACGAAAATATGAAAAAATGTATTTCTACTTGTTTTCATGTTTGCCGCACTAAATATAATTTTGATCAGCGTTTCTTTGCACAGAATGGCTCTCTTAATTATTTTTCAATAACTGATGAGAATGTTGCATTTCATTCACAAGAGGTAAAGTAATCTGATGCAAATATTGAGTTGTTTTCTCTTGATGTATCATTCTCAAAAAATAATAAGAAGAAATGAATTAGAAGCATTCTAATTGCCGCGACCCATATAAAATGTATGAAAAACGTCGCTGCAAACGTCGTTTACTCTTAGTATTTTCCTCGTGTTTAGTGTAGTGAAAAATGTTGTGTTTAACTCGCGAGGTTAAACAACATCTTTGCTCCCTTGTAAAACAAATAACTATTTTCGTGTCTATTTATATTAACGTTTTCCTTGGTCCGCTCCTTATGTCTGCGAAGAATATTTGAAAGAGTATTTTTCAGTTTGTTTCTGCTGACCGTACCGCAGCCAGACATCTCGAAACCGCGCAGATAGGCCGCGCTCGCAGACGATTTAGTCGCCGAGTATAATTTGGACGGGCCCCGCTGACCGGGCGCTCATCTCAAGAGCTCCTGTACTGCTGAAGGGGCCCTTCGGATTTTTTCTTTATGCATTACAATAAATAAACTCCGATTGAGCACGTTATTGATTAATTCGTACAATTTAGTATTTAGTGCTGATATGACTAAACTCTAAACTTGTATTTTTATGTAGTCCAGAAGCTCATTGCGAATCTAGCAAAAACCAAGCTGCAACCTGTAGGTATACCTACTTGTATTTACCCTATGGTGGCTGGACAATGTTCCATACGTTTCTTTTATCTAGGATGCAGTCCGTTAAACACTTATTGCATTATTCATAAACACCTGTTAAGTCAAACAAGCCCTTGATAAAAGCATGTCCTTATCCGTCACTTTGATATTTGTGTTTGTTAGAAAGGGACACAATTTTACAAAAGGTTTGCCAAGTTTTATGAATACGGGGGTTTTGCGTCAAACAATAGCATTCCAAGTCAAACAAAACTTAACAAACTCATATGGTTAAGCGCTACCAAGGCGTCATAATGCCAAAGATATTAGTTAGTAGCAGCTGCTCAACTTTCAGTACGTGGAGCCAAGTTAATTAGAGCGGTCCGTCTGCGGCTTTAATAATTTCGCCGGACCCGAAGCGCCGGCGACCCGCTCGACCTTACGAATTGATATAAACGGTTTCACCGAGGTGTATATTCAAACTTCGAATACTAATAATGGTATGGCAACTCTGGACATGTGTGATATTGAAACGGTATTAGAGTTTGTTGGCACAATAATATACATATTATTCAGCTTAAAACATAAGTTTTTACTATAAAAATTTGCTATATTTTTCGTTATACACAATAGGTATCTGTTCCTATTTCAGCAGATACATTTAAGCAACATTTATACCTTTAATCCCCTACAGTGTTAGTAAAAATGATCAAAACCTACGACGGAGACGTATCAAAATAAGATCAAATCCGTAACATATTTTTGAATCTGAATCGAGCTCCGGCAAGTTAAAAAAAAATATCCTATATAAAAGTAGCCGTAAATCTTATAACGAAAATGTTTTAATTGTTATCGGTTTCAAAAATCTAATAAAACTACTTTAGGGACGAGCAATTTTCAGCAGCTGGTACGAACTCGTGACAAATTAATGAAAAAGAAACTCTTAGATAATGATGAAACGTGGCTGCAACCAGCGGTGTCGGTACTAAACGGGGAGTCAAACTTACCTCGGTTATTAACTGGCACGTCAGTTTATAATTACTCCATCCAGTTTATCACCTGCTACTGACGGCTCTCCTGCTGCTCAACAACCATCCTACCTTCAACTTCAAACACGAACACTTAAAACTGAATGGCGGCTCTTCAAATATTAGACGTCTCAAAGACGCGAAGTATGGCGACATGACAGCTCCATTATAGTAATGTGTCGAGATGTTGAGGGCATAATCAATGGCGCGAAATGGGAAATACTATTGCAGAAGCACTTCATTTTCAAGAAAGTGACGCGAAGTTGCTCTTATAAAGAAATCGAGAAAGAGAAATAAAACGATTTTAAAAGGTTTGCCCGCTTGTAATCCCCAGGAGCCCAGTTTATGTAACTACACACAATGGCTATATTCCATATTTAGTGGTGTTACGTGCCGTTATTTGGGTTCCGTAGTCAAATGAGAACCCATAAAGTTACGCTTCGTATGTGCGTCTGTCAATCTGCGGCTTACCTTAGTTAGGTATCTTCAGAACTGCAATTTGGCATGTACTTATAAAAAGAAATTGCGTACCTCAGAAACACTAGGAAACACCTAAGGAGCATTCCATGAAATTGTCTACCGTTGTCCCGTACAAACGCGAAGTTTCTGAAGATATAAAGGTGTAAGAGTTTCCTTTTCTATGACAAATGGTCAAAAATATGCACAGAAAAATAATCGCCTGCTTTAAATGCCGAGAAAAAAGCAACACAGGAAATAAAATGCGTTTGTACGGGACAGCCCGTGGAATGCTCCCTAAGGTAGAAGTACTAGTGCTCGACGCTGCACTAGTTTCGACAAGGGCACTTTATGTCAAAGTGACAAGGATTAAATCTGATAACAGAAAAATCTTCGCCGTTCAAATTTAACCTATATTACTTTGACATAAAGTGCCCATGTTGAATACTAGTGCAGCGTCGAGCACTAGTACTCCTACCTTATTAATCTAGTGGTTTTTTTTCGGTTTGACTGTAATGTCACGCACATCACGAAGTGTCGTTGATACAGGTTCGAAACAAATAGGTTGTACGACTTGTACGGGATCTTGAATACCATTTTGTGACAAAATGAATGGAACGTTTTCGGAAATAATCCCTCTTAGTAAAAAGACGTAAGTATTTAGAAGAAATATATTTAAAAATGCCCCCTTTCAAGTCTACCTATAGTGACGTACTCGTACAAACTATAAAACGAGAACCGTACACTGCATGGTCCGACATGCGCTTGGTCTGATTTATAAGTTTTTTGGGAACAGATCAATTTATTTTGTCAAATAATTAGTTTCTTTTTGTTTTTTTAATTGTCACACTACTATATACCTGTAAAGTTTAATCCAGCCTCTACCACCGGAGGGTTTAGTCACTTTTTTTTCAGTACTTATATGACATCCATATTAAATAGTTTATGATTCTGGGTTTTGCATGTTTTTATTTTAATATAATATCTAGTAAAGCTTTTTTATTTTACAATTTTCACTAATTCACTACATAAATCTTATATTCCAATTTATATTGCAAGTTTATAAGAAAACAATTGTATTATAATGCGATTATTATAAAGAGCTAAGAATTTAAAAGCCCGCCAATCAAATAATTCGCTTGAAGGAGCCCGGTACAATCTTATCTAATTTCACGGTTCATGGCCACCAAATTTGAGCCTTTTATTAATTGTTAATTTGTATTAGGAAATACTAATGAGATTTCGTTGATTAATCTTTGTTTAAGACACGGCTTTAAAGAACAGTAATTGAAGGAATTATTTTAGAAACACTCAAGCAAATGGACAATTGTGCAAAGGTATTGAATGAGATGATATTTACAAATGTGTTATTTCTTACAATTAAATAGTTATTAGTTAGTATATTCGTTTAGTATTTTTTATCTATAATATTTCTTTAAGTTTATGTATACCTAGGTACCAAATATGTTAAGTAAACTAGTTATATAACCAAAATATAATAATGAATTACATAAAGAATCATATGTTTATATATTCTATTAATTTCAATTTCTAATTTCATATATGTTCGATTCAGTGGGAAGTTCCTTTGAGTAAATCTACCCAACCCATACACCGGCATTTTAAACTTTACAGCGAAACATTCAAACTTTGCAGACGAATTCGATATTCTGTAGATACGACTAAATCGGTCCTGTGCTTTGTTACAAACAACCCTATTGTCTGTGGGCGTTCAATTGACACATGCTCGGAATTATCGAAGAACTGTCCATGTCCGACAGATAGCCATATTTCTGGTATAGGTACGCCATGTGTTGTAGTTTAAGCTGCCTTTCAAGAGACGGTCAGCCACTGCCCACGTTATTAGTCCGCATCTACTAGGATATCAGGAGTGTCAAGAAGAACTTATTGATTTACTCTCGCCTTCATTCGGGGTCAGATGCGCGCGGCTGCAGTAGGCCACTGGAGCAGTGTTGCACCATAGTCCATTCCGTGCTGTCTATTGCAGCTCACGTAATACATGAATCCTAAACCTACAACTGGATTCACGGTCGCTTTACTTTACCAGTTATTTTTCTCACACGATTGGTGTTCAACCTTAATGCAAATGTTTCAAATGTCTTGTCATTTTAACTTAATGCAAAGTTGTCTCCTAAGTATGATGGCTACTTTGTCCTTACGGAGCTTCTAAGAACATGCATCTTAAAAATATTAATGTCAGCCAGTGAAATAGTTTCCGTAGCCTTAATGTGAAAAGTGCAAGTGTTAACCGTGCTGTTTGGCAAGATGGCGGCTTACTACACACTGGATGATTGGTGTTTGAATCGTCGTACTTTTCATTGGTTTTCCTATAGATTGATATCATTTGTTCTGAGCAGTAAGTTAATTATACTTAGGTAAAATTGCTCGATTTACTTTTGCCTCCAAAATGCGTAACATTTTCAATTTGAATAATCTTGAAGAGCACGTGAATAAGTTTATGCACCGAGTTGTATTTGCCCGAAATCCTCAAAGAAACTATTTTTAACACATTTCTACTTACATCCGGATAAAAAGGCAGTCAATACGGCTTCGGAAAAGTTCATCTGAAGCTGCAAAGGGCCTTTTCGGATTTGTGAAGGGGTTTAAATCTTCGCACCGCGTTATTACACCGAGTGTGTGCGGATCGGCCCTCGGGCTTACCGTGTAATAATGTTTGTATTTCATTTAGCTCCGAGGATGAACATCTTAGCGTATTTTTGCTCTGAAGGTAAGTCTTTAACTTTTGAATCCGTTTAAAATCACAGTTGTGAAGTTTGGAGACGTGGCACTCTTGATTTTGGGTATTGCATCGAAATGTTATAATGGCTTCAGTAACAATAACTATATTGATCGATGCGTAATTTAATTATTTTAATAGCTATCTGCTTGAGAAAATATCAATGGCCGATTCTGTTGGCTGGTGGTCTTATGTTTTAATGATTAATTGTAATTAATTCTACTTCATTTAAAATTACACTCGTTATAAATAGTTATACATTTCCTAATGTGTGGATATATTCATCATCATCATTCATATCAGCCAGTACACTGCTGGACATGGGCCTTCCCCAAAGACTGCCACAATGACCGGTATAATACAGTGGACATAATTATTCGCGTTGGATTAACTAATAAATAATGCATTTCTTCAGAGTAGATACATACCTTTGTTACGATGTAAGGTGCATATGACGTGTGGAAAGTCATAAATCAATGAAGTTAATCCACGCGCCCACGTTCCTCCGGGTTGGGCTCATCACCATAAATAAATAATTTGTCAACCTTAACCCTGTTAAAGGTTTGGCTCTTTCATAGTCGTACATATAAAGTATAATAATAATATGTGTATTGCGAGCCACCTAAAGAAAATAAAATAAATTAGGGTACTAATCCTACGTGTAACATGCTATATCCAAATAGGTTAGTCAGGAACTATAAGCTATAGCATTTTTTTTTCTTAGGACCCAAAATATGGACATAAAAATCTACAAGAAAGAAAATTTATTTTCTAAGAAAACTGTAAGTCTGTTGCAGGAATTTTCCTTTCGTTATAAAATAAAATAACTGGTCATTAACCACCCAAGTTCATTAGTAACAGATATGCTTTCAAAACTACGCAATGCTAAAGAACTTAGAGCTAAAATAAAGTTTATATTATACCATAAACTCTGTACATACTCTAAGTAAATATATTGCATTTTCAGCGTAATAGTTAGGTTCATTAAAAATTGTTGATTAAGATATTCTACAAGCAAAAAGCTAAAGCCTTATTCTCGAATGCATATTTGACGTATAGAAATATTATCGGAAACCTATTGGTAAGCACTTTCTCAGGCTTAGACCACAATCACTTGTAAGCGGGCGCAACGCGGTTATACTCGTATTGATATTGGAATGGTTTTATAGTAGTGTTGTATTTTCATTTCTGAATACGTCCCGTAGAATTTGCGAGATATAAATTGAAAACGTACCCTGAGTCAGGTTGTTCGTGAAAGCACTTATCCTAACGGCTACATTAGTGTTATCCTAACGTGATGTGACTGACGGGTTATACCTAGGGAACAAAAATGCGCTTGCATATTTTTATGAGATGAGCTTAAATTATGAAAATAAGAGGGAAAACTTGGAATTTTTACGATCTTACTTATTAATCCGCAGAAGGTGAATAAAAGCACAACATACACATATTTAAATTTTTAAATCATGTGTCTAACTCGTAAATGGACCATTTTTATTTAAAGTTGAACTACACTTTTTTTTCCAAATTGGGTAGGTATTGTTATGTTATTCCTGCTCAAAATCATGAGCTCTTTCGATCCTAATATGTAGAAGAACATTACGTTACAATTTTTCATAATTAGACTGCAATGGAATGTAAAGAAGATATTTGGGACACTTTTTTCTACTGATAGGATAGAAAACTAATTCTACTAAGTACTACTGATTTCCTCATTATGAAAAGTTTATACATATTTAATATTGGTTGAAGTTCCGGAAAGCTAATAAATAAAAATAAAGCTGATAAACTAATCGGTGATAAACTACAAATTTATATTAATAAATATGAAGCTCACATTATTAGACGTATGATAACATTTAGCAATTTAACATGTGAATTCCTTCAGTTTTAAAAGTAACGTAAATCATTTACGATACGGATTCAAGTAGGTATGAACTTACACAAATTCTGCAAATAATATATTACTATAACATCGTATACATACTTAATTGTTTCTCAACTGGATACTAATATTTTACGACAAACTGAATTTGCTTACGTAAATAAAAAGCAAATAAATACCTTTTCTCGTAATAAACGGGTGTAAACGTCGGATTTATCTTCTGGAACACGTGTCACGGCGTAGTCTGCGAGTTCCAATAGCGATTTTAGCTCGTAAGCCTAAATTTATGATGACCGCTCTCCTGATAAAAATTGTATTGCCATCGGTTTTTTTATCGCATTAGCGTGGTCAAGTTTTATTGGCGTTTATTTTTGATAAACGAAACAAATGAGCGCAGAGCAAAATGATAATAAAAACAAAGGATGTAGATTTAGATTCCGGTAAAAATATTTGATAGGTTTCAACGTGGGACAAAAAAAGCTTCATAGACGCAAAAAGTAAAAGTTTTTATGTTATTTTTAATAAGTACTCGTTCTATGCAATTGTCTATTGATTGATTAAATATTTAGAAGTGGGAAATCGTTCTCTATTTTTATAAGGACCATCACGTGCTATACCTACTTCCCTCTTAAATTAGATTGATTTAGAACGTAGATACATCTGTATACAAAGAGGGAATATCTTAATAATACAATCAGCCCATTCCGTATTATTTAGACAACGTTATAATTATTTGGTTAATAAGTATTAAAAATTAACGGACGGTTTTTATAACATTTTGCATAAGTCCACTTCAATATCATGAAAGTTTAAACTGTTACCTGAAGTTTCACCTCAAAATTTAATTAAACATGGTTTAGAGAGATCATTTTGTAAATTCGTGAAGGATTTTACTAAATAAAACTAATTAGAAAGCTAAACCTGTATCTCATTGTACAGGGTTTGGGTATTTGCACGGGTTTTGGGGGTTTCATTGCGACCTCCAGTCTGCGGCGAGGTGCGATTGAATTTTTTCGAGTGGAAGCGACAGGGCTTATGCGAGCTGAGATGAAGTGTTGCAAGAAGTGCACTGACGAAACTCCTTTGGGTTTTATTAGCGTTTACTTAGAGGTTATTAAAAATAGTTTGAGGTTCTACACTGCATAATTTAAGCCCAACATTTTTTAATAACATTACATGAAGCATATTGCGGATTGTTCTAATTATGTACTGCCTTTCTAATTATCACAATTCTTCTAGCGTCCTCCCGACTTTTTTGCCGTGGCTCATGGGAGCCTGGGGTGGGCAATTTAATTATGATAGTATATAATATAGTATTAAAAATAATTATTTTATAAACGACTTAAATAAATAATTAAATTATTATTATAAATAAGTAATCATTGATTTTATTTGATTTTCTACTGGAAGGCCTTTCCAGGTGTGAAACATCCCGTATTGACCCCAGTACTTGGAGTTTTAACACAATAAATAAACTGAGACACGCCACTGCTGTCTGCGAGGCTGGCAATTGAAATTTTATCCCAGCTTTATTCCCATCGACTCCAATAAACTAAAATAAATAACAAAATATCCACTGCCAGCACATTTTCGGCTTCGGATACGGATTTTAAATCATGTGAGGGTTACTTTACGAGTGTGATGTTAAAATAAAATTGATATCAGAAAGAGGGTAAAGTAGCCAAATATGTTTTAGTTTTAGTAAAAAACCGTTTTTAGCTAATTTAATTAAAAAACTAATTTACCGTAAAGCCTTGGTGAAAACGTATTTATACTATTTAAAACAAGTTTTTCGCAAGGCCTCAGTAGAAACTAGTACTTACTCGTATAATTTAAATGTGGCGCTTTTATGTCTGGGTTATTATTATATATAGAATTCAGAGTCAAGTAAGCATTTTCAGAACTAACCTTGGTAAGTCACTTAGTTATTAAAAACTAATTTGAAGGTAACAGTTACAGGAGCAGTTAGACATTATTTATAATAAAACCAATAAAATATCATAGGACAATCTTAAACGAATTCAAAACTAATTTTCACCGAGGCCTTGCGGGAAACTATAGTTATAGCTACTGAAAACGTGTTTCCACAAAGCTACCCAAGCCCACAATAAACTTATTTTTTGTTGTGGATAAATAAATACTAAAATACACAGAGAACGTGCATAACTCAGAAACAAATTGTCCGTGCTCGTCACACAAATAAATGATTAGGTAATATTCTTGTAAGTTTAATGTAGTTTCTGTACATTTAAATTCGTTTTAAAATCCAACCAATTTTACCACAAATCGAAGGCAAATTTACGATGCAATACCTCTGGGCCTGACGTTCGACGCACAATTTTAAAATATTGGTTAGCAGGCGCGTCCCGTTCATGATACACTTCAATATCCATTATAGATGGCTCTATATCGAATGCCGAGGGCCGCGCTGAATACAAACGGCCCGTTGTCCCGTTCACCCGCCGTGTAATACTTCATTTGAAAGCTTTGCGAGCATGATGTTATCACTTCATAATGTACGCCGTGAAAAATGTTACGTTACAAGGTTTTTGTCGGGTTTCGTGTCGATATTTTGCAAAATTACGCGGGTATTTCCCATTTCTAAGCAGGATTTTTATGTAAGCTTTGCATATACTTTCACAACATATTGTTAACAATTTAAATGTTGGCCGTAGATAAGATGAAATGGACAAACAAGCTTATGGCCAGCCGTATAGTAAGCGCAATCTATGGGATTTACAAATTCAGTGCATTCTTGGAAAACTAGTCAAGTGTGGCTACCACCAGTTTTGCACGGACATAAACGCTATCGAAAACTTCCTATGCATCTCGCTCGTACTCGCGTATTAGTGCGAGTGAAATGTATAAAAAATTAAATTACTAAAAAATTAATTATTTAGACGTGAGCGTATTTATGCGTGGGTATCAGTTTTAACACTATCAGTGACTCAATGGTACGGGTTCAGGTTACCGTAGTCAATAAAACTACGTTACGTACTAAGGGTGTACACGATCGTAAAATAAATAAACATTATATTTTATATGCCAAGCAGCATTTACATGGTACTATTCAGCAAAGGTGGCCACATTGTGAATAATCTCGTATGATGTATGCTGCATGGTGACGCGAGCCGTCGGCCCGGCTTGTGCGTGATGAATGACTCGCGTGTTATGTGCCGCGCAAATTGTCAAAGCTTGCCGAAGCTAAGGTGACTGGCTGAAAAGCCCGCGTTCAAAATATTCCCCCTTAGCTAGATTTAAAAAAAAGATGGCAAGGACCCCCAGGATTCGAGCGCCTGCAGCTTGCCTATCTTAAGTGTTTAATATCCGTTTATCTTATAAATAATGGCAAAAAACACTGTGATGTTAGGCAAACACCATTAAGTGTTTGGAAACTTGCGACTCCACTGGTATCACCGACGGACAAATACAGGACCTTGTGTGGCAGTCACAACGTCCTAGAGATCCCTGGTCTTACAGTCTAGAATTAGGTAAAATGTAACATGCATTTACTCCGGCTCACCAACAGATAGTGATCCAAAAGACTCGAGCCTTGAAGCTCTTTTTTTAGGGCTCGCCTCATCTCTTGACGCCTAAAAGGCTAAAAGTCTATTTAGCTCTTTAGCCCCCGAGCCTAGTTCTATTTAAGAACTTAGAATCTTGGGCCTAATAATCTTATTAAGCCCCTAAAAAAAGCCTATTTAGCTCTTTAGCCCCCGAGCGGCTAGCCGGGCTGGGCGGGCAAGCCCTAAAAAAAGAGCTAAAAGGCTCGAGTCGTTTGGATCACTACCAACAGATGACACTAAACATTGTTAGGTCGCGTTGTTGCTTTTTGCGCGCCAGCTAAATAATTTGACTAATAAACCCTGTTAACGTAAGATAAATTGTGTTTGCCGCGAGTAAGTACACTAAACTCGTCATAAACACCAATTTTATTACGACTCTGTCAAACCTTTCATCTAAATCACTTTTCGGAATGGAACGTATAACTTCTCAATATAAAAAAATTGATACATTGGATACATAAATTGATTCAAATCTTATTTGCATGCATTATTGAAATGAAACGTTAACTATTCATAAATCAGCCATATTATATTAGTAACGACTACTGAAAATAAAAAATAACGATATTGATTTCATCTAGTGCTGATTGTGTAAATATTTATTATGTGGACTGGAATCGCGATTTCAAATCTACATTTCTAAATTAAACATTAGATGTTATAGGTATTGGATATATTTTATCATTGTGTAAGTATTCGTAATAAGTAAAAACATATCTAATTAACTTTTGCATCATTATTGAGTATTTAGAAAACAAGACCTAATTATAAATTGAACTGGACTTCGGTCTTTTCGATAAATACTGAAATCTTTAGAACAAACTATGACATGACGCGGCTTGTCATAAATAGTTTAACCTGTAAATAACACACACCATGTTATTGATTTCTGCTTCTTTATTCTCAGTTACTATTATGTTAAAAAACTGCTGAAATCCTATAATCGATTCCAGCATGTTATTACAGACGGGAAGTAACGAAAATCGGATGAATTTCCATATTCCCCGTACTCTATTATGGGCGCATTGTGCTCATGATGTATGTTTTCCTTGCATTACGCAGGTGATTTTCGTGAAATTTGACGCGAATGCTAGCGACACAAGTCGGGGGGAACTATTTCAACTCGTATTATCCTGGCGTTCAGGCTTGACGAAGATTGATGTCGTTTTTTATGCTGTTTTGCAACTAGTATTTAAAAACCATAAAGGAGTAAACAAATAGTTTTTACAGTTTATTTCGTTAAGCACTTGGTAATATTTTATTATCTTAATTTATTTACTCTAGTATTTAGATTTATGTCTGTTAAGAAATAACCGGTTATCTCATAAAATTTGTAGATAAATAAAAATATTATAAGGACAATCTTACACAAATAGCATGGTTCCACAGTAAGCACAATAAGGCTTGTGTTGTGGGTGCTCAACGATGGTAAATATAATGCATAGGTATATATAAATAAATACGTAGAAAACATCCAAAACTTAGGAACAAATATTTGTGATAAACGCACAATTAAATGCCCTTACCGAGATTTGAACCTGGGACCTCCTGCTTCCTGCTTGATGTATACATAGAAAAAGTTGAACTCTGTTAAGCTGGCCGTTTAAGACTGTGAAAGCTCATAGTTGTACACAGTAAGCTTAATGTAAGATCTATACCCCCGAATATTATTTATTGTACACATAAAGCAAAAAAAAGAAAAATGTGATACTTACTTATATGTGGGTAATTTGTATTTTTAATACGCTTAGAAAAATCATTTGTAACCATTTCATATTATTCCGCCATTGTCTGAAGAATACCGTCTTTCTTCCTATGAATGCAACTTTCATATAGCAAAACATTTGGGATGATTTATAGGGAGAAAAGATAAAGGAAGGATGTCTCGATACGCTTTATGTCTTTTGCTTGACTGACTTGTATGAAACATGGCGCTGACGTTTGTGACACGGACTAAAGTTTTCTTTCTTACGAGTATGATATGTTTTGTTTACTTCTACACCTTCGACTAATAGGTAAGTCTGCTAACAGCTCGTCTTTTTAAAAACGAAATTCCCGAAATGTGAGTTTAAAACACTTAAAAACTAATCTAAATGTATAGAGGCAAATAATCATTACAAACAAATCACTAGCTATTTACTAGTAGGTACTTAAGTAGGTACTTTTGTATTTTGCCATAGTACATATAAGACAGTATTCGAACAAATTATTATTTTCTCAAACATGCAATGAAATATTGATGTTATGTTCCTTATAATAGGCTGCGAAGTATGACGTTTCAGGTTCGGCTAGGACAAGAGGTATTTAATGGAATTTCATACAAATCTTGCAGGCCTAGGCCGGCAAAGTCCTCTTTTTTAATTTCCATTTCACAGATATTTGTGACACAGCATCGTGGCATTCAGCCATTAAAAAAAACTAGAGGCAGTATTTGCTTTATGGTTCGTAATGACACTCTGCCACTACGCCTATAAAAAAAAAACAAAAAACAATGTTTGCTACAATTTGCAGTTCTATTTGTATAAAATCAACATGAACTTAATAAATAATACATTATTAACCAAATTCTGTAATTTTAAATTATAAATTTAACTACACAAATAAATACATTTAAAATATTTCATCTAAACGTTAGCGGTAAAAAGGTCTACTCAAACACGCGTAGTTATTTTTTTAAATTGTTATGGAGGCAAAGTTGAAAAATTTTCATTCTGTATTTCTGTTTTATTGGATTTATGGTGCGTTGTTGATTTTTTTACTTTAATATGAGTCCCGACAAAATAATGAAATTAATTTTAATTGTAATCGTAGGAGTTGGAATTGGCAGCGTAACCAGAATTGATTTTAAATAACTTGCTGCCTCTGCCGCCAAGTCAAAGACGAAGTATCTATATGGTTGCTTATGGCAATTTTATTATTTTAGAATCTAAGAAAAATGGCTTACAGTTTATTAGAAACAGTTTTGTGGCATATGTTAAAGAAATGAAAGTAACTACAAAATCGTGAACACTGTGGAAATTATACTTATTTTCTCCATGCATAAAGCAACGATGTATGTGAAACATGATATCAACATGAAAGACTATGTAAACTTATGTGACGAAAACGACAGTCAGACGGATACAAGGCGAAAAAATCAAAGATACATGAAAATATACGGGTAGTAAAAATACACGACTCGTGTAAAACATACGCGTGATAAAGATATAGGTACGTGTTTAGTTATATTTTGGGTGTAGTTTACTTTTAGTTTTTTCTATAAATAAAACTTGGGTTTCGTGGATTTTTTATTTTATTTATTTCATTGCATGTTTGAGAAAAGCACTATACATACCTCAGCGGGAAATGGGGTTGCCCGCGCTCAGACCTATCCGGCCTCGCTTCGCTCGGCCGTCTATATGTCTTCGGCCGGCAACCCCTTTTGTCCCGGCCTCTGTAGTAATGTACTATTACGATATTCCTATTTAGTGAGTAACAAGCCTGATATATAATTGAATGTCAAAATAGATGACTAACTATTTTTCCGCTTTGTACACAGATGTTAACAAAGCAATTGTTGTAAGTAACATATTGGCTGCACGAGAAAAATTTCGAACGATGTAACCGCGTGTCCATAATCGGCAATTTCCCTACAATTATGATTTACTCTTTTCCTCCTGATAGTAAAGACGTCCATTATGCGAAATTGACGCCGCATCGGCTGCCCATAACGCTCTGGCGGTGCCTATACGGCTATAAGACAGGTATAAGCCATTAGGGGACAATAAAACACCGTTATCGGGCCATTATATGCTCGTAAAATAACAGTTAGTCGTAATAATAATGTGATGGATGTTAATATCACTGTTATTCGCCGAGATTATAAAAACACTAGGGTTGGGTGCAGGGCTTCAAAACCAACCAATAGGTACCTAAAATTTAAAAAAGTCGTCTATAGGGTTTTTTATTTCAATAAGCCAAATAAGCCTAAGCCGTTTGTTTTGTACCAAAACCATGGGTCATAAATAGATTATGTAGAGAGACATATTCTTCTTTCGTCATTTCAATTCAAGTTTAGTGATGTGTTACAGAATGTTTTTTTTTAACGGCGATTAGTATGTATGTATTACCTAGTAATTATGTCCTAGTATCCAAATACTTCGACAAAGGTACCTAATTGAATAATAACATTAATAACAACAACAAGCAATATTAGGTACTTAAAGATTATTGCTCCATCAAAGACTTGTTAACGAATTATCTCGTCTCAGACTTTCAAAAACTTCATTAACTATGCACTTGTTTGGCCCGAACTTTTGAAAACGTCTAGAAGTTTTTATCGATATATTCGTAATGTAAATAAACTCATTACTAGGTGCTCTTAAATTGGTTATACATTTCCACAAACATTGAAAGAAATTCGTAGTTATTTTACTAAACTAAAGGAATGTTACGCTTTTTCATATTAAAGTTTATTTATTTCCATAATTCAATTAATCCAAATATAAATAGTTTAGCAACTACGTAAAAAAATCGATTGTTAAAAATATTATGTCGGAAAGTTTTTGTTTTCAATTTATACCTAATGTTATTTAATAAATAACAGAGTTTCATTAACAGATATTTTATCACAATATTAACACAATATAATATAATTATACTAAAATTTATACTATAAATAAAATAAAATCACTGAAACTTTAAAAAATACTCAAAAAGCTACCCTCTTAACCCTGGCCTCTCGGCAAGGTGCCCATTACGCAGGCAGCATTCCCGAGCTGTCTCGCGAAAGTAATTGAGATATTTTACAACCTGGCTGACAACTATTGGAAGCTGTAACAACCTAACAACCTAGGTAGGATGTTTACCTTAGTTTGGGGTCGAATTAATGGTAAAAGGACATTGAATGGTATACTTAAACGCATGAATATATAATTCTTTTAAAACACCATTAGAAGCCATGCAGGGCCGTTTGTTAGTCGAAACTAAAGAACACAAAAGTGCATTTTATTTAAATTAAGTTATAAAAGTAAGAAAAGATGCCGGTCTCGCGAGCCCGATTCTGCAAAAAGAATTGCCGCGGCGGGATACTTGCAGCTAAATCCACATTACCCCGGTGGCGAACAACTCGTTTACATACCTAATAATGAGGAGAATAAAGATGAACGGGCTAATTTAAAACTTCAGTAACCTAACGGCTACAGCTAGGTAACTATATCGAATTGATTAAATGTACCACGTCAACTACAAAGTTATCGCACTGAACTACGCAGTGGCTAATTGGGCATAGCCTCACGTCGGTCATGCACTGCTTCCATCCGATTCCTAGCTAGAAATGGACTCATACTAGCGTCGCGTCGCTATACTGTGAATTGTGTCAGTAATCTGACATCGCACTTTCAGTGTGATTGTTTTGTATGCATGCTAACAATCGGTTGTCAGCACAAGCGTGCGTTGTGAAAATTATGAAAAAAATATATAGCAAAGGTTGAAGTTGCTTGGGTCGAGCGATAACTCAAATGTACCATTATATCAACATACAACTACACTATCTAGAGCTATCGTGAATCGCACCAGTAAAAAACAATTGTATTTAGGTATTTTTTGTAATTACATAGTTTTGTTCGCCACCTAACGATATTTACAAATCTAGGGGAGACGATATAGGTACTTTTCATCCGAATACGTGAGCGTGTGTGTGTGGAGCAGTTGCTCCAAAAGGCACGTTCCGAACGTGGTCAAATCGCCAAAAAAAACGTTTGGATTTGAATAGCTGATTTTTTATCCCGGCAACATATTTATAGCTCCGCGCGAGCCTGTACCAGATAAAACAAACAGAGAGGCCCCGCCTCCCGGCCGAAGCATGTCGCTGCGCATAAATACAGCGAACAATCTCTGTGGATACTTATAAACGCTGTACAGACAGGTACACAGCCATAATGCCCGACATTCGCGGATATGGAAAGTTTTCAGATAGATTCTCCCTCCATTACACAAACAACGCCATTCTTTAGGTACTACACTGTCCTGCTTATATAAGGCTGCTGAAGCCACACACCATACTAAAAAGTATGTCCCATTCCCATAGCACTATGTCGGCGAATTATTATGTATTTTTACACTTGACTGTAAGAAACGCTTAAGGCAAACGCTCGCGTTTTGTACACACACATTTACTGATATGAACAGGTCTATCGCGATATAATTCCATTATTTTTATCTTAAATCCGACGTCCGACTGCCTTTCCGTGACCACAGCTGGTGCAACCCAGCTAAAACGTGGGATTTAAGGTAAACATAATTAAATTAATGGAATTATATCGCGGTAGATCCGTTCACACCGTTAAATGTGTGCACTAGAAACACATGATTACTTTATATAAAGTACAATTTCAACTTACAAGGTTTTTTAAACTACTTAGCACCTGTGATTACATTATTTTGCACTGTGTCATTACAACTATCGAGTAACTTTATATTCTACCACATACGTTACTTTAGTGCGCAATAACGTAGAAATGCAGACTCCGGATACAAAACTCTCCCGCTGCATCCGGTAACTTCGCATATACCCTTATGCAGACACTATCGATTTTGTCTGTGTTAGGGGGACAGCTTGATAATCATATTATATCGTATTTAAATATATTGTGCAAGGGTTCTTTGCATAGCTATCGGGTTGTAGACTTTTAATTTAACCTTGAAACTGGGACCCCTCTTGGCTATTAATTTTTGGTTGGTTTGTGTTTGTACTTTTTATACGAATAGCACTGCTTTGTTTGTGTATTTATGTATTGTTGTGTGTTGTGAAATGTATTATCAATTGTTAGCTTAAACACCTTTACTAGGAGTCGAAACTAATTGTCGCAGAGAAGGTGTTGTTAATGAAGGTGTATTATGATTTTTAGCGCTGCAAGTAAAGTACTCCAAGAAATAAAATTGTTAATTGGTGGGTATATACTCCCGTTTGTTGATTAGGTAATTGGTTGACAAATTGCGAAACTCCTGTCCTAAATAATACCTACATATATGCCCACCTAAATGTTGTTGATGATGATGATGATGAATGAATGATGCCGTATTGTACCATATTTATTTAGATTAAAAAGCAGTATGTCTAGGTGATGTTCAGAAGGCAACTGCAGCTCTACATTAACCGTTACGGCAAGCTTGCTGCCGCTGTATCTGTCAAATTCCTTAATAAAACGCCGCAACAGTAATGCAGGTATACAGTTGACCTCCGAACATTACCTTAATAGGTAAAAGCTGTATTTTATATATTTATGTGTCATGTTTGCAGTAATATAGACAATGTTTGCTACAGGCCTTCATTTCGTCTAACTTTACTTTTTCACGCCACTGTTCGGAAATGTAACATTAGATGGTCTAAAACCAAGCTGGAAAGTAGGCAATAGCTGTAGCACCTGAACCACCACTACTACAATGTTTCATTGTTATCATCATCTGTCATTGGTGACAGTTCGCTACAGCAATGAGTATCATTTAAAACATAAAAAAACAATAAAAGGTCTTTTTTTGCGCAACTTTTTCCTTCAAAAATAAAATTAGGTTATTTATAGAACCAATTTCTTGTTTAAAAAAAAAAGAAATGACAAAACCATTCACTTCATTTTTTTTTAACAATTATCCATTCAGTTCACGCTTAAGGCGTTTTTGACTTTTGTAGCCTTTTGCTTTTGTGGTTTTTTTTAGCAAAAACGCTTCTAATTTTAGAGTCGGTTTGAAGCAAATAACAGAAAAACGCCTCTTAAAAGTGGTAAAAAAAGTAAAAAAGGCGGGATCTGAAAATACTTACTGAATTGGATAGTGTATATATTGTGTTTGACTAAAAAATATAAGAAACGCGTATCTACGCTCGCTATAAAAATGAGTTCTTCTAGTGAAGAAAATGATATTCTTACGCTGACGCCTACCGAAATTCAAGAGACAGTACAGGCAGTGGCTAGTAATTTGCTACCAGAGAAATCGCGGGCTAGTACTTATAGTTATGTAAATGTTTTCTTATTTCCTCGCAGTAGTCGTGAAAAGCACTATGTAATGCCTCGGCCGGAAACGCTAAAGATGGACTCGTATTATTCGAGGGCCTCCACTAACGTGTCGGCCCTCGAACTCACTCGTCCGTCTTTTAGCGGTTTTCCGTCCTCTCCTACAATGTACTATTTTTGAAGACTCCTTCAATTGAAACAATCATTATTATAATTGGAAGAAAAGTATTTTACATTGTAGAAAAATCATAATTGAATTTGATATTTTTTCTCTTATTTTTGTTTGTATGCTCTACATCTGACATGAAGAAAGAAATAATATTTACAAACAGAATTATTCATCGAGACAGATAATAAATATTAAGTACATTTATAAATTAAGTTAGATATATTAACAGATACATTTGAGACATAACGGGTATCTATATACCCGTTATGTAACAACCCCCAACTACTAATTAACTCATGCGTCGCAATTGAATTCCCGACCGCGGCCTTTAAGAGAAAATTAACTACAAATCAACCAGCGTGAATTCATTAAGTATTAACAAACTTTCTTAACATGTGTTCTTGACTCGCGCCATGATTTTGCGATGTTATGGCACGTTGACGCACTTGTTAATTATTGTGCTTGAACGAAGGTAAATACCATGATGTGTTTACAGTTTAAACACAAAATAGCACAAGAAAATTGGTATTATTAGTTAAATTTTATTTTGCTTATGTGTAGGTACCTAGAGTACGAAAATAATAGGCAATAGATAGGTGACGAATTATGTTGTTTAGGTACTAATAAAACTAGATATTTGTGTTCAGTGCAGCGCCTTCTATTTATTCCAATTGAATTGATGCATATGTGGCATTGGAACATGGATATTTCCCTTAATCAATCGCACGGGTTTTAAGGTATGTTTGCGAATATGTAGCGAACGATAAAACAATTATAATATCTTCTTACCAATTTCCTCTCCATATTGAAAAGCCAAAGACGCAGGCGGAAACGCTTGCCGGGCGTAAAACCGGTCGGGCTCAAATTTCCACCGAACCCCCGGCACATCCCCGCGTGCCACCTAATTACTAATGGTGATTACATACTCTGCCGTGTTTGCGTAGACTATAATTAAAGCAAGTTAATCTGAACACGCTTCTCATACAAAATGCATCTGACTTCAGACGGCACTCCTGAGAGACGTCTAAGCTTTTTAACAGTATATTTTCCGTTAAGGTTTGCTTTTCGTTACAGATCGTTTTTTTTTAAATAAGTTATAATAAATAGATAACTCTTACTTTGTATCTGCTCAAAGAAGTAAAATTACTTTTTTGTGCAGATTGCGATATTCTAACTGCCACGTTAGACTAGTAAAACTTCGTGTTTGATAAAATAATTTATAGAAATTTTTAAGAGGATAGCGGACGACTATCATATTTCGAAAGTTGTCCTCATTTTCCTCCCTGGATATTGACATTATGGAAAATATTTTTGCACAATTTATTATATTATGTATATTAACTATAGTGTCCCTTCGTTTGACTTTTTTTAAAGATTTTTTGATTATTACAAGAGTTAGGAGTGAAAACCAAATTCTATACTTTCTTTCGAAGGGTTATAACTGAGTTTAACACACATAAATTTGCGTAAAAATATTTTCTATAATGTTATTACAGTTATACCGGGTGTGGTCTGTAACACGAGCAAATAATTAAAACATAGATTGTACTCCTCAAACGGTGACACTTATGCTCAACAACTTTTAAAAAATATGAAGTATTTAGACTTCCAATTTTTCATACAATATAAATATTATCTTCAATGGACGCCATCGCCATGCCATATCATTTGTGATTGACGTCGCTTGTCATGCCTTAAACATAACAAAATTCACAATACATTGCGTCTTAGAATAAAGTTTAAAGTGTATGAAAAATCAAACCACAAGTTATTTTTAAAAGTTGCTGAGCAAATATTGGTCAGTATGAGGAGTACAGCCTACAGTTAAATTTTTTGCTCGTATTACAGGCCACACCCGGTATATATCTATAGAGAAAAAATAAAGACTACTTTTGTATGGAGATTAAGTTATGTAACTTCGTCCCTTTCGCCTTAACTTTAAAATTTAAATACATTATATTGATTGATTATATTTCTCTTGTTTAAGTACGACGGAAATGTTAGTTTATTCTGATTCTTACGAACAACGCAATTGTAACATGTCGATTAGATACAACAGAAGGCCCGCATGATTCGGTAAATCCTTTGGTAAAATGAATAATCCTTTATGTCAATGGCAAGATCATAGTTGAAACCTTAGTAAGTAAAGTACGCGATATTCGTAATTATTGTTCGCGAAATCCAACCTCATATCACACGTGTATCCAACACGCGTATAAATAATCCCGCGGGTTTGGGGCGTCTTTGAATGTAATTAAGTAACGTTTAGACTAGCGCGATACGCGAAAGCGTTCCAAATTAAATTAGCGTAAATCACATCTAAGATTTAGAGACGCGGCTCAATGGATAAACACTCTAGAGGCTTATTCCAACTTTAAATATCCACCGTAACCTGTATTTGATATGACGATTTCAGAGCATTCCAAGATGCATTTTAAAAGTGTGAGAAACATATTAGGAACGGATTAAAAATAAAATGTATTTTATAAAGGCGTCTCTTGTCGATAAAATGGTTGTTATTTTTTTTTTGTCTTCGTGGCCGTCCCTACTTTTTAGGGTTCCGTACCCAAAGTTTTGACATGTAAATGAGATGTACATTTATCAATAAATCATCTGAAATCTGAAATCTGAAAGGGTAAAACGGGACCCTATTACTAAGAATTCGCTGTCCGTCCGTCCGTCCGTCCGTCTGTCACCAGGCTGTATCTCACGAACCGTGATAGCTAGACAGTTGAAATTTTCACAGATGATGTATTTCTGTTGCCGCTATAACAACAAATACTAAAAACAGAATAAAATAAAGATTTAAATGGGGCTCCCATACAATAAACGTGATTTTTAACCAAAGTTAAGCAACGTCGGGAGTGGTCAGTACTTGGATGGGTGACCGTTTTTTTTTTGCTTTTTTTTGTTTTTTTTTTGCATTATGGTACGGAACCCTTCGTGCGCGAGTCGGACTCGCACTTGCCCGGTTTTTTTATAAATTAAGTGGATGACGCGAAAGTGCAATCATCATCATTTGATGTTGTTGGGGATTCGAATTTCATCAGTAAAATTGTGTTTTCTCACGGAATAATATTTATTTTACTACCTTAGGAAGTCGAAAAACCTAAGTAGGTACATGCATCTACAAATCTTCAAAACTGTTTTAATGCCGGTGAGCAAAACCATACAAAAACCATTCAAATTGATATACGAATTACGGGTACCTGATATCATGAAAGTAATCTGCCTCTGTCAAAACCAGCGCGTGTTTATATCTCTTACGTAAAACAAGTGTAAATGGAGATAAAAATGTTCGCATAAGTAGCTGTTTTGTGTCTTTTGTCTGAGAACTTCATATACCTACTTATACATTGTATGTATGTGGGAAGGAAGCAAGCCCGCCACTATGTGTATAAGTTTAAATTGCTTTTCGCTCCAAACAGATCAACTTGCATTCACCTTAGGTTGGGTTTGTATACATCCGTGTATATATTTTTTTCAATTTCTAAATAGGTACGTTACGTAGTAGGAAAATAATAATATGAAAGTTGTATCATAGGTGTAAATAAAGAAACAAAACTGGACTGGAAATACTTTATGGCATTACCAGGCCTATTCGGATTTCGAGATAATCACAAGATCTTGAGACGATATAGAGATCAACTAGATCTACATTAGACATCGACTAGATGTGACTTGGATATCTAAGTCATAACTTGTCGAAATCGTTTAAGAGGATCTTCAGAATCGCGGAAACGTCAAATTTGACATATCTCTCTTACAAATATTTTTAAATTATCCATATCGTAACTTGTTGAAGTCTAGTAGAAATCTTATTCATTTTCCGAATCGAGCCGTACGTCTCTTGTTTTGTATGTCTCTTGTTGTATGATTTTCAGATTTGTACAACAGTAGGTACGGTGTTCGGTTGGTAAAATTGTACGGTTTAGAACGAGCCATAAGTGATAACAATTGAAAGATTATATATGTAAATACTGTCACCCTTACTTAGTATAGTGCTACATAAATGCTTACTTAAACTTTAACAAAAAAAAAAGTATCTGCTAACATCAAAACATGTCTAGTATATCCACCTACACAACTGTTTGTTAAAGTGCTTGCGTGGTACCTACGCGAAAACGTTCCAAAATTTAATTATACTAAATCACATGTAAAATTTACAGCAGCAACTATGAGCGAGTGAAATCGAATTAGCGTAGCGTTAGCGGTCGCGTTACGTTTGTGGGGGCACGACATTACTCAAATGCTTAGACGCTCGTGTGCATACGACCTTACGGTTACAGTTCATGTGTCCTACCTTAGATATATTTGTATGTAAATTATAATACTTAGTATTGTAGACACTGTAGTTACTTTATCAGTAGCATAAGCCCGTAGTAAAAGTTCTCCTTGAACATAAGGCGGGCCCTACGCTTAATTGCTACGTACTATCATACTTAAAAAAAATATGTTACAAATAGTCCTTGGTATCAGCAAACCCTAAAACTGTAAACTGCTCTAAAATAGATATACAAAGTTATTCATTTCCCTTTGCTCTTTCATGATTGATTTAGATTGATGTCACAATAATATTCATATTCAAAGTTATGAGAATATATCATTGTGAGGCTTTCTATTTTACATTGAACAAAAATACAATTTCTATTCCATCTCGGAATATTGGATATAAAAAAACTAAATAGAGACCTTAGTACTAATGGAAAAGTAATACCGAGCTTGCGACGTTTCTCGATGTCTATCTCACAGTAGAAGTATAACACAGTAGGTACATAGTATTAGTGGGCACACAAGTTTTATACGTGCAGTATGTGTAAGTTAAAGGTGTTTTATGTTTTAAGGAAAATTATATACCTTACTGGGCACTGAGATTGTCTGTGAAATGATTGGTGACATATTTTAAATTTCATGAATCGTCTAAATACCTAAATGACTTATCTCGATAAGTTTCCCTTTTGTTAAATATACTACATTAATCAGGATCTGCAACTTTATGCTTACCATATACGATATAAGTAGGTACCTACAAATAACATTTGAAAATATAAGTACAAACCAAAACATCGATAAGATAAGATACGACGAGTGTTCCGTATTTACATAACTTTTTTCACATAACAATTATGGAAACACTTCGGTCTTGCAAATCAGTTATTTTTCAATACCTAATATTAACTAGCGTTGCGGGTAAAACAAAGCATGACTGATCAAATCAAGATGTTCAATCTAAAAAGCTGTAGGTACCATAAAAAAGAATATAAACTGTTTAGGTAATACATCCAACAATAGTAACCATTTGTTTAAATAAACATTCGAAATAAATATACTGTCCTGGGAAATAAAATCTATACTGCGACTCTGCGATCCGCAACAATAATAACGTCTTGTCGGTTTAATAAGTATAATCCCTCTCTGCAGTCGGTACCTAAATGCAAACAACCCGATATTAGGATCCTATCTGAAACCATACAAGAGCTCAATATTTTATTTAAATTTCCAATGGTTTCTGACAACAGAAAGCTATAAAATTGCATTTTTCTCCAATATTGATAATACTTTTGCGTGCTTTCTGAAATCTGGATTTCAAACGGTCTGGTGGATTCTGAATTCAAATCAGAAATTCTAAAAACTAACAAGATTTAAATGTAACCAAATTAAAATGGAATAGTCCTGGTACATTTCAGATGGTTGAAGCGCGGTAACGAGAGCTCGCAAACGTCTTAATTTCCTGGAGGCGCTGTTTCGGCTTAAGCCGCTCATCCACTGATATAAATCTTTTAACACTCATTCCGGGCTTAAGCAGATCTGGCGAGAGCCGCTAACTCCAACAACTGCAATTAGGTGTAGTCGCCGAACTCGGTAATCTCGCCCGAAGCGACAAACGAGCTGCTTATAAAGCTTTAACAGTTAAGGGATGTAATTTTAATTTCGACATGCTATTTGCTAAGGTGCTTATTCTGAATTATTACAAAGGAAAACATCATTTTTAAATGTAGTCGTCTTATGAAATAGATTTAAAAAAATGAGGCTTTCCTCAATTGGACCATTATCAGGACTCCTTTCCTCATATAACTCTGAACTAATACTCTCCCTCCGATAACAACATTTTTTTCGAATATAATTTGTTTACGAAATATGTAGATCAATGTATGATCAATAAAAAGTGATCAACATTGAATGTCAGCAAAGTGAAAAACTTTTTTGCGAATTAGGCTGAGTGCAGAAATATTAAACTGAGAGTCCTTCAATTTCAAAAATTAAGAGTGTAAATAATATGATAACATTTTAATTTATAATGTACCCTATTATATGATAAGATTGAATTTTAATTATAAACCATTCCTTAGTCTAGCATTACTGAATCAGCAATGATTTTGCTGGCAAGCCAAAACGGGGTTCATCTGAGATTAATAATCGACTAAATTAATTTAAATTTAAACTTCATCCAATCTCTTCGGTACGGCGGCGGTGAGCCTAATGTACAGGCTGTGTCGCGGTGGGATATTGGTTTCATTGAAAAATTATTGCTAAAAATATATTACACCCAAAACCTTTGTTATAGATGATTTATATGTTTATCGTGTTTTATTTTAAGTCTATTCAGAGATTTTCTAGTGCTAAATATAACAATATATATTATTAAAAAGTTTGAGTTACATTTCCATATTGGTACTAAATACCTCCGGAGGTTTAACCGGAATAGAACGATTGTAATATTGCTTAGTTTTTCATTTATTTGGATAGGTGTACGGTTTAGAATTCGGTTCATAATTTAATTGAAGATATTGAACTACGAATATAGGTACTTAGGTACATATTATTTAGTCAATGCTATAAGCCTTTTTACTTATAAAAGAACAGGCTGTGAATGGGTCATAGAAGCAAAATGCACAGTCATCAACCCCTCCGCGGTGCAATAAATCCACGACTCCGTAGTCACCCATAAATTATACTTCGCCTTAAGAAAACAATGTCGTTTGCCAATACACTGTTTAAAGGGACTTGCGCCATTGTTCTTTCAAACAATTTATAGTTAACCGAACCACATTTTAAACTAAAGCGAATTTAATAACGACACGCATCGATTGTTTAACGACTTCCTTAATTGAATTATTTGCGTTGTCTCGTGATATATGAAAGGGTTGAACGATTTAATAACTGATTTATTTTACTCTATAATTAAATGCACAATAAATGGTTTACAAATTGGAAAACGTGAGCAATTATTTTGTAACAACGACGTGTAAATATTTGTACGTATGTTATTGTACAT
Source organism: Cydia fagiglandana (assembly GCF_963556715.1). Lineage (NCBI taxonomy): Eukaryota > Metazoa > Arthropoda > Insecta > Lepidoptera > Tortricidae > Cydia > Cydia fagiglandana. The sequence goes on from NC_085932.1 coordinate 12,641,502, forward strand.
AATCAATATAATTTCTTGTTCGTTTAGAGTTCTTATACTTATTTATTATGCTTATCTGCTTCGGTATAGTTATTACTAACAAACTAATAAATATACTTAACTGAAGCTAGATATGTTATTTTTATTATGTTGACTGGAGGACTCGCTATGATTTGCTAGTCGTTATAATGAGAATCAATTTTAACGAGAATTTGAAAAGTAACGCTACCCTCACTTGTTTTCTTGCAGTGCACACGGAAGTTGGGGGTTACTTACAGAAATGAAGTTTATTTTTTAAATCACATCACGCTCTAATTGGCGCGAAGAGCCACGAGCGCGAGTTTTGTCCCCTAAGATAATATTGACTCGGCGCAGTCCCTTTACATCTTCTGTTGTACGAGGCAGATTAATGTTTGTGCCAGCTATTTGCACTGTTCTTCATAAAAATGGTCCAAACAGAAGCGGCAAACAGACCTTTAATAACATTTCGTGTGTTCTGTGACATTATCTCGCGTAATCCGTTTTCTGCGGCGGCCCGACTGCCGCAATTCCCCACGGCGTATTTTGTCATTTTAAAATCTGAACGCTTTTTACAGTTACAATAGTAAATTACTTGTGTTTTATGTTCAATATAATACCAGATTTTTGTCTATCGAATTTTCAATGCAAAATAGTTGCAATAATTTTTATGTCATAAAATATGAGACTAATCATACTGCCCGATTCGAATATTAATATACGTCAATTAACGGATCTAGAAACGATATGGATTAGATGTGTCAGTGTCAAAAGTGACGTTTTTGTTTACTTTTGTATGCTGTGTACTGTTAGGTACCTACATACTCCTTACCATAAGAACACCCAGTAGGTATGAACTGATGATGACTTTTTTGACCCACTGCTGATAAAATAAACAATTTAATATTTGTCTTGCTACCATGAACCAGTATCTAACTATATAAACTATTCTACTTATTCCTATAAATATGTAACCACTGAAACGAGGAATTTCCTCCAACATAATAACAATGGCGACACCAGGGAAGCAGAAATTTGAAGTGTGCTAAGGCGGACAGAGCAAACATTCCCCTTTTGTGACAGGACGTAATCTCCGTCTGAGGATTTTAATTACTTATTGGAACTTGTGGCCGCCGGGTGTGTGGCGTCTCGCGGTATATTGCGAGATTTCGACTGCATCTCAACCCTTACCACATGATTCGACCGTTATATAAGTTGAGTTTCACTGTACGTGAAAGGTGTTCAATGGGTGATCGGGTGGTTTTTTTAAATAGATTTGTTAATAGATACAGACACGCGTATTCGGGAAACGAGATAATCACAAGATCTAGAGACGATATAGAGATCAACTAGATTTACATTAGATATCGACTAGATGTGACTTGGATATCTAAGTCATAACTTGTCGAAATCGTTCAAGAGGACCTCCAGAATCGCGGAAATATCTTACAAATATCTTTAAATTATCCATATCGTAACTTGTTGAGGTCTAGTAGAGACCTAATTCATTTCCCGAATCGAGCCAAGTGTCCTGTTGTTTAAAGTTTCTGTCCTCAAAAGCTCACCGGGATGTTGACAAATATGTACTTAAAACTACATGATATTTCAGACTTTTTTGGTTTTTATAAATTTTACTTGGGCTAACATATTGGTGGAGCATTCCATGAAATTATCTACCGTTGTCCCTTTGTCATTTACATCGTTGAAACAGACATTCGTTAATATTGCAGCTAAAAAACTAGAATTATGAAAAAAACAAAAACAAAAACGAGTTTCATTCGAGAACGGTTAGTAAAGTCTCCTAAGTCAACACAACACAGGATGTGATTTTGTCGGTTGCGACGCCATCATAGATGTGTTGTGTATCTTTGGAGTGACGACAACATAGGTCGCAAAAGGCCGAAACCGACTGAATTTAATTTAAGGCAAAATTTGAATAGTAGTTGTATTCGCGAAAACAAGTTACTTCACGGCTTTGTTTATTTCTTGGTGTAAATAAATGTCGCTTATTACGTTTTCTTTACAGTATCGATATGTCTGGTTTGACGTGATTGACTATAAAGTTAGACATACCAAATCATTACTGTTAGGAATGTTACATAGTTTCATTTTAGTTGGGACTTGGAAGATGTTTCGCAGATTCATTAAATAGCTATACTTGGTTTGGTGTTCAGTAACTATTTACTGTAATTTACTCAGATTTACTGACATACCAAGTCATTACTGTTAGGAATGTTACAGTTTCATTTTAGTTGGGCCTTGGAAGATGTTTCGCAGAATCAAGAAATAGCTATAAGCTGGATGTTCAGTGACTATTTAATGTAGGTAATTTACTCAGATATACTTCATGAAATAGTAATTCGTACTAACGTATCTACCCAAATGTCAATAAAGCATTTAAAGTAGTAAATACAGGGTGTTTTTAATCATTAGATGTATTCTGTGAGGTAAATACAAGTCACACTCAACACACTCAACTTCCTCTATGAGATCAATCACAAAAACACGAAACAATTTCGATGAATTAGTAGGTTTTTTCCTTGGCCGATGAAGCCATTAACTCTCAAAAAATACTGCGATATAGGAGGGAGAAAGTCAAAGCGTAAGACTGAAGTCATAGATCTGACGACTGAATTGTCAATGGCTTTTTATTCGTAACTTCATGTATAACTAAGAAACGTTATGAAAGGGCAGGATACTCAAATATGTTTATATGACCGGAATAAGCGAATCTTTGTTTATTCTATCTTAGGCGTCGTTTGAATCCAAATCATCTTTCTAAAAATAAGGTTTCTTTATTTCCTAAGTGTATTACGTATTTCTTCCCTTGCTTAAATGTAAAATGAATATTACCAGCTTTTACATCGATACTTTGTTAACCTGCGTTAGTAAACGCTCACCAAACCCATCGGCAACATAATTCTACCTATTTCATTACCATCTCATTGAATATTTAAACTGTAAATAAGCCTTATAGGTACTGTATAACATTATGTACAGTTCGCTTCGATTAGCACGTCTTGTTTGAACTTAATTAAGAACACGTTGCTTCGAAATGAGCCTCGGCTGCTTAGATCAAAGGACCCGGCGCTAATATTTGTGGACGTGTATTGAAAGAAGTCATTGGCACTGCACACAAACGCTCTTTATACCACGACACACGCTACGTACAATGCGAATATTTAAACTACTAGATTCATTGTTCTGGAAACCTTTGATGTTTGAATAATGGAAACCATATGTTTGTTGTGGTTTAGGAACCCAATTAGCGACTTTTAATGACAGACTTTAGAGGTTTTTTTATATGTTATATAATTTTTGCTAAGGAATAAAGTGTTTGTCCTATAGCCTCTGGCGCAAAATGCTATAATGTATGTGATAATATATATGTGATATTATTGGGATCCTTCATAGGTACCTCCACAGGAGACTCCACAGTCAAACTAAATGTAAATAGTTTTGTGGAGCATTGTATGTAACAATAAAGTTGTAATCTCTAGTATAATAAATAACTAAAATAAATAAAAAAAAATTGGGATCCTTCATAGGTACCTATTTTATTCCTTTGGAAATCAAATCTCCAAGCCATTCAAATTGCTCCGTCTGTTTCTCCGCTATTTAATTTTACCCAAACTAGTGAAATCCTAAAATTAATGAAATTGATTTTCTGATCAGACTGCACCGACTGAGCTCCGATCAGATTGCTTCTGTTCTCAGGTGATCGCTGCCCAGGGGTGGCCAACCGGCTGATTGACAATTAGCTTTCTCTACCAGGTGTCGGCAACCGAATTCTGCTTAAAGCCAGTTGTACACAAGTCAGATTTCTAGAGTTTAAGTCTCTCCTTTTGCTATTAAATTACATTTTCATTTACGTAGCGAAACTTTTATTTCTATTTTTCAATTTCTTTATCACATTGGTGGCTGACAACAGTACAGCCCCGCGTAATTGCCGGCTTGAAGCTCTCAAAAAGTGCCATTTAAGCTTATCCATAATTTAACATGATAAGAATTAGTTGGCTAACTTAATTTTATTTTGCGAATGTATTTTTCCAATAATGTACATACCTATTGGTAGGTAATCAACTATTGTGTGGTCATAAAAAGGGTACTTTTCAGGGTCATTAAACACATCTGCATACTTCAAAGCACTTGAAATTATGTAATACCGAAACCACATTTCTTATTACCACAAAAAATTTACATGAAATCCTACATATATACCTGCCCTAATACAAAGCTATCTCAGCAACATTCGTAAACAAAGTTCTCTATCGAGAAACTCCGCTTTCGATTACTGGAATGTATTCTGGATAATCTATAGCGGATTAAAGGACAACAGCATCTGGACTTGGAGATTAAATAGGGCTTCTTTGAAATAAACAGTACTTTCTTAGCGTTCTTTCTTTAAAGGAGCTATTGTTGAGATTATGTCGTACCTTTAACTTTTATTCTGAAACAATTAAACAATAGTCTATGGACATATATTTTTGATGACTTAATCCTACTAAATGTAATTCTTATATGATTAATTGATCAGCATACAAGAAAATCTGTTTTTTTTTCGTACGAGTAAATATGGTACTGTACCCATGTCAATCTCAACAACATGTCACAGTCCATAATTTTTTTAAAACTACGGACAACCGACAATATAATAATAAATTAGCCTATATACGTCCCACTGCTGGGCACAGGCCTCCTCTCAAGCACGAGAGGGTTCGCACTATAGTCACGTACGAACAAAGCGTCGTTATTTACCAATGACATATATGTAAACTTGCGCATATATATAGGAAATACTCAAAAAACAGAACTCTATTTATCAGTCGGATAAAAAGTGTCAAACATAAGATAATAATTCAATATTATTCAGGTATAAAATTGATTCAAGACTATATAAGTATACCTACTTGATAAATGATCGATAAAGTGGTAAAGAAACAGAGCTACAATACCTACACCTGTGGGTACACATGCTTCACGCTCGTCGGATTATCTTCTCGTCGTGGTATGGAGGATTTTGAGCAATTATCTTAATCGGATTGGAGCATTCACGACGTCACTAGGCAACAAACCACTAAATTAATCCCCTCCGTAATTGCCCCCTAAGACGAGTGTTTTATTATCTCATGTGTCACGGAAATATGAAGCATTGATTTGGATATAAATTGAAAACTTTCCATAGATAAAGCGCTTAAAATATATACAACGTGTTAAATTTTAAATTCATTTTGTAACCAAATAATACAGGTACAGTTAGCATCAAAAGTAACGGATCAGATAACGCGTCAAAAGTATCTTCCATTCTCTAATAGCTTAACAAAAACATAAGTCGCTGTATGGTGAATAGTTAGACTGTAATATAATTATACTTTAGAAAGCGAACTGTAGCGATATATCTCTATTGTATTCTTATTACTATGTTAAAAAAAAGTTGAGTACTTTTATAAAGATATCATATTTGCAAAAAACGTACTTTATTGCCCAACTACATAGTAAGTCAAAGGTTATTTGGAACATATTCCCAACTGAGCCATTATCTGCATTAATAAATCGACTATGACATCCATTGTTTACGGCGAGAAAGGTCAGACTGTTGAACTCTATGGCGAGGGCATTACAGGGATTATTGCGAATTCATTATATAAAATCCAAGAAAATGAACCTGAAAATAGCGATTAGACTAAACTATTAATTTACTATACTTAAACATATACATATCTACAGTGCATATATGTACTCGTAATACGGAGAAATTAAGTAATTAAGTACTTTAAAACTAGATTATAGCTATTGTAACATCGAATGCTGTATTTGTACGTTTGTTTTGTTATTTATATTTATATCATATAATATCTACAGGCCCGTGTATTTTCTTTCATGTATGTGTGCTAAGTTGCGTAACGTGTATCATTACCTATGTGTAGGTATATTATATTGCACGTATGTAACTAACAGTTTGCACGCTTCTCTCACTCATAATATTTACTGTTATTATAGCGTCGTGAAAAGGTTATTGAAAACAATCAGTAGATAAATAAATATTATCCATTAGATAGTTCTAACCACGATTACTATGGATAACTTTTACATTCTTTTAACACATTCAATACCACTAAGTGCTACGGGTTACGCTCGTAGCGCGTAGTCGGTTTCGTCGTATGTAGCGCGTAGTCGCTACGAACAGTGTACCCGACAGTCGGGTTCTTGGTGTTGAATGTGTTAAACATGTCCCAATCCCAGCGGAGTGGAAGCATCAGTACTTAAGTATATCGTATTATTTAGCCAACAATCGCAGAAGCAACAGATATCAAACGTATCGACGAAATGACAGAACCAACTGCGTAAAGACTTAACCCTCGCAAAGTGAGGCATTAGACACGCTTCATTGGCTTCTCAAGTGGTGATGGAACTGATTGGCCGGCTTTGCTTTAACAATGGTCCTACGGCGCAAGGAAAACCATTGCTAGTAGCAATACACTCCGAGCAAACTTAAACCTTTTTGACGACGGCATACGTATTGTTTTAGCTTGGAATGTAATCGGTATTTACTATGGCATTTTTAGGAGAGTCAATGCATCTGCTTAGTCGGATTTCATGTTTCATTGATTGGCATTGTTAAGAGTCAACGCAGGGGTTAGTCGAGCCCTCTCGATGTTTTTCAAAAATGAGACAATTATTTGATAAGAACTCTTTTTGTATCGAAAGAATCTATCTATTCGTAGGTTTTATTTTGAAGATAAAAATGGATTTGGACCATTGTTATGCAGTTAGGGAGTAGGGAGTCTTTTCTTGACGTTTCCTTATTGTTAGATAGCTAAGGCCAGCTTGTTTATTAAATTGGTTTATCTGAGACAAATTACATTTTAAATACAATAACACATTCATTACAACTTTAGGTATCTATTTAAAATTCTGTAATACTATCAGCTGATATGGAATTCTAAATATCGACACGGTGACTAAATATTTAATCACATTATTAAACGTTGACTAGTATCCGGTTTTTAATTAAATCCCGAGTAAATAAGTGAAATATAAATAAACCAAGTATGTATACATAAGTATGTACTCGTATTTATGCTCTATCGCCCCTAATGTCCAAAGACTGACAAAAACAATATCTACTAAATATCCCAAACAGCAAATCCGCAAATAAACCTAATACATTATAACGTAGTCGCTTGACTTAGAGCCCGAAATGGTTTTTATACATCGTTGAGGCCAGATCCTGTATTCACTTTCCGAGCGAAGGCGAGCATCATCTAACTTTTGAAACGCTGACCCCTAGATCTATAAGAAGTATACGTAATATGAAAGCATACCAGTTGTTGGTTGGTGTCACACTACGTTTGCATGAGGTCAGAGCGCGACGGGAATCACGCCGTCTCATTGTGGGCTGTGATGTGTCATGGTGTATGTTACAGCGATATGATTTTCGACATGAGATACAGCATGTTTTAACAAAGAGCCTATGAATATTTGTTAAAAGTGTTGGTAGTATAGAAGAGAGTCTTGTAGGTGAATTCGAACGTGCACCTGACATCAAACCAATATTTAAATCATATTGGAATCATATCATCCTTATCCGTACTTGTTTTAGTGTGAGCGGAGCGCTCGCGCTAATGACAATTAACTGATATTATTCCAATATCATTCAAATATCGGTTTGATGTCAGGTCATCAGGGGCACACCGAATTGGCCTGTTGGTTTCGTATCTACATAGGTCGTAGGCCGGGCCAAGCCGCAATAATCCTAATAAGGCATTGTTTCTCCTTAGACTTAAAAAGAGCTTTCATAAAAATTTGTGCCTGCGTTAATTCCTGGTTTTAAAAGCAGACCACTGGCCCTTTGGTGTCCAACAAGGAACACCTTAAGATGACAAAAAAGTTCAAAGAAAATAGAAAGATGAAAGTTGTCTCCGTGTCACTTTTTTGAAAGCAGGTCTATAATAAACACAATACTCTCGTAGGTAGGTAGGTATATCGCAATCAACTAAACCAACTTTTACTCATCGATATACATATTATTATGAAACTTCATCCACACAACTTCATAAATAATTCATGGTAACATGTTAAACTTTCGTACATTTAAAACACAGGAACGAATACAAAAAGGCCAAAAATACCGCCCTGTATACACCAGGGGGTGATTTGACGAACACTGGCGGGTATTATTGGACAAGTGCTGCCTTATTTAATATTGCGTACTGTTACTGTGGCATGGACCAACATAACAGCAAACCGACCAAACAGTCTGGACCCCCAACATGAGTGGAGAAAGCCAAGTGATAATATGGGCTTAGGGTCAATGTTTTCTGGACGCTTTATAACATGATGGTATCAACATGTAATATGCTTATAATTTGTTTAAGGTATATTTGGTTCATTGTTATTTCTGATTGTAAAAAAGTACGTAGGCACTGCAACTAGTTACATTTTTATAATAAGTAGGTAAGTTATATTGTTTGTGTTGAAATTACGTACAGGTGAATATATACATGTCTTCCCTATTTTTTTATATTGTACAGTCGTCATCAGATATATTGGAGCGGCCGAGGTGCTCAAAAAATTCTGAACACGCACTCTAACGCCTTGACAATAGACGCGTGTTTAGATATTTGTGAGCACATTGACCGCTGCGATACATCGGATGGTGACTGTACTACATCTGTATACCTACTCAACCTGACGGAAAATATACTGCCGTATTCGAACTTCAAGATATTCACAAGAGACGACACGTACTAGATACGTTATAGTTTAGATATAAACTAGTTCTCTTTTGCAGCGCAATTCGGGCAACCAATGTCACTTTTACGTTAGATAGAGTAAGATATCTATTAGATGTGAATTAGATCTCTAAGGGTCCGATTCGGATTGTGAAATAGACATCTATTAGACATCACCAAGATACGATAACGATACGTTTAAGATCTAACCTATCAAATTTGACATTTTCGCGATTCTGGAGATACTCTTGAACGATTTCCACAGAGTATGACTTAGAGATCTAACTCACATCTAATAGATATCTTACTCTATCTAACGTAAAAGTGTCATTAGTTGCCCGAATTGCGCTGCAAAAGAGAACTAGTTGATATCTAAACTATAACGTATCTAGAATGGATCTAGAATGTGTCGTCTCTTGTGAATATCTTGAAGTTCGAATACGGCAGTAAGTCATATCCTGTGGAAATCGTTCAAGAGTATCTCCAGAATCGCGCAAATGTCAAGTTTGACAGGTTAGATCTTAAACATATCGTTATCGTATCTTGGTGATGTCTAAAAGATGTCTAATAGATGTCTATTTCATAATCCGAATCGGGCCCATAAATTGCTTTTAGTCACCCCACGTTTCTATTAAAAATAATTAAAATAGCAAACAACGATAGAACATAAAATATTATATAAAATACTTGCCTCAATCTATCTCGTAGGTATAAAATATTACGCTGTATAAATCGAAAACTATTAATGCTATTAAATTACAGACTGCCACCGAGTTATTAATAGATAAGTCTATTAAATTAAAGGCGTGCGGTGAACTTTGACATTATCTATTTAATTTAGGTGTACCTAATATAAGAAATACAATACAAAATACATTTATATTTAACCGTATTAGGTACTAATTGTTAAGATGATATAATCAAAAGTTCTCTTAAATTTTAAACTATCCGCATTTTAGCAAAATATTCTAAATTGTTGCCAACGAAAATAAATTTAATAGCCAAACGCCACGAATAAAACTTGAAACGATATTAACATGTCCGACAAAATTAATTAGGTATAGGCAAACTCACCTTTGTGCCCGTAAAGACAATGCAATTATGGCAACAAGCCTGTTAGAGAACCCTAATGGAACCTCTGCGTCGTCCTGCTGTTTACCAAATACAATTATTGGCCAGCTCCATTTATCTATGCGAGATTTTAAGCCCAAATTAACTTGAAAGCATGGGGCCGACACTTCATGTTTTGCTTCTCCGGTTACGCGACCGAATTGCGCTTGGCAGTGTATAAGCTTATAGTTAGCGGGCTGATTTCATTAGAGAAAGCCAGGGTCACATTGTCAAACTAATTGGGTTCAATTTGACGACATTGATTTACTTACTAATTGTTATTTTATTAAGGTCTTACTTTAAACCGTACCTAAGATCCACAAAATGCCAAATAATACTAATAATAATCTCAATATGATGAGAAATATTGTCAAATATTACAGTAACTCGGAAAGCATAATTATCAGTTTCTACTGCAAGTACCTACCTAAACGATTTTATTTATGTATCAGTTTAAAAAACTGTATAGTCGTTCATTAAGTAAGTACTAATGCTTTCTAACTGAAGCGCCTTAAAGCAAAGATAATAGACGGTAAAAAAACTAATGTACTTAATTTAATTGCAAAATATACCAATTTCTTACATATCTGAGTTCTTTAGCCTTTAGAAATACGAGTACAGAACCTGTTGCTGTAATAGTGTAGAAAGCATCCCTAGAGTACTTTGAAACTTCTCCAACATAATTAAACAACCGCAATCAATCAATCTTAATGAATTTTTTGAATTAACAGCAGATATTTTCTTCTCAAAATCATGTCTATTACCTTGTAGTTATCCAAGCTATGTGAAAAATACTTACCAATTTATATAATTATATATCAGGAAAAGAAAACAAAACAAGGCCTTAATTAAGCCTCTCTAAATCGAAACACATGTATGTATTCCAATAGCAAAACTAGAATTCTTCATCAAGCCATCGTACACCATAACAATGGCTCGAATCAGGACCCTCCACGATCTCCAGGGCAATTTCAGATTTGCCGGACAGTTAGAGTCCAGCACAATGGTGTCCCCTGCAGATCTTGTTCGTTTTAAACAAGGGTTTTTACCCCAATTACGGTTCGGATGCGTAATTATTTCCGCTAATACACAACTACCTACTAGTTATGGCGTGGAGGAACGAATAGTGAAAATTGAACTCGGCATATTTGATATTGAATATTGTGCCATTTATTAGAGCTTTATTTCCTTTCTAAATAAGCATTGAAACATTTATGTTTATGTTTTTATTTCTTAAAAAAATTATAGTGTCTATTTATATATTGGTAACGTACGTAGGCTTAAAGTAAAGTAGGTAAAAAAAAGGTAACCTAAGTATTCGTAGGCTTTTTTGTTGTAAAGAGAAATACAAGAATATATACCTACCAAAGTTAAAGTTAAGTACAGTCTACGCACAATGTTAATTTAGTTAAGTGTTGCCTTACATATAATAGTACCGATATAATGGATTTCATCATTTCATCGTTAGCTTAAAAATAAAGCTGTTTTACAAAATAATTCGAAACGTAGCTCACAGTGAACCCTCGCAGCATTAATCAGCGCAATAAGGCATTACAAAGATCGGGGATACTCGTGCTTTCCACAAATGCTTCCAATCGTCCGCTCCACAATAGCCGGGATAAAATGCGAAATAGCTCTTAATGAAAACTATCCTAACTGCTCCAGGATTAATCTATTATCGCAAGTCTGCTGCAGACGCTATTAACACTGGATCATAAATTGATTGCTTTGGAATATTATTTTGTTAAACATAATTTTGTGGAGTTAAGAATCTAGTGAAAACTTTGTAAGTCTATATAATTATATGTTTATCTTTGTACTTTGTTAGCGTTTAACTAGCAGACTGAAATTTGACAGCAATATAATTAACAAGTAATAGCCTAAAGGTTTAAATTAAAAACTTGATAGCAAGAGCAGAAAGCTACTAGAGATAAATTAGAATAGACAAGGACAATAAAAAAGTAGGTGTATTAGGAAGAAACTTGGAAAATATACTTACAAGACTTTGTCAGTTTGCTTAGTGAAGGATATCCGAGTCTAAATTTTATTATAATAGTTTGGTAATAATAATTATACCAGGTTGGATTGTCAAAATGAAGGGCAAGATTAAATAAAGTTCCGAAATGTTCATCGGGTAAGTAATATTGTCATTTAGGTATAATTTGTACTCAAAACGAATACGTAGATAGTAAAATAGATAGTAAAGTCATAACTTTAATTATTTTATTCTCTTAAATTTTCAATTTTCGCATGATCAGTATCCACGCATTGTTTGAAAGCAGTTAAAACTGTAAGTTTCATGATTTATTAGCAAAGCCAAGATTTATGTTTCACTCTAAAATAACAGTTTTAGATGAAAATTTTATAGCTGAATTTCGAGAGAGAATATTTTAGCATAAAATAAATGAGAATGTATTTTATGTGGACGTAAAGTTTTATACTGTTTTGACGGTAACTTTTGCGACCGGTAATGGCGGACAAAGGGCAGACAGCTTCCGGTCCGAAGGGACGGGACCAGTAAGCAAAAACAATCTCTCAACAGCTCCATTCGAAGGAAATTGATGTGTAAATCATTCTAGTGGAATAACATGCTCAGACAATTAGCTTACATTTATCTTGGTGACAAATATGAATTATGCCGCATAAAGTGACATGAGCCTTACTGGTAATTATATCATTTCATGCATTAGTCAGCTGCAGAGATACCTGGCCCATTCTCCATAAAAAACTATGTATTTATTTGACTGTATTTAGGTACATAGTTAGTATAAACCAAATAATTGCACCTACAGGGAAATAAAATCATTAACGCACGTAAACAGACTTTATTATCCTTGGTTGCTTGGGTGTAATTAGTGATAAAAATATCAAGGATAGAAAATCCTTTCACTCCAACAGGACGAATGACGGCATTAAGTAAATCTTTGGCTTCACAAATAATGCGCGTCATACATCTCCGGCCGCAACTTAATACAGTGCGGATCAAAGGCCCACACACGGGAACGCGGGCAGCTTAGAATAAACCAATTATGAGTGAAATATTAGGGATCACTCCGGCGGAAAGGTCTTTGATCACGGAGGGCTAACTGCTTATATTTCTTTCCTGCCTCGAGCGGGAAGAAGCCAGCAAAGGCCAGTGGTACCAAAACTGTTAATAAATTACAGAAATTGGTAGACTAATACCCCCGGAACGGGGAATAAGCCGGTCATAACGACGGTTAACTGGCCGTGCCGAGTAATCATTTTTGGGCTGGATATTACTGACGTCTGTTCTGACGTACGTCTGGCCTTATTAAAAGGATTCGCGAAGGAATGTTGGTCGACGATAATAACATTTAGGGAAACGGTTCTTGAAAACCGAAGCGCTGGTGGCCTAGCGGTGAGAGCGTGCGACTTCCAATCTGGAGGTCGCGGGTTCAAACCCCGGCTCGTACCAATGAGTTTTTCGAAACTTATGTACGAAATATCATTTGATATTTACCAGTCGCTTTTCGGTGGAGGAAAACATCGTGAGGAAACCGGACTGATCCCAATAAGGCCTAGTTTACCCTCTGGGTTGTAAGGTCAGATGGCAATCGCTTTCGTAAAAACTAGTGCCTACGTCAAATCATGGGATCAGTTGTCAAGCGGACCCCAGGCTCTCATGAGCCGTGGCGAAATGCCGGGATAACGCGAGGAAGAAGAAGGTTCTTGAAAACCTTAAATGAAAAGAATTTTCAAGTCATATTACGAAAATGTCTTACCGTACAAATCGATTTACTATCTACACAATAGTTACAAATTTTAAACGAAATTACATTCACGAACGAAATGGATTGTGCATTTTAGTTAAAATTAATACACAATGAAAAAAAAAACAGTCTTTGTTTTTATCCTATAATACATTCCCCTTCACATAAAGCATTTATTGTTCGTATGTCAAGTGCCTCATGACAAAGTAGCTGCAATGCGATTCTAAATAAATTAAACAGGGATCGTTGTGACGTCCAAAAAGCTCCATTCTCAATTAAAATGAAAGCCGGGACGATATGGATATTTTGTGAAATGGGAAAATAATCGAATTTCAACTGAATAATGAGAGGGCTGGTCCGGAGAGATGTCACAAAGGGTATTTAACTCGCACTTAGTACTTTTTGGTGCGCGCCCCCGCAGCGAATGCCAGCCCTGTCGATTGTCCATAAAGGGTCAGTTTTGTATGCTCACATCAAGTAATGTAAGGGATGATGATGATAAGTAAATCTACCTTTTACCATGTAAAATTATTTAAATTACGTACTAAATATCTCCTTTAGGCCTATTTACATGGTGCGAGAACTCGCATGCGATTTTCTTTACATTGCGGTATTTGATTGGTCGGCTGAATTGGATGTAACCAAATAGTCCAATGTAACTAAAATCGCATGCGAGTTCGCGCACCGTCTAAATCAGCCCTTATTCTATATTATTGCCTAACCAATTATTGAAAGTTCAGCGATGTAGAAAGGTATTGGCTTCTGAAATCCTTTATGGTAGAAGGTATTAATTAGGTATTAATTACGTTTGCGATGAAGATGACATTGGCCTCTGAAACGAAAGCACGCCGATCTTCCTCAACTTGCTGTCAATGATTAGGTAGATATATGTAATTACCTAATTACGATTACCTAGTTAATTTTTGTAATTAATAAATGAAAATAATATAGTAAAGTGCAGGTACTGTACCTTGGTGCTAAGTGCAAAGGTAACGATGAGTTAGCATAATGCTAAAACTCGTCCAATGGCATTTTATTTAGAGCTACACCGAGTGTTTAATTTTTAACCCACCCTTATCGACCTGCTGTTATCGCCCTCAACGTATGCAGAATGAAACATGTATTATCTTCATTACCAGTATCTATTTACCCATTCCGTTCCTAATCCGTTGATTTATCGCGAACGGTTGTAATATCGCCATCGGTCGCAATGTATTCAAATTATTCCAGCACTCAATTAACGGGATAGCTTTTACCGATATATTACGAGAGTGGCGAGAGGCTCAGTTGCGCAGGTTGATTTGTGGAGGTAACTTTATAATTTCAAAATACGGTGGTAATTTCAAAATCAAGGCCTTGATATCAAAATCAGTTGATATCAAGGCCTTGATTATTTGTCAGGAAAATGCAAAATGCATAAGAGTGACATTCCATTTCCAACTGCAGCTGCAATACTGTTCATTTTACTATGGAAACGCGTCGCTGTCATTGTCAATTTCCATAGTAAAATGAACAGTATTGCAGCTGCAGTTGGAAATGGAATGTCACTTTAAGTATGCATTTTACGTTTACGCTGCTGCTGTTTATGCTGCTGAAGAAGTATTTAGTGGATACCTAGACGTGGATATGTACCTATATTTCCAAGTTCTTAACGACCATGTTTGCGATCACATTTATGGTGTTTTCTACAGAAATGTACATACAGCGTGCATTTTTAATATAACCGCACATTGAAATGAGGCGGGGGTTAGTGCTATAAAGCGATTTGAAAATATTTTTTTTATAGTTAGGTGGCATTAACTAATAGAGAGCATCTAATTTTTTTTCCGAGCGGCAATGTAATGCCTTCCTACATATCCATCACTTGTGAGAGTTTATCGTCGCGTCAGTAGGTGCGACGTTTTGAATAAAAACAAAGTAATAATCATATTGAATTATTTAAAAATGAAAATAAGAAGTTGTGTTTTTTAGTTAAAATTAATTAATTTGAGCAAATACTAACTACCCCAATAATATGTGAATCGTCTCTAAAAATATCTACTAGTTTTTTCTTATAAACTTCGCTTTTATGTAGACATGAAAGACCAGAATGCTCTTGAGCGCGGTATACTTATTACTTAGTCCGCCGTTGTGCATGAGCAAAGATAAAAATATATCAAGCATGTGTATCAAAACATATGTAAATAAATTTAAAGAAATAAAAAGCAAGAAAAGTTTGTTAAAATTGCTCGTGAAATAAAAGCAAAGTTTTCAAATACGTAAAATAAACTTACACACCGAACAACTTCATTCAAGTGGAGTTGATTTAATAAAGTAGCCTAACTAGACATCGCATTCGTTTCGCACTTTTTTAGCGTTCCGTAGGGAGATCGATATTACATCTTACTAATAACCTTTTTAATTTTAGTTCATAATTTTTTGTTTATATTACATATACCTATATTTTAATAACCTATTCGAATCTTCTTCAGTCTTCAGTGCCGAAAATATAATACATTCCTGCATATGTACAACATTTTCTTACGTAATAGGTATATAACGTACCTATGTAGGTAGTTGCATAATTAAATAGTATATTATGAAACAAGTATGCTACGTTGGTCATTTCACTCAAGGCGGTATTGTGCAATAAGAAAGCTGATGTGTGTAAACGCATGTGTGCAATGCAACAAATACACACGTGTTTTAAGCTAGATTTTCAACAGACCTGCGAGCAAAAAATGTAAGACGAGCGAGATTGAAAAGCTTGTTTATATTACTATCGTGTAGACTTGTAGAGTATTATTTTTCTATGAGTCAACTAATATGTACTATGTACAAATTTATATCTCAAACAAAAACAGAAATATCGACACCGGACATTTTTTTTAAATAATATTACTTATGAAGTCTAAGCGTTATAAAATAAAAATATCTCTCAACAATAATATTTGGATATAGTAGCAAAAATGCGGTGTCGCACTTGTTCAATATTGATACCACACAAGTTCGATAACTGTAACGAAAAAAAGCAAGAAGGTTTAATATTATTATATTATAGGCCTGAAAGCGGTTCAATAAGTTATACATTACGAGCAAGTGTGTCGAAAAATCAATAACACATATAAGAGAATTTCTAAAAATCGTCTGCCGCTGTGCTAAAGCTAAATATTCAAATGTATTCTACCTATAACAGCCCGTTTTAATATTTTAATTTCTATAATACCTATTATGTAATGAAATACATTTTTGGAGTTAAGAGTAAGATACTTAAAGTTGGTTCGTATCTTTTCCTGGAATCAAAATTAAATTTAAATATTGAGTACGGAACCTTTAGCCGAATTTTGTTGTTAACGCTATACAAAACTTTTCTCTCGAGAACTTTCTCGATATGTTAAAGTCACGAAATTTATGGACACTCTTTGTTCAGTACAGCAATCTCATTAGTAAAGTCAAACACACCTTTTTAAAGTGGGCCCCTTAAATTCCGCAGCCATCTCTATTTGTGTAAGCAAATTTCTAACATTCTATTGATACAAATAATAAAGCAACGAAAGCGATATTTCGGCGGTTTCGGGAGGTGAACAGAAATTTGAAAACTTTTTCGCATTTCGTTAAAAAGTGAGGATTAATTTGGGTGTCGGGAATAATACTTATTTACAATAATCCGACTTGCGGGAGCTTTGTTAAATAAATTTCGGTTTCAGACACAGGTAGTGTTGGGAAAAATATAAAATAGAGTTATATTGTTTTTAATTTTACTATACTTTAATTTTTCTGAGTAAGTTTGTAAACAATATCCTTATTATACAAACTATTAGCCCATACCTATGAAGCAATGTATAATAATGTTACAATAATATTTCTTTAGAAAATATTAAATATTTCTAAGGCTTGATATTATTATTTAGGTCACTAAATGTTAGTGTTTGTTTAGTGTCAAAAATGAGTTTTCTGGTTGAAGAAATGTCACTCTTTACACTAACAGATCGTAATTATAATATAACAAACCCAGATCACATTCATAACCTGGTATTCCATTCAGAATACGCGTCCTGACTGCCTATTAATATTCCCTTCTACGCTCTAATCTAAGCGACCAAACAGTATGTATTTTAGGGTACAAATGTATAGTGCATAATTCTTCGTTTGTCATGCTCGGTACCTCAACCAACCTCTGTACTTTTTGTACCGAGACTGGCTGAAATAGCAAGACACCTTCGTACGTTTCCATGAAAATACGAAGGAAAATAATTAAACACTACATATGTAAACCTCCTAGTGCTCGACATGAGGTGACAGCACGGTGTTATCTGTTAGGCATTAGCAATACATGACACCCAGCTGTCATCTCTATTAACAATGACAAACGTGAATATGACAACTACTGGGACGAGCACTCGAACGTCTACATACTGCAGTATTCGAACTTCAAGATATTCACAAGAGACGACACATACTAGATCCATTCTAGATACGTTATAGTTTAGATATCAACTAGTTCTCTTTTGCAGTGCAATTCGGGCAACCAATGTCACTTTTACGTTAGATAGAGTAAGATATCTATTAGATGTGAATTGGATCTCTAAGTCATATCCTGTGGAAATCGTTCAAGAGTATCTCCAGAATCGCGCAAATGTCAAATTTGACAGGTTAGATCTTAAACATATCGTTATCGTATCTTGGTGATATCTCATAGATGTCTATTTCAAAATCCAAATCGGGCCCCCAATCTATGTTAATCCTATTTTTTCTATCTTCCTTCAGCTGAAATATCGATATGTAAACCTTCTTAACGCAAACAACACTAGCGAGTAACGTATGCAGCTCGTAAACCCGCGGTTTAAAAATTACGACAACGAGGCGCTCCCGAGCAGCCCTTTTTATAATCCAAGACCTCCCTAATGATACCTTCATTTATTTTATCTAACTTAGGTACGCAACTTTTCTAATAATTGGCATTTTTTATCGTCCCTTTTTATGTTTTCTCTAGGGAAAATACTTACGTAAATGTTTAAATAAGCTGGATTTGCTGGAATACAATGTCTATTAGGATTATAAAAGAGCTGTATTTTTGTGGTAGATAGGCATCCATTCAATGCTAGTCACAATATACATATGTTATATTGTAACAATATATTATATTGTTATGTCTCTACGAGCACTATTGCTACATAGCGGGAACGCCATGCTACGTGCTACGACGCGACGTAGCGCTATAAGCGTGGCTTAGCAGTAAATGCGATAAAATCACATCTATAGTTCGTTTTTTTTAGCATTACAAATAAGGTAAACAATAGAAATAGGCGCAAGACGTCGAGTTGCGGAAAATCGCCCGAACTACAATACAATACAATACAAGGTAAACAATCTTGATCTGTCTTTTAATTGATAAACACATTTTAAAAATAAGTTACGGCAAATATGTAACAATTATGAATCTAACTAATACGATAATTTATATTCTTCTACTTTCATAAGTAATAGTTTTTGAATTTTAAAAAGCGTTTTTCAATTAAAAGACATGTCAAGATCGCTTACCTTCTTGCAAGTTCTTTCTAATGCTAAAAAAACGAACTATAGATGAGATCGATGTACCTACGGCCACACTTGAAGATGCTTAAGATGTCACAGCGATACGATAACAATTTTTCAGTGTCAAAAGTGACGTTTTTGGTTGAAGACATATCACTTTTGACACTGATAGATCGGTATCGTATCGCTGTGACTTTTTAGAAGCATTCTTCGAATACGGCAGAAAGTTGAAATTGATTGTTGTTATACGCATATTAATAAAAAGAAAGTGAGTTACATTTTTATGCTTAATAATCACTAGTATTTTAACGTCAGCCAATGAGTTTTTAATGTCAACTGTTAAGGAGTTAGAGTTTACTTTACAAATTATTATGAGACCTCAGATTCAAGTGTTCTTAAAGAATTATTGCAAGCAATACAGTATTCCAATAGTTTATGACCATTTCGAGACGAAAACTCACACTTTATTACCAGTTTCGACGAATTGGACTCCTAGTCAACGTTTTACGATTTACTTAAAGCAACTTTAATACATCTCGGGGAATAAAACACGCAAGTTGGGATTCAGAAGCAATACACGTCGAAATATAAAAGCTGTACTTAAGGCGATATGATTCGACTCATCAACGAATCTGAGGGGGTGAGGTGCGCGGCAAACCGTGAAGCCCCGCCCGCGCGTCCCGAACCGCTCGACGAGCACGTGAGCGCGCGCTGTGCGCGGCGGCGATAGCAAACGGGTCACAGTATAAGATCTTATGATGGCAGTATTTTAACCATACCGTGCAAGGGTCACGTTTTTATAGTTTTTATTGTATATGTATATATTTTTTGCATTACGTGTTTCTGATCATTATATTTAGAATTATTATTTTTACAGAGCCATGTGTACTTATTATTTAGTGATCGGTAACAACGTTTTAATTTAATGGCAGCGTAGTAGAATTAAAGTACCGAAAGGAAATAAACATTTTAAGGTGACGGTCAATTAAGGTAAGGTATAGTTCATATCATCATCATCATCATCATCATCTCAGCCATAAGACGTCCACTGCTGAACATAGGCCTCCCCCTTGGACCTCCATTCGTACCGGTTGGAAGCCACCCGCATCCGCGCATTGTTCATATAAAGGTAAGGTATAGGTAGGTAGGTAGGTAGGTAGGTAAGGTAGGTAGGTAGGTAGGTAGGTAGGTATGTAGGTAGGTAGGTAGGTTGGTAGGTAGGTAGGTAGGTAAGGTAGGTAGGTAGGTAGGTAGGTAGGTAGGTAGGTAGGTAGGTAGGTAGGTAGGTAGGTAAGGTAGGTAGGTAGGTAGGTAGAACCTTAATCAATCGGGGTTAGAGATTAGCATTTTACTCTTAAATACGACAACCTGATAAGAAAACGCAAACATAATCGAAGAGTTTGTATACTACATTGTAAAACACCGGTTGAGTAGAGAGTAATTTTTTTTTATATGACAAATGGTATTCGGTTTTTGAGTATCAAGGCATACCTAAATAAAGAACACTATTCAATAAATTTCAGCAAATCGCTTGAATACATCCCGAAAAACAATACATTAAAGAAAAATAATAATAAAATCATAAGTCAAAAACTGTCACTAGTAGGATGTTGATACTCAGCAAAAATATCCTTCATTATAAGAGCTACTCACAAAAAAAATAATTTAATTTTTTTTTTATCGGGTTTAGGGAAAACTCAGTTAAAGGTCAGATGGAGGAGCGGATGATGGAATTGAATTGATAGGCAGAGCTAGACAAAGATAAGTCTGCAACGATTTTGATTTGGTCTAACTCTATAGGCTTAGTATTTATAACATATTTGTAACAGGTTCCGTTTGGCACCCGTGGGTATAGAAACCTACAAAAGAAAACACAAAGTACAGAAATAGTCTAATTATTTAACAATCACTTGTCTGTACCTGTAAATCATCTATCGCGTTGGCAATATTTGCAAAATTGCTCTCAACTGTTTTGGAAGAAATGGAGCCAAGATTATTTACATACCTAACAACAAAGGTCAAAATGGTTTACCTCGCCTCCCAATATTAATGTAGGAGACTTAGTGTTGGTCAAGGACGACCGAGTTTCTCCTTGCAGTTGGCCACTTGCAATTGTCCAACAAACACATCCCGGTTTAGACGGCATTGTGCGCAAGGTTACTCTGCGCACAAGAGCTAACAATTCCTTTTTGAGACCTGTTAATAAACTGTCCTCTGCCTTATACTCACTAAATCCCCTTCTTTTATCGCATTAATTGCATATATTTTATTTTTTTCGCGCCTATACATGCGCAAGTTCTGTTCTCTCTTTTTTCATATTATGAGAAAGCCACATAGTGCTTTCGGTGGGGGGTGTTTAGTATTCATCCTTAATACCTACTGCTATACTGATTTACTTGAGGTAGCGAGGCTACTGGCCGGCGACACACAAGCAATGGTCTAAAAAGTAATAACTAACGGTGTCAGTGTCACCAAAACATCGCGACAGAAAGGATATCTGAATTCGCAAAATATACCATAAAACAGTGCCTTGAAATAACGAGGAAGCCAGCAGCGAGCAATCCACCCGCCGAGGCCTCTGCCAGCTGCAGACCACAAAATCCCGGTAAGCCCTTCTACAATCTGGTAAAGCAGTATAGTGTAGCGAAGGAACTAACTTAAAAAACTACAGTCCACTGGCTTTACGCCACACGTACATACCGTAATGTAACAAATTATTTTCAATATTATGTTTTGTTTCTTCCAAATATCTATTAAATAATTAACTGATTGTTGTTGAAAACCTGTTCAAAGACGCCGAATTAATATCTACTATTCCACGTCCTTGAACAGGTTTAAAACATCAATCACTTTCTTTTTCTACCAGATATGGTTCAGTCAAATTAATTTCTTCTACCTTTCTTAGCTAAACTCTAGTTCTACCTAAATTAGCCAGACTCTAAAACCAGTACAGGCAGCAGCAGAAATAGATAAGCAGAATAACATGTTCAAAATGATCGACACAGACCTTATTATCTTGACATTTCCGTGTCATAATTTTGATTACTAGGCCCCGTAGCTATTTCTGCTGCTGACTGTACAATCCAGTAAATTTTAGTGAAACTTTTATATTTTTATTCAGTCTGGCGTATGCTTTATGTTTATTTATTACTATCGACCCGCCCCGGCCTCGCGCGGGTTAACAAATCGCTTAATAATGCTATAAACTTTTGTATAGGATTTTGCTTTGTTCGTCATTCCCGCAGCTCGACTTTCGGCCTCGCCCAAAATTACTGGGGGTGGAGCATGCTTGGACATTCCAGATAAAGCTCCGGGCCTGACGACCCTTCCGCGGGGTCGGCCTTCAGCCTCCTTCGGGCTCGCCTAACCTACCTACCTGGAAATTTGAATTTGGCCTGTGTCCGCCGCCATTTTGGATTTTTCCAATTTTTTTTTCACATAGTAATCTTGGGCCTCCAAGCTCGCCGCATGCCAAATCTCAGCGCACTCGGACCAACATGAAAGAAATAAAAAAAAAAGTCGCCCTGTGTGATTTTTTTTAAATGCAGTTTGTTTTGTCTTGGGGCCCTCTATGACATTTGGTCGAGCACCCCCCACCCATCTCGCACCGTTTAAAAGTTGCCAAACAAAATTAAAATGACCATTATTTCCGCCATCTTGGATTTTTTCCAAAAAAATTTTTTCATAGGAATTTAGGGGCCTCTATCTTCCGCCATGCCAAATCTCAGCGCGCTCGGACCAACTTGAAAAAAAATAAAAAAAGTCGGCCATTTTGAAAAAAATTAAATGTATTTTGTTTTGTCTTGGGGCCCTCTATGACATTTGGTCGAGCACCCCCCACCCATCTCGCACCGTAATATGAATACTTTTTGAGATATTGGGGAAATTAAAGATCTCTACTTTTCCCCCCTTTTTTTGCTTATAACTTTTGATATTTTGTGTGTGCTACTACACGCTTCGAATACATTTTTCTAGGCATTATGACGAATCTAATGAGGTATCACACGTATTTTTAGGAGTATTATCTCTATTTTTCACCGTGTTCAGTTTCTCGAACAAGACTAATACAACCAAGCACAAGATGAACTGCCTGTAGGCACTTGGAACTCTCAATTATATTTAATTCATGTCGACCGTGGTCAAATATTAAAATTAGTGATATGTATTTAGTTCTTAAATAATTGTATTGCGATATGCCTATTATGGTAATTTTTTCAATTATTTCAATTTGACATTTTATATTTATATAAATTTATGATTATGATGATGAATTTGCACGCTTGACGGGCCTGGCACGTTGCATGCGATCCAAAGCCGGGCGCCTTCGGCATCCTCATACTAAAAGCGTAACACTATACATATATTGTAACATCCCCATACTGTGTCAATCCAAATAAATAATTTCTGATTTTCAAAGGAGTCAAAGAGCACGAAGGAATATAATCATTTTGCAGATCGGACGTAGGTATATCAGTAAAGGTGAAATACTGTAAATACATACTTACATACTCACAATTATATTATCTAGGAATATAATATTATTTACCTACATTGAAATTGGTTGCTGACCTAGTGAAAATACTGAAATATTTTAACTGTTGATGTAGTAAAGCTAGACGCTTTCAAGCACCTCGTAAAGTATTAGATGCTTCTGTTATCAGAAAGTGTGTTTTTATAGCACTTAGTGACTTTTTCTTACGTTTCATATGCTTTGTTTCCCATTGTTTGTAAATGGTAAAATCACGTGACCGCGCGGAACACACTGACGCAGGTCCGTCCTCTACAAGCGCTGCCGCGCGACTGAAGAGGGCGTAAGTGCGTTGGCGAGTGATTGCGCTTGCGGATTTAGTAGGTATTGAAACATAGAAATTATTTTAATGATGTTACCGAGACAAAGTGATCCAAAACGTCTAGATTATCTTATTACCTAT
Organism: Cydia fagiglandana; assembly: GCF_963556715.1. Classification (NCBI taxonomy): domain Eukaryota; kingdom Metazoa; phylum Arthropoda; class Insecta; order Lepidoptera; family Tortricidae; genus Cydia; species Cydia fagiglandana. Next base: position 12,665,520 of record NC_085932.1, read on the forward strand.
ACATTTGTGTAAAAAACAAGTCAAAAAAGTTTGTATAGTAGATATAGTTTGGATTTATTGTTAAAAAAAGGCGTAACTTTGGATTTTTTTTCTATCGAGCAAAGTTTATCTAATCATGTTTTTGAGATCCAAAACGTATCTGCCAGATCCTTAAGTATAAGATATATTTTTTTCACAATTTTAAAACATTGTTTCTTATATTTCTAATGGATTCAAAAAACTGGTTCGCTTAGCTCCTACGGAAAAAGCACGCCTTAAATAGTTTATATGGAGTATGCAGTCTAGCAAACCTAACGAATCAAATTATGAAAGACTCGATTTTGCAAGAAGCACATTCCAATTTTTTACTTAAGGTTTATATTTTATTCAAATTGTGAATGGGTATTTTTAAATCCCCATTTTTTTAGATCTATCTCCATTTACTGTCTGTTTAGATACCTCATTGTGTTTTGCATACGAGTATGTTGCTTGTCATGTTGTAATTGTAATGTATATATGGGCCCGATTCGGATTTTGAAATAGACATCTATAAGATATCTTTTAGACGTCACCAATATACGATAACGATATGTTTAAGATCTAACCTGTCAAATTTGACATTTGCGCGATTCTGGAGATACTCTTGAACGATTTCCACAGGATATGACTTAGAGATCCAATTCACATCTAATAGATATCTTACTCTATCTGACGTAAAAGTGACATTGGTTGCCCGAATTGCGCTGCAAAAGAGAACTAGTTGATATCTAAACTATAACGTATCTAGAATGGATCTAGTACGTGTCGTCTCTTGTGAATATCTTGAAGTTCGAATACTGCGGTATATTTTTCTAATTATCTGATAAAATACCTAGATAAAATTCCTGATGAGTAGCTGACTTGGCAAAAGCGTTATTTCAGGAATCAGCTTGTTCCGACTTTCACAATCAAAACAAAGGTGTGATTTAGAAAGTTAAATTATCTCATCGTTAATTTTGTAGATAGTCGCAATTTGGTTAATTACCGAGTCGATAGAGCCTCAACTCTTTACGGCCGCCGGGCCGCGATAACGTTCTAATTGTCGAATAAAAAAGGATTACACCTAATCCTTGTTTAATAAAAATGTTAATCATGAGATTCAACGGCAATATGCAAATGTTATAGCGTGAGCGAGTAGGTACGCGGGGGTTGCGCATTAGGGTTTAGAATAAACTATTTTGCATGGCTTAATGTGCAAGTAATGTCGAATGTCACTAGGTCGGATTAAGTATAATTTTTATTTATAAGGCAGATACAAATACTAAAAATAAAAATAAACTAACTTATCTATAAAATAAACCTAAATTAAAACTAAAAACTAATACTAAATAAAATTAAATTAAATTAAAAAATGTCCAGGAAATTGGGCCCCTTTGGCATGGTGCCGAGGACGCTGGCAGCATTTCCTCGCTGTATTGCTAAGCTAATACGTTGGGCGAGAAAGCTGCCAGCTCTTCGGTCAAATTTGACATTAAAACATCTAAATTTAAAGGACCCCGCAGCAAACATAGGGAAAAAGTGGTTTCAGTTAAATCTCACGAAATTTTAGTATGTTGTTAATTTGGCTCTCCTGATTATTTTTTTGTATGGGCACAACTCTCTCAGAAGTATACTTTCAGAAATAATCAAGTATATAATTTTCTATTTACGCGACATGTTTTCTAGAATCGATATATTGTTATGACACGCATTGACAGTTACTGACGTTATAAGTTGCAGCCACCAACTGTCATGAGGAGGAATTACGTAAAAATGGTTAACAAACACATATTTTGTATAAAACAATTACATTGATTATTTCTGAAAGTATACTTCTGAGAGAGTTGTGCCCATACAAAAAAATAATCAGGAGAGCCAAATTAACATCATACTAAAATTTCGTGAGATTTAACTGAAACCACTTTTTCCCTATGTTTGCTGCGGGGTCCTTTTACATTGTGATTGTATTTGAAGAAACGTCTTTAATATAATCTCCCTAAAAATTACAAGAACAAAAACATTATTGGCTTTGTTATAGCTATCTTTTCACAAAGCCACGTATATATATATAATCATCTAACCACATTGTCTCGTTAAAGAAAATAGCTACTAACACTTACTTAATAAGTAAGTGTTAGGTATATTTAATTGCGTTTATGCATTTAAGAGTATATATCTACTTATGTTTATGTTTCTTTTGGTCAGCTCACGAACTGTTTGGAATGTGACACTGCTTTATATTTTTGTAAATGTTGGCCCATTGGTCGTCTTTTATATAAAAGTACTCTAAATAGTTACTAATGAAAGAAACCTAGAATCAAGATTAATAAATAGGTTCACTCAGTGCCTTATGAATAGGTATTCAATAAGCGCGTCTAACCAATTTTCATTAACTAGCAGTCATCCATTAAGAACCTTTGGGATTCTCGAACAGAAAGCAGAATTGAAAGTCTATTTATTGACTAGTATATAATTACAAACCTGGGAGACGTGCACATATAAGTGTAGGGTGTGCCTCTGTGATTTTACTAAACGGATACTTACTCATATTTTGCAAAGTTTCCGCAGAGAATATTCGTTTCTACATCCAAACTATTACGTTACCCATCTACCTAAAGAATAAATAAATAAATAAAATAAATAAATAAATATTATAGGACATTCTTACACAGATTGACTAAGTCCCACAGTAAGCTCAAGAAGGCTTAATAAAGAATAGAAGAATAGATTGACAATTGAAGTTTAGCCCAATTACAAACCGTACCAAAAGCTTCAGCCACCCTGGAATATTTTTTTTCTAAATAGAGATATTTATATCTGTACAGTTCGCATTCCAAAGTAACTTTCAAAATCAAATTTTTCGACATACAGGTAAAGAATCTCTGTTTTTTACTGGAGAATGGTACCTAGACTAGTATTCTTTTGAGACTGTCTGAACCGCTACTTTTGAAGGAGACTGTACAATAAAATTGATCATAGTTTAAAAAACATTACTTATGTTAAAGCATCATCTTATCGTATTTAGTACCGTTACAAATAGCTGGTCGCCCCAACACAAGTCGATAACCCTGATCGAAGACTTGATTTATTAGATTCCGCGCCACCTGCACTTGCCATTCACCGCGCGTCTACGCTTCTTCAGTCGCGATTTAAACACCGATACCGAAACGAAACATGTGAATCTACCTGCTAACGCCTTAGGCTCTTGTATCATTTACCTCGCGTCTACAATCTGGGATAACAGATTATGTCTCTTTAACTTTGATGTTTACTAGAATTTACTCGTATTTCAATTTATTTCTTGTTACACTTCTACGAGAATCAAGAAGTCATTGAACTTTTTAAGGCTGATGTGTAACGCTTTCACATCATATCATTCAATTGCAAAACTCATCCCAAACCATGTAACAAGGTTTACATATCTCGTTCGCAGCGCTGTCAGGCATAATAATAAATGAAACCTAAATTTCTAGCTATTTCGCGATTGAAATAATTTATCGCTCTACAAAGTAGTTAAAATAGGTACCTAAGCTAAAAGTATGGAATAGACATCGGTGTTGTTGATTCATTTTCTGCTCTAGGCATTAAACGAATTAGAACCTATAGAATATTTTTTTCTTATGATGTAAAACCATTTTATTCATGGTCTAAATTCCATAACAAAGCCTCCTTGGATGTGTAAACTACCTTCTGCTATTAAGGTAAACACACTGTAGACAATAAAAAAATTAAAATAGATTTTTAAGCAGTTTGCAAAAAATAATCTCGCACGCTATTTAGATACGTTAAATACCTACCTAATAAAGAGCAACAATTAAAAATATATTTTGCTTAGACCTTAGTTGACCGTCGTAGGAGTGCCGTACACACTTACAAACGAGGCTATGAAGCGTACGACGCAAGCAAGCGTCACTGTCAACTGAAAACAATTTGTGGCTTAATGAAAGTTAAACAAAGACCGATTGACACCAGTTACAAAACAAAAACAGACTAAATCAAAAGCTAATTAAATGAGACCTTACATTTCATTTCCTTACACTATGATTTTATCGACTAAAGCCCAAATTTAATCATAAACAATTAATTTTGATATTAAACGAAAAATGGAAAAATATTATATTAAAATTAGACATACTGCTTGATAAAAATTACATAAAGAATTATCGAATTTATAGTGTGATGAGTCATACTAATATTAAGCTAATTTTAAGGGTTAATTCACGTATTTTTTAACTAACACATTTATTATACTGAAATATTTAAAAACATTGACCTACATACATACTTATCTGTTCCACGTGACGTCAGTACTGCTCGACGACTCAATATTTTAATTAAGTTGATGGTAATTTAAAGTAAACAATTTTTATTGATATGCTCTACTTGTATAGTGTGTGTGAATGGTTTTATAGTGGAATATTAAGCTGCCCCATCCAAACACTATAGTCGAAAATGTGATATTTATAAAAGAGTAAAAATTTTACACGTTTTATTTTGACTGGTACAAAATCTAATCTATAAGCACTTAAGTCTTTAAGCTGAAAATTAATGATTTTGCAGTATGTTTTTACTGACTGATATTATAAATCCCTGGAGGTAGCGACCGTTAAGGTCGTCTTAAGGCGATAAATTAGAATAATGCGGCCATTTCCAACACAAATCTCTATGAAGTTAGTCAAATGAGTTATGCTTGTTTCTAAAGAGTTATCATTCTACTAATTATCAAGGCAATAAAATTAAGAACTTGCTCTTTAATGACGTGACTTAATTATACTTTAGAGATTCATTTTATTGCACCGTGAGAAAGTTAAGTTACTTCCAAATAAGCAAGGAATAATTAGTCTAGTACTTATTGGTGCAATTTTAAACATTTAGGTTCATTAAAAAAATTATATCCAAGACTATTTAACAAATCAACACTAAAGAGGGAGGTATTTACATTTTTTGTGCGTAGGTAAGTAACTTTACGTTGAAGCGATATGCCTTTCAGCTCTGAAACAAAATTATACGAAATGTAATTTGCCGACTGAAATAGCTATCGTCGACGTGAATTTAAATGCATTCAAAATTAAATTTCAACGATTAATCCAAACTATATTATATATGCAAAAGATTTAGCATTTTAATCCTACGGATTTAAATACAGTCATTTTGCGTCAATTAAGAAGGCTTTTGACCTCTGTAAATTGGTAAACTACTATTATAACGGACGTTAATTCCTAACAAAATTCACAGACAATTTTTACGGGCTGAACAGAAGCGAAGATTGGAAAAAATTCAAAGCACTTTTTGTCGAAATTCGTAAAAAAATGTTTTGTATTGTGAATGGCGCACAATGGTGGATGGAGGAAATGAGAGTCTGGGTGGAGGAGTGCTCAATTTAACTCGCACGTTCGCTCCGCCGCCCGCCGCTCGCAGGCGCTCGTAGCACAAGAGGTAGCGGGTGACGTACCATACTTTATTGTTTTGGCAAGGAAATGAAATAAACCCTCGTTGACCAAAATACACACACACACATACACACACTCACACAACTAGCACGCAACCTTAGCCTTCCAATCCATAGTTTTCGTGTTCGGTCTAACCTAACCTAACAGCAGTAGGCTCTGTTGAAATATATATTCGTACTACCTACTCCACTCATATTCTGGAGCGTATTACAAATAATACCTGCCTATAGCATACCGTCAGGTGAATAAGCCTGTCGTTGCTGCGTTTTTACCAGAGTTACCTAGTTAGAGTACTGCATTTACTAAATTCCTTTATACAGCCATGTTTTCGCTGTTTCTATAGTAAAAAAGTTTTAGTTTACCTGTTTTTAATTACCTATGTCACTAAAAACACGATCCCCCTGTATTGTCTATTTTGTCCCATTTTTTAGTAGTATTTTCGGTCACTTTTATTGGACCATAATATCTAATTTCGTTGCTAATCTGTCAGCCAACTTAGTCACAAAATAACCAGTAAACAATTTTAAAGTATACTTATGTATCTAATATCTACAATAATCTACATAATTATTAGATTAATAAATGCATCTTCATGTATTTATGCATCTACATACATTTATGCATATACATGCATTTATGCATCTAGTTACATACATTTATGCATCTACAAGCACTTATTAATCGGCCGGTCCTCGCTTGTTGCTTGCGCCTGCCGCCTGCACCGGCGCCCTACGCCGCATGCACCTCAAATGCACTGACAATCACACTGGCGATATGACACTTCGTTACACAACAGTTCGGTTTTCACTATCGAAACTGCACGTGCATTCAAAGTTGGAACTCCATTAAAACAGTTTGTAGAAATACATACTTATATGTACTTAGTTATAAAACTTAATGCGTCTTATAGTTATATTCGAAACATCAAAAGAATTCAAATTAAATGAATATTTTATTTTAGCATTTCTATGAAATTGTAAAACATTTTGAGCTTGGAATTTATGTCGCAGAAATATGATAGATTTACTTATGGTTGTTAAGTAGGTAAGTACACTTATCAGCCTTAACAGCAATTTGAGAAATCAGCATGATCTTGTAACTGCACGAGAATAACACGCGTATTCGGGAAACGAGATAATCACAAGATCTAGAAACGATATAGAGATCAACTAGATTTACATTAGATATCGACTAGATGTGACTTGGATATCTAAGTCATAACTTGTCGAAATCGTTCAAGAGGACCTCCAGAATCGCGGAAACGACAAATTTGACATATCTATCTTGTCGAAATCGTTCAAGAGGACCTCCAGAATCGCGGAAACCTCAAATTTGACATATCTATCTTACAAATATCTTTAAATTATCCATATCGTAACTTGTTGAGGTCTAGTAGAGATCTAATACATTTTCAGAATCGAGCCGTACGGTAAACAATTGAACAAGCTTTCAAAATGATTAGCTGTTACGGCTATTATGCGCGGTGTGATGGAATTGTCATTCACATGTCATAGTTATGTGTAAGATAATAATTCCGAAAAACTAAATAAGTAAATAAACTAAATTTATAAGTATTTACGTAAAGTATAAATTATACCATTGGTTTTCATATGCTTAAAGACAAGGCCAACGAAAGCAAATTACTCTGCACTTTGTGGCCCTCCAAAATTTAACGTTACCCCTTTGAGGGCTCTCACATCGTCTGCTTTCCGTTGCATGCTCGTATGTCACTTACTAAAATTGTTACAAAGTCGACTTTATTTCTGCGGCCTATAGTTCACATTATCAAGCGCATAAAAAGTGAATATGCTGTTAAAATGGTAAACAGCCGATATTAGAGCCGTCTATTAACATAAAGCCTATAATGGCACGACCTAAGCCTTTAATTAATTACTGACCATCTACGGAACTCTCATACGAAAACTCATTTTTTTTCCACATTTGCATATTACATACTGTTCTTATTATTTCAGAGCATATGAAATGATGTTGTGATGAAAGAAATGTAAAACAAGATTTTATTCAATCCGGTCTCTGTTTAATTGATGGTTATATACGTGAAAATTAGGTATGTCTTACATATTTATAAATACTATAGTTTTACGAGTCTATAGTTTTTGTGAGGCACGCTTCTGAGTTTTATTAATGACAGGAAAACAACGCAGAATTTAATAACAGCTATTATTATTACATTTTTACATTGTTTTGTAACCAAACAATAGCATAGCATAACAGTTCCACCTAAAAACTCATAAATGTTAACCTTAAAAAAATAGAAAAAACGTAAAAACAAACACAAACAATCTCCCGGGAAAACTAATTTATGCTGTGCTCTCGCCGAGCGGAAGAAAGACGCTCACGGAAATCTCTCTTTTATGTTTTGGCAAAGATTTAATATAAAATTACTTTCCACATTATCATGTGAGCTTGTAGTCGGGAATCGTGGGGTGCGAGTCATTGATCGACGCTTTAGCGTTGGTTAGAGCGTAACAGCGAAATACCTAACAGCAAAATTCTAGCGAGGTCTGCACACTAAATAATAACCTATTCTATGGGAAATTTCATACTGCAATTTTGAGTGGCGTTGATCAGCTGAGAGTGGCTGTTACGTCGTTGCCCAAATCTAATGTTTAATTTGTCTTTGGTTTTTATTTGTAGTTTCTTTGTACTTATTGTATTTTATTTTGTAGTTTCACAGTGCCTTGGTTTTACTGTAATGCTGTGTTACTTATTTGACTAATAAATAAATAAATAAATAAATAAATCAGTCCATATATTGTAGTTGGTGCAACCGGCCCTTAACTGACCATTGGTGGACCTTAAGTCTTTGGTGTGCCTGTTAGGTATTGATTACGTTCTAATCTGTCGGGCGTAAGTAAATACAATACTTAAACTCTAACTATTGCAAACCATATTCGTCGCGTTATATAGAAATAATAATCCCGAATAAAAACTTTTTACAAAAAAAAGAAAACCGACTTCAAAAAGGATGAAATAAAATATTATCCATTTTAAGTCTATGCGTTACCAACTGATATGTTTGAAGTCGGTGCCAAGCCAACTTTGGAAGCATACCATGATTTTGGTGCGAATCGATAAGGATGTACGTTGGTTTGCCTTACACGACGACAATTAACGTACTTTCTGTAGGTACAGTTGACGTTAAAAATATGTTTACACTTTTCGTCTTATTACAAAGGAGTAAGGTGCAAAAGTGTAACCATATCTTTGACGTCGAATGTACCTAAGAACACACCTCAGAACACACGATCAAACCTTCTTAGCACAGTCCGTACCATGTTAGTCGGCACGCAAGCGTGAGATTGGGACTGAAGTTATTTCCCGTCCCTTATTCAGAGAACTACTCTTCATAATATAAAACAATTCAAGGAATTTACTTTCTTGCCAAATGTCACCTGAAGCGGTTCAGTTGTATAGCCATGAAAAGGTGACAAAGAGGCAGACAGAATTACTTACACATTTATAATAGTTATTAATACAGTTCTAATGGGATTTATAGTCATAAGGCTAATTATATTTGACGGGTATTGTTACTACTTGGCTTGGCACCGACTTCAAACATATCAGTTGGTAACGCATAGACTTAAAATGGATAATATTTTATTTCATCCTTTTTGAAGTCGGTTTTCTTTTTTTTGTAAAAAGTTTTTATTTTTCCATTTTTAGTTTTAACGCATTGTTAAGAGCGCGACGCATGAATGAAAAACAACATCATGATTAACACTAAATTCGTGTATCTACTTTAATAAATATGTAATCAGGAATTTTCTCGAGTCCGTCTGGGAAATTACAATTCCTGTCACTACACTAAATCCATCCTCCGCCCCGCCACTGACCCAATCTCTCAACCCCCCCGATCACTCTACCTCACAGCGTATCAACTCCTGATCCATGTACCCCTCGGCCCTGAACCAGCAGCCCTACAACCACCATTACCCGACCCCTTTATCCCCGACCCCTTAACTCCTAACCCTAACCCCCGATCAGTAGCCTTACCAGCTTTCCAAGAGTTTGACATTGATTTATTTGCTAGCGTGTGTGTAACTTACTTTCTTTGCATCTCGCTCGTATTGGCATATTAGTGCGAGCGAGATGCATAAAAAGTTAGTTACGAAGACGTTAGCGTCGCTAACTTAGCGAATATGTCAATGTCAAACTCGTGGTACGGCTACACTTGCACTACATCAAATTGGCGGTGTTCGGAAGCAAATGCTTGAGTTACTTTAGAAAACACCGAAATCACTTTACACGTGCCTTTAAAAACTGAGGAGTTCCCTCAGTTCCTCATGGATTCCATCATCAGACCAGAACCAAAAATAATACGAAAACACCTAGGAGGCAACTTCTTCCAAACAAAAAAAGAATTACTCAATTCGGATCACAGGTGCCGGAGTAATCGCTGAACATACTACATTTAAAAAATCATCATCATTATCATCAAAACAATCATCATCATCAGGTCTACTTCATCAAAGTGGTGGTTTTCGGGAGAAAATGCTCGAGTTGCTTAAGAAAACACCCAAATCACCATGCATGTGCCTTTAAAAATTGAGGAGTTCCCTCAATTCCTCATGGATCCCAACATCAGAACAGAACCAAATTAAAATGGGACCAACTCGGAGGTAGTTCCTTTCAAACAAAAAAAGAATTACTCAAATCGGACTACGGATGTCGGAATAATCGGTGAACGTACTACATTTAAAAAATCATCATCATTATCATCAAAACAATCATCATCATCAGGTCTACTTCATCAAAGTGGTGGTTATCGGGAGAAAATGCTCGAGTTGCTTAAGAAAACACTCAAATCACCATGCATGTGCCTTTAAAAATTGAGGAGTTCCCTCAATTCCTCATGGATCCCATCATCAGAACAGAACCAAATTAAAATGGGACCAACTCGGAGGTAGCTCCTTTCGATCAAAAAAAGAATTACTCAATTCGGACTACGGATGTCGGAGTAATCGGTGAACGTACATAGAAAAAAAAAAAAAAAAAATAGCCACAACCGAATACAGAACCTCCTCCTTCTATGAAATGGAAGTCGGTTAAAAATAAACCCAACGGAATCCGTCGATACAATCGTGCGATCTTTGATTTCCCTCCAAAGATTATCTCATGCGTGACAGCTGTTCGCCGGTGCTCCGGTCTCGAGCCGGAGCTTAGGCGGCGACATACTGCAGTACCCTCTCGCCTTGTTATCATTCCATTAAAGCCCACGAAACCACAACAGAATTTGCGATCATTATGTACTAAGGCCTTGACAAATGTGTTGATAAGATAAGATTTAGGACATGATTTATGTTGCATTTAAAACTATAATATTATTATCTTGTACAAGCTAGTTTACATTCACTAATTTGAAAATATGACTTTTAGATTACTGCATGGACTAACTTAAAATACCTTCATAAATATGTATAAATACTTCGTTAAATGAATAAATATAATACATTCTAACATATAAAAAGAATATAATATGATAATAAAAATAAATGACATCTAAAGAAAATATGATCAAGTAAACTTTAAAAGTTAGTAAGCAAAACAATGGCAGCAGTCCATGTAGCATGTCCCTAGTGTAACGATTTCTTCAGTCTACGTCTTTAATCGTATCTCGCATATGTAGACATTTGACTCCCCTCATATTCCTTTGATTATTGCATTAGGGCCGAAACGAGGGCAGAAAAATCGTACACTGCGCACTTTTTGTGTCATTTAATTTATTTATTGTCAGCATGTAATAAATGATGTTTTGCATGGTTGGTGACAGGAGATTGTGAGCAGGATATGAAGGCTTTGCGAGTGCGCAATCAAAAATGAATTAACGTTTGAATTGTATGAAAGCACTTCAGGTTTTTACTTTCCATTTTACTGATTGAAACATGCAATGTTCCTTGCATTTGTCAGCTTGAGTTGTTAGTATGAATGTTTTGCACCAAATATAACCACTAAGTCTTTTTTTGTTGCCGTGGGGTATGGATGGATTAATTGACCGACTCAGGGAGATTTTTACTTGGCTATGGTGTTGTCTTCAACTGTATATGCCAGGCAATATTATACATATCCAATTCTGAACAAAAACTTCTAGTTATGATACGAGACCAAAGCCCGGATATTGAAAAAACTCTAGTTATTGTCCATTTTCAAGAAATTTTACAAGCCCTTTTACTGGCCTTCCACATTAACCTCCACTTTTAAAAATCTGTCAGTAATAATGACATCGACGTACACTTCTAAATAGAGGGGTGTGTCGCTAAAATGCTTTTGTTTTTAGGAGTTAAGGTAAACGGCCCCAAGTTCGTGTTAGTACGTTATTTCGTTAGTTTTTTTTCTGGCGCAAATAATAAGGAATTCAAATATCTTTTATTCAAATTATACATATGAAAAAAATCTGTATTATGTAATCTCTTCGATAAAATGATAACCAATATTTTAGTGATTAAACTAAGAGGAATACGACGGTCGCAACTGTTAGACGGCCGCGAATAGCTGTGTTGTATGCGTGCACTTTTTTTAGGCGTAAGGTGCGCGCTCTCACTTGTTAAGCTTATAGGAAGGAAAAGCTAAACCCATTCGAATAAAAGTTTTTGGGAGTGTTTCTGTGGGTTCCTTAGTAATTGATTTGATAAGAAAAAAGATTGAATATATGCATAGAAATAACTTAAAATTGCAATAAATCGACTCACGAAATAGCGGTCATTTTATCTTACGTGTGTCTCCTATTTCGTGCCACTAACGAATCAAGGATTTTCTAGATACATTTTGAGTGCTTGTTTTTAAATATAACAACAAAGATAATTAAAAAAATAAATTAGAAAACAATTAATGTATTTCATGAAGTTTCGTATGAGCGAAATTCGGTATATGTTTTTTTCACTAGAATTCTCATAAAACGAGTTTGAATGTGACCCGAGTTAAAAATTTTAAGGTATGTTCCACGTATATTCTCATATTAACTACTAGCACAATTTTATTTATTATTGAAATTGGATTTATTTTTGTGTATGTTTATTTTTAACGTATAAGATAGTAAATTATTTTTTGGAAATAATTATTATTTTTAATTATTTTTTATTATTTTAATTTTATTTTTTTATTTTTTATTTAAATTAAATAGTTTGACTTTTAATCAAGTATTAAAGTACCCATATGGTTTACCTAAATCTTAATTCAACCATTAAAGTCGACGAGTACAAAAAACTTTAAGCTAACTCTCAATTTAACATTTTTTTAATTATTATTTTTAATTTGACCTTACAATTATTCGTAAGTAGGTAAGACCGTTAAATATTTAAAATGATTATCAGCAAATTATCAATTTATCACCAATTACTCTAAGAAAACTTTATGCCGAAACAGGGGACACGAATTCACGAATTTAGGAGCTGACCTAAATTTGTATCACGAAATGGGAGCCAAATAAGAGGTTCACGAAAAAATTCATATATAAAAAAGTTTCAACTAAAACCCTACAGTTTATACATTAAATTATTAACAAAGAACTAATATAACATATTCAAAAGCTTTCAAGGTATTGATATCCTTAGTAATATTTAAAAAAAATACACAAACTCTCAACTCACTCTCAAGAGCCTTAACCTGCCGAAACAGGGGCCCTTTACCTTACCTCTTCAACCATCATAATATACATACATATACAAATTACTCGTATTGTGGCTACTAAAATTGTTACCTACTCCAAACTATTTTTTTCATAGGTCGTCTCCACACTCCATGACAGCTTATCTAAAAGCTTTTATAGGCATGAAAACAAAGAAAGCCGCAATAAAACTCAGTAAGAACATAATCGCAGAACTCTTTCTGAACCGCGCATGAAACTTAATAAATAAAATTCTAAGACGAGCAATTTCGCCGTAAGCTAAAAACAAATAAACGTCAATCCTTAAAAACGTATCTGTGTAAGAAAGCTCATGTGTTTATATGAAGAGGGGTAACGATACAAAGGAAAGCAATTTAACAAAATAAAAAATGCTGTATCGCAGCCGGTGGAAACAAATGATACGGGAAATACTTAAATCACTCCCATCGATGCGAAATTGGGAATCGCGTAGATTCGAATGATTGCGTGGATTATGTGGGGTAGAGGGTTATTTGATTTTGCTGTGAAATATATTATATTCAGCCATTGTCATGTAACAATAGTAGTAAATTAGTTTGTAAATTATTCACCACATAGTAATTAATTATTCATTTCAATTCTACTGCTGACAAGAACTAGCCTACTCGTGTGTGTTCTCCTTTACTCTGCAGGGCGAATACTTTTACATTTATTTATTTTTATGATTATATATCAAACGTTGTCCTCATTAAGTTCTCAGGCCTTATATTAATTGCATTCGAATAAGCAAACGTATAAGTTGTAGCATTCATGAATAGGTTAGGTAAATAGTTTGTTTAATAATTTGTAATTTCTTTTCGTATTTATAAAATTCAAATGTCTCACAGCAAAGGACAAATAATAATTGTGAGTAATAAATATTATTAAAATACCCGTGCAATCTAACATCCATGGGTGGTAACGATGACAAACGAGACGGCAAATGTAAACCGAATATTCAAATTCGACACTGGATCGAAAAATTATAGCAACCCGACAAATTATAGCCCTGTTCGAATTTTATCTCGCTCAAACGATATAACGCACTATCGAAATTGGTTTCGATAATATTTGCTCGCCAAATTGGAAATAAATTCACGTAATTGCTTTATTTAATGTCGCAGCTGAAAGCTATTCACTAGGGGCTCTTACAAATGAAACTATTGTTTACAGAATTTATAACATCCCTTCGTATTATTCGTTTTATGTGTATCTAGACATTAGCATATTATTTATTAAGGTGCAATTAAAAATTTAAAAAAATTAACAAAAATGATGTCTCAAGAAATAATTCTAAGATAAGGCATGCACAAAAAATGTACTTAAGCATTTGTGCGAGCGTCAGACATTTGATTGAAATGTAATAAAATTTTACTAATCTTAATATGTACCTATTTATATTGTCTTTTGTTCGGCGATTTCAAATAAAACATTATTGGGGAAGTAAAGGACGTTAAAAAATCGATAATAGTCACGAAAATTTACCCCAAGTATTTAGAACGAGCAAGCGAACTAGCTATCAGTATATAGCTAAGATAACCATAGTTCTTATCTCTTAATCCTAAACATACTTAAATATGCACTGGAGGTCCCGGCGAACGTCGTATCGCCAGTCAATGAATGTCATAATTTTCGAAATCCACACTCTCCAGAAACTAGAAAACACATATTCAATATTCATGAACACATTTACAGACAAAATATCTACTTGTCACTCATAATATTCAACATTCATATTTAATATTCAGCGCTATTTTTATTTCGAGATTTTTCCGATATTTTAATAGCTACTTATTCTGCTAATCGGGACAGAGACGACTCCAACAAATCATAAATCATTAAAATGGATCCAGCCAGCCAGATCCAGGATTGAGTTATGAACTGACCCAAAATTTGATTTATATATTTATACAAATAAAAGATATACACATCATACTTAATTTAGATATAATGACAGTACTTCAGCTTAGTGCTTGCAATATAAACAGTTTATTTTTTATTGCACTGCCGATGACATATTACAATAACGTAAGCTGCTTCATCATGTTGGTAAAGTTCTCCCATTTCTAGACGACTGAGCGAAACTAAAGTCATAAAGTTTATGCAGTGACAACATATTTCACCAACGTGCCTTTTATTAGACGTCGCGTGTAGAGTAACCAAACAAATCTTCCACTGCAAAAATGAACAAAATTAATGTTTGTGTTCCTAAATAGCGTAGCTTCTTTTTGTATGGGTAATATATTGAGGCTACTTGAATAATTGTCAAAAATAATTATGTGTTAATAATAAGATATTAATAATAAGTTTTTGAAAATTTGATCAATGTAGACTGAACATGATGCGTACCTATTACGATTGTAATGACAAGTTAAAAATTTGATCTGAATTTGTTATGGATCATTTTGTCATGGATTATCAAAAGTGATTTCTGGTTGAAGAAATATCACCCAAACCTGTGATTACGAGTACAATCAGAATACTCCTTTAGTAAAAAAATTGTGCAATAACCGACGATCAACATAATGTATGAAATGTTCGATCTGTAAACGTACGTTGTGTTTTCGCCAGATGATCGCCGGAGCCCCTTTCCGCTGAGTTTAAACTTGAGCCGGCTGCTATTGCGAAACTTTTTAGCTCAACGAAAATACACCGGAACGCTTTCAAAAGAGTACTGCCACCTTATAGCATAGAAGATTATTCGGGTTCCGCCGAAGCCGTAGGACAAACCAATTTCCTAGTTTCTTTGATGTCCCGCACCTAAAGGATTACATAAGGTTCGCTTTTTGTATTAAATATCCCTGTATTGTCCAGCACCGTGCTCAAAGTTAAACTTTAATATATTTTCTGAGATGTAACGTTCAGTTCAGTTGATTGTAGTTGTTCAGGCAGTATAGACTACTATAGACTTTAGGCTGTTTGGCCCTATGGTTGACTGATAGAGAATGCCATTTGGCATTTTTACATTATCGTACGATAAAGTTTAAATAAATATTGAGGTTATTTGTTACAAAACCAAACTAACCTAAACCATGTCAAATAGGAGTAGTGAGTAATAACTCACGACTGTTTAAATTCAGGTACTTATGCCAAATATTGAGTCAGTTTTCAAAAGTATTACCTACTGGTAAAATCTGTATTTCAGCCAGTTCCATTTCTGACGATATTTCGGGAAGGTGGTGTGCTAAATATGACATATGTTTGTCTATATTTTTTAAATGAACCCTCCACTTTTTTCACAACTCTAAATTGCCAAAATGATTCGACAAAACCTTCTACCGGATTAAGTTCACATACGAGCAACGCACTTGCCAATCAGAAACCTTTGGAAAACTTTTGTCCGTGCATGCTCATAAAATGTTTTTATATATGAATACGCATTTATTTACTTATTGTGCAACACACAACCTTTTTATATAAATAGACAAAAATAGTATCAAAAAAACATAGACAATAAAACGTAAATTTATATAAAAAGGTTGTGTGTTGCACACTTATGCTTGCTCAAATAAAATTTATAAATATACAAATGATAAATAATGTTATCTACCAATCACGATACATTAAAAAAATTGGATATAAGTGGATGTGCATTTATAAAATATTATTTAAGTAATAATATAAGCTAGCTTATATTATAAGCTAGTGACATATCGCAGTCGACGTCTCGCTTATAAGCTCGTGATGAAGTACGCTTAGGTACCTACTTTAATTAAACGTGAAAGATCTTTTAGATATTTATTGCAGTTTTAAAAGGCACACGTTACCTATAGTTCGTTTTTTTTTGCATTAGAAAGAACTCCACACAAGCAAGCGTGCAGTTTTTATCAGGCTCTTTAATTGTTAATACTTAATTATTGAATTATCTAATGTAGCATCGTCAATACATATAATTTACTTCAAATTATTACCGCTAAAAGTGCCTGATTTGGAACTACAAGCTTACTTCTGCGAAGTTCTTTCTAATGCTAAAAAAAAACAGACTATATAGAAAGAAATAGTTAATCGTATAGAGAGAGGATAATAACTTAATATAAGTATTTTTCATTTATACCTAGTTTACTTAATCATGGCTAAGGCACCACTTTATCTTTAGAATAACACTTGTCTTAATAAGACAAGTGTTATTCATAATATGCATCTAAAACAGTAAAATCCAGGACATTACGAAATGTTTACAGGATGTGGAAATCAAATAGACCGGTGCTGGAAGTAGTTGTTGTGGCAGGGAGAAATTTATATAGCTAATAATGATTAATTAGGTAAAATTGTTTGTAATTAACCAGCACGTCTCAAACCTAGTTGGGACTCGAATCAAATTGATAATGGTTAAATGCGTGGCGAATAGTTAACCGGGGATATCGATAAGTAAATTTTAACTATAAAGATATAATGGAGTCCCGAATGAGCAAAAAATGACATAATTAAACTAATAATAAATGACATAATTAAAATGACTAATAGCAGAACAATTAATGAGTTTTTCTAAAATTTATTACTTATGCTAGGCTTAGATCCAACTTAAATAGTTAAAGATTGATTTTTAATTTTAGATAAACAATCAAAGGCCATTTTATTCCTTGCCAAATGTGCGAATACAAAATTATAGTCCTAATCGATGTATACTCAAATTCTGGTAGTTAGCACGCGTACCTACCCACTTCATTTACCGGAGGATTATTATTCTAACCGCTCCCCTAGCGCAGGCGAGTTCATAACTTAAACGAACCAGTATAAGGGCGCATTCCGTTCACACACCATATGGTCACGTTACATTGGATTATCCTGGAAATCGACTTGCTGCTGCCTGTACAAGCAATTGGAATGTATTCGCAGGGCTCGTAAACTCCAATTACCTTAACGTCGCTAACTTTTAATTCCCCGTCAAACTGAATCTGAGCGGTTTATGACCACCATTACGGGATCAGCGGCACGGACCGAACAACTTTGTTGCCAGCAACTATTAGTTTTATGACTTATTTATAACATATGTATTTTACGCTATAGATACCTACTTTTCCATTTATATCTGATAATGATACTTATTTAGGTACATCTTTGCTAACGGTTGGCATAATTAATGCAAATATTGAAAGTTTTACCTGAAATGATTCGTGCTAACTTACTGTGGTAATAAAACCCATGATTACAAAGTAAAATTTTCTAGGGTTAAGTGATTCCAGTCTATAGGTATAGTATACTAGGTATTTTTTCCACAACGTAGAATCTATTAGATAAAGTACTTAACTAATTTCACACAAGCCAATTTACTGAAAGCTTTAACCCTTTATAGGGCACAAGTTTTTAATAACTAATGAAGGACAAGTAGTATTGTCAGGCAAATCATGGATTTGGAATTAAAGTTTAACTTTCAAACCAATGAACTAGAATAACTGTGCAAGCCTGACTAGAACTCAAAAATTACCCCACGACGTAAGTATATCGTGCCGCGAGCGACTCCACCGTTCAACGCACAATTTTACAATACAACGCCATAATTGAAACACCGCGCAAGAGTTTTAACACATGGAATTTTATTTCAGCCAATAAAAGTGTTGTTGACCAATCACATTTTTAGGGAAATTGTTTATTGAGTCATATTCAAAGTTACGAACGGGATATCAATACCCTTTTAATGGAGAAGTGATAACTGACGGTTTAAGGACCGTTTTCCGAGGTCAAAAAGGAGGTTACTGGGAGCTACGTCTAAATAATATTCCATCTCTATGTTAAACTTATTGCGAATCTATAGCTCTCAATTTTTTTGTTTACTAAAAGAGACATGTGTAAATATATCTGAGCGAATTATCAAATGCGGGTTTTTGGAGGACTAAATCCGTAACAACAAAGGAGAATATACCTAGCATTAATATGTCCGAGGTTTAGCAATAGCCGCCGTCTGCTTATCAGATTGTCCACCTGGACGGAATCAGACAGTCGCAATCCGAACTTTTACAGCCAGAACCAGCGCCGAATACAAATTGTTTCCCTCTGTCGTAAAACACAAACGGCAGCTAGCAACATATTCCGTGGAGATATATTGCTTTAGTGCCAGCACTAAGACTGAGGTATTAGAGCCAGGTACGTTCCAAAATCGTGATAGTATTGATGCCAATTTTAAAGTTTCTAGATACTATATTTTTCTAGAATATCGAACGAAAAATTACGTGCTTTTTTAAACTTCTACGGGCGTATTATGGATTGCTGTGTCCATCCTTATCCTCGTGATAAAATAATTGTCACTGTTAAACACCGTGGGATAGAAAGTGACAGACACCGTTTTATCACTCTGTCACGTAGACAAGAACGACCATCATATCCGTACTGATTGCTTAACAATCCTAAAAGGCAAATAAAATATATTATTATATCTTTTGCTAGAACATGTAAAGCTTACAAAAACACAACTCCCACCGAAAATCTTAGCGTCCCGATTTAGCTTAGCCGTACATCGTCTTGATTGGATACGTTGTTATAGAAATCCGTTTCTAATTATGCAAGTAAGCACACAAAGTGCGCCGAAGACGAGTCTCGGTCTAGACAAAGCGAACACTAAGGCTGCTGCCGATTGCCCGCCAGAGAATCTTCCACAAGTTTCTATTTAAATATTTCCCAGCGATTAATTTAATTTAGTTAACAAAGGGGAACGGTAGGGAGTCGTCTTACTAACAATTAGTGAAACATTGCTGCAATCTTAACAACCAGCATTGGTACTTTGTCGAGCATTCCTTCGGCGTTTCGACCTTTTGTTTCGTCTGCACATTTTTCAAATTAATTACGTTCTGCGAGTTCGGGTGCTGTTTGTGCTCGCTGTTTTCTGAATAATATTTCACTTGTCTTCATTAACCCTTATCTTGGCATCGTAACACCCGTGATACATGGAACATAAAAAAATCTAGCAGGTTCACTTTATTACTTAACAAAATAATTCTGCTATAGATATGTCGATCTACCCTCCTATATTATAGCAAAAAATAATACATACAAGTGTCATTGTAAATTAATTAATAATTATCAACATGGCGCCACGGAAATAACATATCTTGTTTCGTGCTGTAAGTTTTGCACTTATTTCTTAGATTAGTATATATTTTTGCATAATCTACATTTTAATACACTTACTATCTGTTAGTGTATTAGGATTCACATAGTGGTCCCATTTAAAAACATCTAACACATAAAATATTTACATAAAACTATTACGTATCATATTTGATACATTGCCAAAAACTCATAAAAGTACATGTGTATTATATTTAATACATTGCCAAGTTGTCGTCAAAATAGCTGTAGATGATTTATTTTATTTTTAATTTTTTTATATTTGTGAGGGGTTGAAATATATGTTTTCAATACGTCATATTAGTCATCATAGTAATTAGTTAGTGAACTTTGTTTTTTTTTAAAGTAAGGGATGTTATTTAACAGTATATTAGGACGCCGTAGCCTTTTTGCTACGCCGTAGCACGTAGCACGGAAAAATATATGAATTGCAAAAAATGGCCCCAAAGTAAAAAAAACATTCTTTTTTACTTTCACTTTATTTGTTTACTTCTCATATTTTACTCAACTTTTTGCTGACGACTTTTTTGCAACTTTACGGGATCAAATTTTCCGCCCATGACATCAGGTATTCGTAGATATAATTCATTTTTACATGTGCAATAGTCATCTGATGCTTTATATTGCGTTTAATTAGCAATAAATGTTAATTTCTGTTGCATTACATGTTTTATTTTTACTATAATCCACATTTTTCTTTTAAAAAGTAGGTAACTATTTTGTCGAGGGATTGGCATTGTATCAAATATGATACATATGATTTTCCGAAACTGGAAAATCCTGGATTTTTTTCCTTATTTTTTAATAGTCTAGTATGCTCAAAAGGTGACGAAAAACTAAAAAAATGTTTATATTTAAGATATTTTGAGTCTTGCCAAGATAAGGGTTAAAGAACTCAGATTTCATTTAGCATCTTAAATTGCTTGGAGGAAAATGTTAATAATGTGCTTTGCGACTATTGAAACGCTTGCAACAACTCTTGTTATATAACACTAGTTTTTGGAGACAAACTCGTTTGTGTAATTATTGAGGAAATAAGAGACACTTAAATACACCTTAATACCTTTTTTAGGATTCTTGTCATAATATTTTGACTTGAATTCAGGAAATAAAAGAAGGTAAATTATCCTATCAAAAACAAATGTGAAATGAGAGGCAAGTTCAATATTGAGAATATGCGTCGTTGTTGACTTCGCCGGAAGAAGAATTGAGAGATTGAGAGAGAAATGAAATGAAATTACAAAAATCTCTGAAATTGAAATAAAAACACACGTTATGTCACAAGTTCAAATATATATATATATATATATATATACGGCGGTGGCTAACAAATAACTGCCTTGCCGTTGCCAGGGAGGTTTTGGGATTATAGGTACTGAGCAACTTTTACTATGGGATAATAGCCTTATATTTTTTTATAAATCATTTAAAATAGGTAGTTAATATCTACGAATACGAATCGTTTTACAGTGCATTAGTTAAATCAGAAGCCACAATGAAATTATTTATGAAAAGACTACGACTTCATTAAATAAAAATATTTCAAGACAATAATGGCAATGCTTGTTCAGTGAGCAAAAACCGACCACAGTCGCAAGATTTATAACAGTAACAATTATAAGTACACATCGGTAACTCGTGGCATTTAGGTAGCACTTAAAGATTTATTCTTAATTATTATTTGGGTTAATTAGTTAATAATATGAAACAAAGTTAAAAATTAATAAACAATACTAATTCCTATACAAGTCGAGAAAAAGAAACCACTAAATAAAGGAATATTAAACTAATCTTTTAAGTGCTATCTAAATGCCACGAGTTACCAATGTGTAATTATAAGTTTACATTTTACGTTTATTTATTGTTTTTTTCCTTATAGGTAATTGTTCTTTCTTTCTTTGGATATTTGCGGATGCTGGCCATAACAACACCATAGTCGACAGACGTTATATCGTGTGTACATTCACTTCATTATTATTATCTTTCATGGTCATCATCGATGCAGCAGCCGTATTCACGATGATATGAGACTTCCACTTATTGGAACCCAACGCACGTAATGCGCTGTGAGTCACGACTAACTGATTTTGACGACCGTCTGGCCTAGTGGGTAGTGACCCTGCCTGTGAAGCCGATGGTCCGGGGTTTGAATCCCGGTAAGGGTATTTATTTTTGTGTGATGAACACAAATATTTGTTGTCATGGTTGTTTTCTATGTAAGTATATATTTTTTTATCTATATAAGTATGAATATCGTCGCCTATACTGCAAAACGTAATTCAAGACCAAAAAAAGTAAGAAATGTTGCCACTTTTTTACTAGCGCGTCTTGTATTTATGTACAAATAAATAAATAAAAGTACTTTTTTAAATAGTAGGAGTAAAATTACTAATGAATAAATTATCTTAGCGTGATAATTTATCAAAAGGAATTTACAATTTTAGAAACAAATTATTGCAATGGCAACATTGTCTCACTTTATAGCACCCATAATACAAGCTTTGCTTAGTTTGGGGTTAGGTTGATCTGTGTAAAATGTCCCCTAATATTTATTTATTTATAGAGTATCATTTTCTTATGTCTAATTGTCTTACTGGTTTTAAAATGTCCCATGTGAGCGTTGCGAGTGAAGCCGCCGGCGATACGCGATATCGTCGAATTTACAGTGCAGTAGGCCGTAAATACATCGAGCCCACGGCTACCATTGATCTTCCAACCATAACCCTTTGTTTTGCCAAAATTACCGAGTGGAATGAATATGATAATTTTTGGTTGATATTGAAAATTCTAATGTACCTAAAAATAATGGTTTGTAGGAGAAAAAGAAATAAAAAGTCAATAAAAGTTCCTACTTTTACTACTTACTACTTCATGTAAATTAAGGATAAAACCTCTATCGCTTAATAAGTAATTTAATATTGAAATTTAATGACCCAACTATTAAAGTAGGTAAACACACCCACACACACATACACACACGCGTAGCTTGTAATTTAGTTCTTTAGTTATAGTTCTTAGGATACTTAATGTAAACATAGTTATACTTAGATTATATTACAATGTATTACAATGTTTTAATTAGTTACCGATTGGAAGAGCGACGCTTTCTGAAACAGGTACAGTGTACCTACTAGAATGTCTCAACCCCTTGTATAATTGTATTAGTTTAAATAGATTGTATGAAATAAATTTTAATATAAGTAGGTATATCAAACTGGTTTATTTTTACTCGTATATGTATTAGTTATTTATATTTTATTCTAAGTTATTGATTGAAATTTAGTACTCAGCTAAAATCTATTTATATGACAAAATGCCTATCATTTGTCTTATAACCTAATAGGTATATTCGCGTTAGTCTATCTTTAATGAAAAACAAAAACAATCATAATTCTTTTTTAATGTGCGAAACAATAGAGTAAAATAAATAAAAACAATAAACATAAATTAGGTTGTACAATCGATACGGACAAATTGTTAAAAATATATACACACTAACCCTAACATTAATATACATATTTATTATTCTATTGCTTATGCAAAATTGACTATCAACTATGTTTATGTATTTAATAAGTTGTAGCGCACCATACGACCAACCGAAGCTCAGTCTTTACGCCCCATCCTCATTTTTATTGTGCGTCATAAATATGATGCTTGTATTATTTTCCTCTCGTAAAACAAAATAATTCCCTAACAATAATGCGTACCCTCTCTAATCTGGATTCTCACAATAAGACATTTTATTACGCATTGTTATGCGGATTTTTATATAACCACACGCAACATTGCTTTACTGCCGAAATTTTATACTGTGGTAGGTAATAACAACTAACAATGAAATATGAGACAATATTTGCCTTCACATCCATTGCGACTTCTCATGATAGCAATTAAACTAAAACAAATTCTTATTACATTTTTAAGTCGCCTAATTATTAATTTAGGTTTCATTTTATGTACGTACCAAAATATCGATGAAAATATTTAACTAGGAATACCTACCTACCTCATCAATATACAAGGTGGAAGGACACGAAGGTCCTTCCCGGAAGTATTAGGTCGTAATAACGGACCTTACCAGATAGACAAGCATAATATGGAGGGAATGTATAAAAAACACACATTGTTTCATCAAATATTCAGGTTTTATCATGCACCAAATGAGTTTGCTTCTAAGGTAACTCAATTGTGCATACCTACCTCATTGATTCGAACATAATATGGTGGAAATATGTACTTAAAGTATTTATTTGTAATTTTAAATTAAGATACGACTAATCCCTCAGAAAAGTACTCAAAGTAATTAAAGTAAACCAATTCCGTTTAACATTCAAAACCCTTGCAAAAATACATACCTATATCGTAAAAGTTAATTTTCTGTCGCATTTACGAATAGAAACAGGGTAAAAACATATCCTGCATGAGGAGATAGCGTTCAGAGTAATTATGTTTCGTGCAATTCGAGTAGAATTAACAACCTTATTTTTTGTGTAGTAGTGATGAGATTACTTTGACCAGGGATATAGATTTGGGGTGCAATATTATCTTCTTCACATTCAAATAAATGAGAAAAAACCGTAGTCCTGCGGGCGAACTTTTTAATTCGTAATTACAGGACAGCGTCCGAGCTTTAAGCACCATTAACTTTTTTCCTAAATGTCTTTTCCTATGGGGTTCCGTATTCAATGTTGGCTACATAAAACCAGTCGGTTTATTGTCCACATTTAAATTTAGTTTCGCATGGACAAATAGGGAATGCTTTTTATTTGATTACTTAGGTCGGAATAGGTACCTACTTATTTACAAATTTAAAATGCACACATATGTAATTACAGATGTGAATGTGATGACTGGGATAAGCATTTAATATTAAAAAGTGCGTGTCGTTAAGGTAAACTCGTGTCGTATGTATCTTTACACATCGCCCATCCATACTATTTGTACATGTCAAGTAATAGAGCAAAAAAAATTATATAAATAGGTATTATGGGGACAAATGCGCCCAACTTATGCCAAACACACAAGAAGACAGTAAATAGCGTAATATCTTTGAACTCGTGAACGTCGCACCTTCTGTGTTTACTCGGATTTCCAAATGGAAAGTGCGTCGTTAGCTGACGATTCAGATCTGACAACTTTATTGCTCCGGGATTATTGGAACTGCTCGAGGGCTCTTGAAGACTCCCTTACGCTAGTTATCACGTTTTTTGATGTGCGTGCGGCTTTTGACCACTTCACGCGACCTTTTTGAGATGTTTTATCAGTTTTTTTTTTGACGATTTGACACGTGCTAGGGAGACTCGTTAAATTTTACTAAAGATTAGTAAACACATACCTTTTATGTAACTGTTTATTATGAATTTAAAATTCTACTTTGTGAATACGATTATATTCAGTTCGGCCAAAATATCTGCAATTTGATTTCATATGTTATTAAGCTATCAGTTGAGATAAATTGATGGTTCCTTTTTAGAATAGCAAGTAAGAATCCAAAGATCAATCTTTATTTATTATAAATTATAATGCAATCAATGTCCAGTTTTGTGAACTACTTTTATAATTTCTCTATTTTTTTGATAAGACCTAATCGGGCGAGAGACTTAATTTGAACAATTTTATAGGTAGTTTACTCGAAACGGAAACCTGTCGCGTCACGGGCCGCTGTAAATGACAACTTCGTCTGTCGCAGTGCGCCCCAAGAGCGCTGAAGAGTAGTCGAGTGTTGCTTTGATTTTCCCTTTTTCGTCAAACTTAACTCGAGAGCCGGACACGCTTTCTCAATTTGCCAAATAGTTTGTTGGTTCTTCCTCACAAATTTATTAAGTGATATACTGTATACTTATACATTTTACTATAGTACCGTAAAATGGGGTAAGTAGGGTCAAAACTGAAATTCAAACCTCGATAACGTTTTATTTTTACATATGAAACTGAATGGTGTATATAATAAATGTTCCGGACGTTTGTATTTTAGTTTTTATTTTATTTTGGGTAGTTCCATTTCATAACTTTGACGATAAAGAGGAAAACCCACCTCACCCCGTAGTGCCTCGTATTTTGGGGTGAGAGGGGTTTCATACAAAGGTGATTTTGGAAGATTGTTGGTTCGGATTTTTTTTTATCATGCGTATTACTATACCTTCATTTTAAATTGGAATACATTATTTTTGTAGCAGTAGCCTTAAAATCCCTTCTCATCCCCCTCTCAAACCTTCTCTCCCCATTCATAACCCACCTCTCCCCGCGAAACCTACTCACCCCGTTTTACGGTAACCACTTAATACTTACATAGTTATGTTTTTAATCGTTGTGTTTTATATTCACAGCTACCGTTGCTATTTTTCTATATAGTTCGCCCAGAAGTTATTTTATCGATAATAGTATTTAGTAAATTTTGTATTAATCGTCTAACAAAAAGTGTATTTTTGTAAAAAAAACTCCATTTGGCCTGCAGAGTACAGACAAAACTTAAGTGAAGGAAAGAAATGAATAAGTATCCTGTTTCTCACATGTTATAAGTTTTGGCAGGTGTTGCTTTTTTATTAAAAAGTTCACTTATAATTTTCCAAACTATGACAAAGAAGACATTATTAAATTTTACACTCTTTTCTACGAGTATATTGTCATTGAGCACATGTTATACTCGTAGTATGATTAGTAGGATAAGAATACTAGATTGTTACTAAAATATACAATCATACATACACTCTGATAAACCCTCATAGAACAAAAGCCCGCAAAGTAAGCAAGTCTGAAATAATTCTCTCGAGCGAATCCTCCGCAAATTAAAGTACTTCCTTTATGCGGAGAGCCGGTGGCAGACGTCACGAGCACTGTTCTGTGCAATGACTAATGCCGGGCTTGCACGAGGCTAGTGCTTGAACATAGCTTTTAACTAGAGGCTAAAGACCTCTTTAGGTAAGGAGCGGAACTATAACGGAGAAAGCAAGACATTTAGCAAAGAAATATTTCACCAAAATACATATAGAGTTAGACCGTAAAAAGTCTGCAGCGATTTTGATAGTCCACGCAGTGCAAGTGTTATTTTAAACGTCAAACTCCTATGAAAATATGACGTATAAATAACACTTACACAGCGTGGGCTATCAAATCCGCTGCAGACTTTTATTGGAGCGACTATAAGTAATGTACTATCCAAGGCAAAAAGTTGAAAATGCAATGTAAATAACAGCTTATGAAACTTATAGGAATTTTCTAGATTCACCTATTTCAATAAACATTCTTATGAGGTCAGTTGAACCACTCTACCACATTCTATTTAATTCCCATTCATTACATAATAGATTAAAGGCCTTTTAAACAAATTATATTCAAGAGCTATATAAAAAACTTATAACAATACATATACATAGGTACCAATCAATCTAACTGAAAAAATAGTTTCAATTGTCACCGGTCTACCCTTACTTACTTATATACTTCGCTGGCTCAGCGACCCGAAGTGGATCTTGGCCTCCGACACTAGATTGCGCCATTCGTTCCTTTCCTGTGCGATCTGACGCCATTCAGTCGCTTGCATGCCACACAGGTCTTTCTGGACTTCGTCGATCCATCTGTACCTAGGTCTTCCGACCGGACGTCTCCCAGTTGGTCGCCCCAGATAAGCTCTTTTAGCCGCACGGTCCTCTCCCATCCTCTCCACATGGCCGAGCCAGCGAATTCGAGCAGCCTTGCTCTCGCCGATGATGTTGGGCTCGCCCACCAGTTCTTCAACCTCCAAGTTTCTCCTCATTCTCCAAGAGCCATCCTCACGTCTTGTAGGGCCTAGGATCTTTCTAAAGATCTTCCTCTCTGCCACCAAGAGCTTGTTTTCCTCCTTCAGGGTTAACGTCCACGCTTCGCATCCATATACCAAGATCGGTCTTATCACGGTTTTGTAGGCTCTAATCTTGGTTCTTCTGCTGATGAGCTTGGACGTTAATATTTTGTGAAGAGCCGCTGAGCATCTTAGGGAATTCTGGATACGGATATCGATTTCGTCTTCTCTCTGGTTGGTGTCTGTTATTGTGCAACCGAGATACTTGAACGTTGATACGCGCTTGTAACAGTTCCCGTTAACGGTTAACCCGTCTATACGTATCGTTCTCCGTCTTCTCATGTGGAGATACTCCGTTTTCTCCAGACTGATCCTAAGCCCCACTTTCCTACCCTCCTCGTCTAGAGTTTGTGCCATTCCTCGGACGTGCCCCTCACACTCACCCAGTAGGGCCAGGTCGTCAGCGTATCCTACTATTTTGTGTCGGCCGTTCAACTCAACTGCCCCCGTCATACAATAAGACTTTCCGGATGACGTAATCAAGTATCAAGTTGAACAACAAGGGGAGAGTGCATCGCCCTGTTTGAGCCTGTCATGACTTCAAACTCCTCTGTGAGGGCGCTACCCACTCTAACCCGCATTTTGCTTACTTGAGTGGCAACTTTGACCATTTTTACCAGCTTGTTGGGTATGCCTAAGGCTTTGAGTATTTGGTAAAGCGCTTCCTTGTCGACACTATCATATGCCTTACTGAAGTCAACGAACAATGAGTGGATGTCCTGGCCATACTCCCATTTTTTTCTCCATAAGTTGCCTTAGGAGAAAGATCTGATCCACAGTGCTCCGGTTACGGCGAAAGCCACACTGGTAATCTCCGAGAGCTGATTCCGCATATGGTTCCAGACGGCCCAGAAGAATGTAAGAGAGTATCTTGTATGCTGTCGGGAGCAGCGCTATCCCCCTGTAGTTCGCACATTTTTTCCTCGAACCTTTCTTATGTACGGGGCATATCACACCCAGGTTCACGGTCAACCCTACGTACTCGTATTATTATATTAACTGTAGGTCTTTAAAGTATAATGTTTTATGTGTGCAATTTGAATGTTTTTTTGCCCATTAAACCCTATTAGCATAAACGATAGCCTTTAATTTTCACATACGTTCATGAACTTTTACAATTTTACTTCTAATAATAATTGTATGCAAAAATAAAAAAAATACTGTCAGTGTTGACTAGCAATGTACAAATTGCAGAACATTCCCAAAAAGCGGAAACGTTCTCGAGAATGTTCTCAGAACATTGAAATAAAGTTTAAATAGGCATAACTTAAAACTAAATGTGATTATGCATATATTATTGTCTATTACAGTTAGCTATTTTGTTGATGTGATAAGTTAACCAATAAGTTGCTTAAATTCTCACTGTATTTCAGAGAACATTTCGACTTTCGGACAGAACATTCCTGCAACATGGAAATTATTTTTCCGCGATTTTGATTTTTTTAATGCAGTTTGTTTTGTCTCGGGGCCTTCTATGACATTTGGTCGAGCACCCTCCACCTATCACGCAACGTTTAAAAGTTGCCATACAAAATAAAAGTGGCCAGTTTTCCCGCAATTGTAGCATTTTTCCAAAAAAAAAATGATTTCACACCTACCTACTCTGCTACAAATCACTTTGCAATAATTGACAAATTATTTTACGATTTTGGTAAGCGTATGAATTGAGGAATTCATTTCTGTATTTTGTCTGCAAAGTGTAGGTACAGTTAGCCAAGAAAGTGACCAAGTGAAGTGAGTTCTTGGCTGACCGTACATTTTTTAAAGATAGTGATAATTATGATAGTTATTAGTTTCGTTTGGTTGTACCACTGTATATATATTGTATGTAAATAAATGATTTATTTATTATGAATTGTGATTAAAATCCTTCTATTTCTAAAGTTTTAGTAATTTATTACAGGTTTTGTTTGTAAAGTAATTAGTCGTTTATTTACTTCTTCTAACCAATGCAACAACTAAAAATTAAAATAACTTGAAATCTATGATTTAGACCCTAGGAGGCCTAGCCAAGATGCCAATCGTTTGCGCTACGACAACGAAACTACTTCTGTTTCGGATTTGCCGGCCTAGCCAAGGTTACAATTGCTATCGCTTCGACAGCGAAAAGCATAATGTCTCTCTATCACTCTTCCATATTAGTGCGACAGTGACAGTTGCGTTTCGATCGCTACGGAGCGTAAGCGATCGGCATCTTGGCTACGCGGCTTGTTTCATAGAGAGATATAATAGATAGCACTTCGTTGCCGTAGCACAAACTATTGGCGTCTAGGCATTCTTGTTGACTGGGCTTAAATCATTGCAAAGTAAATTGCAAATGAGCTCTAGAAGAACCCTTTTCAAGGAATAGGTCGAATCAACAGTCATCCAATATCAACATGGAGTTCATGAGTGAGAAATAATGCTCGGTTTTCCAATTTTAGTTTTCAGTTTTATTGCAACTGAATGCACTCACATCTACCCCCATCTCGTAACAAGATATCTTCTCCAGATCTTTAGACATCCACATTTGCACAACGTACGAGCCGCACATCTCGTGGTTCAACATTTTCTTCGTGTGCCGCAAATTGATTACCATATCTTTTACTTCATATTTATTCTGAAACAATCAATAGAACATACGTAGAATATGACGTAAGAGGGTCAAACAGAAAACTGTGTTACGTCTTTCCTGTAGATATACACAAGAGTTAAGGGCTATAAAGTTTAATTTTCTTATATAACCCTTATCCACGTGAAAATGTCCTCCTTTTATTTAGAGAACTATGATAAAATCATTACTTACATGCCCTGCCCTGTTAACTATTTATTACGCACAGGAGAGAAAACTAGTGTGTAACCTTTATAGCCCTTAACTCTTGTGTATGTCTACAGGAAAGACGTAATACAGTTTTCTGTTTGACCCAAGATATTTGACCCAAGTGGGCCTCAGTAATTTAAGTTATAGTTAATCACGGCTTTTAAAGCGGCATGTTTTAATTATTTTTTAGTATGTTCAAATCATTCACGTCAAAACAACTCATCATTTCGGCCTATATACGTCCCACTGCTGAGCACAGGCCTCCTCTCATGCGCGAGAGGGCTTGGGCTATAGTCCCCACGCTAGCCCAATGCGGATTGGGGACTTCACATACACCATTGAATTTCTTCGCAGATGTATGCAGGTTTCCTCACGATGTTGTCCTTCACCGAAAAGCTAGTGGTAAATATCAAATGATATTTCGTACATAAGTTCCGAAAAACTCATTGGTACGAGCCAGGATTTGAACCCTCGACCTTCGGATTGAAAGTCAGACGTCATATCCACTCGGCCACCACTGCTTCAAAACAACTAATAGTCGAATAATAGTCCATGTCTATTTACTTCAACTACCACTTTTTGTAATATTATAATATCTGTACAATTAAAACAAACAGACATCCACTAGAAGAAAAAAAAACTAATTTAATTACCACTGCTATGGGGCATTTATTTATCTTCATTGCATCCACCATAGGAAACCACGGTGTGTTCGGGTCTGATAAACTGGCACATATGTCACCTTGAGCATGGTATAAATATTCCTTTCCAATATCCAAGACTTTCCATATCTCGACGTTCATCTATAAAGAACACTTACTCAATGAAACAGTATACATAGTTACGTAAGAAGTCGAATGTAACTACAGTTCGTGTACAAGGTATTATGAGCAAGAGGAAGCAAGAGTGAGTGACCGGCGTCCTTGAACTTCGTGCGGGAAGTATACAATTTGTAGCAATTTTAAGGTGCAGTAGGTTCATCCAGCAAAGTTTTTTAAAGATCGTAGCCATCTTTAGGATCTGCCAAAAATTTAATTAGCAATCTTGAGGCGTTTCTCTAGTAACTTCAACGATTTGAAACCTGTTTATTTTTACTTTCGCACGATAGAAAATAAATCACGAACATAGGTAATTTATGTAAATTTTTATACGAAAGCCGAAATTATGAAAATAGCTTCTAAAAATGCGCAATTTTATTTTTTTATCGAACCCATCGATTACTTTATTCTTTATTTTTACCTTAAATATTTAAACTTACATAAAAATAAAATCCAAAAACATGATATGGGTAATCCCACGCACAGCCATCTCTCATAATAACAATTATGGGCTATAGTACCTAGACGGAGAAGATTTAGTTACATAAGTGTGTCTAAGTGCAAGTAAGCTGCAGAGATTGAATAGCTGGAGGCTTTTAATTCACAGATTGAAATGCTGGGTCAAAAACTATTTATGTCCCTTTGCTTTATAAATTATATACCGTACCATTGTTCCTTCCTCAATTTCGGAATCCAGTGCAATCATTCCTTGCAAGCCCAATACCCCGCCATTTCCTTGCACCATACCAAGCTCGAGAGGGGCGCATTTCATGACCTTATTGTCAAAATCGGCACAGGGCCAGACATCCTCTGAAAATTCTGCATCGTAACATTCCTGGAATCAACACCAGAACATGACTAGAGTCAGACCAAGAAAGTCTGCAGCGGACTTGATAGCCTACGCAATGCAAGTGTTATTTTAAATGACAATCTTCTATGAAACTATGACTTATAAATAACACTCGCACTGCGCTGCGTGGGCTATCAAATCCGCTGCAGACTTTTTTTGGTCCGACTCCACATGTTTTGAATTGAACGTTAAATGTCAGTTAATCTATCATAAAAGCAAATAACTATTAAAAAACTATGATCTCGTTAAGTGATCATCTGGTCATTACCGTGTGTGGCCTGTAATATGAGCAAAGAATTTAACTGTAGGCTGTACTCCCCACACTGATATGGCGTGGCGATGGCGTCCATTGAAGATAATATTTATTTTGTATGAAAAATAGGGAGTCTAAATACTTAATAATTTTTAAAAGTTGTTGAACAAAAGTGTCAACCTTTGAGGAGTACAATCTATGTTTTAATTGTTTGCTCATGTTACAGGCCACACCCGGTATAACTTGGTTGAAAATCTAAATAGATAGGTGCCATGACATCAGCAAACTGTGTTAGACTGTCCAAATTACACAACTCTAATTAAAAATGTTTGTTTCTGAAGATCATAGTACATAGGTATATATTAAATTAATAAATCAAACTCGTTATTGATATACATAAAAATGAACCATAGTATGTACCTATTGGGCCACAGTCAATCTTTACAGTACCTTAGTACTTTATTATGAATAACATTACTTACATCTCCCTTAGTAGTTCCAAATAATATTACGAAAAAATATAATATTGCCACCGCAATGTTCTCACACTTCATTCTTTGACCAACTAATAAGTTATCTAGGTTCAGAAAATAAAGCATTCATTTTACCTGTATCAAACCTTATATACATTACAGAATGTGAGATAAATATCTAAAAACCACGTGTCCTGTGTTTTTGATCAGTGATTGTGATATGGTTTTAGAGATCGCAGCGAGTAATGAGTTTGTATGTCATGTTGTAGTCATATCAGTCGACAGCAATATTGCGTGCGCTTCCTGCCAACATTCTTAATACATAAAACGTATATTTAGAGATCCCTACAATTTTATCACGTTCCACCGTAGCTAATGTGTAAGTTACAGCCATTAACACAAATATTAGCATCAGGCAAAATAAACTGGCTAAGAGCATCTCGGGCCATGCTCAGTGTAGGGTTTCGTATATAGTTACCCTTCCGTTACAATAAGATAACATACCATACCCATATTCTATAAAATTATATATATTAATACAAATATAAATATTATTATTATATTACAATATTATTATATTCTACAAAAAAATCATAATATAAAGGCTTAACGAATGGTCTCTCTAACAGCCACATATTTGCGGCGTTTGCGGTAGAGGCCGTGGCGAAGCCTAAGTATATCCTTTTCCAGGAAATTAAAAAAAACTTACTATAGACCTCGGGTGACTCTAGGGCTGGCTCATGCCTAGGTCAACGAATAGGCATAGCCATCCAGCGGGGTAATGTAGCCAGCCTCATGGGCACCCTTCCGCAGGGCACAGACTTGGGGGACATTTCATAGGTGGGTATTTTTTCTATTGTTGTTTAATTTTTAAGTAGGTTTATTTTAATGTTAGTTTAGTTTTGTAGGTAGTTTTAATTTTAGGTTACTGTTTATATTTCTGAGATGTTGATCAATAAATATTTTGTATTCTAAAAAAATATTTTATTATTTATGAAAAGCGCATATTTTAGCAAACTGCAGCAATTTAAAATAATTTGTTCATTAAAGTATGAATGTCAGCGCGAACGACTCTTACTTTTTACTTTTTCGTTCTAAACCTGCCCAATAGTCGACGACATTCCTCATACAGCCACTGAAACTGTTTTAGAAAATCTAAATATTAAATAACAATTGGGTGAGTAAAATAAGCAATTTTATCTTATATTTTACTTTATAACGATCAGTATTTAGTAGTATCAGCATTGCGATACAGGCCGCGTAGCCAAGATGCCAATCGCTCACGCTCCGTAGCGATCGAAACGCAGCTGTCACTGTCGCACTAATATGGAAGAGTGATAGAGAGACATAAAGCTTTTCGTTGTCGAAGCGATAGCGATTGTAACCTTGGCTAGGCCGGTTCGGAAATGCCGCCAGCATCCATGGTACAATGCCTCAAGGGCCTATTTTAGATTAATTCTAGTTATTAATTTCTTTTAGTAATACCACTGTATATATTTTACTTTATTTATATGAATAATGCCAAATAACTTATAAACCCATTTAATGTCGTAATAACTAATAACGTTTAACTATGGCTGCACGTCTTTTTACTATGAAAGGGAGACTTTTTACGATAACTCAAAAAGAGCTAAAAACTGATCATTTTCGCTATAGATTTAATTCAATGTGAACTTTTTAATTCGTAATTACAGGACAGTGACCAAGTTTTAATCACTTTTAACTTATTTCCTAATGTCTTTTCCTATGGGGTTCCATACTCAATGTTGGCTACATAAAACCAGTCGGTTTATATGACATATAAACCGACTGGAAGTAAATACATACATACATACATTGTATGTATGTATTTACTTTATTGTACTTGTATTTATTATTTATTAATGGTTTATTGTCCGCATTTAAATTTAGTTTCGCATGAACAAATAGGAATTGCTTTTTATTTAATTACTTAGGTCGGAATAGGTACATATTTTTACATATTCAAAATGCTGCATCCTGATAACAAACCCTTACCTCTTGTAGCAGTCACGCGCCTTGACAACATGTGGTCATGAAAGTTGAATTGGCAGTCGAGGATAACGCCTAGAATGGAATCGACACGAATATAGTCTCTGAATCCAGGATATAATCGTAGAAAAGTGGATTGCGAACTCTACTAAACGTCATGACCGCACACTTTGTATTAAGACAACTTATTATTGATACTCCACAGGTGAACTCAGTCTACAACTTCCTGTCGGCGTATTATCGATGGCTTTATCCACGTGATAAAATAACTGTCAATTTTTAACACCGCGGGATAGAAAGTGACGGAGACCGTTTTATCACGCTGTCACGTAGACAAGAACGACGTGCGGAGAGATAAAGTCGATATGCCTTGGATATACCTACCCTAAATAATTATGAGATCATCGGCATACAGCAAGCATCTAGCAGATCCAAGAACGGATGGTAAGTCATAGATCATGATTCCAAAAAGGAATGGAACCCTGGCTGACTCCGGACACGGTCTGAAAGCTTCTTGGATACAAAGCATCCGTACTGCACGTACTGTAGATACCCTGTCACGCAAATAGCTAGCGAAAACACGAAGCAGCTGGGGAGGCAATCCGATTTTACACAGCTTGTTCAGCAACACATAGTTATCTACTCGGTCAACATACAAAATACAGCACATCTGTATGTGTGCATTTATCTTAATGATCTGAATTGGTATCAGCCAGGGTTAACAGAAACTCGAGAGTCAGACACCTTTTCTCAATTTCTTTAAAATAGCTTGTTGGTCCTCACAAATTTATTAAGTGATGCATATATATACTTGTACATTTCTCTATAATAAGTACTTAATACCTACATAGATAGGTATATTTTTAATCGTTGTGTTTTACATTCACAGCTGTAGGTAGCTGTTATTTTTCTATATCGTCAAACTAATACTCAGAAGTAATTTGTTCGATAACAGTGTTCAGTACATTTTAAATTAATGGTACAACATGAAGCTCTGGTGGCCTAGCGGTAAGAGCATGTGACTTGCAATCCGGGGGTCGCGGGTTCAACCCCGGCTCGTACTTACCAATGAGTTTTTCGGAACTTCATGTACAAAATATCATTTGATATTTACCAGTCGCTTTTCGGTGAAGGAAAACATCGTGAGGAAACCGGACTAATCCCAATAAGGCCTAGTTTCCTCTCTGGGTTGGAAGGTCAGATGGCAGTCGCTTTCATAAAAACTAGTGCTTATGTCAATTCTTGGGATTAGTTGTCAAGCGAACCCCAGGCTCCCATGAGCCGTGACAAAATGCCGGGATAACGCGAGGAAGAAGAGGAAGAAACTACAACATGAATATTTGGCCTGCAGACAAAACTTAAGTGAAGAAATAAAACGAATAGATTTGACCAAGAAAAGTCTGCAGAGATTTTGACAGCTTACGCAGTGCAGTGCAAATAAGTTAAGTATAAGATCATAATAAGTGCAGTGCAGATAAATTAAGTATAAGATCATAATATTAGATTTTATGTTTGATATTTACCAGGCGTGTGAGGTTGGGCGTTAAAGGAAAACAAATAGCTTTGAGTATAGACGTATAATGACTTAAATAACACGTACATGCACTTATATACCCTGGCTATGCTTGTGTGTGGGTGAGGCATAGCACACACACTACACCTACCCCCTTGAAGAAAAAAAAAATAATCTTCTTTAAATTTAATCTTTTTTTTTTAATTTAATATAAAGTAGTTTGTTAAAACAGTTTTGGCAACGAAAGTAAAAATGCATAAATGAACCTTGAAGAAATGTTTCACGAAAACAAACCAAAGCAAATAGGTGTGGATTAATAAAAGTTTCACAAAAAAAATCAAAACAAAAAGCAACTTAAGTAAAAACACAATTGATAATAAAAAAAACACTAATTTCACAAAATATCTTGCTTTCTAAAAATCCAAACAAAATTTAAAAAGTAATTAAAAAAATTTAACTGTAACAAAATAATTTTTTTAATTTATTTTGGGTGAAAAAAAAAATGGTTATACACACAGCTTATACACAGTACCTACTGAAGAACTGGTTAAATATCTTTAACAGGAATTAATCATAAACTTGCATATTCATATGAATGCGATTTGATAAACCAAATTAGACTAAATAAACCCTTAATTAACATTTCAACTAATTAGTAAAAAAAACTTACAATAACATACAGGATATTAAAATCTATATAATATATTATAATATGTTGTACATATTCATTCAGAGACTCAGTTCATAGTTTATTTAGTATACGTAGGTATGTATTGTCCATAATTCATGTCATGATCACAATTATATTTTTTATTTTACTTGCAAGTCTTAACCTTTTTATTTAATCATTTACTCAGTTTTCACATTTTTATGTTACAATATGACGTCATTCAATTAAATTTTCTTTGTTTTCTCATTTTATTTATTCATT
Source organism: Cydia fagiglandana (assembly GCF_963556715.1). Lineage (NCBI taxonomy): Eukaryota > Metazoa > Arthropoda > Insecta > Lepidoptera > Tortricidae > Cydia > Cydia fagiglandana. The sequence goes on from NC_085932.1 coordinate 12,703,159, forward strand.
TATAGTGACATATTTTATGCTTCACTGAAATCAAAGATCAAGGGTACGCAACGCTTTTACATACGTGGTATACTTAGTCGGATGTCAAGTCGAACTCATCACATTACTTCTACCACTTATTGTGTCACATAGAGTTCCGATAAATCACTAAAAGTTCACCATAACTGTTCATAGTCCGATAGGTTTTTAATTTTTATTTCTCGGCCTTGACTGACTGGCGCGGCGCGCCGCCAGTGCAGCACAAGGCCGCACTGGCAGGATCGCCATGTGAGGTTGGGCGTTAAAGGAAAACAAATAGCTTTGAGTATAGACGTATAATGACTTAAATAACACGTACATGCACTTATATACCCTGGCTATGCTTGTGTGTGGGTGAGGCATAGCACACACACTACAGGCGCTTTTCGGTGAAGGAAAACATCGTGAGGAAACCGGACTAATCCCAATAAGGCCTAGTTTCCCCTCTGGATTGGAAGGTCAGATGGCAGTCGCTTTCGTAAAAACTAGTGCTTATGTCAATTCTTGGTATTAGTTGCCAAGCGCTCCCATGAGCCATGGCAAAATGCCAGGATAACGCGAGGAAGAAGAGGAAGAAGGTACAACATGAAGATTTGGCCTGCAGACAAAACTTAAGTGAAGAAATAAAACGAATAGATTTGACCAAAAAAAGTCTGCAGAGATTTTGACAGCTTACGCAGTGCAGCGCAGATAAGTTAAGTATAGGATCATAATATTAGATTGCTACTAAAACTGTATACTAAGGGAGTATACTTACACTTTGACAAACTCTCACAGAACAATAGCTCGCAAAGTAAGCAAGTCTGAAATAATTCTCTCGAGCGAATCCTCCGCAAATTAAAGTACTTCCTTAATGCAGAGAGCCCGTGGCAGACGTCACGAGCACTGTTCTGTGCAATGACTAATAATGTCGGGTTTGCACGAGGCTAGTGCTTGAACATAGCTTTTAACTAGAGGCTAAAGACCTCTTTAGGTAAGGAGCGGAACTATAACGGAGAAAGCAATTAAGACACTTACAGCCGTATTCGAACAACGAGATACGTCAAATACTAGATATTGAAACGATATGGATTCAAACAATTGTCAAAAGTGACGTTTTTCAAACAAAAACTGCATTTTCGGCACTTGTTTGACACTGACATTCAATACCTAATACATATCGTTTCAATATCTAGTATTTGACGTATTTCCCACGAAGTACAAGAAATCAGGACAGACTTGTGTTAGATATAGTTCCTAATAGTGCTCTCTTTATGAAAAATAGTTACCACATGCGCATCACAATTTTTAACGCACTTCCAGACAATTTTAAAGCTCTCCCTTTCAATTTATTCAAAAGTAAGCTCTATCAATGGTTTAAGGAACAAATGTTTTACTCAACGAATGCCCTCTTCGACAGGAACACATAAAACATGTATACATATACGTATACTTTATGTAAGTCTAGTGTTTAAGGGTTAAATTTAAGTCTAGCTTTAAGATTACTTTGCATGCTATTGTATAGCAAAATATGTCTCCGTACTGGATTTTTTTCTATTTATTTACCACCTATTACTGTACCATATTTTATGCGAATAAAGAACTTTACTTTACTTTACTTTACTTTCATTATTCGAATACAGCTGCTAGCTAAGCAATATATCTCCAAAAATAAATACATGTAAGTAATGTACTATCCAAGGCAAAAAGTTGAAAATGCAATGTAAATAACAGCTTATGAAATAGAAATTATCTAGATTCAACTATTCCAATAAATTTAACATTCTAATGAAGTCAGTTGAATTACTCTACCACATTCTAATTCCCATCCATTACATAATGCGTTACAGGCCATTCAAACAAATTTTAATTAAGAACTAATCAAATAACTTATAACAATATAGACGCCTATCTTTCTAACTGAAAAAATGAAATATTTACAGGCGCTTAAACATAAATGGTTTCAATTGTCACCGGTCTACCCTACGTTATTGTGTATTCTATTAACTGTACTTATGTATAATGTTTTATGGGTGAAATTTGATAATTCCAATATTTAAGGCCCGTTGAGCCCTATTAGCATAAATAAATACACCAGTGATCTCGCAGTGTAAGTAGTTGAGCCTGTAACTTTCACATACGTTCATGAACTTTTACAGTGAATTTTATGCTAAAAATAATACTTAAAAAATGCATAGGGTCAGTGTTGACATAAAGATAAGTTTTTCCTTAAGTTGGCAGCAAACTATAAGTACGTATTAAGCCTGTACTAAATTGCAATTGTTTATTATAATGTTGGTATGTACTGGTACTGGTTGTAATCTATTGTGTTGTGAAGTTGTATTGATTGCATACCTACCTTTGTTCTTTATTCTTTATTCAGACAAACACTAGGTATAGTGGTAACATTCCATTTCTAACCGCAGCTGCACTACCGGTACTGAACGCGTCGCTGTCATTGTCAATTTCCATATTAAATGTACAGTAGTGTAGTACAGCTGTCGTTGGAAATGGACTGTATAGTAACGAAAGGCATCTAGGCTAGGCACTCTAGTTGACAATGCTTAAATAATTACATTGCAAATGAGCTCCAGAATAACCATTTTCAAGGAATAGATCGAATCAACAGTCATCGAGTAAGAGTGAGAAATAATGCTCGGGTTACCATTTTAGTTTTCAGTTTTATTGCAACTGTATGCACTCAGATCAATCCCTAGCTCGTGACAAGTTATCTTCTCCAGTTCCATATTAGACATCGACAATCGCATAATATACGAGCCGCACACCTCGTGATTCAACATTTCCTTCGTTTGCTCCAAATTGATTACCATATTTTTTACTTCATATTTTTTCTGAAACAATCATAGATAGAATATAACATGAGAATTGGTCGCGACCTTATTAAAAGCCAATAGGAGTGGTCATTTCTCCATACAAAGGTAATAGACTGTTTCCTCCGTGGGTTTTGATGCTAGAGCAATGATTTTTTCAACACAGATTAATATTGTCAATATCTGTGTTGCACCGTTTGGCTTTTTTTGATATTTTGTGTTTTTTAAGGCGCTACAGCCCTACAAAAATGGCCTCAATGACTATTCCGCAATGAGAGGCGTAGTATTCAAAACTGATATCAATTAACCAAAAATGCAAAACGGTCCGACACAGATAATTTCATAATCATTTAGATTTCCAAATTTGGTTACGATTGGTTATGTTTTGGAGGAGGAAACAGTCGAGTACCAAACCTCGATTTTTGAGATTTTTACGCGGGATTTTTCGCCTTGTCCTAATCGCACTAGTTTTAGGAGCCGCTTCCGTTAGCGAGACGGGCATATTTACCTAAAATATTTAAAATTCAGCTCCTGTTTCGTCTTAACTAGTTTCCTTGTAAGTTATAGCTATCACGACTTATAAAGGATGACTCACGTTAGAGCTTACTTTTCTATGAGATGACTGATGATGATTTTCCGTAGAAAACGATTCCCCGGAAACTCCGGCCCGGACACGGCTCGGTCTAACGTAAGTAATCTTTAAAGTGACATGTTTTAATTATTTTTTTGTATCTAAAAATTATCGACGTCAAAACGAGTACACCTAGTAGTCGATGTCTAAATATTTACTTCAAATGCCACTTTAGACGAAATAAGTACCTTTTACCTACTGACATGATTTGTAATTATACATATAATGTCTGTACAATTAAAACAAACAGAGATCCACTACAAGATAAACAAATACTAATAATTACCGCTGCTATGGGGCATTCTTTTATCTTCATTGCATCAACCATAGGAAACCACGGTGTGTTTGGGTCTGTTAAACTGCTACATATGTCACCTTGAGTATGGTATAGGTATTCCTTTCCAATATCCAAGATTTTCCATATTTCTACGTTCATCTGTAAACAACACAATCAATGAGTATGTAACTCAATGAAACCGTAGTCACGTAAGAAGTCAAATGTAAGTACAGTTTGTGTTCAGTATGAGGTATCAGAGCAGAAGAAGCAAGAGTGAGTGAGCCGCGTCCCTGAGGGGACTTAGTAGATGAGCGGGGCGATTCCTTGAACTCCGTGCGTGAACTATACAATAGGGGACATTACTGCAATGTTCTGCCGCCAGAGTGCAGCACTACCGTCTCTAGTAAACTCATAGAGTAACTTATACATACTGTGCCTTAAACTGTTTTTGACAAGTTTTCACAGACAATAAAATATGACATTGGTCCATCAAGGCGGTTTGTTAACAAGGGCCCACCGCGAAACGCGAAAATCGAAATGTAGTTATCTGCTTCGTTATCGCACGAATATGCAAGAGTGATAGAGAGGCAGAAACCAAACTTTCGGCTGTCGTGTTTCACGGTAGGCTATGTGATTGACCTAGTGACGCATGATGTGTCATTGATGATGTCAGTGAGGTTTGTTTACTGTATGTGCTAGTGCTGCTACCTACGCAGAGCTTTGCCTAATATTCCCTATTACTAGTAAAGCTTAAGTGGCTCCTGTGATGTTACTTATGTCCATGGGCGACGATGACTGCTCCCCATCAGGCGGCTCGTCTGCTCGTTTACTGACTATCACATAAAAACAAATTAAGGAGCAGTAGTATCAGCCAGCAGAGTTTTGAAAAATCGTAGCCCTTTTTAAGAACATACAACGATTGCCAAAAGTTGAATTAGCAATCTTGGGACGTTTCTCTAGTAACTCCAATTATTTGAAACCCGTTTTTTTGACTTTCGCTCGATAGAAAATAAATCGCGAGCATAAATCGTTACGAATTATCTAAATTTGTAGCAATTTTTCACAAAAGCTGAAATTATGAAAATTGCTTCTAAAAATGCGCAACTTTTTTGGGATTACTTTTTTTTCTAACTTACAAAAATGTTAAAATTAAAAACATGATATCGGCAATCCCGTGCAGTGCACGCACAGCCATCTCTCATCATAATATGACCTAGACGGGGAAGATTTAATTAGTTATGTGTGCATATTAGCCGCAGAGATACCGGACCCCCCTCCCCCTGCATAGAAAATACAAGAGTAAATAATTTTTGTTTGTAGATTTTCATGGCAAGTAATAATAATTTGTTACCTTTGGGCCTAAAAGCTTCGGAACGGATTTATATACAATACAGAATTCCATTTAGCTTCAGTGCCACCACACAAAAAATGTTGATTTAGTGACGGCCATTTAATCGACAGGTTAATTGAAATGCTGGAGCAAAAATATGTATTTTCATTTGCTTAATAAATTATATCGTACCATTGTTCCTTCTTTAATGTCGGAATAAACTTCAATCACTCCTTGCAAGCCCAATTCTCCGTCCTTTCCTTCCACTATACCAAGCTCGAGAGGGTTGCATTTCATGACCTTATTGTCAAAATCGGCACAGGACCAGACATCGTCTGAAAATTCTGCATTGTAACATTCCTGAAATCAACACCAAAACATGCCTAAATATTGTGAGTAAAACGTTATACATGTCAGTTAAACCGTCATAAAAGAAAATATAGGAAAGAGGGAGACAGACTAAAATTTTAAAAATGAGCATAGGATGTTAAAGCAACGCACTTGAAAAGTGAAAACTGCTTTAGGGTAACATTCCATTTCCAACGACAGCTGCACTACTGTCAATTTTACTATGGAAATTGACAATGACAGCGACGCGTTCAGTACCGGTAGTGCAGCTGCGGTTAGAAATGGAATGTTACCATTAGCGGCATGAGTTAACATACCAATACCTACATTTTCAGCCGTTGTTCCCCCCTCCACCAAATCATCATTTATCTGTGAATTCAAGTTGGTTTATAAATAAACAGTCGAATATGCATAATCTCGAAACACAAAATAAGCCAGTCTTCTCATTTGTGTCGCTTAACTTCAAACTCGGCTCATTCTATTCGACCTCTCAGCAAATACAAATGTAGATAGGTACCCTATTTTACCTTTTGTCAATGCTAAAATCGCTGACTGAACATACAAAAATTGTCCGATGGAAAATGGGCCATGTGCCTTTCGGATGCTTTTCTGAATAATTTATTTAATTATGCTTATATATACTTAATATGTAATGACACCAATGCGAGGTCAAATTAATTGCCTAATTTATACGTGCCTATTTATCTTATCTGGGAAGTAAGGAAATTAAACTCAGCATAAGGAAACATAAAAACAAATTGAGAACTGATACAATAAACTACTACATAGAAAAATCAGGAGGTGTAAAGAAGGCATGGCGCGAGCTCACAGAACCCTTGAAATGGATAGATGGAATAACACATCATAAGAACAACAAAAGAAAAACGATTAGAACAGATATAATAGACGCGGCAACGGACTATTATCGTGAGCTGTATAATGACGACAAAACCCAATCAACAATGAACTACGAGAAGGAAAGTGAAGAAGAGATTCCACATATAATGAGAGAAGAGGTACTCAAGGCAATCAAATCGCAGAAGAGAAGTAAAGCACCAGGGGAAGACTGTATATCAAATGAACTACTTCTAGGAGCATCGGAAGAAATAACAGACGTTATTACAGACCTTTTTAACGAAATAGTTGCCACAGAATACATACCGCATCAGTGGACTTCTTCTACTATCATTTTACTCCACAAGAAAGGCAGGAAGGATAACATTGCGAACTATAGACCTATTAGTCTTATGTCTAATGTATACAAGATCTTCTCAAAGGTACTGTTAGATCGCCTGACAAGAATTTTGGACGACAACCAGCCAAGAGAACAGGCTGGGTTTAGAAGCGACTTCTCCACATTAGATCACATCCACACTATAAAACAAGTTATACAGAAATGCAACGAATATGGTATTACCTACTATTTAGCCTTCGTGGATTATAATAAGGCATTCGACTCTCTAAAACACTCTAAGATATGGGAAGCTCTAGCAAAACAAGGGGTCCACAACAAATATATCCGTATAATCAGCAACATATATAGAAACATGACAGCAAAAATTAGAACAGAGAAAGTAGGAAAATATTTTCATGTAAAAAAAGGCGTCCGACAGGGGGATCCATTATCCCCTAAACTCTTCTCGGCGGCGCTCGAAAATATATTTAGGAACCTAGATTGGAGTGAATATGGACTAAACATCAAAGGAGTACTACTCAATCACCTTAGGTTCGCAGATGATCTTATTTTAATTAGTAGAGACTTGAAAGGCTTAGAAGATATGTTACAACAGCTTGTAAAGGAAAGTAGCAAAATGGGACTATCAATGAACATGTCAAAAACCAAATTGATGACAAACCAAAACAAGACTCCCGTTACTATAGACGGTAACATAATAGAATATGTGAACGAGTATACATATCTGGGACAAATAATTTCACCCAATGATCTTTCACCAAAGGAAATAGAAAATAGAATAAATATTGCATGGAAAAGATATTGGTCCCTAAAAGAAATCATGAAGAACCCCCGAGTACCATTGAAAGCTAAAAAAAGAGTGTTTGATTCGTGTATCCTGCCAAGCATGACGTACGGGTGTCAGACATGGAGCTTAACAAAAAAGCACATACACAAATTACAAGTCTGCCAGCACAACATGGAACGTAGTATACTCAACGTCAAATTAACAGACAGAGTAAAACTTAAATGGATGCGAAAACAAACAAAAATGGTCGACGTAACATACTGCATTAAAAAACTTAAATGGAGATGGACTGGTCATATGGTAAGAAATAAAAAGGACAAATGGACTATTGACGTAACAGAGTGGTGCCCAAGATACCGCAAAAGACGGCAAGGCCCACAACGTCGCAGATGGGAAGATGATATTAAAGAAGTAGCAGAGATTACATGGATGAGAAAAGCACGTGATCGTGAATTGTGGAAATCTTTAGGGGAGGCCTATGCTGAGAAGCAAGACCATCATAACAACAAAGTTTGCTAGTTTTAAATTTTTACTTAATGTTAAATATCATAGTTTAGAATTAATCGTAGATTTTTAAGATGCAATGGAATGTAACACACTTACAAGATGGTTAAATAAAGGCTTATTATTATTATTATCTTATCTGGGGCGACCAACTGGGAGACGTCCGGTCGGAAGGCCTAGGTACAGATGGATCGACGAGGTCCAGAAAGACCTGTGTGGCATGCAAGCGGCTGAATGGCGTCAGATCGCACAGGAAAGGAACGAATGGCGCAATCTAGTGTCGGAGGCCAAGATCCACTTCGGGTCGCTGAGCCAGCGAAGTAAGTAAGTAAGTATACGTGCCTATTTTCGATCATTAAAAAACTATTATCCCGCTAAACTGGTCATCTGGTCATGTACCTATTGGGCCATAGTCAATGTTTCGTCGGCTGAGAATATGTTTGAGCCATATCCATTTTTGAGAAAATCATATTTTAATGATTTCTAAAATACCAAAAAATATGCTATAATTGACACTAATCGGTTTTTGAAAAAATCAATTTTTGAAAAATGTTGTGCCCTATCCGAAATTTACTATACTGCCCTGCTAAGCCCAGTGGCGCTATCTCAAAAGAAAATGCATTGCTAATTTATACTTTAGTTTCTATAACTGAGAATTCTATTTTCAAAATCATTTGTTTTTGAGATAGCGCCACTCGGCTTAGGAGGGCAGTATAGGATAATTACACTCTGTCATGTCATACATTATACGTTTAACATTTACTCATCAAAACGGATATGGTAAAAATATAAATGCTTTTATTTCATGATTACCACTGTGTTCACAATATTTGTTTGGTACTATAAATAGTAAACATAAATGCCTAAATGTATGTACATCATTTACGTTACGTTGAATATTTCCTAAATGTAAAACTTTCCGATTTTTTTTTTGCTTCTTTTCGCTCTCCCGCAAACCATGTAAGTGGCGTATAGCATAAACGTATTCTCACCCGACGTTTTATCATAGTACTGTACTTCATGACGAATAACATTACTTACACCTCCCTTAGTAGTTCCAAATAACGTTACTATGAAATATGATATTTCCACCGCTATGTACTCACACTTCATTCTTTGACCAACCAATAAGTTATCTAGGTTCAGAAAATATAGTGTCATTTTACCTGTATCAAACCTTATATAGAATGTGCGATAAACATCAATAAACCACGTGTCTGCTGTTTTTGATCAGTGATTGTGATATGGTTTTTGAGATCGCAGCGAGTAATGAGTTTGCATGTCATGTTGTACAACATGGTATCAGTCGGCAATAATACTGCATGCGCTTCCTACCCACATTGTTAGCTATAGAATAGATAAACCTTACAACTAGAGATCCCTATAATTTTAACAGGTTGTAGTAGCTAATGTGTATGTAAGTTACAGCCATAAGCAGTAGATATCAGTAACGTCAGGAAATTGTAATAAACAGCCATAATAAAAAAGTAGGTAGTTATTTTGACTTAGGCCCACTTGCACCATTCCACTAACCCGGGGTTAACCGGATAAACCTGGAGCTACCATGGTTACCAGTACAATTTGACACTAGGTTAACGGTTTAACCGCTTAATCCCGGGTTAGTGGGGTGGTGCAAGTGGGCCTTAAGATTGTTTTGTGACTCAGCCAGACAAACATAAGCAAGCGAATATAATATAACTAGAGCCATAAATAAATACTTAAAGACTAATACGTAGTATGTTGTACTTAAAACTTTTTTGAATAAGCTTCTATCTGTGTAAAAATATTCTCAAGTAATGGCAAAAAAATCCTCCACGCGCGAATTTTATCTATCAATTTCATATGAACAAACAAATGGGGCGAACGAGACTGTTTATCATTTCCGATATAGTAGTTTTATGTAAATGACACCTACTTTTAAACTGTCGTAATTTTTAGATTCCGATTGGAGTTTCCCCTTCGCGTATTTGTTATCTCCCAGAGAAAATGAATATACTCAATCTTGTGATTTATAGCTTGTTTTTACGTTACTGTAACTTGCGTTTTTGTATCGTGCCATTTCCTAATCAAACCTAACAAAACCTAAGAATATATTTACTTAGACTATATACCAGTGTTTTTCAAACTGTGGGTCGCGACCCCCAGGGGGGTCGCGGCACATGTCCAGGGGGGTCGCGAAGCTCAGCTTTGAAAGCAGACTTATGGAAAGCAGACTTCTTTTTATTTAATTTAGAAATAATCCAATCCCGTAAACTTTAATGGTCGTTAACGTACATATCAATAAAATAAATCATTATTAGGTAGATAGGAAAACTGTATTTATTAAACTGTATTATATAGTATATACGTTTACTATAAATTAATATACGTTTGAAATGATACCTACTGGTAACAAACACTTGCCAAGTCCTGCAACCAAATTTCTATGCAGGGATGGTGGGGGGGGGGGGTCACTTACCTCTGCAGCTTACTGTACATATATGTACCTACTACCTACGTGTGATATTTATCTAAGTAATATACTGACGTTCCTAGAGAATTCAAAAGATGTAAAAGACTGAAGAAATTGAATCCAATCTCCTACAGTCATTTTTCCTTACAATCGATGTTTCCTCATAAATTATTTGCTAGACTTAATTCTCAATGGCGGAGATATAAATAATTTTCACTCGGATTTCTTAAGCGTTCATGCACGCGGGGAATAAATGCTTCATCTCTGCTTCGCTAGCAATAACTCAGCGGGATCTAGACGAAAACACAAGGGAACGGTGTGTTTACAGTAAAAGCTTTGTAAGGTAAAGTTGAATCTGACTTTGATTAACCATATCTAGATAAAAGATAAGATAAGATAAAACAAGAACAAATCAAGTGTCATTTGTAAATGACAAGTGGCACTTTAAATGCGGGATTAGATATGATATGAAGCCTGACCAGTAATATATGATCATTGTCAAGAGGGCGCTGTTGTTCTCATGTATAGGGTAACAGTTCAGTATAGTATGAAAAAAATTGTTTTAATAAAATTCCGCAACATGGCGCGTGATCGTATATTTCTGCTCAGACTAACAGACAGGTAGGTAAATAATGACATATTGTATTTGTTTTATTTCAATTTCTCGTTTTCATTATACAGCATGCTGAAAGGCACTTTACATAACAAATAAAAGGTACACAACAAGCAAGGGTTTTTGTCATCTTGAAATTGTACCTCATCGAGGACGATTAAAATATAAGGCTACCAGGGCCATCACGCATCTAAAGGGTAAATGATTTAATTATGCGCATAGCATTGTGAGCGCTCCACTTAATTTGATTGCCAGTGACACCTATATGCAAATGATACGTTACGTTTAATTGAATTTCTTTGTTTCATCGAAGTGGGAATCCTTGATGACTTTTGGGATGCATTATTTAATGCGTGTAGGGAATATATTGGAATTAATTTATATCAACCAAGTTAACAAGTATTTCACGTCGTAACTCGCATCTAAAATAAAATCTTGATAATTATAGGTATAAGTATGTAAATAATAAAAAGTGTGTGACACTAAATAAAGCTAGGTACGCGATAACTACGAAAATATAAATGGTGAAGTGACTACACCTGACAACGTACAAGCTTTTTAAATACTAAATTATGTTTTCCATTTTTCCTAGAGAGCTTTACGAGAGGTGTAGGGTTGGTGTAACTTTATTCGATGTTCATAAGCGCATTGTAATATGCCTACTTGAATAATAAACTATCTTTATGTTTACAAGTAACACTGTATACTTGTTATTTGTATCACAAATTCCTTATCTTTTCATTGCACTTGAGTGTGTTGTAACTATTTTTATACTGCTTAATTTAATAATTATTACTAGGCGACCCGTCTGCTCAGTTAGCTCCTGTATCATAAAAAGTAAACTAAATAAGCAAAATTCCTTGTATTAATTTAGTTGGCTACGACTCACTAGAAACTTGCTTACTTCATTATCTTTTAATATAGACAATATACCGGGTGTGGCCTGTAATATGAGCAAAAAATTATACTGTAGGCTGTACTCTTCATACTGACCAACATTTGTTTAGCGACTTTTAAAAATAACTTGTGGTTTGATTTTTAATACTTACACTTTAAAGTTTATTCTAAGACGCAATGTATTGCGAATTATGTTATGTTTAAGGCATGACAAGCAACGTCAATCATAATGATATGGCGTGGCGATGGCATCCATTGAAAATAATATTTATTTTGTATGAAAAATAACGAGCCTAAATACTATGAGACTTCATAATTTTTAATAGTTGTTGAACAAAAGTATCACCGCCGTTTGAGGAGTACAATCTATGTTTAAATTATTTGCTCGTGTTACAGGCCACACCCGGTATGTATAAAATAATTAGTTTAAAGAAAAATTCATGTTCTGTAAGTATAATTTTAATATCAATAGGTACATTATTTTACCTAAATACGAGTAAACTCAATGTAGTACTATTTGTTTACAATGTACAGTCGCCATCAGATATATCGGAGCGGCCGAGGTGCTCAAAAATATCTGAACGCGCACTCTAACTCCTTGACAATAGAGGCGTGTTCAGATATTTGTGAGCACCTTGACTGTACAATCATCCTTAACGATTGTTGTTGTTACAGTAAAATTAACTGTTTTTATGATAGTATTATTTTTTTACTGGTCACGACATTGGATCTCAATGCAAGGTTCTGTTATTTGACAATAAATTTATAGGCTTTTGTCTGGCGTATTTATGTTTACATTACAAATGCTTCGATGACTTTTGTTTTAATTAAGCGCTATTGGCTGGTTCTAAGTCAGTTACTTTGTTAACATAATATAACATTATTGAAAGTTAACAAAAAAATCAATCTACAGCACTTTCAAATGTTCTCATTTCATTTATGTATAAATTTGTCATCTGCTCATTTTATTTATGTATAAAATATTAACTAAGTATCAAAAATATTTGTAACATTTTTCTAAGACTTACATCATACAAATTTAAAGAAGTAGGTTTTAATATGCTGATAAAGATAAAGTAAATATACGAAGTTTCAAATCCTATTATTTTATGATGTTCACAGGAAAGTCGAATACTTAATTCTAACTCATAGGTATAAATTTCATAATATGAGACACAATTAGCCGTATAGAAAATACAGGTGTCATGTATTGATACTATTTAGAAAAGTATCTGTCTTCTATCTATGAAAATTTATTTTTCAATTTATTATCACCAAATTGCAATTAATTCTTAAATAGTCAAAAAGTTTACGATTCACTAAATATTATCACAAATTTGAGATTAATGCGTAAACTTTCGTCATTCACACTTGAACGAACACAGTTCGTACAATCAAAAAGTACGTAACGTATAGTTAAGTGAAGTCACACCGACTGACTGAAATGACAAAATTTTACATTTACATATTTTAACAATCATACATAAGTTTCTAAACATTATTTTCCCGCATCGTAGAACGAATCCAGTCCATGTAACTTGCTACAGAAGTGTAGACTCCAGGCCACCCATCCCTGCCGCAGCCATAGCCGAAGGACACTACGGCCACGGACTCATACACTCCCTTGCTCTTGGCTCTCATAAGAGGGCCTCCGGAGTCACCTCTGCACGCGTCTTCCGAGAACACCCCTCCAGCACAAATTTGCTTGTCTCCGAGCTCAGCACCCAATGTGCGGTACTTTTGAGCACAATTGTCTTTTTCATAAATGGGTAGTTTCAGTTTCAGCTTGATTGGGCTGTTGCGTCCTGAAATATAATTAAGTTTTATTTATAACTAGAGTCTGCCCGCGACTTTATTTATTTATTTAAACTTTATTGCACAAGCACAGGAAAAATGTACAAATGGCGGACTTTGTATGCGTGAAATGATTGATTAAACACCGGCCAATTGCGAGTTGGAAAAAACTACCCTATGTCCTTCCCTGGGCCACAAATTATCTCGTCCCTAATTTCGTCTAAATCGATGAAAAGGTGATAGGTAGGTATGAAAGCGCGAGTTTCTTTAAATACACTCACTTTATCTAGTACTAACACTATAAGTACAACTTGTTACATAGCGCTGTGTGTATTTTTAGTAACACGTTTTACCAGAGCCCTCGTAAAGCCACCGATTATTTCTTGGAATCGCCAGAATGCTAGTAAAATCAATAGTGTACGTACCGTTTAAGGTTTTTCCCCAGCCGGCGACGTAAACGTCATTGCCCACCGCCAACCGCGCCCGGCCGTCCGGCAGGCAGATAGGCTGCACGTAGTCTGAACAAAAAAACAATAGGTACATCATCTCAGCGGTTCTCGAACTTTTTTGGCGACGGAACCCTTTTGGCAAGCGAAATATTTGACGGATCCTCAAATAAATAATGTAGAACTGAAATCGCTTATTCCCAATGAACATATGGTAATATAAGATCTTAGATTACAAGCATTGCGTCCCATGATACATTCTGTCTAAGCAGACGTGTGAAAATAGTTGTCAGTGATTGGATCACTCAGTCATTTAAAATTAATTAGATTATCAAGTAGGTACAAATAATTTAACATCAACTAACAAGATTTAATTTAATGAAGAGTCAATAGTATGAAAATATTTCAATTAAAGTTAGAAAAAAATAGGATAATTGTATAGGATCTTCATATGTCAATTATTATTTTAAAACGTATGCAATAAAAATGTTAGTTCGTCACTATTGAACTGTGGACCGGACATACAGAGAGCGGGTTATTCTTTGTCTTTTCGTTTTTTCTCGCAGAGCTTATTTGCGGAACGGAGAGGCTTTATGGAACCCTAGGGGTCCACGGAGCACACTTTGAGAATGGCTTTGATCGTCTTATAAACTGGTTGTAGTAAATAAGAAGATTCTGCTTGCAAATTAATGTGCGAAGATTTTCTATATGTACTTTTGGTAAACCTTTCTGTATGATCGATTTATACGTTATAGATTTGTAATATTATTTACTTGGATTTATAATTTATACGTTCTCTGGATTAGCCTCAGTAATTTATTTTTCCGGGCCTTTTCTGTTTTATTGACGACAATTGTTGTTCAATTTTCGTCAATAAAACAGAAATTTAATGTGCAAACATCCACAGCTTCTCTGTAAAACCGAGCGCACATACACATATGTAAGTGCTATTTAATAATAATTGACACCTTACACTGACAATGTGATGTAAAGTCGCAATCGATATATGTAAGTATCGGAGTAGCCGAAATGCTAAAAAATATCTGAAGACGCACTCTAACGCCTTGACAATAGAGGCGTGTTCAGATATTTTCGAGCACCTTCTCCGCTCTTATATATACAATGGCGACTGTACATTTCGGTCGGAAGGTAAGTAACGACGGTAACTACCGTCAATATTTACATGTTGAACCAGCAATGCGCGGTGAATTTTCAATGTTATGCGTGGTGAAACAAGGGCCAGGATATCTCAGGACTGGGCTTACGGGCACTACGAATGGGGCCAGTACAGCGGTGTGACACCGCTGTAACGCGATTGGTTGATAAGTTCGCATCACGCGCGCGTTTGGTCGTAACTAGTTGCGTCAGACTGCACGATTGGCTCAAATTCGTGAGTGACACCGCTGAACTTAATAGTACCATTTTTAGTGCCCGTAAGTTTAGGGCCCGTCCTTAGAGATATTCGTCAACTCCCAGGATAGTACAAATAGTCCATACAGTAAAAGTTAATTATTTGAAATTAGAACAATTTAATATTGCTACTTACAAGTATATTTAGCCCGTTGTGCTAGCCGAACTAGAGCGATGTCGTCCGCCCTGTTCTTGTTCTTGTCGTGGTAGCCGGGGTGCGGCAAGCCAGCTTGCACCGGTATCTCCTGCGGCAGGTCTGCGCATGAGTCGTCCACGCAATCCACGTCGCTTTGGGTGTCATACTCGCCAAGCCGGACGGTGGCACTGTAAATAGAATAGGCTTTTCAAGTGTTTGAGCAAAACCGGTAAAATGAGCGTGTAAACTCGCTTCGGTCTCGGTCTCGGTCGGTAAAGTGGGTGGAATACATTTTTGACACAAAAAGAGGATTTTAGTTACATTTACGTCCTTACTTTTATCGACTTGGGGGCGATAGCAAATTTATGGGGTTTTTGAAACATGTAGTCTCCATTGTATCACACAGCACCTATTCTGGGTTTGTATAAGTCTAAATTAGGCTAGAATCACCCAAAATAAAACATAGATATATTTTGATATCGTATCCGACTACCTACTTATATTCCGGGTGCTCGTCGAAAAACAGCAGCAGACGGGCACCCGGCACCCGGAGCAGTTTGTATACCAAAGGCTATTGCCGCGAAAAATGGGAAAAGGCTTCAAAAATAAAATAATAAATAGAATAACGAAAACATAAGTACTTAATACTGGCGTATACAAGCGATGTTAATAATTAGTATTATAAAAACAGACTTACAGCGTGCCTACTTCGCGGTTGATGGCGCCAGTGACGCAGTGTGCCGCAGTCAACACGTACCGATGGTTGATGAGGACTCCGCCGCATTGGTACGTTATCGTCCTGTTGGCTGGAACAGAATTGGTCTACATTAATATGTCATCATTAAAATATATGTTATGAGATTTCATAACGTAAATTTTAATGATTCACAAACTCGATCTTAATCCATAAACTTCAAGATGAGTACATGCGTTTTTTAATCCTTTAATAAATATATTCTTAAATACCTAAACAAACAAGTTTTTTTTAACTTCTTTAAAATCTATTTTAATGTTAATTTATTTTAATTAATAAAAATAGAATGTATTATTAAGCAAGCAAGGAAAAGGTTAAAAGTGATAAAAAAACGTTTAAGATAACATAATGTTGTCTGGAATTATCTTAGCCTTGAACGCACGTTATTTCGAATCATTATCTATTTTATTGGCTGGTAAAGCACAAAGAACAACCTACATAAGTTGGTATAAGTACGGTTATACAGGGTATTTCCAGATCATTAAGTATCGCAATAACTATGTACCTACTGGTACAATGTTTATTTCAATTTAATATTACAATTCACCACAAGTGACGTTTTATGTTGTCATGTAAATACTCGTCAAGTGATGAATAAACCCTTTTTTACTCACGCGCAATGAATTTGGCGAGAATGTTTGTTCAGGACTTGAAAACTGGATATTTGCACATGGTAGAGAATACTTAAAACTTTTTGGTTGATATTGAAACGACGCCCGTAAGGTAAATCCGAGTGCTTGACGCTGTTCCATTATTCCTACTTTAAAACTTAATTAAATTAAGGTTATGGTAATAGAGGTAGCAAATAATACGCTGTCAAATAATTGCAGTCTAGCTGTAGAGACACTAAAATGGCGATAAGTACCTTATAATTTTATATCCTTTTACTTAGCACCTATTTTTAAAGAGTTTCTATAAATTATGGTACTTATTTGAATTCATATCTTGTAATACATATTATGTTTTATAATTTCCCCCTGTGTTTGATTAAAATTTGGCACATTTAGATAGAACTATACCCTAACAGGGTATAGTCTATCAGGGTATACCCTAACAGGGTATAGTTCACGGTGTTACAGGGTTCATGTGAACACTAGCTGTAAAATGCCCTTTGTAAGACCTTATGTAACACATGATTATAAATGCAAATAAATGAATTATGAACCAGCATCAGCAGTAAAAGCGTGTGTAACAAAAATAATATAATCATGTTTGAAAATGACGTTTAATTTAACTTCAGCATTTTTTGCTACTAGGTCACCTACTTAAGGTGGGTACTTTTTGAAATGATACATTGATTGTATTTCTTTTTATGCCATTTTATTATTTAAGGTTAATAGTGTCAATCGTCGAAAATACTTACGGGTTCTGTACCCCAACAAAGCCATCCATGGGAACTCATCGAGGTCGGTGAACTGGCCGCCATAGATCCGGTCTCCATTGGTGTCAACGCCGCATTCGCCGCTGGGGGATGGAGATGAATCTTCGTCCTCTACAGAAGTTACCTGGCCGTCGTTGGAACTGGGTGGGCGCGTCGGTCTAGGTCTTTGCTATAAATATACAATATAATACATTTATAAACTTTTTTTTTATTATAATCTGATCGGAAATTTGCCCTAATAGTCACACCTGATGGAAAGTGAAGACAGGGCCTAAGATGGAGCTCACCGGTTCAGTAATAGTCTATTCACTCTTGCTTTAAAGAGAAAAAGAGAGAGAGAGAGAGAGAGATTTTAATTTTAGGTACTTTAAGTTTTTATTTTATTTTTTAATTGGGGTCTTACCAGGCGTAGCTCACTCCGCGATTTCGTCGCTTTGCTACTGGTAGCTAAAAGTACATCCGTTCCACGCTAATTTTGGGGAAAGCCATAAGCCGCGTACTATTATTGATTCTGTGGTCTTACTTGTTAAAATTAATGAATTTGTAACAGTCTTTAACTATGTACAGTCACCTGCAATAATATGTCACTCTTCGAAGGCCGCAAAAATATGTGACACGCTCTTGTGGCTCTACAAATAAGATCGTGTGTGATATTTTGCGGCCTTCGTTGTATAACATATTATTGCAGGTGATTGTACGTCTCGCTGAAGATAAGTCATGTAAAGATGCACTATTAATAACAACTCCACGGCCGATTCGGCCACGGCGACTGCTGACTGCTATCAACTCCGTTGCTGTCTCTGGTGTGCTCGCAAGTGGCTAACGTAGCCGATCTTGTTACTAAAAGTCACGTAAAGAGTCATGTAAGTGTTTGGCGGGTTTACCGTAGGTTGAGCCGGTTGCTGCTGCTGAGAAGGCAAGGGGCCGCAGCACACCTTGGGCTCATAACCATCGAACCCACACGAGGACTGCCTCAGGAAGCTGACCACGTTCCCGGGCAGTGGACGTTGCTCGAAGGCTGACAATAGCGGCTGACAGTTGTATAGAGACACGCAGTCGCTTTCAACTCCTAGTGGCGTACGGCAGGACGAATCTAATGAAAAAGAGTTTTAACTGATAAGGTAAACGTACTGGTGCTCGACGACGTCCCAGTACATGTCATCTTGATACTTAAGGCATTGTCAATAGAGGTGACAGCAAGGTGTCATCTATTGGGCATTAGCATGTCGAGCACTAGTACGTTTACCTTATTAGACAATGCTATCGTTATTATTTAATGTACTTAAGTATAACAACAACAGAAGATACTGGTTCTTTAAATAAATATTAGTTTATGTCAATAAAAAGTATTATACGATAAACGACCAATAATTTAAACTAAATTGCGGACATTGTGTGCGCGAAGAATTTCGTACATTGACCCGTCTGTTACTGTCTCTATCGCACGCGCATAATTTTATAACTGTCCCGCTCACACAGTGGTATTGACTGTCGCCGTCATGGGCGGGACAGCAATACATATCATTACGTGCGTGCGATAGAGTAAAGAACATGCGGGTCAATGTACGAAATTCTTTGTGGTCCGCGTCCTTACTTTATGCGCAGAACTTTCCGAATTAAAAAAGCAGTACAATAAAATACATTGTTTTAGTACATGACGTCATATAGTTTTATCAAAACTATTGATATTTACTTCCGAACTGTACCGGTCTTATATACTCGAGCTGTGTAATTACAAATACCAGTTTAACGGCAAACGATTGAGTCTAACGTGATAGCATTGATGAGAATCAGGTTTGCACTAAGTAGTCTAAAGGATGATACGAGACCAAGTGCAACACCTTTTTAATTGAGATTTCAAGTATCCAATTACAATGTACTTTATTAAACTGCAGCCTAACGGCTCGATTCGGGAAATGAATTAGAGATCCACTAGATATGAAATAGTAAAAATATGTGACTTTCCACGGGAAAAGGCACCTTATTGCTGCTGGCGCTTACGGTATTATTAACGCCGCTCCAATATTCAGACGGGGCAATGGTACGTTTTGCCATGGAACGTCACATATCTTTACTATTTCATATCTAGTGAATCTCTAATTCATTTCCCGAATCACGCCGTAACTTTACGTGGAGTAAGTACCTACTTTGTGCATACGTAGGTCGTAGAAGTGTTTGGAACTGGGTACAACATGCTAAACTTTACGCTCTGTAGCGAACGAAACATAACTGTCACTGTCGCACTACTATGGCAGAGTGATATAGTTAGACCGTAAAAAGTCTGCAGCGATTTTGATAGCCCACGCAGTGCAAGTGTCATTTTAAGCCTTTATAAGGCAGAGGGAATATATTTCCCACCTGATTATGAACTTTATTTCAAAGTGGTAGAGTTCAATTCTGCGTAATTCCTGACACCCATATATATATGCCTTATAAAGGGTACTTACAAACAAACAACTTCACAAACAAACAAACAAACAGGGTTAGGATACAAACTTCTATGAAATTATGACGTATAAATAACACTTACACTGCGTGGGCTATCAAATCCGCTGCAGACTTTTATTGGTGTGACTATAGAGGGACACAAAACGCTTCGTTGTCGTAGCGCAAGCGATTGTCACCTTGACTAGGCACTGATCGATACTGTCTACAAAAATAAACGATAAACGTCACAATCATAAATTATGATGTCTATCTATTAATAATTCAGTGAAACTCGTTATAAAAGACATGTCACACCGTAGCGATCTTCTTAGTCACAATATCAATATTTCTGTTTAAATTAAGTATTAGGCATTCTATTATTTTGTGTTTATCGGTTCCCTAATACTTACACTCGAATTAATTTATTATTCATTAGGTACTTATAGCCTATATCATGATTTCACAGAAAATTAATACCGTCTCAAATTGTTTGTTATACTGGCACTCGTCATCACCAGGATATCACCATTACAAATATTTGTATAAACAAATTGATAACCTCTAAACACTGATTTATTATCGTTCTAAATGCACTTTGCCTTGTTCGTAAGTAGATATTTTATTACATTTAGATAACTCTCATTTACCTTACAAATAAAACAATTAATATTTTGATATTTATATAATATGACAACTGCTAGAGAGATGTAGCATTAGATAGACAAAGAAAAGGTAATAAATAGCATTTAGTGCTATTTACCTGTCCATACATTTTTGAAGTGATAAATATCTTATTAAAACTTGGATCAATTACTTACCAACGAACAAAAAAGCATTTATTAACCTTAAACTAGCTTTTAAAGTCATAACACCTACACCGCATAAAAACCCATAATAACGAACACACAACGTCAAAACCGGTTGTTAATCCTAAATATCATCTCTAAACGACTTATTTAATATGTTATTGTTCAACTTACGTGCGTAATTCCATAGCAAGGCAAAACACAATACCTTTAATTTCATTTTTTAAACTAAAACAATGATTTCGCGAAGGAGTAATCGTTTGTTTAAGACGTTAAGTCGTTATGCCGAGCGCGGCAAGTTACTTGGCAGCGCTTGCCACACTGATACTGGTCTCTGAGGTTGACTTGAACACATTTAAGTATAGGATCGGATCATAATTATTATCTTGTTTTTCCTACCGACGCTCTTGTTCAAAAAACGCGATGATGCAAAAAACATTCAGATGCTCCGCTAATAATACTGGCAAATATATGTAAATAACGTTACTAGGCTAGAATGGCTAGATTTTACTTACACTTTAAAACAAATTTTAATGATGTGATTTTATAATCCCCTCTTGCTTGTGTGTACTGCCACTATTGCATTACTTATGTACTTATGTATTGTTACTTGATTATAAAATATGTAGTTTAACATAAAATAAATTAACAGGTTATATATTATTATGGATGTGTTACATGATCAATGGGAGGCTTACGAAATTTGGCTCCCAAAAAACATCGACACTTGAGCTACAGCTATTTCGTAATGTCGGTGCTGTTTTAATATTATAAAAAGCTGTTCCGTTACGAACTATTCATTTACCTAGCAGAATATAGCCAAGTACGCAAACCTGGTATAAAAAAATAATTAGATAAACCTATAAATAGGTCCGTAAGATTTACAATGTATGTCCCGTGTATCCTCATTACTTGCGACCTTTTAATATTCCGAGGATGGAGCCCGCGGCCAGTTACGTATGCGTCATCTCTAATCGAGTACCTAGTATTCGGATTTACCTGTTGAGGATAACCAACATTTTCCTATAGTGTTCGGTACTTACACGTACAGTTGAATTCTTAACTAGTCAGTCAAATCTACCGATAATTCAAGCTTAGTCTAATTAATTTCATTACAATCTGTTAGTGGACCTACTAAAATTAATATGCGACAACTTAGCAATCAGATGAAACAAGGAAAGTCTTGTCCTCCTACGCCCACCCTGCCGATCTAAGAAATAGTGTCTGCTTAGTAACGACGATTAATTGTGTTGTGTTCATTTTATTAAATGGATACTAGATTGTCCTACCATATCTCCAATATGCCTCAGAAACGTGGTGTGTGTAGGTATCGGAAGCATTTTTTCTAGTTACATTGCGGACTGTTGGTTACGTCCCATTCAACCGACCGATCAAAACCCACAATGTAATGAAACCCGCATGCGAGTTCTCGCATCGTCTAAATGAACCCTTGGGCATGGGCGTCCACTGGTCCGATCGTGTTAGGATCGAAGAATAGGTAAATATTTGGTATAATATAAAAACTATCTCTCTAAATCCTAAATCGGATGACACAAAAAACGTCCACCTATCGACCCAGTGCCCAATCAACCAATTTGTCGCCAAGTGGGGCGCAATTTCCTCACAATTCGCTTAACGATTAACGACATTAACTTTCATGCCGCGTCGCTAATTGCATTCGGCCCCCATCTCCAGTACATTTGATTATACAGTCGTTACTTCGCGATAAATGTAAATACATCTTGGGCTTGATGATTGTAAAACGTATTATCTGTGCCGAATTACTCGAGAAAAATTAAAAAGTTAGTTAATTGTGTTTAAAATAAAACTTGATTATAAAATATTGCAGCCGTTAGCTTGATATTTATTTTCAGAAACAATATTACCACTTAGTTATCCAAACAAACTTATACAATAGGCAAGTAAAGTTACTTGGTCCTTACTGTATCACATAATTATTTTCGTTTTACTAACTGGTAATTCAATGATTCTAAATTAGTTTTTTTTTTGTTCAGCACCTAAGTATGTAATTAGTTTAGTTTATTTATTTCATAATGATAAATTACAGTATAAATTATTCTTACGCTAATCTATATGACTTTACATTATGATCGCCAATATGGAATGGATAATGGAATGGATAACTCACTAGTATTGCATTGTATCATAGTATATAGGTAGGTATTACCTGTGTGCTAGTACATTTTATTAATTTTAATATTTTACACGAACAAAGTCAGTAAATTCAGCAACAAATCGTTGTGAAGTAACTGAAGCACGTATTCAATCGAACGCCTGGACAGAGACCGAAAGGACTGGGTACTACTTTCGCAGCGCGCGACAAATGTCGCACGCTGTTTTTCGTATTTGTACTGTCGCGAAATCTTAGAATTTACATAGATAAATATTCAACATTCACTTACATAATACTAGGTACCGAAATGTAATAGGTACCTGATATAATTAATCTGATATTTTACACATTTCGCTCAGTTTATTATATGATGATGATGACATTGATTCAGTGTAAAATCGTAGTAGGCGTAGCTATTATAAAATCAGACAACATAAACAGTTCTTTTTTTTTCAAAATCAATCTTCTTCAATATATATACAGTGCTACAACCAAACGAAACTAATAACTAGCTTAAATCTAAAATAGGCCCGTGAGGCATTGTACCAAGGATGCTGGCGGCATTTCCCCGCTGTATCGCAATACTGATACGTTGTGCGAGGTAGCCGCCAGCTCTTCGGTCACCAGTTACGTCAACCAGACGCTTCGCGATTTCTACGAACAACTTATGCGCGCTGGGACCCCATGGACCTAGAGTTTCAACTCCAAATGGTACAAAATGGTACTCTCTACCGACAGTTCTTTTTAAATTCCTTAATACCCTTATCTTTATACAAATACGAATTCAAGCTTACTTATGCATTTAAAATATTATGAATTACTAGGTACTAGTAAGTACCTATGCGGCATATTAATTTCAAAATAAATACAAAGCTAAATCCCGTCATTCGTTGTTGTTCAATATAGGTATTATATTTTATCCCTAATGACGTTTATGAATTACCTACTAAGAAATCCGGAATTTAATAATTTCAACATTTAACATATTTTTCCTCGTTTTCTGAACTAACTTGCCAATAACAAAACAAACATAAGAGCAATGCGCGGATCATTTCGCTTCAATGTGTCGTTGACATATTCCTTTTAAGTGTAATATTTTTACCACCTTCTTATCCTAAACATACAAAATAGCCCCCCAAACGGTCGGACTCCAGAGAATCCATGATAAATTGGCGATCGGCGGCACTGGAGAGGTTGTGGCCTCTTCTGCTGTCTCAAAAGCTTACGTAAATAATTCCGACGAGACTCCAACTAGAACTCAAACTTGTCGTGTAAGTACCTACCTATGCAGGGTGAAATTTGGTCCTTTTTAGGGTTCCGTACCCATAGGGTAAAACGGGACCCTATTACTAAGACTTCGCTGTCCGTCCGTCCGTCCGTCCGTCCGTCCGTCCGTCCGTCCGTCCGTCCGTCCGTCCGTCTGTCACCAGGCTGTATCTCACGAACCGTGATAGCTAGACAGTTGAAATTTTCACAGATGATGTATTTCTGTCGCAGCTATAACAACAAATACTAAAAACAGAATAAAATAAAGATTTAAATGGGGCTCCCATACAAACAAACGTGATTTTTGACCAAAGTTAAGCAACGTCGGGAGTGGTCAGTACTTGGATGGGTGACCGTTTTTTTTTTGCTTTCTTTTTTGTTTTTTTTTTGCGTTATGGTACGGAACCCTTCGTGCGCGAGTCTGACTCGCACTTGCCCGGTTTTTATAAGTCGTGACAATGAGTTGTGATAAGAGTTGTATTGTGTCTTTAATTATAACTTATACTTAATTATCTTAGGCGGACCCCGTCACAGTACGCGACAAACGCTAGGAGGATGATGATGATGATGAATTATCTTAATATAATAAAAGAGGTCAGGTACATGTAAATATTCTAGACTGTACCTATCATAAGATTAAGATTTACAAGTATTTAAAAATCACTCTGTATATGTACCTACTTGACGTTCGTAGCATTGTTAACAACCTTACCTTTTAGACCGTAGTTTGAGTGTCACTTTGTAGCGGCCTTTGTAAATTGTTTATGTCTTTTTAGATGCATTTGTTTTACTTCTTGAAAGTTACAGATGTTTCTTTTAGTTATTCAAGAGCTTTCATGAAGTAATGCATGAAGTTTGCCTGAACGATAATTTAGTTTTTAATTAAGTGCCACTCAAATAATTTTACTACTACGGTCTCGGTTCTACCAAAAGTAAACAATTATAAGCTTTGTTTAACTACCGTTAATTTGTCTCAGATGTATTAATCGCCGCCACGTGGTAAGCTCGGTTTTTATAAGTATAACGCATATAAAAATGATAGGTCGATTACACAATTCTTATACACGTCCTACCACCACCTGTCCATCCAACTTATTTTTCTAGACTGAACGGATAAGGCAATCAAAGTATCATTTTAGTATTTTTTTAGTTCAATTTATTACTGTCATTGTATAATCATGTACAATCAATCAAATGCCCTAGCAAGTTAGGATTTAAACTGAAAATCGAAAACGTCGTAAAATATTGAAATATTTTCGTTACCCGAAGTGTCAGACTTGTTATCGATGGCGTCTTAATATTATTTACGAGCGGCCAGCGCTCACTGACGGCGGTGTTTACTCCCTGCTTGATGCATTGCGCTACTATGCTTGAGCGAAGGATTTTTGATAAGTTCTGAGGCAAATAAGGATTGTATGCATAAGTATTTTACATTTCGTTGCTATCCCATCTCAGTTGTGTGCACATGTAGACGCAATAATACCTATTAATTGATATAGTTGATTTAATACAAAACTATAAGCGTATGTTTAATGTTTGAACGGTTAGTCCGTATTATAAAGAAAAGGCAATAATGTAGTCAAGCAAAAAATGTGCTGTTTCACAATCATTTTGACATTGCAATGCCCGTTTCGTCTATTTATTGTACATGGTGTGGCTGACCATGGGGATTTAAATCTAGGGCTTGATTTTACTCGCTAAACTGAGCTACTTTTACTATGGGACCAACCCTAAAATCGGGGAAAAATATTTGGCTTTTCCATAGAAAACGTTGACATCTGATCAGCCAAAATGTATGAAAAGGTAAAAAAAAAATCGGTATTTCGGGGTTGGTGCCATAATAAAAGTAGCTCAGTTTAGCGAGTAGAATCGAGCCCTGGATTTAAAGTCCCGTGGTCAGACACACCCTGTATATGTAGATGTGTCACCTGACCAAAGACGTTGACAGTGTCAATAATACTCGCAACCGCTATCGAATTCTTGTTATAATTTGATCTGAGATGAATCAAGCATTGTATAAAGTATTGAATTTTTAATTGATCGACCAAATAATATACAAATTAAAAAGTCAGTAACGCACTTTAGCAGTGACTTTAGTTATCGATTTTATGTAAATGTAAGCAAATGTTCAATTAGTTGAAACGTTAAAAAATACTTCGACGCTAAAAGTTAACTAAATATTGTCACTGGCAATGTTTTTCGGGGCAAACAGCCCTAAGTATTCTGCTTATTTGACGCATTAAAAATCAATCGATAACGTATTGAATTGCATTTCTTGCGCCCACGTACTCTGCGTAACAACATACATGTTAATTAACAATATTCATGTTGGATTAGTATTATATCGGCATTATATTTCCGTTCTATTCGACACCAGTATTTAGTAGTCCCAGAATACTTACGTTAAAAGCTTTTGAGTGTGTGTATTGATACAAATGGGTGTCGTCGGTAGATCGAACGGGCAGTAAATCACGTTGGGAACAAAAACGTTATTTGTGCACCGATGTTAATGATTGCGGGCCCGGTTTCTCAATCAGGAGGCCATGTTTCGAGGTAAATAAATGGGTGAGAGTGTAGACAAAATAGACTGAAATTAGAATAGATAATGGCTGTAATAATGGTTATAAATGCTTTTGCGGAAACGGCAATCAAAGCTTGGAGCTTCCCAAGGAGGTATATATTTGATAAACTTAGTACGATTATTTTTTTATGGTACATTTCCACGTTTTTATAGCGCTCACTGTCATATAATTAAGTATAATTTTGTTATTTATGATGCACCATCTCATTGTCATGAATCATGCCATAAAAATATGTACCTCATCATAGATATTGTATCAGATATCATTATGTAAGTACTAACTTTGTAGACGTAAGGCCACTACCGACTAGGCCCTAGCCTACCTAAGGCGGTTTAAGCGTCGCAGTTTCGTATGCACGAACTACAAAAACTGTTGAACTATACATAAAAACTTAATACTTAACTCAACAAAACTTTTCGAAGTTGCAAATGTTGGTATAGGTCAAAGTTTATTATTTATATTTTTTAGATGAAAATGAATGTGAATAAGAATTATATGACCGGCTACAAAAATAATTAAGTGTAGTAGTAAACTGGTTCTACATGATACCTACACTCTAGCTAGAGCAAGAAAAAAGGTGTCGCTTTGTACGGTCATTTTCATTTACGCAATTGAGTGTATTTTGACCAAAGTTTTACAGTAATACACAATAGCCCAATCTTCTGACCAGCCAAAATTCATACAATAGCCCGTACGCCGACCGTGTTGGGACCGATTTACGAGTATCTATTTATACCCGTGAATGGGTTCTAGCTAGGTGTATTACATAACAGCAAACTTCTCCAAAGGGCCTCTACGTGTTGGATCTGTATCCCCACGCACGCCTATCAAATGACCGGGATGTACTTATATACCCGACTTTATAAAGAGAAACAAATAATAATAATAATATTTAAGCCCACGATGTTTGTAGACGAAAGCAAAGGTAATTAATAAAAAAAGTCTGTCGTACGCTTTTGAGCTTAACTTCGATAAATAAAAGTTTAGCGAACATTTCCGAGCCAATTTTCACTTAAGTTTGCGTCGGCCTTTCGGAAGTAAAGGAAATAGGAATCATTATTTACCGTCAGCTTTAACAACTGGGTTTATACCGACCGCACAAGCTTATAATGTTGTCAATAAAAATTTGTGTACCTAAAACTTATATCGTACAAGTAAAACTTACATCAATATCCTTGGCCGACTGTAATTACTATAGGATTGGTTTATTTATACTTAAATCTTAGTGGGAATTGTCTCAGAGTATAGGATGCACTTATTATGTAAAAACCAATATACGAGTATTATCCTCTTTTTAGGGTTTTACTATTTGTATTTTCTGTCTATGTCTATTCCCCAGTAAATTAAATAAAATAAAATAATCCCAAGGTATATATATGTATATAAATAACTAAACATATACCCTAAATAAAACTACCTACAAATTCTCTGACTTCTTAAATGGCTATTGGAGCTCCAAGTCATAAGAAATTCTTTCTTTTCTTTTATTTCTTAGCATTTAAATGTCATACAATTAATATTTTTGGTTTCTAATGGTCCCAGAAAAACATTTTGATATTAAAACTACATTTTTAGTTAAGGGTGGGTGGGTAAGGGTGCTAAGGTTTTTTTTCTCTGAGGCTTGAACTACGCTAAGCTGCGGGTAAACGCAGTCCGGTCCGGTCGGCAGAGACCCGACTAACTGGCTTGCGCCAATGGGCCGGTAATGATGCCCACGCTGTCTAAACCTTAACAACTAAATTAGGTTTGAAGATTAGCGGTGAATTTGCTTTGGTTTGACTTTAACTGCAATTTCACAAATGTGCTGAAAATATTGGTATTCTAAATTTTTCTAACCTGTGCATACCTACATATTATGTAAGTATAAATTATACAAATTACGAAGGTGCCTAATCGTGAAGTGGATACACTTTATTAAACAATGTAATACATTGGTACATATTAGGGTAACATTCCATTTCCAACGACATCTGCACTACTGTCAATTTTAATATGGAAATTGACAATGACAGCGACGCGTTCAGTACCGGTAGTGCAGCTGCGGTTAGAAATGAAATGTTACCATTAGGATAGCGTTATAAATAATTTTGATAATAGCGCTCCTTATTAAACAATACAATACATTGGAACATATTAGCACAGCGTTAATAATCTTTTTGACAATAGCGCTCTTTTAAATCTAGAGTTCTGCAACCCTAAAATATGTACGTAACGTAGACTTCAAACCAGGAACCATCTTAATGAGGCAATTTAGTTATTTAACGACCGGTCTTTGTTTCTAACAAAAACTCGTACCTACATACCTACTGCAGTTCTAAATATAACTACTCAAACGGTTAAAACTAGCTCATATATTTAATTTTTACGATATGGATCAATTGTGCATTCAATGCACCGCATTGTAAAAAAACACGGGACGAGTAGAAATGATAACTGCACACGTTCATCAATAAACCATTTGTAACTAAGAGTTTTGTTATTAAGTATTAAAATGAGACGATATATTTTTTATACAGTCCACTTACTCATATAAACCGGTGGTGTCATTAAAAAAAATCGCAAAAGAGATTAAAAAGCAGGCACAATCGGTTGCGTCGTTCAAGGAGAGGTTAAAGAAGCTATGGTTATCTGATTTGACTGATTAATTTGTCTATATTTCTATTGTATAGTTGCTTTATATCGTTCTAATTCTTTCCAATTTTTAGTGTATTTTCCCCTTTCCTTTTTGTGTAATATATGTATGTTTATCCTATAAATTTTGTATGTATTTATAGTAGTATACCCTATAATGGACGTGGAACCAGTAATGGGACAAAAAAACATAATTTCTCTAAAATAACTATCTAAAAGTGGTTTATAAACACTGGCTGCATATTATCATAAATAAGAGTCCTAGAGCTGTTTGAGTTTGAAGTTTCATAAAACTTGGTTGTTTTTTAAGAAATTGGCGTCAACCCAAATGTTGTCGTGTCACTGAAAAAAAATACCACTACGAATTCTTAACAACTTCGCTAAGAGAGGCGAGTTAATTTATTAAATTTTAATAAATTAATACTTGATGAAAACTAGAATGTGTTTTGTTAATTGCATTTACCATGAGACAAGGTATACAACACACTAAGTTGTGACTCCACAGATGTAAAAAAATAGTGGTATTTGGCCCAATCCCATTATAGGAGCTGTAAAACTGCGTACCTCCTATGATGGGACAATTGACAGAATGATGCTTGCCACGCCATAATTTCATGTTTAAACAATACAGAAGTAAAATGTAGTTACGAAATATGTCAATCAGGAGGTATTCTCGGACTTCGGATAAATGAATATCGTTTTTCTAAACTTTTATTTAACTTGCCCTGTTAGTTAGTGTGGGTCCAATCTTGGTAACTGAATTTGAGCCACTTTTCGATTTCCGATTCTGTTGAAATTTTGTGTAAGTACGTAATTAAGTATGCAAATCGGATGATAATGCAATATTATGATAACATGGACCTGATCTGATTATGGAGACAGGAGGTGGCCATAGGAACTTTATCGCAATAAACCCTAACTAATTGTGTTTGGGTATATTAGAATTGTCTCGATGGATCTTATACAATAATAATTGGCTCTGGAAAGAAAAATACATTCAGCGATAAAAGCTTATACCAAAAATTTATTTTTTTGCCGTAACTTTATTCCCCATTTCAATATTTTATACTGATAGAGCAATGTCCATTATAGGGGGCCCATTACTGGATCCACGTCCATTACTGGGGGCCCATTACTGGAGCTTTGGTGTCCATGACTGGAGAAAAAAAGCATAGTTTTAATTTGTTAAATATGTGGAAACTAATTGCAGTATCTTTGATACAACACGCCTAAAACATGAAAGACGGATAGGACTTTCATCTTTTAACACGCTAAGCGGTAGACCATTTACATGTATAAGGGAAATATCATAATTACTCCAAATTTCCTCTTAAATGTCCCATGACTGGTGCTGTTACTATATATCCTTTATCTTTCTGGTACCTTGTTGTACATTTTGCTGCATTTGTCACCCTCTTTTCACTCTCTCCTCTCATCTACTCAAAGGTTAACTGGAAGAGATCCCTCAAAGGGATAAGTTCGCCTTTGTACTTCTTGCTAATTGTATGTTATTTTTAATATGTCTTTTTGTACAATAAAGAGTTTACTACTACTACTAAAAAGAAAATTCAGAAAAATCAAACACCATTCAATTACTTTCAAATCAACATTTCAATTCGATAGGCATTTACCGATACACTCCGCCAATGGCTTGCCATTCATCAGAAATCTCGTTCCAAAATAATTGGCATTCCCGGCGGTATCTAATGAGACCGCGCCCTAACTTTATTTCTCTTTACGTTTCAGGAATATCAAATCCAATTATGAATCTCAACTCATTTTATTTAGCATAAAGGTAGTAACCAATTATTTTTTGATGTAGCGTTACGTTGTAAAATTATACAAAATATATATCTATTATATGGTCTACAAATATTAACTTTTCAAAAGTTTAAAACAGTTTCGTACTTCAGTAAATTATTTTTCGGGATACAAAATAAGAACTTCCCAATTTCTGGCCTTAAACAAAACGCATCCAATTACTTGACATCAGGTGTTAGGTGACAATTAAAACAAGACATTACATTTAGGGCAGTACTTTATAGTGGCATAAAGAAAGCGAACCCTGCAAGAGACGTAAATAGCTTATACAGCGACCGTATGTGCCCCTAGACATAAAAGGGAATTAATAAGGCCATTTTGCACAGCGATTCGGCAGACAGATAGCCTGCAGTAAAGCCTTAAGGTATATGCTTAGATATTGAAACTTATTGATCCTAACCTGTATCGATATAAAATCCAATTTAGTACGAGTTTTATTGGAAACGATTGTAAGGATTCAGTCTGGAATCTGAACATTGAAAGTTGGCTGTAAATATTTTGTATTTTCCAGAGCTTTATAACCGAGAGAAAGTATGAAATGTTACAATGTATATATATTTTTAGTGTAAATACGTGTAAAGTTTAATAAAATCGAATAATTAGGAATGGATTCCTGTCGTAAATGATCTGCGGCGAAGAACGGCTCTTGAGCATTTTGTAAAGAGTGATTGGAAAGACGCAAAAGCAAACAAAGCGGCTAGTTGCCACCTCACAACCGTAAGGCGTTTTACGACTTCCACATCCCGAGCGACGTAAGTACTTAGCCGCCCGTATAAACACGAATTCAGATGCCATTTTATCTGCACTAACTATAAAAGTAAAAAGAACGTAAAACCCACCCTTCCCTTGACGCGCCAGTAAATTCGAACACTTTGATTTGCCCATCAAAGTTTCGGGCACTCAAAAATCCATTTTAAAAATACACATTTTATATACTCGGGCGGGATCCATAAGAGAATTGGTTCGGGAAGGGGTGGGTTTATTTTACTTTCCTCTGAATTGATGTCGTTTATCGCTACTGAAGATCTAACGAGCATTAATGCTGAGTTACATTACAACTGAAGGTGCGCTTAGCTAATGATATTTTTTGAATACCAAATCGGAAAGTCAAAAATTTACGAGTAGTGATTTAAATACAAGTCTTATTTAGAATGATTCAAGCTGAGTTGTTTATAAATAATGTGTAGTTTTATGATTTGCTTTTTTTAATTTTACACGTAGGTAGTATAATATTCTAAATTCTGATTTAAATATTTTTCATAACATAATAGTGCCTATTGCAGTGGCAACATTTTCTATTTAATTTTAATATAGGTAGCTATTTTCCCTATTTTTAGTTAATTGGTCGTAACGCGTTATACATTACGTAACAGTAATAACGTAACTAAATAACGAGTTAATATGCGCATTATTATGCCGACATTCGCATTTACAACAATCCATTTATACAGGTTGTTATTGTGAGGTCGGTTTACTTTATGCTTCATTGCCATTGTATTACGCACCATAAAATTAAATCATTACGCCAGGAACATCGTTTGAGGCAAAGTAGGTGTTTAGGGTTATATAACCATAGTTTATCTTCATCTAGCTTTAAAAAAAACGTGTTCTATATTATAGGAAGTATGTGTTACATAAAGAACAATTTTTCAATGAAAGTAATTTGAGCAGTAGTTAATTTTATTTATTCATTTAATATTTAATAAACAAAAGAAAAACTTATCATATAAAAACGGACTTAATGCCAATAGCATTTTCTACAAGTCAACCTAGCAAAGCAGAGAGGTAGTGAGCGGTGTTACTACTGCTGCTATCTACTGACAAAATAAAAAGCACAAAGCGAAATTAAAATTGGACATACAAATACTCGTATATACAATACTTAAATGCAAGATCATAAAAAATGTTAGTCAAGTATTTATCAATTCAAGGTCAGATTTGCATTAGACATAATTTTTAGGGTTCCGTACCCAAAGGGTAAAACGGGACCCTATTACTAAGACTTCGCTGTCCGTCCGTCCGTCCGTCCGTCCGTCTGTCTGTCACCAGGCTGTATCTCACGAACCGTGATAGCTAGACAGTTGAAATTTTCACACATGATGTATTTCTGTTGCCGCTATAACAACAAATACTAAAAACAGAATAAAATAAAGATTTAAGTGGGGCTCCCATACAGCAAACGTGATTTTTGACCAAAGTTAAGCAACGTCGGGCGTGGTCAGTACTTGGATGGGTGACCGTTTTCTTTTTGCATTTTTTTCCGTTTTTTTTTTGCTTTATGGTACGGAACCCTTCGTGCTTGAGTCCGACTCGCACTTGCCCGGTTTTTATATTTATTTTTGGATAATTATAACAATTATGAACCCTTTATGAATGCTACCCGCGATATGAAACAGACTAATCGCCCGCAATCGTTTAACTACGTCTCAAAATTGCTTTACAACCAGCAATAATAAACACACCAAATGTATTATGGACTTGAGTCGTAACAGTTGCAATAATAGTTAATTTAATTCCGCTTAACTGAAGTCAGGATCAGGACAAGATATTAATGTTCAGTTTGAACAGTTTCTAGCTTGTTGGCTGTAAACATTTATGATATTGTTATGTGATTTTAAAATCCTGGGGTTATTCGAGTGAAACTATTATTTGCGCCCCAAAGCGAGTCAAAGTTTACCTAAAATAATGATTAAATACGATTTGATGATTACTTTCAAAACTTTGTTTCAAAATGTTGCTATGAATTTATTTAGACCCACTAATTAATAAATTAAAATAGACTGTTTATATACTTACTTACTTCACTTCAAGACTCTCTTATCTTGACTGTCTTGAGACTTACGGCTCGATTCGGAAAATGAATTAGATTTCTACTAGACTTCAACAAGTTACGATATGGATAATTTAAATATATTTGTAAGATAGATATGTCAAATTTGACGTTTGCGCGATTCTGGAGGTCCTCTTGAACGATTTCGACAAGTTATGACTTAGATATCCAAGTCACATCTAGTCGATATCTAATGTAGATCTAGTTGATCTCTATATCGTCTCAAGATCTTGTGATTATCTCGAAATCCGAATAGGCATGTTAAGCGTTATAAAATGTTAATTTATAGGTATGCACTCTGCTAAATAATAAGGTACGTACGTAGCAGACTACAGTACAGCGCCTACGTTGTGCGTCGTAGCAAATGCGTCCCGAAGCAGCGGTGATGTCATCCCGCGTGACGTCATCGCCTCCCCTAAGATGTGAGTCAACGGGTCACGCCCTACATATAAACAGATTAGGATTTCATTTGTTTTGTTATGATGTTTTGGTGTTACTATTGTCAGATTTAAGTTAAATCACATTGTTTTCCCAAATCTAGACACGCGGCAGCGTGTCAAGCCAAGTTCAAGCAAAGGAACTGGCTAGCCAGCGCCAAGTGTAATATTACACGAACCACTTGGTGCCACTTTTGACCCTTCTATAACTCAAAACATCTTTAACGTAAACACATAAAACTACGTGTGTTTAATTATATCCATAAGGACATCTAGAAGCCCAAATTTCATGAAGCTAGCTCAAACGGTTATAAAGATATGAAGGTCAAAAAGTCGTAAATTTTAAGACTGACTGACATACCTATAGTACCTAAACCTAACCTACTTCCAGATGACCTAGAAGGATGAAATTTGGAATCCAGCTCAGTTATTGTGTGAAAACGTAGGAAAAAATCTAAAAATTAAAAAAAGTTATAAAATAGGGGGGGTCCCCATACAAAAAAAACATTTTTTATTGTGACTGACATATAAGTACCTAAACCTAACCTACTTCCAGATGACCTAGAAGGATGAAATTTGGAATCCAGCTCGGTTATTGTGTGTAAGCGTAGGAAAAAATCTAAAAACAAAAAAAAGTTAATAAATAGGGGGGGTTCCCATACAAATTTCTTTTTTATTGTGACTGACATATAGTACCTAAACCTAACCTACTTCCAGATGACCTAGAAGGATGAAATTTGGAATCCAGCTCGGTAATTGTGTGTAAGCGTAGGAAAAAATCTAAAAATAAAAAAAGTTAAAAAATAGGGGGGGTCCCCATACAAAAAACCTGTAATACGCGCTAAACAACCGGCCAACGGTGTGTCGTTGGCGGCGCGCGGCACCACATAATTAATACAAAGAACAGAAGTAAAAAACATGCAGCGGAAACACAAGAAAAAACATTAAATCTCAATACCTGCCTAGTTTTCTTTACAAAAAGTATTGATATCCCATCAAAAACATAAATGTAAAAAAGGAGAGCCAAGTTCAATACAAAAATTATGCTTGGGGTGGGGGCTTTAAGATCTCGCATTTTTTTTAAATAACAGCAATTGTTATAGGTATCCAATAAAGCAAAGAAATAGAGTTTAATACTTGTTTATAATGTTATTTTGTTCCTATAAATACATATTTGGATTTTGCATAGAACTTGGCACTCATTTAAATCTCCATTCTTTTTGCGGCGAACCCCACAGCCAAGCATAATTTTTGTATTGAACTTGGCTCTCCTTTTTTACATTTATGTTTTTGATGGGATGTTAATTATCTATAGGTATCTGTTTTAGAAACAATATGTACATAATTTGTAACACTACAAAATATAAACTATCCTATAACTTATGATAAACATCAGAAACATATACGGAACATATAACATACAACACTTTTTAAATACACCATAAATACTTACGGCGTCGTTACATAATTAATTAATTACTTATACAATATACTTACATTGGAGCACGAGGACAAGACCCACTTTAAACAAATGAATAGACTCGATTCAATATTTCAGAAACAAAAAATAACTCTTAAAAAGTCCAATAAATTAGTAAGATAAATGAAAAGATTTCAAAGTTTAATAGCGGTCAATATCACTTAGCGATATCGGTGTTTCGCTACAGTCTGCTATGAACAAACCACAGGCGTCGTAATAGCTTAGAAAAGTAAAACTTGTAACCTATTAGAAGCCAGTAAGATAATAATCAATTGAATTTAGCTCTTAAGACCTTGTGACAAGAAATATATTGAGCTTTAACAACTGCACATTGGTCGGTCCGGCTGAGTGCAATTACGTAGATTAAAGGTTCTTTCAGTGTGGCAGATAACCAGCATTCATCGCAACGGAAGCCAATAATGCGGTGAGAGTATGAAATTTTCTATCATTTTAATGGCATGATGATTTATTTATGTTAGTTAATGGTAATTATTACATGTAGGTATTACACTCTCAATGATACGGTGCTTTTATATCGATTTTACGACTTTGAGCCTGTTGCACCAACCAATAGCTATTTTTAAACATTTTGCGTTAGTGACGGTTTGGTGCAATCAACCCTCAGGTGTTGTAGTTCGCATTTTAGGCAGTTTTGAACAGAACGATCTGTGTGAGATTTTATTAAAAAAATATCGATTTCTTATTATAAAGTTCCTATCTGTCCGACATGTACACATGTCAAAATAGTCTTAATACAGCTTTATTGTTATATAAGATTGGAACATATGCTAAACATTAAATACCTCGCCTGCTATCTACGTGTCCAAATGAGTTTTAAATTCATTCGAGTGCCAACCACCGTCTATTTTAGACTGCAGTTTTGCAATTCGCACCTTACTTGTAGTTAGGTACTTGAGCTGGATGCTTTTGCGACTTGTTTATACAGACCTCGTTTTATAATGTAGCTAGGTAATCGTTATTATCTATTATATGGTAATCATAATAAACTATAAATTATTCAAGCCTCGTTAAATTAAGTTTACATGCCGCACGGACGTTTGACAGACAACAAAAGAGGTTGATATCTATGACTATTACTTGTATTATGTACCTATGGTACTTACTTGATGGTATCTTAGGCCTTTTTAAAGAAGTTGCGCAAAGATTTTCTGATAGAATGAAGCTAAGTCAATACTTAGCTTCATTCTATCAGAAAATCTTTGACTAGACTAAAACTAGTTTAGATATGTACGAGTATTACACTACTATTAATTGTACGTAGGTAAGTACCTACTAACTACATTATAACTTTTTTCAAGCATCTCAGTGGAATGTAGGTGATTGATTCTCATTAAACTGCCACTTTTTACATTTTATTGTGTAAGTAAGTAATTACACAATAATAGTAATGCATATAAACCTACCTACTCATATTAGAACATTAAAGAAGCGCCTAAAATACTGAAATCAAATTTATTTATACGCGTAGGTACCTACAGATTAATTAAGCAATTAGGTAGTAGGTAGGTACCCCTAGATGAATTTTAACTAAAATAAAAAATAAGAGTATTTCTCGTAGATGCCCCTTATCGTGAGTACCATGAATATCACAATACGGGTACTAAACACGCAAATTTTACTAAAGGAGCATAATATCCTAAGCAAACAGCGCTTCGATGTAATACGCCTCTAATTTCAGTAATGCTTCCCATGTATAAACTTTCTCTAGACACCGAGCTAAGGCTGGGGGTACAATTCGGCTCCGGTGGAATGTGTGGAGGATATTCTACTTTGATTACTTTTACTAAGTTTTTTATAAAAAATAGAATAATAAGGAATTCCGACTAATTAAAGGTTTTCTAAAATAAATCGCTTTTTAAGTAGTCATAAGTTTAAGCTGTCTAAGTGAGGTATAAAATAAAGAGTATCCATAGGTACCTACGTGATATGATTGTCAAATTTTCGTAACAACATCACAATCATGGTCCACATGCAGTCAAGCAATTTGGGCTACAGAGCGTTCCAATAAATTAGACGAAGGTAAATCATAACTTCCTACAATCATTCACTCAAAAACTATTAGGCAAAAAGGCAATTCTTGTAGTTTCTATTTACAAGTCGGTAAAGCTGTCCTAGCAGTACTATCTACAAAACAGCAGGAATTACTATGACAGCGGGATACCGTGTTGTTGACAGCTCCATACAGATCGGAATTTGTGCATTAGCGAATATAGTACACAACTACACACCTAGGCATTCAATCAGTTATATTAATGATGAAAATACGAATGATATGAACCAGGTAACTACATCTGACAGAGAACATAAATCAGTAACACGATACTCAATAAATTGTAGCTACATAACTATAATCATGGACCGAGGAGCATTCGAACGAGTTGATTGTCTTGTTGTATTTGTTTTATTACTGCCATTGCAAATGATATTCATTATTGTTCTGTGGTAAAAGTCAAAGAATTAGAATGGCCACCGAACAATCGAATTTAGTTCAAATTATTTAAAATGTCAGATTCAGGGCATGCACGGCATTTTAACAAAAGGTTAAGTGTTTACCATTCAACTGTAAATTCAAATACAACGTGGTTTATTTGTTCGCATACCTAGTAACTTTCAATTCCTTTAAGAAAATCAGTCAAGTCAACTCACGGCATAGGCTATCTATATCGTAGATCGGCTCTTTCATGTAACCCTTGAGGTCGGGAAATTTTAACTATAAAACGCAGCGCTTAATCTCAGAATACTTATGCACCGAATGTGTATGTTGGACATTCTCAGTTAGAAAAAACGCAGTGGATCCAGACCTTTACAGATCTCTCTAGACCATTTCCCAGGATGCCCTAGGTAACGTTGTAGTTGGCAGCCAATTTTCCCAAATGGGTTCGCGCATCTTGCCCCGCCGATCGCGTGTTCGGTACGGCACATTTTATGCTTGGGAAGTAAATTCTCAAATCCCGAGTTATAGTGCTGGGCGGTGTAAGAGGCTGGATAAAGGAGATTTTTATGGTAAAGAACCTAAAAGCTTTAGTTTGAAAAATATGTTATGGATGGGTAAGTACCTATCTATTGTTTCCCATAAAGTTTTAAGTCAAAATGTATTGTAGGTATGTCCGCATTTTCGTTACTTACGTAACTTTTCGGGATTGCCTTAAAGGAACCTTTTCTACCAGTGAGATAAACGATTGAATTTTAATTGCAGCTCAAAACTCAACCGAACCCGTTAGTAAGTTAGAATAATGCTTGTTGAAGCATATCTAAACACTTCATTTCTAAATATTCTCTAGTGGCAAGCAATTTCTAACTGTACATAGTTTGACGGGTCGTCAAAGTTTAAGAGCCCTTCAACGTGCACACTAGCGCCACAGCTAAATAATCGTGATTATTTAAATTTAACGAAAGATATTGAAAATAGGGGGCCGCTACGTACTCTATTGTGTATTTAAGTACCTTTTGAATACATGAAACTAGTTTTTATGTTACTGGTTTCGTCGATCTAGGAACTCAAAACAAAAACGGCCGTTTTAACTTTGGACGCATAGATTGACGAATCCAGCAACATAAAAACTAGTCTGATGTATTCAAAAGGGGGTCCCTTTGTTTCCCATAAAGTTTGAAGTCATAATGTATTGTTTGTCATATTATCGTTAGTCATAAAACTGAAACCGTTAACTTTTCAGGATTTTCCTAAGGTTGTTCTATAGATTCGTTATGTTAGGTTAGGTTTGTTTTATGTCAATCCTGAAAAGTTACGCGTTTCTGAGGAAAACCAATTATGACTAACGAAAATTCTGACAAACAATACATTATGACTTAAAACTATTTGGGAAACAATAGAGACCCATTCAAAAGGTACTTAAATACACAATACAGTACGTAGCGGCCCCCTTTTATCAATATCTTTCGTCAAATTTAAATAATCACGGTTATTTAGCTGTGGCGCTAGTGTGCACGTTGAAGGGCTCTTAATTTAATTACGCTGACATTGACACACGCTCAAACAAAGCACTGTGCATTTAACAACACAGAAACTTAAATTGTATTTGTGTAATTGCAAAGTCAAATTGCATTACACAGTTTCATTTACGTTGCAAAATTGACCACGGGGGAAGATAAATACTCAGATTAAAACCTTTAGTAACAAATAAATAATGGGCTATTATTGCGTATCGTCGCTTTTCTATAGCAATCGATAAGCATCGATAGGAGTACTCGTAGATAATAAAAAAGTTGCCAAAAGGTAGTATGTAAGTTAAAATAATTTGACCTAAAATAGTAATAATGATATTCTGTAAATGTTTTAATGTATGAAATAATAATGTGTGCTGTAACAGATATAATGTGTTGACATGTAAAATAGGTACTTATATTTTATCAATAAAAGTTTTATTGATTGATTGATTGATAATTGATAAAGGATAAATACAACTTGTATTACTTCCTTTGCAAGGTACCTATACGCGTAACTAAAGGCTAGATTATCCAACTTACTGGACGTCTTACATGGTGTTTTTCCTGTGACTTTATATCAGGTAATTAATCTAACAAAATACTACCGTATTTAATAATTATAGTTTTGCGGTTCTGTAAATAGACAGTTCGAATGTAAGTACGTAAAAATATAGTAAGGACAGTATGGTCAATGTGTGCTATTGTAAAAACAAATGAAATTATTTATTAATTTTAAACTATAGTTATCTAAGATTTGTACTAACTCTTTAGATATAAACGATTGCGTCATAACGTCAATGTTAAAATCCCTACACACAGAATTCTTTGTAATTTATTAGGTCCATTACTGAGTAACATTCTTTTAAAAAACCGGGCAAGTGCGAGTCGGACTCGCGCACGAAGGGTTCCGTACAAATAAAACAAAAAGCAAAAAAGGCAAAAAAAAACGGTCACCCATCCAAGTACTGACCCCGCCCGACGTTGCTTAACTTTGGTCAAAAATCACGTTTGATGTATGGGAGCCCCACTTAAATCTTTATTTTATTCTGTTTTTAGTATTTGTTGTTATAGCGGCAACAGAAATACATCATCTGTGAAAATTTCAACTGCCTAGCTATCACGGTTCGTGAGATACAGCCTGGTGACAGACGGACGGACGGACGGACGGACAGCAGAGTCTTAGTA
Organism: Cydia fagiglandana; assembly: GCF_963556715.1. NCBI lineage: Eukaryota > Metazoa > Arthropoda > Insecta > Lepidoptera > Tortricidae > Cydia > Cydia fagiglandana. The sequence goes on from NC_085932.1 coordinate 12,744,507, forward strand.
ATAGGGTCCCGTTTTACCCTTTGGGTACGGAACCCTAAAAACTTAACAGTAAACTGCAGATTTTCACGCACACGACGAACACGAAGCTTAGAGTTGGTAACTGGAGATTTTCAGTCCACTCGGGGTGACAAACGTTCGAGACTACAAAACTTGTTAGAAAAGTAAAAAGAACTCGTTGGAAGATGTTAAGGAGCCCCTCTACAGATAAAACTGACGACGAAGGACAGAAAGTTCACTTATTTTAATTTCTTTTACTAAGCTATATGTAGGTAGGTACTCAGTGGCGGAGCGTCCATACAACTCGATTCCCATCGGCTTGTCTGAAATTCAGGCTTTTGGGCTACTTTCTTTAAACTTATGAAGAAAAGGAAGGGCAACTCAGCTACGGCTTGCCTACGAACAATCTAGACGCACCGCCACTGGTAGGTAGGTATTTATGTGATGAGGATGACTAATGAGGTGATGATGACTTAATACTTATCCCTGAAATACAATTATAAACCATATGCACCTAAATGCGTTTTCTTCGATATTGAGCTATAATTTGTAACGTTAAGGTTATATTCCTGATTCAAATGCAGCAAAGTTGCTGTTGCAGCGTTGTATCCACACATCTACCTACGAGTGGTACCTATAACGCTTACTCGTAAAGACAATTGAGATATGCAAAAGGGAAGGCATCACGTATATTAACATTCATGAGTGCGAAATAATTTGTATTCTGGATCAGCTAAAAAATTGGACTCGGTCACGCCCGAGTTGCTTATATATCTGGCTCAGCGACAACGACAACATCTCGACAGGTTCAGTAATATGCTGAACAATAATACTCAGATAGGTGGTGATTTCTTTTTTGTTTATACATACATACCTATAATGTGAATATAATATAAGAAACAGAATCAGAATTGTTTATTGCACTCATATTAGTATACAATTCTCAAAAAACTACTTAGTATAGTTCCACATGAACCCTATAAGGGTATAGCAATACCTCTACTTAACGCTAACTTATGAGATAACTTGCATCATATAGGCTTAAGCCAATTCCTAACGGCTAGTGTATGATTTATAATGGTTTCTCTTGTAACCTTCTTTCCAAACTTATCTGTGACGGTACCTACTGCCGACACAGATAAGAAGATATAATGTTATCTAATTCAAGGCTAGGTGGTACCTCTGTCCTGGATAGTCTAGTCCCGGGCGATTCCCGCCGCGCCCGGCCTCCAGCCACTCGATTTAATTTACATCTTCGCTCCGATTGTTCCCAACTCCAGAGTTCGACGAACGGACGGGCGGCGTCTCTGATTTATTTTCCCTCAACAACCCTTAAATGGATTTTAGTTCCTTAATATTGAATCGTTAACTTTCTAGAGTTCAGGTCGAGGCGTAAGACTGGGAATAAAATATGACTTAACATCTGAGATTTAATAATCGCACATAGTGATGCAACAAATACGAATATGAATAAAACCTACCCTTCAAAGCTTAGGCCCCTCGGAAGGTGCTCATTGCACAGGCAGCATTCCCAGCATTCGCTGTATAGCGATGGCAGTCCTATGCGTGAGTAAGCTGCATATTTATTTTTTAGTTAGGTATAGTTTTAGTTATTTTATTTTATATATGTAAAATGGATTGTATTTCTTAATGCACATTTTCTCAATAACACGAATACCTTTTTTTAATATTTGTATTCGCCGAATATTACATTTGATTAAAGTGTAGAGTGTAACTAGTTGGCTTCGGCTCCGCGCATGCCTCCCAAAGGTCTGGAACACCATTGTTCCGTGATGGGAAAGAATACTATTTTTATTCGTATTCGTGAAAGAACTATTCGTTGCATCACTAATCGCAAAAGTTTTCTTGCAAGCCTTGTTAATAATTGTACGACCGCAGCAGACGTAATATGGTGGCGCTTATACCACATGAGATGTGTTGTTCACACGCTGTAAAAATGTGTGCAAACAAATTTCTATGCAGGGAGGGTCAATTATCTCTGAAGCTGACTGTAAGTACCTACATCAGTTTCTGAAACGAGAGATACCTATCATACCATTTATACGCGGTAATACACTGGAAGGGCGGGGAAGCGTAGTTTGACCAATAAATCCACTGATCAATAATAATCAATATGTCTTCATAACTTCACCTTTATTAATTGTTATTCGATAACTTTGGCACCTAAAATTGAAAAAAATATGTACCTCACAGTGTTAAATTTTTTTTGTGCACAAGAAAAGTTACCTACGCTAAATTTATAACAAAATCTGTAGTTCTCCCTTCATAATGAAGACATTGAAAAGTGCTAGACTTGACATCGCTACATAAATTCTTAATCAGATTGTAAGAGCTATGCCCTTAATGAGATCGAGCAAAACTTCTAAGTGGCGCTCTGTTGGAAAAGTATACTTATTCTTAATACGTAAATTATAGCGCCCGATCACTGACCAAATTTTGGTTGGTTGTTAATATGTTTAGCACATGAATGCCTTATTATAATCTTATTTTCAATTTAGTTAATAAAATAGCTTGTCGCAGTAACACGTAATCCGTTAGCCACGATTTTGTCAGCGCCATCAGATATGAGGCAAAGCTGTGACATAGGATTTTCGAGCACGATCTCGACTTGTAGATCCCGGAGATACTGAACTCGCGACCGGTTGTCTAGTCCGATGATATATTACTGTTTATAATATAACCTTTACAGACGCCTAACTTTGTCGCTAAATTTTCTGTAGGAATAAGTAGAATTTCGCGCTGAGCATAAACAAACGAAACTCAATTTATTACACTTACACAAACATACGAGTAGAATCGCTAATTTGGACTCGGACATGATGAGAACAGAAAAAACAACGAAGCTACAATAGAAAGGCGGTCTAATTCTCTTTGAGTGCCTTTGAACTAAATTTTCGCCTAGAGTTTATTTTGACGCTAACAAAGGTTACAGCTTGCCGTAATTTATACTTCGGTTTCACATAAAGAACGGGCCATAAACTTTGCTGTCGTATTTCTTATTTTTCTTTGAAAACTGATCCCAGAAATTACCGCGGAGGGTCATAAAATCGGTCTATTAATTAGAGAAGCAGTTCACTCCTGGGGTATGACATCAGCACCCCGGCACAAGGCCCCTTTGTCTCCAGGCTGACAGATACGGTGTAAATCTCGGATCATGACAAGCGTGTCGTGTAATCCCAAACTGAGAAAATATTATTTTTCGGTCGTTTCTTTGTCCGCCAGGAGCTGTTGCGTCAGAGCTCGATTCGTTCGAATGTCGGCGATACGATGTGTTGAATGACGAAATGGATTCACGACTGCGTTTGTTTGTTTATAGCGCCTGATAAATATCCTTTCGTGAGAGACAAACAAGAGTCGGCTTCGTTAAAAGAAATGACAGGCTTATTAAAACGCAATGTACTTAAAATACGTAATACAGTAGATCGCAAGACAAAATTAACTTACCATAGGTATTTATTTGTGCAGTGGCATTGCTACCAAAAAGTTAGTCAACCTTCCTTCTGCATTATTAAAACTATAAAAAAGGTCACCAGAAAGTGTCTAAAGTTAGCGTCAGGTTAAGTAATATTCTCTATTTCATTTGTGTAAGTAGTTAAGCAATAAGGAACACAATGGCACCTTTGTTAGCGTCGTCTAGTAACTCTTAAACCACTAACATTAACACGCTTTTATCGCACGATCCATTGAAGTGTTGTTTGCTTTATGCCCGCCTTCCACTGCGAGCGAAACGAGCTCCATTTGGAGTCCGCTTACCTCGCAATGGTGACATACATGAGCTTCCACTGAATAAGAGTGAGCTGAGCGGACTAAATCAGTACAAAGATTCACAACAGTGTTCATAGAGTGGAGCGGACTATCGCTTGACCCGCAAGTCGCAACAATGCTTTTTATACGACAGCTTCCACAACAAGCGAGTTAGCGGAGTGGCTTGAGCGAGTTGTAGTTAAAATTAAAAAAAAATACGCTAGCAACTGATATGTTTGAAGTCGGTGCCTAAAAAGTTTCGCGCTCCGGGTATGTTTCAAGTTTCAAGGTCTGGATCTGAATCTATCAGGATTGGGGGGGTTCCCTCAATTTTTCATGGAACTTCCATCGATAAGATAACTGCTAAAGAGCTTTGTGCACCTTAATGAATTTAGTAACATGACAGGAACGAAGACATCTACTGTATTACTGGTCCCTGCGCAATCGCACATCTGCGCATCGTCGGTTACTTAATTCAGGAAGGTGAATCTAACTTTTATGTAGTTATCTTATGATCGTAACATATAAAATAATAAATGGAATTAAGCGCCATCACTCAAATTAAGTTGATTTAGATAGATATCACTGACAGCCTTTTGATTGACAAATTGAATTGCTGGAGTCGAAAAGCTGAATAAAGGAATCACTTGGGTAGTGACAAGGCAACATCATACCTATCGATCTAATTTTATACACTTGTGAAAATTTTTTGCTATTCCTCATCATTTTAGGTATCTGTCAATCTAGTCCGCTGAATTATGAATTTTAGTGTAGGACGAAAACGAAGAAGAAAGGAAATACTTTATTTTATTAGTAAATCAACAATTAAACTTATAAATGCCTAAGGGTCGAGGCGTCCACACGTCGTCGCCATCGTCTAATGTAAGTAGTTCGTATGATATTTAGGGTATTTTACCAACATAAGAATAATATGGCCAGAGGGAAGAGTCCGTACTTTTACCGTATTTTAAACTAATCGTTTTAAGGATTTATATCCATCTATATTAAGGGCATAATAGATGTAAAGGGCTCGTAATTTTAAAACTGAAACGGGACTAAATAGCGTGCACTGACGTTTATTATTTGGCCTGACGTTTCGAGCGCGACGTTACGCTCGAGTTCACATGCAGACTGGTGCTAGACCAGACTGGGTCCGGGCCAGAGCTTCCGGCGCTTCGTTTTCTATAGAAAGCACCACGTGATCACCGATCACCTGTTATAGAAAATTGCATGTTGGACGCCTCGGCCCCGGCACGGCTTGGTCTAGCGTGAGTCATCCTTGTCCAAATTAATCTTCGCAGTGCATAGAGTTGATCACACGATCGCTTCTTGCACTCATGCTCTGTAAACACATAGGTACACTCAACACACACATAACACTTCACAACTCATCACGTACTCTACACTCAAATCTTTCCCGGATCACACAACTACGCACCCAGAAACAACGCGTATATCGATAGCGCCGAGTTTCTGGCAACAAAACACTTTACAGGGTGGAGGGGTTTAGTCCGTAGGCGGCTGGGAGAAAAATCTCCAACGCAGCCGAGTCGGGCATGCTGCCGGATACCGGGCCGGCAGTATCCAATGAGGATTACTTCCACCTCTGACAAAAAAAAATCCATAAAGCTGTCGTAACTATATTATGTTGCTACTTTGATATTTTCAATCACAATTTATATAATCTTCACACAGTCTATTTTAGTCCGTTGACAATCGACTTAACAAGTCCAATGTTAATTGATGGCGGCGGGGTGCGGGATTTATATTTTGAGCGTAATTGCAAGATGTGATGTCCTTAACAAAGATGTGCCTTAGAGCGGTGTCAGGCGCAGGAATATGCCCCGTCGGGGGCGCAGTCTACAGAACTTCCGCTTTGCACTGCACATCCGTAAATTAAGAATGTGCTTTTCTTAATTAAGTGTTAATGTAACCAGCATAATTATTTATGAATATTTGTGTCAATGCTGGGAGCTGGGGCTGGGATTACCCCAGCATTCCTGTTGGCGAAACGGCAGACAATATCTGGGTGCAATCATCGTTCGGTCGTGGTCGTAATAAGGAAATAATTTTCTTTTTTAAGAAAAGTCTAAGTACAATCTAACTTCTCTTGGTTGCACATGTCAGGTCGCTAGAACGCCACGGAGGTTACAAGCCCCGACAGTACCTAGTCAAAAAAATCATGTTTGCTCCTAAAATTAAAAGACGTTTTTAGATACCATTACTTATGTAAATTTCACGGTACCTATTTCACGGCGACGATTGTCTGATGAATACCGTAATTTTCTGTGTACTGTGTAAAAGATGGTACCAATTGCGCGTCGTCTGTAGCGCGACAAGATTTACAATCTGTATTAATTTAGAACGACCCGGTGACATAAGGCGCTATATTTGTATAAACTCATTTATGTAGCCGGCGACAAATGAGACATCCAACGTTTTTGTGACACTTCCGAAATCGTAAGAGTAAATTATCAAAAATAAATAAGTGTAAATATGTATACCTAGTATTTTGTTTTCATTTGCGAGTTGTCAATGATTCATGCCATGTGATGTAGTATAGTACTACATTTTTACCGTCCTCCGTCCAAACTCCCCAAATAGAAAAGAACATAAAATACGAATGTACATATAAAACAATGAATTCCTTCTTATTTTGATCTGGAGGCAAATCGCGCATGGATTTCGCTATGGCGCGTATGATATCCTATTACGCACAAACGAACGCAAACATAAAAAGACAGCATAAAAACATCAAAATGACATCGTAATTTTGAATTGGTCTGCTACACAAAATAGCGACCAATTCCCCTCTATCAATTCCATATAATTTTTCTAAGATCTACAATCTTTGGTAGCAAAACGGAAAAATACCAAAACCTTGATCTCACAGGACTTTTCGCCTGAAAGCTAAAAATTTAATGCTTTGTCCTTCATTGTCAAATAAAATGTATCCACTGGACCAATCAGTCAGTTTTTAAGGAATCAATACAGTATAATGTATTGACAAAACCAGTTTCGAGTAAACACAGTAAACAATAATTCATTTTGCAAGACAGCTTCTGCGAGAGTAAACGAATCTTAATTTCTTTTTATTGCACAAATGTCAAGGCACTTAGGGCCTGCGAGTGTGCTGTGTTATTTATTTATTTAAACTTTATTGCACAAAAGAAAACTTATCGCACAAAAGGCGGACTTAATGCCAAAAGCATTCTAAAAAAAAAGCAAAAGCATTTTGATAATAATGTTGACACAATTAACAAGCATACACAGTAATAATATGTAGGTGTTGGATTAGCACTTGTCATAATTAATTATAAGCTCCTATGAATGGTGTGGCTGGCATTTTTCAAATGTCGTTCATACGATTTTCTACGCGTCTCTTCTAAGTTTTAATACTGATATACTTAGGTAGCTACATCAATCATCATATTTCCAGTGAATTTGATAGATTCAGTTAATTTCTGTGGTTCTGCGGAGGCGTTAAGTGCTGAGTTGAAATGTTAGTACTGTAGCCTCGGAAGTTTAAAATTAGTAAACAGGGTTTCGCGTAGTCATTTGTACAAACCAAATTTATAAGACGCACTCTAAAGTAAAAAAATACTTCCTAAGGAATGGTGTCTCCAACTAAGGAATAATAACTGACTAAGACACATTTTAGCCACAATCTACCTGAGTAGAATAATGATTCAACCATAACTTTACCTACATCAAGTAAAATTAATATTATTTTAGCACGTAGGTACCCAACGCTATTAATGGAAGTTGTCCCATTTTCGCACAATAGCCTAAAGAAACCGTATTTGGGCTCGATTACTCTATTCTTCTAAGTACGTAAACCACAATTTACTAACCACCCAACTAGCAAAATAGTCGTATAAGAATTGATTTACTCAGCCTGTAATCGTATAACAGCCGAGTTACGGTTGTTGAAACACCAATATATCGTATAATAGCGGTTAACTCGACTATTTAGCAATTTTCGCTAATTAGTGCTATAATCATGTCGTATAAACGTTTATAGCACTATTTTTTAGCACTTTTATTCCACCTTTTAATAAATGCTGAATTAGCGCTACTAAATCACTATTATTCAGCATAATTGTTCTATTAAAATCATATAACAGCTATAGAATAGCTAATTGTCTGAATAAGGCGCTTTAATACAACTGTTACTCAACTCTCTTCTCTGTTGCTATAAAAGCCTATTAAAAGCAATCCAATAACCATTTGGCAACAATGCTGCTGTAACAGCGCGCTTATATCATAATTCGGGTAATGGGGCTCAAACCGCTGTTATAGGAGCTGAAGTGTATTTACAGGTTTTATTCAAAATGTATTCAGCTTAGAGTACTTTTAAAGAGTTTTGAACTACATTAACAGCACAAGTCAGCCATGTTGTACGTTTCAATATAGTCCGGTGGCCAACTGCATGAAACCCTACCTGATAAAAAAATAGAAAATCCTACTCTGTAGGGGTAGCTGACTTTTAGTAGCATCAACTGCTCTTGGTCGGCCGCGGCTTAATATCGCAAATTTTGCGTAAATGGCAAAATAGTGGCACAAAAATTCATCAAAAAAAAAACCCATCGTATAATAGAATGAAACTTGCAGGGTAGGATAGCTGCCTTTGAGGACAGCAAAACAAAAGTGGTCAGCTACATCCTGTGTTGGCAGGTTCTTGTGTTCGACCGAATTTGTGGTACCACGTGACAACTACAATTTACCTCATCGAAAAATAGAATGAAAAAAACTGATACCTACATTAAATTTGTTGACGTATGTCTTGGTCGGCCTCACCTTAGCCTGATAGCTTTTGCAGTCCGTCCGCATTAAAAAAAATGTGAATGGCAGCAATCCTACCATACAAGTGACATTCTATTTTTCGATGAAGTAAATTGTAGCTCACGTGGTACCACAAATTCGGTCGGACACAGGAACCTGCCAACACAGGATGTAGCTGACCACTTTTGTTTTTTTGATGAATATTTGTACCACTTTTTTGCCATTTGCGCAAAATTTGCCAAGTTAAGCCACGGCCGACCAAGAGCAGTTGAAGCTGCTAAAAGTCAGCTACCCCCACAGAGTAGTATTATTCTATTTTTTTATCAGGTAGGGTTTCATGCAGTCGGCCACCGGACTATAAATCCATAAACATGGCGACAACATGTGCTATAAGTGTAGCAGTAAACGCAGTTACTCGACTTATAGTCGAATTAATGAGATATAACAGAAACTAGATCGTGTAAGCAAATTTTTACTTATTTTAATTAATATTTTTTTATTGAAATTTAAGAAAATAGGCGGCCCATGAATATATATGAACCAGTGCCTTTGGTTTTATCAATAAAGTATTTTTCGCGCTAGGTTTTACTGTATTATGTGTACTTACAGACAGTAAAAACTTATGTACACAATCACGGTAAAAATAAATGTCATGGATGACAGCAGTAAAAAAATACTTAAGTACCTTTTTGTTTTATTAGATACGTGAAGACGATTAGGCCTCAAACTTAATCAAATAATTGAAATATAATCGCTTACCTGAGATCGTTTTTAGCACATATTTGTTGTATAAAAGCATTTACTGCACTCTTACACATTCAAAATGCCGAGTAAAAGCAATTCGGCTACTTTTACGAAACATTTTTGCTGAGAAAAAGCAGTGCGGTTGCTTTTATAGAACACTTTCACTGAGTAATAGCAAATTGATAATGTTTATAGAACAAATAATCGAATAAAAGCACTATCGTTGCTATTAAAACACTAGAAGCGCTTTATATCAACTTTTACTCAACTCTTACAGCATCGATTTGCTTCTTATACAGCGCTTACTCTATTTTTATAACACTTTTAGTCTGTATAAGTGCGCCTTTTCGCGTTGAGTAAACGCTTACAGGACTTTTATTCGACTGTTTTTACACCGTTTATAGCACCAATAAGCGAAAATAAAAACGTGCTCTCAATTTTTATAGCACATAGATTTGCTATATAGTTGGGCACACAGCGATGACACAGGTTTCCCAAGAAAACCCAGTCGATTTCAATCCTTATAAAATAACATTGCATATATTATGTACCTACGATGTACAGCATTCAATCATGCTCAACTGCAAGGTTAAATGAAGTGCTTTCAGCAATAAACTTGGGCACATAATGCGTTCCTTGATACTGAAAAGTCGTATCTCACACACATTTAACCGACATAGAAGACGAATTGCCATTGCGGGCCTTAATCCCAATGGCAGTCAGATGTGTAAAGAAATAAGACGACTTAAAATTACTCGTGAATGCAGATTTGGCGCACATGTGCACGTACAATTTGGTGCGGATTAATGCATAATGTTATGGAGTGATGACAATTTAAGCCAAAGTTATGTATGGTAAGTTATGTATACTTAATTTATGTACTTAAAATGTATAAAATGACAAGAAGAAAGTGTATGATGCAGTAATTGATTGAACAGCTCCAATAGCTAACCATTCTATTGAATACCGGGAAATGAAGTGAAACAGTCATTGTAAAAAATGTCAATAAAGCTGGACAAAGTATTGAATAAAAAATTACAACCTGTAGGTACGATCGGGTTTTTTACCAGGATACGTTTGTTAGTTATCTTTTGTCCCTTGGGGCAGAGGTTTTGTTTCGGTATTCTAGATAGAAGAGATAGTGATAATTTAGCCTAGATAGAAGAGATAGTGTTAAGTACCTTACATCTAACCTAATTTCAATCAATCAACAGCGCACTAAAAGTATTTGTTATCCCTCGACTAATTTTCCAATATATCGCGACAGTTGGCGTTCAAAGGTATCTGTAATAGATTAATTGTTATATGTAGACCTATCTTTTTTGTTAAGCTATCAGAAATTGGTAGATACTTTTGACGCATAGTATGATACGCTTAGGTATTTAATGCTGACTGTACACTGCCAAAGTTCCAGTCATAAACATTCTCATCAAGTCTAGTGCTGGCAAACTAATAAAAAGTTGTATATAGCATAGCTATGTGTATTCATTTTCAGTATTAATTTGACCTTTATGAGATGGTAGAGCGAGGTAAATCCTGCATATCCTGGAAAACTCTACAAACGGTCTTTAACCAGTTTGGTGGTGGTGGGAGCCCACCACGTGACATGACACACGTTCGGAGGACCAATCACGCCATTTTAATTGCTGTCTAACACGCGATGCTCTTGCCCACAGGCACCGCAATAGACGTAATACAATCAGTATTCCGACATCACACTTACTCATCTCACCAACGTTATTAAATATTCGCACCAACATTGCAACAGAAGCTGTCACAGTTTTTTTTTACACACAATTAAATTATCTCCTAATTGAAAATGTCAAAGTACTGACACAGATTATATGATAGCGAACTGCAGCGGTATCATGGTCGCATTTTTATCTCATGTCAATCCATGCGTCACTTTCGCACTTACATATTTGTTAGAACGTGACAGGCATGGTGACAAATGACAAAGAGCCGACCATAATTAGCGCTACTGATTACTACGTTCCAATTTGTAATATAAATGTTATTATAGCATAAGCTACTATGGACGTTAGATGACTATGACATAAGTCCCTTCTCTCCCAAGGGTGCAAGGTCTCTGAGACCCATCACCGATACTCATAAAGTGGATGCAATGAAAAAACTGTAAACGTAAAACAAGGGTGAGTGGTGAGGCGAAAGCATAATTCTTGCGGCGCTCTTCAAAGCGTAAAGTTACATAAAATACACAATTTTAAGACTGTGTGGCTGAGAATTTTAGGGTTATAGTTTTGGTCTTACTTAGCTAGTACGGTGCTTAATTAAACAAAGTCATAATAATAAAAAAACGAAAATGGAGAAAATATATTTTGGGATATCAAAGAAAATAAAACTCAGGAATCTACCGAACACATTTGGCTGTTGTAGGTATTTGTGAACATGAGGCTACGTCACTGTGAAGTTCACAATCAGAAAGAATTAAGTAGTCTTTACATTAAAATCAATCAAAACTATCTACATTTATGCCATTAGTAAAAAAAAAATATATAACATAATTTTAGACATTTTTACAAACGCAGAAATGACATGTTTTAAAGCTATCAAGGAAATACTTTCATATCAAATAATTCGACATCACATCAAAAAGAAATCCGATCTTTTTCCCGCCAATACCTGCCGCCATTGTCGTTGATGACACAGATAAGTAAAACCACAGATGATTCATTTTATGTACAGAGAAATCACCAATTCAGACACTTTCACTTTAAAATATTACGTAATTTTTCGTGTCCTGACTGACAATCTGAATCCACTTAAGCGGTAAGCATAATGTGTAAGTACCAGAATTTAAGTTTTTTTTTTTTAATTTATGAAGTATCTAGGTACAAGTAAAGTGGCGAAGATTTACAAAAAGAAACTCACTATTAGAATCTGAAAATTGTAATCTTGCTTGTATCCCTACTATTAGACATAAGTAAGTAAATAAATACTTACCTACCTAATCTTTTCAATCAGCAGTGATAAACCGGTAAGATAATTTAAGGCTAGGTGTTAGTGTTAGGCAATTGCAATGACTAACAGCCGTATTCGAACAATGAGATAGGTACGTCATATATGTCAGTGTCAAACAAATCCCAAATAGACGTTTTTTCAAACAAAAACGTCACTTGCGACACTTGTTTGACACTGACATATCCAATCCATATCGTTTCGATATCTAGTATTTGACGTATCTCATTGTTCGAATACGGCTGTTAGAACAATATTATATTATCGTCACTCTGAAACTCTGACAACGGTCCATCTGCGTGTCACTTGTCTGTGTCGCATTTCCAAGCGACTTCCTCCTAGTTCACCCTTACAACTTTTATGAAAGAACAGATTTCTTTATTAGACTACGACTCGTCTAATTCAATCCTCTGATCCTTCATTTATTTATTCGTTTCAAAGTAATTCACCAAAGAAATAGGCGATGGGATTTTTTTTTCTTATTATAACAGCGAAAAGAGGGAACACTCAGGGGATCGTACTCGTATTGTTACTCCACCTGTATTTTCTTTAGTTAAGTTCAACATAAGTAAACCTTATTATGTACGTCAATAGACATCGGGTGACTTGAGGGAATGTTTCATTTAATATTTATGACTCTTTAGAGAAATAATTTTTGAGTACAGAATAAGATTTTTCACTAAGATACTCGGATACCTCGGGTACTTGGTTGGTCAAAGTTACAATACCTACCTCGTAACTAGCCCTTGTATCTCCAGCTGCTGGGCCCAAACGTTCTTTCATTATACGATCATTATAAGAAAGAAGGAGTTTGATATAAATTCCTACTCATTAATAATACGAACATAATAATTTGTAGTCATCTTAAACCAGAAGCACCAGCACTCTATCAAATCCTAAAATAGGAATGTTCTAAGGAAACCCATTTAAAAAACACTGTACACATACTTATTTATCTCTTATACATTTGTAATATATATTTTTGTAATAATAAGTGTTATTTAAGTTGGCTGTAAAAGTTAATTGTCCCTATCCAGTATCACACAAAGTGCTCCACATATTATCACATCTACATTTAATTTGCCAAAAATTTTATTACCGTATAGTGCAGTGTCCGAGACAGAATTGTTTGAAAAAACTGTATACTTTTTTAACCTTTTGGTATGGTTTGTGAGTACAGTGGTTGTGACATACAGAAGGACAGGCAGATTGACTTCATGCGTCCAGGGGGGTTTGATTCTCTCACCCTTTATCTACTATAAAAGCCTAAAAGTATGTCCCCATGTAACTCACATAAATGCACTTATTTTTATCTGACGACAATTAAAGTTCTCGAAAGTTCTTAGGTAATGCCTACCGATCAGTACATTTTACACGCATTTTGTCCTTTGACCAGCTGTAGACCTGTGCGTGTCGTGTGGCCCCTACGCGTAGGTTTTTAAGCACAGGATGGAGGGGCCCTTCATCCCCGCGATAAGTACACGTTTACGACGTCCTCGTAAAACACGGATCACCGACAATTTTTGATATGTAACGTTTCTATTCAAATGCGAACTTTACGACGTTACACATTATAACTTTACCGACGTCATATTTTTTCTCCGAGCCGTGATTATGAGCGGTGCATCAAAAGTATTTCAATAAAAAAACGTTATTCCTTTTTAATCACTTCCCTTTTTATTGCGTCAACGTGAATTTAGTGCCGGGCTTTTCAATTTCGCGGGGTCGGGGAGTAGAAATGTTTATTACAAATACAAATACAAATACAAATGCATTTATTTCATTACTTTTTACATCAGTTCTTAGGTATGTTTATTTGTATTTTTATATAGCTAATTCCAAATTACAGCATTTTATTTTTCCTGCTTCTATTAATTTAACTTTTTTATTTCTTTGTAGGTACTTTTATTATAACTACTTGGCTTTGAGTAACTTGCACTTGAGTAACATTACTCAAGGTACATCCTACCTAATACATATTTATAAATGTGGTGAAACAGTTGTGTTTGCTTTAAAAAAAGTACAGGGATAATTTAGTTTAAAAATTATACACAAGTCACTATTTGTATAATGTATGGCATCCTTTACGCCCATCATTTACATTATAAGAGCACCAATGTAACATAAAACTCTAATGATAATGTACAAAAAGTAAACAAATCCTGTTTTATTGCCAACACGAGTTGACTCAAAAATTGCTCTAATTTATAGACATATGATGTCGTAAGATCTCATTAAGGAAAAAAAATACGCAATGAAAAACATGTGGCCCATACGGCGTGAGAACATAAAAGCGTATCCATAATAAAGAGACAAAGATTCCTTTATTTCTCATCTTATAATACTTACATATTATAGTATAACAGTACATAGACTACCTATTTTTTTATAACCGTGACAGATACCTAAAGTAAATATTTAGCACCTTATGATTCACATAGGTACCTATTACTGTTATTAAAAATTTATAGATATCTAAAAATAAAATGAATACCGATATTTAAATGGGCTTTTTAATGTGTTTACGGTTTATAAATGAGTACCTTGTAAAGGTGAATAACATTATATGTATATTTAATACGTAAATATATTAAATACTGCGCATTAGAATTTTTGTAAGTTATATGAGTTAAAACCAATATCTTGTTATTTTTTGTTTCAGCCAAATCAAAATTATAGTATCTACTTACATTGTGCAATATGTATGAACAGTCTTCATCAGATATATAGGAGCGGCCATGGTGCTCAAAAATAAATATCTGAACACGCCTCTATTGTCAAGGCGTCATTGTAGAGTGCGTGTTCAGATATTTTTGAGCACCTCGGCCGCCCCGATAGATCTGATAGTGACTGGACAAAAATGTTAAGGAGAGCCAATAGTGTACCTACCTAATTCTTACCTATGCATCTTTTTATGACTCGAGTTTACAATTTTCACACCTCCCGTATTACACACAATGTCTTTCATCACACTTGCGAAGAAATAAAATTAGTTTGAAAACTTTGAAATGTGGTAAAATTACAGCAAATCAGTAACCGTCCGCCTTTTTGTTTATCATGTAATGTTTGACGTGTAACCACGTGTAACCACGTGACGTGACTATATGTAAGTCCATTATTATGACTTAGTAATACTTTTTTGTACCTCGGGATTATTTTTGCTATTTCTCCTGTGCTAAACGTGCGTGAAATATCACCTTTAATGAGCAAGTGTGATGAATTAGTACATAGGTAACTTAATTTAGAATTTTGTAGGCACCTATTGCCAGTTAGGGGTGGTGACAAAATTGTCATTTGTAAAGTACAACTGTGGCAACAACAATATTCATATTTTGAATAGTTGATCCACTGTGGACACTGGATGGCTTGTGAGGGCCTTAATTACGAATTAGTTGATAGATAGATAGACAGTTGCTGTGTGAATGTCCTGTTTTTAACATTCATAATCAATTAAACCAACATAGTAAATTAATGCATGTTTTGTTAAATAAATGTATTTTCTTTCCGATCCGATATCCAATTGGACAATATAAAAACGCGCTCTGCTTATGCGCTCTGTGTTTTCATATTGTCCAATCCATAATCTTACTAATAGATGCACCTACGTTCATTTTAGTGACATATCCTGGCGTATCTTGATATTTGGAAGCAATTTACTGATAGTGTTTACAATTTATATTTCGCGTTCCATTGAAATTCTATAGTAACGTCCTAATGATAAGTCTAAGATATACTATGTAATGTCCTTTTGTGTATGGCTTGTTTACAAATATAAAACATAGAGCTTATTAATAAGAGATAACCCAAGACAACTGTCTTGACAGTTTCCACGAAACTGATTAAGGTCAGGTCAACAGTCTGCTACATTGTGTTCGTCGTTGCGTAAGCTGAGGGCGTTGAAACTTAAGAAGCCCACCGTTCCGAGAAACGTGCCCAGTAGAAAAACATTCGTGTATATTATCGATTCAAACACGATATGGAAACATAGTCGGGATTCAAAGCATAACTCTCTTCGGTTGAATAAGGCTGGCTTAATTGGCGATTCGGAATGGATCTAAAATTCTTCGCCTGAAAAGGTTAGTGGCTCTGCGGTTTTTGCTAGAAATTTAAAAAACCGAGGATCTAGCTTCGATTTTGCAAAGTTAATACGTACTATAATGAAAGACGAGTATTTAATCAGTGAACGAATACGATCTTTCCGTTTTCTAATTGATTGTGCGAGGGATGAAAAAATATGCGAGAACGGTAGAATTTCAAACATGAAATTGTACTGTAAGTACCTACATACCTATGCAAGTCCTTTTGCCAGAGCTGCCGTTATCAATCCTACGATTTGACAATGGCATAACCAGGATCCTCTGTTTTGTGCTTAGTGGCCACAGTTTTGATGAGCACCTGACTAAACTCGGTACGCCTTGCCCTGCACAACTGATTTTTACCAAGTTGGTACCTATTACCTCTCGATATATGCGTGATAAACAAGTCGGAAATACTGAATTTTTGCACTACATGGCAACTATTTTTCCATCAATCAGGATTCTGTTTAAGATCACAGAACATTACGTTGTCCAAAATGGTTTTTTTTTCTAAACAATTCATCAATCAGGATTTTTTTTTCAAACACTGCACCGTATCCCTAAGAAAACATTAAATCGCATAATTCCATCACAGTTTTATGTCACATATGTTAGCTAAGTAAACAACAAAGACATATGTAACTTCGTATAAGATGAATGAAGTCTAAGAAAAAAATGTGCCTCGGAAATCAACAAAAACTCATTCTCGGATAGATGGCGCACACACCTTTAGCCTATTCTCGGCTAGATGGCGTGACGATACCGTTTCATATTTAACAATTTTAACACACAGATATCAGTGAATGAACATGGGTCAAAATGATATAAAAATAATAAAATCATTTATCCATAGAGGTATATTCATAATTTTGATAATTTTATACGTGTTTATTTTGAGTTATAGTCGTGTGTCGATAGATGGCAGTAAATTTACGGTGACTACAACATTTACTATGACAGGAACCCCTCTATACTATCTATTCCTGATCTATTCTTTTTGGTAAACAATGACATCAACAACTAATTAAATCGAAGGCAAGATTAGAGCAAGCCTGGCTTCTTATATTTATTATAGACATTGTAGCATAGTAGGTATATAATATATTAACTAGATACTTATATTACTTATATATATATATCTGCGCTTCGTCGAAGGTAATAAATAGAGAGTTAGAAAAAAATCCAATCCAATTTATGGCTGACTTATAGCAAATTATAAATTATATAATTTAATTACTTATTGTTGTATGTCACATACGTTATCTAAATAAAAAATGACATCTAATTTTTTTTTGTCGGTGCAAGGTTAGAGTAAGTACCTATTAGGTAAGCCTATTGTAGGCACCTACACTAACTAGGTACGAAAATCTAAAAAAATACTATGAGTGAAACTTAATTTAAAACTACATATATATTAACGGTACCTACCTATACAAATACATATACGAGTTTGTGCATACCTACCGAAATACATGACAAAAGCACAGACAAATTCTTCATATTATTGAAATACTTTATTACAACATACATCAAGAACCATTTCGATGTTTATTTATTTTATCTATTAAACTACCGGTTTCGCTATAAAAATGTGGTCATAATTTAAATTTATACAATGAAATGAAAAAATTAACTGATAACAGTTTTTGCAAATAAACTTATAATAAGAACAAGATGAGGCGTCAAATGGAACGAAACGAGTTAAACAGGTCTCGAGGTATTTCTAAAGTATATTTTTATTAAGGTTTCCAATTTCTTTCACTGAACAAACAACATAATAAAAGAGGGGGTGCAGGCGAGCTAGCGTGATAATAGCGTCGAGTTCTCGTAACAAACAAAGGTATAGTGTCGCTCGGCTGGAACAGAGATTATCCTGTATAGTTTGAGGCGCGTTACCTATAGCAAACCTACCTATAGCTTCCATGGAGATACAGTAGTAGAATGTCGTCATATGACGCACTACGAGTGACCAAACATGAGAAAAACACAACCTGGAAGTTCGAACATTTTCGCAGCTGTGCCGCGTAATGCGCGAACCGTCATTATTCCGCATCATAAATAACGTACTCAAACTATACAAAAACGGCTAACCCTTCATTGCCTCTTCCTTTTACGATTCAGAGAAGGAATAAAATATGTGAGAGCCAAAACAAAGGCCATAAAACCAAAATGACAGGGCCACACGCTTTTCTCGAGACGGGGAGCAAAAAGGCGCACTATAATTTCGCATTATGTAATACTCGGAAGAGCTGTTTGGCTGGTTCGAATGCAAGCGTGGTTTAAAAATAACTCAAGGTTAGCCCGCCGGCATATCGGAGAGGGTCCCTTTGTGAGATCAAGGTCCACCGGTTCCACAGGATGCCTGTAGACACCACGGCCTGTTTTCGTCTCAAACAATGCGCTGCGCAGCGTCCGCGCGGGCATCGATCAAATAAATGATTTTGCGTAGGATAGCGTGCTAAATCAATTTTAAACAATAACCTTCCTTTAGTGACCTTTTTTGAAGGTTAAAAAATATTTACAGAAATAGCCTTAAAATCTTGGTTCGTAAATTCGTAACTCCACATATTTTACCAATTTCATTGCTAGTCGTTTGTAGGTAAAACTAAGTGAGGGTTTTCCTGTAAGATATATTATTGAAGGTACAGCAAACGTAGCTAAGCGAACAAAGTCTTCAAAATGATCAGACACGCTCTTATTCCCTTAACAATAAAGTCGTGATAAGATCAATTAGACCGTACAAACAAAAAATAATGTTTTTGTTTAAAAATTACTAATATTTAATGCTTATACTAATGTAATTTAATTTTATATGGTAATACTCTGCAATAACTAAATCCAAATACAAGAAATACCGTTTGTACTGAAAGAAAAAAAATAATGTTTTTTTTTTTTTGACGGGTAGGATTACAACATATGTGAAAAGGGCTATTACCAGGGAAAGCAATAGGGCTCTGCCAATGTACTGACAATTTTGTTTCGAGCCCATGGATGCAGCAGTGCTGTAAGAGAGGACAATATGATTTGGACAACGTTTTTGAAAAGTCCTTTTTTTCAGCAATGAAAGTCTCATGCAATTTTATTATACGATCAAAATAAACTACATTAAACATTGCTATTATGGTTCCCATTACTGGGTCATTATATGTTCATGTGTAAAATTTATTAAAATAAACAAAATTGTTGCGCGGAACTAGACGAAATCATTTGCATCGGTGCTCGTATAAAACTCGGGGCTAACTATGTATATTTTACTTGTTGTCTTAAACACTTAAATTCCATCGTAAAAGTAAACGTTGAAGTACACAAATAGCTTCACAACACCCCTTCCTCATTTCAAGCAACACAAGTTCGACGCAATACAAAAGCTCTCCTGCGCAACAAAAACGAGGTATTTGCGCATACGCAGACCTTGAACAACCCTCCGTTAGCAGGTGCGCATGGATGCACCTGCTTGTATGCACTGACCTATAAAAGTTATAATTAAGTAATTTATAACTCGACAATTATGCCTTAGATGTGGGTCAAATAAAAACTTTTAGGGTACAAAGAGCCTTTGTTCGAATCCAAAAAGATACTTATTCCGGTTTATTTCCAGTTAGTGGTTAGTTTATTTTATGGTAAGTATAATGTTCTGCGGGTTCAAGATGGTTTGTAACGTGACTATACCTACTTAATGTACCTAATAGACGGGAAAAGCTAGAAACGAAAATCATTTTCATCGCTGAATATTGAAACGCCTAAGTAAATAATACTGTAGGTACATATACTTACATATATATTTCGTGATGAGATTATCTTTTAAGGATGCACAGTTTTAGTAGTGGCTGTTAGTTAAATTAGACCGAAACTGTAAAGTTAGTTAGATAGGTACTTTTACCTTTTTACAAGAGCGTTTGTGCGTTCATTCAATGCGTTCGTAGCACATCTGAATTATAAGCACTCATAGGCGACGATACAGAATAACTAATAGTACTAGGTACAGAAGACTCACTCTCTAGCAAAACGCGTCTGTTACGATCAGCACAGATATGGCCGCTAGGTGGCGACATCGCCACGCGCGGCTTTATGGCTTTCCCCAAAATTGGGGCGCAACAAATACACTTTTAGCTACCTGTAGCAAAGCGACGAAATCGCGTAGTGAGCCACGCCTGACTACGGTAACATTTATTTCAGCAAGTAAGGTTTTCGTTAGCTTATTTACCACGTTCATAGTACTTATAAAAAATGGTTTCATTGTATCGATTCTGCAGAACCCTATTACTTAAAGCGCGAGTCATGTTGTACTTGACCAAAATGTTTTTTGTACGACACATTGCATCCGCTCGGCGTAAAGGAAATGGGGGCTGTATGTATGTATGTATGTAATGTATGTATGTATATGAAGTTTCACAAGCCCTCGTTACACCGACAGTCCAGTGATATGGACTCGTCGTTTGTTGGTAATTAAATATTGTGGCACCTTTGTCTGCTCTACGGTGCACAATACATACTAATATATAAAAAAAAATAGTTTAGTTTTCCATGGGTTATTTGTAATTTACATTGCATTCATGCCTCATAACAGCAAAAGTTTGACAACGAGAGGTTAATAATTATTTTAAAGGCTCTGATGCTTTAACTGAAGGCTGACTGGTAAAGAATCTGTTTTTCTATCTACCTACGATTTGTTTTCTTTTGTGCAATAAAGATGAAATACATAAATAAAAACATTTTAGTTGTAAAATAATACGTAGGTAAGGCCCCCCCACATCTGGCGTCTTTCGAGCGTCGGCGTCTACAATTCTATGGCCGACGTCGACGCAACGTCGACGAAGCGTCGACGCAACTGCGCAGCGACGTCATTTTCCATAGCGCTGGACCGACGCCGACAGACGCCGACGCTCGAAAGACGCCAGATGTGGGGGGGCCCTAATATGGAAGAGTGATAGAGAGACATAAAGCTTTTCGTTCTCGAAGCGATAGCGATTGTAACCTTGGGTAGGCCGGCAGCAGGGTCTTGGCTACAATCCTGTTCGCTTCGCTACGCTTCAGAGGAGGGGTCCAAGTTACCAGTTACACGTAAGAGGCTTTCGCTAAACTTTGGCTAAGCCTAAGCTTTACTCGAACATTTCTAGTAAAAACACTTTTTTAAGGTTAAATATCATTATTTATTTAGGTTTTTTTAAAGGTTTAATTTGACATTACTTATATACATTGTTTGCATCTGTAATAAGTTGCAGATGTATACAAAATACCTAACCTATGTTCAATTCAACAATGAAACTGACATTGGACAAAGAAGTTGGACAGGTGGAATAAGTACCACCCTAAGACATCCTAATTTGGTTGAATGTAGAAAAGGTATACGACGGACCTACAATGAAGTTACAATATATATTTACTTAGACGTTGTATTATTATAGTACCTACATACTTAGTAGTGTGTGTTATGCATAATAAATACTTTGAAAGGTTACGACTTTTTGTTGCGGTCTTTTTAGGGTTCCGTACTTCAAAAGGAATAAAACGGAACCCTTATTGGATCACTTTGTTGCTCGTCCGTTCGTCTGTCTCTCAAGACCCTTTATCTCGGGAATGCGTGGAGGTATCGAGTTAAAATTAAAACCATTATATTTACTTACTCAGATCTACAGTCCCTTAAAACTGTGAAATCAAATTTATAAAGATAGGGTTGCTACTAGGTACGCCCTTTTATGCCGCAAAAAACGTAAGTACCTAGTTATATTTCGACACTCAAGGGAATCAAAATTTATAGGGTACTTTCCGTTGACCTAGAAATATGAAATTTGACAAGTACTATCGTCTTATACTACAAGTACTAAAAAACTTAGAATTGTACGGTACCTTCGGTGAGCGAGTCAGGCTCGCATTTGTCCGGTTTTTTTTATACAAGTTGTATTCGAAATCAACACAATAGTAATATCAATAGTAGGTAGGTATCAACTTTAATTTATACCGCAAGTCGTGACACACTCCCTTTGTTTATCGTCTTATATTTTTCACACAAAATAACCTCATCTAATTAATTTTACGCATATCATTATATTCATTATACCATACCCATTATACCATCCGTCCATACTTCTATGGCTATTCATGTAGGTCAAACAGATGTGCGGACTTCAGAAACTTACAAAAGATATTATTGCTTTTGATATTCGTTTGGCTGAAACGCAGTTCCTTCACAAACTTATCAGTTCACCTAATTGACGGGAGCCGTTTCTATTTTGATCTTTATGGCTTTAGGGATTACGTTCCGTAAATTTGTATAGGCTGTTTCACGACCGCTTATTATAAGTTGGTACAGTCTGTTCTGCAAGTTGAAAAAGTCTTGTCATACGGGGATGTCGGTTACACTTATGTCCTTTTAAAGCAGGTGGGTGGAGACGTAATTCGGCTGGTTTGCACGTGCGTGTTATAGGGCTCCCCTTGCAGTCACCTGGCTGAGGTCCACTGAAGAAAGTGGGTCACACGTTCCCTCTTCCTTGAGGCCCTTGGACCGGTTTCTGGCTTTGTTCTGGTGTGGCGATAAAGTACTGTCTGACAAAGTAAAATGTCGAAAAGGTGCGTGTAGTTTTTTTTTACTTGGTTTAGTTTCGTTTTAAATTTTAATGTATTTTTTCTAGCTTAATGTAAGTACAAATACTAACAATAAAGCCTCATAAATCATTATTATGATTAGGTAATAAATAAGACGTATAGGTACCTAAGTATCTTATCTAGGTAATACAATTCCTACAAAGTGTAGGTACATGATGAATAATATATTATTATAAAATTTACCTACTCGCACACTCGAGTTAAAAATATTATTTTCCAGTACTTATGGTCCTATTTTCCCGCACTAGTGCGTGAAATAGCACTTTTCGTGCGTATTTCAAAAGTTTAAAGGGCCATGTGTACTGTAAAACGTTGTACGATACACGTGCGAATAGGTCACAACTCGTGTCGATTTAAAACACTCCCTTCGGTCGTGTTTTAATTTATCGCCACTCGTTTCGAATTTCCTCTTATCCGCACTTGTATCGTAAATGGCAATTAAAAACAACAAAATAAAGTACCTAAAGGTGGCCACTGACGAACCTTCCAACAGTCCAAATAGCGTGGCTACATTCCAAAATCGGTCCGTGAATGTCAAAAACGTACAATGTTTAGTATTAGGATGCCGTCCATTTGGATGAATCCATTGTAACGGCATCCATTTGGAAGGCTCGTCAGTGGCCTGCTTAACAAAGAACACATCCATCAGTCATTAATTATCTATCATCAAGTGTACAGGTGGTAGTAACTAATTATTACATAAGTATCATAAACTATAAATGTATATGTAGGTGCGCTGTATATACTCGTAGGTATACGTAATGTACCTACCTATATACATTCCTCTGAGTCCCTCCTGTGTCTTATAGAACCTATCGATAAGTCATTTATGACCAGCATAATATGATATTCAGCAGTGAATTCCGAAGTAGGTTCTTCTAGTGTAGGCATAATGTTCTAAGGGCCTATACAGACGGACTGCAACCCGACTGCAATTTGTATGGGAACTGCACGCCGACTGCACGCCAACTGCAACGTTGACGTGAAGTTCCCATACAATTTTCAATCGGGTTGCAGTCCGTCTGTACCGGCCCTTACTATGAAAAATCACTTTTTAAGGTTAGGTAGATATACCAGGTACATTTTTTAAATAAGATGCACTTGATGTCAACAGAAGTACAAATGTAAAAAAACTTGTTGTATTTATTAGCTACTAAGTAAATAATGTATACTTACTAAGGATCTTTATGATCTTTAAATTAAAAGTCATAAAATTGACCTGTTAATTTTCATCATTATATTTTACCGCGTCTATATTTAATTATCAGTGTAGTAGGTATACTACTGCATAGGGAGACTGTAAAGACTGTAAAGTTAGCTGTAAGATGTATTAAATAAAATATTATTTATTTCATATGAATATAAATGTAAATATTTCTCATACGCGATTGTCGACCGCACAAAACGCACCAATACAAAATTGTGTTAAACTCATAGGTACTTAGCTGTAAAAATATTGGTAACAAATTTAATCTGTTAGCATCTTATTATACGCACTACTTAAATATTAATTCGGACTGTACACCCCTCATATGCTCGGAATTCCCATGAACACACGTGCGCAAAGAATCGCCTAAACCCGATTCACGTTCACAAAGCATCTGATTATACGAGGGGTGCGCATAATGATCACAAAAGAACAACGTCCTAATACCTATTTAAAGTATTCTTGTTCAAACTGTTCAAGGTGAGCGCGTAAGTGCATGTGTGAATGGATGTAAGAAGTGCGTCGTAGTATTTAGTGGAACTTGTGAATAACTTGAATTTAAATACGCACCTACTTTGTACGTATACCTATTAGCAGGTCCAAAACAAAATAATACCTAAATAAACAATTAAACACGTAGGTACACCTAACTCAGGCGTGACGAGTGGGTTTTATGGAAATAATTAAGTGCTTATAAGTCTTATAACATTGTAGATATAGATGGTCAAGCAAATCTTGTCAGTAGAAAAAGGCGCAAAATTCAAATTTTCTATTAGACGATATCCTTCGCGCCTACATTTTTCAAATTTGCCGCCTTTTTCTACTGAACTTGTCTAACCTACACAGAGCACACTTTTTAGCATCCTTCAATCGTTAAGATTGTTTTGTTTGTCAACTTATGATAGTGTAAGTATTCTTTGCATTATCAACAGATCCACGGTCTTTTTGCAATGGGTATTTGAAGCGTTGCGTAATGTATGTATTAATGAGTGGTGATCAGCCGGCCTAGCCAAGGTTACAATCGCTATCGCTTCGACAACGAAAAGCATTATATCTCTCTATCACTCTTCCATATTAGTGCGACAGTGACAGTTGCGTTTCGATCGCTACGGAGCGTAAGCGATCGGCATCTTGGCTACGCGGCCTGGCGTCGTCGTAGGTACTTACCTACCAGACTTGCAGACGGCGAGTCGAGGGCAGGCCGGCCAGCACCGACAGCGGCAGGTGGATAGAAGATAATGTTAACATTCTGACTTTTATTTCATTAAGTACCTATTCACTTCATTAATTACCTACCCTTTATTTGATTCAATCATCTCGGTTTTAACTATGATATTTTATATGTAGATAAGCCATACACTAACATATCAAGTGAAAAAAATGATGCCAACCAATGCTGCCAACGACACGGCAGCATTAGTTACAATTTGTTTACAACTTCATACGCAAATGCGTAAAAGAGACGGCACAATTAAAAGAATACCTAAGTAAAAAAGAGACGGCTAGTGTTTGTCACTTGCGCGTGAATTTGGTAAATCAGTAGCTCTACTATGAGTTCCGTGAATGACAGTGAGAAGTGAAGATAGTGAGAAAGTTAAGGAAAATGTATGGAGTAATTGTACAGTGCCTCTACCGGTCACGTAAAGAACTAAAAATTTCAATTTGTACCATGAGTTACAAACGTTTTTACGCGAGTTTTCCATACTTGCCTAACTTCACACCTAAAACGCTCTCTTTCTAATTATATAATGAAAACTGAGCCAGAATTATTCTGCGTAAATACTTTACGCGAGTAAACGTGACAGATGTTATGGAAAAATACGTGCGTTTCCAACGTGACATTTCTGTCAACTTGTAAACACAACAAATACGCAGATTTTTCACGAATATTAATGCAATTTTCAACGTAATATGTATAAATTTATAATAGTATGTGAACTTCAAGCAAAACTTTAAGGGATAAATCAATTAATAGTTCGATAAAAGGCTGATTTAGTACAAAGGTAATGAGTTATACTTGACATCATATTTTCCTATTTCTACTGCTACATTTGCGAAAATCACATTGCTTACGAGCAGTTTTTGGTTTTAGGCAAGAAGCTGATTGAAAACAACATTTCCCTGAAAACCCGGATTGCATCATGTATGCATGCGTATGCATGTAGAAGTTACATATGTATTAAGAATTAAGGCTCAATACAAGGAGCGGTACATAGACATGTTGCTGTTTTTGTTGCTGGGTGCACATAACACATAGTAAGAACATACACATAGTAAGAATATTTACACAAGAATTGCTACGTATTTTATTAAGCATTATTATCTTAAATAAAATAAAACATACAAATGTTCTGTGAGTTTATTTATTTTTCTTTACTAAGTAAGTATTATTTTATTTTCCGTTGTTCAAATTATTGTGTTTGGTACTCGTTTTTCATGTCAACTTGGTAACAGGAAAATAAAACTTTCTTCAAAAACTTTTGCTGGTGGTTTAGAATCTGAAAATTTAAAACACATTTATTGCCAAATACCCGCTGCGTGGGTTCATTTTGTATTGGAAATGGGGCGCTTGGCACTGAAATATACTCGAGATCGTATAGGTAGTATAAAATTAAGATCGCTATTAAGGTCATACGTAGGGTCTGTGCGGAAAGAGAAGAGTCGTAGGTATAATGTATGGGCTCCCCTAAATTTCACGACTCTTCTCTTTCCGCACACTCTATTAGATAATGTTACTTAGCAGTAGGAGACGGCCGCTGTCATGATGCGGACTGAAGCGGACCATTATAATACATACCTATTTTAATATTTTAAGATTTCTTCTCATGTGTGTACTATTTTCATCATAGGTAATAAATATGTAGCCAAAAGTAGCCTGTATAATCGCGCCGTATACTTTGCTTCCTATTTTTTAACACGCAGAGTCATAATTTTAACTCGATTATTAATGATGTTTACGTAATTATCATATTTTGCAATTTTTGTCTTGAATACAATATATTTTAATTTATACATTGTTTACTAACATTGATGTGTTTATTATTTTCGTAACTATGGCAACGTCAAATCTTTAAAAAATTGTAGAATGAAGGTTGAGTCAGTAACAAAGTGACAAAATTGGTCTTAGAGCATTTAATAACTGGAGTGGCCATTGAGTGCTTACTGTTAGGATTTAGGATTAGGGTTCCAAGCAGGAAAGAAAAGCTTGTTTTAACACCATATAGGTAATGTTTATTAATCTCAAGCAAGACTACATAGTAATGGCGTCTCATACGGGAAGAAAGAACACCTACATTTGTTTTATATTGACAACCGAATAAATCAAATATCATAGTCGTAGTAGTCTCGTAGGTATACTCTTTATTTTTTTGTTGACATTATTACTTACCCCTCTGCCGAAAAACACAATTGTGCAAACTTTTGTATGGACTGACATGGCTATTTGTACGTTACGTACAAATCATGTAGAAATAGCAATACATTTGACGTCCCCTCCCCCGCAAAAATTGGCAGACTGTTTTGTAAAGAAAATGACAGCGATGACATCTCCCTTCTAAATGCTCTTAGTGGATGGTAGAGGTAAGGAATACAATCTCCATGTAATTAATAATGAAAAAGTGTCCGTCAAAAACCTTAAGAGGGAAGTATACTACGTAATCGTCCATACAAAAAGAGAAAACGTTTTTCCACTTGTAAATACGAGTATCTTCCATTCTCCATGATTTTTAGTACGGTATTGATACAATGAAAAACTAGGTTTATGGGTTTTCTTTTTTTCGCTACTCTGGAGAGATTTAGAAAAATTATAATAGCTGACAGTGTGCCCACTTTTTGCAAATATTCTCCCATAAAGGAGTTTTCTCATAAAGTCATAAAGGATTCTCCTTACCTCTACCCTCCATATTAACGGCTACCATCAGTATATGTAACATTACTTTCTGTGCATCTCACTTGCACTAATATGCGAGAGCGAGATGCATAGATAGTAAATTACGTAGACGTGAGTAAATGTGTCAATTTTGTTATTTAGTTCTATAGGTGAATCCTAGAGGCGCTGTATAAAACTCCGATATAACTCTTGCTCTGTTTTATAGTATACTTAGAAAGGGACAACATCGTTTGGAGTGGAGTGAAGTTAGGTACATAAGACCGTAAAGAAACGTAAAACGTGACTCACGGCACGTTTATTCACTGAAAGTAAGTGAAAAATACTCTGCCAACTGATAGTAGAGGCACAGTGATACCACCATAACACGACGGCAAACAGTGAATATGGCGCGAAGCGTAAAACTTATTAAGAAAAAAAAATATCAAAGACTAAGATGTTTGACAGAAGGTGCAAATCATTTTAATGCAGTTTTATGAAGTAATGTACTCGCTACCGAAGTAAAAAGTTTTCATATTTAGTTATGTAAATAAAAGATATTATATTATAATCTTTATTCATCATTTTTCTTATACTATAGAAACATTTTGACAAAAAGCAAACTCAATAACAACAAAATCCTTTATTTTACTATCAATTTTATGTTATTAATAATTGTTACTGTGTGAGAAAATGAAATGCCTGACAATAAATACTAATTTTGTAGTAATCTTTGTATAAACAGCAATATACCTATTTACTTAATTGACGCGACCCGGACAATAATATGGCCAATAATAATCTTTAATTTGCCAATTGTTGTACTTAAATACAAGAAAAAATGCGTTCAAGTAAAAAACTTCAATATTAAAGTTGAAATTTAAGTATATTTCTTTTATTTGTACGCCAAGCACCAAACAATGAATGCAACTTACCATGACGCGTCTGCTATGATAATCTATGTACGCAGTTGGTGCGTCCTTGTCATTCTCGCTGATGAGAACATAAACTTATCTCGTTCTGTCAGCCGGCGAAAATGGCGGCTGGGTTTATTTAATTTAAGATTAAACCGAAGAAAAACGGGTTATTTCAGCTTTTACTTACCAATGATATGTGACGCCGTCAATTTTTTTGCGCTTCCGCGGATAATTTGAGCATTTCAAAATAACGCAGGTCGGCATTTTGTTGCTAAATACTTTTTATTTTTGGAAAAGTATTAACCGGTGTACACTTCGCGCTTGCGTCAGGCAGACTGAGACAAACTCGTACACATGACACGAGGTGAGTGCTTCAATTTTGGAACGTGTATAACACATCTACATATAAAATATCATAGGGTTTTAATAATAGTTATTTGTTTTACAAGGGGGCAAAGTTGTTGTTTAACCGCTCGTGCTAATATTGATACCCGAGCAAGCGAAAGATTCCAAAATTGAACCACGAGCGTAGCGAGTGGTTCGAAAAATGGAATCTTGAACGTTGCGAGTGACTCAAAGCACGAGGGTTAAACAAAATTTGCCCCGAGTGACATTTTTCACCACACCAACACGAAGCAAATATTAAATGTAAAATATCAAACAAAATCAAACCAAATTAAATCCAAATGAATGTTATTAAATATTTATCATCCAAAATCATCATTTAAAAGTCAATTCTACCAGCAAATACAAGAAAACAACTCAAAATATGCATTTGATTACTTTGCCTCACATGTGAATAAAATGCAACTTTGCTATCGGTTTTTGAAGTGCAAAGTAAGCCTTTCCGAGCTGGTGTGGTGAAAAAACATTTTTCGTATCGAGTAATATTGACATTGTGTATTCGTTAGATAATCTATTAGTGGTAAGGAGGTAGGTACCCGCTGCTGTCACTCATTGATAAAATTAAATAAGCAAGTTATACTACCTAATTAAAGTAATGTAGTTGTAACTTTTTTTGATAAGATATTATACCTACATGTGGATGCATTTGGTTTACTCACTTTATACTATGCCTACATTTTAAGAGTAGTTGTTAAGTAAAGTGAGCGTCCACCCCAGCATCTCTGTTGGTGGTTGCAACGGCCGCCTCGCCTACCCCGCCGTGTCCGCGCGAAAGTGAAATGTGCAGCACTTTCCCCACCCCGGCAGCGACGCCCCGCCCCGCTGCACCCGCCCGCGCCCCGCACCCCGCGCGCCGCAAGGTCAGCCCTGTGCAGAGAACGCGGCGGCGCGGCGACGCGCTGCGCTCTTGAAATTTCGCTTTCGTTCACTCGCGACTATTAGTCGGCCGCGCGCGCTCCGGCAAGCATGTGTTTTTGACGCGCTCCGCACGTTCGATTTCGTTCGGTATGGCTCCGCGGCGGCAGGGCGCCGCCGGCGCGCTCGAAGATAGCGACACTCGAGGGTGCTGCGTCCCCAGCGAATGCTTACGTCCCAGAGAACCCGTGCGTTTTGAGGACGCCGTACGCGTGCTATGCAACAATGACACGTGCGCCGCCGGCCGGTATATGCACAGAGCCTGCTTCGAGCAGTGGGAAGTCGGGGTGCTGGCTTACTTGAAGTCTTGCGGGCGGGCCCGATCATGGTCTGAGAGACAGCGGCATCAGAACTTATGGACGAAGAAGGGTTACGATTTGGCATTTAAAGCTTGCGGGTGCCGCTGCGGACGAGGGCACCTGAAGAAGGACTTGGACTGGGCGCCTCCAGGATCGGTGGCGCGGGCTGACGAGGAGAAGAAGCGTCGACGACGCACGCGGCCGGGGCGCACGCCGGCAGCAGGCGACGGCCGCCCGCGGACCTTCAGCCTGTCCAGCTCGGGCTCCTGCTCGCCACCCTCGGCGCCTTCCGAGCCCTCCACCAGCCCCACACATCAGCCGCAGCACGCGCTGAAGAGGAACTCGAAGGTGGAAATCGTTTCCGATAGAATCAGGTGAGCAATCAATTCATATATCTACTCAAAATATTTTTTTAAATTATATTTAAAAAAAATCTTAAATTAGTAGTCATCTTTATTGGGTGTTAAATCTAGTTTCTATATAAAATAGATTTGGCGTTAGAAATTTAGATTTATGTACCGGTTTTTCGCCCTACCGGCATGTTGCCGGCAAACAAAACAAACTTGTCATCGGCCCGGCCCGGTAAGGTTAGTCTTGTTTTTGTTGTTGTAGGTATTGACATAAGGTTTTCCGACTTAAGATATGTGAGTGACCCGTTTTTAATATAAGTATTTAATATAAGTATTGACACATTCCAATAAGAGTCCACAAAGAGAGCACTTACAACATTTAACGCATAGGTATCACTATCAAATATAGATTCCAATTTCATTAATTGCCCTTTTTGCTTAAGATAATAGTAGGTTTAGGTATGATAGTACTATTACTTATTATAACATGGTTTAGGTACGCAAACGATGTCAAGAAATGTTTTGCTTGGGTTAAACAAGTGCATATTAGCAAGTGCGGTGTCAAACACAACATCTATCCGATGATGGAGAAGCAGGAATTTGTTGATAACGATACCTTCCTATAGGTAGTTGTTAACTCTGTCATATCAAGACAAGCCTGCAAGTCGTCATCGAGATAAGGATTAATATTGTGCAACACTTTTTACAGTTTTATGTTGTCTCATTTAGCTTTGCTGTATGTAGTAAAATCTTAATCAGCATAATATTAAACGCGAATAAAGCCTCAGATTATGTCCAAGGATTAACTCCAGCAAGTGCTCATCCACTTGCTATCTACATCACATAAAAGTACCTACTTAACTGTGCATGGGTCCTTCTTCCTGGCGTTATCCCTGCATTTTGCCACGGCTCATGGGAGCCTGGGGTCCGCTTGACAACTAATCCCATGATTTGACGTAGGCACTAGTTTTTACGAAAGCGACTGCCATCTGACCTTCCAACTCAGAGGGGAAACTAGGCCTTATTGGGATTAGTCCGGTTTCCTCACGATGTTTTCCTTCACCGAAAAGCAACTGGCAAATTTCAAATGATATTTCGTACATAAGTTCCGAAAAACTCATTGGTACGAGCCGGGGTTTGAACCCGCGACCTCCGGATTGAAAGTCGCCCGCTCTTACCGCTAGGCCACCAGCGGTAAATGTGCATGGGTCCTATAGGTATAATAATAAGTACCTACCTACTTTATTTCCTTCATATTTCCAACTGTTAGACTTAGTAGTTTTACACACATACCTACTTGTGGGACAACTACCTATTTGGGCCTAGCCAAGATGACAATCATCGAGAAACACCAAAAGAAGAGGAAACATCATCTTGGCTGGGGTCCTTTGTAGGTTAAATGCCCCATCGTCTTGCCGGTAGGAACTGAATTGTTACTTCCTGTAAGGAATATAATACTACGGACGCAATTAAAGTCTCGTCGATGTAGCAGGTAAGTGGTCAATGCTTATTCATTTATTAACCTATGTACAGTCAGCATTAAAAGTACCGCATCAGACTATGAGTCAAAGTAGTTAGGTAAGTACCTACCTATTTACCATTCTGTGATACCTTAACAAAAAGAGGTAGGTACCTTTACCTTACCTATGTCTTTAAATATTAGAGCAATTAAACTGTTATAGGTATGACACTTTAAACGCGAACTGTCGAGATAATTATATGTAAGTACCTATCTATCTCTATTGGAAAAGTAATAGAGGGTGACGGTGACAGATATCCACTTTTGGCGCGTTATTTCATACGCTACTATTGATGCTGACCGTACCTACCTAAAACTAAAGTATTTACCTATGTAAGTACTTGTAGTAGGGTTTATAAATAGATACCTACTTGCAAATTGTAAAACATTTTGGACAAATAACTAGGTATATTACATACAATAATATACTTATTTAAGTTATTTATAAATACCTACTTGATCGATATTATTTTTTGTGGTCTATGGGCCAACGTTGTATTGTAACGAATAACAAACACAACTACTAATAAGGTAGAATTACTAGTGCAGCGTCGAACACTAGTATTTCTACCTTACCTGTTTATATGTCCAATTGTCCATGTCAGATCTTACTATAAATACCTTATTATTTTTTATTTAATACAAGGAAAATTGTTTTTGTGAAACAAACGTTTTTGACAAGATAACTTAAAACTGCACTTGCAGATAGGTATCTGTTTTATTAAGTGTTTACCGATGGCATATCAATAAAAAAAAGCCAGATGTACTTATGCAACATTCTTAATTACAATATTTTATTTAACCAATGTTTTTGCGCATTTTGTTACAAGGTAGGTACTTATTATTGCAGGTCGATTAAAATATTTATTTACCTACTTAATCGTTTTCCATTTATGTTTTTCAAATGTCACACATAAATTATTTTAATTATTTCACCTGCCAATGTATCATGAACCTGTACCTACCCGAAGTAAGTAGGTACCGTACCTAAGTATTGACCTAAAATAATGCCGAATCCAATGACCATACCGCCTGGAAACAGTGGTAACATGGAAACAGACACCGAAATTGGCGGAGCCGTAAAAATGCAATTTGGTGCATTAACCACGCCCGAGTACACAGCTGGTTTCCGTTTCCCGTCAGTTCCCGAAATTGCAGCTGCCCCACACTGGCCAAATTGCTGCGGTTTCTTTATATAGGTACCTAGGTACCATGTGAAAAGCTGATAATACAAGCTTAAGTTTGCTACGTACCTGCGAATCCTTTTTACATACTATAACTATAGAATGCCCCTTACAGTTTCATGGCTAATAGGCTACCCATACCACACATTAATTATTATAAATTATACGGGACGGGACATATGAACGTGTTATTAAAATGATTTTAACTGCATAGTTCCTAGCCTATTTGAGTTTCCCACTGCTGGGCAAAGGCCTCTCCCCTTAATTTCCACGACTCCCGATTTGGTGTTTCCCCCGACCAGTTGTTCAGGAAGCTGCCCAAGTCATCCTGCCATCTCCGTTTGGGCCTACCGTGTCCACGTCCCTCTAAAGGCATCCACTTGGTGGCTAAGATACACTAACTAACTGCATACTTATCGAGCATAAATCTTTTTATTTTTAAACATAAGTTTTAAAGCTCGCCTAAAACGGTTCTCCGATACTTATTTCCTATCGAGTGAAAAAGATAAGTCTGTATGAAAGTTCATAAAAAGGCATACTGTTTACAAAACAAGAATAATCGCTTTTCGTTACATAACTCACCACTATCGTATAGGTATTTACACGAGTATGTAGGTACAAGATAATTATGCTTCGAGACGTTGCCAAAAACACAAGGAACGATAAGACGGGGATTTAGAGAGATAAATATTATCATGCCAGTGCAATTACTGCAATTTAGTTTGAAAAGTCTTATCATTTAACGGACCAACGTATGGGCGCTGTTACCTATTTGCCTTGTATTTTTTGTCACAGTAAATTAACGTCTACCCATTGTAATATATTTAATATGTCTACCTGTACCTAGTATTGCAATTGCACTCAATTATCCTTTCCACAAACGGCCAGGCCTACAAAGACATCATAACATAACCGTGTTCTTGGAACGTTAGTTTTATTTTTGTGTTAAGGTGATTCGGTAAAATTCGCGCAGAGCTGGCTTAGGTTAAATAGGGCTTTGAAATATGTATCAACTTTATCTTACAAAATCTACTTTATTTTTCTGTTACTCATAGATATTTTATAGTGTTCTGGGACTTGGTGTAGGTACATACAGTACATTTAAATAAATTAAAAAAAAGTAAAATGTTGCAAAGTTAACTTTAACAACTTAGTATTTTTGGTTTAAGGCAGGTTTGCGATAGTAATTATTAAGCAAATTAAAATTGTTTATTTATTTTCGTATCATCTAGGTATTTCTTATTTTATGGGCTCGGTATTTGTTTATTAAATAACTATGTTAAATTGAACGTGCAAGAAACGCTCAGGTTGGGCGCGGAATCCTTCTCACTCCACCCACACTTATAAAAGTACCAATACACGCTGCTGCCCTTACCTATTCTAAACAATATGCGTTATCGTAACTAATAACGCCGTAGCGTAGGTGTCGTAGATTAGGTATTTTACAGTAGATACAAGTCTTGATTGAACCGTGTGGGCGACGTGACGTCCGAATTTATTCACTCGTTAACTTGACCTATAAAGATGCCTCAAAAAATAACCTCAAGGATTTCACTTGATATGGTCCGTAATCATTGTATATAGCAAGGTTCTTTAATCCTTACTCCTACATTGAATTTATATCATTTTCGTTAACAAAACGTATCGCAATATTTATCCAAAGATATGTTTGCGTAATTAAAAAAAATACTCGACATTTTAACCGCCTCATTGTAAACGAGCAACAAAAAAAAAACAATAATTCGTCGTGTCCGAATACGAAAGCGGTAAAACGTGTATTGTTCAGAACAGCAATATTCAAAAACAAGTTTTTTAAATTGAATGTAAACCTGTTCCACGTAATATTATTAAACGATGAAAGGTAATAAGCTAGTTTAAATGAGCTGACGTTCAGTTATCAGATGATGCGGCATTAATTATTAAATTACATTAAGTTCTGACTAACTAGTCGCATTACCTACCTATATGTATAACATTTTTCTAAATTACATATTAACGCAGAACTTGCAACTTTAAAAGTAACAGTCAAATAGCTCTCCATTTGAATTCTAACTTTTAATTTCGTTTTTAATAAAAGTTCTCCGCTATAATATTTTCTAAAAACGTAGCGAAGGAAATTACAATTTGAAAATAAGGCTATTTGCATTCCACGCTCGCTACCGCGCCTTACGCCGTGTGTACTCAGACACATTAGGCGATCCTGTATGAATTTACAAAAGAACCTGCAAAACAGCTTTATTCGCCTGCTAATGACCGCCACAGGATGTCTACAATGTCAATAATAGGCAACTTTAAAAATACGTAGATATATCACATGGTAATCCGATGCGTGCTCGATGGCTGTCTGCGAAAATTTAAATCACTTGCCGTTTCGTTAGTATAGGTAGTCATCAAAGTATTCTGTTTCTGCCTACGCTAAACGATCTTGATTGTTTTAACAACTTATTACGAATTAATTGAAAGTACGTTTGAGTCATCAGATATTTGTCTACTGATGCCACTTGTCTAGGTAATTAAACACTTACGAATGAACTTATTACGTTTTACTGTTCATAACAAAATTATGAAAACGTGCAATCCATTTGTAAAACCATCAATTAAGTAAAAAACGTCTAGGCGTAATAGGAGGGCGTGTCTCGTAGATACGTGTATCAGTCGAACCATCTTTATGAGTTTCTTCACAATGAATAAAAAGAAAAATAAACTTTATGTTATATACATATAATGGGTATTGTAGGAAACTGTTAGGCGGTTCGCGAGTTTTTTAAAGACAAAAAACTGTCAGATCACGTTCGAATCGGCCTTGAGACGAGCCCACGGCACAAGGAGGTATTATGTTCTCTTAAGGCGAATGTGTTAAGTGATAACAATCCGTATATACCGAGATACACATAATTAACTGGGAGATGTGAAAACACTTATGTCATCGTGCTTTTGTGTGTGTGCTGTGTGTATAGGTTCAATGCGACGAATTAACAATGTAGTATCATCTCATGTTTACTTAATCCACATCAATAACACCGCCCACACATTTTGCTGCATTTGACGTATATCGATATTCATTCTACATGTAGGTAGGTACTGCTGTTACTTGCTATCTGCCATTGATTCACAATGATGCCTCAGAGACGGTGCTACGGGCTGTCTTTATTGCACTTCAGTTAATTTAAGTTTCTCCCAATTATAATACAACGCTATCTTACACTTGTATTCCACTCTTAAGTCTTAATTAAACTCATTCAAAGCTTTCCTTTTACTAAATGAAAGAATCTTTTCACATAAAGTTTTACTTAATTTCATCCCTTTCATTACGGTTTAAGAAACTGCTACAGACGTCTGATCTTAAACTTCATTAAGTATTAACGACGACGTATGTTAAGTTCTGGTATTTTAAAACTGCTATTTATATCAAGTTCCATGCTTATCAACTTCCTGCTGACCGCTTTTCATATCACGGAATTGAAACAATGTTATAGCAATCAGCGTTTCAACTTAACTCTTACAAATAAATACCTATTGATACCTACGCTACAAAAATAGTGCACAAATCAATTTAAAAGGTTTCTATTTAAGGTGTCTAAAGGAAAAAAAATTGGTTCGAAGAGCTACTAAAAATGACGATGTTATGATATATAGAATGTAGCCTCTCCTTAAGACCAAGGCGCGATTCCGACTGAGTCAGCCGGCGGCCGGCGGTGAAGCGCGACTGGCTAGGCTTACATGTAACTAGGGGAGGCCTCTAAAGGGTATCATAACTGGAAGTCTGTCCAATTAACTTCTTCGGTAACGTCTGGGAACTTGGAAAGATTACGTCACTGTTAATGTTATTTATATCACCATGTAAAGGTTATCCGTCCACCGCATCAGTTGCCTCTCAACATAGACTAGGAATCTTCTGGACCGAGTTTAGAGCAATTGAAGGGATGTTTACAAAAACAAACATCATCAAACATCATCAACATCAAACATCATCAACATTTATTCAGCAAATAGGCCACAAGGGCACTTTTACACGTCAACATTGAATTTACATAAAAGCAAAAATAATAACATCAACAATTTTATAAAATAAAACTAACAATTCAATCTAACGTATTACAATTACTAAGAGATGTATATGGTCTCTTAATGTCGAATTACATACAAAATACAGATAAAAAAACACACACAAAAAAAATCTATAATATTTAGAGGTGTAAATGTCTCTAGGTGTCAGAACTATAAGATTATATAGTTTATCAAGTTATCCTTAGAGATGTATAAGGTCTCCAAGAGTCAATATCCTGTATAATTAATACATTCATTAAAAGAAAAGAAACATACGAGAACAGAATGAGGCGTCTCACTGTAATTAATTAATAAAAGTTACTAAGTATAGTATATATAGCTAATAGCTCGTGTTAGCTTAACAGACCAGTCTCCACAAACAGCACCCGTTCACGAGTATGACGCGTATCTCAGCCATCGCCTCCCTCAACCTTCATTCGGGAAAGTGGCGACCCGATCAACAACGCCACCGTAAGCAAAGACTTTTAAGCGAGCATGACATGTTCAAGCTACCGGCCTATATTAATATTAAAATAGTAATAACATGTAGCTGTAAGACACGGCATTTTGTGCTCATATGTTACATAAAAAGACAGTAATATAGCTTCACATAATTACTAGCCTAAGTTGACTTAGAGATGTAAAGGTCTCTAAGTGTCAGAAACATTAAAAATATAGGTAAGTATGTACAATCAAAAATAAAAATCAAATAAATAAATATGTACTTAGAGATGTATAAGGTCTCCAAGTGTCCAAAACTAAAATTAACTTAAACAATATAATCAAGCGAGAACATCATTGTCTCATGTGTCAATTCTACTGGTCACTAGCATATTTAATTCACAATGTAAAAAAAAACAATATTTATTTAATTCTTATTATACGAATGAAATCAAGCTACCGGCTTAAAAGCATCTCTATCGTTTATAAAATCATTTACAGTGTAGTACGCCTTACGTAACAAGGAGTGCTTAATGTGCGACTTAAATTTATGAAGTGGTAAATTCACTACATCAGTGGGGACTTTGTTATAAAAACGTGTACAGTTCCCGACGAAAGACGTACTAACCTTACGGAGGCGGTGGGCGGGCACAGCAAGTTTATGTTTGTTTCTAGTGTTATAGTTATGGATATCACTGTTAACCTTGAATTCGTGGATGTTTTTCCGAACATACATAATATTCTCTAGTATGTATTGAGATGCAACGGTAAGAATGTTAACTTCTTTGAATTTCTCTCTTAGGGATACTCGAGCGCCCAGTCCATAGATGGAACGTACAGCTCGTTTTTGCAGCACAAATATTGTCTGAATATCTGCCGCTTTTCCCCACAACAGAATTCCATAAGACATAACACTATGGAAGTAACTAAAGTATACCAGCCTGGCCGTCTCTACGTTTGTCAGCTGTTTGATTCTCCTCACTGCATAGGCTGCTGAACTAAGTTTTCCGACTAGAGTGCCTATATGTGCATGCCATTGCAGTTTGGAGTCTAGAGTGACTCCCAGGAAAACAGTTCGGTCCTCAAATTCCAGCGTATCACCTTTTATTTTTATCTTGCTGTTATTTACCTGCTTGACGTTAGGTAGCGTAAACTTGATGCATTTGGTTTTCTTGGCGTTCAAAAGCAAATTGTTTGCCGTAAACCAGTTTACAATGGTAGATAGCGCGTCATTAATGCTCTCGAAGCTATTTTCCTTTCTATCCACTTTAAATATAAGGGAAGTGTCATCTGCAAATAACACTATATCATGTCTATCTTGCACAACTTTTGGTAAGTCATTAATGTATACCAAGAACAGGAAGGGACCAAGAATTGAACCTTGAGGCACTCCGAGGGCTACCGGGGACCCCGCCGATTGAGTTCCATTAATAACTACTCGCTGAGTTCTATCCGAAAGGTACGATGAGACCAGGTCAAGGGCACTAGCTTTTATCCCATAGCGGCTTAATTTTCTCTTTAAATTTTCGTGATCAACGCAATCAAATGCCTTTGACAGATCACAGAAAATTCCAACAGCATCTTGAGCTTTTTCCCAAGCATCAAAGATGTGTTTTAGAAGTACCGCACCGGCGTCAGTAGTTGATCGACCTTTGGTGAAACCAAATTGATTGCTGTCAAGCAGTTTGTTTCTGTTGAAATGTGACAATAGTTGATTCAGAATAAGTTTCTCGAACACTTTGCTTAATGCCGGTAGTATTGAAATCGGTCTAAAGTTCGTGGGATCTGTTCTCGTTCCTGATTTAAACAGAGGGATAATTTTGCTATGTTTCATAATATCTGGAAAAATTCCAGCATCAATGCATCTGTTGAAAATCTCAGCTAAGTATGGTGTAATTGACTCAATGATGGAATCTAATACTTTGACAGACAGGCCCCAAAGATCTTCTGTTTTCTTTAAATTTAAAGACCTAAAAGTCTTAAGAACTATATTCGATGAGACATACGAAAATTTGAAGATTTCTGTACATTCTGCCACATTTGTCTTCAAAATTTCTTCAGCGACGTCTGGCGATGAATTAAGGGATCTTGTTGTTTCTACCGGGATATTCGAGAAAAACCGCTCAAAATGATCTGCCACTTCACGGTCGGAACTTACTAAAGTGTCAACAACATAACTGACTACACTGGTTGACACCTGAAACGATTAACAATAACAATGTTCTTAAAAAAGTGTCAACCGCTCTAAGCAGTTATGTTGTTTTTGTAAACATCCCTTCAATTATTTCATGCAACCGATGATGACAAAAATGCGAGGGTGCGTGTGACGAGGTGAGCGAAGTCCCGTGCCGTGATTGGTCCGTTCAAAGACACGGACGTCACACAAAGACACTTTCGACTCGAACATGGAGTAAAATTACCGTATGCGTGGCGCGACTATCCTAAGTCTGGAGGATGTTTTGTCTGTGCCTCTCAAATTATGCGTTCTATTTCTTACTAAAAATGACCCCATACAGCTGTTAGGATTTATCAGTTCCAATTAAATATATTACGGGATCAATTGTGATACATAACCTCTTATGTGCTCTTATGCTTACCTACATAGGTTACTCATGCCCTTATTGAAACCTGATGTGACGACAAATCATTATATTGTCGACTAGGACTAGCCCCGTCTTAGTTTTATTTGTTCTATATCCCATCTTATTCGACGTTTATCTTCTCAACAAAGCTCGAAGGCGACGTGCGAGATTGCCTGGAGCGCGAATATTTCAGTAACGATTTCGCAATGCAAGTACGATTTAAATCTATAATATAATGTTTTGGACTTGGAGTCTTCGCGGCAAACAAATTTTGCACATATTATTAAGGATGTCTGGTTGTAATAGTTGTCTTTCAAATGGTTGGTTGATCTTCTTGATTGTCTGGAGTGTGGTCGAGACAGACCTGAGTCGGCGGCTTCCTTTCCCATGGCGGTGGTCGTCGGCAACTTGCCATGGCTCGTTAGCTACGTTTTTAGGGCGTGATCGGTGCAACGGCGCATGTCTGCATAAATTGCACCCGAATATTCATCTCTACCCTCCTCACAACACGTTCACTAAAACCCTACTAATAAACTGTCTTGTCACGTATTCATTGTAAAGCGACCTTGTATTAATTTTTTGGACCACAATAAGGGACCCGTCGTCGCGGCGTCGACCACCTTCGCTCGCCGAGACAATGCAGTGTTTTTACATTTGCAAAGCTTAAAAAGTGCCGTGTCGCGTCATTTTACTTGCAAATCTGTGTGATTATGCATAGTGGAGTTGGCCGAAGATGTATTTACGTGTGCATTGTGCACGGTTACGCGTGTGGGCACGCAGGCCCCTCGCCGCATACAGCCGCACGACGCTCCCCTCGGTGCATTTTCACGCGATGTCTGCTTTTGCGCGTTCGTCAAATGAGTCAAATGATCAATCGCAAACAATGCGCCTACCATAACTTGTCGTTTAAAGACTGAGCTCGTTCGACGCTCAAATGTATTCGCATATGCCTTTTTAAACGCAATCCGAACAAGTACACGATTATTATCGAGTTTTTATACGTTTCAATTTGTGTTAATACATATAGGCATCGGTCGGTTTCCACTGGTCCCCAATAAACATATTATTGGATTGTATTTTAACGTCTGGCCACGTACGTACTTGGCTGGCGATTCAGTTAAGTTCATTAAGCAGTCGAGCGGCGGACCGGCGACAATTCCGACCGGACTATGCATAATTTAGCCATTAATTCTCAAAATGACTCTTGGAAGTTCTGCGTTCAGCGTTCGCCAGACGGGGCAGGCCATCGTTATAATAATGTATGTGTCAGTTTTGAATGCAGTTTGAAGTCTACTAGACCAATAAACAGATATTTATCAATTTTACTACAGCAATTTAATAACTCTTTATTGCGACCGTTTCTATTAAATTCCGCCTATGCGAATCGCAAGAGTGAGAAAGTAGCTTGGCCTTTAAAACTGCTCTCTCGATCTCGCCGCGGCCGACCGGCGAGAGCATTACTCACGCTGAAATGCACTCCGTCCGATACAGCCGACTCTTAGCTTAACAACCCGTTTAAAAACAAACTTACAAATATTTTCTCGTCGTCCGCGCGCTGAGATGGCGGGAGAAAGTACGGGTAGGTTCAGGGGCGCGTTGCGAGTCTATTTGCGTCCGCGGCGGGCGATCGCCGATGCAATTAAATTTGTAAACGAAGCTTTATGTTCGTCCGAGCTAAATATAAAATGCGCGACGCTACCGCGCCGCCATATTGCTGGCTAGAAATGCCATCTGATTGCTTCCGTTGTAAAAAAAAAACCTAGAAATTAAGGATCCAAACGCTTCGATAACTGATCGTGATCGGTAATGCATTTCCTGTTATTACGTATTCCTTATATGCGAGCTTGAGTCATATGTAAAATTTGCACCAAATGCATATGATAATTGATAGCTTACGATGAATGCCATTACGGCTGTAATGCCAACAGTGTGGCAACGGTAACCAAAGTTCAGTAGTTCAACGAGCTACAGCACCTATCGCGTTCATTGTCCCTATAATAAAGGTCAAACCGATTGTTACACTGACTGCAAAGAAACAGGACTAAAGTGTCTGTGACATAAATTTCAATTATCTCAGTTTTCGTTAATAAAGCGCAGTTTAAATCGCGCAGTGTACGAGGCTCGCACAACGCTCGGGGGGCTTGTATGGCGGGCAATATTTCATCAACAGGAGCTTGCTTTACGAGCTCCGTCTGACTTTTGACTTGAGGGAAATGTTTCATCGTAATAAAACCTTTAAATTAAACACCGCGTCATACGACAGCTGCAAATTCATGACGAAAATTGCAGACAGAATACGATTCATCAGAAATATGTATAGGTAATGGTTAAAAAATGTAATCATCATCATCTCAGCCTATATACGTCCCACTGCTGGGCACAGGCCTCCTCTCGAGCGCGAGAAAAAAAAATGTAATAATTAAACAAATTTATCTATCTTTCTCTAAACGCGAAGGAATTAGGTAAGTACGTAACGTGGTTGTTTGTATCTACATATTTGTATGAGCTAGTTACACTTACAATTAAGGATATATTTGTAGTTAGTCGTGCGACGCTATCTGCCGGTGACTTATCG
This sequence comes from Cydia fagiglandana, assembly GCF_963556715.1. Classification (NCBI taxonomy): domain Eukaryota; kingdom Metazoa; phylum Arthropoda; class Insecta; order Lepidoptera; family Tortricidae; genus Cydia; species Cydia fagiglandana. The sequence continues at coordinate 12,787,762 of NC_085932.1, forward strand.
CAATAGCTGTCCGTGACGTTGCCACAAATTTATTGTCGTGTTCACTGCAACTGATACTAGCACCACTCGTAGTATTACACGTATGTAATGTACTTCCATCTATACTTACATTAAAATGAAATGATAATGATCCTTCCAGCCGATTTCGGCTTCGGCGACCACTTCTACTCCTAGTTTGCTAAAATGAAATAAAGCTAATCAAAAATACTACATTTTAATTACATATTTTACCACCCAGCTAGTCAGATATTGTTAGAGTAAATAAAAAGTACGATTAAATTGCTGGTATAGGTACTTATACGTTACTTTGTATAATCAAGTTGACGACGGTTATGCTCATAAGGCTGTCACTCAATATTTAAACAGTACATCATTTTCAAACAAACTACGCCCTAACTTTGCTACTGAAAACGAGGTAAATTTGACCTTGTAAAAACGTAAATAATCTAACAATGTAGCTAAAACGCAGTAAACAGTGGCACTAACCATACTCAATAAATACAAACTTGTGAACAATGCATTACGTGACCAGCGGATGCACTCACGCGCAGGCAACGACGCAATACCACATAAAACGTTTCATGACGGCATCCTGAAAACTATGAAAGATTAGATTGGTCCCATTTATTAAAAAGCTGTATTTGTATGCTTGGCTTGATAATATACCAACTTGTATTCGATACACAATAGTGCATTTCAAACAGTTTGGTGCATGTATATGCATTACAATGACAAGTATCGGACTATATTATTATCTGCCTGATGTAACAAGCTACGGGCATAATTTTTTTGGAAGGTGTCAAATGATTCTACTTCCCTTGGGATTCAAATGTTTCTAACAAACCTGCTATAGAGTTACACCAAGCTAAATTGACAGCGAGTTTGATAGACCAGACGGTTCAAGTGTTATTAATAACGTCAAACTTCTATGAAATCATGTGTAACTCTAATATCTTATAATATGTACTATAAATATCTTAGAATATCTTTACAAAAAATTAACAAAAAAATGCGGATTGTACATTTTCTAATAATTTCGTGTTGCTGAACGCGGTTTTGCACAAATATTATAACATATGTTTCATGCATGTATTCATTGGATTCATTTCTTATGCACACAAATGTATGCGTGTTAAAAACAAGATTGTCGCCTCTATTAATAGTTGCATTACTCAACGAGTTGTTTACCAAGCTACATTCAATCATAGGATAATACCGATTACATCTAGACGAGTCTGAAAATAAAGCTTATGTTTGTCTATTAGGTTACATAACACCTTACACACATGCACGTACAAGTGCTCATACATTACACGTCTGTCATTACTCATTCTGATAAGCAAACAGTACCTACTATTGTTAGTTGTTTGGATTATTTTCGGCCACTTTACTGCCGGAAATTCTTAGAACTATTTAGATTATTATTGCTATGAAGGCATATTCATTAATCTAATATTAAAAAGTATGTTACATAATTGATAATAAATTATGCAACAACGATAATGGATGTATTGTTTGTTTTAATGAGCATTTTTATATGTAGGTATCGATATAATCTTTTGTAATAACATTAAAAATTAATAAATAGGTAGTTCACTATCAATGAATTATGTTCAACTTTAGTTGTTATCAATTTCCAAGTGGTCGAACTACTGACATTTATCGCGTCGAATACATTAATTATAAAAAAGCTTTAGTTTATTCAGTAGATAACATGAAGTAGCACTTACTACCTCTAGTTATTTCACGTATGCATATATGCTCTTATTTTAATATCAGACTTGCGATACTTAAATGTATAAGTGCATTAATAAAACAGGTACCTAAACGTCATTTCATTGATGTATTCGTAAGCTATTTTTTGGATTTCTCACCTGGCAATATAATTTAGTTCGACAAAAACAGAACTATCAATTTTTAAATACATATATATCTTGTACCTACCAGTTTTAAATCACGTAGTAATAAAATTGACACATGTCTGTAACCTTATTGAACGGTCACGAGCGTAAAAATAAACTTTTAATGTCATTAAATTCAGTATATCCTTATGAAGTCTAACTCCGGCATAACGACAGGAGCGGAGACTGTAATTGATTCCAATAATGTTACGATCACGAGCTGACCCGGCTCAGCGCATTTCTCTCAGTGACATTTAGTCGGATAAGATGTACTAGAAACTGTATTACGATCTTTATAGCTTTGGAGTTTGTAAAATATTAAAGTAATATTAAATAGTTACTGTTTTTAATTAAAAATTATATTAATAAAATATTGGATTTACGTTTTCTGTAAATATTAATACAATTAAAATATGCAAAGTATTTACATTTTTTTTTCAATTTTGAGTAGATGTACCCAAGCATATATCTTAATTTGTAAGGTGATTAATTTTGAAAATAAACAAGCATATTGCCTAGAAATTTGCCTTACAAAAACAACAGTTGTGATCCTAAAGCATGTAGACTTTAGAACCACCGCGCCGCGCTTCAATTGAAGTTAATTTAGATAGACTGTCAGTCATTTAATTCGCAGATTTAATTAAGTGCTGGAATAGAAAAACGAAATAATACGACGGGGAGGTCTCGATATTACCATCGGCAGTTTCAAAGTATGACATTTTTTAGATGTGTTCTTTTTATAAAAAGAACTATGTTACTATAAATAGTAACATTTCCATTTGATCAAGTCGCTAGTATATGTACCCGTAATGGGAGTGATTGCGCCGATTGCCTACATGTGAGATATAGTGGCGTTATAAGATGCGATTGGCTATAAACGTGGGCAACAGTGGGTGGCAAATGATAGTGATCAGTGATGCATGTCTTGCGTGTCACTACTTATTAATTGTTTGTTCAAAGATCTTTTTAATAATACATTTATTTCATTACCATAACACGGAATGTGATGTATCGCATTGTATTTCTATGTCTTGTGTTCTATCTACATCTACAACATGAGCGCAGTGGACAAAATGTGTTTCAAGGATTTAAAGTACGATCTTTCTTTGTTTTTTGGCATGTTTTTGTACCATATATATGAATAAAAAGATCTTTCTTCAGTGTAATGTAAAATACTTACTTTAATTTTCATTGGATGAAGAGTTTTCTGTATTGTAATAATTTACAAAGTACTTTATGATATGCACAAAAAAGCTTATTGTGTTGACAAATAAGTTCGTTATTATTAGTCATTGTCTGATCGAAACAGGATTTTTATGCCGAACCCGAAACCGAAACTTCGGTCGAACGAACACTAATTAATATTAGAGTAGGTATTACAATTATTATCAATTATCATCTTTCGCGATCTTTCCGGTTGTCTATAACGATGTGTGCCTATACTGTTTATCCGTTATATATAGCAAACCGGTTTTCTCATCGGCGCGAGGATATCGCGATAGAATTTTAAATTGTATGCTGCATTACATAAATGGACGCACAAGAGTAGCCAATAAACAGACCGCCTACCAAGATAATTCTAACTCGTTCTATAAAGTTAACGTTGGCTGGAACTTCGTTACTAATTAGTAGGATAATTTTGAGAGTACAAGTACCTATAATATATTCCGCACATGGAAATGTTACTGTTCTGATCAACAGTGTGAACATTAATGTTTTACTATGTTGTAATTCATGTAGTTTTTTCTTCACTTGTAAACAAAATATACACGATTTTCACTCATAATTTTAAAACTAATACGGGGCTTATACGTAAATTTACGTTACGTATATGACCCCATATATTTAATAAACATAAGTTTACGCGATTAAGTCTTAAATTAATGATTAAGTTTTAAAAATACCAAATAAACTTGTATTAGGTTGCATGTAGTTTAATATTTTAAATGTTAGTTTTTGAAACCTTTACTAGGCTCACGACAAATTTGTACAGGTACCTACTTTTTTAACTAGGGACAGTTTCATGTGGAGAGGAAATAGGAGAAATACAGTACCTACGAGTAAATAGTGCTGTTGGATCAGACCAGAGTTACGGGTCTCGAGGTCACTTATGCATAGTTTCGCCTGAGGCGAATGGTCTGAAAGCTATGGAAATAACAGCCCAGGAATAAATAGTAAGTAGTCACGGCTGATAGAGTCTGGCTTTACATACAATGAGGTCCGATCGCCGCGCCCCCGCTCAATTCAACTAATTGCCTAATTATTTTTATTACCCGTCGTTTTGGACGTCATCCTTTTTGTACCTTTCTACTTGTACTGTGTTCTATGAGTATTTTTGTGATCTAAACCGGCAGTTCGTACCTATGATTTATTCATTTCTATAGAACGCAAGTCAGTCCAATTCCCATTATAAATGTGCCACTTAGCATGCCACTCGGCTACACCACACATAAAAGAATTTTGTTTTTCTTCGCCATTTAGTCGCTACAAACATACATTATTTAAGTAGGTACTCTGACTCAATTCTATATGAATATATTAATTTGGGAACCGAATTTATGATAAATACAAAGCGGACCGAGATCAATCCTGACCGACTCGATTAATTAAGCCCAAGGAATTTATTTAGCGGCCGGCCGCTGGGGAATGTATTCCAAACATAGTTTATTGTTGAAGGGTTATCTACTTACATAACATCCGATTAGAATTTTTTATTTTTTTCCGTGTCTAATTACTTATAGGTACCTACCAGTTTATTATTAAGTACTTAATGAGTATTATCAATAAAATTCGTTAAAGTGAATGTTAGGTTAATATACTTACGCCAATAAATAAGAACACTTCAGCGAACTAGATACGCAAAAAAGTTAAATAATTATAAAGAACTACATATTATACGGATTTTGAAGGAAATTAAAATTATTCTACTATAGTTCGCTATTTTTAGCATTAGAAATAAGGTAAACAATCTTGATGTGTCTTTTAATTGAAAAACACATTTTAAAAATAAGTCACGGCAAATATGTAACAATTATGTATCTAATACAATCATTTATATTCTTCTGCTTTCATAAGTAATAGTTATTGATTTTTAAAAAGCGTTTTTCAATTAAAAGACATGTCAAGATCGCTTACCTTCTTTCAAGTTCTTTCTAATGCTAAAATAGCTACTTCTAAAAGTGCGTATGAGTAGCAACAAATATATATGCTGATCTGGTTTTTGTTTTCCTAAAAATGATACGTTATTCCGAAGGCAAAACGCGTGCGGTGCGCTTTTTTGGGCAAAATCGTGAGCGAAATAACCGAGCGATGTTGTGTAATCGAATTTAGTGAGGCCCATTGTGCGAGTGCGCGGCCAAGGCCAGCTTTGTTTACAAGCTCTTTTGCTTATTATTATTATCACTATTAAATGGATTCATGCAGCTAATGCACGTACTATTTACGAATTATTTTGTTTACTGCACAAACCGCGATAAAAGTTTAAAAATAACCCTCGATAATAAAATCGCTTGTTTATTTCAAATGCTACAGTAAAATATTTGAACAGTAATTAAGGATCAATGTGAAGGTGATGAACTAACATCGCGCGCCAAAAATGTTTTATTTAAGTACACCGTTTGCTTTGACCCTGGTAATGCTATCGTATCAATTGTATAAAACGTCCATAAAACTCATTACGCTGAACGTCCAACAGCTGTGTAACGCGATTACGATCTCTTTTTTACAATTTACATTTTAGTACAATGTTATTGCGACCTGGTGATAATTAAAGTCTATGTATGTGTGTTAACATACCATTATGTTATTTAACGTGCGATGTTTGTAAATGATTTGACAATATGGACAAAAGCGAGTAACGCCCACGTTCTAAAATAAGCTCGCAGCATAAGAAGTAATGGGTTTTATTTCAAACAGGTTATATTATTGAAATACACAGAACATGTAAGACCGTCACGACACTGCACTGAGTCAAAATATTTATCGTATAGTTCTACTATACGGGATATATATTATGAATGACCAGTCTGCCCGCAACCTCGTTCACTTACCTAGAAGTAGTTAAACTGAAATACCTAACATTGAAAACAAGGTACTTAAAAAATATTACTTAAGCATCTCCTACCGCAAAGAGCACACGTGGTGTATGTAATAACTACTCAGACACTTCCACTAAAACATTTCCATCAAAACGATTACAACCCATCTTTTGCGATCGCGTGCGGTAAGGGCAAATCAAAGCGCAGCCTGTACTTATGTTAAAGGGTGAAATTAGTTTCAATAGATCGGGTTCGCCATGCGGCCCGGTTGCGTGGCGTGGGTCGGCTCATGAATGAGAAAGTCTGGAACCGGTTGCTAACTCCCACTGAGGTGTCTACTTTCAAATCACAATAGACGTGTGCATTATTTTTAGTACTTGGCGATTTTATAGCGACGCTGCAGCTTGCTTTCTGTGAAACTCATCGTAAACAGACAGAATGATTCGTAGAAGTTTATTACAGTGTTTATGACAGCAATTTTATGTAGTTTCATATGTCCAATTAATTAATTAAATTGCGGACGACGTCGCGGCCAAACGCAATTTATAAGTTAATGTTATTTAACTTCCTCGGTTTGACCGAGTTTTTTTTTGTTATTTGAAGGTTTTTATTTCGTAATACCTAGGTACGGACTGAACCGGTCGTCCTCGTGTATCGTTAAACATGTTTGCCGAATGTAAATGTTATGGATCTCCAAACAATCTTGGACTAATCGTGTAAACTGCTGTATGCAGCTATTAGTGCTGGAAAAACGACCGTAATAAAATTGAGTAATGTAGTCGCATACGTACGTAGTTATGGTTACAGACCTAAGTAAACACAGGCGAGGCGCGCCCGCGCATGTCCATTATCGCCACTTTAGCCGCGCATTCAACAATCGAAAGACCCGAACCGTATCGCAGTCGCAACCAGAGGTCCCATCTACATAATCTACAATATAAAAAAAACTAACATAGGATTCACTAAATATACTTTATATACCTTACTACCTATTGAATACTGATTTATTTTATATAGTAGGTACCTAATTTAAAATTTAATTGGGATTATTTGTTACGTAAATAAAAAACTTAACTGAGTATAGTGCGTATAGTAAATCTTTTTACTCCAGAATACCTAATATGAAAATACCTTATGTTTATACAACATAATGTCTAAGTCTAACCTTGGTGCATAAAAACTTCTTTATACATATTTATAATTACCACCTATTCAAGGGATTCGTACTGATCTGCTTCCACTGTGTTAAGTGTGTTATGAACGAGGTGCGCCAGGCACTTCATAATATAATATATATATAAAACCGTGTCGACAAAAACATCGTTATTTTTATTCAAGGCCGCGATAGCATGTTGCATTCGCATTGCAAACAAATGTAACTCTTCCCGTGTCTAAAACGTAGCTATCGGTTTGTCACATTTCGACGTAAACAGGTAGCTATTATGTTGGCTTATTATTGTGTACCTACTAGAATTAATGGGATGAGTAGGTACATCGTCTCACAAATACGGATGATTTTAAAATTCCTACATTAGAATTCCTCACCGATTATAAGAATTTAAAGAAATTTATTCTATGTATTTATTTAGCACATAAATATTGACAGCTGTCGAAAATAGTTATTGTTGCGTTGGCGAGTGTTAACTTCAACATAACACAACTGACAATGCAACTGCAGTTCAATCAAGACGAGATTATAGTTTTGTGCAAGGTGTGCGGTTAATCATTTTGTTTTTCCCAAGGTACCTCCCTAAAAACTAAACGTAGCGAAACTAGACCGTACCAACACATGACTAACAAACAAAGTAAACGATTAAATAACAACGATGAAGATCGCGTTACGAGTTACGAGAATAATTTTGTTTTTCTCTAGGTACCAGTGGCGGCGCTTCCATAAAATCCGATTCCCATCGGCTTGCCTGTTTTTGGACGTTTGAGCAGAGTTGTAAAGGAAATACGTAAGCCAAATTAGCCCCGGCTTGCCTATGGATATGTTTGACGCGCCGCCCCACTGCTAGGTACCTCCCTAAAACTAAACGTAGCGAAACTTGATCGTACCAAGTGTACCAAGACATGACTAACAAACAAACTAAACAATTAAATAACAACGATTAAGATCGCGTTACGAGTAGGTAACTAGGGCGACTGCGTTAGTCATCGTTTTTTACGAAAACAAAGCCCCAAGGTCACCTGTCTGGTAGAACGACGCATTTCCGCCGCCATAATATAAGTAAGTGGAGGCACTGACGGTTACGCGACACGCAATGTCTCGCTTTTATTTTATCCAAAATTGGCACATATCGCAAATGGAGAGTTTGCATTGCAAACTTACTGAGAAGAAAAATACATATTTCAAATATAAAGGACATACCTACACGCCGAATTGCATGATAAACAAGTTGACAATGTACCTATACAATACAATAGTTACATTATGGCGCCTACAACATAAATAAGTTATCAAACACACAAATATTTAGAAAGACCCCACTCGCGTCTCCCTAGCGTCGGCGTCTAGCATCTAGTCAACTCTATTGGCTCCTCTAATACACGATGGGCCAGCGCCGGCCACTCCTAGGTAGAATGAATGGGCAAGCAGTCCATACTACTTCCGTGGCCACTGAAAATTCAACATTGAACGTGAATTCCTAAATGTGTGACTGAGATGGGTCACTGTTTTACTGTGGTACAGTACCAATGACATGAAGTAAAATGCAGTACAACATAGTCAAAGTATCAATTATGTAGGTACTGCAGGCGGCAGTATGGCCAGGCGTGGCTCACTCCGCGATTTCGTCGCTTTGCTACAGGTAGCTAAAAGTCCATCCGTTCGACCCCAATTTTGGGGTAAGCCATAAGCCGCGCGTGGCGCTGTCGCCATCTAGCGGCCATATCTGTGCTGATTGTAACAGACGCGTTTTGTTAGAGAGCGAGTCTTCTGTACCTAGTACTATTATTTATTTTGTGGTATGGCACGGATCACTCGACCGCTCGTGCAACTCGCACTTGGCCCGTCTGGGCCTGCATGTAAACACAATGCGATGTTGACACGTCCCGCCAGATACCAGCTATCTGTGGCCTTGGCAATGAAAAACAACTCCTTTTTTTTTAAGACCTTGGGCCGTGCAGTTTTGTTTGTGTTTTGCGCCGCGGAAAAAAACTGGTGATTTAGATTTCTGTTTACTCTGATTAGGTTTTATTTATTGCAAATGTTATTGTAAGTTATGCGAAGTATAGTGTCACGTATGGAGGTAGGATTCTAGAATACTTTTATACTATTTAATTAAATTGTATTGTCAATTAAACTATCGAATTTGACACTTAGGTAGGTACCTTCTAAAACGTAGTGATTTAATTCTCTTTGGGTACCTACATCTTACATAGTACAAAAATATAGTTTCCATCTCTCGATTTACATGTTAATGTGTGATATCGTATCTACACAAGGTAGGACATGCAACATACTTACAGTCGGCACTGTCGGCAGCGATGCTGCGATGTAATGGTGAAGGAAATGTAAATTTCAATTTCTGCATTGTGACCTTTATAGTTTTTTATTTAATTTCTACCTATAACTAGATCATGCTAAGCGACTAACACTTCAACGAGTGTTGTTAGTCCTATGTCCACCTGATCAATTGATCAAGTAGATAAGTACCTAAGCTGCTTTCGCTTCGTTACTCGGCTCGGTTGTGCATATATTGTATAGTAAATAAAACATTTTCTTACAATAATATTATGCAACTTTCAATAACATTAATTTAATTTATTTTCAATATGGCATACAATTTGAATGTGAAACTTTATGTAACCTTAAGGTTAACCGTTAATCGTTATAACCCAGTAGTTCACTTGCATTAACCGGTTAATCGTTAATCGGCATTATCGCACTGCAGAGGCACAAAATTACTTCTTTTAGTACACTTGTACACTATGTAATTAATATTAAAATTATTAAGACATTAATGAACACGGAACTTACCGACGTATGCACATGCAGTGGAAGTAGTGACTTGTATATTTTTTGTTTTGCCTAAAGTTCGTTTTTTTAGCATTAGAAAAATGGTAAACAATCTTGACGTGTCTTTTTATTGAAAAACAGTTTTGAAAAATAAGTCACGGCAAATATGCAACAATTATGAATCATATGCGATTGTTTACATTCCTTTGCCATAAGTAATATATAATAGCTTACTGGTTTTTAAAAGGCGTTTTTCAATTAAAAGACAAGACACCTCGCGTAGTCTTTATCTGTTTAATGCTAAAAAGAACTTAAAAATTTAATCATGCGTCGACATCTTTCAGGCAAGGTATATTACAGGCCGATTTTTATATTTCCATTCAGTTTTCTAGTTTATATTGTACCATTATGTTACCACGATTCATAAAACTGTAATGATACTAATGACACTCATTAGGGTAAACTGACCTGAGCTGTTTATTTATTGAATTGAAACTTACAAATCGTCTTGATACTATAACAACATTATGTATCGATTACATATGGATTAGGTAACTCCAAGTTGTACTTATACTAAACTACCTAGTAGTTATGGTCGTCGTACTACAACTGATTATAAAGCTAAACTGTCACGCTAGACGTAAACTCGGCAAGCCTGCGTGTCGGCGGCAAATCTGAGTAATTTGATTAAGTGATTAAGAGCTGTTTCAATGCTGCGTTATTATTAGTTTCACCAGTCTGGATCGCCTATAAACTTCTGATTGTTATTTTTCAATTGCGTTTTCAATTCAAGCAGATCCAATAAAGGTACCTACTTCGCTGCGTAGGTATTAACATTACATTAATTTTATCTATACGTTCGAATCTCTTTTCAACGTGCGGGGCCTAATACAAGTTCGAAATACTTGGATTCTATTTGCTCTGTTTGTTCCTTTCACGTCGTTAACAAAAAGAAAGAGGAAGAAAAACGATCAAACGTCATTTAACCGTATATTGACAATTTATATACCCCGAAAAACGTCAAAACAGAACGCATCATTTAAAATTTCTATTCGGAACGACTTGAAGAGTCGTGGAATGTATTGGGCACCATAAATTCCTCGACTCTTTCCGCACAGACTCTATGCGTATGAATTCGTAAATGAATGAGATGCAGAAGGCGGTGATCTTGGACACGGCGCGGATAGTCCGCCGGTTCCTCTCTCTGCGGCCCTGAGCAGCTTGGGCCCTGTCCCGCTGCTGGCGGCACCATAGGTTAGGTTTTTTATAATGTGTTTATACTTATTTTTTATTGTTTTTTATGTGTTTTTGTATTTTACTTTTATATTCATGTTATAAAAGACCTAGACTAAGAAGAAAAATAAATAAATAATAATGAATGAAAATTGTAATGTTTGAATCACTGTATTTTACGTATTTTATTGTAAAATAAATAAGTACGTACGGTCGTACGTAGTCAAATATTACATATACATTACATACTTCCATAATTCCGTAATTAATACGAGTATATATTTAAAAACAAGTTCTCGATTAAACTGTCAGTTGATGCTTATTATTTCACTGATAGGTATCTCTTTCGTCTTGTTTTTGTGTTTTTGATAATTACACTCTATTGTTTTTAAAACACGAGTGAAAAGTGATGAAGATTCTATGTAAATTAGATTTATTTTAGAATCTGCCGCTTGCACCGGACTCAAAAAGCGAAGAAATATCGACTTTGCTCTTTAGTTTTAAGTTTTTTGTAACTCTAATTCTACATTTAGTGGTTGTTGAACAAAAGCAGTGCATTTTCATGACACTTTACGCTACCTACGTTAAAAGGGCACTTTTGACGGCTAAAATTAATTGTTCACGCCAACGCTGACACCCTCAAAACGTTATATATCCCCGAAGAGAAGCTTTGACCCGCCTAGCCGATGTCGGGCCAACTCCACCCCGAAATAGTCTAGTCTGGTAACGACTGAAATATTTAAGTTATAATGGATCGATTGTCATTTCAGAGCCGGCGCTGGTGCGAACGGGATTTTCTCCAGGAGGCTCGACTTCTCTACCTTCAATCTTCTGCCGAAGCACAAAGTCAACTCATATCAGATAAAGGTAAAATCAAATAATACCTATTACTGTTTTTAGCAGATATAAATGCACTGATCACGAATTGACAATGGCGTCATTGCATCCCGCAAAAATACCGATGTTATCTAACAATGTATATTTTATATTTATCTTGCTATATTTCGCAATTTATGATTGTACAGATAGTAACTTAACCTCTATAAAAATATGGCTTACCTTGAAAAATGAGGCATTAAATAGAGCTTTAGTAAACGTAGATTGGTAAAATGTCCTTTTCGCAGTCGTTCTGGTCAGGCGTGTACGAGAATAAAATATTTTCATCGCTGAAAAGGTTTGCAGAGGTGAAAGTTTGCTTTTGTTGTCGCCGCCATAAAAACAGAGGCTGACACTTTTCGCGATAAAGCGTTGTCAGGGAGCCGCGAGGGGAGGCGGTTCCCGCCGAATAAATGCAGTTTCTCTGTAATATTGTCGCCGACACGTAGTTTAGACATGACTGAGTAGTTTTTTAACCGTAATGTGCATTTTGCCGTCAATCGTCATGTGGTTGTATTTGTTATGCAGTGCTAGTATCTAATCTCCACAGGCCTTGAGCTAGTTGTGTGTCAAGCGACGGTCATTCCCCCGCCCGGCGAGCCGCTTCTATAAATACCGAGCGTTTATTTGTTATTTATTGCAGCCCAACGCTTGTTGAAGTACTTATTTTTACCGTGGCGACGATTGAATAATTGTTCCCAGCTTACAATTTGTTCGGTAGATGTACGCTTCACTTGCCCTCTAGGAGGTACAAATTGTAATAGATGAGCTGAGCTCGCTCGGAGCTTCAAGTGGAGCGATATCTTGCACGAGATCAGTGATAACTAGTAATTTGGTAGGTATTACATTAGATTATCTGGTACTTGTACACCTACGAGAAGTAATAAATTCAAGACGAATTGGACAGCTTGAATATGCAAGTTATTTTTAACTGCAATTCGTAAAATATTTCGAAATGAAATGATTTCTGTCATAATGGCATTAAATATATAGGTACGATTATATCAGGCCAATTTCCATTAATTACATGTCTTATGCTCCTCTATATTGCGATTATGATCGGCAGTAAACTAGTCGTTCTGGGCTTGTCTACCTTAATTTATTGTACGTTCTGGTATTTTGCTTTAATTTAGGTTGTATTTTAACGACTTCCAGCGAGCGGCAGTGATTCGTGTCGCGCACGCCGCCATTGTACCGGTGGATCCGATCGTGCACGCGAGATAATTTCAAACATTTTCTTCACTTATCTACCGCGTAAATAACACCAGCAGTATTGTCTTGTAGCCGTCTCGTTTCGCTCCGCGTCGCGTGACTACACCCCGTTTCCACTCCACTAGGGGAAACTTCATAATTCCTAGATCCACATACATTACTCCAATATGTTTCAACCTTTTAAATGGACTATCTCGGGGCGGTCGAACAAGTCTGCGAGATGTTACGATTTCTAGAAACTAATATGTGGCCGTACTGGTCGCTCTAAGGAGCAATAAAATCTCGATAGTTACAGTTACGCTCCGAAGTAAATATCTCTCGACGTCTTCGTGCATTGGTACTGATATACTGAGTTCTAATAACTAGTGAAACGATAGCGAGCCGTTTGCTTGATTGATAACAGCGCAGCGTCCGCGGAGCAGCATCATTAAACTGGGACCACTCCTTCTATTTATGGTGGCCCGCTGTCTACCAGCATATTGATTGCGAGGACCGGTCGCTGCCGGAGCCCGTAAAACCTTAAGCCGGGTTTATGAATTTATCAGGTTTGCAATTTTCACATCGCACACAAGCAGCATGCAGGTATCTCGGATCAGAAACAGGCCCGACCGCCTCGTAAAATGTTTGAAGGTTACTTCGCGGCTCGTCGCAACCCGAAACTACAGTTTTTACAACGAAGGACTGTCTTGGTATCTAAGTACCTGATTGTCGCGTATAATACATATTCGAAAACCTTAACAATATTTTTTGTCTTAAGTCCAATTCAACAAATTTCCAGTCCTCCCCGTTTTTCAGATACAAATTAAGAGTTAAAGAGTAAAGAACTAAAGATATATAGGAACAATGTACCTAAGTAAAATAAATTCAAAAAGCACATAGATAAGTATATCAGGTGCCCGGAGGCATGCCAACTAAGCATCTGTTTTTCATAATCCTCAAAGTGAACTTTTGACAGGCAGACAAGTGGTAGACAAACTCCCGCCTAGCCTCCATTGTCTGCCATTAATTTCGTCTGCATAAAAAGGTAGAGATTATAGTGAACTGCGTCAATCGGAGAAGTCGGAGAGCGTACAACTCGCGGGCGACGCAACGTACCTACAGTGGGTAACTGAATCCCACAGCGTGCCACCCGACACCGTGCTCAAGGTTTCCCCATGTGGATTAGCTTTGTCGTTCTTTTTAAATCGTCTTTCAGAGTAAGGGGCACCCTTTTGATTGGCTGGCTACTCATTGTCAAATATTATAAATAAAACGTTCAATTAATTAAAAAGTTTTACCGCGCATATTTGTACATAGGTATATCATACTTCATACCTAATTAGGTATATCTTATCCTTTATTACTATCTTTAGTGAGTCAGTCAGTCTTGCACTTGACAATACCAGGTACTCGTACTGTTATTTTTGTCCCACTAATAACCATAAAAAATATGATCTAAAAACAATGATGTTATCCCGTCTGATCAAAATGCATCTTTACTGCAACATCTGAGTTTTCTCAACGGACCATAAACGGCATGGAACGAGAAAGTAGCCGTTTAATAGATACAATAGGGCTGGATGGCTGATAGGTTACATTGCGACTTTCCTTCCCCGCAAAAAGTTGCAGAATGACACTGCTACGCATAACTTCTTACCGCGAGACCAGACGCGTACGTTTCGTAACCAGCCGATGGAGGTAATTACTCCATTACGGAGATGTATGATAAATAATTGCTTCTCGAAATGGAGCCCTTAAATCACATGGAATTTACGAACGTAGTAGTATGACGACACGACAGTTCGGACTTGCGTATTTTCTTCGGCTTATGTCTAGCTTTCGACACTGCCCAGGTAGCCACATCGCCCATATAAAGGCAAACCGGCGTGCGAACTTTATCCAGCAAACTTGCAAAACCATTTCGTGTGCCTCCGATCAACTTTTTATAATGTTATCGCAAGTATCCACTTGCAAGACAGTATAGCCTTATAAGGAAGTGATTCGGGAGCTGGTTTTTGCGCAGCCGTATAGTAAGCGCGTTCAATTCGATCTCGATAAACGCTTGTTTGCGTATCACATGGTCTCAGTTTCGTCGTTTATTTCGGATTACAGAGCTCTCTCAGTACGACGAGAAACTTTTATGGGTAAACTATCGTAAAACTCCTTGCTCGATAGTTACGACCGAAATTTGCAACTATTACGACTTGAGAAAGTCGAGAGTTTGCCAGAACTTTAGTAGCTATGAACAAAATGTATAAACTTGCTTATGTTATTACGGAAAGTTAATTATGATGTAGGTTTTAGGTTTATTATTGTATGGATGCACCGCATTATGCGAGGTGTTCTGCCCACGCGCGTAGCGTCGCGTCGCGCCCACGCCTTGTTCTGCGCCAGCGCAACCAGATTGAATTAAGTATGAAATACTAGCACTGCTCGCAGCGACGCTTTGATTCAATCTCTAATACTTCTCTTCACGAGAAAACTATATTTGCAGGAAAGACAGGTACAGTGCCAGCAAATAAAATATCAGATTTATTTGTTGGCACTGCACCTGCCTTATCTAACTCATGTAAAATTTACTCAAATAAATCCTGAAATATTTTGATATTACGAAATCTGGTGCACTGAAACTTTTAAACTCCTTGTATGACAGACAAATCAGACGATCATTTGTTGGGACGTCAGTCTTTCCGTGACCACAGCTGGTGCTACTCAGCTGAAACGTCGGAATTAAAGGTAAAAACAATGAAATTATATCGCGGTAGACCCGTTTGTATAATTAAATATGTAGACAAATCAGAATCTTTCAGATCAATGTTTACTGTAAAATGTAAAAAGACCATACAAACACCGACCAACAATTACAGGAGCGAAAACTTTTGTTTTAATATATACCTATGTGACGGAAATAAACGGAAATACTTAAAAGTTAATGTAAACATGACATTGACTGATGTAACTTCGTATTTAGATTCTCGTCCTGTAGCAAATTATAATGAATTATGCATACCTATTTTTTTACGTTGACTTCTAGAATATTATACATAAGTACAACATAGACTTGAAGTTTATTAAATTTGCATCTTAGCAAAGTTATTTGAAAATCAAATACCGATACCGATATTGTTGTGAATTGAATTAAGATTATTACACTTCCAATAACAATACTATTTCAGATAAATATGCAGCGGGCAGGTATATTTTACTACTTCGTAGTTAATGCATAGAATAACTAGAACTAGAGCGGTCAATGAACTCTTCGAGTATACTAATCGAGATAGATGCAATTTTGAAAGAACATTGATATTAAGCTAAAATAGGTGGTGGGTGGCTAGATAAATTTGTAATAGCTATTATAATAAATGTAAATATATGTATAATAGACAAGCACAACGTGCCCGGCCTCTATGCCGGCTCTCTTCTATTTTACTCTTAAAATAAAAGAAAAACTACTAATTCAAATCCTGACATGTTTTTACCGCGACTTGTGACTTTTAACATATACACGCAGTTGCCTATCTACTTGTGAAATCTACATAATTAGAAACTAAAGAAAACTTACACAATTAAAAAATAACCGGCCAAGACCATGTCGTGTATTGCTCAGTATGGGGTTAAAGTAATAGGGCTCGTTCGTAATAGGCTCGGTTTTTTATTACAGAGCTATTATTTCAGAAATTATTTACATAACCAAAATATCGTTTTTGAAAGCCCATGTTCGTTTTAAAGACCTATCCAACGATACTCCATTCCATACCATAAGGTTGAATTCATCCCCACTTTACGTACTCAAAAAAGTATTTTTTCTTTCTTTTCCTAGTTGACTACGGAGCCTTAAAAAGGCTTTTATACAACACTGTACCTATTTATACACTCACAGTTTATAATTTGTTTCATAGTCAGTAAAATCTTATAAAACTTTGAAATCCTTTCCATTCTTCTGAGTATGCTTTGCTGAGTACTCATTCAAGCAGTTGACTGATTAGCGAATGCAACACTGAAGCCCTCTCAATGAAAACATCTACTCAATAAAATTTCTGACACAGATATTAGAATTCCTGAAGTGGTAACCCTAGGCCGGCGTTAACCCTGAAGTCGGGCGAGGGGTCGGCGCCCGCGCCTAACCCACTTACAATGCGCGTCGCTGCAGCGAGTGCAGCGGACGCTTGCAAATCTCCGGCGCACAGAATCGTAACTACGACTAATGCCGCCGTATTGCAATTTGTTACATCCATTGTACTTGCTGGCTGCTAAGCGCAAATCTGAATGCCATACTCGTAGCAGCGGTCGCCCCAGAATATAAACCACTAACTAATAAGATCGCATGTGTTTATCTCGTGGGTTGCCTTATGCGGTTCGATTGGCGTGGCGTTGCTTTAATTATAGTAAGTACGAGGCGATTCACATAATCGAGGCCTGATTGCGAGGTGTGGCTGGGGCTTTATTGCGCTAGCAGATTATAATAGTCCACCTGATAGCCGGCTGGTCGCACCGGTTGTCTACTGGTCACGCACACACCAACACTTGCTAAACTATCTAACTGAAAATTAAGAATTTAACTGCCCGTAAATACTTACAGTATTTCTTTATGATACACATTTTTTTATTTTGCGCAACAATCATAACTAAGTTAATCAATAACGGCTTGATTTTCTTGTATGTCTCACGAGAGGGTTTCTATAGGTTCAATGTTATACGAAGTAAAGTTATTTACTGCCAACGCAAGTCTAACATGACTTCACTAATCATGCACCTAACGATTATTAAGTAGACTATAAATAGTGTGACATTAAACATTTGCACTTGAAACGCGCGTGACGACTATCACATTTATTACCATTTGAAGTATATAAAAATAAAGGCCTCATAACGGTGCAGGTTATGGCTAATATTCTAATGTCAACAACGAACATTGCCTACGTGACCTATCCTCACGTTGCGCGACTTGTGATAACACTTGCAGTAGGTATACCTACAATACCTACATTACCTATTCAATGCAAACTTGCAAAGGTGCTACAGGTAGGTATTATTAGTCACACTCGCGATGCAAAGAATTAACGACGACGGTAAAGAATTAATGAAGCTATTAAAAAGCATTGTTATCAAGGCATTACTCAACCAAGTCTGTCTTAATTGTCTGTAGGTACTGTATTCTGTAAAATTGTTGACATTATGTTAATTGTGCTGAAACCTGATATTCTGACGTTTTTTGTGATTTGCGATGAATGATCGCCATGAACCTTTTAATTGAGACTGTTTAATTTACTTGATTGTGCAATTTTTAATTAAGATCAACATCAATAAGTATTTATTATGCAACAACGATAACGAACTTTACAACCGTACAAAATAATAAAAACAATGCATTATTTGAAATGAATCAGCAAACATAATAACAACGACATAATAGACCAATCACTGCACCAGGTTTATTTTAAGTTTGGAGCGAAAATTTTTGAGGAGAAGCGGGAATTGTGAACCGGAGAGACGGTCGCAAGCGGACCATTAGCCGTATTGTTATTGCCATCATTCTCCGTAATGAAGCGCTCGTTTTCGTCCTCTAATATTACCGCTCGCCTCCCTTTACTCACTCTAATTGCGAACGGGCTTCATCCTACACTTATCTCATCAATTTGTAGCATCAACTACATTAATTAATTCTTTGATTTTGTAACAAACGGTTTACCCTTTCCTTCTTTTAAAAATACAACCCCTTTTAGTACTTGTAAATAACCAAGAAACCGCTAGTATTTCTCAAACGTAGTTTTACATAAAATAAAACATTAACGACGTGTGCTTCGGGTCCTAAGCAGCTTACCTTTCTGCAGCGAACACAAACATTGAGAAAAGTAGAGACTGAGCGGTTGGCTGATTTCTTGCAAAAAAGTTGGGGATTGAATATTGAATGTTTCTAGTTGGAGTGCAAGCGCGATATCCATGCTGATGAGGTATAAAGCGCGGGGATATTGGCTTTCCAAGTGCTTTTACAGTCTAGGTAAAGGAATTCACCGCAGTTGTTTTCCCAATCTCTTACTTTTAGAAACAGTTTCTTCGCGCCAACGTACCCAATGGAGAGCGATTTACATGAAAACTTAGTGAAATATGCACATCAGCTGCCGATTGTCACGTTTTATTGGGATATTCAAACTTTCTCCGGCGGGATTTGTGCATCTCATTTAAATAAAGAGACGCTCATTGTGAGCAAGATCACAACTCGTAGAGCTGGTGATTATTCATTTAGAACGCCACAATGCACAATCTCTTATTAGATGTCATGCGATCTATTATCTGTATATTGCAATAGTTACGCCTCTTACAAATGAACCAATGTTGATATTGTATAGAACATTAGCTCAAAATTAAACATAGATATAAAGACAGTGAGAGATACTATCCAACTACACATTTAATAGTAAATAGGTAGCTATCGTTTCCCGGCCGAGTAACACCACACGGAGTCTGATTTCGACTCACAATAAAGAGCCATACAAAGTAGAAAATACCGCCGACAAAATCCGGCGCCCGAAAAACAATGATTGAATCCAAACTAATGACCTCTCCCGACTTATCCGATCCGGGCCGCGAGGTGAAGTTCAAGACTATTTATAAATTCAGCAAGCACCTTCCGCGGCGTCTATTGATCGGTAAGACACGCACATTACGGTAGGTTAGTGTGCCCCGATCGTAGCTCCCGGAACTCCCCGAGAACTGCCGAAATTTTACATCCCGGGTCTGTATTGATCGTTCTTGACATTGAAATCGTAATAGAGGAAAACAGCTGGGGTGCGTGCCGGGTCGCACGCAATCCCTCGTTTTCCCCCGGCTCGTATCACCCGCCAATGACTCGTAACATAAGAAAATGTCAATGTAAATATGGTCGGTGATTCAGGAAAAACCCCACCTGTAGTGCAGTCTCCATAAAAAAGTTGATCTCCTGCATACAAATGTGGTTATAATCGGTCTAGTCTTGGGCTGGCCTTTAAGCGAATATCAAAATACTTAGCCGTTAAATTAAATTAAATTTTCCAAGTTGCGAATAAACATTTGAATGCAATGGCATGTTCACTTGTTTTAGATTGTCCATTAAAGTAATTAATCGGCGCTTAATATCGCTGCGCGTATGTAAGTCTAGTAATTATGCAGAAGGGATCTAAGACGGTCTAAACTCTCATTTATATGCAGTGCGGTCGGAGTTTGAATGTTATCTAAAATCCGTGTTTAGGTGTCGGGATTGCTCTAATCTGAAAACTAAGCACATTGTCGCCTCGGCCGAGGCTTTGTTCGCTCTTAGGACAATACCTACTCATCTAAGTTCCAGACATTTATTACATTTATCGATTTACTGAAAATCTGTAATTAATTCATGTAAGTTATAATACATACAAATACCTCACAATTTTATTTCATCCAACTACGTCCATTGAATTGTTGTAGACTGCATTATAGCTTATTTAAATAAGAACTCATTGATTGTATAATAAGTATAAATAACTACAATGAAGATACCAAAAATGTACTAGTTCCATGTGTAAACAGTATATTATTGGACACGTCCTATTAAATCCCTTATCTTAAGGCCACAGCTCACAGTTTATCGCGAAAGGTGTTGTTTTTCGCCTTCCGTTGCAAATAAAATTTGAACTCATTAAAGTGAACTAACTCCGTACCTAAATATTGCTGCAGTTATGTGTTTCTTGAGAATTATCATCGGTTCTATTTTTACGTGTTTCCTGCACCGGCGACAAGTTACAACACTTACCTGCATTTCCTGTGCTGCACCTTGCTAGTGCGTCGCCTTGTCTATCTGGTATCAACTTTCCAACCTGACAAGGGTGCTGATAAAGTTGTACGATAACACATGACATGTTTTACACGCATTGTGTAAGCATAGATCGTATCCAATACTGTTGAAACAATCTAACTTAAAACATTCAATATGATATCCACGAGAATGAAATTTGGCCAAATGACTCCAATCGTTGGGAAAATATCTTTTGTCCTATAAACTCACTGCATCAGACGTCATTGTTCTCAAATGAAGTCAATGGTCCGTCTCTAATTCTAAAAGTGTTTAACTAGTGGCTAATCTCTTAGAATGTGCTATGCGTTCAAGAAAAAAAAACAATTTAAATTATGCTTAAAAAGTAAAACCACACTTCCTATCATGGCAATGCAAATAATGTTTTAATCATAAATTCAATCAAGATCTAATCTGTGCAACGGCTACGGATAGTCTCGCCGATCAGACGTGCAAATCTGAGGACTAGGGAATTTTTACTGAATACTGATCAGCTCCATCGAAATTATTCCATTGCCTCGGCTATTGCGATAGGAAATTTTATAAATAAAAAATGCGCGCGACGTCTGCTGCGATGCATTTCTATGGAATCACGGCACCTCCAAGTTAAATAAGTGATCACCGGCCGGGGCGACGTGATCAGCATTCGGAGGCGCTGCCACCTGCGCTCGACCGGCGGCCAGCACTGTCGGTCTTTTGAAGGACGATACACCAAGCAAGACTTATTGCGTGTAATTGATCACTATTAATGCTTCGACTATAAATAATTAGGCAGTGAAAATTTAAAAATAGCAAAGGTCGATAAATTGGCTGCGTCAGCTATAGCGGCGGCGGGCCGGTAGCGAGTAGGTACTAGGCTAATCGATCGATGTCTGTGTGCAGTGCTTGCTGCACCCGCCATTCGTCTCGCTCGCGGGCCCGCCGCCACCGATACACCGTCCTTCTCGCTTCGTTATTCATCGTCCCTAACCACCCGGTAGTCGGCTGCCTCCCGGTGTCCTCCCGTATTTAGACACTGCACGATCTAATTTATGTTTTAAATTGTGCGCTTTTGAACTTCTCTTCGGGCAACGGTAACGGCTATATCTAGGGTTACTGTTATGACAGCCGGCGAGGTAATGGGCTATATCATTATAAATTTGTCTGGCTTTAGAATGGTGTTTTGCGTTTAGACAGCGCGGCCCTTGTTGTAGATGTGCTGCAATTTTCGCCCTTTGCTACTGACCTTTTGATTCGCTGGTAATTCGGTTAATAATGCCCATTACTGGGTGTTGGTTTTGAGTTTCACAACGATACCCTGCTGGACGATAACGCTTTCAGTATAAAACGCAGTCTAGTAGTATCCGCTAAAAATAATTCAGTCCAAATCAAAACAGACTGAAAATTTTGTATTGCATCTCTGTACTTTGAATACAATTTGGCTGCAATTTTTAAACTTCCACTATTAATACACATCATCTTATCACTTTGCATCTGTAGGTTCTTGAGTCAGCATGCAGTACTTGATGATGATGATGGAATCCTGTTATCCCTCATCAGGGACATAGGGCTCTCAGAAGGGTTCTCCACTGTTGTCGATCCTGCGCTGTCTCTTCGACTTTCTTCCAGTCGAGGCCAGCGGATGCCACCTCTTTGTTGACTGTGCGCCTCCAGGTGGTACGTGGACGACCGGGTCTTCTTTTTCCAGAGGTATGCCACGTCAGACCTTGTTTGGTCAGGTGATTGTCTGGTCTTCGCAATACGTGACCTATCCAACGCCATTTCCTAAGGAGAATTTCCTTGTCGATAGGATTTTGGCCCGTCAGCTCCCATAACCTTATATTAGAAATGGTCCGTGGCCAATAGATTCCTAGAATCCTCCGCAAGCATTTATTTACAAACACCTGGAGTCTATTTGTTATGGTGTTTTTCACTGGCCATGTCTCACATCCATAAAGGAGGACCGACTTGATGTTGGAGTTAAAAATCTTAATTTTTGTACGGCGAGTGATGATTGTGGACATCCACACGGGCCTCAACTGCGCATATGCGGCACGAGCTTTATTAATACGCGATTCGATATCCGCTTCTGCTCCCCCAAGTGGATCCACAACACTTCCCAGGTACGTGAATTTATCCACCTGTTCTACCGGCTCTCCATTCACATGAATGGGTGTTGGGCATGCAGTACTTAGTTTTATGTAAAAATTACGAACACGAAACTATCAGCGTTTTTTGCATCGTAAGACATCTCTGTAGGTGCTACAACTATTTATTACGGTGTATCAATTGTTATTAAAATGAAAACCGTACATTGACTATGTAAATTACAAAAACAAATATGTAGATGTAGCCATTACCTATCTGATTCTCTGTAATTATCCATTGGCATGGACCGTTTTGGTAGCAAAGTGGTTCGAATCGTGAATAGTAACGAGTCAATGTTGGCAGCATAGCAATTGCTGCGGCACTTGATTGGTTTACTACTTAAGCCTGTTGTATAGCACAAGATGCCGTTTGTAATTTGAACTCTATTTTGTGGTAATCTCAGTTGCATTTGCTATTAAACAAAATAATTAGATACGAGGTTGTGAAAGCGGCAATTGTTTAGTGCGCTGGCACAGGTTACATAACGCACCTGCCATATCGAGCTGCCCACCATACCGCACTCGCCCATTCTATGAATTACTTATAGGTCATAGACCTTAGCCATTATTGAGATCAATGTGAATGTACGACTAACAAAATTACAACAAAGACGTGTCAATGCGACAGTTTTTGCGGCAGTAGAAACAAATGATCCGGATAATTCGTCTAAAACCGACACCTCATACTTGGCTGAAAAGCTTGTAAGAGTTGTAAGACAAATAAATACAGTGGGAAACGACGCTATCTTCGCGGGATCTCCGGATATCTCCGCTCTTTCGGCCGGGGTTAAGCGCAAGACGTAGTCAGGTTTTACTTCGTTTTTTCTCTTCCAACAAATGCGCCAAATCCTATAACATCCCTCAGGAGCCGTCGGCCGCGGGTAAAACGAGAACTGCCTCCTTAAATACTGCGAGTTCTCAACGACTGTGCCAACACTGGCGGATGAAATTTTAAACTTGCTTTAATCTTATTACAGTCGGATCTCGTTTAGGTCTGAATTACATTGAAGAGCTCTTTTTAAAAATTTAATGCTCCCCTATTAGGTACCGATTGTAAATGCAAACGGTATTAGCATCGTAAGTCTACGTAGTTTATCTGCAAAGTTAATTCTATGTTTAGATTATTGGAATCTATTACTTGTAAATAGTTCGTGTTATAGGACAGGAGAGGCGTTTTCGATTAGTGCAGTAGTAAAATAAAGTTGGTTGTAAGGTAACGACAACAATGTAGCGATGGCGGGCTGGGACGATAAATCTCAGGTCGCACCACCGGTTAATACACCGGATTAAGAGCGAGCGAAGGAAACGCAGATATGCATCATCCTGGCACACGCTTAGATCCCACGACATCCACTATAAATTAATTGTTAGCCTAACCCGCTGAGCGCACCTTAAAACTAGATCCTAACTCCTTTACGGCTAAATTTGTTGCATTAATTTACATATTCAAGTAATAATAGATTCATTACTATGGGAATGGAATGGACCAACTGCTCCGTAATTCGAAGGCCGGCTACTCTAAACCTATTTTGGCCGAGTAAGGCTCGCCGGTTTCACACATTTATTGCGCTTACTCTGTCTAAACTTGAACATATTTGCTATTTTATTTTGTCGTGCAAACACTCCTGTCGATGGTTAACCTGCCTTATTTAGGTTTATGCTTTCATTGTTTAACAGAATTTAGTCACGCAAAAAATAAAGTATTACCTATCGTATTGCTGCGTAATGAATATAGACTATTTATTATTGATTCTGTATTTAACACAAAGGTCGCGTAACTGTACTCGTACAGTTGAAAAACAAAGCGCATCTTGTGAAAAGTTTTTCATCCTTGTGGTTGCAAAAAAAAATTATAGGTAGGTATTTAAATTATCTCTTTGCATTATTTTAACATGAACTCGGCGATACCAGCCAAATAAATATTTTCATAGCACAGACACTCGCTTCTCCGTAAAACAATACTCAGGATTAGGAGATAACAAATGTTTTCATAAAAATAACACTTTCATAAATAATCTCGGAAAACATTTTTAAATAAGTATGTATGTAAATGAAATAGCATTCATATATACGGTTATATATAATTTTAATTATTTATTAAGAAATCCGTTGTCTTCGGACTCAGGTGCGACGTGATAAATGAATTTATTTTTTGACTGCATGTTATTAACTAAACTACATATACCTATACTAGGCCTGTGAATGCACTGAGAACCCTGGAAGACTAAAATTCTCATAATAAAATTATGATCAAAATATACCACTGGTATATATTCTTTACCCAGGAGCGATTAGTTTACAGATAAGATAAGGCTAGTAATTATTATTAGTTTAGATAACAGCAAGATAGTGAAAATGCATTGTAGGGGCAATGGCTGATAGAATTGTTGAAAGCCATCAATACCTATGAGTAAATAGTTGCTTTTAATTGTTATCAGCCAGGAATTATTACACTGCATCTCTAAATGCATTGCATGCCTATTGTTGTGTATATGTCATATTCCTCTTAAGGTTCACCCTTTTCCCGTTATTTGAAATTAGACTTCAAAATATTTTCATTTATATTTCTAACTTTTGCATAGTCACACCTACTGAGGAAAACCTGCTTTTGGTACATAAATTGTTGGAGTTCTAGAAAGGATCAATAATCATATACTCAATTAATCTTAATATTAATGAAGAACCCATTTGTCAAGTGCTTCCTTGTGTAGGTAAATATATTATACACGTTTAGGCTGCAGTGTTGTATCTTTGTAAATATGATTTCAACGGGCACTTTAACACAAGAACTTGTTTAAAGATATTCACTTCAAATACAAACATTATAGGTACATTAAATAATCGTAAAGCGTTAAATTAAATTCAATTGTATTAATTGAATTACATAATTAAATCCTAATAGATATATACATAAATAATAGGTCTTGATGCTCACTACGAACTTGACGATAAAGGCCAACATCGTCAGAATGTGCACTTAGGTATTAATGCATAGAAGTGTTATGTATTGGGTAATCCGTTGGTTACAGGCTCATTTTCATAGAAATCGAAAAAAGATAATAAAAAAGGCCAAGTGCGAGTCGGACTCGGGCACGAAGGGTTCCGTACCATTACGCAGAAAACGGCAAAAAATGGAACTTTTGTTGTATGCGAGCCCGTAAATATTTATTTTATTTTGTTTTTAATATTTGTTGTCATATTTGTTGTTTTAAGGTATTTATCTATGGGCCAATAGTTGCCTGAAAATAAATGTTTTCATTCATTTTCATTCATTCATTCATTCATAGCCGCAACAAAAATAGTAAAAATACATCATCTGTGAAAATTATAACTGTCTAGCTTTCACGGTTCTTGCGTTACAGGCTGCTGACCGACAGACAGACGGGCGGACGGACAGACGGACAGTGGAGTCGTAGTAATAGGGTCCCGTTTTTACCCATTGGATACGGAACCCTAAACAAGGTTAGGTTATCACTCACTTATTACTGTAACAACTGTATGAATCCAGTTACAGTGATCAAACATGACCTATTACAGCGTTAGATGTTGCGCCGTGCACTGCCCACAGTGCCTACCCCAACATTCCTGTTTGTGATATGAATACCGCCGAGCGCTGCCAAGAACTGGCCGGTCCAATGTCGTCAGTAATAAATGAGGATACATATATATATTCATGCAGGAAGGGACAGGATTATTTGTACCTAACAAAATTATCTTGAGGAAATATTTTAATGTTATAGCATGAGGCACGTTCTGGTAATAATCACATGCCTACCTACTTTGTTTAATATTATTTTTCTGCACCGCCATTTTCTTTACTTATATTTTCAAAACGAGTTGAACATTGCACCCAGTTCACTAACTATTAGGCATACGTTACATACACCTGTACAGACACCGACTACAGTGAAATATGTTTTTTTGTATTTAAACAATCATGTTAAAACTAATCCATGTTTTTTGCATTCGTCTTTTAGTTTGAAGATGTTTTTGAAGTTTGAAGTTAAATTAACGGCTCCATATTTTTTTTAAATATAGCAACCTAAATAAATACCTACTCTAAAGTTTAATATGCGGCAGCCGCGGCAGGCAAACATTCGGAATGGAGCCCTTAGGCGCGTTATGTAACTATCGTGAGTAGAATGACATGTTTTATTTGTTGCAGCGATAAGTTCGCCTTGGCTCGGCCGTTAGCCTCTGCGACCCCGATAAAGTACATACATACACATACGTGTTACATGCGTAGGTATACGTACTAACGCTAACATATATACCCTCGCTTATCGCAGCCTGCCGTATCTTAACTTTGTTTACCTGCATGCGCTCAGTTTTATCTAAACTTTTTTATTTACAAACATAAAATAAAATATCAATGTAACAAAATACATGCTCACAATGGAAAAACGTTGTATTTGTTACATTTTACGCCGGTATAGGTATGTAGTTTTTGCAAGACTCCTGAAAGAAAACTCTAGTTAGCAAATTTCTTAAATAAGGCCTTATTAATAATTTTATGTTTATTTGCGGTATCTCTTGTACGAGAATTCCTTTTCGTGTTTTTTAATTGTTATCGTTTTTTTGCTATTCTTTCTATTTTTATAAAATACCTATACCTATTTAGTGGCCTAACAAGTGACTCGGTTTAAGGCCAAAGCAATTCGAATAGTGTATTGTGATGTTTATCATAAAGCTGATTGCTCGCAGCGACCGTACATTAGATAAGTATTGTAGCTCCGCCAATTTGCTGGGAGATCCGCGTACAGCTTCTCCTGTCTGACGACCATGCAGGATTCGTCTTTTGTATAGTTATTTTGCTAAAAATAGACTTGAGGCTTGCTCTACCTACCTCAATAAATTGCGATTCGTCAAGATTTCGTTTGTTACATTACAAACAAAAGAAGTAGCGATCCGCTATTTGTGAAGTAGCTACAGTGGAAACTGGATAAGTGGAACCTGGGTTAGTGGAAAACCTCTTTAAGTGGACCGAAGTTCTCGGTTCCAGTCCCTTGGCAACGAATTACCTCTATAAATGGAATTTTGGGACCTCTATAAGCGGAATCCATTTTTTCGAAAATTTCTTATTTTTACCTCTGTAACTGGAAGCAGCCGTCTTCGAAACCTCTATGAGTGGAATAGCTCTTTATTTTTAATAAACCGTCACACGGAGGGTAGTTTGTTTCGTTAACATTATGGTTCGTGTTTTAACTACGTATTTTGTATGAGTACATACTGGTTGCTCTTGCATAAATAAATATTAGGAGTGATTTTGTTTTTGAAATTTTGAAAATTGTATACGAGTACTGTGGATTATTTACAATATTGCTTTTTTTAAAGTCAGGATTACATACCTATTTTTTGTTAATACATATATGTATATCTACATACATATTTAATAAAAGATGATTATTTAGATCTTTTATTTGACCATACTATACGTGACCTCTATAAGCGACATTACTAGTATCCAGAACCTCTATTAGCGAGAGCCTCTGTAAGTGAGAAAACGTTTTATTTAAACCTGGTTAAGTGGAAAACTGGATAAATGGAAAACCTGGATAAGCGGAACTAAACAGCCGGTCCCTTGCGATTCCACTTATCCAGTTTCCACTGTACTTACATAAATTCTAGCGAGCTATGATAATATTTCATTCTGAATCCGATACATAGGATTGACAGGTTTCCATGGCATCTCATTTTACACAAAATCACTAGGCTGTTGACATATATGAATGATCGTTTAGTTTTAATGAAGAAGCCTACAAGTATTATTATGTTCGCATATATTCACAACGCTAACCGATTGCAAGGCGCCTAACCTCAGGCTATCTCGAAAGTTGTTAAAGATATCTCGGTCACATTATAAATTAAATCCGTTCATGTAGTGGCCATGGAATTATGCAGCTCGCTTAGTTTACTTGTTAGCTCGCTTGAGGTTCCCGATGCACGAGTGTTGAGAATATCAGCCCAACACGCTATTAGGGTTGCCCGAGCAATTACTCATTTTGAATCATTAATAACTAAATTTAATTGTTGGATCGAGGTTTTAGAGACATATATTTATTAGCGAACAGATTATGTATGTACTTATTGTATTGTTGAAATGTCAGATATAAATGTAACTTCCAAGAGCCGATCGTGACGATCCGTTCAACCATTACACACATACCGTTTAATTAAGCTATTAGGTACTTGACCAATTATTGGTTGAAATTCTTTGCGAGACGAAACGTGGGACAAACATCTCTAATACATCTTATTCGGTTTAAATTCTTACTAAATACCTACTACCTCCCTGAAACAGAATATAAGTACATAGTTACTTATTTTTAGTAGTTACTAAAAATATATGGAAGTGCTAAAAGACAACAAGTACAGCAACCTTTAAGATGTAGAATGGGATGCGAAATTGCATACGTAGACGTGATGCTCGCGTCTTTAATGCATTCGCTTCACCGCGACTTGAAATAAATCACACCTTCAAACGAACAACGGCACACAACACCAACAAGTTCATGTCGCATATGACATTACTCTCCTCGACGCTCCAAATCCACTTCTTGCACTCTCGACATTCCCAGGTTCAATGGTTGTTTTTCACATTTTCACCTTCCTACCGTTCGCGTTACAACAATAAAATAAATTTAGATAACAAATGCCATCCGTACCTAACCTAACACACCCATTTAGATATCCGCAGTAAAAATAGCAATGAGGCATTGTTTATTTACTAAACAATTATCTTCTATTGTTTAACGACTGTATATAGCAATTAACTAGTTATTTATCGTGTTGCCGTTTTATCTTACCACATTACTGTCGCTAGCTACATTGATAGCAACTTTGCAAAACACCGATAACTGACACGGTAGGCAAGGTTATCGGCGGATGGCAAATGGTTTACTCTCTGTCGCTGATAATGCAATCGCCGAGGAGAAATTTGCTTCTAACTGTCTTCATTAACCTACGACCGTAGGTAGGTTTTATCGTCTACGACTACGTCAATGGTCAGTTTCCGGGACGGTTAACCTGTTGCTTTCTCGGTGATCCTATTTATGGAAAATATTAATATCATTACCTACCTACATTCGTAGTGTAGATACGCCGCTATAGATTAGGTATCTTATATGAAGCAGGATCATGGGTTCAATTCAATATCAATACTTAGTTACGTAAAATTTTCGACATGCCAAGTTAATACGAGTACTTAAACCACTAAACCGTTCTCATATTTACATGAGGTTAGTTTTTTAAACCTTTCCTCCAATTTAAATTTCGTTAAATTTCATGATGAATATGAGAACAAACAAGCAGTCTTTAGACATTCTGAATATCTTATCACCCATCAGTAGTGTGGACTCAGCTGCGACGGCGCACGTGGCCAGCCACGACGGGGAATCAACTCGGCACCGCGCTACACCGTCAATACTCAACAATCATGCTTGTATAATGACGAAATCGACTCACAAATATTCAGGATTTAACTCGTTCACACAACATGGGAGTTCCGATGTTCAAATTGCAAGATAAGAGCCCTGGTGGCCGATTTTTGAAATTCGACCGCTTGATTGAAATAGTATTTCTTTCAATACTATTTCCACTACTAGGCATTAAAATTCTACTAATAGAATTGAAAACCTGTGGTCAATACCACTAGATTCCCAATTATCGCTCGTACCTATTTCATAGGATTTCGCCGTTTTCTACAGATTTTCGAGTGACGAAATCGAGCACTCGAAATTTAAAAACAGGCGCTCCTGGTAGCCTATTTGAATTATAAATATCTCATCTTAATCGACATTAATTAACGGCAACAACAGACCAGAACAATATTATAGTTTTCCAAAATACCCATACCTTATAGAACTTATTATTTATAGAAAAAAAAATAGTTAAAAGTTAAGTATACGAGTAGGAGAAGAGAGTAATTTATTTCGACTTACCTATACAATTGGACATGGATGAGACAGTAAAGGACCTAGGATGTTTCTCAACAGCAATTTTGAGGCTTTTAATTTCCGACATCTTCCTTAACAAGACTCATTAGGAATTGCTTGTTCCAAAAAAAGTTAAATACCAATTACACGCGTACAAAAAAGAAGCTATGTATATAAATTTGTAACGTTAGAGTTAGAGCTAAGTAGTTACTTATACTGGTTTTATGCTATTGTATAATTAGCAGAATTAAAGTGCTAAGTTAACTCACAACCATTCCATTACGTACATGAGTGATGACTCTTTTGTAAAAGAGCCGCTCGTAGAACACGCATTATCTAGGTGGCGTTAATGACGCCAGTTGAATGGGCACTAACTGACATAACAATCCAGCTAACGATAAAACGAAGTTAGGATAAGTAGTTTCCCATGTACCGTATTAGGTACCAGCAGTACCGTCTCGTCTCGTCTGCACAGCTCCACTACAAATACTTTCAACGGAATTGCCGTCGTTCTTTTCCGTCAAACTTTGCACAACTGTATTTCGTAGATATCTAGTCGCCGGCAATCAATTTGTTTTGACGGATTTATGACATTTCATTTATCGTGAAAACATCGTGGTATTGTCAGGGAATATTTATAATAAAAAATCGTCCCCGTCAGGCGGTTGGTATCGGGCGGGACCTCATCAAAATCGCATCAAAGCGTCCGCACACCCACTTGGTTTGCACTCGAGCATTTTTAACACCCATTTGAATTTAAATTTTACTTTATTCCCGTCGTGACGAGACACGATCTCCTTTACATTTCATATTCTACGAGACAGAAAGCGATAAAGTAATGAGCGTTAGTGCCTCGAATCTTGACCCCTAACGACCGTTGTACATTTTATGCAATAAGTGCAATCGTAAAGGCTAAATTTAACGATGCGTTGCTCTTATTACTAAGCAACAAAAACAAACACACTGACGAACTCTTACAGCGCTTTGTTCAATCTGCAGGCGTACCTATGGAATTTCAAGAACTTAATTCACGCGCGAAAATATCTATGAAGAGTTGGAGACGCAACATTTTTGGAACACCTCGCACTTGTTATTTCCAAATGACACACATTTTCTGAACATACATACCGTTCGTCGCTACGCGAGGTATTTGATTGCTTGTGTTTTCATTTTATGAAGCTTTTGTGAGGATTAACAAATTGTTGGCTTTTATGAATTCGCCGAGCTCCCTCGAGTATCGGCTACAATGTTGCGAGAGCAATAAATGCACGAGATTTACATAAAACCGACAAGACCCTTTGACAGACAGACGCTGATGAGACGCAGACAGGTTTACAGCAGAATAAGGATGATAATGATAATTATAAGCCGTCATTATTGTCTATAGAAGATAGAACCGGGGCTGCCATTGCTTTGTGAAGACTTGGTTTGAATTGACAGTTACATTTTATGTCGGGTGTAAATAAAAATAAATGGCTATTATTTTTGTTGTATCTGCAATTGTATCTATAAAATGCGATCGCGTTAAAATTTACCAATAAAAAACGTGGTTTCTTGTTATGTTATGTAGGTTTTGAGTATACTTACCTACCTATTAACAAGACTTTAGACAATGGCAAATAATAGGCGGAGCGGAACGCAATGTTGCTGCCACCGCCAGAGCAAATGTATCGAGCTCCGCAAATACGCCCGCAGACTTATTGTTTGAGACGGCGCCATTGAAAAATTGCTTGTGTATCTGTCAGCTTAACCTTATTGGTAATATCGGCGGGGTGACATTACCGACTCGTCATTTTGGTACCTGATTGAGCACGAGTGAAATTCATAAAATGGTAAAATTTTAGACATTATCTCACAAACCAGGTAAAAATAAAATTAGGCTCAAGTCCACAAATTGATAGTAAAAGATACTTATCTTATAAAGCATAATATGTTTTTGCAGTACCTCCATAAAGAAAGTCTTGAGCGCTAAAACATCCGTTACTTTGCATTCTTTAATGCTTTGATCTGCACGATAACTACAAAGTTTGTAGATAAATTCAGTGACATTAAATCCGTATTTTATACGATGTTTTATAAAGATAAAGAAGTAACAAGCCCTGGAAAAGTTTTCAAACACCGAACAACAAGTTACCTCCTTGAAATTTGTATACAAAGTCGATGACTGGTTGCCAAACTTGCAAATGAACCCACCAAATTGGACAGAATAAGCGTAATGCAGAATGTATAGAAATATAAATTGATCTAAATAATTTAATTTGTTTTCTAGACACATTGTATTAGTATAAGGTATCTGAGAGCGACTAATTGGATTGCGGTGAGGTTTCTCATTTTTGCTCGGCCTTCCAGCTCTCTCCCCTGCGCCGTTTCGCTTTTTGTATTTAATTTTTATCTGTACGAGCTACTTACTACCGAGTGCCGGCGACGGCAGAATGTAATAGGAAAAGTTTCATTTGGCTAATTAAAAATAAGCCACCCCTGAGAACAATCCAGATTTATTGTCGTTACTCAACCTTTAGGTCGCCGGTGTCTGCTGGTTTTATTAAAAGCTCGTTTGCAAACATTTTACTTAGTAAAACGAGAACAATGAGAAACGACGACGGCGATAATGTAAATAACTTCAGCTGTTTTGTTATAACTTAACATAAGAGAAAACACGAACAAAAGACCCAGGAATTATGTGCTGTTTGAGTCATCACGCTGCACACTGGCCAATATTAACTCACAAGTGTCTGGGAACACTCAGACGATTACATATGTTCTTGATACATATTTTTTGTATAATAATTTACAAAATAGGTAAATTTACCTAAAACAATACGATACGAGTAGATTTGTAAATCCAATTATATACACATACAGTAACAGTTTTCGTATCCGGCTACGTCAAGTATACCCTTGCGAGAGCGGCGTTCCGCGTTCCATACAGCTCTTTAATTAAGAAATCCCATCACCTTCAATTCGGAAACTTTTAATGTGTGTACATCATTTTGTTGCGGGACGTGGAGTGTTTGAAGTGCACTTATTGCTCTCGGCTCCTCGTTTAACTGACTCTTATCTTTTGTTACGGATCTATCTGAACACCGAAACAAACATCAGAACCGCGATTTAATTTGGGAGTTGATTTCGACTTGTCGCTATATTATATTACTAGAATTCAAGCGGTTTAATTAAACTTTTAACTCAAGTGAAAACCAAAATGTTGTACCTACACGGAAGTATGTTGAGGACTTCTATCTAAGCGGGACGGTTTCGGCACCATTGCAAGTTTACCGACTGGCAAGTTTCTCCACACTACGTAAAGTCGGCGTAATTAGAGGAAGCTACGATCGTCTACTCGGCTTAAATAGCCCAGTCCGACTCCTTAACTGTCTCTTAGCTGGCACACCAATTCGCTTTCTGTGCCTTTTCTATATTTGCCACTTCGTTACTTTGATGCACCACGCTAATACAATGTACATTGTACATGCTTTGAGTCGTCACAAGTTTTATGTATCGGTTTACTGCCTCGCCGACTCATGGCGAGTTGTAAAGGCGACGATTGCGAGACAAAGCGTGATCGGATTGAGTAAATAAATAGTCTGCGTTGGAGTGCTCATCAATCTTACAGTACAAAAAGTAAATTGTGTAAGTTTGCAGCGCTCCGGGTTCGTCGGCCGCGCCCTGCAACCTCACTAAACTTTCGTGAGCGCGACACTTAACAATTTAATTGTCACTCATTAGTCCTTAGGCGACGTCTCTAGCGCCGTTTTGCGCCGGTTTAATTAACTCTGTAATTCATAGACATTTCATTAGCTTTGCGCCCGCACTAACTCCTCTCTTTTTAGGTGCATTTAGCGAAATCACTTTATTGCTGTTTGGTGTTATCAATCACAAAATATCTAAAGCATATGTCAACTCACCAGCTGCTCGCTGGAATGAATCAATCATAAGCGAGCAGACCTCGTGTACCCTGTTATTTATCACTCGAATTTGACGGCATGTGTCTGAATTACAGTACACAAATGGAAGGACGCATTAACACCACGCAACAAATTTTCGGAATGATTTAAAATGTTTGTCCTAAACGGAACGTTCGTGTCGGAGTTGGGAAGTAAGATATCGCGGCGGTGTCCGGATGGCCCGCCCCGCCTCGTCTCTTGGCAAACTGCACTGTACAGCACTGCAAATCATACTGAGTTTGTTTGCGTAGGTCAACGCTCCCGCCGGGTACGTTTATGTGTTCCTGGTGTCACGTCGCTCTCTAATAATAGAATAATAGGAATGTTTAACATCAATACATGCTGACTAGAATGCGCAAGTTCTGCGGATGATGTGTTCTGCATTCATCGCCGCCGATCGGCTTTAGCCGCGATGCAACTTTGAAATGTTTGCCTTGTTCCCGTCAACCTCCAAACTGTTAACAAAAGGGTTTACAGAAACTGCGCTGAAAATGAAAACGTGTTTGATCGAGCGTTGCGTTCCACGCACGCTTCGGCAGTTCATAATATGTTTAATCAAGTCATACGTTGGCGTAGTCTGAAGCAGCAACTCGTTAAACTTTCATTATTATCCGCTCTCACAAATTGGTCGTACGTGAACGAATCCGCGCACAATCGATCTCGCTCGCGAGCCTTTGTTTGACTTCGACTCCGAATTCAGCGTAATTGCCTTTCAGCCTTTCATTATTCAACTTTATGCAGTCATTTACTTGCGTTATTACGAAGGGAGAGTTGCTGCGGTAAGTGTCGTGGGTGGATGCATTAATCGTAATATGTAAATGTGGGGATATGAAATATTGAAATTGCGAACGGGGTTTTACAATAATGTCTGTGCTAGACGCGATGGGGTCGGCCCTTGTTTTCTTGTTCGTACACCTGAAACACGTATACTCTCGTTCTCTTGTGTTATTTTACAGTCTTATCTTGTTTTTGAGACATCTCAGACGCTCAATCGGATTTGCTATGCAATACGTTTACATTCGTATTCATCGCATTTATGAATCAGAATTTTAACATTGATATCCCGTCTAAGTTTCTTGTAGCTAAAAAGTATTAAACATTAAAATTATCGTCAGTACAAAGGCATCCAAAGGGCCGCCGTTCACATTTAAATGTAGAGAGGACATGGCGGATGGAATCTTAGGATTCTTTGCTCATTGTGCGGGTTCATTCATTAATTGTAACAGTAATTTTGTGTTGTTGTAGATCGAAGACGAGGGCAACCACGGCAACGACGACACGCGGCTGTTCATCCTGTCGACGCTGGCCGGGCAGCACAAGCCGCGCGTGACGTGCGCGCTCTGCGAGGACACGCTGCACGTGTTCGACCGCTACCCGCTCGTCGACGGCACCTTCTTCCTCAGCCCCAAACAGCACACCAGCGGCGCTGTCGAGGTATACAAATGGTTTTATGTTCTCATATCACTACAATGGGGTTGGCAACTGTCAAAGGTTTGCATAGATGGCGCCATCATAGCTTGCCCCCTTTTCTATGAGATTTGGCTTAAAGAGCTGGCATCCAGGGCATTTAAAAAAACGAAAACTTGACACAATGCCCTACAATCCCTGTCAATCCCTAGATTGACAGGGCCAGCTATGCGTAACGTACACCAGAAGTAACGTATCACGAGAAACAAAAATGGTCAAAGTGGTGTCCAAACCGTGCTTTTGACTTAGCAGACCGTATAAGAATTACTTGACGTGATAATAAGATTTATGGACCTGCTCTTAAGTACTAAATTTATCTCAACACTTAATATAAACGCATCTGTAATCACCACTTACTTGGAATGTAAATAATATTAGTATGCAGAACGTGACTTATTTCAACGAAACTCGCAAAACGGAGATTTATTGCCAACGTTCAACCAATACCAATACAATATTAAAACGACTTAGCTGTTGTTATGTCGTTGTAGCCATAGTGACATGGCATACCTTTAAAATTACTTGTTTTCTCAGCGAAGTGCAACGAATTAAGAATGATATTTGCTAAGCTCATGCTTTTGAACACCGAGGGTTTTAATTTAAATCGTTTACTCGGATTTCAGCAAGCATAAGACAAAGAGCAGGTTCGTTTCATTGTTTACCGTGGGGATCTCTAAGCACTCACTTGTCTTGATATTCTTATTTGTCACACGGCACGGAAGATACCAACTTGTCCTAACTGGATTGTTTGTTGGGTGGAGTTCAGAAACTTAAATAAGATCCCGCAGAGTTTATTTAAGTATAGAAATAACATAACGTCTGTAGCAGCTCATATGTCGGAGAACGCCCGAGTAACTTCTCGACTGTGCTGTTTGCTTATGGAATTAGAGACGAACACGGGCTCAGGGATACTCGTATGTTTGTTTGCAGCAGAATTAGCATACGTGCACTTACGGTTTACGTCTACGAGCACTTTATGCATTTATTACTCTGAAATAAACCCTTAAAAATTTAATACAACAAATAAAAACTATTATGAAACGCAGCCATAACTTTTAGTTTATTTAGCTTTTTGTTTAATAGCCTACTTTAGTGTCTCACCGTTTTCTCCACTCATAATCTGTCATCGGCATCGGCGAGTTTATGCATATAATAATTACATTGTACATATAATACTATGTACATACTTATCATAGTTAGCTTAACATAGTCTGGGTTCAAATTCTGGTAAGGGCATTTTACAAATATTTGTTCCTGAGTTATGAATGTTTTAGTATGTACATATCTATTCCTTGTGGCCAGGTGAAAGTGGAAGGGCGCACGCAATACCTGACGTGCGTGTGCATGGGGTGCCTGGAGCGCTGCGACCCGGAGCGCACCATCCGCTGCCGGTTCTGCAGCCAGAAGTGGGACGGCACGTCGCTGGTGCTCGGCACCATGTACTCCTACGACATCTTCATGGCGACGCCGTGCTGCGCTGACCGATTGAAGGTAACATAACCAATATAATTATTGTTATAAGCATGAGGGAATCTAAATACTCTAATGAAGTCTTCCAAATAAAAGTTGACTGCCCAAAAACAGTACCTTTATAAATAAACTCTAAATAACCCCCTTATTCATAACGGTTTACTAAAGTTGACACGCCGATAATAATCGTTTGTCCCTTCATACCAATACGTCGGAAAGGGACAAACGATTATTATCGGCTTGTCAACTTTATAACACTTTAAACTCTCGCGTTTTGTACACATATTTAATTACACAAACGGGTCTACCGCGATATAATTTCATTGTTTTTACCTTTTTTGTTTGTCAACTTTAGTAAGCGTTTATGAATAGTATATCGCTAACCAACACAATGTCTATTTGTCCGACAGTGCAACAGTTGCTACAAGCCGCTCCTGCACCCACAGCAACGGCTGAACTACTCCGACTACTCTCACCCGGTGACGTGCCCGCACTGCCGCGTCCTCGACACGCATTTCGTCAAGCCGTTGACCTACTGCTTCACAAAACGGGCGTACCCGGTGTTCCAGCAGTGGCCATAACAGACGGCGGTGCCGGGCCACTCACCCGGCACCCCCACTGAAGGCTGGAGCTTGGCGCCGTCGCCGCCGCGGCGCGCCTCGCCGCCCGCGCTGCGCCCCGTCGTCAACACGAGCATGGCCACACGCCCGCCCGAGACCGGCACGCCCGAGGAGCCCGTTGTCACCAAGTACACCGCGCCAACGCTGGCCAGCATCACCGAGTCGCTGTCCCTGCTCGGGCTCAGCCCCGAGACGCTCGCGATGAGCTTCGGCGAGACGCTAGCCGACCGCTACCTGGCCGCGTTGCGCCCCAAGCCTGCGCCGGCGCCCGTGGAGCGGCCGTCGCTCGGCGGCTGCGGCGCCCCCCGCCGCACGCCGCTCGCCGACCCCTCGCAACTCCAACTCTTCTCCAGCGACTTCATCGACTACTTAAACCAGATCGCGTAACTCCTCCGTGTCTGTATAACTCTTTCGTGTTACGGTGTGATCCTCACAGACTCTTCATAACGCGTCTAGTGACAGACGCTAGGAATAATTTCTGTTAAATTAAGTTGGTATTATTGGAAATAATTTATATTATATGTCGGTTTAGATCGTACTATTGATTTTATTTTAATTTTATTGTGTACTTTGTTGATTAGATGTTGATTTTTAACAAAAACAATTAGCAGCGGCACCAGAAATTGCATTTTTTGTTTTACTTTTGATTGAAATTAAAAACTCGATTTGGTTTTCTTTCCTTTTAAAGGAACTTAAAGTGAGTGTTTAAATTATTGATTACCTTTTACGACAGTGATACCGACCCTATCTGATAGGGCGATCGAGTGGTGTGTTATTTAGTTCAATTTAGTTTATTAGTTATGTTTTATTTTAGAAAAATTTTAAACCTAACTTAAGTGTTATACAATAATTATTTTTGTAACTAGGTTTATCGCGATCTTTTTATTTCTTCCCACCAGAATGGCTCTTTGTAGAACTTCATCAAGATGCCATGTTAGGTTATGGTCTTGAATCATTTTTAATTTCTAACATTTTTCACATTACTTTAATCAATATGATAGAGGATTATAACTATAAGTCATTGCTGTGTCACCAATAATATGATTAGCTTGTCTATATCTATTATAATTATTGTATGTACCTATAAGGTTATGTATCGTAATGCAGTTGTTTTAGTTGTTTTTTTTTTCGGTGATTAGTGGAGTGCCAGCATCAATATGAACACGAATACCTCTGTGTTGTACCAAGTGAAGCGTCTGTGTCGTGCCATATCACAAGATAAATTGCATTTTATACAATCCAAATTATTGACGTGTCAGCAATCCGCTAATCATTCAGTTTTCTATTTCCACAGACTTTAATTGATAAGAAGACACGTTTTTTATTTGTTTTATGTTGAATATGAAAACTTTCATTTTATTTCCGTGGTTAGGTTAAGGGTTTTCTTACAATTATCATGAATGTCTATTTAATTTATAAGTGAATAGCGCTTTAAAATTTACTAAGCGTATAAGTGATGTGCACATTTACTCAGTAACTGTTTAAAGTTAATATTTTAGGTAAGGTTTTTATACTTTGATACTTATTACTCGCAAAGTGATTGATTACAAGTGATAAAACGTAGTACTAGTGCGTGTATAGGATAACAAGTGGTGCGGATCAGTAGGCGTAGGGGCTCGCACCGTGTGCGCCACTCCGGCGGGACGGCGGCGGGACCCCCGCTCGACTCGGGCTCGCGTCGACTTGTCTCGGAACACGGAGTGGAACACACTCACTGGGTCAACGTGATATCTGCGAACTCGTTCGCTACATGTTAGGCAATAATTCTAAAAAAGACTTGACACTTTTTATAGGTAAAAATTTTGCATTGACATCTTTAATCGTAACTGCCATTTACATTTTAACTAAACTAATCGCTGTTCATTAAAGTAATTAGTTCAGGTTGTTGTTGCGTAGTAAAGTAGCATCAGTCATCATTATCACGCGCGTTGTCACGCCATCATCCGCATCACTGCACCTCATGAGCGTCATCTTCATCCGGCACGGTTTGAGTGGGGGCGAGCTGAGCAACTATGGCCGCTACGTCCGAGCCGGCCGTCGGCCGACGCTGGCCCGGCGCTTCAACTTAACGACCATACCCATCTTTATTGGCAATACCTACAAATTACTTCTTAAATTACCTAATATTGAATCACATCTATCCATGGGCCATAGTTGCCAGGTCGCCTTGTGTGGTTGTAGTACCTCCTAATATTTTAAGATTAGTGTCCTCCGCTTAATCGTTATCTACTCTAAGAATATATATTATATCTATCTAACTGAAACAGTACTTTATCATAGCACGGTGTATTAATAATGTAAATAACACCGTTTCGTGTACTATTCGCAGAAGCTTATCGAAAGTTTAATGAAATACATTGTACTATTGCATAATTCTAGAATAGCCGTAAATCGATAGTACATAATTTCAACAATATCAAAGATCCCTAATTATTTTAGCATTCGCGGCGGCGCTGTAATGACGTTTCATATGTTATACAATTTTAATTTTATCGAAGTTTGCTCGTTCGTATATAGAATTATATTTAAAAGTTTAATGTGCATTTACTTAATGCGTGTTAATATAATATCGTATCCATAAAATATTTGAAAAATTAAGGTAAAAAACGAGCTGTTGTTGGTATATTTAGGAAAATATTAAAAATGATACCAGATCATCTGATGGTGGCCATGTACAAATGAGAAAAGTGAACCGTCATTACAGCGCGCTCTAGTGAAGGCGACACAAAGTATAATATCATATTCTCTAATAGTCAATACAGAGCCATCTACGTAGAAGAATAATCAGACCTCGCTGCGCGGGCGTCGGACCTGCGTCTGGCCCCGCCGGCTTGGATCCCTTTCCGGTACAAATTCAGAATATGCTATTTTGGAGTCATGAGATCCGTTAATATATCATAGTCCTCCGTAAGCAAGGATGTTTATTTAATAGATATTTAAAATCTATGTCATTACCTCTCTAGATACTATAATAGTAAAATTATAGTTGTATCAGCGTAACACAAATTAAAATTCCTTTTTAATAAAGTATTGAAAATCCCATATTTTAAAATAAATATAGATATGTCTGTACTTTCAGTTATAGAGTACAACACCAAAAAACCGTAATCGAATGTTCAAATCCATATATTATATCATATAAGATATGATCATTTTTCTTAATTGAATGTTTACAAATGT
This sequence comes from Cydia fagiglandana, assembly GCF_963556715.1. Taxonomy (NCBI): domain Eukaryota; kingdom Metazoa; phylum Arthropoda; class Insecta; order Lepidoptera; family Tortricidae; genus Cydia; species Cydia fagiglandana. The sequence continues at coordinate 12,829,500 of NC_085932.1, forward strand.
TACATGCGTCTTGACAAGCCAAATAACTACCACTATACCTTTTTTAAGTCTATCTTTTAAAGCTAAGATAGGTACGTACATATACCAAACAAGTCTGTGTTTTTCCCAACCAATTTATTAAATTTCGCGTAGAGTTTGAGAGAATTTGAGAAGTCTTCATTAATAATTTACCAATCATAAATTGAGGCGAATCCAAGGTTAGTATTTGTTACTATTTTAAAACAATCCGAGCATTCTTAACAAGATTTGTAATAATCTGGTTTGTCAAGACAAGTTTGTTTTCCGTTAAATATAAAGAAAAAAATGTCATTATCTGAGTATAATTTGTCGATCCCTTTCTTATAATTATTTCACAAGTACTTCCCGTACGATTTAAATTACTATTGAAGGTTGTGTAGTGTACCCGGACGCAGTAGAAACCCCTCTTTATTACAATCAGAGGTACATAATCGAAAGTGTTTGATTATTCACATTTTAGTCACTTAGTTACTTGTTCAGTTTTAATATATTTAATTACACAACGTTGCATATTTTCCTAGTTTATTTGCACATATTTGTTAAATTTTGTATCTAATGACAATTTTATTTAGACACGACATTTCTTCATGTTGAATTAAATGTGGTGTAATTTAGTGAATTGCTTAAAAGTACAAAGAAACAATTTGTTACTTTTGCAAATTTTATAAAGTAAATACATATTAAAGATAAATCTGGACTAGATAATCTTTACGAAATAGTTGCTGTGAATCTTACTGTAACCCGCAATTGTTTCATCGCAAGAGCGTCTAACAGTTACATTCATTTTAATATAAACATTTTGTTTTTCGTTGGTTGAAATTTAGGAGCGAAAATTGTTACTTATTATAAAAGCTATATCATGTATTAATTTTTTATTACTTTATCACTAATATTATCATACAAGTACATAATTATGTATAAGTAGTAGATGCGCACTGTAAGTAGGAATCGTCATCGGCATAATATTCGTTGAACTTAACTATCTCTCGCTTCCTAGGTTTAATCTAACCTCGTTTCCTCGTAGTTCTTGTTTAGCTCTTAGGGTTTTCTTTAAAGAAGAACGCGCGAATGGAATGAGTGTATGTGGTCACATTTAACATTAATTTTAGTCATCGTCATAATTCTTATATAGTACTTTTTATTGCTAATGCATCCTCGTGCCAAGCGAGTTGTTAGTAAATCGTGTACGTTCTGGTCATAGGTGCTGCGTTCGCGCAGCATTTACGTTTAGCTTTGAACTAACTTAATATCTTTCCGTGATATAAATAATGTAGTTTTACGAATCAATGGTATAGGCCAGCCATTTTATCAAGCGAATGTTGGTATAGAATGCATGATCAAATAGGTGTGTATCGGCTGGGATATCAATTGCCAAATGTTCATAAACAATTTAAAACTGAAGCACTTAATGAATCCTAATATTTTCAATAACATCAGCGAAATAAAACTATAGATTCAAATATTGTAGGTGTTAGAATCCATCCGCTTTACTTACATATGGTAATATTTTTACACTAACCCATGGAAAGCGCCATAAGATTGGGTCATTACAGTATGGCCCACATCAGGTTGTCGTCAATGTGACATTCAGACCCGGCGACCAATCGACGCTCAAAATCCACTTACCCATTGGCTGACTTTTGTATACGGCTGTTATTGGTTAGTGAAAGATGCAAATCAAACGTGTTAATTATATTTTGATACTCGATGTTTTCTACACTAATGTAGTCGTTCATATTTAACTTTCGTATTTACGTAGTGTAGATAGGTTTCGTCAGACGTCACACTCGATCGCATTTAGAAGATTCGATGGACCATTTAAAAATGTGATTATACCGTTTAGCCTAGTGAACAGACTGTTTATCGCTGACCTTTACAATTAGATTTATAATAGACTGAAGCAACCAACATTAACAGTTTTAATCGAACTTACAAATGCGATATGAGTGAGAAGTGATATTACCGTCGGTAGATTCCTACATATTTCGAAATTTTTGGCTCTTAAAGCCGTCTTCTAAAATCGAGACAGTCGAAATACTCCTAAATGTTAGAGGTAAATACACGTAAGCTTCAGGTTGATCTAAAAAAATGAGAATTTTGTAATGACGATTAAATTGGTGATAATCTTACGAATTGGCTAAAGATAATAATTAAGTTATTGCGTGGCAATTAGATTAACATTTTTACTACGTAAAATGCGCGGGGTGCATCAGGGTATGAGTGTCATAATTTGTAAAAACTGAAAACTTTTGTACTTTGGTAACAGTAACGAATAATTTAGTGGTAACATTTTTCTATTAATATGTATAATGCTTAAAATAAGCGTCAAATAATATACGTTTTTTTACTGGAACTGTAGATTTAGTATTTTTGTAAGACTATGCGAGACATGGGCTCGCAGTACGTGTATCACGGCGATAATAGGTATGGTAATGTGTAAACCGACCGCGTGTCCCAGTTGGAGAAGCAGCCTGGAGCGACGGGCGGCCACGGCCAGCCCGCGGCGGCCGCTCGGCTCCGAGCCCACAGCTCCGAGGCTTCTTCTTGATCTATGGAACGACCGCGATGTCGTTATAATAGTTAGGAAGTAAGTTTTTTACTGTCTGTGCGTTTTATAACTGATCAGATGCTTTGTAAAAGTAATGTCCACCGTTCTGCGAGTCATCGCATTTAATTAGTCTCCCAAATGGAGGCCAATTGCGAAATACTAAGTATTCCTGTGACTTTTTAAAGGTCCTGCATTCTGGCACCCGTTTCGACGGGCCTGTTTGCCACTCGACGGCTGCAGGTGTGCTAAAACGGTGTCGTATTAATAGAGCCAAAGCATCTCATTATTCTAAAAGTTTCTTGTCGTTTATAGTATTGTATGTTTGCGTGAATGAATAACCTCACTCCTTAATTTCTTGTGTAGGTACAGTTATCTACACACATTAATCATTACTAGTTAATATTGAGTGTGGTAATGTCCGACGTGTTGTTTTACGCAGATCTCCTTGTTTACTTACAATTTGATGGAATAAGGATAAGGTGTGATTATCAGGGAAAGAAAGAAGCTCAGAAGGAAAACGCCAATTTATTAATTTTAAGTAACTTTAAGTGCTTGAATTACTTGTAAGAGTCGCTTTAAAATATTCAATCTAATATACCATTGAAATAAATATTTATATAAACTTTGATACGTCTCAACGTATTATTTTTGTACATTTGGAGTCGATGCTTAAGGAATTGGCACAAAAAAAAGATAGAATTAAGAAATTTCAGAAAGTAAGAAGAAAAGTTCCATTTTGTAATTCAAAAATATTGAAAGCTATTAATTTGTAACGATAGTGAGCGTTGTATTGTCTATTTTGTAATGTTGGTGAAGCATGAGTAGATTGTTAGTTTGTTTCAGAAAATTGTAATAAAACTGACGGAGGCGAAAAAAAACATGTTATATTTTATATGGATCCTGATATTGCGCCCACGGGCTTTGTGTTACTTTACGAATCTAGTTTGTAAGTTTACTCTTTAAAAGAGTTTTCGCAGGTAGTAATTTTAGTAGGCTTAGTGTTTTTATACTGGCTTGATGTTGTGACATTTATTATTAATATGATATCGATAACCGACTACCGAACAAGCGGCCAACACTGATTCATAGCAGAATGTGTAGTGGGCACTGTCTGCGCGCTCGGACAGGATGCGCACGATTCTTTTTAGTTCGCGAAAGGCAACAGGGATTGACTCCGAATTTAAAAACAAAACAACAATATTGCCCTAACTTTTTACTTGTAAACAAAATGGAGTGGTGTAACGAACGACCAGTCATAAAGTTCGGAGAGCAGGCCCTTCGCCTGCAGTGATCCTAACAAAAGTGTTGCTGTTCGCAAGCATATCATTTTAAAAAGACGCTAGATACATTTTCGGTACAAACTTTAGCGAAGTTTTATTCAATTCAATTTGTACTATTATTAATAATATTGTTAGAGAATTATGTGTTGTCAGTTTTGTAGTGGACGGTTTGCCTATTAACGATCTCCAGATAATTACGTGAATGCCGTATCTAGTCGACTTCATTGGTTCCCAAAATCGTCTACTGGACAGGACGTCAAAGTCGATTTAATCCATTACAACTCTGGTAATCATCCTGAATTATTTCAGTTATTTAGCAAAATTATATTATTGTCTAGTATTTCCGATTATGTTACGTTTTATATTGCTTATATTATATATTATGAATACAATGTTTATTAAGTATTTAATATTCATTTGATGAGGACCTAGTCGATTCTCTGTATATCACATTTCCCAAAGTACAAATTCCTTGTTGTTTAGTCCAATTTTGTTTGACTGTTATTCAATGGAAATTATTTTAGAGAACACCCCGCTTGCGGGGCTCGGTCAGTGGACGCTGCGCTCGGGGCAGCCGAGTCCCGCACTGCGGGCGCCGGCACCAAGCGCACCGTCGCCAGATCTACATGACTAAGGGCGCAAAATGTTATAGTTTACGTAAATCTTAATAGTTCAAATAAATCTTTAATATTTCCATACAACCTAGTACTTGTGTGCCGCAATAGGTGAAATAATACAAGTAATATTTAGCAGCTTTTAACTTAAGTTTAAACTTAGATTAATTTGTAATAATTTACCTATTTTTGTTAAAGCACATTTACTTTACTTTTTGTCTTGTAAACTAATTGTTCTGTGCGCAGTAGACGATACCGTTAGCATCAATAGCAGTGTTGTCGCTAGCACTTCATCATGCTTAGCAGTCATTTTATTTTACCTTATCATTTTTAAGTTATGCTATACGTATTCGCCTACTACACATTATTCGAATTGGAATGCTATTAGCAATAAAATTAATGATTCAAATGACACTATACCTACGATAAACCATAAAACCTTTTCAAAAATACAATAAAAAAACTCAAAAAATATTGACCTGTTTTAATTCATATCTTATTTTTTACACCTATTTAGTTTGCTAAAGTCGCTTTGAAGCTGGGGTTGGGTCGACGGTAGCATTCATGAGACAGCGCAAACGCATTGCTAGAATCTTGGGCTTGACCTTCAACCTTGTGTAAGTGCGATTTAGTAGAGACTTCGAGAGTTATGTGGGAAAAAATAGTATACCTACCTACTAAAGGTTACGTTCGGATTCAGACATCAGCATTACTGCTGCAGTATTGCAGCGCTGCATTACTGCTGCTAATGTCATTGATGGTGCTGCCGGATTTTCGACATTTGCGTCAGTAATATCGCGCTGCAATACTGTTCGTTATAGAGCATGTGGCCTAAGAAAATTAGCCAAGAATGCTTAATCTAATTATCCCAAATTAAACTTATCGGATCATCGTCGATAGTTTACAAGACGATGCACATGGCTGCGCAAATTTTACAGTCGGGTATCCACGTTTAAACTAAATTGTAATTAGGTACCATAATAAAACAACAATTGAAGTTAGGTAGGTTCCTGATAGGGGTTACCGTTTAGCTGATTTTAAGTAGGTAAGTAACTAACACCACGACTAGTTCTAGTTTGATATTGACAGTAGGTATTATTTAGGTTCTTTGTTAGGTACCTACATTCTTTAGAATTAGGATATTGAACTATATAAAGGTACTTATTTATAACAAGTGTTTATTTTTGGTCTAATCATTGTGTAGATAGACTAACCTGTCGTGTGGGGGGCATTTCACAAGAATATGTCTTGACAATGTTTTTGCTAATTCAATCCAAACTTTAGAGCTTGAGATTATACCTATAGGTACCTACCTACTGCAAAATCATGAAATATTACCAGACCAAACATCGCTTGCTGAGCATTTTGCTGCCTATTAGAATAGGTACCTAATGTACCTATTAGAAAAATGGCATTTGGGTTGAGACTGACTCACCTACTTCGTCTCGACGCAGGACAAAAAGTTAAAAACTCCGGACATTTATGTGAAATAGCGACTTTCCTCCGCCCATGAAGTACCTACTTACCTATAATTCAAGCTCCTAGTAACGAAGTCCGAGCAACGCTCGCTGCATGGCCGTAAAGGACTCGTCTAAGGCGCAAAGAGGAGTGCTGCTAGCCTAGCAGCCATCACATAGCTGCCAGCAGGGCTTTTTTTATAACGGTTATTTCGTTACTTATCGAGCACAACCTTAAGCAATTATTAACCCATATACGAGTGGGTACTAGTATGTAAGTTTTTATGGATTTCGAGGACACATTAAAATTAGATACTTAGATATCTCAGCCAAGTAATAAAAAGAATGCGTCGTATGAGAAAATCAAAAGACTAGCCCATGAAAGCTCTTAATTTATGATGACGACTTAATAGTACTTACATACATACATTGATTACTAATACGTATAAGTACCTACCTACATACATGGCGTACTAACGTACTAACTCGTAGATACTCATATACCGTGATGCATAGTTATGGCTCTGCTGGGCGGGGTTATCGGAAGCTGTTCATCTTCTTAATGCAAGTAGATACGCATTAACTAAGCCGAGCGGCATTAAGGGTCAATAAATATTGAACCTTCGGAGTGGCAAATTCGGAGTGACTTGTTCAATGTTCAACACTGCGCTAATAGAGGGGCAAGTTTCAGAGCGTTTTAAACGGAGTGCGGCGGAGGTATAGTTATATCCCTAGGGATATAGTTATATGCCGTATAGTACGTATTATAATCATATTCCTAGTGAGATAGTGATTGTAGGTAGGAGTGCGGCGGTGCGGCGGAGGTCTAATAGTTATACTTATCCCTAATGCCATATAGTACGTATTATAATCATATTCTTAGTAAGATAGTAATATATTATATTTTACGTAATATTGCTAAAAAGTATTACAACTAATTGCAACCAACAAAGTTGATTTTGTAATAAAAATAAAAACGAATAGGTATACTTACTGTTTTCTTTGATTCCCTGGTAGATTTATAACTATTTAACCACATTAGTTTAGTCAAATACCGTAACCTAGTAAGATATTACTATCTTACTAGGAATATGATTATAATACGTATTATACGGCATATAACTATATCCCTAGGGCGATAACTATACCTCCGCCGCACTGCCGCACTCCTAGGTACCTACAATTATTTCACTAAACTTAATCCAGTAATATAACTATATCACTAAACTAAAGACGTATTATAGTTATATTCCTAGTAAGATAGTAATGAATCGCTTTCGTATAACTATGTTACGACATATAATTATATCCCTAGGGTTATAACTATATAACGGCTTTAACTATCTTACTGCGACATATACATTAAAAATAAATAGCCATATAGTAACAGCACCAGTCATGGGACATTTAAGAGGAAATTTGGAGTATTTATGATATTTCCCTTATACATGTAAATGGTCTACCGCTTAGCGTGTTAAAAGATGAAAGTCCTATCCGTCTTTCATGTTTTAGGCGTGTTGTACCATAGATACTGCAATTAGTTTCCACACATTTAACAAATTAAAACTATGCTTTTTTCTCCAGTCATGGACACCAAAGCTCCAGTAATGGGCCCCCGGTAATGGACGTGGATCCAGTAATGGGCCCCCTATAATGGATATTGCTCTATCAGTATAAAATATTGAAATGGGGAATAAGTTACGGCAAAAAAATAATTTTTTGGTATATGTAAGCTTTTATCGCTGAATGTATTTTTCTTTCCACAGCCAATTATTATTGTATTAGATCCATCGAGACAATTCTAATATACCCAAACACAATTAGTTAGGATTTATTGCGATAAAGTTCCCACGGCCACCTCCTGTCTCCATCATCAGATTAGGTCCATGTTATCATAATATTGCATCGATTTGCATACTTAATTACGTACTTACACAAAATTTCAACTGAATCGGAAATCGAAAAGTGGTTCAAATTCAGCTACCAAGATTGGACCCACACTAACTAACAGGGCAATTTAAATAAAAGTTTGGAAAAACGATATTAATTTATCCGAAGTCCGAGAATACCTCCTGATTGACATATTTCGTAACTACATTTTACTTCTGTATTGTTTAAACATGAAATTATGGCATGGCAAGAATCATTCTGTCAATTGTCCCATCATAGGAGGTACGCAGTTTTACAGCTCCTATAATGGGATTGGGCCAAATACCACTATTTTTTACATCTGTGGAGTCACAACATAGGTGTGTTGTCTTACCTTATCTCATGGTAAATGCAATTAACAAAACACATTCTAGTTTTCATCAAGTATTAATTAATTAAAATTTAATAAATTAACTCACCTCTCTTAGCGAAGTTGTTAAGAATTCTTAGTGGTATTTTTTTTCAGTGACACGACAACTTTTGCGTTGACGCCAATTTCTTAAAAAGCAACCAAATTTAATGAAACTTCAAACTGAAACAGCTCTAGGACTCTTATTTATGATAATATACAGCCAGTGTTTATAAACTACTTTTAGATACTTATTTTAGAGGAATTATGTTTTTTTGTCCCATTACTGGTTCCACATCCATTATAGGGTATACTACTATAGACAAAAAAAATATATGTTCAATGTAACAAACTGAACGTGCAACTTTTGGAGCCGGTACAGCAAGGAACATAGCAGCAAAATGGTAACGAGTACACAATAGTCGCATCGTATCTCTTCGGGATTAGCGGCCGAATCTCAACAAAGTAGGTAAGGTACTTTAACACAATCCTACAGTCACTAATCCCTCCGTTGCTAATTTAGATAACAGCACGGGTTGACACGCGTGTAACGATGAGGAAGGATTAAATTAAACCGGGGACGTACTTTGGAAACGTAAACTATAAGTATTAACACTAACTAGCAGTAAGTAGCAGTGACGGGGCATCAATAAAACTCGATTCCCTATTGAATGAGAGAAAAGTCTACCTTAAAATAAACGTCCATGCAGTGTATGTAGGTAGGTAAGCTTTTACATAAATTTAACAAAAATGTATTAAGCTCTATTACCTATATATTAGGTGGTGGTATATAGATACCTAATATATAATAGAGCTTACTATTGTATAAAATATTAATTCGTGAAAGAGTAACTTGTGAAATACACAAGTCCTTAAATTATAGATTACTAACTTAAAGTAGGTACCTAACTAAAAGGTGTTATATTTTATAAGAAGGATTATGTGTAAGTACAATATATATACAACTCATGCTCGACGTTGCGTAAAAATTGATACACCTCAAACACCCATCTTATTTTATGGAGACATTTCCACGTGACATACTCTTTTATAACAGGCTTAGAAATATTACATCCATCGCCATAGTTTATAGAAAATTTGACAATCGTAAAATGAGGGCGATATACTAGCCACCGGGCATCAGTGGGGTGTTTTTATCTGGACTTACAGGGTACATAAAACATTTTATTGCGTTCGATGTGTGTGCGTAATACCAATGGGTTTATGCATTCCTTAGTGCCATAAAAATAGGTATTATATCTAAGATGTTATATAGGTATAATATAGGGGCAAAATACTTGTTTTGCTTCCATCACGTATTTAGGAACCATCACTAACTTTAGGACATATATGTACAAGGATGGTACAGGTTTGGCAAATATAGGAAGGTACCTGCACCTAATAATACCTAGGTAATAATACTCGTAAATCAAGTAGATTAAACGTGAACCCTTACTTGGTCTACATAGGACATGGTTTTATTTCTAGACTAGGATGATACAATTCTCTTCTTTATTTATATTTAGGTAGGTACCTAAATATTAGTTACTCGCAGTCGCATCATTATCAAATGAACGTGTTTTTGATTATTTAATAAATCAATTTTTCGGTACTTACATAAGTGATCAGAACTCCCAAGAAACATTATCGGCTAGCCGCACCACCTCTGTGTTTACGACGCGTAACAACCAATAAAACTGGGGTCCATCGTTTGCCAATCTCCTGACGCATGCTACTGATCAACCCTCATATACATTTGTCTATAATATTACAAGGTTCCGTAAAAGAACCTATTATTAGTAACAAGATACTGCTCTTTAATATTAGTTATTTCCTTTACAAGGGGGCAAAGTTGTCGTTTAACCCCTCGTGCTTATATTGATACCCGAAAAGCAAGCTAAATAGTTATTCCAAAAATTACTTTGTCCCTATTACGGATAAAATACAACTTTCTCGTCGGTTTTTCTTACAATAAGGTTTTACAACCTTTGGCCTTTACAAGCTGGTGTGGTAGATTTTCAGTCCTTAAACACTCTTAGATGTAAGTTCAAAAAAGTTCATCCTTATGACTCTTGCCAGTCTGTTGTATATTATTTATTTACCTAATTGAAGTATTACAACAAAGTTTTTCTGATCAACCAACACTGCTTAAACTCGTTCTTTACTCGTAGATGGATTATAAATCAGTGTATCCGAAACCCAAAACTTACGATCGACCGAAGCTCGGAACTTACGGTCTTATTAGTATAAGAAACGTCTCGCGGAACCCTCATCCATCCCCATTAGCGCCTCGACAGGCTTATGCACGGAACCCATACTTTAAATGCGTCGTATACTTTTTATGTGCGACACTGTATTTTGTAGCGGACGGTAACTTTGATCGTCACGTCGCCTGGTCAGCGAAAGTAATGACTCGTAAAGTCACTGGACAGTGTAAAATAGACTCAGGTGAAAGACCTTTGCCTGTAAACTTTTACAATGTATCTTATTTTCGATGGGGTAGTTACTTAATAGATTGTAGAATCTTTATCGTAGAGAACGGTAGACTTGTCACAATGTGGTATAACCTACCTTATATGTAAGCGATTGAAACTAAATGTTAAACATGCTTTACGTAAAAGCGATTTGTTTTTTCGCGAAAAAATATAATTCGCTTACCAATGGAATCATAACAAATTTTCGCTGACGATTGCTTGATGTTGTTTGCACTGTTCAGCAGTGTACCTATACATAGTTTAATTTTACTTTTATGAACGTACTATTTTATCACAAATTAAACCACAATTAGAGATTGTGGTAGGTATTTACCTACCACAATCTCTAATTGTGGTTTAATTTAATTTTTAGTTTAATTTCAAAAATCGGACGAAATACTTGGTTTTTAAACGTATAATGTATTATTATATTCAAATGTACTTAAGTATCTTTCTATTCAGTGATTTTAGCCTAGGTGTAGAGGATGTTAAAAAATCATGTGATGTTCCTATTCATACTTCTTAGATACAGGCGCGTCAGGGGACTACAGGATTGTGTAACTTATCTGCGTAAAAAGTAGGTATTTTTTAAACATATCGTAAACATGCTAAGTCCTATGTGCCGATGTAAGTCATCATCTCAGCCTATATACGTCCCACTGCTGGGCACAGGCCTCCTCTCGAGCGCGAGAGGGCTTGGGCTATAGTCCCCACGCTAGCCCAATGCGGATTGGGGACTTCACATACACCTTTGAATTTCTTCGCAGATGTATGCAGGTTTCCTCATGATGTTTTCCTTCACCGAAAAGCGACTGGTAAATATCAAATAATATTTCGTACATAAGTTCCGAAAAACTCATTGGTACGAGCCGGGGTTTGAACCCGCGACCTCCGGATTGCAAGTCGCACGCTCTTACCGCTAGGCCACCAGCGCTCTAAGCCGATGTAAGTATAAACTGCAAATACTTAAAAAGCAGTATTAATTACTATATAACATCGTAATCAGTCAGGACAGAACAAAGATCTTAAAGTATAAAATGGAATAAAGAAACTCTTGAAATTACTTAATACTCGAAATAAAATATGTATACCAATAAAAGCTACATTAGCCTCTAACCTTTAGTAAATCTTTTAAAATCCTTTTTCTTTGCTATGACAAAGGGCGAGGGGTGTGTCTGACCCCCGTGGCGCACAGAATTAGCCCAGTCAGCTTAAATTAAAAAAGAAATCAGGCGAAAGTTAATTCCCGAAGTTTTAATTACGTTTATTTTGTCGTTAGGCAATTCCTAATTAATTTGCTTGAAAGAAATGCGCATCACAATAGGCGTCTTGGATGCGGAAGAAAGCCATTATATATTTTTTTTAATTTAACAGAACAATGTTTTGGAGAAGGTATCAATAGGCACTATATTTTAGGCAAAACAAAGTGAACGCCTATTATTATCACTTCGTTAATGAGAATCAAAAAGGTTTAGTCCAAATATCTATTTAAAATCATCAAAGTTAGCCTTAAACTTTATTAAGAAGGACACAGAAAATAAGATTGTGCTTAGAACCTTCAGACCTCAATAAAAGTATTGTTAGGAAGCCAAAAATCCTACCGACTGCGCCATGTTTTATTTCAAAAATACACTTTATAATTATTGTAAGACTAACTCTTCATTAGTCTTACAATAATTATAAAGTGTATTTTTGGAATAAAACACACACACACACACATACACACACACACACACACACATACACACACACACACACACACACACACACACACACACACACACACACAGCTACACACACAGCACACACACACACACATCACACATACACAGCAGCAGCAATAGCAGCTGATACAGGACCACAGATAGCATGGTGTATAGCTACAAGTAGGTAGCTACATATCTATCGTGAGCGTCATTTCGTTGTTCTAACTAAAAGGCCGTAAAGCTGTCCCGCGGAGGCTCTTGTGTTTTCATGAAAGAACTCTCGGCTCTTACAGGTGTGAGCGCTCTTCGCCGTCTCAATGAAGGGCTCTTTGTCGCACAACCAAAATTTCAGTCAGAGGTTGGCATACGGGTGATTTTTTTTACCGATATAGAAAAATATATCAATAGCTAATAGTTTAAATAAGCATTACAGCAGATTATTCGAGAGACTATAATTATGTAAGATATAAAAATGGTCTTACATATACATATGTATATGATTTTAATACCTAATTCTCTCATTTTGGCTTTGGTCCCAGCTACTGCCTGAGCCCGGCAAAGCCCAGGATCCGCTAATCGACATTTCTGTAGTGGATCCCTAAATTGGTGGTGTTCGGTATAATATAGTCATTAACTTACGAGTAGGTACACATATGAGTATCGTACGAATTTATAAGACGGGGCAACTATAGTTCACGTTCTCTAAAACTGCAGACCGTTTATAAATTACCATATCTCAAGCATGTCCCGATAAAGTCCATACGTTAGGTTTGAAGCAAAGCCGATTGTTGGGATTCAGCGGACGCGGTAATAATATTTCACTTTTACGAGGCGCGTCTGCCCGTGCGTCTGCGACTCCGCCCCGGGAATCACCAGCGCAGGGTTACCACTTCACTCACCATACTAAGAACTGTCCCGACTAAATTGTAGTCCAGATGGTATATGGGGTAAAATTTTGAAGTAACTAACACCTATATGAAAGCTATCATTGTTATACCGCCTGAAGTGGCAAATAAAAATCTACACACTTATGCGCTGTCTACCTACAAAAATGCAGTATAGAGTCTGAACAATTGCTAACGCTATCTGCTTTGAAGGTCTATTGTTTATTTACACGAGGTACATTGCCCATGGCTTGCTTGACGATTTTTGATGACCTATACCATCAAAGTGACCCACCAAGTATATTATTGTAGTAAGGTTATTATAATAAAATTATTTTAAAATGCATGAAAACATTTTCAATTAAATATCTCAGTTTGAGCCGAGACTTGGTCACCCGACCATAATGGCACATTATCTCTCGCCATCTCGCTCGTAATCGGGCACATGCACTCGACTCCTAAGTGCCGATTTAATGATATTTCTATATGATAGCAATTGTATTTCTGAGACAAATTACTTTGGAAAATTATAGTAATGCTTTTGGTTATAGATACAGCTCGACAACGACATTGGTCTTAGAGATAGGTATAGCTCTAGATAGGTAAGTACTCTATTTGAAAAAGATTTGTCATCAAGGGTATCTATCATATGGTCAAATTATTTGGTGTCGAAGCTAATACACAACTTAAATAATTACGTTTGTTGCTAGTCAGGTACATATATAGGTATATTTAAGCTGTCTATACAAACGGAATGCAATACCCGTATCCCTTCGGTAAGTGCTTATATTTTATGTGGATGTTAACGTCTCACTTTAGGCACTACTTTATTCAAACAGCCGTTCGCCGAACAAATTAAATGTCCAAATTCCGTTTCGCGACGTTAAAAAAGGTCGTAACGTAAACTTTTTCAATTTTCACCTGCAGTTAAACTCGGGTATAAAGAGTCCGCGAAGTAAATATTTTGGAAAGGTTGACGACGCCCGCGAGCAAATGTAGCGACTTGATAAGGGTGCGCCGGTGTAAAATGCATGTAAACACCACTTTTGCGCTCGGGGACCAAATGTTGTCGACTGCTCCTTTCGCAAATTTAGACGTAGCTACACGGCATCATCGCTGAAATGAAATTCGTGAAGAAATTGAAATTACTGATATTGTATGTATAGTATACAATAGGTATAGGTATCTATTCAAAATTGATTTATGAAAAAAAAATGGAAAAAAGTTGCGATTATTTCGACAATGGTATGTAGTATGTAAATGCATTTTTATACTCTGAGAAATGTCTTTAACCCTCTTTTACGTATTTGCTTACTGAGAAACATTGACATCGAAAATTATTGATAAGTAAAATATAGACACATATGGCTATGGCTCAAATTTGGATGACAAAAAAGAAATAGGTAGATACCTACAAACAGACTTCAACATGATTTTAACTTGTGACTTTACAACAAGACTATAAATATTTAATGCCTTATTCTGCTTTTAAGTTTTGTACCGTCAGCCAAGAAAGTAGTCTATAAGATAGATGAAAAATATTTTTAGAATGTATATTAATATAAACCGTGAACTTAAGCTACATATGGGGAATTGGGGAAGTCACGTGACCATTTCTGCACACAAATGTAGTCCCTATTTTCCTCTCTGGATATTAACATTATAGAAAATAGTTTAACGTTATTTGATCCTATATTATTAAAATTGTATAAAATAAATAGTTAACGTCTGCTCCCTGGTGGTCCAGCGGACACTATCCTCTTAAGTGAAGGTTCTGAAGATGTAGGCCTTTTGGACGTCCGCTATCCTCTTAAATTCAAAGTAAATTAGGATGACTGCTTGCATCTCTCAATTTTGAATGAAAGTTTTTACAGCAAAAATCTTAATTCTCATTTTGGAACTTGTGTAAAGTTTTCAAAGCGAATAGAAACTCAGACATGGAGCCCCGTATAGTTGCCGGTGAGCCGAACAAAAATTCAATCCGTTAAGAGGTCTGCTAACTCGGGCCGGCATCAACCAGTGACGGCAATCATTCTAATGGCCGCCCGAGATCACAGTCTATTAAATATATTACAAGTAAGACATTAAAAACAACACACAACAGTTTTAAGATATGAAAATTTTCAACATTTTTATAAAAAAAGATGGTCCGGACTCCGATAGTTCGGGCCCGTAGTCCGGATGGGGCAAGATCGCGCAGTCTGCAGGGCGTACTCTGGACCAAGTGGCCGAAGACCGTCTGGACGCCCTGGGTACCGCTGGAGAGACGAAGTGCAGAAAGACCCTCAGCGAACTCGGCGCCATCGACTGGACAGAAACGGCTTTGGACAGAGTAGCATGGTGGCGGTCTTTGGTGTCGAAGATCCACTTCGGGCCGTTGCGCCACAGCAGTAATAATAAAAAAGATTCTTTGCACTCGTACACATTTAAATTTCAAATTGTGTTTTCTAATGTAACTTAGTCTCAATCAAATTTTCGGAAACATATATTATGCTTACTTTATTTCTTCAATAAAACTTGATCTCTTAATAAACATTATTATGAACCAGCTTAAAAAATATAGGTTAGGTACCTTGTGATGTGTTACCTTACTTCTGTGTGTAGACTGTGTCCAGACTGAATTAGTTCTTTACAAACAAGCTGCTTTATCCAATTGAATGCAGTCGGGCTCGCTGTTTGATGTGCAACTAATAGTTGTAGATGGTTATTGGTTAATCTCATCTCGATAGACTTGTTTCTTTTTCTATTAAATTCTATTTATGGCGCCCTAGCTTTTAATTGACTATAATGGCTACTAGTATTATCGTTGATAATGGTTGTTTATAGGCACTGTATCATCATATATTATATGATACTAAATCCCGAAAGAATATATTAGTAATATGTTAGGTATTGTGTATATACGGATAGTCGACATGGTAATACGCTGAGCGCTTCCACATAGAAGCTTTGTTTGAAGTTTGAGGGGATAACTTTTCTTAACTAGAGAAAATATATGGCATAAGTATCAAGCCACAGTTAAGGCAGTTAGTAGGTAGTAGGGACATCCACATAATTATTGATAGAACATACCTAGACGAAAATTTCCTAACAACACATCAAACCGCGCTTTAGCCGCAGGAGTGACTTCCTTAATGGGCCCCTGAACATCGTTATTAAACTGAACCATAACTTGATAACTTCAATCATAATGTTCTATTCTCACGTATGAAAACCGATAAAAACTTCGTAGACGCTCCAGGGTAGTCATTATACCGAATAATTTACGTATAGCACGACAGGTCGCTCGAACGGGTTGTAGCAAATCAATGATTATATACATACTGACATTTAGCAACATATATAATCATTGTTATAATCGTACGAGTTCGAAAAATTCATAAAAGTGTTTATTTGAAATTGAAACCAAGCGTGTATGAAATAGAGTTGATTTTGCATATTAGACATTGAGTTTCGAGACGATGTAATAGACAATCGATGATAGTAGTAGTTATGACGTGTAAATTATTAAATTACATAGTACCGTGTTGCTAATCATAACATTCATAACAGGCATAATGAGAAATTGTAAATTATGATGACGAAAATAATGAAAATCACGAGGGTTCTGTGTTAGTTAACTAAAATTATTATATGTGTAATGAAATATTGTAGGTAAGTACCTAATGGTAACTACATTTTATGAGTACAAAGGTCATGAAATAGGTACCTGATTGCCAGCCCCGTATGCAACTATAAAACGGACTAGAGAAAAAGAAATCTTATAAAGCGTGGCCTTTAGGTACTGTAGTCAGATACTGTAGAGATAGAGGTCCCCAATGTAGGCGTGATCATCGCGGTGAAACATTGCCGATCCAGGAAGTAGGATGATTGTATGACATCTACTAGTGGTATCATTCCTTAATCACCAATCATCAATTCGTCACCAACTAAATTATTTTGTATCTCCTTTTGGATATCACGGGCCTATAATCCCGGTTTTTTGATAGGCTTGCGTGGGGACACAGATCCAACACGTAGAGGCCCCTTGGAGAGCTTTAATGTCATGTAGAACGCCTGCTGGAACCCGTTCACAGGTGCAACAATAGACACCCATGAACCGGTCTCAGCAGGCATTGGGACTATTGTAGCAAAAGTGAATAGTATACCGGTCTATGGATTGAAGTTTGGGTGGACTATGAGACTGGGCTATTGTAAAGAGTTCGGACACCTGCCATAACAATGCTAACACACGTTATCGAGGCAGGTGGTGACTTGCCGCTGACTAGATGGGCCCCTGAAACTGCCGTCGTGAAGACGACCAGGGGCAACATCGGTGTGAGCGGCTCAGGGGTGTCGAGAGGTGTGCGCCGCTTTCTACCCAGTGGCTGTTACCACCCAAGTAGCACAGATAGCTCTATAACTACTCACTTTTAGTTCTATCTAACGCTCTGTGCGTATTAAGACACTTATAACAGCACACTCGTGGTCCTACAGCTGTATAATAGATTTCAGTGATATTTATATAGCTTAGGGCTGATTAAAAGCTGCATTACGGCTCTGAAAACTACCATTAATACGCAAAGAGTGATATAAAGGTATATTTGCTACGAACCTATACAGCTTTAAGGGTTATCAAATGCTTTAACCGTTATAAGGTCTGTTTAGTGGATAAAATTACGCCATGTGCTGTATAAGGAGGTAATTGTGGACTTTTATTACGTTGACTTATTAAGGGAGCACAAGTGAACTATTATGAAGCTAATAGATGTATAATGGAAAACATGTGGCACATTTTACAGCTTTTCGCTTAACATGTTTACCGCTAAGCAGCTTTTATTACGCTGACTTTTAAGGGACCACGAGTGAACTAATATGAAGCCAATAGACGCATAATGGAACACCTGTGGCGCATAATACAGCTTATCGCTGAACGTGTTTACCGCTAAGCAGCTTTTATTACGCTGACTTTTTAAGGAAGCACGAATGAACTATTATGAAGCCAATAGACGTATAATGGAACATACGTGGCGCATAATACAGCTTATCGCTGAACATGTTTACCGCTAAGCAGCTTTTATTACGCTGACTTTTAAGGGAGCACGAGTGAACTAATATGAAGCCAATAGACCTATAAATGAAACACATGTGGCGCATAATACTGCTTATGACTGAAGATGTTTACCGCTAAAGCAGCTTTTATTTTGCTGACTTATTATAAGGGAGAACGAGTGAACTGTTATGAAACCAATAGACGTATAATCGAACACATGTGGCGCATAATACGGCTTAGCGCTGAACATGTTTACCGCTAAGCAGCCTATTTTACTACCATTGAGACTGTGTGTATAGCGGCTATTTAAACGTTCACAAGATGCCTTATAACTGTTTAGAGGTTCACTAGTGTATCGAAAGAACGACTTGGACTTTATAGTGGTTCACTTAAGTATCTTAATCAGATATATAACAGTCGTATGCTGCATATTAGAATTTTAACGGTTCACGTTGCTTTTTAACATTGACCGCCATTTTATTGTATATAACCTACAAAATTTAAATTACTTTTCCAACTTTTAAGGGCAACAATAACGTTTTGTGCATGAGTTCTTAACCTAAATCACTAGTTTAGCACTTCCTATAACGTATTATTAACTTTTTATCTCATAATTCCGTCCAAACCACTAAAGTAGTTTTTACACAATAGCTTATTTATATCATTAATTTAAATAAATCCTGATTATTCTCGTGGCGCATTGAAATTTTCTTAGATAATGTATATATATAATGTCAATAAACTTGCATTCCCAAACATCTTTCTCACATTAATATATAAAAGATCATGTACTAACATTTAACTAAACACTTTAACAAAATGACTTATGGTGTTGTTGCGCTAAAGGTTTTTGCTTCAATATAAATATGTTTTTTAAGGCAGAGGTGTAAAAGTATGTTAATAATTATATTTGTACTTAGTCCGTGGTAAACTAATGTAGTTGTCTTCAGTTCTGCCATAGAACGTCGCGAATTTAAGAGCTAGAAAGAAAAAGAAAAAACCCAGCCGCTGGCAACATTATGTCAGTTTTTTAGTTTCGCGCCAACGCGGAACGTCTCGCGAAACCGGTTTCGGTGTGATAAATTGTTTTTTCAGTGAAATTTCAGGAATACAGACCAAAATTATTATGTCTAAAATGATAAGTGGAAGTTTAAATTACTATAAAAAGAAGAGTTGATATGAAGATCTACGAAATTTGGAGTAATTTACATATGACGCTATGACATGTTTCCGTCATCCAAACAATGTTTTTGTTACATACAAATACTATTACTGGCATAGTATGTTATATTATGCCCTGTTTTCCGGTGGAAAACAACATTTTTGTAACCATATACGAATGATAATAACAATGAATAAAAAAGTTATCATAACCTAATCATAACCTCTCAGGCCTCAGTAATACTGCGTTGCAGTAACTTCAGTGTCGAAGATTGTTTATTCACGATCACGACTTTACTCTGATCGTCTTTTCACTCTTTTCCGTTGGAAAAGGGTGCTTTTCCGTTGGAAAAGTATGCACATTTTGAAACTTACAAAGCATCATCTTTAATACCAATGGAAGACAAGATACAGAAATAAAATATACTCAGTCACTCGTTGAGTGAAGACATAAAGTATAAATCTGTACATATACTATTACAACATAATATGTTATATTATGTTTTCCTCCCGGTGGGAGAGAAGTGCATAACATTTACAAGGTATGTAAATAAAGGACCATTAGGTACTTACCTTTAATTTTTTCAAGGAACTGATTCTCATTCATTCTGACCCGTTGGGCTAAGATGACTTAAGTACATTTCAACAGATGTTTCAGTCCAAGATGAATCGACTTGTACCCAATTCCCATTTCCATTTTTTGTTGGAACTCTAAACGGTTGGGTTACCGATACATATATTTGGATGAGCCTGGTATACAAAATTTATTATATCTGTCCTTGCCCTAAATTAGGGTGCCAGAAAATGTTAGTTTTGGTCATAAAATTATCTGAAGTGAGCTTCAGACTCAAAATTTGTTTTTTCATTAATTAAACAGTATATTAGAAGTGGTTTTTTACAAAACTGGATTTTGGACCAAAAGAACCCACAGAAGAGGAATAACAAATGAAAAACGAAAAAGATGAAGTCCCCAACTTAAACTTGTTGGATATACCAACAATCAAAGTTTAATGTTATGCTGGAAATACCAAGTACAAACAATATAACATAGACTGGACACTGACATAAAAGAGTCCCTTTTGAATAAAACTATTAAATTTATCATGGTAGACATTACCGTCCCTGCTGTCACTGTCTGATAATGAGCTCAATTTTTTATATGCTCAGATACAGATAATATCTATCATAAACAAATCTGTTATATGCATCCACATTACACACATACCTAAAACTGTGAGACAGGTGTTCGACAGAAGTGGAGAGTCTGTGTAAAATACAAAGTATTGAGTGCTGAATGGTAATTGATTCATGCATTAAAATGATTAAAGGATCAGTCTATTTTGGTAAGTAAGTAAATACTCAGTATTAAGATACCATCATGTGGATGTCAGCAAAATTCTCAAAACATTTAAGTACTTTAATGAACAGATACTGATACTAGTGTCATGGTTCTTATAAGTTTCTTATACATATACATGTATAAGTCAGAGTATTATGACTCAAGCTGTCATAGTAAGTACAATACAACATAGTACTTAATACTTTTAAGTGGATTGGAATATGATGATTCATGCTATAATACCTACTATATGGGCATATTGCAATCAGAAGGCGTCATAAATAAGACATTTATTAAAATATCTATTTATTTAAGTGACTTTGATCACATAAATTGAAAACCCAAGATGGATTATTGGGAAATATAAGGTTTTTTCAACTTTAAGGTTTAATTTATGTGTATAATTTTAATATTACACAATTACTATTACATGAGTAGATACACCAAGAAAAATTTTAAGCAGGATAATTAAAAATAGATAATCATAATAATATTCTCGGGCCTAACTAGAGTTTATTATAACATATATAGAAATGTATACTCATATGATGGACCTTGCACCTAAGAAACAACTACCAAAAAAGGTTTGCCTAGGCCTTAATAATTATAATTATCTTTATGAACTGTATTAAGTACATATAACAGTACTTTTAGGGTTTATAGATCTTCTTATTCAAGTTTGATTCTTCAATGAGATAAGTGTCTAAAATCTATAGGTATTACAGAATACACTGTGCAATGTAGGTTTGCATCTACCTATATGTATAGCAGACTATGTTCCAGCAGTGAATTATATACCGTTTTTTGAATTATGTGCCATACCATTAAGAAGGAGAGTTAGCAAAGAAGGAAGTTAGCAAAAAGATCCAATTTTCCCTTGGAGATATTGACATTAATCCATTAAATAGCAATAAGAAAATAACAAATATCCAACTAACTTCACATATTTTAATGTGAGTCCTATATAATAAATATGACTATATACCATTCATAAAATATTTATTACAATTGCTCAGAGAAAGAATAATATACTTAAATAACAATCACATTAAGATGTACCAATACATCACAAATAAGAATGACATCTTTGAAGATGACAATGATAAATCTTTATTTTGGGTCTTTGTCGTCTATTTACCTGGCTTCTTAGACTAGGTGTTAAATAAGATGGCTCTAAGAGATACATTTAAATTACTTAATTTAGTTATTAGTGTGTTTATTTAATACCAACAATAAAATTTAGAATACATATTATATATAATTTATGTGTATTAAAATATTAGAAAAATCAGGTTCTGAAGATGGTTAATGTCTTACGATCTCTTTTCTTATGATAACAGTTTTTTTTATAACATCCCTAACTATTCAAGGATAACCAGTAATTTGAGATACAAATATCAAAGTATTTACAATCTGAGCCCTATGTATATATAGATTGAATGGCCCTGAAAATAAAAAGCAGGAAACGCATAACATAATACTTAGAGATGTCCCATCTGTATCTTAAACAAGGTGATTCACTCTTCATCATGCTATAAAAGAAGCTGGAAAACCAGGGTGTAACCACCACAGGATTGGGATTTATAGATATATATAGTCATTTTAGATTGATAACAATTTTGAGATATTGATCTCCACTCTCGTAACTATTAAGAGACTTAAGATATAGATGCTGAATGACTTGCTGGTAGGTGGATTATTATGGAATAAGAAGGTATCATTCAAGAAATCATTATACAAGGAAAGTTAAGACCTAGGCATATTATACTTTTCTCTATATCTAAGAATCTTACCTTTATGAGAAGATGAAATATTTATTTATATATTTAACTAAGACATCAGATTTTAATAAGGCTGAGTGAATGTATTTCCCAATTTACCACATCGATTTTAAACCTTATGTCAAAGTGATAAGGTACAATTTTCAATAAGATATGCCTGTTAAAGGGTTAATTATGACAAACTTATATTTTATTTCATTCTTGTTAACATACATACCTGTAATTACTTCATAGTCGACCATAGACTTGGTCTATTCTTTATTCTGTTGCCGCACACGCACGCTACTAGACGTACTTCGTTTTACCTCTCAGTCATTAAATCCGTATGGATTAATGCTACGACTAACGATTTATCGCGTTAGATATCGCATAATATCGCAATGAAAAAGTGTTAGTGATTCCATGATTCTCTCCAACATATCCATGATTAGCCGCATTCACAATATTTGTGACGAATGGAGTAACGTATAGTACTTGATAATTATTTAATTTAATTGTAGACAAACACAAAATTAAATTGGGATCAGTTTGAAAGTACAAGGAGAGTTTTGACTTAACATATATACTTACATTTACATATAATATCATGTTGTTAATTTACCATTTCATAATTAAGTCTTGTCAACAGTTAGTGACCTGACAGTTATAATTGGTACTAACTTATTGAATAAAATTAAATCTGTATAATGGAGATATAATTATGGTAATTATAATAAAGCGTGTGAGAGAGACAAAGGATAGTATGATTGACTTCAACAACAAGAGTGCAGATGAATGATAAATAGTAATTATTGTTTTTCAAGGCGCGCCTTGGTCCAAATGACAAAAACAAATTATAGTATTTAAATACATAACTTACGATTTACCTACCTACAGTAACTGTACAACTAAATATTATTACTAAAAGGTAAAAATATTTTATTACTAAATAAAATGTAAATAGGTACAGAAATTTACAAACTTTAAATAATTTTTGTGTGTGTAATTTGATTATTCCAGAACTAGAATAAATTAGGTACAAACTAATTTGGTTATAGTATGAGCACGCAAATTATTTAGACAACTCATGATACTTAGTAATGTCATGTAATTACTCACGCTTTGCCTTGTCTTACAGACATTAAGTCTGTAATAGCGAGGTACCTTTCTAGAGCTTAAAGAGAACAATGAATCTCAGCTAGGTCATTGAAAGGTACTCGTATATTATATCAAAGCTTTCCCTTACATATTATGCCTGAATAATAACCAATTTTATAATGATAATTAGACGTTTGATTAGTAGGTAGTTACAGATATTTCAAAGCAGGCTCTCATGAGCCATGCTTGATGATGATGGGATATTTCCAAAGATCCAGAGTTCTCGAAAACTATCATTAGGTCTGTTATTAATTCCATAATGCAATTCCATAATTTGGTTAATAATAAGTTTACACTTGTTTCTTAACTGTGTTTTTCAATATTTATATATTATGAATATGGGACACAAGTATGTTCCTGAGAGGCTAAACGTTATATCATTACAAGTTATTTATTGATGTTAAATTCTCTAAACATCTACATTAGTTTACCACGGACTAAGTACAAATATAATTACAGGATTAAACGAACTTACCTGAAGTGAAGTTCTATCCTGATTATATGAAGTACTTAGTCCGTGGTAGGAGCTTCCCTCCCTCCCAAGTTAACATTCATCCCATGTTAACTTCTTCCCTTGTTAGCCTCTCGATTTAGCTCTAAACTTACTGACATAATGTTGCCAGCGGCTGGGTTTTTTCTTTTTCTTTCTAGCTCTTAAATTCGCGACGTTCTATGGCAGAACTGAAGACAACTACATTAGTTTACCACGGACTAAGTACTTCATATAATCAGGATAGAACTTCACTTCAGGTAAGTTCGTTTAATCCTGTAATTATCTTTTATTCAGCCCAACGTCAATCTTTCCCGGTATTAGGGCGCACATGTGACATATTAACTGAATAAAGGGTAACTGGTGGTCTCTTACCCAGTCAATATACACCTCTTATAACTCCTGTTACCCCTTATAATTCCATTAAATTGCTGCTACAATGCTCTTAAACAGCTATGTGAACTTAAGGCTGCATAATTTGTGCCCATTTAAGAGTTATAAAAGCTGAAAAGAGGCTTATACAGCTCTTATGCAGCTTTTTTATTCCAGCTTCAAGCGTATTCGTACTTCATTATGCGGCTGCTATATAGCTAATCTGTGCTACTTGGGCAGCCACTGTGCCAACTCGCGTCTTATGCATCTTTCACTTCCACCCCTGGAGCATATAGCTCTAGCGACTCCTCTCTGGACGGCCAATTAAGGCAAGCCAGAGCTGAGAGTCCTGCGGGTCCCCTTGGGGTCCACTCCGACCGACGAAGACACGCCGGAGACGGAGACCCTGACCGACTCTCGGGAGCACTCGGGTCCGTGGGGTCGTTACTCCCCAACAGCTCGCCACAAGCTGCCCCGCCATTATTATTATTTTTATTATATATGGGCTTACTCATGGCCACAGACTAGCCGAGGCGTAGACGTGGCCTACGATGGAGCGAGCTCGCCCAGAAGGTGCCACATGTGGATTTACGCGCATGTCTGAGATAAAATATCTTAGTTTTCAGTGGAGACGGATCTCCTTATACCCGTCAGTATAATCACAATATCAATATTATTGTATAATAACAGGTTATCTGCTACACTATCATTCACAACTGACAGGTTCAAGGCTAAGGTTGATGATGCTGATGATTCATGTTATCGTGAAACAACATACTTAAGTAGGTAGATATATTTTTTTGCTCCCTATCGGTTAGACGAAAACTACGTTACCTAAATGATAGTTACCTACCTATAGTTTTAAAAAGTTATTGCTTTATTATTGTAGGCTAGAATCACTTGCATGTAAAATATATCTTCAGTTTGTTTTACTAGTTCATGTAATCAGGTACTTATAGGTACATTAATCGATCACATCATGCTCAGTTAACATTATAAAACGTTGTAAACTTTGTTCATTCTCGGGTGTCTTTTAACGGTAGAACAGCGTTGTGGAGATCTATATGCCGCGTGCCGCAGTAGACGTACCGTTTAATATGGTTATCAAATTTTGAAGGACCTTTGCATGAATACATTAAATACTTACATAAAAAGTCAACGGAAAACTAAGTACCTATAACATAAAAAAAATGTTTTATAAAACTTTGTGTATCTAATCCTAACGCAGTAAATTCCAAAAATTAACAATGTCTTACGAAGCAGCCATTGTCATAATGACCACGTATAATACGTTATATTACTATGCAAAGCTCTAGGGGTGGCATGCTGTGGATGTGCATTTGACATCTGTGGCTGGTATTTGGATTTGCAGTAATAGCAGTTGCGGAAATGTTCTTATTGCGACCATTATAGCGTCTTATTGTTGCTTCTGCCACCGTCGGGTAATGGCCGCAATAGAACTTACTACAAGATATTATTTCGTTAATTGCGCTTTTATTGGAGGAATTAAACTAGCAATATAGGTACGTAACTACTTGTTGGTTTTCTTAGATGTTCGCTGACAAGGGAAATATTTTTTTTGTCGACAATGTATTCCTTTTCTTTTTTTTTGTTGGGATGTGACTTACATCTTCAGGTAAAAAATCGAAACTGAAAACCTCAGGCAGCTAAAATAGTTTTATAGTTCCTTTAATAATATCTTAATTAAGTATGTATTAAGCCTTAAATATAAGTTAGACGAAGGCACTAAAATTTAAAAGACATAGCATTAGGCGAATTGAAGATAAAAGTAAGTAAATTGGAATTGTCATACGTTTGGTAAAAAAACAACGTATTAAAAAAACTCTTAACTTTACCAATGCTTCGAGTCCTTTTCAGTAGGTAAAATTTGTCACTGGACGTCATCATTTTATTTTAAACACCTTCTAAATTTATTACAGCAAATCTTTCATATAAACGAATCGTATTATCGTAAATGAAAACTAGTAAAGTAAAATTCAAACTGGTTAGTGTACCTACTCAAAAAGTTGTGATTCATAAAAGTTCGCTTTCATTGAAGTTTAGTGGCGATACACCAAGTTTCATATCATCATTAAACTTTGCCAATAAGATGGTCTATACGTTGAATGAATACTCGCTAAGTTAGCGCAGACTTTTTTGTTTAAAAGACATGAAGCGGGGTTAAATAAAAGTTGGAAAATGTTAATATGCCGTAGAGAATCCTAGCAATCTGATTTTACATAATAACATATAATTGTTTGTAATCTCTGTAGACAGTATTAGTTAATTTAATTGTATAGAGTTTAAAAAAAAATTTAGTTGACTAGGCTCAGCATACAAATTGTAGGTACTGTTCATTAACTAGCAACCTCACCCAAGCGTGTAAGCATTCTCTTTTTTACATTCTCATGTTAACATTACTCGTATTACACAAATTTTGACAAATTAAAAGTAAAATCGTGTTCACAATCATCTTTAAAAGAACTATAATCCATTCCGAACTACTGAGTCACGTAAACGTATCCATTAAAAACGTCTAGAAAAACTGCTATTCTGCCGTGAAATTTGTCAGCAATGACAAGATGATCGCTTTTATTGCGCCAACTCGGCTTTTACACCGACTCGTAAAATGAAGCTCGATCACTCATGAAACGTTTCACGCAGCTAATGTGACGGGGCTAATCAACCGGGGACCACCAAATTTTAAGGGCCAACCTTTAATCTTTTAGATCGGCTTTGTCATTATCATCACTGGCAATTCCGTCTATTGCAGACGATTTATGCATTGCTGTTTAGACAACGGGTTTGGTGACCAAACCCGTTGTTTGTCATTATACTTACTCGAGAATGGGAGGCGTTAATCTATAGCCCTAGCTATAAATTAACTATAGTATACTTAGTACTTACCCGTGATAATAATAATTTCATATGCGAATTCGCTGTTGTGGTTAAGGCGGTCTTCATACACCGGAGCGCCGCGCGAATTCGCATCAGTGTGATAAGTATTTAACCGAGTCAAATGCGTCCAGTTCTAGCGAATGTACCACGAGTCATGTTTGCTTCATCGGGCGTCTCTTATCGCAACTCATAGAAAACTCAAACACGCATCCTCGGCGTACAGCAAACATGCGTTGCGTGTACACTCGCGGCATAATATATTATCTAATAAAAATATAGGCACATATATTCGACTCGATGCGAGTACTATTTAAATTCTGAAAAAATAATAATCCCCTCTTATTTTGAACACGTAAATCTCACTACGTTGTAATTATCATTAAAATAGATCACGTAGGACCCCCAATACACCGCGCAGCTGTTCTCCGCTTTATACCCCGTTTTACGACGGTTAAGTATGTCGGCCTGAAGTTAGCTCTAAGCTAAAGTTCTAGTATGTATTACCATCTGGCTATTAGCTTCTAGTCACGAGGACGATGGTCATATCATAACATTTAGGAGATTAAAATTATAGTAGGTAGGTAAGAGTATGATGTATTTAAGAGTCACACGAATCTGCCGAACGAAACAGCTGCTCCCATACAATCGATGTTATGCTCTCATTTATGGCGTGTTTAAGGCATGTTTAAATTAAAGCCAATGTGGCTAATTCCGTCATAGGGACTATTCTTTCCACTAGCGTTTTTTCTCGAACAACGAACAACGTTGATAATTTCGTCGACAAAGCAGCGATTTCAGCAATCAAAAGTAAATGTTTCGTTTCCTACGATATAATATACGCTCGTTGACGTTGCTTAAACATTGACGTAACATATTGTCATTTTTTACAAGAAACTCGCTCGAGTAGATTTTTTTTTATGTAACACTTGTTTAATGGCGGCGGCTAGGTCCGTGTGACTCTTAACATCTAATATTTTTCTTGAATTATGATGGTCTGGTAGGTGTCTGTGTTTTCAATGTTCATGCAAACAGCTAAGTAGTTGACGTTTGCTGTATCAGATTTAATTCGTCAGTTGGTCAGAGTTTTCATTTCTCTATTTTGGCATATTTAATTGAGAAGCTTAAGTACGTCACACAACAGGTAAGTGAAGGGATCGAAAGAATCTTAGATAGTTTAAGGTGGAGGTATATAAAGACGAAGGAATTATACTTACATTCATCATCTCCTAGCTGCTTTTTTACCGCTGAGAGCGTCGCTAATGCGCTCTCAGGTGACTGACGTAGCCAATCTTTGCAGCAAATGTGCAGCCGCACTCGCTGCAGGTCATCACCACTACATACTTACGTTACTTACTAATCTTCATCGGACACTTATAACGCTTGTTACGCTTTGCTTGTACTGGCCAAGAGCTATGAATAAGAAGTCTTTGGAGACTGAGAGCCCTCTACAACAGACATAATGCCTGATGCCTGAGATCACACCTTACGTTAATGATCCTGTACTTGTACCCGACTAGTCTTAGAGGTATACAATAAAGTTGAACACTGAATCATAAATACTACAAGTATGTGCGAAACATTTCAGGCTGCGGCGTCTAGGGCCGCGTCGTAAAAATTATTTAGTATCGCGCCGTCTGCGTCATTAGCGCGTCGCGCCATCTGCCGACGTTTTAATGCACTTGCACTAAACGGAGGATGCGCTGTTTGTCATCTAGGTAAGTGTACTGATGTTTATGTAAATGTTACGTTCGATCAAAAAAGGATTTGTTGTTATGCTACCTATATAACAAATCTTTATTGATTACCATAATCTACAAAAAATTATAAAAAAAGTATCAACAGACTTCTTGTAATTATTTTGCGTTCGCCTATTTAATCCATTTCAATTAATTTAACTTAATCGTTTTATACATGGGTTAAAAAAGTGTTTCAAGCCCCAAAATTGACCCAGTTTGACAAAATTGATTGACCAACTAATGTTTTTCCTACGCTACGCCGTAGTCCGTAGCACTGATCACTGTAGCAGAAATCTTCAGATGCAACGATCAGTAATGTGTGTAGTGTAGACTGTAGGAGAAGCCCACGCATGATGAATAATGTGAGTAAGAAGAAGAAGCTAATAAGAATAATCAATCAATATATTCCAGTATTCCGCATTGGAAGTATTGGAACTTGCACCCGTCATAATACTGGAATCAGTTATGTATCGCTGCCATACATGACCCAATTTTTTTTTATTAAGCTATGAGCTTCATCACATCTGATATTTGAGTAATTCTAAGCATTTCTAGCCTGGGAGGCAAAAAGAAGCGTGCGTCTAGTCGGGGAGGGTGGGGTACAATGCAAGTGTCCTGACTGACTGACTGATTCCTCAACGCAGAGCCGAAACTACAAAAGATAGAAAGTTGAAATTTGCACTCTAGATTACATTTATAAATTGTACAAGAGATCAGAAGCAATTTTGAGAAATTCAGCCCCTAAGGGGGTTAAAAAGGAGATGAAAGTTTGTATGGGGTTCAAGTTTTATTTTAAGATAGGAATTTGAAACTTAGTAAAAAGATATATTATTAAAATACAAGAAAACTAATTTCAGCGTTTTTGAAAATTCATCCCCTAAGGTGGTGAAAAAGGGATCGAAAGATTGTATGGATATCAAAAAAAATTTCGAACGCGGGACAATATCGGGATAATATCCCCAAATACATAGATTCATGTATTTGGGGATATTATTAAAAGACAGGAAAAGTAATTTCAGCGTTTTGTAAATTTCATCCCCTAACAGGGTTAAAAAGGGGTTGAAAGTTTGAATCCATTACAAATCCGAGTAGACGCACATTTCTTATTGCCTCCCAGGCTTGAAATGCTTAGAATTACTCAAGGAACATATGTGATGAAGCTCATAGCTTAATAAAAAAATTTGGAACAACTTTATAACTGCTTCCGCTATAAGCTGTAAGACTGTTTGACGGTCAGTAGCGCGCGTTAGAGCTTCTCGATCATTTTCAGTGCCGTACAAAAGGTGGCAACTAACTTGTGACATTTGAATGCAATCTATGAATTATTGGAGGTTGCATATGTACTGCACTGGCAGAATATATTATAAACCTATTACTGTCTAATGTAATGTCAATATTTGAATATGTTTGAATAGAAAATATATGGATTCTACCCAGAACTGGCGTTGACTATCTGTTCCACTTATTCTGCTGGAGACCAGGACCCTGGTTCTTCTAATAACTTACGTCACTTAAGGAGAACCAGACCTGGACGTTAGTGGATCTACCAGCTGATAAGAAGCCAATCCAATGCAAATGGGTGTTCAAGATCAAGAAAGATAGCGACGGCAAGGTAACGAAGTACAAGGCTAGACTCGTAGCGAAAGGGTTCACACAGGTAT
The DNA here is from genome assembly GCF_963556715.1 of Cydia fagiglandana. Taxonomy (NCBI): domain Eukaryota; kingdom Metazoa; phylum Arthropoda; class Insecta; order Lepidoptera; family Tortricidae; genus Cydia; species Cydia fagiglandana. Next base: position 12,860,366 of record NC_085932.1, read on the forward strand.
GTGGTGTAGATTATACGGAGACCTACTCTCCGGTAGTTAGAAGCTCTACTCTACGATTATTGTTCTCGCTAGCTGCTGAATACGATTGGTTTATTGACCAATGGGATGTCACGACTGCATTTTTATACGGGAAGATAAAAGAGGATATTTACATGCTTCAGCCGAAAGGAGCAGTCGCCAAAGGTCAAGAAACCAAGGTATGTAAGCTGCAACGATCTCTGTATGGTTTGAAACAAGCCTCAAATGCTTGGTTCAAAGAGTTGGACAGTGAAATGTTAAATTTAGGCTTTGTACAATCAAAAATAGAACCGTGTTTGTATCAAAAACAGCTTAAAGGTAACAAGAAGTTAATTGTCGTGATCTATGTTGATGATCTTTTTATATTTGGCAATTGTGAACAGGAAAAGCAAAGATTAAAATCAGGTTTGCTTGACAAGTTTAAGGTGAAGGATTTAGGCGCGGCTAGACATGTTTTAGGCATGAGACTGAGACGAGAGAAGGGACTTATCCATCTCGATCAGGAACAGTTTATTTTGGACTGCTTGAGGGACTTTAACATGACAGAAGCTAAGCCGGTAACTACTCCAATGGAAGTAGGAATGAAATTAGAGAGATCGACTGATTCCCAATGCCACCTACCATACCAAAATTTGATAGGATGTCTAAATTATTTAGCCTGTAATACGCGACCAGACATTGCACACGCCGTAAGTGTACTGTCTCAATTTAATTCATGTTATGATGAAATACACTTTAAGTGCGCGAAACGGGTCTTAAGGTATTTAAAAGGTACGTCTAACGTGTGTCTCACTTTTCGAAAAACAGGTGACTTAGACTTACGTGGCTATGTAGATGCAGATTGGGGTGGCGCACTCGATCGCAAATCCTTCACGGGGTTAATTTTCAAGTTAGGCTACAATATTGTTGCCTGGGAAAGCAAAAAACAGGCGACAGTATCATTGAGCTCTACAGAGGCAGAGTACGTAGGGCTGAGCCAAGCTTCAAAGGAAGCATTATATTTGCGTAGTTTACTGAACAGTTTGACTACTGTAGAGAGTAAACCTGTAGTCATTTTTAATGACAATCAGTCGGCACATAAAATTGCAGCCAACAAAATGATGCATAATAGGACAAAACACATTGATATTAAGTATCATTTTATCCGTGAGTGTGTACTGGCTAATAAGGTTCAAATACGGTATATGTCGACAGATAAAATGATAGCGGACATCTTAACTAAAAGTGTTTCTGGCCCGAAGTTAAAAGGTTTTTTGAAGGATTTATCCCTGTCAAATTATCCTATTAAGAGGGCGGATTAGAGTAGTAGTTAGGTGTTTGATATTATTATAATGTGTTATATGTTTTTAAATATTTTGTGTTAGGTAATAGAATAATTTTCTAGTTTTCGCTTTTTATGCGATTTAATTTGTTGGCGGATTTTTATGTTTGTGTACAGTCAGGCACGATAGTTTAGCATATAAATTTTATTTTATGTACCGAGTACAGACAAGTACAGAAGTAATTATGTATGTCCGTAATAGTTTAAGAGGGCGTATTGGAGGTTGCATATGTACTGCACTGGCAGAATATATTATAAACCTATTACTGTCTAATGTAATGTCAATATTTGAATATGTTTGAATAGAAAATATATGGATTCTACCCAGAACTGGCGTTGACTATCTGTTCCACTTATTCTGCTGGAGACCAGGACCCTGGTTCTTCTAATATGAATAACATATTTAAGACTTACGTGTATTAGAGCCTAAAAAAGAGTATGAGTGTAAAAATTGCAATGCAACATAAACTAAAAGTGTTATAAACTCATAAACGACGAATGTGGTAAATAAAACGTCCGAAATTAAAGTTGGAGTGATGCATTAAGGACTCGACGATACATCAGTGGTCTCGTGAAAGCGCCACTCAGTGCCTGTTTCCATTTTATTTTACCTTTAACCTATAGGAAGGATGGAGGGAGATACTCTTTACTAATTTTGCATTTGGAACTTGAGCTTTTGTAGTTACTTACGATACGTTTCCCGTGGTCATACCTACCTATTCGGTAATTTCCCAGGATATTCCACTTTATTAGCATCTCATTTTTGGTGACTATGTAACCCGTGCCAAGTTCCATCTAAAACCTAACCTGCTTAGTGGAATATCCTTGGAATTTGCTAATAGATATAGCCAGAGGAATGATTGTCAAGGAATGATATTTCATTTCATCGTATCGTGTGACGTGCCACAACGGTACCAAGCCATCTCTTCTTCGTTAATAACACGGTTTACGACAGAGTGACGCTGGCTATTAGTTTTATGTGCTACGTTTAAGGTTTATTAGTGGGTGTACAATTCGCCAGGTTATTCCACACGAGTCTAGACGACGATATGTCTTTGTGCTAACGTCTTCGCACATGTGTAGTGAAAAGATTTTCACGGCGTTGTTTGTAATTACAAAGCCTGAGAATAAGGTTTCGTAAATATAACTATAGTTTACTTTACCCAGGTATTTGCATGAGATCTCATAATATGAGATGAGGTACGGTCATTTTTTGGGGGGTTGAAATCCTATAATACCTATGAGTTTGAGACTTTATTTGATTATTTTAGAATTAGGTATATTTGCCTGTTTAACATATTTCTTTAGATTTGTTGATTGGCGTTTTTTTTTATTCGTTTGTATACAAGTAGGTATACACATTGCATATTTAGGTATGTAATAATATTAAACATGCTCATCAACATCTGCAATTTCTTCTTTGAATTATAATCTTACGTTGAAAAGCTTTCATATAAATCTCAGATTAGCCTGTAAACTCCGCCTTCATTATACATAGAGGGGCAAAATTGAAAAAAGATCTACCTGCTCATTTTACTAACAATGTTGTAATAAAAGAAGTTTACTCCAACAATAACCAATTTGCGGAAGAAAATACAGCTCTGGGATCGCCCATTGACATTAATAAATGATTAGCCTCCCTGAACAGTTTTCATTGTAATGTGCCACAAAAGAAGCGTACGTAGCTTTGTTAAATTATAATTTGATGCCTCTTATCGTATTTCTTTTAGATTTTTTGTAAGCAGAAAATGTTGCAAGGGATCGGCTTTTGTTTTGTTAGAGTGGATGAAGAAATTGATTCAAACGAATTGAAAATTTGTAATTTAATTTTACATTCATTTTATGTGTCGTAAGTGCATGGCCACTTTATAAATTGTAACCAAATTCCTTATAAAACACCTCATAATATTTTGTTTGCCTATGTAGGTATTTTTGGTAAAGCTACCCTACTACAAAATGAAAATCAATTACGTATTATTAATCTATTCCCGCTTAACAAGGCCCTTTAATCACGGTCTCCCAACCAATTAGTACCCGATATTTATTTTTTTTATTTATTAGAGATAAATCACAATTACATAATATTTTGATCCAAGAGCATCGTTAAACCAGCATGGTTTGTCTCGATACTCCATTCCGCAGTACTTAAATATTTAAATATACAATAAACACTTAAAACACATCTAATTCGTAAACAGCATTATGCATATAACGATTGCAAAAAAAAAATTACAAGCTGAGCGCATCTGTTATCACACCGGCCGGCCGAGCAAGATAAGAACCGGTCGGCGCATAGGTACTAGGTACAGGCTGCTCCATTTATGCTAAATGGAATAACATAATAATGCGTTTTAGTTAAAATTATTTAATTGTTTAAGCATTTCTTTTTTAAGAATATTTCCAATATTATTTGGTGTTATCTTATCTTTCCATTCTTTAGGCCCCATTTAGACTAATCAAGAACTTGCATGCGATTTTCGTTACATTGCGGTATTTGGTCGATCGACTGACTGCCGTATTCGAACTTCAGGATATTCACAAGAGACGACACGTACTAGACCCATTCTAGATACGTTATAGTTTAGATATCAACTAGTTCTCTTTTGCAGCGCAATTCGGGCAACCAATGTCACTTTTACGTTAGATAGAGTAAGATATCTATTAGATGTGAATTGGATCTCTAAGTCATATCATGAGGAAATCGTTCAAGAGTATCTCCAGAATCGCGCAAATGTAAAATTTGACAGGTTAGATCTTAAACATATCGTTATCGTATCTTGGTGATGTCTAAAAGATATCTAATAGATGTCTATTTCTAAATCCGAATCGGGCCCTGATTCATTGTACTCTGTATACGAATACTACCTACATGCAAGTTCTCGCGCCGTGTAAGGGGGCTTTAGGATAAGTGTATATCTGTTAAGACTTATTAATTTCAAAAAATAAATAATTCTACTATAGTTCGTTTTTTTTAGCATTAGAAAGAACTCCACAGAAGCAAGCGTACAGTTTTTATCAGGCTCTTTAATTGTTAATAATTATAGAATTATCTAATGTAGCACGGTCAATACATATAATTTACTTCAAATTATTACCGCTAAAAGTGCCGGATTTGGAACCACAAGCTTACTTCTGCGAAGTTCTTTCTAATGCTAAAAAAAACGAACTATAAGTAGCGTTTTATATGTCCATTTCGTTTTTCGTTATACATATTTAGGTAACTATCACTTGATAATTTAATATTATCCTTAAAGTTCTTGGCGGTCTATGAAGCTCACCCTACATTGTGCCATGTAGATACTTGCTTGTACATAACTAAAAAAATTTAATCAATTCCTTCCTTTTCGGAAACATTTTTCATGGCCCCCGCCGGCAGCGACCGCAGGTGGAGCTGTCAGCTGTCTCGCCGCCATCCGCCTGCGCTAATTATTTTAAAACACCTTCACTAACCCTTTCGATTTATCTCCGAACCCCTAAATATATACGAATACGGATCATTTTTAAATAACTTTAAATTTTGCGTCCGCAACTTTTGTTAGCAATTTTCCATTAAAAAAAAGAGTTGTGTTATTAAAAGCAAGTTTGGTTATTTGTTTCGGACTTAGATATTATTTACAATGTACAATATTCCGGACTATTTACACTGGATATTACTGGCATCTTCAGTTTGAAAGCAAATCTGCTGTATGTACATACTTTAATTCTTGTTCTTTAATCAACACGTATGCTGACAATTGAATGTTATTCTACTATTTTTCTCTGTCAAACACCATTATTAAAAAAAAAAAACAAATATACTTCTAGAAAAAGCAGATACCGTACGGATTTTTTAAAACATGTCTGCATTTACAATTTAGTAAAACAATATCTATATAGGGGAGGCAGGGGACGGCGGGCGCCGTCTACGATAAAAATTATTTATACACTTTCGGAGCACTTCGCTCCCGTCGTGATATGACTTTTTTTCCTAAATTACCTCTTACTAACGATGTTTATTTTCCTAGAGATAGTGGAAATATTATTTTTTATTCATACGTACAAAATACTCAGATAACGCAATGTTTTTTTAATTATATTATAGACGATGGTTTGCTTAACAGCGCCACGCAAACTACAAACGAATAAATTAAAAATAAATAATCAATGCTGCGTTCTCGTTCTGTTTAAGCAAAAATTTTTGTAAAACCTTAAATAAAAGAGAAAAAAATACGTAGGTAAGGGTGTAAGTAATAGTACGAGCAAGAAAGGTGACAGGATTTGGAAGAATTACGAGATAAATTTAAGCAAGTGAAATATATAATTATTATGATCCTTATGGTTATAAACTCGCGGAGATAAGACCATAGTATACTAGTGTGGCGGACATGTATTGGACAACCTTGGCGTTTAAATCTAAATCATTGTGTTAGTAATCTAATCAGTATTATCAATTATCAGCCAGCACACACCGCCAGCAATGTAGCTGCACCCTGCGGGATATTACCGTCCGTGCGGCCACACAATGCCGTCCGCCCGGAGCAAACACAATATCCGACGCATGACGCGAGATTACGCTCGTGAGTGCCCGGTCTTAACACAAGTTGTACATGTAGGGTGTTTTTACTATACTATTAGATGTATAGGTAGGTAGGTATGTCTAAATAGACGATAAAATAATGTATGACCTTTATAATATAGTGATGCCAGGATCGCGTAGGAACCTACGCGAGGTGGTTTTGTACACAAATGCAAAATAGTAGATAGTTGATGTAACTAAAATGAATCTTTCATCCTTTAAAAAGGTAGGGCTGTGAGGTAGGGTCAAGAAGTAAGCCGTTTACGCGTAACGGGCTTGAGCCACTGTACCCGGCGATTTTCTACCGAACCACTGTTCCCTCCTTGAAACTATAGGTACATATTTCTGAGGAGATATGTTTGCGCTCGAACAATGTGATACCGCCAATAATAGATCGAGTCAGAAAGGGTACCTTTCATCCGAATTAAACATTCAAATCTTTATTTCGAATACATGTGTATTTGTGTATTGTACAAAATTTTACTTAATATTATATATTTCTTCAGGGTAGGTACTTTAAATTAACAATTTAAACTTTGAACACAAAAGTTTTCTTTAACAGTTATTATTTTTGACAAAGCACTATTAATACTTACTTACCTGATATGGCATTCATTAATTTTGGAACTAAATTTGCGCGTAATTTCGAGCATCAATTCCAACTATCAATTCGGCGCGCTCCGGCAGTTCCGGCGGCCCGGCCGTATCGGCTGTCACGTATCAACGGACCGGAGAGCCACACTACATACATTTTGTAGGATGGTACAAGAATATAGGTATGTATTTATAATATTATATAGGTACACAATGTAGGCACTGAAGGCAGGGCTCCGAGTATGACATGCGTTGCAGAAAATACGTTGGGGTTGAAAACTTAAAACTCCAAACAGGCACACGGGAACGCGAGACGGCATTATATTTCAACAGTTGTGAGAATATTGTAACATGAAATATCAGCGCCTCCTCCATGCGGAAATTGAATGGAACGCTCTCGGGGACCAAGACGCATTTCTATAGTCGGATTGGTAGGTAAGTATAAAATGGTGTGTGCAATAGTCACTCACAGTATTGAAGGGGCAGTTTATTTTACTTAAATATACCTGCTTAAGTCTACAAAACTATTAAAATGTTCTCCTTGAGAGCAAACGCGGCAATTTTGTCTGGCAACCTGTAGTTCTCATTCAATTTTACAAATTGATTACATTTTAACTTTAACTTTAACATTTTATTTTAACAGTGCATCTCGTTCTGTTACATTTATTTTGGTGCGAGTGAAATGTGAACTGTGATTGACATACGATGCTTTCAAATCTATAAAAAATATTTTAATTAGTATGGATCTCTGGATTTGAAATAAATAATTGAATTGAATTGAATTGAAAAACCATCAATATCAACAAATCAACATACGAGCCCCGATGCATATGTTTTCGTCTAGTTCCGCGCAACAATTTTGTTTATTTTAATAAATTTTACACATGAACATATAATGACCCAGTAATGGGAACCATAATAGCAATGTTTAATGTAGTTTATTTTGATCGGATAATAAAATTGCATAAGACTTTTATTGCTGAAAAAAAGGACTTTTCAACAACGTTGTCCAAATCATATTGTCCTCTCTTACAGCACTGCTGCATGCATGGGCTCGAAACAAAATTGTCAGTACATTGGCAGAGCCCTATTGTTTTCCCTGGTAATAGCCCTTTTCACATATGTTGTAATCCTACCCGTCAAAAAAAATATATAAAATCATTATTTTTTCCTTTAAGTACAAACGGTATTTCTTGTATTTGGATTTAGTTATTGCAGAGTATTACCATATAAAATTAAATTACATTAGTATAAGCATTAAATATTAGTAATTATTAAACAAAAACATTAGTTTTGAACAAACGCGAGAACCTCAAAAAATGGGGTCACCTGACGAAAACATATGCATCGGGGCTCGTATATTTTTCGTTTGTTAGTATTTTTCCACTATTTAAATCAAAGATTTTTTTTGTGAGATCATAGCATTGTTTCAAGTTGGATCGCCTAGCTCATTCCTAAATTCCTAAAACTACGACTAATTTTTAGGTATGCACTTAGTATATTGACAATAAAATGTATTACCATCATTTGTAAGAAACGGCCATAAGATCTAATTTCGATGCTGTTTGTGATGGATCGCGGCGTCTGGGACATCCGAGCGAAATGCAATAATATCACAGTCCCTGAGGTGAAAAGCTAAAGGAGTAGGGTAACAGCACCAGTGGCCAGCCAGGGACCAGTGGTCAGCCTTTTGAGTCGTTTATTGGTCATAAATATCTGGTATATTCGTTTAAACAAATCGCGAGTACTCAAATAGGAGCTTTGATTCCTTATTGGTTAATACGTCACACGACAGGTGCGGTGAGGGAACGGGGGGAAGAAATATACTCGTTCATACAAGTGCTGTTTGTCGACGAGTGCAAAAGTGTCATGTCCGCCATATTTTTTACTGCACGTGGTGTTCTCTTAACAGGCAAGAAAAACTATGTTTTAATGTTGTAAGTTATTATTTTTGTTAATGATTGGTTTGTTTATTACTTTATCTATTAAATTGGATTATGTTTTGTTGAAAATATCTATATTTCACTTATAAATTGAGGGGCTGGCCACTGGATAACACTTTTTTCCAAAAAAATCCAGTGATCAGCCCCCCACGGCTGACCTTTGGGTTATTCGTTTATTTTATTATTTTCGAGCCAACACGACCGTTAGGACCGTTAAATTTACATTTTCAAATTTAGTTAGGCATGCCCTAGTCAATTTTAAGTAAAATCCAGTAGTCAGCCGCATTTGAAATTACGTTATAATGCGGCTGACCACTGGAACTTCTTCACTTCACTTCGCGGATCCAATACTCAGCCATTGACGTTGCTTGGTACGTCGCCGCCAAAAATATGTCCACATTTTTAAACCCTATCTCATTGAAATAAGGTTCAAAAGTGTATACATATTAATGACGTTAACTATAGGTACATAACTCTCATTTTGCTTTTTCCTGCTAGGTATATGACTTTGTTTATTAATGATAATTAGATCTGAATAGAATCGTTTCATTATTTTTTACCGAATAGGTACCTTCTTCTTCCTCGCGTTATCCCGGCATTTTTGCCACGGCTCATGGGAGCCTGGGGTCCGCTTGACAACTTTTTTAGTTAAGTACATAGTACTTAACTAAAATTTAACAAACAACAAATTTCGTGTCATAAGAATTGTATGTACTTATAAGAAAAAATAATGATAATTATATTGTTGGTTATGATATAAATATAAGTGATTTTGATCAAATTATTATGAATATTATAAAGGCTGAGTACTGGGTACACAGAGGCTGCTTACTGGATTTTGGAGGCTGACTACTGGAGAAAAGTGTCACTTTTTGTTTAAAGTTAATTATAGATATTATAAAGATGATTGTTATTTTTTTTAATATTTTGGTTTAAAATTATGATAAACAATTGATCTAACTATGTCATTAGTTTAATTATCCGACTAATCCTGTAGAAATGCCGAACGTTCAAACTTAAAAAAGTCGTTATAAGGCTGACTACTGGTGCCTTTACCCTACTATTGCTAGATATTAAATGTAAATCGGAAAGAATTTGATTTCATATGATACATGTAGGTACGTAAGACGTTTGCAGAATTAAGTATTTAATGAAACCGAAACGAAAAATGTTTGACAATACATATAATTTTTACTTGACGAGAGAATGCGATGAAAAAAAAAGTGCTGGTGGCCTAGCGGCGGTAAGAGCGTGCGACTTTCAATCCGAAGGTCGCGGGTTCAAACCCCGGCTCTTACCAATGAGTCGGAACTTATGTACTAAATATCATTTGTTATTTGCCAGGCGCTTTTCGGTGAAGAAAAACATCGTGAGGAAACCGGACTAATCCCGATAAGGCTAAGTTTACCCTTTGGGTTGGAAGGTCAGATGGCAGTCACTTTCGTAAAAACTAGTGCCTACGCTAATTCTTGAGATTAGTTATCAAGCGGACCTCAGGCTTCCAGGAGCCGTGGCAAATATGGTGGGATAACGCAAGGAAGAAGAAGAAGAGAGACTGCGATGAAATGGAAATTGGACAAAGAAATTGGACAGATGGAACCCTTAGGTAGAGATACTAGGAACATTTAAAAAAAGATGATGTGACCATTATCAGTGCTAAAAGCATTGCAAATTAGGGGGAATTTTAATTCTAGGTCTCATATAGGTATCGATATGTCATTTTATGATTGTCGGAATGAGACATAGATGGAGAAAAAGTCACGATTCGCGCGTTGTCTAGACTCGAGATGACAAATAGAGACGCCTGGTGCGCCCTTGCGCTCGCCCAGCTTGATGATAATTTACTTTTTACTTCATAAGAGTCATAAGACTTCTCTCAGAATCTGGCCGTTCCTATAATTATTTTCGTAATATAATATTAATCTATTAGTATTTTAAAACTCGCGATTAAAGGCTGCCTTCTCTATGTCGTAGATATACCTAATACCTATACCTACCTATAGACCGGTACTTAGACAGTATGTACTCTGAACTGACATTTTGGCTTGCTAACTAAGTAGGTCTCTGTACTTACACAACACACCCGCTACTGACCTAAATTTCAACTACATGACCTCGAATCAACTATCAGCATGAACATATTGTCTATAATTACTTATAAACAATACTTCCTTAGGGCTCCTCGCGTATTAAGGCCGCATTATCAAACAGATTGCTTTCGCTCGTTTGATGGCGTTAGGTACCCTTCATCCCATTAACGACGTCGGCCACTCGAGCGATTAACGGACGCGGATAACAAGAACATAAAACTCTCCCTCTCCTAAACTGGTCCTAGTCACGAAACAGTTATTAATTTTATATAAACCAACTTAATACCAGTAAGAGCGCCGCTTGACCGGCCACGAACTTGTAATCCCGTAACCGACCGTACGCGACCAGATTTCATGAACAATATTTCCACCAACAATCCCACTTTCGTGTAAAACGTCATAAATCACAACCAAGCCATTGTTATTGAAACGTACACCCAAACATAAAGCAGATTAGGTTTTCATAAAGGCTACGTAACACGAGACCGCCGAACTTCAGTTTATACGGTTAACAATTTACGTTCGGAGGTACATGGTATAGCCGAAAATAAAATGCAACGCAAAACGAGCCACCTGTCTTTTCTGATTATTCGCAAAAAGAGCTGGAGTTCAGAATGTCTGGCGGCGATGCAGCCGAATATGTTTGGAGAATAAAATAAACAGGGAGTGCACTAATACGGGATACCTAGTGCTAGTCGAGAGCGTGTGTGCGGCTGCGAGCGGCGCGGCCCCGCCGGGAAGCACTGACAAGTTTTTGAACGTTTATGAATAAATAAGTAGCTCCCGTCTGCCGCATCAATACCACTGGTGGCTGAATGCCAAATGCTGTTCGTGACACTTGCCACTTTCGCTCCTTTTTCCAAACTCACGCCGAAAGCCATTCCGTGCGGTTAATTCCCCAAACTTGTCGTAATTTTTGTACCACGATTTTTTTCGAGTTAAACTGTCATAAGAATACCGCGAAGTGTTTCGTTTCGTACCTCGCTTTTGTTTTATTGTTAAATGTGGAATTTAAAAGATTAAATTTAAAATTCTAACACGTACCGGCTATACAAAAGTTTGGAATAACTTTGCAACGCCTGTGGCTAACTAGTAATTTGGAGTGCAGAAAATAAAATTATAAATTCTATTTCTTTATTCACACAGCGAATTAAACTTTCGATGAACGTTTCAATTAAATTTTCTGATAGGTACTTATTGAGCTTTTATTTCCACAATTAAAAATTTGATCATAAAAGTAAATTGATTAATAAACGACTAAGAAATTCATGTAATCGTAAACAGAACTGTTGCTTTGAGGACGTTATTCATGAAGATCATGAAAGTGTAGGTCCGCTAAGAAATCAGGACCCCCTTTTGTACAACCTACAAAAAACGCAAATATATCTTAAGACAATTATAGAGGCTGAATAAAGCAGGTACAAACAAAGCCTCACGGTAACTTAAAACCTAAGTAAATGACCACTACTGTACAGTATTTCAAAGGTCAAACTGAAAATTAATATCAGACAATTTTTAATTCAGCGCCCAAAACGCCTCACAAGATGTGGATTTGAAAGATGTATATTTTTAAACGTTTAGGTATTATTAGGTACGGCTTATACTCGTAATCTATTAATTTGACTGTAGTATGAAACAAAATTTTAGAATTATCTTATCATATCCACATATTATTATTATTACAGATTTATACCAGAACGTAAATGATGGAGCACACTATGAAAAAGTAGCTCAACATAAAATACATATATCACGCTCGAGTTAAACCGCGTTACATTTTCCGACACCGCACGAGTCTCCCTGGTTTCCGCCGTCAGTCGTCTGCAGATCTATTTACAGTATGTTCCCAGGTATTTTAAATAGATAGAGCCACAAAAAGGCTCTTAGGGGTCACAACTTGGAAAAACAACTCGAGGTTTGTGAACATCCTTGGAGCACAAATTAGATTGGGATTTTTCGTAAGTAATACTTAGTAAACATTCCATTCGTCAATGTTTGCTAGATATGGACTATGTTAATTCTATATTTGGGACTTTGGATCCCTACTCGTATTTTATAAATTTACTTATCAAATTACGTTTCATTTGTATGAAAAGAGGCATATTATAAATAGCCTTTATACTCGTACTCGACTAACAATAAGCTAGTAATCATTATTTTTAGTATATTTCCAGCTTATTGACATATATGTATCATAATATCCCTGGTAAAACGTGCGCGACTTTAGCTACGGCTAGTGCTTGCGCCAATTGTGGGAATTGATTCTAGAATTGAAGCACTGTCAAACTGTCATCCATATGTTTACTAAAAACAAAAAACGCAATTACATTCTCATGCATCTTTTGTTTCAATGTTAAAGAAATTTCAAGTAAGTTTTTTGTAAATTACATGTCCAACTACTTTAAGAGCGTTCAAGAAACTCAAACAATATTTTCCTTGGCTTTTCTTTACAATGTCCAATTGTCCACGTTGCTAGGTATCCGCAAAGTGTACAAAGTAGCCAGCAATAAGACAAGCTTTGTGAGGGAGCAGATGTAGGTACTAGTACTTACTGCATTGTGAGCGAAGAACAATGTCAGTTACAGTTTGTTAAGTTCTTTCATAAACTTTGTTATATTAACTGTTTCTAAATATCGTTTCATTTATTACTGGTAAATGTAGACACTCAGGTAAGAAAATAAATGATACCATTTTTACAATGTTATGTTTTCTTTCTTTATGGATACAAACCTGAATACACGTGCATTAGCTAAAAGTGTTTCTTGTTGTGATGAACATTTATTTCATATAAATATTTAAAAGCCGCAAAGTACGAGTAGAGTAACATTAAAGTGCTGAAGAGTGATGGAAATACTCGGCCGTAATTTGATTCTCGGAAAGTCTGGACGAGCCACAAAATAATACCACGGGAAAAAAATGAATATTTCGTAGTACTCGTTATAATTTGATAGCTTTTTGCTCGCGCAGTCACGAACAAAGACGATGTACCATAGCTGAAATAATCGATTTGAACTTGATTTTGATGTTTTAGGTGAAATAACATTTTGTCATAGTCATCTATATTTTAGGTAGATATAGCTTTTTGCACAATACATTTGATGACATGTCTTTCATAGTGGATATTATAACGTCATTTAATGTTTTTTCTCTTTTAGAGTACTACCTACCAAACTAAATAAGAAAGTATTGTCTATATACCCCTATATTGGGCTACACCCTTTTACTTCCTATATTAGGATCTGCAACTACCATTACCACAGCAGCTTCAGACCCGTAGCCACCGATAGTGACACATTTAACAAAGTGAAGTTTATACCATTCACTTACTTATTATGAAATGACTTCGGCCGCATTTAGTGTAATGAATCTATTTTGTTCATTAACTTGGTACTCATATAGTTATTTTATATTGTGTATATACTTTTCAGCTAGTAATATCTGAATAAAAATATACGTAGGTATACAACGAGTTATAAATATTATACTTAGGTACCTTATATCTCTCTAATGGCCAAGACTAATACTTAAATAAACTTGCTAATATGTAAGTACATATATTTACTTCAGATGTTTAAAATCTTCAATAGGAAAGGAGATCAAAGCCACACCTACACACAGACCTCACAAACTGCTTTCAATTCTCTTGATTGCCTAGATTCTAATAACGTGTTCAACTGTTCATATCAGTTTCAACCTCCTCAGCGAGCCATCTATAAGAATAGAATAGAATAGAATAGAATAGAATAGATTTATTCGTAAGCACAAACAATCGGAACAGTACATAGTATAAAAGAAAACACAAAATAAGATTAAAGTGCCACGAAATGGCCCCATCTCAGCATGTTGCTGGTGGCTTCCAGCGCTGATCTTCCGATGAGACCATCAAGTGAGAAGAATCACGGAAGGTAACAAACAAGAAGAAAAAAGACAGAAATAACATACAGTCAACAGTTAATTAAATAAGAAAAAAAAAGTTACACAGCAAGAAGATACAACATAATGACTATTTACAATTAAGATTAATTAATACATAAAACAAGCATCGTGCTCTAAATCGCTGTATCGATCCGGTCCGACCATATCTTGGCTGAGCATTACAGCTGTATATACTACTAGCGCCAACGGTGGCTACACTAACTAAAAAGCAATGTCAGACCAAATCAATATCGAGCGTTCATTAAATCTACGTTACAAAATCTTGTAAGATTAGCTTATTAGCAAAACAGCATTGTAGGATGACGAATTTACGAAAATGTACGAAATACTAACATAACAGCACTCTACTAAGTATGGCGTATAAGGAATGATGAACCCTTGTCAGGCCAAAGGAACAAAACACTTGAGGTAAGCATAAGTAAAATAACAAACTACAGGCAGCTGGTATCAAGTCTGTAGGTTTCTTGGCTAAGTTGGTGATTAAGTAAATACAGTTTAATCTTTGACTTAAAGCTATGAATACTTTGCAGGTTTCTCAAAGGCGGAGGTATATTGTTCCAGACTTTCGACGCGGCATAGCGAAAACTTCCCCGAAACGCTGCTGTGGCATGGCGTGGCATTAACAATTGAATTCCACAGTTACGGCGTTCGCGGAGCTTAATACAAGAAAGCTTATTGAAGAGATAAGGCGGAGTACCATATTTAAGCACACCAAAGAGCAGACAAGCCAAATGAAGTTTACGACGGTGTTGCATCTTGAGGATCTTATGGCTGTTCAGAAATGGTGTCACGTGAGCTCTCAACGGAATATTGAAACAGAAGCGAGCACAGGCATTTTGAACACGTTGAATGAGTCTCTTTGTCTTTGCAAGAAGTCTAGGCCCAAACACTACATCCACATAGTTTAATTTTGATAGGACAAGTGATTCAACTAGTTGACAGCGTAGGTTTTCGCTTAAATATGGCCGAATTTTATATAAAACTTTAAGCTTGTAAAAACAACTCCTAATGGCCTCGGAGACATGCTTCTCATAACGTAGTCCACAATCCATTATGAGACCTAAATTACGCGCTTCATACACCCTCTCAACCGGTGTATTCATTAGCATAACATCGGTTGATATACTGACACCAGCCAGTTGTTGCCTGCTGCCAAATACTAGGTATTTAGTTTTATTTGGATTAAGCAACAGGCAGTTTTCTGTGGCCCATGATGCTATTGAGGTGAGATCTTGGTTTAATTTTTCTATAGCACTGTCAATGTCAGCTGGCTTACATGATATATACACTTGTATGTCGTCTGCATATATATGGTATTTGCAATGCGCGATGTGGGACCCTATATCTGCGGAGTATAATATGAACAGGAGTGGGCCGATCACCGATCCCTGTGGAACTCCTCTTGTTATATCAGCTTTTTCGGATAAAAATGAAGATCCGTCACTGCAACATACTTTCACAATTTGTGATCGATTATGTAAATAGCTTTCAAACCACTTTACAGTTTTGTGATCGAATCCGTAAAAACTCAATTTGGAAAGAAGCAGATTTATATTGAGACAATCAAATGCTCTTGAGAAATCGAGGAGGACTAAAATAGTGCACATTCCTTTGTCTTGAGCATCCAAAATGTTATCAGAGACATCGAGTAATGCGGTCACAGTGCTACGTCCCTTCCGAAAACCTGATTGGACATCTGGTAGGATATTATTGTTTTCTAAGTAGGCGGTTAGCTGTAAGCATACTACTTTTTCCATTATTTTGGACAGACAAGGTAGTATACTTATAGGCCTAAGGTCTGTAAGCACAGATGGGTTCGATACTTTAGGCAAGGGAGTCACAACTGCTAACTTCCAGATATCTGGAAAAGTGGATGTAAGAATGGAGGTATTTATTAGGCTCGTAATGAAATCAATTGTGTGTGGAAAAGTCATAGTAAGCATGTTTAGATTTATCCCGTCAATACCCTCAGCATTCGATTTTAAACATTTAATTACTTTAATTATTTGATAAGAACTAACAGTATCTAGATGGAAAACAGAGTCATTGAACTTATGAAATTCAAAATAGGTCAGCTGTGATATAGTGACACTTGAAGTTCCAGGTAGATCTAGGAAGTGTTTGTTCAAGGTATCAGGATTATTAAATATATTAGGTAATTCATTATTCTTTTTAGGCAACACTGTATTTTTTAAATTTTTCCATAAAGTTTTGGGTTCATTAATTTTATTATTAATACTATGTTTGAAATATGCTACCTTTTCAAAATACAGAGCTTTATTTACAATAGACTTAAGGTCTTTGTAGTATATCTTTTTGACTTCGCTCTGGCTTTTGTGAAAATCTGCCGCAGCACTGTCACGCAACCTCATCATCAATTTGACGGTGTCCGTAATCCAGGGGTATGATTGGGCTTTAATCAAGGATGTCTTAAGAGGAGCATGCAAATCAAATAGATTAAGAACTTGTTGATTAAAGGCTGTTACCATGTCATTGACATTTCCAAGGTTTGTTATCAAGTCCCACCTCACGCTTTGCAAGTCCACATCTAGATCTTTTTCGCAGATGTTTTTAAGAGGCCTATAGGTAACGCGGTAAGGCTTGTGTTTCTCACGCTTAACATTGAAATTACAGACAACAAGGCAATGACCATACAGGGAGCCCACATGATCAATTGCTGTAGTATTGGCCTGCATGTCCGTACAGACAACATCGATCAGGGTCTGGCTGGTGTCAGTGAAATGTGTTGGCTGCGACACTAATTGTGTTAAACCAAAGCAAGTTATAAAATTATTAAATTGAGTAGTTTTTGTGTCGGTGCCATTCAATAAATTTATATTAAAATCACCTAGTAAAACTAAGTTGTCGTAGCTACGCATTGAACTAATTGAATCACTTACAGCATCTAAAAACAGTTGGAGATCCATCCAAGGTGGACGGTATGCCGTACCAATTGCTAGCTTCCTTCCGTTGAGAGCAAAAGTGATCCACATCTGCTCCACCAGTTTATGCAGCGGGTCAACTGGATGAGGCCAGGTCCGAGCCCTGAGATGTCGCTTAATATAAAATCCTACGCCCCCACCACGGGACCGGTCGCCCTGCGGCCTAGGAATATGCCGGAAGCTGTATCCAGGAAGTGTCGGTGCCCGCCCTTCTTCGCCCGCCCTTAACCATGATTCGTTAATCGCCAGCACATCAACATCTTGTCGAGTAGCAGCCGCTATGAAATTGTCATGATTTGTGCCAAGAGAACCCGCATTGTACAAACCAATTCTAAGTGTTTTATTTACTATAGCAACAGATGTATGTACCAGACCACCCGACAGTTGACACCACGCTGACAGACCTAATAATAACAGTACCAGACTGACATTGATAACATATGCTGCAAATTATAAACGACTTATGTATCATATTCATATACCGACAATAATTATCTGAGATGACTAAACATGCATTGGAGTGCCACAGTGGAGATACGAAACAAGAAAACATTAAACTAATAAAAGCTAAACTACACACGGCCGCCCGGACCTCAAACGGAGCTGGCTCCAAAAACACGCGCTAAGTCAGCTTCTGAGCGAATAGGAAAAGCCGACTTTCCTTCTCCTTCTCGGGCATAGATTCTTCCTCGCCTTGTCCACGAGAACCTCCACTGGTGTTGCCTACACAACTCACGAACTTTGTGGAACAAGAGGCGGTTCGTGCGTGTGAGGCGCTCGTTGACGAAAACGCGACGCGGGGGGCCCGGCAGGTTGTCAACAGAGAAGGTGAAATTTCGCCGAACGCATTTATTACGCGATAAGCATTTATATCTCCTACTTACATCAATACGGTGTAAATTGTATTTATAAAGCTCCTGACGGAGTGTTCATCATATTTTACAAGTTTTTTCATAAAAGTCGCCCGTCACGTTTGCAAAGGAAATTTAAAGATTAACGTTTGCCTAATGGACGACCGTTCTACTTGATGTGAAACGATGAAGTGACGTGACTCGAAATTTGAAATGAAAATTAAGGTGGAAAGATAGTTTGCAAGCCAGGGTTTACTTTTATTGGGGTGAGACGGCCAAGAATGTGTCTTAAACGAGATATCGAATTGTATGAAATTATTAGGTATAAGTATGTGAATAGTTTTTCTTTTGTTAGGATTAAAACTTAATCTCACACAAACTATTTCAGGACTTTCAATAACTCGTAACAATTTAATAGTACCTATGTATTCTTCAATAACAGTTATTTAAAATACCATACTCAGCGTTAGAGGCTTCTTTTTCTTAGAATAGCGTAAATTATTTCTCCACAGCTAAGCTGTTTTGGGTTGCCTTACATTACAGACAACTTCATTGTAGACATGAATATTCAAAACAAAATTAATTCCAATATGAAAGTTTCATCGGACTATTTTTACAGCCTGCAATCTTCATGCAATTCGCGTCTGGTCTGGTGTAAATATGAACATTTACCTGACAATAGTCAGAAATTAATTACATTGTCAACTTTTTTCCGCGTACACTTAGGAAGACACTCGCCCGGCTAAACAAAAACAGACCTGTAATAAACATTAGGTATCCCGAGAAGGATCGAAGTTAATAATAGTTTTTGATATCACAATAATTGTAGATTTTTAGCGTTCCGTACCTCAAAAGGAAAAAATGGAACCCTTATAGGATCACTCGTGCGTCTGTCTGTCTGTCCGTCTGTCACAGCCGATTTTCTCCGGAACTACTGGACCAATCAAGTTGAAATTTGATACACATATGTAAGTTTGTGACCCAAATACGGGCATGTAACGTAAACAAATGAATTTTAAACATGGGGGCCATTTTTGGGGGGTAAATGAAAAAATTTAAAAATAAAATTTTTCAATGATATAGTCATGTCACATATCAAATGAAAGAGCTTATTGTAAGGATCTCAATTTTTTTTTTATAATTTTCGAATAAACAGTTTAGAAGTTATTCAAGAAAATAGGCAAAAAATTACCATCCCTTTTATCTCCGACACTACTAGTTCTAAAATTTTGAAAAAAATACATAAAATAGGTCTATACCTATGGGTCAATTTCTGAACACGATTTTTTTTCTGTCCGTGATGAAAATCGCGGGTTAGCATCAAATAATACTTACCATTTTTTTTTTACATAAAGAAGCCACACTTTCACACCGGGTTCCATATGAATTCACTGATTAATTGGTTTTTAGAGTACACTTAAAAATACCTAAAGGCTCAAATTACTACTCCCGTGCCCTGTCCGGAATCTACTTTTGAGCATAATGAAAAATCCTACGAAAAATTCTACATTAGTATCACTAATTTAGTGTCAAATACTTAAACTAGATGATATTTACTATCACTGAGCACATAAACTATTAACTTCATTGTGGTAAATAACTCGTGATCGAAGTTTAAATTTTGTCCGAGCGCGCGAGTAAAATTTCGTCGGCAAAACTCAAAGGGCTCTCACAGCCGACGTCTGTATCTGAACCGCCTCGTGTCCCACCTCACCTGTACTGGCAATATTCGGCTGATTCTCAAAGCAAGCGGATGTACGTCAAGCCGCGGCGTGTTCGAGCAAATCGCATAAGTATTTCGGAATCCGGGTGGGCGACAATTTTTTTCTAATTTCGATGCCCCTTATAAATTTTATTTCCCACATAGCTTTTCAAAAACAATTATCATATTTAGGAGCCCTTTATGTATCTTTATGTAAGCGATAACATAACAGTTTGGTTAAACACGATTAAAATTTTTGGCGAATTTTTTTATTACGAATTCTAATTTCCGTGCCCTAATTCCCATAGAATATTTACCTAAAACAGCTGATTAAGTGGCACGGGAATTAGAAAGTATTACATTTATTGTCAACAAATTTTTAATTGGGGGCACTGTAAGTTAATTGGCAATGTTTACGTCATATTATTATTACATATATATATATTGGCATTGAATATATATTATATGTAATAATATTATTATTACATATATATATATTGGCATTGAATATATATTATATGTAATAATAATATGACGTATATCTTTCTATTTTACATTTAAGGAAATCTCAGAGAATGCACAAAAATCTATGAACGGTTTTTTAGTATAAGTACTATAGTACATACTTACAGGGTGGACCCGAATAACCCGGGCAATTTTAATACGTAAGGTAAGGTGGGATAAGACGACACTGGGGTAAGACTATCACTTGTATGGAATCCTCGTACTGTTAGTCTTGCGCCACCTTACCTTATTCAATTATAATATTAAAATATTATATAAACATAAAACTATTTTTGGAATTATTACATATTATAATACCCGTACCCAGTGGCGTGCAGTGGAGATAAGACTTAAATCGGGCTCTAGAAGAGTCATTCTTGAAGGAATGTAACGCAAACTATAAAAATCGGCAACTTTTTTTTGGTCATTTTGTATGGACTGCCTACCCTAGTGCCTACCTTTTTTTGTATGCACTGCACGCCACTGCCCGTACCTAAGGTTACATGAAACAAAATTAATCAAATTTACAATGGTTTTATTTTGTAAATTTGACAGCTGACAGCGTAAGCCGTATAAAGTTTAAATATCTGGGAGACAAAACATATACCTACCTAAAAACTCAAAAATGCGCATTTTCCCAGAGACACCTAGCTAGATCGATTTTTCATCCCAGAAAACGCCCATATATGATCCAATTTCATCGAAATCGTTAGAGCTGTTTCCGAGATCCCCGAAATATATACAAGAATTGCTCGTTTAATAGATTAGTTGTTATAAATTAGCTTTTCTAATAGGTACAAGAAAAATTAAATATATCCTCTAGCATACCCACAAGTTCCAAATTTGAAACGTAATTAGGTTTTAGCTTTTTAAGCCAATAAAAATCTAATAATACTGCAATATTAGTCACGTTCTAAAGATAACTGCATAATTAAGTTTGTAATCCTATAGAAATATATGCGATAACAACGTTACCTTTTAGTTCTTAGTTAGTAGGGAAAATAAAGGTACACTACGATGGACGATGTGAGTATGAATAAAGATGTATTATGATATGTATATACATAGTATCAGTATGGTATGGGTATGTTTACCCGAAAAGAAGGACAGCCTACAAAAAGAGATGGGATCATTTCAATTCATGTAAAAAGATGCAAATCTCGCAACGCAGTTCTTCTACTCTACTACAAAAAAGTTTTGGGCTGTAATGTGAAACCAAGTCGGTTATTTTAGTCAGTGCCAGGGGGTATTTTGTAAGCAAGTTTTTTTTAGGAAGATTATGATATTTTTGAGAAATTACTTAACCAACCTACACTTTGAAGATTTTCCCGCAGGGCAGGGACACCCCGTATACCTATGTGTAAAGTAAGGCGGGGTAAGACTAACTTAGTTTATTTTGATCGGGGCAAGACTAACAGTATGAGGATTCCATACAAGTGATAGTCTTACCCCGGTGATAGTCTTACCCCACCTTAACTCATGTGTTCAAAAAATTTTTTGGGTTATTAATTTATGAAGGCAGCATATTCGATTTCTTCAGATTAGCTTACACAATAACTTCTTCTCACTGTGCCCCTATTTATTTCTTAGTATCATTTCCTATAAGACCATATACCAGATCATACACCTTGTACCTATCTACATGCAGATACATAATGACACTTTTTAATGAATAGTTTTGTATGTAAAGGCGGACAAGTTTACGAAACTACTCAAAGTATTGTTTTGAAATATGTACATTTTACTAAGAAAGAGAGATTAGTTGCCATTAAAATAAAGGAAAGGATTAGTCAAATACGTAGTTTTTAGTGTAACATACTGTCGTAGATTTGTCGTTCGAAAATAAAATTAAAGAAGGTAAATATGTCCGATGCCACTTCAGTATAGTTGCAGTATATTATTGTAGATTAAAATATACATAAATAATAGTTTTAAGTACCAAAATAAGTTAAGAAAACAATTCCCGTGCCGTGTTTTAATTTCCGTCCTAGTAAAATCTAATTTCCATGGACACACTAATTCCCGTGCCCTGCCCAAAATTTAAAATTTAAATAACTTTTATAGTTTTATGAATATTTTTATCCCATAAGAAAATTAATATTTATTATATTTTTTATCAAATTCTCAGCATATTTTTTTTTGTGTAATGTTGGTATTTCAAAATTCCATGGAAATTAGACAAAAATGCTCGTTTGGTGAAATTGACCCCTATAGATGACAGGAAAACCTATTAGAAATGTACAGTCAAGCGTGAGTCGGACTTAATTACAGTTTTTGATCCGACCCCTACGGATTTTTTAAAGAGATTTCACTCACGTTTCGCATAAAAAATACATTGTTAAAAATTGTGTAATATATGGAACCCTTGGAACGCGAGTCCGACTCGCACGTGGCCGGTTTTTTTTTTTATAATGTAGGAAGATCTCTTGGCACTTTGGCTTTTTGTGGCACTTCTTTGTTTACTCGATATTTACAAACCAACTCAATTATTACGTACATCAAAATTAAGGCTTAATAAAACAGACCAGTACTTAGACACAAGTATGCACAACAATTGAGACAATTGAGAAAACTTTCGCAATACGAAGCGAAGCCGGGGGATTGAACACCCGGTATGTCAGGCAGTTGGACAAGATTTCCGACGCATTGTTTAAGATATGCCGGGCATCCATCGCTTCGGAAAACTATTTACAGGGTTCAGGCCTGGCATTGCAACGCTGTTATGAAATTGTAGATAAAAAATATATAACTACAAAATAAATATGTACAACTATAGTAAAAAAAATCCTGAGTTTTATTCGAAATCTTCTGTGTGCGATTTCGTATGCGTAGAATAATAACCACCATGATAGTAAGAGATCGTAATAAAAAAATCCTATCTAAGTATGTATATCCTTTTCTGGGACTCAAACAATCTCTGTACCAAATTTCATATAATATTATGTTCAGCATATCGGTTCAACTACATATGTGCATAAAAACTTATTACAAAAAAAAAGAAAACCGACTTCAAAAAGGATGAAATAAAATATTATCCATTTTAAGTCTATGCGTTACCAACTGATATGTTTGAAGTCGGTGCCAAGCCAACTTTGGAAGCATACCATGATTTTGGTGCGAATCGATAAGGATGTACGTTGGTTTGCCTTACACGACGACAATTAACGTACTTTCTGTAGGTACAGTTGACGTTAAAAATATGTTTACACTTTTCGTCTTATTACAAAGGAGTAAGGTGAAAAAGTGTAACCATATCTTTGACGTCGAATGTACCTAAGAACACACCTCAGAACACACGATCCAACCTTAGCACAGTCCGTACCATGTTAGTCGGTACGCAAGCGTGAGATTGGGACTGAAGTTATTTCCCGTCCCTTATTCAGAGAACTACGTTTCATAGTATAAAACAATTCAAGGAATTTAATTTCTTGCCAAATGTCACCTGAAGCGGTTCAGTGGTATAGCCATGAAAAGGTGACAAAGAGGCAGACAGAATTACTTACACATTTATAATAGTTATTAATACAGTTCTAATGGGATTTATAGTCATAAGGCTGATTATATTTGACGGGTATTGTTACTACTTGGCTTGGCACCGACTTCAAACATATCAGTTGGTAACGCATAGACTTAAAATGGATAATATTTTATTTCATCCTTTTTGAAGTCGGTTTTCTTTTTTTTTGTAATAAGTTTTTATTTTTCAATTTTTAGTTTTAACGCATTGTTAAGAGCGCGACGCATGAATGAAAAACAACATCATGACTAACACTAAATTCGTGTATCTACTTTAATAAATATGTAATCAGGAAATTTCTCGAGTCCGTCTGGGAAATTACAATTCCTGTCACTACACTAAATCCATCCTCCGCCCCGCCACTGACCCAATCTCTCAACCCCCCCGATCACTCTACCTCACAGCGTATCAACTCCTGATCCATGTACCCCTCGGCCCTGAACCAGCAGCCCTACAACCACCATTACCCGACCCCTTTATCCCCGACCCCTTAACTCCTAACCCTAACCCCCGATCAGTAGCCTTACCAGCTTTCCAAGAGTTTGACATTGATTTATTCGCTAGCGTGTGTGTAACTTACTTTCTTTGCATCTCGCTCGTATTGGCATATTAGTGCGAGCGAGATGCATAAAAAGTTAGTTACGAAGACGTTAGCGTCGCTAACTTAGCGAATATGTCAATGTCAAACTCGTGGTACGGCTACACTTGCACTACATCAAATTGGCGGTGTTCGGAAGCAAATGCTTGAGTTACTTTAGAAAACACCGAAATCACTTTACACGTGCCTTTAAAAACTGAGGAGTTCCCTCAGTTCCTCATGGATTCCATCATCAGACCAGAACCAAAAATAATACGAAAACACCTAGGAGGCAACTCCTTTCAAACAAAAAAAGAATTACTCAATTCGGATCACAGGTGCCGGAGTAATCGCTGAACATACTACATTTAAAAAATCATCATCATTATCATCAAAACAATCATCATCATCAGGTCTACTTCATCAAAGTGGTGGTTTTCGGGAGAAAATGCTCGAGTTGCTTAAGAAAACACCCAAATCACCATGCATGTGCCTTTAAAAATTGAGGAGTTCCCTCAATTCCTTATGGATCCCATCATCAGAACAGAACCAAATTAAAATGGGACCAACTTGGAGGTAGCTCCTTTCGATCAAAAAAAGAATTACTCAAATCTGACTACGGATGTCAGAGTAATCGGTGAACGTACTACATTTAAAAAATCATCATCATTATCATCAAAACAATCATCATCATCAGGTCTACTTCATCAAAGTGGTGGTTTTCGGGAGAAAATGCTCGAGTTGCTTAAGAAAACACCCAAATCACCATGCATGTGCCTTTAAAAATTGAGGAGTTCCCTCAATTCCTTATGGATCCCATCATCAGAACAGAACCAAATTAAAATGGGACCAACTCGGAGGTAGCTCCTTTCGATCAAAAAAAGAATTACTCAAATCTGACTACGGATGTCAGAGTAATCGGTGAACGTACTACATTTAAAAAATCATCATCATTATCATCAAAACAATCATCATCATCAGGTCTACTTCATCAAAGTGGTGGTTTTCGGGAGAAAATGCTCGAGTTCCTTAAGAAAACACTCAAATCACTATGCATGTGCCTTTAAAAATTGAGGAGTTCCCTCAATTCCTCATGGATCCCATCATCAGAACAGAACCAAATTAAAATGGGACCAACTCGGAGGTAGCTCCTTTCGATCAAAAAAAGAATTACTCAAATCGGACTACGGATGTCGGAGTAATCGGTGAACGTACATAGAAAAAAAAAAAAAAAAAATAGCCACAACCGAATACAGAACCTCCTCCTTCTATGAAATGGAAGTCGGTTAATAAATAACGATCAACAAAGACAGATAAAGTTACATAAATATGTACCTACAAGTAAATTGTAAATGAAAAAACCGGGCAAGTGCGAGTCGGACTCGCGCACGAAGGGTTCCGTACCATAATGCAAAAAAAAAAAAGAAGCAAAAAGAAAACGGTCACCCATCCAAGTACTGACCCCTCCCGACGTTGCTTAACTTTGGTCAAAAATCACGTTTGTTGTATGGGAGCCCCATTTAAATCTTTATTATATTCTGTTTTTAGTATTTGTTGTTATAGCGGCAACAGAAATACATCATCTGTGAAAATTTCAACTGTCTAGCTATCACGGTTCGTGAGATACAGCCTGGTGACAGACGAACGGACGGACGGACGGACGGACAGCGAGGTCTTAGTAATAGGGTCCCGTTTTACACTTTGGGTACGGAACCCTAAAAAAGGCTGTCTGGTTCATGACAGTGCTTTCATCAATAATCAGTGTATCAGTTATTTCAGTCATTTGAATAATTGAGACCTGTGAGTCATCGTGGCCGACAGGCCGTTACAGCAAGTGAAAATATAACCAGTGGAATAAGTGCGTGAGTAACTTTACGTGAATCATGATGACTCATCGGCCTTAACGACAGTTGATGATGAATACCTGGGTCAAACAGGTCACGGTGTTATGTCTTTCCTGTAGACATACACAAGAGTTAAGGGCTATAAAGGTTAATTTTCTTATTTAACCCTAATCCACGTGAAAAGGTCCTTCTTTTATTTACAGAACTATGATAAAATCATTACTTACATGCCCACAAGCTGTTAACTATTGCCCACACGAGAGAAAAATGTACAGTTCGCGCGAACACACTAGTTTTCTCTCCTGTGGGCAATAGTTAACAGCTTGTGGGCATGTAAGTAATGATTTTATCATAGTTCTGTATATAAAAGGAGGACCTTTTCACGTGGATAAGGGTCAAATAAGAAAATTAACCTTTATAGCCCTTAACTCTTGTGTATGTCTACAGGAAAGACATAACACAGTGATCTGTTTGACCCACCTATGTAACAATATGGGTACTTTTTATTGATTTTTATCTTTATTTTGTTACTCCTCCCGACTGGAGCGATAGAAAACAGTACATTAAAAGAACCGGCCAAGTGTGAGTCGGACTCGCGCACGAAGGGTTCCGTAGCCCCATTACGCAAAAAACGACCAAGAAATCACGTTTGCTGTATTTTTAATAAACCACTTTTAATTATTAATTTTAATTTTGTTTTTAGTGTTTGTTGTTATAACGGCATCAGAAATACATAATCTGTAAAAATTTCAACTGTCTATTTAGCTATCACGGTTCTACAGCCTGGTGACAGACAGACGGACAGACGCACAGACAGACAGCGGAGTCGTAATAATAGGGTCCAGTTTTTACCCTTTGGGTACGGAACCCTAAAAAAGCAAATGCCTATCACAATATACTTAAACATCGACTCGTTATTGCTGATAGAATTGACAGTAGACCGCTGACTGTCAGCCTCAAGAACGTATCCTTACTGTCGATCTCCTCACTCTGGCCACGGCCAGGCGTGGCTCACTCCGCGATTTTGTCGCTTTGCTACAGGTAGCTAAAAGTACATCCGTTCGACCCCAATTTTGGGGTTTGCCATAAGCCATATTTGTGCTGATCGTGATAGACGCGTTTTGTTAGAGAGTGAGTCTTCTGTACCTTAGTACTATTATTTATTCTGTGCCACGGCTTGCAAACAATCAAATATCCATAGCAATTGGCGCAGCCATCCCCCGCGACTCCTGATTGCTACAAATTTTAATTCGAAACGAGGCGTTTGCAACTCATTCCCTTTATTGCTAGTTCGCGCTGTCTGCAGCTTAACAGATAGTTTTAGCGAAGCAATTTTGTGCCGCGAACGCTGAAAAAGGGTATAATACATCACATATAGGTAGATCTCGGCACCCTTTTTAATGCTAATGTTACAAAAAGAAAATTACATGTTAATACTTAGGTATATGTATTATCTTCTGTAAATGGGTAATTCGTAAGTATAATCACTAAAAGAATATTCTGTGTTTTAAAGATTAATGGAGATCTTAATAACACAAAGACTGTAAGTAATTCAGTTCAAAACAAAAAGACTAAGTCGTTAAGATTTTCTTTCAAACGTTTTTAAATACACATTCCTAAGTTGTCTGTTTATTTCCATAGTAAGTATTTATTTTGTTTCTTGCAGTTTCAGTGTATCCACTTGAAGTATATTTTCTTGTTTTGTTTGTGAATACAAAGTCTTTGATGACAGTGAAAGGTTATCTTTCAACAAAGGCTAGACGCAACATGTACACGACTCGACTGTTATAGGTACGCTATTAGGTACTTTATTTCTTACTAACGGGAAATAGAATTTTCATCATTTATAATATAGAATAATAAAGAAATCACAGCTTTTGTTTAAAACAAAGAGTGAAAATGTTTTTATAAATATCGTTTATGTTCAGAGATCCGAGGGAAACGGAATATTGTCTAATTTTATTATTTTAATGATTTTTATAAACTCAGTACTAACCTCCATATCTGTGGTTACGCGTATATAGCCCGTGCCGTGCGGACAAGTACCACGATAGACGGTCGATTGGTAAAATAGATGCTATTAACGAAAGCTCTAAAATATATCAATCGAAGTCAATTTACCCGCTTTGTGTACATACATACGATGCCATTGGCAGTAGACAAACCATTGTCACGTTCTCATATGCTAGTACCGTAATGTACAGCCGTGCTGCAATCATGCTGTATTAACGTTATAAATTAGGACGTTAGTGTCCGCGCCCACTCAAATAATCGTAAACCGCGCTCGTGCCGCACACTTGTGCAGCCTCTACCGCCCGTAGTCGGCACATTGTCTCGATATTTTTCTTTTGGTAAAATGAAAATAATTTGAGGATGGAGGGTACGTTTATTTATAGATCTCGGTTTGCTTACATTGCAAATAGACACTAGCAACCGCAAAATGTATTAGTAACTACAGTTATTTCAGTCGCAATGTGGTCACCATTGACGTACTGGCTCCATTCATGCCCCTACTACCTAATACCTACTAGGACCTAAGACGTATGTATATAAATACCTATTACCTACTTATACGACGTCAATGGTGGTCACACTCTGATGTATAACATGGAAGCGAATAGCATAATTTTTCTAGCAATATTCTTATCACTTTCCTCTAAAATATGTTGTAAAGTAATGGGAATACATCGAGTACTAGGACACTTAACACTTACTTTCGAAAGTGTGCGAGCTACTCGCAATGGCCATAGCCGTATCTAAGTAAAATGGAACCAAGAACGTATCAACCGTTTTCAAATATAATTGACAAACATCAAAAACGCCTATCAATTCCAACAAGTAATAACAACAGTTCTAAGAGTCAAACACAATCTCATTTTCCGCGGTTGATGTTGAATGTTTAGATATACAATTATTAGAAATAGAAATGAACGCAATAATGGCAGTACAGCGGTCCAGACTCCAGACTAGCACCACCACTGGCGGGGACGCCATGCATACTTATTGCACGATTTTCTGCAATGCACTTTCAATTGCGATCACATTAGCTACGTACTATTGCCATTGGTTTAGATAAAGTTGATAGAATTTCGTCGGGTATCTAGTAATAAAAATGAATCGGTTGTAAACGTTGTACGTTTGAAAAGAGCCTCTTTAAACTCGTCATTTTATATCCAAAGATAATTGAATCCCTCAGACATTATATACGCAATCTAATTGAGAGCAAACACAAGTATCCGAGTAACTTGCGAAAGAAAATTCGAAGCGCAAATATTTATTTCAATTAGTTCCCGCCCTCGCTGCGATTGACACGAGAGACTTGACATCTGAGAAAAAGGGTTTTCTTAAAGGGAATTCCAGCGAGAGGACACTTAAGCACCTTACAGCCTTTGAACCTTCTAATTAACGTAAGCGGCGTAATTGAGTATTTATTTTGTGTCAACGGATTTTATTGTAATCACGGCTTTTGCTTTAACGTTAATATTTTAAAATTAAAAGCGGTAAGTTATCATCTTAAAAGAGTAGGTACCTACTTATTTAAAAGTTTTAACATCATACTTAGATCTTAAAAATCTGAAATTTATTTAAGTATTATCATAAAATAATATAATATTTCAAGTGCACTTGAACCAACCTTAATAAGTAATTACTTACAATGTGAAATCTTAAGTAGTGACTGTATTAATTATGCTAACATCAGAACCAAAAAAGTAGCGATTAAAATATTTTTAATAATAATAATAATTTCTCAGAAGAAACATTTCCATCGTTTTATCTAAAGTTGCTTCAACTAAACCTAACCTAGCTTCGCTCGCATATATTTAATCAATTAATATTTCTTTTTTTATTAACGTCGAAGAAAACGGCACTCACGTCGCAAACTGGCCATAAACATACCGAAATAATTTCAATGGAGAGAGCAATAATATAACTCTCATTTATTTATGCTCCGTACGTGATGAATTTATGTTATTGATAAAAAGGACGTAAAACCTCACTATCTGCGACCGCCCCAACCCGACCAATAAAAGATAGGTAATACATTTACTTTGTAGATTTTATGCTTGACCGCACATGGAATATTTAAAAATAGCTCTGTCCAGTCCTTCGGAATGGAATGGTCATCCATTGGAAAACGGTTCGTTGCCAACAAACTTATAAAACTGCCAGGTAATGCTGAGCGAATTCTCTGCATTTTCTGTTTTTATTGCGTAGGTACTGTTTTTATTATTTATCTATATGTTAAATATTTATTGAAGTTTATAAGTAGGGTAAACCCTCCAGTGAATGAACACCCCCCAGTGAATGAACAAAGTCACGTTTTTTGTCTAAAATAAGAAATATAGCAATTTCTTCCACTTGTCTTATTTTTTTTCTTATTAACAACTCTATTTCCTATGCAATGACAACCCGTAATAAATTTATTTTCGACCAGTTAGGATGTGACTGGCGTTTGAAGTTTACGTATTTCTGGATTTGAAGTTTTGTATGGAAATATTAGATCCCAGATAAGAACAGTGTACGTTTGGAGCAACATATGAAGTGCTTATTTAATCTTTACCAGTACAAAGTTTAGTTATTTGGTTAGATTAAGAGTTGAACTTTCTATTTATGTACACTTTGTCGGCGTATTATGCGATTAAGTCTTTATTTTTTATAGTTCCATTACTGGCTCATCAAATGTTCTGAAACCAGTAAATGAACAGTGTGTTCATTTACTGGTGTCGCGTAGATTTCATTTTTATCCCAAATGTATATGTAAACGCAATCGTATTGAGCTTGTTTTTTGTGATTCTGCATAGATAACGATTCTGATTCATTTAGCCAGTATTGGAACAAACCAAATTTCTATAGTCCATTTACTAGATTTATCATGCCTATGTATGAACAATACAAAATTTGGCTTGTTCATTTATTGGATTTCTACTAATTCTATGTATGAACAGTGTAACCACGAACAATGCAGTGACAAGTTTATTATTTTAAGCATTATTTGGTGAGCATGACCCCTTTTCATCAAAATATGCACGTTGGTTCTTGTTTTAATGGTTGATTTTATTTTTTCATTTTAATATGTAACGGGTTTCTATGTTATTGGTGAATAACCATCATTTTATTACATTCTGATCGATTCGAAGTCAATATAGAGGGATAAAAGATATAAACGCTATCGCTATACCTATTAAAATAGAGCAGGAAACTGTGTTTGTGATAAAAATGATTTTATTATGCTAATTAAAAAGAGTTAAATAATGTTCATTCACTGGGTTTTTCGGTGTTCATTCACTAGTTTTTATGTTCATTCATTAGGTTTTTAGGTAGTTTTTGGTAAATTCTGGTATAACTCAAAAAGTATGAAAGTAATTTAAAATCGCAGAAATTACTTTCTTATTTATTAAATGAGGATTGATTAAATTGCAGTTAATTATTCCAATTATTAATGAATGCTGAGCAATGATTTTTCAAACTTGGATAAATGCTTAAGTGTTCATTCACTGGTGGTCTTACCCTACATGTTTATAATACCTACATAAACAAGGTATGACGAATGTTGTCAATGTTGACATCTTTGAGTTCATAATAATTTTCAAATATTAATCTTTGTGTAAATGTAGTAAAAAAATGCTCTGCGTTTATAAGAAAATAACGCAGCTATCAGTTTAATAAAAGGTATAAACTCTACTCTGATACCAACTAAGAGAAATTACCAATTAGAGACAAAAATATTAACGCGGAATTAAATAAATTATTCAAAGTCTTAAAATCCTTTCATCGAAGTAGCGACACTCACAAAATTGCCCGTCTATTGACGGCCTCAAGCACGCGGGGGCTCGTGAACAACTAATTAGGGAAAATAAAAGATAATTCAAACGTTTTTCTCGTAATTAGAGGACGGGAGATCGACGGTGACGTCGTAGAGAGCCGCGATTAAGGATTCAAGAGGCAAAGGCTTGCAAAGTACGTGGCACAGCCACACCGTAGGCCAGAAACCTTATAATAACGGCCTGATTCTAACTTTAAGATACGTCAATTAATAGATCTAGAAACGATATGAATTAGATATGTCAGTGTCAAATGTGACGTTTCTTCAAACAAATACGTCCCTTTTGACACTGACACATCTAATCCATATCGGTTCTAGATCTATTAATTGACGTATCTTAACTATCTTAAAGTTCGAATCCGGCAGTAAGAATGAGAACATCTTAAGTTTAACCTCCACCTGTGGGATGGCTCAGCTAAATACCAACTCGCCGCTTTGGACTCAGTGGAGCGCAGAGCCAGGAGGATGATTGGCGACAAGAAGCTAACGGCTAAGCTTCAGTCTTTGGCCCATCGGCGGAAAGTCGCCAGCCTGTCGGTATTCTACAGGTTGCACTTCGGGGAGTGTGCCCAAGAGCTACACGAGCTTATTCCACCGTCCCCATTTTACCATCGGACTTCTAGACGCACGGCCGGTTTCCATCCTTACATGGTAGATATTCCACCAATTCGCACGAAGCGCTTTGCTTCTACTTTCCTTATGCGCACTGCCAAGGAATGGAATTCCTTGCCGGCGTCTATATTTCCGTGTTCTTATAACCCGGCAACCTTCAAATCAAGAGTGAACAGGCACCTTCTGGGCGAGCTCGCTCCATCGTAGGCCACGTCTACGCCTCGGCTAGTCTGTGGCCATGAGTAAGCCCATTCATAATTAAAAAAAAAAAAACCTCATCTCAATATTTTCAGTCTGCATGAGTTCATTGTAGGGAAATAGATTTGCTGTGGTAGAGTTCTATTAAAAGTTCTTTTTATTTAATCAAGCTCGACTTCAATCATAGATAGGTAATAACTTTGTGTTGTTTTCTTTCCTATCTAAAGAAGCTTTTAACTATACCGAATAGTACCTAATAATTTGTTAATGCATTGGTATCCTATTACAGAGAAAAAATACTTAACCCTGTAAAAGACCAGATTTTTAAAAATCATTTACAAGTTCATTATCACCTAAAAATTGTCCATAAGAGAAAATCATACAAATATAATTTTACAGGGAATTTATGCCTAATGGATTTCTGACCGCAGCTGCACTACTAGTACTGAACGCGTCGCTGTTATTGTCAATTTCCATAGTAAAATGAACAGTAATGCAGCTGTCGTTGGAAATGGACTGTCACCTTTATACTCGTATAGGGAAAAGATATATTATACACCCAGCAGGATTAGCAGGAAGAAGGTTTGGACCTGAACTTCAAAGCCTAATCTTGACAAAAATAGCCATAAAGAACTGCCTATTGTCTTCCTGTGTTAAGTATAATGTGGCAGTGACGAAATAAAAAAATATAATAAAGGTTTGGACCTGAACTTCAAAGCCTAATCTTGACAAAAACGCCATAGAGAAATGCCTACTGTCTCCCTGTGTTAAGTGTAATGTAACGTGGCAGTCGCGGGTGTTTACGTCGTCCCGTAATTAACAAAGGGCTCTCGTTCCCGCTTGCCCCTACTCGCCTCGAGGACTGCGAGAATTACCCGCACCCGTCTTACCCGACTACTCACTTCATTTTCCGGATTTCTTACTAGTGGCAATACCAGCTTTTATAAATAAATAACCTCTGTCGCGACTTCGTCCGCGTTGAAGTCTGTTAACGTACAATATTTATTATGCGTGTAATATCAGTTTCATGCATATATCTAGGAAAAAATAATCTCAAAAAAGAAAAATGTGTAGGTTACACCAGCTAATAATTAATTAGTAACTTTCTAATATTCAATATTACGAATTAAATAGCCCTCTGGAATGACTCATATATACCTCTACACACCAAGTTTATACATATATACGTATAAAAAAATAACCTACATACAATTTTTAATACGAGTATTTACATACAAACGTCTAATCCAAATTTTCACCCCATCACTTTTCTTTTTAATATCTAAATATCATGCCTTTGATTTTTTTCCAATTAGGGAATCTAAAAGTTCGGCTTTAACCAACAAGTTTTTTTTTTTAAGATTAATAAGGGTAAATCGGTCTAATTACGGCAAACTCATGATTTAAAACTAAAATTGTGTCTTTCATTTTCTCTAGATCCTATTAATAGATCCAAGATAGATTTAGCGAGTTTTTTTATTCACTATATCCAACTTCGGACCGATGTAATGAGAACTTTTATTAGCAGTAGATCCAGTCTTACAAACGACGTTTAATTTCTTCCAAGCTGCCGAGCCGTCAACACACAAGCAGAGCCGCAGTTATCCTTCCCGTCTATAAAAGGTAACAGGATTGCTAATTTATTCAAAAACAATTCCGTCCAGATTACTCTGTGCCATTCGTTTTACGGGTATGTCATATTAAAACGCGAGTTTAGGGGTCGAGGATTACGTAGTTACTGCGCCGGGGCCGGATTTGATGTTTAAAAATCTCAACTTGGTATTTTATTTTTTTAATTTGACATTACTCGCATTATCCTACGTGAATTTTATTAATGTACGAATTGTACTCGTACGAGCGTGTCCTATCTACTGTGCAATAAACAAAACAAAATGAAAATTATTTAAGCGGATAGTGGACAACCGCTTCTCCTACAAACGTAGCCCCGTCGTCCTCTGGATATTAACATTACAGAAAATACGTTAGTTACACAATTATTGGTCTGAGCGAAAAAAAAGACATATTTGAAAGCTCCTCTCTCTCTCTGTGGTCGCTCCTTGACTGAGCTGCACCGATGACTGAGGATCGTGGTCATCGGTGGATGAAAGTGGTGGTGGGTGGTTAGAAGCTCCTAATCTGTATAAAATGGAAACAAAATGTATTTTTTTAATATCCAGAGCGTTGGTAACTTAGCGGTAAGGGCGTGCGACTTTCAATCCGGAAGTTGCCGGTTCAATCAAACCCCGGCTCGTACCAATGTGTTTTACAGAATTCATGTACGAAATGTCATTCGATAATTACCAGTCGCTTTTCGGTGAAGGAAAACGTCGTGAGAAAAGCGAACTAATCCCAATAAAGCAGCTATCCTGTGTTGAAAGATCAGATGTCAGACGCTTTCGTAAAAACTAGTGCTTACTACAATTCTTGGGACTAGTTGCAAAAGCGGACCCCAGGCTCCCATGAAGCTAAAAGCCGGGACAACGCTAGGAAGATGATGGTAATGTCCAGAAAGGAAAATGGGGACGTTTGTAAGGAGAAGGGGTCCCGCGTGATGGTCCGGTTTCCTCTTAAGTTGAGATTTTGAAAGTTCGAAAGTAGCTCCTGGCTGCATGCCATGGCTCTTTGGCGAGCGCTGGAATTGGTCGCGGCTGCTAGGCCCGTAAAGGTTGCAACTATGAGCCGTGACCTATGAAATGTAAACGGATGGATCTGATGGGGTTAATAACGAAGCATTTGTACTGCTTCTATCATTTCCTAATTCTTTTTTTAATTATTATTTTAAATTATACTTTACTATTCTTATTCTTATTACTTAACTAAATTTTATCGTTTTAATTGCCATCCATATCAATGACTCGTCAAGACGTTTTTAATAAGGTGAGACCTGAAACTCGATCCAAATTTGTAACTACATTACCCGCCATATAAAAGTAAACCGTCATAGGAATTTGGTTTAAAAAAGGCCTCAAAATTTAAAATAAAACAAGAATGGGACACTATTTATTGGTTTGATTGACAAGGGAAACCT
Source organism: Cydia fagiglandana (assembly GCF_963556715.1). Classification (NCBI taxonomy): domain Eukaryota; kingdom Metazoa; phylum Arthropoda; class Insecta; order Lepidoptera; family Tortricidae; genus Cydia; species Cydia fagiglandana. The sequence continues at coordinate 12,896,422 of NC_085932.1, forward strand.
AACACCATAAATAGGAAAAAAAGAAATATTAGTAGTGAAGCTTAGTCAAAGCGTATCAAAAGCTAGTCGTATCGTACATAGGTTAACTCCTGTTCTTATATACCTAGTTATCATCATCGTCATCATTTCAGCCATAAGACGTCCACTGCTGAATATAGGCCTCCCCCTTGGACCTCCATCCGTACGAAGCGAACTGCATCCAGCGTTTTCCAGCGACCTTAATAAAGTCGTCTGTCCATCTTGTGGGTGGACGTCCTACGCTGCGCTTGCTAGTCCGTGGTCTCCCACTCGTGGTCGTGGTGATGCCACTCGAGCACTACCATCCTACCTATCTACCTAGTTATACATGTCGGATATTCAGACTTCCATTCACTTCCATTTTACCGCTGAAAGAATTAAACCTCCACATACATTTATTTCAATTTACGATTTAAATTTACTAGCACTTTACCCACTGACAGTATTCATCGCGCCCGTATAAACATAACACTAACATCAAAAAGGTTTCAAATTCAATATAAAAGCAAATCCTCGACGAATCAGAAGTGTTTTTATTTACTTTTTTATCGACTGGGATTGGTTGGCTGCAGTCTGATGGCGTCGTCAACCTATCGGTGCAATTTTGTTGCACATTGGGAGTCGATTGTATTAGATCAATGCATAAAGGGTCGTTTGTGATATCCTTTATGAGCTCGCTCGGACACTTTAAGCGGTAAGTTGTGCTGTCTTCGTAGTTTTGTATCAAGTTGTGTATATTTTCGCGTCACATCTAGGAAAACTTGTTAACTAAAACAGGACACTTTGTTTTGCACTTCAGGTTACTGAAACAAATATACATACTTGTTATTAATAGATCTCACGTCACGTAAAACTGTAGAAAACGCGTCTAAGGTTCATAGAAAGCTACATACTCGTATTTTCAGATAAAATAAGGAAAGCTTTTACCTATTTTTAATTACGTGGATACCAACAAAGTTCAATTCATCTAGTCTGTAGGAAAGGGTAAGTATAGAGTGTAACAAGTAAGTAATCGACGTATAATATTTAGGCAATATGCCGTATATTATATAGTTACCAATTACGTTTGAAACTTACTAACACAAAACATTACTTCTGAACCCGCCCACGTAACTTTCATAGTTAATTAATAAGTGGTTTCCAAGGAAGCACCTTTCCATTCTAATTAGTAACTGCCCGCGCTCGCCGCAGACATCGCTCCGAGATCATCCAATTATTCTTTACATAAGACCGACACAGATAAGATTGCCCTTCAGTGGGTTCATTTTAAATTGCGTAAATTCTATAATGGGATAAGTGGGAATAAATGTGAAATATATTGTTTTAATATTTATTCAATAAACATATGTGACGTCCCACGGCTAAAGGTACCTTATGGCGGTTGGCGCTTACGCTATTATTAACGCCGCTCCAATATTATTGCGGCGCTATGTGACGTAAGTGCCAGCCGCCATAAGGTACCTTTTACCGTGGAACGTCACATATTATAAAGTAAACCTAAATACTTATATCTAAACTAAATCTACTACATATGTGTAATAGTACCTACATTACACTTATTTGCCTGGATCACCCAAAAAATATTTTAGGATTTTTACTCTTTCTAATGAAAGTGCAATAATATTTAAAAAATCTGTGTTTCTGAAGATATATTTTGAATACAGAGGTAAGTTCAAACGTATTGCAAACAGTTACCTCTTAAGTACTTGCCACCTGAAAAGTCAAAGAAATATAAATCTAAAGGCCGAGCTCCGCGTAGGCCGAAGGTCCGAAGCGTCCTGGTGTATATTTGGACTATCTGTTATTAGTTGGCCTTACAAGACGAACGACAATCGGTCTGTACATCCTTGACCGCTACTCCAGACGAGGGTTCCACATTTATACGTAACATACCCCTTGTTTCCACCTAATAAATGAAAACTACATCTAATAATGTAGGTGTCTTTAAATGTTTGAAGTTTTATTATACAAATCAAACTAGTTTTGACTACGGAAAACGCATGTTTACACTGATGTTTGCTAGTTAAACGACAGGTGACAATTTGTCAAAATTAGTTTTTGCCAAAGCACTTTCAGAAAACTAGTTTTGACTGAAAAATTCCAGTTAAGGTAAACTACTTTTCACCGAGGAAAACTTGTTTTATCTAATAATAAGTTTTTGGCAAAAATTTCATTTTTGGTACAAGCTTTTATCGCTGACTGTACTTTTATTACGATAGACAACTAATACTCATCGAGACAATTCTAAAAACCCCTTAGACAATTAGGTTACATTGTTTCATCACAGAGTTCCTATGGCCACCTCCTGTCTCCATCATCAGATCAGCTCGATGGTACCATAATATTGCATTGTCATCCAATTTATACATGTACACAAAATTTTAGCTCAATCGGAAACCGGGAAGTGGATCAAATAATTTATCTTGCAAGATTTGATTACAGACAGACAGACAGACAGACAGATAACGGTCAGGTGAAACTAAATAAAAGCTTGTAATAATAATAAAAAACGCGTTTTCACTGAGGCGATTCGGAAAACCAGTTTTAACTAGGGGCAAGGCGTTTTTACTAAAAACGGGTATTTACGGTAACATATAGTTACCTACATTAAAATCTAGTATAGCGTGGAAAAATTACTGTCTTGGGTGAGACTTGAACTCACGACCCCTGGATCGATACTCCAGTGCTCTGCCATCTGAGCCACCAAGACCTCATCTAAGACCTATAATATGGTGGAAAGATTTGCTGGCTATGGATGAGGTCTTGGTGGCTCAGATGGCAGAGCACTGGAGTATCGATCCAGGGGTCGTGAGTTCAAGTCTCACCCAAGACAGTAATTTTTCCACTTTTAAATTTATTCTAAGCTTAATAGCATCGTTCGCAGACGTTTCTGCTTGTTAAAAATTTAAACTAGTATAGCGTATTATTAAGTAGGTACACGAATAGTTACTTTGATTAGTATACCTTAATATCAACCTCAGTCGCAAACGGTCTATTAGCGCCGTAGCGAGTTGCGAATTAAAGCATTTTCCCTAAATTACAAATAGAACGTAGTTCACCAGTCAGCGCTAATCCTAATTTGAATGAGGTAAATCCGTCGATTCGAGTACATTTGCATAATCACCCGGGGCTGATTAATTTTGTAGGCAGCGGTTATTCGCGAAACTAAACACTAATTTTGCATATTAGCCGCTTGATAATGTATGAAATTAAATTAACAAAGCGATTAAAAGGCTGCTTAGCTCGATATGTTTAATTTAAAAACATGTAAAAAAAATCTACTAGTAAGTAGAAGCGCTAGGCTTGGTTGACCCGACCTTAAAGTTAGAACTTAGGTACTTACGTAGTTAGTTAGAACTTACCTACAAGACTTACCACAGTTATTCTGAAACCCGAAGAATTATAAAAAAATACTTATTTTTAACCAAACTGAACTAAAAAATTGAGAGATATCGTTACATTACTTAATCAACTTATGCTAAACCTGCAGTGATATACAGTGTGGAAAGATAAGTCGGGCCCTGAAGGGAAACTACCTTAAATCCTTAGGCTGGCTTATTTTACTTAAAGGAGACATTCCTTTATTTTTCAAAAGAAACAGAACTGCATTCAAAGATTTTCTAAAACTCGCTTGCCTCGCCCGGGACTCGAACCGACTAAAAATTCCAAAAAATAAAATCTCTCAATTTTATTCTACTAGTCGATACAGTTAACGTTAATGATAACATTTTTCCAAGAAACATTAGGTCTTACACTCGTCTGTCGTACAAAATATCCATAAAATCTAATATTTAGTACTCTAGATTTTTTAGACAAGCCAAATTGAAGAAAAAAAGGAAAATTCTTTGAATGCAGTTATGCTTCTTTTTAAAAATAAAGGAATGTCTCCTTTAAGTAAAATGAGCCAGCTTAAGGATTTAAGGTAGTTTCCCTCCAGGGCCCGACTTATCTTTCCACACTGTATATAGGTATATAGCATACCTATAGTACAAACCCTCTTATCTTGAGATAAATGTCATTTCTATGAACAAAGCCGGGTCTTCGTGTTTGCAAAAAGGGGCATAAGCCAAGTTTAATTACTAGCTTCATAGTCCAGTTTCACACATAGTTTTGAACCAAGCTTCACACTTTCCCTTTGAGATTTCTCAACTTAATGATTTAAGTCTAATGCTGCAAGCGAGTTAAGAGGTTTTATTGGCATAATAAAATATTAACACCCGTCAGAATGTATATTTATTAGGATTCAAATATTAAATAAAAATAAAAACATCTAAAAACATATTTACTTACATATCTTTTTGAATTTTTAAACTAAATATCTGATGTTATTTTGTACCTATTAGCATAGAAAAAAAGTACATAGAGTGCTCACTCCATACATCAGTTTTGGTACCTACCAAAACGACTATTCTTTTCGTAGTCGACATCTAGCATCAAGTAGCGGAATTATAGGTACTGCTACTGGGACTTGTTCATATTCCTATCGCAATATAATTTTCTATAACTACCTTCCTACTGGTCGTATTACCATAATTAGCCGCTGTTGGGATGTTGGTCACACCTGTTATGTGACAGTTGACGTTTTAAATCAAAAAGTAAAAAAAATACATCTTTATCAGAAAGCGCGGTGTCATCCTTCGTCTCCCAACGGGCCCAAGCTAATAGGGACACAATAACATTGTCACCTGATACCGCGCTTCCCTAATGACTTAGCCCAAAGGCGAGGTGTCAAGACCTCGCACTTCCCCAGTGGTCATTGAGGAAATGTTCGCTCCAGGCGCGAGGGCGGTCAGTCCTGGCGTCAATTTGAGCGACAGCCGTACTAAACGCCCGCAGGTCCCCGAGGGCTTAAGACGAAAGTGGAGGACCCGCGTGAAATCGCCTTTTTATTATACAAACGTAGTCCTCATTTTCCTCTCTGGATATAACATTGTTAAAAATATTTTTACACAATTTTTTGTATATACTTATACTACCGCTATGCCCTTACGTTTGATTATTTTTTTCAATTTTTAATTATTATAAGAGTTAGGAGCATTAAAAAAATTTATGAAGTCTGTTTTCCGCTTCAAAAGAATAATCAAAAAATCAAAAAAATGCCAACATAGGGGAATAGCTATGGTTAATACATCAAATTATGTAAAAATATGTATTATCCATATTGTCAATATCCAGAGATGAAAATGGGGACTACGTTTGTATGGAGAAGCGGCCGTCCCCTTTCCTTTTAACCTTCGGTACAACTAAGCTTTTGCGAGTGACGTGTGTTTGCAAGTTTGTGGCTTGGGCCGCTATACAATGGGTAAGGGTTCAGATATCGCCTAGCTATTTATGATACTTTTCAAGCAATTGTCAAAAATACAAAACCGAGGGGAGCTCCAAGAGTTTACTTCCAATTCCATATAGCAGCGGATTGTGTCTGAAATACTAGTATCTGCTTAACTTATTATTCTTATAAATGGAAACTTGGCGTTACCTCCTGACGTCTGACACGGCTGATATTTCTGACAACCGCTTGTTTCGAAATAAGTACGTGAAGGCTGGCGTTGACCATTTCACTAGGTACTTGACAAGTTATTATGATGATAAGCTAACTCTGCACCGACTGGGAAAGTAGTGTGGAAGTGTTAGAACAAAATAACAAATACCTAACGACGATTGAAATACACTTTTAACCATTATTAGGGATGGGATGATATCAATGTTCCATTAAATGACACGGATTTAGAGCTTAATTCTCTATTGTATCAAGACAATACACTTAAACAAAAAAACTTTTTCATTATATTGCAAAACAGATGGGACAAAAGAAATATTGCAGGTAGAACTAATTTGGAAGGTCTTAAAACGTCTCAAGCGAAATTTTGTTATGAACTTGGAAATTATTAAGTAGATTGTTCGTTTAGTTTATTAAAGCGTACCAGTAAATTTCCTTGTGGTTGTACCTACCTATATCAGCCAGTTTGGCTTCAGGAAGATTATTCTAAACGTAATTATCATAAGTTGGCCCGCGCACTGCACTCGCTTCACTCGCTTCCCGCTCCGCGGCGCGCCCCCTGGGACTAAACATTTGCTTTCATGAATACCTTACCATAGCAGACGCTATGAACCTACGTTATAAAAGCAACAATGTAAATTTAATCTTAATTTTCATTGTAAATAACGCTTTTCCACGGAACAAGACCAACCTTTTTTATTTTAAGGTAAAGTACCTATAACCATTTTTATCGTCAGACATTTTGTACCTACAGAGCTACCTATAGAATGACAGCGAAGTAATAAATTTGGTGCCTTTGTATCTCTATTACTTCGCAAATTGAATAATTTCGTTTTTGATTACAGCTGGGGAAGGAGGCAAAAAGTTCATATTGTGTCAATATAAGTTCTAATCGCTTTTTAAACGCGTTAACGCGCGGCGATAGCGAATAAATTTAAATTTATTAACGAACAGATTTGACTCCGCCCACTTTGACAATTTTAGGGGCAACAAAATGGAGTTTGATTGAAATTCTATTTAGCGTTTTGGCCCAAATAAAAACACAAATTATCATCGTTCCCTCGATTATAAACTTACTTCTTCCTTTCTTTTTTTGGGTTTTGCATTTAGCTGCCTTACGAATATTTTTTATACTTATTTTATAGCATTGACAAAATATTGTAAAAGTATGTTTATAACTAACTACCTACATAAGTACTTATTAATTACGTTTTTGAAAGTTACTAGAAACCAACAGTTCACTTGTTCATATAAAAATATAATCGTACATTTAGCGAAACAAAGATATTGAATTATTTAACAGTCATTCCTATGTAAATTCGGAAGAACCCGGCAATTTATACTCTCAGATTTGGTATAACGACTTCGAGCAATGGACCAATAAGCGTAAATATGACACTTAGTTTTTGAATTCATATTTACTAAGAGAAAGATTTAGGTACTTAAGTATATATTTTACCTATATTGAATATTCTTTATCAGATCCACCAACAAAGTTTAATAAACTTATTAGTAATGGCGCTGAATTGTCGCATATTTATTTATTTACTTAATGTTGTGATTTTGTGAACCCGCTGATCTAAATTTAACCTAAGATTATAAACTATCAATTCTTACCTGTGGTTGCAGCGTTAAGAAAAAACAATTTCGAATTATAAATTGTAAGTAAAAATTTACTTCAGGATTGTTCCGCTCGATTATCGCCGCGTTCAGCTAAAGCATTACCCCCTCAAATAAGTATTTCATAACGGAAGGTATTTTCTTTGAAGCGTTTATAGAAATCCAATATTATTATTATTTAAACTGGATGCTGCAAAACGGCGGGTTTAATGCACGCATTCCTCTGTTATTAAACGACTTGCTGCTGCGGGCAGGGTCGGCAAGCACTTTCACATCACACTTAGTAATACCATAAGATAAGTATTTAATTGATTTTTTTACTAACCCTAACATTTTCTTTTAACACAACCTACGACTACGACGAGGTAGCCGGTTGCCCGATGATGATTTTACAATTTAGTGTCTTATTTAAAGATACTGCGTTATGTTTCCCATTTTTTCAACTCATTTTAGAATATGCTTCGTAACTGGTTTTGATTTTTTTAATACAATTTTCCTGTGCGCAGATCCCTTCAACCATATAAAGAACGGTTTTAAGATATTTTTACATAAGTAGTTAAATAAATTACTCTGTCTTCTTAAGTAAGGTCATAGAGAAATGATAAAGCTACTTACTTATTTCTCTATGGTAAAGTGTCCGAGTATTCGTCTCTGTCCCAGTGTAATTGTCCCACATGTAAGTTTCTGACAATAGAGGTGACAGCTGGATATCATCTTTTGTTTACCTAGCTCACCTATTTTATAGGGTGATTTCGTAGAGTCTACTTGTTTCGATATTGTTTTTATTTATTTTGCTCGATATTATTTAGTTAAGTATAGGTATTGTATCGGTTTTATTGGTACTTATTTGTAATTTTATTGTTAATAGTAGGAATTTAACTTAAACTAACATATAGGGTTTATAGGTTTCCTAGGTTAAGTAATACCTACTAAAATATGGATTCTTAAAGTCTGAATGTCAAATTCATTATTAATAAATAGTTGACTTTACAAAATCGGTAACCCTAGGCTACACAGACTGAGCGGAACAAAGGATCCACTGGAGCGTCGTCTGATAATTAATATTGTTTTATTATAAGCCGCGTATCTCCGGGGCCCGCTTGCCCGTGGCGCAACCATGCGTGCCTCATCCAATAACGCTGCTGCTGCTGTTTAGATAACTCCTTATTCGGGGAAATACCGTTGCACGTTGTTCAACCCTTAGGTCTCATCTACTAATATCAGTTAAAAATGACGGACACGTGACGTCACGTCTTACGAATCTTACCTGTCGCGAATTTAACATTTTTTCCCCATCTCTAAAAGTGCACAGCGCCGCTAAAGCAGTTTTCAAAAAATTTGGTTGTCTGTAAAGTCAGTTTACGGGCGATAATTTTGCATGATAACGTCATAAGAGAACATTACCATTACATTACGTAACGTTACCATGGAGATCTGTCCACAACGTTACCATAGAGATCTGTCCACAACGTGACACTTTTTCATGCATGCTACCGGTGTCCATCGATTTATAAAACGTTATCACGTCAAAAGTAAAATACATGGGACGATTGGGACGTTTATTCTAATTAGTTATTTAAAGTCGATGTGTTTGCAAAAAGCAACAAAAAAAGCAATTTACCAATGAAGGGATTGTATGTTTAGGAGATGAAATAATTAAGCAATTTTAAGTACACAATGGCCCCGCTCATATTCAGCAACGTTGAATTTGATATCTCAGCGGTTAAGAGTCGTGTGAAGGCTCATACATTATGCATGTGGGCGGGTTAGCCTCCGTTTTGGGTCGCCGACGGACCTTGATTGATTGCGGCACCCTGATGGACGCTTGCTACACTAATTGGTATTTTAGTATTAATTGCTTAGATTTTCTTACGGGACGTGACATTTTTAATATTTATTGTTTCAATATACTGCGATAGCTATAACTAATTGGAACTTTGTAACTCAACGTAGAAAATTTGCTTCCTCCTCTGTTGGGATGGGATTAATGAAAGTATAAGTAGGTAGCCTGCCTTAAAAATACTCTACCTCGTTGCGGAGTCGCAAATAGACTATAAACAAAACAGCTACTTATTAAGAAAACGGAAAACATACAATATTTTTTTAAATAAAAGGCAAATCTTAAAATAAATAAATAAAATGTAAAAAAAAAACAATTTATTGAATGACCAAAACAAAACCTCACTAATACGTAATTCAAATTCAAATTGACTCAACTACACCTTTTAACAAAAGCAAACATTCACAACTTTTAAAATATAGATAGTTAAACCTTTAAGAAATAAAGTTCAGACAACGTAACCCATGGACATACTATACATATTATTAATATTATTGTGGGCACTTTACATGTCGCCAATACACAAAATAAAAGAGTACCTAGGTACTAGGTCTCGATACAATGGTAAGTCTTATTTTAGATACCAATGACACGCGTTAAGGTTCATTTTAGGATTCAGTTGTTTGTGGGATTGTACATGTAGACGGTTGTGACGCTGACATTTAACCGGCCTTGCCCTTCTGTGGAACGTTCTCAAAGGCCTGACATCCAGAACAGGTGTACCTACAATGTAGCAAGCCGTCTTATACACAGACGACAATGCTTCAGATGTTTGGAAGCGCTTTCAGTTTCGGTGAAATAAAATGTGACGACACCCTTGTGAATATAGTTAATTTCGTAGAACACGCCTTAAAATTAATACTCTTTTAAAAAATATGACAATCACATTTTTTGATCCTAGGTCATGAACTCATGAACATTACGAATTGTTATACCTACATATTATTTATTTTTATTTATAATATATCTATTAGATACTTCATTAAAACGTATAAGCCTGCAACAACAACAATACGACTGTGATTGCATTGTAAAAAAAAAGCTTTAATTAAATTTTAATGAGTAATGTGACCACAGTAAATATTATTTTGTCGGCTCTGTGTCACTTAATTTATTTAGAACGTTCTGCTAAAAACATCTGAAAATGTAGTAGATTACAATAGATTTAGAATAGGTACACAAGATTTACAATACGACAGGTAAATAAATAACTACGCCCTAACAAAACACCGCTCCAAATCTTTGGATACAATCTTCACGAACCCTTACAAGAATTTATGCCTCGAGAATATTCTCAGAGGAATTTTATTTACCGAGGCGTCACCCAAGGTGTCATAGCACCTGAATTTGCATACGAGTGTGGAATCCGCTTTAATTTACCCGTAATGGTTTTGGAACGAGCCGCGAGTGTTGCCTCTGATTGCCAGACTCCCCGGAGACTGAATTACGGATAGTATTCGAGTACAACCGTTGCTTGCGTGGATCCAATCGTAATGGAACTCGAAAATGCCGTACCGTGTGCATGGGTTACGTCGATATGAAACGTAGCGCAACGTCATTGAATTGATCTAAAAAGATAAAGTGCTTTCTTCTTTGGGGCGTAACAATGAGCTTCATGATATTATGAAAAACCTTTCACGCCATCTGCCTTTGGACTGGCTGAACTGTAGGTGCTGCATTAAGCAGAGCATCGTGAAAAAGAAAAAGATTTAATTTAAGTAACGCGTTAGAAGTTCAATGCATAAAGATGCTTATAAATCACCATGGGCCGTTTCTCCTAATATAGTTAACCGGCATAAATAGTACCTACTGATAGGGACATACGTTTAATTTACGTAAAACGTAAGCCTTCTTTCAACTCTTTCTGTTAATTAAAGTCTTTCAAGAAATGACTCCTCTTCAAGCCTTCATTCTTTAAATTATAGTCGTGCCTTCTAAAAAAAGCTTTATAATTTTTCTGTCGCCGAAACAAATGACAGCTAGTTAGAATCAAGTGCGAGGGTCCACATTGCTCACCTGTCATATTCGAATGTATCCAGCAAGGGTAGCCATCCATCTTGCACGCGCCCTCTAATGGGGAGTGCTTAATATTCAATTTTTTACCTAATTTCGCCTACTGCGACGCGTCTGCATGGATTAATGATCCTATTCCGCGTAGTGTTGCGAAACACTCGATGTTTAAAAATACATAGGTAAGGCCCACTTGCACCATATTATTCCACTAATACTTAAGCGGTTAAACTGTTAACCTAGTGTCAAATTGTATGGCTAACCATGGCAACTCCTGGTTTAACCGGTTAACCCCGGGTTAGTGGGCCAAAGAAAAATAATACATTTGCATAAATACTATGTTTTTTTTTGGTTTGACTATTTTTTTTCCAATTTATGAAAATATTTTATCTAAGTCCTGCTTCATTAAAATAATAACGAGATCATTTTTTTTATTTTGGTCCGTAGTAGGTATATTGGAATGGAGTCATGTGAAAAAAAGCAGCAGCCCTGAGACATGAAAACGGCTTAGCAATTGCTCAGCGCGATTGCGAAATGTGGCGTGTCGTGAAAATTAGGTTTAAAAAACATTGTACTCAATAAGCATTAAATCCAATACTATCGTATTGATATAATTATAATAGGTAGGTACAATACTGTAGTATTGCAGAACCCAAAAGATTCTTGACCTATTGAAGAGTCTTGATCTATCGCAATACTGTAAGAAGTTATCTACCTCGAGTCCGATTATCGATATCCTCCCGTACGACACTAATTGTTCCTTGCGATAAAAAATTGCGCTACAGGGTCGCGCCATATCATTGTGTCGTTAGTGTCGCCGTGCCATCAGTCATGCGTGTGCTAAATCTATTTTGGATATGTCCGATATGTAACTTAATTTCGATGGCGCCCGAAATAAAGGGTCTACATTGTTCGCCGGTGCTAGCAAATTTAATAGTAGCCGTTGATGTCAAAGGGGAGGGTTGCGCACAAAATTCTTTGTGTCCTCTAAACGGAAATACCCGTACTATTAATCTAAATAAATATGCTAGTAAACTTACGTATACTGTACAATAAAATTAAGGATTATACGGTAAGTTTAAACACCAAAAAATTCGTTTTTACAATCTATTCAATTCAAAACTTTCAATCAGATCAATAATTGAACTGCAGCATGCAATTGTGCTGTTGTGTGGCTGTGTATGAGCTAAGCTCTGCTTCTGTTGAGTAATGTAATTACAACAAGACCAAGAAGTAGGTCCACTTTCTCTACAAGTTGTCACCGCTACTCAGTATTTGTTATAAATATATGTATGAATAAATTCTTAGACTTGAGAAACAGGTAGAATAGGTAGGTGTTATGATGGACTTTTGTTGGACATTAAGACAGCAGCCAGTGTCTCCTTGATTTATTGACTTGTAAATTGTCTGAGTAGCGGCATCTGAGACATCTAAGTGCCACGGGGTTGTAAACGGAATCCTCTACGAGTGCTTCGAGACAAAGTAAAATGCAAATCTTCATGTATTACCAATTAGCGCCGCCAGCTGTTCGTAATAAGTTTGTTGGAAAAGACGAACCATAGACGTATCGCTGGAACATAATATTATTATATTCTACAGCATTATTTCTTATGAAGTGGTAAGCATTTTGTTATTGCTAACCCACAGATATTTATCTGAACTAATCGGGATAGGGTATAATATATTTAAACAAGGAAGTCCCTTTGAATTAAAACTTATAAATAATTTATTAGTGGCGCATATTAAGTAATATGCCTATTAATTAATGTACCTAGAGTACTATGGGTACTAAGTACGTTACTTAATTATTATAGGTAACAAGTACACAGTGAACCATAAGGTTTGAAATAATACATTGTACAAACGCCCTTAGCCGCGGGACGACAATGCCTACTCTCGGAGACGTCGTCTACTTTATAAATAATACATTTTAATCCTTCTACGGACCCTGGCTGCTTGTAAGATGCACTTTAAAACCGTGGAAGTATATTTGTCTAGTGAGTTTTTTCTTTACCTTTGAACTTAGTGTTTAGTCACTTGTTTTTATACCGTGTAAGATTTTAATCATGCGACATTTATTTTTATGGCTAGTGCATGGTGTTCTGTATTTATGTCACCGTTAGTCTTGTAAATTGAACGGTACTGGGCTGAGTATCGTTCCTTTTATTAAGATTTTAATTTCAAACAAGGCGTTCAACCAAAAATACACGATTTTAGAAAATTTACCACTATCTTTTCGGTGAACGAAAATATCGTGAGGAAACCTTCATAACATCGACGAGGTTTAAAGCCTTCACGTGAATGACAGGCCTGTGCCCAGCGGTGGGACGCATATATATATATTAGGCTAAATTGTTATTATTATTATATTAGAAAACTACTACGTAAATTGTATCCAATTCCAATATCATTTTTCTCTAAAAAAAACTTTTAAGCTAGAGCTAATTTTATTATACCTATAGTAGGTGCGTTGACACTTTTAATTAGCCCAAAACGTCTGCAGTCTTACGTTTTCATGAATTATGGAATGGCAATTTTTGCTCAATCCACTGTCTCGAGGCGTCGCGTAATGACGATAAATTAAATTCAAGTGTCTCCTCTTTAATTTTAATGGCTATCACGAGATAACTTTCACAAGGCCATATAAAGGCAATCTGTTTTTAGTTGAATGTATACTTTATTGTGTAGAGTAAAAGACACTATTTCAAACACATCGTTGTGCCGAAAGCAACTGACGTAAGTTTCATCAGTTATTCAGATAATCATGCTTAAACTAAGCGATGACCGTATTCGCAACCCTACCAGGGACCCTTTGGCTTAAACATCCCGACCTGTTGCAGCGTCATTTTGCGATTCAATAGAAAAATCCGGCTTGAGACGCTGGCGTTGAATAGTTATTGACCTTATCACGAGCGAGTTAAACTGTACACTGTTTAGATCTTTTAGAGCTTCGCGAAACAAGCAGTTTGTGGCATATTTTGGAAATCCGTTCGACCTATATTATAATTTTGTAAATTCATTTCTAAACTACGCGGCGTGCGGTTATTTTAACATTATTTTATGCATTAATTTTAAGTGTAAATTTTATATATTTTATGTATCTTTCAGGTGATATAAAATATGCTTGCTTACAAAATCCAACCACATCAATTTTCATTCGAGCAAAATATTTATGTTTGCCACTCAAATAAATTTGGTGAAAAATACCTGAAATAAATGCCTTATAGCATTCTAGGAGACCAGGAATGCGTAGCGAAGATCCCGAATACCGCGACAAAAACCAACCTTGGGTAGAGGTGCCACTTGGTATTGCATCGGCATAAAGTACCTAACGCCACAAAATAAACATCTGTTTACAGCATTGACCTAACCAAAATGTATAGGTATAGGTAGTAGCTAGTACATTTTTTCTTTACAGCAACTCAAGCCTAGCTAGTGATGCTCTCTCTCTCTCTCTCTCTCTCTCTCTCTCTCTCTCTCTCTCTCTCTCTCTCTCTTAATCTATAAAAACGTCTCAACTAAACGCGTTTTATCATTAATATCTAAGAAAAGCATATAAAAACCCAAAAATGCGCGTTAACCCCCATATTTATAGTAAATTTCATCGAAATTGTTAGAGCCGTTTCCGAGATCCCCGAAATACATATATGTATAAATAAATAAATATACTTACAAGAATTGCTCTTTTAAAGTTGTTCATTATCAATGCGTTTTATCGATTTTATTATTATTATGGAATGAATTATCTAATGATTTAATCTAATTTTAGAATATTACAGAATAAATTATAATTTTTTGAAACTACCAGTTAAGATGGTTTAATCACCACGGCTAATACTTTATGTAGTAACTTGATAGGTAAACCTAGTGTCCAATCTTGTTCATGTTGTATCTGCGGCGCGCAGCACCGCGAGCCATAAACACGGCGGCAACCTTCCGAAGCCCGCTCCGCTTATGCCAGCTATTTCTCCATTTACCCCCACTTAAATATAAATCTCAAATAAAATATATTGTTTGGGTGGACATGCGATGGCCAAAACACTTAACCTGATTGACCCCCGGCTGGTATTTTTATTGCATCTCAAGTCGCCGGTGTTTCGGCCTCAGGAGGACACTTCTGCGTGCATTCGTTCCCTTCAACGTTTTCCTATAAAATAGCTTTCGCTATTTATTTGAGAGGAGTTTTATTTGGATACGTAAGTGAGTACCTAGATGTTTGAAAGTGTAATGAACTTGAGATTTGCGGCGTTTGTGACTGGTTTCAATTTCAGCGTATTTAATTTCTGTGGGTAGCTTTTAATCATGCCCAAATCGTTACTTTTACTTGAACTTGTTTCTTCCATACCTATCAAAGCAGGCTTTCTATGATAGAAAATAATATAGCTAAAGCGTGTTTTCGTGGATTTGTTATATCGACTTAATGATGCCCTTACAAAAAACACGAAACGCCTTATATTCTTTTAATTTTAATTGTACATCCTGCATCCTGCATCCTGCACAACAATATAATTGGGTCAAACAGAAAACTGTGTTACGTCTATTGCCTAATCCTTATTTGTAAATTTTTAGGGTTTAAAATATTAATTTAAAACCCTAAAAATATTAATATTAATTTAATGTAGGTAATAGTTAATAAGGGGGAAGCCTATGTTCATCAGTGGACGTCTTATGGCTGAGATGATGATGATGATGATTAGTTAATAGAGTCATTCGAAAATTTGTTTTGTTTGACTGTGATCTTAAGCTGCAAAATGACACTTTAACACTAAGATATATGCAATAGGTGCAAGCTACTTACATACCTACAGGATATTTCACTGCAGATAAAATAGAACCATCGGACGGAAACATTCGGAATGTTATCCACACGTGGTCCCTATCTTTGCACATTTCCATTCCCGTTCAATATTCATGTCTTCGGCAATGTAATTGTAACTTTAGTGAGTGCAGAGATTGAAACAATAAATTGTATGAAACAGTAACATGTGGCGACACGCAACCTAAAGCAATTGGCACTAGGGTTGACAGTTACGTAGGTATATCAAATGCGTAAGTAGGCAGTAAATGAATACCTACATATTTCGACAACCATGTCATTTTATGCAGTGCCAGTGGTTGCAGCTTAAACCCGTTTTAACATATTATGACATAGGTACGTGACTATGGTTACATTTTTTTAAATGTGGGACTGGGCTGGACATGTCTGCCGGATGCATGATGACAGATGGGCCAAAATAGCCACTAGCTGGCATTCCCAGGGTAGTCGAGGCAGAGGCAGACCGAGAAAGAGATGGCGGGACGACTTGGATGCATTCCAGCGGGATTGGCGGGATCTTACTCAGTACAGGGAGTATTGGAAAGGAAGAGGGGAGGCCTTTGCCCAGTACCTAGTGGGACACATACGTAGGTTATATTTTTAAATAGGTACGAAAAAATCAAAAGGTACTTCATTGGATTGAAAATGTTAAGCTTGTTTATTTCCAGTCATCGGAATAGTTAAATAGTACTTACCTAAACTACATGAGAAAAGCATTGATAATTGAGTTTATCAATATAGGAACTCTCTACCTTTCAATTAATTTTTCATATCTCATGCTCTGAAAGTGGGTCGTTGTTGTTCTAAAAGGTGCGCAGAAAGTGATACGTTTATGCTCTAGTGCAGAAAAGTGGTGTACTCCTCTGCGTCCCCGTCCCACGAACAACTGGGTGGAAACAAAATGGAAAAATAGTGTCTTTATTTCACCGCCTGGAACAATTGGTAATTGTTTAATTTTACTAATCCCACGTTGATCCTTTTTTTATAAAAAATTATGTAAGTGAATTGTTAAAAACAAATTATTCTTGATTTCTTTCGTTGAATTCTATTTACTCGATTTCATAAGGCGGAAACCAAAAGGAATACGCCAGAAATATTTTTTTAAACCTTACACTTGCGTAAATGAGCAAAGGCAGAATCTCATACAGCCACAGTTAAACGTATGTACGATATAAATTGATTTATAAAGTTATTTAGCACTATATTCATGAAAATAAAATAAAATACAAGATAATAATTACTTATATTATTAATTAAATTGTTATTTAATATTTAAAATACTTTTATTATGTTATTACGAGGTGCGGCGCACCAAGATCGCGGTGCGGTCCGGCAGTCTGTTGCGGCTTTTAGAACGAAAAAGTATAAAATTAAAAAAGTAAGAGGCAATCCCGCTGATTTTCATACTATAATGAACAAATCATTTTAAAATTACTGCAGTTTGTTAAAAAATGTGTGTTTCGTAAATATTGCAATCTAAATAATTTTCGCTAGGGGTTATTAATCTTCACACATGTAAAGTCTCCGATTGCAAGTAAGTCCTAAGGAAAATAAATCATGGCCGTAGATCTATTAGGTACTTCCATTACTGATTTTGCGAAATTGCCTTGTCTTGTTTGGTTTCCTCGCATTCGATATGAAAAGTAGAGTGTTTAACTCGGGTGAAAGGCACCATTTCTGTCTCGGACTATTGGCGCTCTCACTGCGTTCGAGCGCCAAACTACCTCGACAGAAATGGGTGCCTTTCAACCCTTGGTTAACAATCTACTATTGCCCCCTACCGATGTGGTTCTTAGAATATGAATAAAAATACCCATCAGTGTTAAACAAAATTAATCATTTGAATAAGTAAATATAAACAAAATTACCACTATTGAATAAGACTTCATAAACTAATGTTGCTCTATATGAAAGTTGGCAGCCCTACCCTACCAGGCCGCGCCCTACCCGACACCATTAGAGCGAAATTAAGACAGCTTGCGCTACCAATATGCAAATTCTGTGTACCTACACATGTACCCAGTGTTCCGAGCCTAAACAAATATTGTTCATAACAAAGTACCCGCGTCAAAAGCAACATTTCTGTAAATAAACGGCATTAATGAAAATATTACTTTCTGACTTGTGTCCAGAATTTCGCTCTCAGAATATGTCTGTTGAATTTTATTTCGGCTTTTACTTTTAGTTGGTAACTTTGTTTATTTTTATGAAAATGAAAACCTAATAATATTTAGCAGGAAGATATATATAGGTAGTTATCTACTAAAATTGATCTTTATTATATAATCTTGGCATTTTTTGCGGTTAGTCAAAATAAAAATATCATGGCTACTAGCAAATGGATAGCTAGGGTAAAAACGTTAGCGAAAGCCGCGTCTTGTAAGTACCTATTTAGTTGCGGACAGTTTACAAGAACGCGTTAAAAAATTTCTTAGTGTTGACAACTAATTCTCAACAATAATAAATGTACAAATGTTGGAATTTATTGAAAAGAAAACAAAGAAAAGAAATATCCATAGGATTCACAATTAAATATACTTACCTAGAGTTGTGTAAAACAAGTTTTAAAGTAAAATAACAAAAAAAAAACCTTATATCATTCTATGTACTGATATCACTATTACGTCTATTTACTGGCGCCGTGGCTGATAAATTAGGAAATAAAATAGAACCGATAATAAATAAATAAATAAACAAATATATGTTATTTATGTCCCCAAGTAAATCTGGCTGCGGCAACTATTGCTCCCTTTGTTACTTTGAACTTAGTATTCCTTTGATTCGCTTCGTTTTACAGAATAAACGCGAGTTTCCATTTCCGCAACGCACTTGTTTCTCGTTTGTCAGAGGAATCCTTAAGTTCCTTTCTATTCGCGATAAAATATCGCAAGGCAGTTGCGCATTCCTGCCTCGACTCGCCGGGCTGGAAAACATCCTTTACGTTCAAAGATACCAATAGTAAACCGCGCTTTAAAACTTTTCTTGGAGATATCTATTTAGACACGCACGCAGGCACGAGTAAGGGCGCTTTTCCTCCCGGTACGCTACAAAAAAATATTTCTTTCATGAAATAAGTTTTCTATTTCGTTATTTTACCTTATAAGTCGCAACAATCCTATGTTGCTGTGTAGCTACCTTGTGTAAAGAAATAAGAATTTTCTCAAGCTCATTTAACGAGATAAAATTCAACGGTATTTTAAATTGAAATTCATTTTCTCGCCACTAATAACTACAACGTAAACGTGCAATCGCTACGTATCGTCGAGCACCTCTTCACAAAGTTTAAATAAAAATCAAGTCTGAATCCCCGCGGGGCGTGCCTGAGCAATTTTCCAATACAGCCATCAGAGCTGGTACATCCGAGAACTAGTCATCTTACAAGCTGAATTGATACTTCAGACATCCCTTGAAGTGCTATTCTCTTGAAAGCTTTTATATTATATTATCTAAGACCTTTCAACACGTGGCGACCGTCTGCTGAAGCGATCTATCGATTTCGATTCTCGCCTCATGGGTAAAGAGCAAAGTGCTTGCTACAGCAAAGCAGGTGATATCGAGACGGCTTAAATAAATTTGCGAGGCACTCACAGACCGTATTTATGCTCAGAATCTATATCACACTTTCAGGCGCTACTCAGTAAAATGTAAAAGCTTGTTTATTGACTATATAATTACAGTAATTTTTGACGAAGTCTGTATTTAAAGCTATATAGGCGCGTTTTGTACCTGCTTCACATAAACAGATTTCAACCTATAGAAGGCAAATTGCTAAACATTACTTATTATGTAAACTTAATAGTATCTGAGTTACTGGGAACTGGGAGTGCATGCTTAAGGAAAGGTTTAGGCATCACATTCGCGAAAATTGCTCAGGGCTCAGACGAGAGGTTCCGCTCAACGATCTCGCGCTTCGTATAAATCCACATTATGCAGTAACAACGTTTTGGTTCCCTGCCAGCAGACGAACATGTGCATATACATTCTATTCCCGCAGCCTGCGGTTTAAATGCCAGGCGTTAAGATACCTTGGTTACCCGTAGTACTAAAATCAATCAACGTCGATATACATAGTAGTGGACCCTATAATGGACGTGGAACCGGTAATGGGACAAAAAACCACAAATTCTCTAAAATAAGTATCTAAAAGTAGTTTATAAACACTGGCTGTATATTATCATAAATAAGAGTCCTAGAGCTGTTTCAGTTTGCATTTTTATTAAATTTGGTGGTTTTTTAAGAAACTGGTGTCAACCCAAAAATTGTCGTGTCACTGAAAAAAAATACCACTACGAATTCTTAACAACTTCGCTAAAAGAGGTGAGTTAATTTATTAAATTTTAATTAATTAATACTTCATGAAAACTAGAATGTGTTTTGTTAATTGCATTTACCACGAGATAAGGTATAAAACATACTATATTGTGACTCCACAGATGTAAAAAATAGTGGTATTTGGCCCAATCCCATTATAGGAGCTGTAAAACTGCATACCTCCTATGATGGGACAATTTACATAATGATGCTTGTCATGCCATAATTCCATGTTTAAACAATACAGAAGTAAAATGTAGTTACGAAATATGTCAACCAGGAGGTGTGCTCGGACTTCGGATAAATTAATAGCGTTTTTCCAAACTTTCATTTAACTTGCCCTGTTAGTTAGTGTGGGTCAAATCTTGGTAGCTGAATTAGAGCCACTTTCCGATTTCCGATTGAGTTGAAATTTTGTATTCGTAATTAAATATGCAAATCTGATGATAATGCAATATTATGATAACATGGACCTGATCTGATGACCTATTTCAATATTTTATACTGATAGAGCACTGTCCATTATAGGGGGGCCCATTACTGGAGCTTTGGTGTCCATGACTGGAGAAAAAAAGCATAGTTTTAATTTGTTAAGTATGTGGAAACTCATTGCAGTATCTTTGATACAACATGCCTGAAACATGAAAGATGGATAAGGACTGTATCGTTTATTATAAATACAGATAAAACCTGGTCTAACTGTTGACGTGTGTATTATTTTGTATTACTATGTTCTTAAGGTATAATCTGGGGGTATTTTTAAGACATATCTGATATAAGAATGTTTTACATTTATTTTATTTTAGGGACTTTATGATGATTTTAATACCTTCTAGCAAATGTAATTCGGACAAGCCTATCGAGCTTAATTTGAGACTATTTCACCGATTCCTTAGTACGATTTAAAGAAACAAAAGGTTAATATGCTGCCAAAATATGCCATCTAAGTGTCCTTTTCATGATTGCTCAATTGAACATCCACAGAATAAATGTGGTGTATTTTATCTTTACATGAAAACGACTTTTTATGCAACATTTTGGATTCCCGTCAATTTCTGTCGCCAGGGAAATGACGGAAACAGCTAAAAGAATCTACCGAAATCCAAAGCCTAACGGACATTCATGGCGTTGAACCATGGCTAGAACAGGTCGATAGAAACGCTCCATGATGGTTATATTGTATACCAAAGTCGGGGTTGTCGTAAGTAACATGCCATATTTTCAAAAAGGCCACCAAGCACAGATCCAAAACTTTTTTTCCAACTAAAAGAAATGATTAGACTATGCCCAGATGTTTCGCTTTACGAATCATATGTAATTGCTGTTTACATAGTACGATTTTTTTTGTGTAATACTTATCTTGTTCGCAAACCGTAAATTTTCTTGTAGTATTTGTCCGAAATCGTTGTAGTTACTCGGGAGGATTGGGTAAATATTGTCCAAACCATATGCTTTACGTGATCTCCCAGGACGAAATGTTACTTATTATTAAAGCACTAATTAAACTATATGTGTAATTTTTTAATAAAAACATAATACCAGAAAAAACGGCTAAGTAAAGTTGTATTTATAATAAACGATACAGTCCTTAGGACATTCATCTTTTAACACGCTAAGCGGTAGACCGTATTTATATGTATTAGGGAAATATCACAAATACTCCAAATACATAATATTTGTCGTAGATACCTAGCTTGTGAAAAAATACTAGATTTTCAATATTTTTATTCATTTTGACCCTCATTTTTGGGTGAACATATTAAATATAAAAGTTAGTACGCATAAATACTAACTGCTTTTACATAGGTAACCTACTTTAAGGTCAGATAACGAGCTACCGAACATACATTGTGACTAAAAAAATTTCCATCTTGCGCTGTTTTATTAATAGTAATTAGCTAAGTATTATTTTTGTACTATTAGCTTTTAACTACCCCACTATGCGCTATAGCCTCGCTAAACGTGATTGCTTGTAACAAATTCTATTGAAGAAATATGGAACTTCAGCCACTGTTCGTGAGAGTTGTTGTTTTATCAGAGAAAGTTTCACAAAGTTTTTTATACTCAGATGGTTCTTTTCTGTTTATTCTTGGCAAGTATGTAGGTAGGTATGTGAATTCGATTAAACATTCGATATCACTGAAATAGTAATACGATTATAATTACTGCCAGCGTGCCAGCTATCTAACATTCATTCAATTAGGGTTTTTTTTAAACAGAACTCCTCAACTTATAAACAATAAAATCTCGTAGTAATGAACTGCACTAATCAGATTAAGGCTCGATTTACATTAAAGAGCCTTCAGGCGGTTCTAATATAATTAACGATTCTTTTCGCCTGTCTCAGAGTTTCGTGGGAGGGGAAGCGATTGAAATTCAAATCCCAAGTCTTGAGCATATCTAATGTAATTTTGTCGCCCTAGTAGGTAATTGAGAAGACATCCGTATCTACTGTTACATTTAAACAGAAAAGTTACAAAGTTTAAATAAAACATCGTTCTCTGGGTCGAATGGCATTAAATGCATTAAACAACGTACCTATTCAGTTTCACCGTCAAATTAATGGTCAAATATAAGATAGCACTTTGATACCTTGAAATGCCTACCTAATGTACCTACTTAACCCTTTACCAGGCTGACATTTCAAAAATGACAATAAAATGTCAGTCTTACTCGTCTACTCGTAAAATAGAACACATGTTTGAAGTGCCGTATGTGGGAAATATATATCCCTTAGCCTGGTAAAGGGTTAAAGTATTAGGTACTATGCGAACCTTTGTCATAAATGAATTAGGTCATAGGACGTAGGTATCTTAAGTACAGGCCTTAAAGTCGAATATAACTGCAACATTGTTACAAGAAATTGCGAATTTCACAGAATAATAAAAAATTTCTTTTCATTATAATCTCACCCTTAAGTTTAAACCTAACTTAAAATACGTATTTATGCAGCCATCCCTATTAATAAGTAATTACATTAATGGTAAAGTAAACTGCACAAACACTTGAGATAACCCGTCACGTAAGCCCCTGCGGCTTCGTTTCCAATTTTAAATAGCAAATTATAATGAGTGCGTATGGATATGTTGTTACAATTTAAGTTGTTCACCCCCGGGACTGCATGAGACGTTGGTAAGACATTAATTCACCCTGTATTTGCGGGCTAACGTCTGCTCTCATTTGCATATTATACGGTGCCGTCTTCGCACAGTATATAAATCGAAACAAACAGTTAACTATGCTTGAAACTTAACAGCTTACAAATCATTCATGTTTAAAAATAGAATTTTTTTTATATGTATGTAGGCGATGATAACGAGAAACTTAGACAACGAAATGTGAGTTTTAGAACGTCGATTTAACACTTAACAGTACCTAAATGTATTTTGACCCTAAAAATTGTGAAATATTTTTTCTATTCTTACTTTTTCATACTTACGTAACTTCTCGTATTTTGCAATAGTAGGCGACGACTTTTGACGATGCATGTTTATCTCACGTAAGTACTTGGACGAAGTTTCGCTACAAAACGTGCTACACCTACGGCGTAGCATTTGCGTTGCCAAGCAATAAAAGTAAATGACTGTAGGCCCGATTCGAGAAATGAATTAGAGATACGATATGGTAAAGATATAACTTACTGTTTATTTCATATCTAGTGAATCTCTAATTCATTTCCCGAATCGCGGCGCCAGCCGCCATAAGGTACCTTTTGCCGCGGAACATCACATATCTTTACTATTTCATATCTAGTGAAATTCATTTCCCGAATTGAGCCGAATGCTTATAAGAGAAGGCACAGCGGTACGAATTACGATAACGATCTGTCAGTGTCAAAAGTGTTCTTTTTTTGGTGGAATACCATCCTAAATATTGTTCGAATCGGGCCGTATGAATCGAATCGGGCGGGTAATGTCCGATAACAAAATGGAACATCAAAGTGACAGTCTAAACTGACGAATTTATGTTTGACATGGTTCCATTGGTATCACAAAGTTTCACTGTACAGTCGTCATCAGATATATCGGAGCGGCCAAGGTGTTCACAATATCTGAACACGCACTCTAACGCCTTGACAATAGGGGCGTGTTCAGATATTTGTGAGCACCTTAGCAGCTCCGATATATCTGATGGCGACAGTACCTACTTATACTCATACCACAAGGTAAACCCTAGTTAGACCATTAGTAACATAATTACCTGTTTATGAGGTTGCAATTGTAAAACTCTACATTTTATTTGATGTTCATACTGTTCCCATACTGTCTAACGCGCACAACTTACGTACTCTAATGGCATTCCTATTAGGTTGTTTGTTAGTATGCGTTGACGTTGTGACGTGCGGGATACGTATTAAATCTCAGACTAATGTTTACTGACAAAGCCATTTTGGCTAAAGTAGATTTCGTAGTGTAATGTTATTAGTGGGTACGTTACCGAGGTCGCGCTCCTCGGGTAGGTACCTACACCTATAATAGGTAGGTGTCTAGGTGTAACTATAAGTAAGGCATAGGCTACACTTAAATACTGGTACTTTATACGTATGAACGTGGTAGATAATTATGTCTGAAGGATTCCTGCATATATTATCTTAATCGAATTCGAATATTTAAAATAATCGGAAAATTCTACGTCGTGTCTTATATTATACGTCGCAGCCATTTGGTTAATTTAGCCAGTCGATTAGACGCCTAGGCCGTTAATTAAACACCAGCATCAAGGAGTGTGGTACCTATTAGCTTTATTGCTTTGTAGTTCCCGCTGCAAAAGCGCGTAATGAGGAAAAATATTTATAGGCAGGTAAGTGGAAGGTATTGAATAATAACAAAAAGTAGTAAATCAATTAATATTTATTAGCTACGCAAAAATATCTTAGCGGTTGAATTGTTCACAATAATTGGATAAACTAATAACGTGGCTTGAAGCCAAACACATGGGCATGAATGAATAGATGTCATCATTTAAAACACTGGGGAAAACCTGAATAAACTAAGTAGATATTTAGATGATTAGAGTTTTTCTAACATTCACAAATATTAAGTCTTACCCAAGTTGAGTATTTTTTTTACTTTTTTCCTATGCTAATCATAGGTGTGTTTTACATCAAATTTACTAACGTATTAACAATATAGCTCAAAGATAGATAAATTATTCACATTTTTTCTTGAATCGGCACAAATGGGCTTCATTCACCATATTGTATACATATATACATAAGGCATCCATTAATTACTCACCAACAATATGCATGGTAAGCGGGTTTTTAATAAAAAAAAAGAAACTTGCATACAGTTTTAAGGCTGATTAAGACGGCGCGCGAACTCGCATGCGATTTTAGTTACATCGCGGACTGGTGGTTACGTCCAATTCAACCGACCGATCAAAACCCGGAATGTAATGAAACTCGCATGCGAGGTCTCGCATCGTCTCAATGGGCCCTAATGTACAATATATTAGAACTATACTTAGAAGTTCCTCAAACATAAATAAAAAAAAAGTTTCGCCATTCTAACTTTATAAATTGTTCTCATTGTACACCACTCGCATCTCTCAGTACATCTCGATTATTACATATAATATGCCATAACATAACCATAATATGCCATAACATAACCATAAGTCATAATGAGCTCTATTTCTAAAGTTGGATTGCTGCTTTGTATATGAATAATGAAAATGAAAAAGATACAATCTTTGACATATATTATTTGTAAGTTATAGGTAGGCCAATCAAATTAGATTTTTTCGAAGAATTCCCAGCAAGCTGGAAATAGTTTTAATACCTTAATTTGGTTTAGTTACTTACTTAAGTTTGCGTAATCCAAGAAGGTGCGCATAAATTTTGGGAGCCTTAGGAGATATTTTTTCCCTAATATAGTTATGACAAGTTTTTCGTTAACGTTACTGCTTTTGAACTTCTAAAAACAACAAAAAGACATTAGTTAAATGCCAGTGACAACTACTAACATAGATAACAATATTTATAATACTGGTATTACTGGTATCATTTTATGATAATTTTCAAAAAACATATCCGCCGTCCCATTCGTGCGTATAATTAATTTTTTGATGCACTTTAGTTGCCTTAACAAAACTCTGTAAGAATGCTGTATAGCTCTCGTTTTACGAGTTGTTATATGACTTTCTATTATTGCTTAAAAATCTATCTAGGTATAATCGTCATTAACATACTTATGGCACAATTAAATAAAATTACGTATTACTCATCATAATTCTGAAATCTGCATACCTGGCAAATCTTTAGGAAAAGCTATGATAATAAAAGTATTGATTTTTCAGGCAGGTTTATATTGCCTCTCAGGCCTCTTCGGATTTCGAGATAACCACAAGATCTAGAGACGATATAGAGATCATCTAGATCTACATTAGATATCGACTAGATGTGACTTGGATATATAAGTCATAACTTGTCTAAATCGTTAAAGAGGACGTTCAGAAACGCGGAGACGTCAAATTTGACATATCTATCTTACAAATATCTTTAAATTATCCATATCGTAACTTGTTGAAGTCTAGTAGAAATCTAATTCATTTTCCGAATCGAGCCGTCTCGTGATCAAACATTACAGACGTCACTTTGCAAATTGTAGCCAAAAACATTGCAGTGCCCAGGGCCTAACAGAACCTTGACATGTAGTTGTTGTTTTGTATTTGTTAATATAGTTTATGTAATAAGTAGGTACGTAGTTAATTTGAATATTTCTTCATTTTGTAAACCAACACCAGCTAGTAATAATTAACATCACCTATTATTATTACACTGTTTAACAATGATTACTAATTTCGAACTTTTTAACGTATACGTTTAGCAACTAGACACCTACGTTAATTTAATTGTTTTGTAGCAATAACAAGCATTTAATTTACAAGGCACTCTGTTACTTATATTTAATAAATCACTAATGAGCACCGTTGATTTGTGTTTGATAGAAAATATCACGTAGTATCAATTTAGAGAATAGGAATCAAAGGCAAAAGCCCACAGTAACGCAAAACTTATTTCACGCAAATTTTTAAAATTCGGTTCGCTTCACGATCAGTACGGATATGATGGTCGTTCTTGTCTACGTGACAGCGTGATAAAACGGTGTCAGTCACTTTCCGTCCCACGGTGTTAAAAAGTGACAGTTATTTTATCACGTGGATAAAGCCATCCATAGTACGCCTGCAGGACGCGATGTGTGCTACGGTAGGGTTTTGCCTTCAATCTTCTATACAGGATATCATGCACTGGGTATCGTTATGGTTTTATAGACTTGTCATTTTACTTTTTTCTAGAGAAAACTCCATCTGTAAATAGCCATAGCCAATATAGCTATTTTATGTAGAGAAAATGTCACAATGCTGTCCTTAGCAGCCGATTTAGACGCTATGTATTAACAACAGTTTCCGCAACAGTGTATGAACATATAATTATTTGAATCCCAGTTTTTACCTGATAAAATTGTTTTCAGATTCAGATCTGATTATAACATTGAAAATATATATTCAAAAAACTTAACTTATAATAATCTTATAATATTTTGAACTTTTTATGCGGCCGATGGCCTCATACAAATGATAGTTTCACATTATTATTTTTATATATTTAAATATTCCTTAAATTAAATAAAGGTGTAAATATATATTATTTACAATAGATCTATTATAATATTATACCTATCTCGGCGATATCTAGTTACATAAAAATATATTTACATAGCATTAATTTGCGGGTGATACACTCAAGGCTTCATTAAAGCATGCTTATTATTTTCAAACTGATGAACAAGCAGATTAAAAGACGCAACAATACAACGCAACTCGCACAAAATGACTGTCAGCCAAAGGACGAATCATCGCCCTCGTATCCCAGTCGAATACATTAACATGTATACATTTCTTCACCTTAATCCATTGCAATACGGTGAAAAAATGCATACATATTTATGAACTCGACTGTACGGTACTAATTCGGCACTTATTTTTTTTATTCCCGTGTGAATTAAGTCATAGTACTCAAACATGTCGGTACTATTACAAGGTACAAGATATGAACGGCAAATGATGCGTCCATGGCAAATGAAATAATTAGTAGGCTTAAACTAGATAAAGTTATTTGTCAGTACTCAGTAGTATTTGAATTTACAAGCTATTCGGATTGCATCGCTGACTTTCTAAATTATACTAAAAAAAAAGTAGTAATACTACACTCAAATCGACACTGATATGATTCTCATGTGCACCAAGCTACAGCTGGGTGTACCACAAACCCATGATGTACCTCTCTCAAGTAATATAATTTAGAAGTCAGTGTAAAAAATAATCTGCTACAAAATTACCATCAAGTTGCTTGCACGCGTGAAATGTAATGTATACATACATACTTTGAAAATACGCAAGTTCAGTAGCATGTGGTATGGCACACTGAACGTGCACAAACTATTTACATGTGCTGATCTGCTTACTGCATTTAGTAACTGGAGACGTCATCGCTGTCATTTTGTACACAAAACAGTCTGCCGTTTTTTGCGGAGGGGACGTCAAATGTATTGCTATTTCTACATGATTTCTACGTAAAACGTACAAATAGCCATGTCAATCCATAGAAGAGTTTGCACAATTGTGCAAGGTTTTCGGCAGAGGATTAAGCTCTTAAAGGCGACTCCAGTTATTAAATGCTCTAAGGCTGATCTGCCATCAGAAAGTTTCCGAAATTACGAAATTCCACATTAAATATTTTCGGAAACTTCTCATGTTTTTCCTTAAGAAATGTTTCCGTTATTACAAAATGGACTTTTATATATATCCTTAACGCATTCACTGCCAACGTCGTAGCGCTACACTTGTAGCTATTCGCTTTGTAGAAGAATGCGACTACGAACTGAGCGTTTCCAGCACTCAATGAGTTATAAAAATCCAACTTCTTGGAAACATTCGGCAACTAGCACATGTAAACACCGAAGCAACTGATTATCGACGCTGCATGGAAGCCCGCTACTGGAGCATTCCACGGGTTGTCCCGTACAAACGCATTTTATTTCCTGCGATGCGACTTTTTTTTCGGCATTTAAAGCGGGCGATTATTTCTCTGTGCATATTTTTGACCATTTCTCATAGAAAAGGAAACTGCAAATGTTCAAAAAATTCGCGTTTGTACGGGACAAACTGTAGACAATTTCATGGAAGCCCGCTACTGCAGAGTGCACCACCCTCGTAATTGTCAAAGGTTGACGACGCCGCTGTCGGGGTAGTACTCGGCGACCGTCTCGTCGCCGTTGGCCTGCTGCCGGATCACCACCGTCGGGTTGTTCGAGCAGTTCGAGTTGCTGGACATGTTGGACATGGTGCGCCGCGTTGACTTACATCTGGATGGTATTTATCAGTTAGGGCCACTTGCACTATTCCACTAACCCGGAGTTAACCGGTTAAATCTGGAGTTGCCATTGTTACCTATACAATTAGATACTAGGTTAATGGTTTAACCCCGGGTTAGAGGGATGGTGCAAGTGGGCCTTAATTTCTAATAAGCAACCTTGAGGTCACGTTGTTATATAAAGTAAGAGACCGTGTTCTTTGAATTGAACATGTTTTATAATGTTTTTGAAACTCGAAGGGTAGGGTACCTGTCATTACAATACAATTTTACGGGATTTTGTGTTTTTAGGTTATGAATTATATGGAGATGACAGGTGTCATCCTACCCTTCGAAGTTGAAAAACATTATAAATATTATACGGTTTCAAGAAATCTATTTTGATCTCTGAATTACTTACATTAAGTATACCTACTTGCCATAGCGTCATAATGTCAATCAAGGTGACAAATGTGTTCGTAAAATACTTCTTCTTTTTGACAATATTAACCCATTACCATAAAAAAAAGAGAAGCACTCTTTATACCATCGCTATTGTTAAAGTACTTAATAATAAAATCTTCTAAAATAAACAATTATGTTTCCACATATATCGTTTTATAGCCTGCAGTTAGATTAGAAGAGCTTGGTAATGTTGGCATGCGTAATAAAGTGTACATATTGAACATACTTAGGAAGTTAACTGTAGCAAGGCGGTGACTAGCGGCCGCTTCAGCCGGCCCCGTCGTGCGGACCCAACCGCCGCTTACGGTTAGTATTGTTAGTACATCTGCGTTAATCAAGCACCGGTTTTATATACATATATATAATTATATAAGTAAAAGTAATAGTACATTATTGTCGAGGCTCGGAAGTAGCTACTTGCCGGCTGAGGATTCGTTTTAAACGGACGACCTTGGGAGTCCGTTTAATTGAATCCGAAGCCAGCAAGTAGCCTTCCAGCCGAGTCATATATAGTGCTTTTCTCAAAAATGGTGCAAGAAATATAAATATCATAGAAATATTTTACAAAAGCAACGTTCTTCCGTATATATTTTCACAGAGAAAAGCCGTTGCCGCCTTTTTATTTTTTTAATAAAAAAATAGAAGTGTATTTTTCTGCCAAAAATACGCCAACCTATTTGAGACACCTAAATAGTCGCGGTACTAATCATCTGTTTGGCTGTTTATTGGGCCTGTGCCTTCATTTGATATGGCCATTTCAACTTTTAAAAAGTTTGGAACTCGACAAATAATGGAATTTGTATGCAACATTGCAGTCCCAAAATCGAGACTGCAATGTTTTTAACTTTTTAATTTTTGACTAACCATAAACTACGCGCTTCGCGACCGATTTTTTAGACGGCAAAGTCGACTTTGCCGTCCATTTTTGAGAAAAAGTATTTACACATACACTAAACTTAGACAAATATTTGCAAATTATAGAATGCTGACGCAATAAAGAAAATGTAAAACGATGTAAACTTTAACGTTACATCAGACCTGCTAGCTTGAGTTGCGTTCTTCTAGCGCGACTTCAAGTATGAAGTCGCTCGCGAGGACCCAACTCATGCTGGCCGGTCTGAAATCGCTTTAAATTTTGTTGGCTTGGCATTGATCTAACTTCGGTTAATACACCACATAAACGACACTGGTACAAAATTACCTCTGACATTCAACTACGACGATGGAGTTGTTGTCAATGTCGGTCTCGGTGCTGCTAGTTCGCCGCAGCCTCTCCGAGCCGTTCCTGTGCTGGCGGTGATCTACTATAGCTCGCCATAGTCGCAGCTCCACGCCACCTCTGTCAAGAAAAGTATAACTTTAGTCTGTCAAGCCATTTCCGTCGGTAGAAAACAGCGTTAGCGACGGAAGAATAGGGTTGGCAAAGGCTTGCATAGATAGTGCCAGCATATACCTTTCTCTAGTTTTGTTATATGAGATTTAAAACAAGAATTTGACACAATTTTAGGGATTTACAGGTAAAATCTATGCTGGCGCCATCTGTAAAATATTTCGACCAGCCAACCCCACTCAGTGACCACATAACCTATGGCGCAGTACCTACAGCGCCATCTGTTTGCAGTGTCAAACTAGAAACTTTTTTTCTTAGACTCTTTCTTTTATAACATATAAGATTAGATTATAACAAATTAACTCTTTGCTACAGATAAAGCTATGCGTTCTTGACAAAAGTCATAGAAAACCAACAAAGGAACGTGAAACATAGATACCATACAGTAAATATGAATAATATTAAATCGGAACTCACTTGAGATTCAACCTCGCCAAATCCTCTCTCTGAACATGTTGCAACAAGTCTTCCAACGTAAACTCCTGATCAATCAAAACCTGCGCAGCGCTCACGGGCACCCCTCGATCCGTCAGCCAATCGCGAAGCGGCGACGGCGTGACGTCACTTTCCGAAATGACAGACATTGGTTGAGATAAGTCAGGGCTGTTTGAAGGTAACGGTGTAGGGCATTTGGTTTCGTCTAAATTTTCTTCACGACTGCTATTTCTGGAATCAAGTTATGTTGTTGTAAAAGATACATAATTACATATCGAAATGTGTATTTTACTGAACTGACATGAAAATTCGTTGTTTACCTGTTCCTGCTATTGACGAAGTCTCGAAGTATTTGTGTTTGTAGTTTTTGCTCTTCCAACATTTCCCTGAGTAAAGATTGGTATTGTTGGTAACTCTCCAGTAGTTCTTGGTGCAATCTAAACAGTAGAAAAGGTGAGTTATCGTACGAGTATAACCTATATATATTGTATAGGTAACTGATATATTTCGTCATATTCTTCTAGCGTTGTTCGGGCTTTTTGCCACGACTCATGGGAGCCTGGGATCCGCTTTGCAACCAATTCAAAGAATTGGCGTAGGCATTAGGTTTGTACAGACGCGACTGTCTTGCCTTCCCACCCAGAGGGGAAACTAGACCTTATAGAGAATAGTCCGGTTTCTTCATGATGTTTGCACTCCTCGCTCCAGCGTCCTCTCAGTTTATACACATAAATGTTGAGAGTGCAGGTTAAATATGTACACATTCAACATGAATAGTTCTACAATTAGAAACATGTCAATGGTATCTGCGACCTAATCGTTTAACATTTTGAGAATTGATACTAATCCCTTTTTCTCAAGTTATTAGAATTAGAGATTAATGCTAGAAGCTATTGATGCTACCACAGAATAAATAATAGTACTACCGTACAGAAAGGACACTTCCTATAAAACCAAAGTTTGACAGCGATTCAGGGACGAATCATGCTATCCCTTTCGGCTAATTTGGATTGTCAAAGTTCACGTCATTATCTTATCTGTGGTCGTGCACGCAAAAGGACGTCAAGTGGTGCCAACCCTAATAATTGCTCGGAGCAATGCTGAGCCGAACGGAGCCGAGTTTGCCCGAAGTCAGGAGTGTCTCCCCGCTGATGCTACCAGGAAATAAGGAATGTAAAGTAGTTACTTTTGGTTCTCTTGTCGCAGCTGCAGCATGCTGTGGTCCCTCGTGGAGGTGGCGGTGGACATGGCGGAGGGCGTGGCGGCGTCGGCCGCGCCGCTGGGCGAGCGCCCGCCGCCGCGCCGGTGGTCCTGCCCGGCGAGGTTCGCTCCCAACTCTGAAAACTATACAGTGCTGGCAACTGTCTCCTAAAACTCTCTGTCTCCCTTCTCTGTTTTGAAAATAATTTAGGTATGATCGAATTTTTGCTGAGACTTGAATATTTATTTTTATGCGGAACAACTCAGTTTGGTGAGAACTATAAAAGTTAGTTCATGTTAGTTGGTCAACATCATGAAAGCCGATTTCAAGAGAGGGAATTTAATAAAAGCAATGTTACTAACATGATTAAAGTCGCCCTGTATTTTTCGCGTTTTTATTTTAAGTTTTTTATTGCTTGTTTAAACTTTGGTTCCCCAGGTGCAGTACCGTCTTTACCATAAGGGCACACGGAGCCCGTGCCCAGGGCCCCCATCCTCGGGGGCCCCGAAGGACAGACGGTAACAGAATATTAGATTAGCCACAATAAATAGATCATAGTAGAAAAATGTTACTGCAATTTGCTTTCTTTACTTTCCAAAAGGGCCCCAGCATAGTTTAAGACGGCCCTGCCCAGGTTGCAGCTATTTTTCTTAAGTTATCGTGGAATATTTACTCACCAGGCGTCAACACAGTAATAGCAGCCTGCACAGCATTCCTCACTAGGTTGTCGAGCGCGAACATCCAATGAGGCTTGATGCTATGACTCCTCAACACCCCGTTCACTGCCTCTTGGAACATGTACGTAGCTGCATTCAGCTCGTTAATGGCGTTCGAGTCAAAATCCAAATCTTCTTTGAGGCTCGTTATGGCTTGCTCGATGACGCTTCTGTTCTGGTCCATTATGTAGTTTTTTAACGCGCAGCGAAGGGTTTCCAAATGATTCTGTCATTACAACAAATGCGTATGTTAGAAAATTCAATCTAACCTTATCTATTCTCAATCTGTAACCATTATAAATCTTACCCTATATGATAAAATTAGGTAAAAGGAAACAAGTTCATTAGTTCTCAAGCATTTTTTTAACTTATTTATATATTTTTGTAAATTGTACAGATCTTTATGATACCAAATTATTAAGAACCAGTCAGTGCTACAAAGCTTCAACTTCATGTTTCCCGACGTTAGCACCATACGTTCCTGTTTTAGTACTTATACAGTCTCAATAGCGAGCAACCAGCAGAGCTTTTTGCAACAATTGCAACCAAAATCGAGGGTCCAAGGGATTTGAACAGTGTGCACTGAGGCCACGAGCTGGTCACCGCCGCTCCACACACTTAATTATGCTCAAGATGTATATTGTGTGCGAATTAAAATACCCAGATATCTTACCATTGTAAGCACTGTGTTGCCAAAATCTTGCTGAATACTGTGCATCCATTTGGAGCAGATTTGTTCACTGTCCTGCTCTAGCACCCGCGACAGTGTGAGACGGCGCTGCGAATCCTTCTTCAGTAGATAGAAACCGTCGTGTTCCACGTCTATGGAGGAGCGCTGAACGGTGGTCATGTCCACCTGTCAGAAATACATGTGTTCTGTATTAAACGTTTTGTGTTTTAAATTGGTATTCCACCTGTCCAATGTCACTGCGTCTCACTCTTTCACTAAGCAAAATGTGGAATACAAAACACATTGAATAAAGAAACATATCCAATTATGTATTTCGGTGAAAATTTTAACAAACGTTTGCGTTTGTGTATCAAAGCGAAAGGAGGCTATTTTGAAGACAATTAATTTTTGTAACTTATTTTGTACATATGTAAAATAATTAGAAAAAACGTTATCAACGTATTTTTGGGCCACCCTGTAGCATTAAAAGAGAGAATGTTTACCTCGGGTGAGAGCAAGCCGCCTGAAGAACTCCGCCGGTTGAGCAGACTGTCGCTCGTGTCCATCTCATCCGTGGACGGTGTATTCGGCATCGTACTGAAAAATAAACGGCCAACTAAAATCAGATTCATTCGCACATAGCATTAACTTATAATGGCACAATTGTGGCGATTCACAAACAATATATGTGACGTTATCTTTGAAAAGGGACCTTATTGTCTATGGCGCTTACGCCATTATTAACGATGCTCCGATATAAATACGATGCCCCGCGACGCTGTTCGACGTAAGCGCCATCGACAATAAGATCCCTTTCCATAGATAATGCCCCATATTTACGTCACTACGCTTTCATTATTCGAACATTTTTTAATTATATTTATTACAAACTAATAATCCAAGAATAATAGTTCAAAATCAATTATAAATGTAATTTCGTTTAAGTATTAGTCGGAAGATATGTAAAAAAGCGTTACTCTAAGACAGATTTTCAGCGTAAGGAAGGAATATATAGAATAGAAAAATTATAGTTAAGCATATTACATATATATAATCTAAAGTGATATAATTTATGTGCAGTGAAAGGAAGGTAAAGAAAGAGTGACCTTGGCGATGTGTCAATAATTAGTGCAAGGAAATGCAACCGTGAGGTGTGAGTAAATAAAATATTGATTAAAATTTCATAGAAGCTTTCTGCCATGTACAGGAAAGTTCGTCGTCATTTTAACTTCGAAAATACGTTACATTCGAATGGTGTGTCTGTGTCTCAAAGTCATAACCGCATGCAGTTTTTCAAACATGTTTTAAATTAATTTGATTTGAGTTGGACTGAAGTTCTATGAAAAAAAATATCAAAATTAAACCGGAAACTTCGAACAGTGGTCTGAGTGTGTGATTTATGTAATTCATACAGAAATAACAATTTTTTACATTTTTATTCGCGAGATCACTTGAGAATGTTGAGAAATTATTGACCGCTAGAAACGTCCTAATATATATTAATTTTATTTTTATTTACGCGTAATCATAATCGTGAAATATGTGTTCTTTTTGACCGTTACTCGACTACTAAAGCAAAGATCAATTCATTAATACATATTTAAATGTTTTGTGGTTTTTACTGTTCATAATATAAATAAAGTTAAGGTCTGTGTTACTTCAAACCACGCGTTCAAACCACTGTTTCAAGTAAACAACGTATGGTTACCTGCTATTGGACAAGTCCGGCGGGTATATCAGTATCGGTGAGAGCATCGACGATGCCGTCCTAGTGATGGTCGGGTTAGACCGGATCGTTTTCACCCTTGACGCCAAACAAACACAGGCTTAGGTGCAAAGCAATCGACAAATGTTAAATACGAGTGGTCTACTTATACGTGAACATGGTTAAATTCAGAAGTTTTGTTTCCATTGTGTTTGGAGGGTTTTTATATGTTTAAATACAAATTAACGTCAATTACAAATGTAACTGTTAAATCATAATCATTATTCCACTTTTTGATTATTATTAGGAACAGGTGTTAATAAAACCCATTTAACATTATGTTAAAAATCTTCTCTACATGTTTAGTTCTTATCTAAACGGAAATAATTATTTGAAGCCATTCTGCACTTATGTATAGTACTTACAGTGAATCGAGTAGAACAAGATAAGTGGACAAAAACCCCAATATAAACCGACATTTAGAAAATGTCACTTGTGACCCGAACTTAAATTTTCATATATTCTAGCCACATTTGGCAGTTCGACCCATACTGTGTCGTATTATCCTATATATACAGGGTGATTCATGAGACGTGAGCAGGACTAATCCTGCACACTCAGTAACTGATAATTAATCGATCACCGTCGTATTTAGGTCAAACAACGACACTTTTTCCTATTTTTAACTTTTTGGTGAGGGCAAATTTAACTGTCTACAATCATGGTTACCCTACAAGACCTAATTAATAAACATAAAACCTCTTTAACCGTAATGACAGCATTTTGATTACGAAGAAAATAAACTGTCAAACTTGAGTGAGATACGAGTTTTCAAAAGTAACCAGACCGTGATGACAGTGATGACATTCAATTTGACACAGAATATCGGTAGTTTAGTATTCTAATTTTAGGGTGACCATGCATGTCGTAAATAAATTTATTAATTTTTTTTTCAACACGAGTAGAAAATTAACGTTAATCTCACTAATACTGATACGAAACAGTTGCTTATAATTTACAAAATGCGCAGTCTTAGTCCTGCTCACGTCTCCTGAATCAACCTGTATATGTATTAATCTATTAATCTTTATTAATTTCTCGTATGCATAAAAGAGTGTCTGTGAATTAGGTATTGTATTTTAACTTATGGTTCGAAAAATACAAACGTGAATTCATGTCCCAGCGTATTATTTATAATATCAAAAGAAACATACTATATGCTGAGATGCGTTAAAAAAATGTGTGGATACTTCATGTTTCAAAAAATTGTTTTTGCACAAATGATATATAAAGTACAAAAGACACATGCTGCGCCTTGTAGTTGCGACTTTAGCATACGGTTTCTAAAATACATTTTGAGACTATTCCTTGATATGCCATGTTAAAAACAAAAAAAAACAATGTTTAATTTTCATATCCTACTCGATTCACTATCTTAAAATTTAGCTGTAAATTCACTAGGGGACCAATATCCTACGATTCATGTCTGTACAATCGACGTTAGTAGAAATCGCGCACCTTCGTTTGACATTGGTAGCAATATCGCGCAACTCGCTACTTACCGACATGTTTCATGGGACGTTAGTGCTACTGTTCTAAGGCCATAATCACTATGTCAATAATTAGCAACACTAAACTTCTCAATTTCCCATCAAATCGTTTGCACCTGTATTTATATAACGGGTGATCAATATTGGTGGAAAGGATACACGACGATGCCAATAAACGATAAAACTGAACATTGGCGACCCACGATAAGCCCTTTCACCAAACAGCATGATTGTGAAGGAAACGTCACACATGCAGAACGCAACATACGAAAATAAAATAAATTTTGAAAAATAGTTACTTATTAAGTCATGCAGAAATCCCTGCATTAATTTAAATTAATTAATTAATTTTATAAATCCATGCATCTATGAATTTGGTGTAACTAATGTACTAGGCTCGCATGAATATTAGCTTACTCGATCTCTGGTGAACTGGGCAGGTTGCCGGGCAGACAGGGTTCGGATATCTTTTTCTGTGGTGGCCGGATTTTGTCGGCAGGAACGGAGACGCTTCTGCTATAGTCTACATTACTGCCTAGGCGACTAGATGTTTTCTTTTTCCTGTAAACAAAAACAGTTGTTGCAGTAGTATCTTCACTGTGATATTTAGATACACGTAGTACCTGGCCCGTTGATGGAAGATATACTTACTCGCATAAGAATGGATCTTCCAGTAGTTCAGCTGCCGTGGCGCGATCGTCGGGGTCCGGTATGAAACACCGCTTTATGAAGCTCTTGGCTCTAGGAGACAACTCGCTGGGGATTTCTGGGTGCACTTTGTAATATCCCACCTGAAACAGAAAAGATTATTAGTTTAAATTAGGTAAAATTGTATAACAAAATATTATTGTAGATATACATTATGCTGACTGTTGATTGAATAAAGGTGACGTTCCACGGGTAAAGGTACCTTATGGCGGTTGGCGCTTACGCTATTATTAACGCCGCTCCAAAATTATTGGGGCGCTATGCGACGTAAGCGCCAGCCGCCATAAGGTACCTTTTGCCGTGGAACGTCACAAAGAATGTGAGCAAACAGATAAGTGAAAATGAAAATAAATTTCCATAAGATCACTAATAGAAATGCTGATTTCTGAGTAAATGTTTACAAGGTAAGGTACCTTAAAAACCGCTGCTTGTGGTGATCCCAGTTCAATGAAAGGTGGATTTCCTGTAGCCATCTCTACAACCGTACATCCAAGGGACCAGATGTCCGCCTATAAATCAAACAACATTAATAAACTTGTGGTTTTTTTTTACATTTGTGGCATTTCTAGTACCCTAACCCACGTTGGTCTCTAAGAAGCTTTTGAAACTACTGATAGCAAAAAACGACAAAATTTACAATTTTATCGCTGACTGTATTTTGTTTTAATACCTACAGTGAAAATGCCAAAAATGTGTGAATCTCAATTGTCTTAAGTTTAAAAGTTAGGGAAGGTCTCATAAGACCGTTTTAGCATGGCAGCACGGGATCGTAGCTGCCCTCAGTGCCCTATTTAAAAAAGTATCCTGTATATAAGTGTGAGTACTCACCGGCGCTCCATACCCCCTCTGCCCCTTGTCTATGACCTCTGGCGCCATGTACTGCAGGGTGCCCGCGAAGGTCTCGGTGGACGGGCACAGGCCAGCCAGACGCTTGGACGTCCCGAAGTCCGATATCTTTACGACCCCGCTGTACGTGTTTACGAGGACATTGTCGCCTTTTATGTCGCGGTGAACTATTTTTTGATCGTGGAGGTATTTTAGACCTGAAAAATTTGTATTTCAGTAGTCGGTAATACGTATTTGGGTAAGGTTTTCTAGTTTTACAATGGGTCGATATTAAACTTTCGTGAGACATATTTTAAACTGTTTAGACGAGAACGGTTTCACTCACTTGTCAGCGCGCGCGCAACGAGCGACGAGGAGTGCGGCGCGATCAGTGCACGAGTTGCAGTCGCCGCGAGCACTCGAGCCTGAGGAAGGACCCCCGAAGAGCCCGAAATATGTCACCAATAGCGACTAAAAATTCAAGTGAAACCGTAGTCGTCTAAACAACATACAATGGGTTTTGACTAGCAGATCAGCTAAGTGGTTTGGTTACTGCTAGGTTGAATGCAGTGTGATGGCATGTAAATAGATAGGCTTAGATCTAGTAGAGCCATCTATATCAGGACCATCTGGTTATATTTCATATTTATTCATTTCGTAAATGCACGGATACATTACACGTCAAAACATTTTAAAGATAATATTAGCACTTATTATTAGTTAGCAGTGTTAGCAGTGGGTAGTACTAGTGGACTGGTTTTACTTGCTTAATTATAATGTTTCAGGTATAAATGGTTTAATTTACTTACCTTCTAAAATCTGCTTAGTGTAGTAGGCGATTGTGGCTTCGTTTTCCTTTAGAGGTCCCCATTTGGAACGGAGTAGGGCGGATAATGAGCCTCCTGGGACTTGCTCCATAAATATCTTAAAATAGTTGTCTTCTGATATCGATCCTAGGTACTGAAACAAAAAAAACATAAAATTAACGGAGATTAACAGGGATGTTGCGAATATTCGCATCCGCAACCGCGGAACTTCCGCATTATTTTCAAAATCGGCATCTGCATAGAATCTATGGAACGTCTTAGCGACGGCGTAAGTGGTTCTTCTCGGGGATCTCCTTGATGGCGATGCGCACCTGCGTGTTGAGGCCGTGCACCCCCTCGCCCCCTTGTTACCTGCACTATGTTCCGGTGGCGCAGCTGCGAGTGCAGCAGGATCTCCTCGTGCAGCGGCTGCACGTCGCCGAGGTTCTTCTCGGGGATCTCCTTGATGGCGATGCGCACCTGCGTGTTGAGGCCGTGCACCCCCTCGCCCCCTTGTTACCTGCACTATGTTCCGGTGGCGCAGCTGCGAGTGCAGCAGGATCTCCTCGTGCAGCGGCTGCACGTCGCCGAGGTTCTTCTCGGGGATCTCCTTGATGGCGATGCGCACCTGCGTGTTGAGGCCGTGCACCCCCTCGCCCCCTTGTTACCTGCACTATGTTCCGGTGGCGCAGCTGCGAGTGCAGCAGGACCTCCTCGTGCAGCGGCTGCACGTCGCCGAGGTTCTTCTCGGGGATCTCCTTGATGGCGATGCGCACCTGCATGTTGAGGCCGTGCACCCCCTCGCCCCCTTGTTACCTGCACTATGTTCCGGTGGCGCAGCTGCGAGTGCAGCAGGATCTCCTCGTGCAGCGGCTGCACGTCGCCGAGGTTCTTCTCGGGGATCTCCTTGATGGCGATGCGCACTTGCGTGTTGAGGTCGCGCGCCGCGTACACTACTCCGTACGTGCCTTTGCCGAGCACTACGCGCTTGTTGCAGTCGTCTAGTTCGTATTCAAACTGGAAGTAGGGTTTTAAGTCGTTAGAATATTAGCTGTATATAAACCTATTTAGAACATATAATTGGCAATAATAACTTAGTTCAAAGCCTAATTTGATCCGTGATCCGACACATTGATCCGTGCACACATCAGAAATAGTCGTCGTATTTGTTTGCTACCACTGCCATCAATAAGGGTTTCGCTTATGCCATTTTGGCTACGGAACCTTAAAAATGGCTAGCGGCTACCTTTAAAAAAGTTTGTTCTACTGATTTGATAAAGACATTATATATGTTATAGTGCTCGACCATATACATACAGTGCACCGACCGGAGGTAAGAAGATATGTGAAGCGAAGTAAGGATATTCTTCAATGGTTGACATAGAAATAACAAATCGAAACTAATAGATCATGACAAAAAATGGCTCTTCTAATAAAAAAACGGCGCCAAATGATAGACAAACTATGTCCGGGCACTTACTTTCAACTGATCTTGCATCACAGTGGTGTCCAAATCCGTGACCTTCTCGTGATCAGCCGTCAGGTCCCCCAACAGATCGTGCAGCCGTTGTCTGCAGGCTTCTGAAGGTAGGAATATTTGGAAGTCGTCAGAGTTCTCGCTCACGTACAGAAAGAGGCAGCGCTCGTCGCGTTTGTACAAACTGAAAAGAGATAGATAAATTACTATGAATACCGGGCGAGCCACGGGCGAGTAAGTCGCCGAAAAAGAGGCGGATTGTCAATCTAAATGGGCTGGATGAACTACACTGGCAATGCCATCATTAAAAAAAAGTTAGGTTCATTAAAATACCGTAAAACGCCGCCACTTACAAAATAAGGAGCATACGTGGCTGGATTGGGTAGGCACTCTTATCGAGTGTCGAAAATTAAACTTTGTGTCAGTAGGTTTCAAGAACGGCGTACCATCGCCCACATTGTTAACTGTCCATCGCTGGACCTTATGCCTTTGGTAATAAGGTCCACCGATGCCCAGTTAAGAGTGTTGATGTTTGTACATGTTCGTTCTACACAATGTGCATTGGGCATTACACTCTGCTACTTGACGGGAAAAACCTTCTTCGTTGATTTCAAAGAG
This sequence comes from Cydia fagiglandana, assembly GCF_963556715.1. Classification (NCBI taxonomy): domain Eukaryota; kingdom Metazoa; phylum Arthropoda; class Insecta; order Lepidoptera; family Tortricidae; genus Cydia; species Cydia fagiglandana. The sequence continues at coordinate 12,938,455 of NC_085932.1, forward strand.
AAATCTCTTCGCTACGATTGACCAGTTACCAGGGAACCATAACTCACCTGTAGCTTCTAATCATGTCAGAAGTGAAGAGCCACCGGTGGACTTGCCTACACTGCCCACGTATAGAGCTCAGACAGAGGTTGAGTATTTCTACGGACTTCTGCTCCGCTCCCATGTTCACGTTCAAGTAAGAAGGCATGAACTCTTTTGTGGTCTCCAAAATAAGAACCTAAAATATGAAGTAAAGTAATGCAGTCAATTTTTTTATAAAAACTAAGTATATGTTGTATGAATATATGTAACATTGTGACTAATAATTGGTCAAGTCAGATAAACTCACAGGAAACCTGATGGTATTATCACAGCTGCCGGTATTAGTTGCTTCAAAAAAATACTCCATCCAAAATGAAAATACTTGCTGTTCAGGTGAAGATTCTTCACTCTTTTTCCTGAACCTGGAATCCAAAAAGTAAATTCAACATTTATTTGCTTCTATGACAATACTATGGTGTATGTATTAACAGTAATATGTGTCACCTTACATTGTAAATTTGATAGAACCCCTTTTCAAGACCTGATTACATACAAATACATAAATAACATCCCTCGTTTAATAGGTACAGACTCTTACCTTAGTTACATCTTATTTACATTGCGGACCATTGAGGAAATCTACTCAGCAGACCGATCAAATAACGCAATGTAATGAACGCAATGTGATGAAACTCGCACGCAGGTTCTCGCACCATCTAAATGAGCCCTTACTTTAGTTTTAGACGGATAGATTGTGAAATATACCTGTCAATAAGTTCGATATTCCCTATCGTGCTCTTCAGATACCAGTTAGGCGGCTTGAGTTTGAACATGCACTCGGCCGCTTGTATAGCCTTCACGTAGTCCTGCGCTAGCACTGAGATCTCGAAGAACGTGGCCACGTCCCAGTAGTCTTTGAGCGATGAGAGGCTGCCTTTCTTGCCTATTAGATGGTTTAGCATCATACCTAAAAATTAGAGAGAAAAACATAGTATGTATGTATGTATGTAAACACTTTATTGTACATAAGACAGGTTAAGATACAATTAAAAGAAAGTATACAATGTACAAAGGCGAACTAAAAGGGATCTCTTCCAGTCAACCTTTGAGAAATTTAGATTAGACGAATGAAAATGACAGACAAACGAACACATGTACCTACAGAAAAGTAAAATATGGTTCAATTATTACCCAAGTAAATAATTAAAACCTTTAGCCTACATAACAAGAACGTCACGGAATGAGCCGTATGACGCATTCTGCGACGCTGATTTTGCAGATATATTGGTTCTGCTAGGCTTAATTTAATATAGAAAAAAAAACAGAAATGTAAAAGGCAAGTAAGGCCAGCAAAGCTCATAAATGAATTTTGGTTTCTTGACAAATTTCATTTGATTCTATTGATACTCCTGAATTAAAAGCAAAATAAATAAAAATGTATACGTTCTTACCAATATGTTGTAACTCCTGTGAATTCTTAAAGTCATTGCCAGCAATGACGAGCAATGTTGCAAGATTTATGCCTGCATATTCGTTTGGTTGAACTTCAAATCCTTGTCTGTACCTAAAGGAAAAAAAATAAATATACAAAACTGTTTTTTAACAGATCCTTAAGCGGAAATTGAGGGTCTCCACTGTCCTCTTACATTGCATAAAGAGGAACCATATAAAAGATCTGCCACACCGCTGCTCAAAAGACGCACCGTTTACGTAGTAAAATTAATGATAACTCGTAACGCAGAGGGCCTACCGCGAACCACGTTCGAGATGTTGCCTCCCTGTCACACTTACGGACGAATTTACAAGTGCAACAGAGAGGCAACACGTTGAATGTGGTTCGCGGTAGACCCTCAGACGATATTTCAGTGCGTATATACTGCGTCAAGTTCCGGTGTGGTCGAGTTTTGGCGCTACTTACCAATGTATAGCATTATTCAAGCTCTCCATATCCGTGTGTTGAGATTCTACAAACTTGTCCTTATAAATACGGCCACACAAACACAGCATGTCGGGGAAACGGTTCTCTTTCTTCTCCAAAGCTTTCACGCACACCTTTAGAGCGTTTTCTCTGTCACCTTCCTTATTCCTCCTGGAAAAAAAATATTGAGGCTAAGACACATTTACATTTAGGTAAGTATAACCAATTTTTTAAAGTACTTACATTACAATCTCCCTACTAACTTCTTGAGAACATTGGCTTGCACGGCAGCTGTTAGCAAGTTTGACCGGTTATCAACCAAGAAACTTAAAAACCCAAATTTGTATCTCCATCTCAATCGCTTTTTCAACGTTCAAGATATAAAGATATTTTCGGATTTGACGATAGCCCTGTCTGGCTCAGGCAGCAGATCGATTTAGTAGATTTTACTAGACGATGTAATTATGATTTGTGGCATGCTTCCAAGCATTGGCTCCTTTGTCATTCATTTTCTAGCGCATGACGACAAAAATTACATCAAACTGCCTTAGTATCGTGAATATTCATGACATTTGACACAATTGCTAAGACTAATTCAAACGTTTAAGATATCTTGGCATAGTCGTATCATGTTACTTTGAACGGAACTAGAACATGCTCATAATAACGTAAAATATGTGTTCAACTAGATCCCATTTATAGAACCACCCACGCATCAATTAAAATACTAATGCAGTTACATGTTATTATGGTAATAGGTGTGGCGAGCCCATTCCGCGAATAAACAGATCAATTAGAAATATAAAAATAAAAGATAATGGTTTAAAAAGCCGCACATGTTAAATGGTACCTATTTGGTAGCAATGTACAAAATGACGCAATGTTTTTAAATTACGCTCAATACGGTGTGACTATTAGATATTTATTTTTAAACATAGGTTAGCAGTAGGATAGGATTACTAGGCACGCTTGCGCGTTCCTATATATCCCTAGAAACGGATCTAGGGATATTATTGTCGCTGTATTGTTATAGTACCATCGAAAACAATAACTTGAACTTACTACCAATAACTCACCTATTCATAGCAAACGCATACAAGAACCGTATAACCGGCATGTTAATATAGTTCTTCCTATTCATGACGGTCTTGAGATCGTCCACGACCTGCACTATAGCGTCATAGTCCTGCGTCTCCCTGTAGGATATGAGCATGTTGAGCACGGTGTCACCGGAGAGCACGGCCGGGTCGTCCAGCCGCCGCCGCATGGCGTGAAGCACGTTTGCCAGCTCGGCGCCGCTGTATAGCTCGCGGGCTTTGCGCAGGTCTGAGAGGAATTTCTCTTGGAGGTGAGCTCTGAAAAAAATTGATTATTGGATCTTCAGAACACACAAGTGTGTGTGGCGTTAAAATTACCGGTACATATCTTTTATGAGGTATCATTCTATAGCGTGAATGAACTATGGGGGGCAGCATAGTAGCCGTCAGTTTATGCTTCTGATGTAGCCCACAAGATGGCAGAACCTTACTGCGCACAAGAAAACGTACGAGAACGGTAGACGGTTTGGCAATGAATATATTTATGTTTCTGATTCAGGCCACAAGATGGCAGACCCTCGAACGCGCACGGTCCGTATAGGGTGACAGCAGTTAAGGCCATATGTTAACGGCAACCAGTTAAATCTATATTAAATCCTCAAAAAGAACTAAGGCCAAGAGAACGTGTAGTCTATGACAAGTCTTGGCGTCAAGTCTCCAATATCCCCTTTACAAACTTTGTCAGGACCGGTTTTGTCGCCATACACGTAAATGCGTTAGTTAGCTTGCCAGTTGACAAGCCTCCTAAGCCCCAGGGTAATACTTCTTCATTTCGATTACTTAAATTAAAATGTTTCCTTAATTTTCAAACAAATAAAAATTAACTCTATTCCCCGCACTATAGGTTCAAATTTCAGTGGCAAATTTTGAGTTTTTCTTTTTTCCTGGGCCTTAGGAGGTTATAATATTGCTCGATATACCTAATAAATTATTATGAAACCTACTTGGTCTGTACTTCGACATCCTGCAGTATATTCCTAAGCCGCAGCGTCAGATGCTGTTTGGGATCGGCAGCCTCCTCCCCCTTGAACTTGGTGGCGGCGGGATTGGTCGTCACGCAGGTGCCAGCGTCGGTCAGCTTGTATGACACAAACAGGAAGTTAGGCAACGATGCCTGGAAGGAAAAACCAAATTTTTTTTTATAATGACAATCGTCTTTAGACATTTCTGCCAGCGCACGTCAATATCAACTGGAAAAAATACGAAGAAGTATGATTCAATGACCATAAGCGAACTCAGATCTGGGCTGAAAAAACAATGATTAATGTTATTGATTAAAACCACATTATTGTGCTGTGTATTGACGCTTTAAGTTGCGGTGGATAGAAGAACTTTGTACGTCAATATCATTGTTACATTGTATGCAGATTTAGTGCATAATTGTTTTCCATCGTATATTCACGGAAACGTACTAAAACTTGTACTTACGAACGGTCTTGCTATTTCAGTCAGGTTCGGTACAAAAAGTACTGAGGTTGACTGAAGTAGCATGACAAATACGAATGTTTCCATCGTATGAAAACAATTACGCACTACATTTGTAGGTACAGTCAAAGAATTTATTTCTACCCATTTTGTACTTTGTCACAGTGACATTAGTATGAGGCATCTAGCGCTTTTCATTTTGATTGTCCCTGTGACAAGATACGAAATGGGTCGGAAATTAATTTTTGTGTGTGTACATATATTCTAGTAGTAGTAGTAAAATACTTTATTGTACAAAAAGAAACATAAAACATGAAAGAACACACATCATTAGTACAAATAAATAAATATTCTTTTTAGAGTTAGAGTTAATTTTCTGCGAGCATTTTATCTCGTCACGTAAACCACGGCCTTACAACTGACTAATAGTTAGACCCTTATCAAATTAGGTTACATGGCAGAGCGAGCGCGAAGCGTCTCCGTTTCAACTTGGACAAAAATACTTTCATGTCTGTGCGGCTATTGTTCTCTTCTACAGGTCGCATTTCTTAACCGATCCATATAATTAAATTAAAATTATAACGAAGCCATAGTTGAGCGCAAGCTCTACAGCTCACATTTATGTTAAAAGTTATTATTCTTGCACATACATATTCTAATTAAGTATTGTAATTAGAGTAATTTTGCCTTGCATGGTGTGTTCTTCGAAACGACTATCAACTATTTTATATTTTGCATATTGTTTCTTAATCATACTTATCTTATTCTGATAGAGTGATAAGTGTGATAAACAACGCACCAGCAGACTACGGAGTGTTTACGTTTAGTCTAAATAAGGCCGTGAGGAAAAATCAGACTATTTATAAAATATTATCAGAGATGGGACAAATTGGCGTCATTGCTCGCAAATGTGGACATGACTCCAAAATTGATTAAATAATTAATCATTTAATTAATTTTTTACCTGAGGTTTAATTTTGATTCCTAATCAATAAATGACACAAAGATTTCATATAATGTAAATTTATTTAAAGAAAATAATTTGTATGTTTTCCAAGTTTTTTCTAGGTACTTACTTTTTTATATCAAAAATTTATTTAAGCGCTATTTATTGACTAGGCAACAAAATTAAATCTCAGGTAAAAAAATAATTAAATGATTAATTATTTAATCAAATTTGGAGTCATGTCCACATTATTGCGAGCAATGACGCCAATCTGTCCGATCTCTGAATATTATAGACAAATTTTAGAGATAAGAAAAAACTACACAAATTATGATCACAGTTAAGATTATGCAGAAGACCTTACATTCGGCCGGAAATCGAACTCGATAAAAAACCGAAGATGATCTTATCACGGAAACAGATAATCTAAACTAACCAATGAAAACTGACAATGTCATATTTATATTTTTAAGGTTCCGTAACTGAAAAGGTAAAATCGGAACCCTTATAGGATAATTTTATTTAAAAAACTACATATTAATATTTATCGTTACTTAGTTGTTTCTAGTTTCTTAATTTTCCTTAACAGAAACATGGTCCCTAAGGAACCAATTTTGCTATCTCCTAAGATTTCAAGTTCTCATAGCCCTATTTGGAATTTGGATAAAATAGAAACAACCTGTATGTGTATTTATCATGCAGCATATATAGGTTTCCATTTGGTGTAAATGAAAAGACAAATACCGAGATTAAGAAGTTTGGCTACCTACAGATTGGCGAGCTATTAATTCTACATTCTAATCTTACATTATTTAGCCTGCCAATTTTCTACACGACAATGTTATTAATGTGCCATGTAGTTCATACTTCTATAGTTCATAGTTCGGTTACAAACGAGTTTTTGCAGCATATAATCCTTCTCTTCAAATAGGTATCGAAACTAAAACGCACAATAGCCGTTTATATACCTACACTAATGGAGCACATATGCATGCATTGTAGCTATAATTCAATAAGCAAGGTAATAAAGGTGTCGTCGCATGATTGCGCTCATAGGGCAATTGATAAATTGAGAGTAATAGCTATTGAGATATCTCCAAGGACGGATCTTGTATGGCATGTGCTAGCATAGATCTACAGGTCTATTCTTGAACGAGCTCTTTGAAGTATTGAGATTGTACCGAAATGCTTTACGCTCTAGGTCTAAAGCACATAGCTAAATGCGTAACAGTACATCGTATTTACGGCGAGATTAGTTTTAAAACAACTTGCTGCTGCTAATTTGAAGCAAATTTAAGTATTGCATACCATTTTGCATGTATGCCTTTTGGAGGCCTTTGCCTACAAAAGGCATACAGATATAAATTTAGATTAGATCTAGACACGCGGCAGCGTGTCAAGCCAAGTTCAAGCAAAGGAACTGGCTAGCCAGCGCCGAGTGTAATATTACACGAACCACTTGGTGCCACTTTTGACCCTTCTATAACTCAAAACATCTTTGACGTAAACACATAAAACTACGTGTGTTTAATTATATCCATAAGGATATCTAGAAGCCCAAATTTCATGAAGCTAGCTCAAACGGTTATAAAGGTATGAAGGTCAAAAAGTCGTAAATTTTAAGACTGACTTATGACTTATAGTACCTAAACCTAACCTACTTCCAGATGACCTAGAAGGATGAAATTTGGAATCCAGCTTGGTTATTGTGTGTAACCGTAGGAAAAAATCTAAAAATAAAATAAAGTTAAAAAATAGGGGGGGTCCCCATACAAAAAAAACATTTTTTATTGGGACTGACATATAAGTACCTAAACCTAACCTACTTCCAGATTACCTAGAAGGATGAAATTTGGAATCCAGCTCGGTTATTGTGTGTAACCGTAGGAAAAAATCTAAAAATAAAATAAAGTTTAAAAATAGGGGGGGTCCCCATACAAAAAAAACATTTTTTATTGGGACTGACATATAAGTACCTAAACCTAACCTACTTCCAGATGACCTAGAAGGATGAAATTTGGAATCCAGCTCGGTTATTGTGTGTAAGCGTAGGAAAAAATCTAAAAATAAAAAAAAATTAAAAAATAGGGGGGGTCCCCATACAAAAAAATATTTTTTTATTGTAGCGTTGGAACCGTTACAAGCAGATATTTGAAACTACCTCAATATATGTATTATTATATTTGCTATATTAAAATAAAGTTTAGTCAAAAAATAAGTGGTGTCCCCATACAAAAAACTTGTAATACGCTCTAAACAATCGGCCAACGGTGTGTCGTCGGCGGCGCGCGGCACCACATAATTATACAAAGAACAGAAGTAAAAACCATACAGCGGAAACACAAGAAAAAACATTAAATCTCAATACCTGCCTAGTTTTCTTTACAAAAAGTATTGATATCCCACCAAAAACATAAATGTAAAAAAGGAGAGCCAAGTTCAATACAAAAATTATGCTTGGCTGTGGGGCTCGCCGCAAAAAGAATGGAGATCTAAATGAGTGCCACTGCCAAGTTCTATGCAAAATCCAAATATGTATTTATAGGAACATAATAACATTATAAACAAGTATTAAACTCTATTTCTTTGCTTTATTGGATACCTATAACAATTGCTGTTATTTAAAAAAATGTGAGATCTTAAAGTAGGTTAGATTTGGCTTGGCCAGATTTTATCAGAATTACAATATATATAAAATGATTGATGTAATGAAAACTGGCCAAGTCAAATCTAACCTACTTTAAGATCTCACATTTTTTTAAATAACAGCAATTGTTATAGGTATCCAATAAAGCAAAGAAATAGAGTTTAATACTTGTTTATAATATTATTATGTTCCTATAAATACATATTTGGATTTTGCATAGAACTTGGCAGTGGCACTCATTTAGATCTCCATTCTTTTTGCGGCGAGCCCCACAGCCAAGCATAATTTTTGTATTGAACTTGGCTCTCCTTTTTTACATTTATGTTTTTGGTGGGATATATATATATGTTAACAACAAAATGAAATGTACTACAAAATACTTATCTGAAATAAAGGCTATTTCATTCATTCATTCATACCATTTTGCATAGTATGTTTGTATCATTTTACTTATACCGTTAGAAATTTATATCGATTAATAATTGCAAAAAGTAGGTACGCCAAGCTGAACTATGAATTTTAAAACACCTTAATTTTTTTTCAATTTTAAGTCATGACGAGATATATATGTATAATATAGGTAGGTACAATTGGTATTCTTTTTCTCCGGTAGTGTATGGTAGTGCCATTTGCTACCGTTCCACAACCCACCAGTAGAGCAGCAACAGATGTTGAAGAGGCTTTGCAATACATCTCCCCTTAAAGAGTTATCGCCCGGTAAGAAATAATATGATAGAGACCGTCTGAGCTAACTTTGCACCAATTTGCACAGAACATTAGTTCAGTGTAAACATTATATTTTCATATAAAATTTGACATTAATGATGACATTTCCTCACTTTGTCATTGCAAATGCCTTACAGTATGTTTTATAAATAAAATTATGTTATATTATAAAAAAAACCCATTATTAATTAAAACATATGAGTCATTCATTAATGCTTGTCTCTTCGTTCTTGGAATCTGCTTCATACATTTTAATTTATTCAGGAAAATAATAGTGAGTAATATTTACATGCCTGTTGATTTTTTAATTTATGACTTATTTATAATATACTTAGCAATATAGTAAGCAACACAATTTAAAAACAAAAGTTGCTATACCTAATTACTTAGTTATGTTTAGTTTTCATTATAAATAATAATAATAAAATAAAAATAAAAATAAAAAGCCTTTTATTTCCTTTTGTTATACATAAGTTTGTTAATATATTTTTGTTGATTTAATTTGTAGGAACCCGTTAGGTGAAGGCCTCTTCCAAAGATATCCATTTTTCACGGTCTTGTGCTATTCTTTTCCAATTTGGACCAGCAATTCTTTTCATGTCTTCCTCCCAGTGCATGTTTGGTTTGCCTTTTTGGCGCTTACCGTCTGGGCCTTTCCAGTTCGTGACTATGGCTGTCCATCTGTGGTCTTTAAGGCGAGCCACATGTCCAGCCCATCTCCATTTTAGCTTTCTAGCGTGTTCTAGAGCATCTATTGCTTTTATTGTTGCTTTTATTTTACTATGTCTTATCTTTTGTATCTTTTTTATGTTCAACATGCTTCGTTCCATTCCCCTCTGGCAAGTAATAATTTTATTTTTTATTTTTTCTGTGAACTTCCATGTCTGGCAAGCATATGTTAAGCTGGGGATGAGGCAGGTGTCCATAGCCTTCTTTTTAAGAGTTATTGGCATGCTACTTTTAAATATTTCTTTATAAGACCAATATTTGTTCCATGTATTTTTGATTCTTCTGTGAACTTCTAGTTCATTGTTCTTGTTGTTGAAACCAATCTGCTTTCCTAAGTATATATAGCTTTCAACATAGTCTAATGGTTTGTTGTCTACAATGATATCTATTTGTTTTGAGTTGGTCATGGTTTTTGTTTTATTTATATTCATCTCCAGTCCTACTTGTTTGCTTGCATTTTGGAGACCATCTATCATTAGTTTTCATTGGCACATTAATAACCAGAGTTCGGAAAATTTATCACAAAAATAAATATTGTATGGACATGACACAATTTTTTTAATAATTTTGAACTGCAATTTTTGAATTGAGTTGATTTTTTTATAAAGATACTGTGTACATAATATGAGTTTAATAAATTTTGTCCTATTTTGAGATATAAATGATTTTTTATGGTTTTGCGATGATTTGTCCGATCACTGTTAATAACATACCTTAAGCCGCAACGTGGAGTCGGGATCTACATCATTATACAGCAGCACATTCTCCTTCATGTCGAAGCTCTCCCGAACCCCCAGGTGGTAGAGCAGGGAGCTCTGCTGCACCTGCATACTGAGGTCCACCAGCGCCACATCAGCATTGTAGAATGTATCCAGGACACTTGTTTCTCCGAAATCAAGTTTTTCAAACTGGAAACAATGAAACTGGTATTGTCGACAAGCATACAGAAAAAGTTAAGGGCCACTTGAACCACTAAACCGGGGTTAACCGGCTAAACCTGGAGTTAATATGGCTACCATTACAATTTGACAATCGTCAACGGTGTAATCGGTTAATCCCAGGTTAGTGGGATGGTGCTAGTGGTCCTAAATGTTTATATTGTAATGAGTAAGTACTTGGCAAAGGCTTTGCTTTGAGCTAAAATTGAACAAAATAAAACAAAAGCAACTCTGTTTTATTTAACGATTCGAATTTCTTTGGTAGTATTTTATACAGTCAATGTCAAAGATATCTTTATACTTTTGCACCTTATTTTGGTGCAATAAGATGCAAAAGTGTAAACATATCTTTGACATCGACTGACCTAGTATTAAGACTGAACTCCAAGAGAAATTGGTTGAAAATTAACTTGAATATCTTCGTTCAGGGGCCTATTGCATAATAAAATACAAGCCAATACTATCAGTGATTTTTTATGTAAAATCTTGTACTTAATTATGCAATCCGGCCCAGGTGTATATATTTGAAAGTTGTAGCTCGACATCAAAATATTTTTATAACCAGAGGAAAACACCAAACAGAACATTGGAATTCTACTAATAGTATTGAACTTAAGAATGATGGTAGTACTGGACTAATATTCAAATGGTTATACAATATCATTAGTTTGAGCTTTATAAAACCTTAAGGGTAAAATTGTTTACAAACATGTAAAAAAAACTGAACTTTTGAGTACCAGCAGAAGCTACTTACGTGGATATGATGTAGGTTTCCATTTACGAGATCAGCAGCCAACCTGACTTCTTCCAAAGCTCGCTTTCTATGACCTAGGTTGGTGCTTTGTGTAATATCCAAAACACACGCGATATCCATCCGGGGCCTCGCGTTAGCGCCCCCAGCCTGCACCGTAGCGTTAGATCCATCACTGCACACACTCTCGCATATACTTCGTACTTCACCTAAAACAATAACACAATAAAAACACCAACATAAAACTTCACGGAAACATTTGAACAAAGTTCACGACGTCGCACCAGTGTCCTCCTGAGCCGTGGAACTGCTTGCAGCGCCAAATGTTATCATTTTCTCATGTTTCCATCAACATTTGGACAGCTTTAATCATTCATTTCAGTCTTAATTTTCAACTCGAAATATTCTCAGCGTAAATTCCCAGCAAGTGGCTTTGGCTTGTTATTTAACACTAGTGATGTGCCACACGCAACGCTACACAACATTAGTTTACAATGCAACATAGCAATATTAGCCACATTTTGCCAACAATTAGGTTCATGTATATTAGTTTAATTAGGCTGGCCACAGACGTTCAGAATCCTGATCAGGAATCCGAATTGGGAGTACAGGGCTATAACCGCGAAAATCGAATTTCGCAAATTGCGGGGGTTTTTCTCTGTCACTCTAATTACTTACGCCTTCGTTGGAGTAAAAGAGCAAGATCCCCGCAATTTGCGAATTTCGGGTTTTGCGGTAGCCGCTCAGATTCGGAAACCTGAATGCTCTTTTTTCATACTAAATGTTCTGTATTTTTCCGAACGAGAAAAATAGCTGACGATCGTTCCAAACTTCCAAAGCACAGCCGCGCATTCGGCTGGCCGCAGACGTTTGGAATCTTGATCAGGAATCCGAACCGTTCGGATTCCGTACGGAATGACAGGTGCAAGTAAGACAATACTATGCATGTGTATAGCGACGTCCCGTTCACATCTGTCATTCAGTACGGAAACCGAATAGAGATTTGGTCCGTGTGCGGCGACTCAAACAAAATATACGTGGGCACTGCATTCCGGATGATGTCATTCGGTTTTTTTTTCGTTCTTATTTCGATTTTCAGGGCTTCGGTTATGTCATTAACAGTAGATTAGAAAAACTTTACTATACTCATTCTACTACTATAATAAGAAAAAGCAAATAACTATTTAATCGTGCTTATGGGCTATGGCTTATTGTATAGCAAAATAACTTCAAATAATGTGTGATTTTGAGGTCATTAAGGCTTGATACTATGTCAGGTGTAACGATATCAAAGTCTTTATCTGGTCGAGGATACGAATGTAATGAAAAGGGCAGCGCCGAAAGATATGTTCGGTGGTTTGCTCTTCCACAATACCGCATTCGCAAAATGGGGTATCTCCTAAAACTAAAGGTCTATGTACACAATGGGCCATCGCCGGCCATTCTGGCGGACGCACTTATGCGTTAGAGGGAGCAAGTGATATTGCTATCTCATTCTACCGCGTGGCTGCGTCCCTTGGACTGGCCAGCGATGGTCCATTGTGTACAGGGGCCTTTAGTTTTAGGAGATTAAACTAAAAAACTTTTTTTGGTCTTGTGTTACTCTTTTTATACTTACTTGTGTTTCAAATAATTACAGCAGCCATGCCCAATTATCAGGTTCTCACCCTATCAATACCTTTTTTATTTTTAGTCGTAGAATACGCACTGACACACATCACACATCTACAGTTTCCTATGGGAGAGAGTAGGTAGTCATTGACATTTATGCTGTAATAAAACTAATAAACAAGAATTAACAGGTATGTATTTACGCCCGCGCGTTCAAGTTCCAGGTTTTGATTTTTTTAATAGATACCTAACTACTACTAATGTTTAATATAAACACGTAAAAACTCGAGCTCACGGAAATCATCCTGAATATTGTCTTGTTTATGAAACATCGTTAATTCATTACGTAAAAATTCCAACATAAAATATTCAATATCAAGCTCTTGGACATCACTAACTTGCCCTTGAAAATATTTGAAGTTAGCGCCATCTAAAATAAACTATTTGTACTAAGCGCATGTCAAATAGCTAACTAATTGTCAAACTTCATTACATCAAGTCTTTGTAGATGTCTCTACCACATAAATGAATACAATGTATTTTGATTACATTGTATTGGTCTTTTCAATGCAATTTATGAATTAAAATAATATTTTAATTATTACCTTTCATATCTCCCTATAATTTCCAGTTGAAATAATTGTGAACGAGAGAATCACATTATTCACATTTCGTGGCTCGAGGCTTCCATGTACGTGCGAATCGACTGATCAATGAATTTTGGATTTTACGATGCCTAACAGCAGAGTGCAGACTAAACAACAAAAAAGTCGATGACGTAAATTCAAATTACATTCATACATAGGAAAACATTTACGTTTTATATTCAGTATTGACAGTTATACCGTCGATGTTGGTGGTGGATTCGATAAACTGCTTTTTCCTTGATAGGCGCAGTGTCCTCCGCAGTTTCGGGCGCCTTGCATGTACATCTTACCAGGCACTCATAACAATAAAGATATTCGATACTAAAATGGCGGGGACCAGGGAAATAATAATATAATTATATTATTTTATCAACCGACACGGACGAAGCTAGTTGGAATCAGACAGCATTGTTTTTTTTTCGAAAGGGCCACTTGCACCATCCCACCAACCCGGATTACCAGGTTAAACCTGGAGTTACCATGGTTACCAGTACAATTTGACCTCGGGTTTACGGTTTAACCGGTTAACCCCGGGACGCCCCGGGTTAGTGGGATGGTGCAAGTGGCGTAGTTCTAAGTGTTCTAAGTTCTAATAGATAGGTAGATAAGATACTCTCTATCGGCAACTATCGGTTCGTCCGAGTCCGTTTTCATCAAACAGCCGAGCCGTTACGTTATGATACTTATAATGAAACTAATCCTATCATTACGTGATCGAAATGAGACCCTATGCGCCATTCATGCGGTTGATTTTTTGTTACGATCATAATTCGCTACTAAATGGTTTTCGACACATTTGCTGCCTTTTGTACTAGGCTCGCATGAAATTCGAATGGTAGTCCAAACGACGCCATCAAACGCCGACAAAGAGAACTATTACAGTAATTCTGGCACGCCTTCGTTCGACTATTCACCACGAGATGTCGCTATGTTTAGTAACTATCAAGACGTATAGTGTAATTTAGATTGCGTCGACCAAAGTTATTATATTATATGATTTGAATTTCGCTCATATACTCGTAGATACTATAGTCAGACCGTAAAAAGTCTGCAGCGATTTTGGTAGCCCGCGCAGTGTAAGTGTCATTTTAAACGTCAAACTTCTATGAAATTATGACGTATACATAACACTTACACTACGTGGGCTATCAAATCCGCTGCTTTTATTGGTGCGACTATGATTTCAATTTCGTTCAATCTTCATAGTTTATTACTTTTACCACCGTTTAATTACCGCAGCTTATACTTCAAAAACACTCTAACTAGGGTTTATAACAAAATAGGTATTTTAAATACTACACCAACGCGAGGAAAATATTAGTTAACTGTAAAATATTACAAATTAACTTTATTCGATATTTAGCATTTAAAATCATCAATCAAAAGAAAACAAATAATAGTTTGAATAAAATTACTTTGCCACTCTTGTGGGTAAAATGCAACTTTCTCATGAGTTTTTAAAGAACAGAGAAAGCCTTTAAGTACGAGCTGGTGTGGTGAAAACTATATTATTGCTATATATATTATTTATGCAGCCTCTTTGGTCGTTTAGTTTTCATTTTGAAATAGGTAGTCTGAGAAATATAATTTTCACCACACCAGCTCGGAAAGGCTTACTTTGCACTTCAAACACTGATAGCAAAGTTGCATTTTATTCACATGTGAGGCAAAGTAATCAAATGCAAATTTTGAGTGGTTTTCTTATGTTTGCTGGTAGAATTAACTTTTAAATGATGATTTTGGATGATAAATATTTAAAAACATTCATTTGGATTTGATTTGGTTTGATTTTGTTTCATAGTTTACATTTAATATTTGCTTCGGGTTGGTGTGGTGAAAAATTTTGTGTTTCACTCGCACTCGGGGGCAAATTTTGTTTAACCCTCGTGCTTTAAAACGCTCGCAACGCTCAAGATTAAATTTTTCGAACCACGAGCTACGCTCGGGTTCAATTTTGGAATATTTTGCTTTCTCAGGTATCAATATTAGCACGAGCGGTTAAACAACAACTTTGCCCCCTTGTAAAACAAGTAACTGTCATTAGATAGGTTATAATAGTGGCAAATAATAGTACATTATTGTCGAGGCTCGGAAGTAGCTACTTGCAGGCTGAGGATTCGTTTTAAACGGACGACCTTGGGAGTCCGTTTAATTGAATCCGAAGCCAGCAAGTAGCCTTCCAGCCGAGTCATATATAGTGCTTTTCTCAAAAATGGTGCAAGAAACATAAATATCATAGAAACATTTTACAAAAGCAACGTTCTTACGTATATATTTTCACAGAGAAAAGCCCTTGCCGCCTTTTTATTTTTTTAATAAAAAAATAGAAGTGTATTTTTCTGCCGAAAATACGCCAACCTATTTGAGACAACTAAATAGTCGCGGTACTAATCATCTGTTTGGCTGTTTAATGGGCCTGTGCCTTCATTTGATATGGCCATTTGAACTTTTAAAAAGTTTGGAACTCGACAAATAATGGAATTTGTATGCAACATTGCAGTCCCAAAATCGAGACTGCAATGTTTTTAACTTTTTAAATTTTGACTGACCATAAACTCCGCGCTTCGCGACCTATTTTTTAGACGGCATAGTCGACTTTGCCGTCCATTTTTGAGAAAAAAAATATTGCGTACCTAGAAAATTTGAAATGTTTTGCTTTTTCTGCTATTAAATTGATTTGCCAGACTATGTATCACAGTTTTCTAGTAAAAAAAAAACATAAATGTAAAAATAGTAAATAAATATTTATTTATTGTTACATTACCGCCTTAAATTACATACTTATAATTATGAACATAAAGGTAAATATGTATTTAATGAAACAGTTGATTAAATAAATAAAATTATTATTGCTAACATAGACTAGGCATCTTCAAACATCCTATCTCCCTGGTACTTCACTTGCCGAGGATGATCTTGCGAGACGCGCCAAAGTTTTGTCCAGACTGCGTCGCGTGTTTATTAGTGCCAGCTTGCAGCCCGATCACAGTCTGTCCTGCCCTAACGACGTCTTCACTGAACTCGCGTTTGTTTTCTTCAGCAGGTTTGGGGCCGAGGAAAGGACCGCGCCATTCAGGGTGTTTATATGCCTGGAAAAACAATATCGGTGAATCCAAGGCTATGAAAATGTTACGCGAGCGAGCGTGATAGCAAAGTAGCTATTTTGGTCGATGGTGCTTTGGACCAAGTATAGTGAGAGTGAGTTATGGCCGTGTTCTAAATAATTATGAAGAAATTAAGATTCTGTTTAAATTCTCGGAATAGGATTTGAGGATAGAACATGGGATTGACTATAATAAATATAAAGGTCTATGTAGTGTGGTAATTTTGCAACTTCGAAACTTCCCAACGGCACATCAGCCGGTCTAGCCAAGGTGTCAATCGCTATCGCTACGACAAGGAAACGCTCTTTATCTCTCTCTCATTCTTCCATATTAGTGTGACAGTGACGACGTTTCGGTCACTACGAAGCGTAAGCGATTGGCATGTTGGCTACGCGGCTAGTACAGAACATGTACTAATCAGTACAAAGCAAAGTAGCGATGATGGTGTGTCTACTTATATGTATCAAGAGACCTAGCCTAGCCAAGATGCCAAGTGCCAAGCCTTTGCGCTACGACAACGAAACGCTCTCTGTCGCTCTATCACTATAACTTACATATTTGCGATAGAGAGACAGGTAGCGTTTACTTGTCGAAGCGCAAACGATTGGCATCTTGACTGGCACCCAGTGCTTATACGATTCATTACGTATACCGCAAGAGAGTTACTGGGTTAAAAAAAAAAAAACATTAAAAATATAGTTTAAAAAATATATTGAACAAAAGTAGGGTAGTAATATGTGACTTAGTAAACTTACAGTCCTGCCAATGGCGAAGATGGTAGTGGTAACAAGAGCAATGTTCTTCTGGTCCCAAAGGTCCGTGGTCTGGAACAGGTCCACGTCGGGCACGCCGTATTTCACGCAAGCCTTTTGAAACCTGCGAAATAGAAGGAAAAACAAGTAAATTTTAAATAAATAAAATAAGACTCCTTGATGTAAATTCTTTGCACCATTTAGTAGGTACCTGCCTACTTATAATATAATTATAACTTATTATTTTCAATGCCTCTCAATTGTAATGACATCAATACCACACTTGTTGATATCCATCAAATAATGTAGGTATGTTGTAGAGGTAAACCGTGCCAAAGAAAATTAAATAGGTATTGTCATTACAACCATGTATGTATAATCTATATAGATGTCGGCCCACGAAAATGTAGTCAATACACGACGACAAAACAGTAACGACCTACTTAACATTTTCACAAGCTCACCGTATAACCACCACACCAACTGGTAAAGGCCGTAAAGGGTCTCTTGATTGTTCAAAAACCGATAGCAAAATTGCATTTTATTCACATGCGAGGTAAAGTACCTAATCAAATACAAATTTTGAGTTGCTTTCTTATGTTATGTTTGCTGATTGAATTGACCTTTCAATGATGATTTTGAATGATGAATATTTAATAACATTCATTTGGATTTCATTTAGTTTGTTTTTAATTTTTTACAGTTAATATTTTCTTCGGTGTGGTGAAAAATTTTGTGTTTCACTCGGGGGCAAATTTTGTTTAACCCTCGTGCTTTGAAACAATCGCAACGCTCAGATTCCATTTTTCGAACCATTCCATTCAATTTTGGAATCTTACTCTTGCTCGGGTATTAGAGAGGTTAAAAAACAACTTTGCCCCCTTGTAAGCCGGTCCCGCAGCGCCAGCTCGTACGGCAGGTTGGGGAACCGCTCTCCGATCACGGCTTCTATTCTATCCATCGCCGGGCTTCGGCTGGGGATAACGCGAGGAAGAAGAAGATACTAACTGGCTAATGTTGTCCATGAACTTGTAGTCCCCGCCGGAGATGTTGACCTTGGTGATGATGCCGGGCTGCAGCCGGTTCATCAGCTTGCAGAGGATGATGCCGTCCCGCAGCGCCAGCTCGTACGGCAGGTTGGGGAACCGCTCTCCGATCACGGCTTCTATCCATCGCTGGGCTTCCACCTCCTTCTCGGGCTCACGTTTGCCAGCGCACTGGAATATGAATTTTGAAGAAAATTAAATGGGGAGGTAAAATGGAAAACTAATAGTAGAAAAGGATGTGACAGTTATTATCACATTTGATATTTGGCAATAATAGTATGAAGATGAGGGCTGTTACCGTAGTACCGTACCCAATTTATGTTAAAAATACTATAAGACTTGACTTTTCTGCTTTCTATTGGGTATATAATTATATACAGTAATGCAAAGAGAGCGATGCCTTGAAAATTATACACATATTTTATGGGACGCATAATCTATCGCATTTTATGTTGTGCCTACCAAGTCAAAGTCTAACTAAACAACGTATTACTATTTTATCCCAAATGCAGAGAAATGCGTTCGTTATAAATGGATTTCACACAACTTTCTAAAGTCAGAAAATCATACGTCCGTGGAAGCGTTGTTCTTATCGTGGGACATTCTCATATTACCACGTGTGTTGTAAAGGACAGGCAATTTACGTTTAACAACAGCTAAGCATCACTTAGCCGAGTGCATTGCAACACAAACAGCCTAGGCAGCTAGATCTACAAAATTATTACGTGACTTGTTTAGTTAACTAATAGTAATAGTACATTACGATACCAGTGCGAAAAGTAGGAAAATGAATATCGCAAATTCTATAGTGAATTTTGGAGAAACTGAGAGTTCCGAGCTTCAAGAATCAAGCGTCACGTTACAAGCTGTTTTCATGTCCGCAATATTTTTAAAAATTAAGATATGAGCAGAAATCATCTTTGCGTTACAAGAGCCGAAAACGGTTCATAATTATATATTTTCATTTCAGTAATTAATGTTTGTGTACACCTACTTAATAGGAAATGATGTATTATTAAATACAGGTATTTGTTGCAAATGTAAGGGCTTCCCCAGCCACGTGGCCAGTTTGTTGTTTCAGCTTGGATAGCGGCCAAACTGGATCATTTATAGAATATTTGAGAGCATTAAAATCAGTAGGTACTCACGCACTGTGCTCTACATTTATTTTTTATTTCATTTTTTATTATTTCATTTAATCTATACTCACTTAAATGAAGTAGTAATTGGCATAGATACGTTCCAATATCATTGTGGTAGGTAGTGTGGCTACTAAATAATCAATATATGTACAATATACTAGGTATATTGATTATTTTGTAAGATTTACTACTAGTAAATGCTCTCTTTATACATCAAAAACTGATGAGAAGGTTGCATTTTATCCACAAGAGTGGCAAAGTAATTTGATGCAAACATTGAGTTGTTTCCTCAATTCGGCTGGCAGAATTGAATTTTAAGTGATGGGATTCCTTTGAATTTGATTAGGTACATTTTTCTCGCCTTAGTGTGGTGATTTTTTTATTTTATTCAGTAGAAAAGTTTGTTTAACCCTCGCAACGCTCAAGTTTCCACTTATCGAACCACTCTACACTCGTGGTTCAATTTTGGAATCTTACGCTTGCTCTTGCTATTTTGCTTACAAGCGGTAAGACAACACATTGCCCTTTACTTACAAGGTAAAACAAATAACTATTGTCACTTTCTCTAGTCAAATAGGGGGCCTCGTTGCATTGTAACTGAAGAAACAACGCAAACGTGAAGCGACAAATATTAAATTCGAGTCAATCATTTAAAAGTGACTGCGACTCGATGACAAGTGGCGTCATATATTACTTTAGACCAATTTTTCACCGACTGGTGAGAAAATAGAAATACCCACTTCAAATTATTTGAAAATTCATTATTGTTGCCAAATGTAAAAGTTAAGTGGCTCTCGAATGATGTCAGCAAATATTTTTTTTGAATTTATAGGTGGTATTTATCATCTACTTTTATACTTATATTTATAAATTGATCTAGTATTTAGACCTATTAAGGCGAACGCTAAGAAAGAGGACGGAGTCCGCAATAAAATTTAGTTAATGTTGGGTTACTTGGTTAACAAATTAACTTCTTAATGCAACAATACCCAAACAAAATATTTGGGTTGTTTGGCCCAAAGGTTAACTGGTAGAGAATGCCTTCTGGCATTAAGTTCGCCTTTTGTACAATTTTTACTGTGCAATAAAGTTTAAATAAATAAATAAAATACCTACTTAAAATATTATTACTGAACTCACTGACGCTATCTTTGGCGTACCTAGCGGACCTATATGTATGTAATATTAATAATTATTTCATATTTGCAATAGGTTCCTGGCATTGTAAAATATAACCATTAACAAAATCATTAATTCCAGATTCTTCTGGGGTTCTCCCCCAACTAAAAAACAAATATTTAAATGACTCAGTAAAAAACTACTCTGAACTGTTCGATTCCACTGCAGTCAATCTAATTTTAAACAAAATTCTTTACATTCGCTAAAACTTTGACGCAATAAGACAGCTGTTCTGCAAATCAAATATATGTACCTATATCTAATTCTAAATAATTTCGTATTTTTGTACGAACGCTTTAAGTAAATATGTAATAGTTATCTACGATACAGGTGCGGAACAGAGGAGTGTCGGAGATCTACACGAGTTGCGAATTACCTATTCGCACGTTTATCGTACAACGTTTTACAGTAGGTACATATGGCCCTTTAAACTTTTGACATACGCACGGAAAGTGCTCTTTTCCGCACTAGTGCGGGAAAGTAGGACCATATGTACTGTAAAAATATTTTAATAACTTGACTCACATTTTACACTGCAATAAAATTACCTAGATCGTAAAGAAAAGATAAACTTATTGGACCAACAACGTCCAATGTGTACCTAACTTTTTGATTTAAAACACAAGAATTATACATGTACGGAAAGAACTTTGGTGATCGATATAAAAAAAAGTAAGTATGTATTTATTTAAATGTCCTATAATATTTATTTATTTCCTATTTTAATACCAGAGGGCCTACCGCGAACCACTTTCGACGTGTTGCCTCTCTGTCGCACTTGTAAATTCGTACGTAAGTGTGACGGGGAGGCAACACGACGAACGTGGTTCGCGGTAGGCCCTCAGCGTTGTTTTTCCAAGCCGGCTATCATCTATAAATTACGCTAATACATCAGTTTCATCACTACCGGAAACCTCGAAGTCTTCCTCTCGTACGTCATGGCGTGTTTAATTTTCTAGCCGTTCAACACTTCTATTTCTGTGCCCAGCGCTTCAGTTCATTAATTACTCTTAACAACTGTCTAAAGTGTTGAGATTAATTCCATTACATAAACTAGTAGTAAACATCGATTTAATATTAAATTGCGTTATCTACATTTATATAACCTTGCAATCAAATTAGCATACTTACCCCGGTTTGACGGGCGCAAAAATGCACCAGTGCTAGCTCTTAATTAAATGTCGACTCAAATGTTATCGATATTAATACACACATATCATAATAAATAGGTAATGTAAGTCTTCCTCGAACTCGTTATTAATTAAAAGCGCCATCTCTTTCATTACTACCTAATTGTGCAAACATCTTTCATATATTCTTATCGATACTATAAATATTCAACATTTGATTCGAGACACTTTTACAAAAGTAAAAATTATATTAAATATAAATTCAGTTTATATTATGGCCATGACAGCCGGATAGCCATCTGGGCTGTAACCGCGAAAATCGAAGTTCGCAATTGTCGCGGGGATCTTTCACTTTTACTCCAATGACGGTGTAATTAGAGTGACAGAGAAAAATCCCCGCAATTTGCGAATTTCGGTTTTCGCGGTAGCCCCTCTGGCCAAGCAGGGTCACCGCTGGAGGCGATCAGTTGGGAAGGAGGCTGGATCAACTGGACTGTGCTGGAAAGAGCTAGAAGTAGCCGCTCAAGATCGCGACAAATAGAGGATTTTCCTACGAGACCTATGTCCCCTAATGATGGATAACAGGAATGCATCATCATTATGGGCATAAATAAGACATTAGTTGTGTTTTCCTTCGTATACCTACTTATGATATTTATTTCGGTTTATAAGTAGTTTTAAATAGTAGAGTGTGTCTACTTGAAATAAACAAATATTTTTATACTTATAAGTAATTTAAATTGTTCTAAGAACCATAAATCAGTTTAAAAACGTCACTAGAAAATTATTAAATATCTAAAGTAAATTCGTAAATTATTCTACGGGTCGCAGTGTACGATTTGAGTTATTGTTAGTTGACAATCGGATCATTTTGCAGTTATATCTACCTACTTCATATTATTGTGATCGCCATTATAATATTAGGTAGGTAATTCAGTACGGATATGATGGTCGAATTTGTCTACGTGACAGCGTGATAAAACGGTGTTCGTCTCTTTCTATCCCGCAGTGTTAAAAAGTGACAGTTGTTTTATTACGTGGATAAATGTGGATAATAGGGCGATCCATAATAGGCTTGCTGTACAATGTAATATGTAGTGTATTTGATTATGCAATAAATTCTAATATCAAAAAAGATAAATTATCTACATCCGGAGAGAGGTCGGTGTTGTGGTTGCTGGTGGAAATAAAAATATAACTGATCACAGCTCTTACATTTATTAGAGTTCGGTAGCCACAAATAAACACTAACATAATTTCGCCGATAACTGCAGAGAAAAATACAATGTAGATAATGTATAGTGGAGTTGTTTAGACACAAATAACTGGCATTCATAAAACTGAAAGTGCAAGACCGCCCCGAAACCGCCTTTCCATACAAACGTAGATCCCATTTTCCTCTCTGGTTAATAACATTATTGAAAATATTATGACAAAATTTGATGTACTTATATCAACCACAGCTATGTACCTTCGTTAGGAGCATTTAAAATTATTTTCCATAGAGGAAAATGGGGGCTATGTTTGTATGGAGAAGCGGTTGTCCCCTATCCTCTAAAGGTTTTCTATTAATCCATTCTGGGATTTGCGGTGTTGGGTTTCTTAATGTTTAAAAGTAAAGTAGAAATATGTCCCTAAATATGCATCACCGAATATTTGCTGGGTACTCCAACATTTTTAAGGCAACTTGAAAAACATAATATATAACCATTCAGACGATACATATACATAAAATAGTTTTATATCATGAGTGACTATCGCGATAACCGAAGACAATATTAAAAAAAAAAAATAGTTTCCTACGGGACCCAGCCTTCTGCTGAGTTGGCACTTGACTGATACATTCTGATATGTTTACAGTGCCGTAGAAAACATTTGGGCGTCAGCCCGCCCCCGCGACGCGGTGCTGGGCGGGCGGCAACAGAACGCCAGTCCAGCCGCTGGTACCGCCGCGAAAGCTCGCCCCAGTGATCAGTGCTTTTATATCACCAAAATGGCTGTAAGTTTTTTTAATTGGCTCTAGTTTCCGTAGTTATTAAATTTTTTAAAAACAGTTTACTAAACTTTTTCAAAATTAATCTTATGCCAAGAAAAACATTGTGCTTTCGACATTGTCTTGACCTCTCGCCGACGCTTTTAAACACAACCGTATGGTTAATTTAATATACGAAACATTCTACGAAAGTTTTGTAAGTGATCTCTGACGTCAATGACGGATTAATGAGCTAGACGCGTATGCGCAGCTGCGCGCACGCGTCAGTAGACGCATACGATCTTTTAAATATCTCCCTTAACTTTCCAGAGGGGATCTTTAGGCGCCCGAGTTACTTAATACGTTATTTTTGGAGATGATGCTGGAGCGGCCATCAAACGAGTTGGCACTGGAGCTAGCGCTTTATGGCCGGCGTTCAAAACGTTTACGACATTGCTAATGATAATCATACTAATTTCAGCCCAGGAACAAGGAACAAGAACAGGAAGTCCTGACCTGGATTCAGGCGGTTATCGGAGAGCCTCTGCCTGCTGGTGACTACGAGGACGTTTTGAAAAATGGCGTCGTGCTATGCAAACTGGCCAATAAGCTGTCGCCTGGCTCCGTCAAAAAGATCCAGGAGAAAGGAACCAATTTCCAGCTGATGGAAAACATCCAAAGGTAATCCAATGTCGGAAGAAACAATCATCCAAGACAAACAAATTATGAGTTTGTTTAATGACATATGAGTAAACAAATATTTTTTATTTCAGGTTCCAGGCTGCTATCAAGAAGTACGGAGTCCCGGAGGAGGAAATCTTCCAAACTGCTGATTTGTTCGAGAAGCGTAACATCCCCCAAGTTACTCTTTGCTTGTACGCTCTGGGCAGGATTGTAAGTCCTTTACTTTTTCAGTGTTTTAATGGGTTACAACTATGGAATCGTAGTTTGGCGTTTTCTTTATTTTGATTTTCTATTAATATTAACTCAAAGGATAGCATTTATAAAAGGTTATAAATATAGGTTAGATATATTAAACCTGAAGGTTTTTACAATTTTTTGGGAACAAATTTAATTCTTTTATCAAATATTTTGTTTCAGAATGTTTTTGTTTATGTTTCAGACCCAAAAGCACCCCGAATGGACCGGCCCTCAACTTGGACCCAAAATGGCTGACAAGAATGAACGTACTTTCACGGAAGAACAGCTTCGGGCTCACAACGCGGAGCTGAACCTTCAGATGGGCTTCAACAAGGGCGCTTCTCAGTCGGGCCATGGTGGCTTCGGCAACACCCGCCATATGTAACTTATCTCTTTAACGCTTTTTCAACAAGTATCTCGTACGGCCATTATCAGTATTTTTTACGAGAACAGCATATTCCAGTCTTGTACGTCTAGGGTTGGATGACTTTTTGTATTTTTTACTTACTGGATGTAGTTTTTTGTGGTCTTCGTTACTATGTTTCATCTAATGATACTTTATAATTTACTAATGTAAGCTACAGTAAATTAAATGAAACATTTGATATGTGAGATTTCGAGATTTCTGATTAAAATCACCAGGGTTTATTACTTTATTGTATTGCTACTATTAGAATTAATAATCTAACGAGTTTTATTTTTGTTAAGATTTTTACAAGTACCTATGTGTAAATATTTAATATTATTTTATAATAAATATTATTTTTAAGAATTCGTTCCATTTTTTTCATTTACTATAATTAATTTTGGAAAAGCAATATGTGTTCTATTGTAACTACCTATATTTATTTCTTCTAGCACTGATATACCACAAGAAGGAATGAACATGCTATAGATATCTTCTGCTAAATATATTTTCTGACACGAATTATTAATTCGTTAAACTGTAGGTACATGATAAATATATGAATAATGAATTAAATGACTAGACACCCTTGGCCTAACTAACTTCTGTCCAGGCAGATATTAATTTTCCTGACTGGTCGAACTAATGCCAAGACACGATCTGAGCACTCAATTTACATTGAAGATTAATTTCAATTACGACATAAATGTATAAGTACATATTTAATTAAACATACATATTTGCATTTAATTGTATCACTGTAATCTCTAGCTATGTGTTAATGGCACAATTTTAGTGATGTGCTCGAAATATATTCATAACTATCCAAGCATTTAATTAATATGTTCGGCTTAAAATATCGTAAAATATAATAAATCTTATATTTGCTCAAAAATTGGTGTAAGTGGTGAATTGGAACAGGAACAGATTGTAATTTTTTTGGAATGATTGGATATAAGTGGTATGTGTTGCAAAACGATAGACACAAATATGTATATTTGTTTCCCACTGACGAAAACATCTAAAGTAAAACTAAAAATCCATTTGAAATATATACCTAAAATGGGTCGCCTTACTGAAGTTGAATACATATGGATAATTAATTAAAATAAATTTAAATAGACAAAAAATGTGTTTATGTGCAGCACTAGAGAGCAGGAATTTTGACTTGACAAATTAATCTCTTATAGAAATTATCTTTAATCTTTCCAGAATATATCTTAGAGAGAATATTTAGATATTCCTAACGCGTATCGAGGTCGTCGAACTGTTTCATTCATTCTGTGTGTCAAAGTAACAGGTTTATGTCATGTAAAGCCATGACTTCGTTTGCAGCGATAAAATTGAAATGGCTGGCACTGAGTGCTTCTTGTGGTTTTGTTAAAGGACCGTACATTATTTTGCCAAAATATTTTGAAGTCACGGCTGAGCCTAAAGAGTTATCCGTCTTGTTGTTTCTTATATCATCTTTTATTTCAACTACAAGGTTAATTTTACAGACACATTCTGTGTCAATCCATTCACTTGTCAGTACAAAGAGCGAGGCTTTCCTTTTTACTAGTACATCAATTTAGCATGTCTTCTTTATGTAGGTACCAACTATTTTTTTATGACGCAATGTAATTTTTGATAGCGGTCTACTGCTCCAGAAAGTTCGTATAGTAGGCCAAGAGCGTGGGTTAGTGCTTGTCTATGACCAGGCCTGTTTATCTTGACCGGCAGCCAACGAACGGGGGATGTGCGTTAAATATATTCTTCATGACAAAAACCTTGACACACGCAACATTTTAACAGCTCATTAGGATCTGTGATTAATTTTTATTTTTAACCGGTGAGTTTCCATGAACAGGCGTTCTGCGGAAAACATACAACCAAATCAACAACATGTAGTATAATTTTCATTAATATGTAGACAAAAAGCTTCCCTGATGTAGAACCAATTTTCTTAATTTTTAGAAACAACTAAGCTGATCGAAAGATTGCTTCACCTTATCGCGGAAGGTAAATTTCCGACTGCCGATTATATTCATATCAATGTGTATAGGATATATAGTTCATCATCAGTATAGGTATATAATCGTTTTATCCCTAGAGAGGCTAGATTAATTTCAAAGCAAGACTATTTTATAGGTGTTGTAGGCGAAAAGTTTGTTTATTTTAATTAACTTGGTACTTATACGATTTCCGCTATTTTCAACAGCTTCACTTTTGCCGTTTAAAGCCAATCTCGGAACTAGCTCCTTAGCATGTTGTGTAATTCTTAATGCAGCGGGCTACAGGTCAGATGGAACGGGTTTAATAAGCGATAGTCCTTTGTTGGCAGTTTGCCAGTCAGACAAATAGGTCGTGAAGGGCTTGCACAGATTGTAAAACAGCACACTTAGGGATTTTTGACGTTTACACGAGCATTTGACAGCCAACTAATTAACGATGTCCGTGAGATTTTTTTAAAATAATATTACACAACCGTAAAAGATTATAGTACCTACTTACAAAGCTTTTCTGGTAATATTACAAAATAAAGTGTCCTAGATCTGTTGACGGAGAGAAACTGAGAAATCTCGGTCGCATTCTTATTCGATTAATACATCCAAGTCTGAAAAAAATTGGATTTATTTCGGCACTCGTCCATCCTAAAGAGCGCATTCCGGCGAATGAAAGAACTAAAGCTAAATGCAAACAGGTCTAAATGTTTGCTGATGACGTACAATATACTAGTATCTACTATTGCCGAGAGTCAAATGCCAATATAATTAATTGATTAATGCTAACTTATGAGCTTATGACATGACGTGACACAGGTTCCGCCAGCGCACCGCAAGCAGGGTAATGTTTTCGAATAATTACCTTGATTGCACTACCGATTGCACACGCGAGTCGCGTGGAAGACGATCGATGTTACGGAACGAATGTAACAGTTTGCTGCGTATGAGCTCGATTACGAACGACCGGTTATACGGGTTTTACAGGAACTTAGGGTGTTTCGCTTTCCAGCTCTCCCATTGTGAAAGACGAAGACATATAGGTTGGAACGTCTGGAGATCTGCGATTTTGTAACTCTTGTTCACTACGTTCAAGGAAAATCATGTCTTTATGTTTCCTTGATTTCGCACACCGAGCCCCAACTCTTTGTAAACATCAGCATCACCGCCTCAGTAAAACACTTCACCCCGGAGAATTATACTTAATATTTTAAGAAAGCGTTAAAAGAGTTATGTATTTTATTTAACTTCTCCTATTTTAATGTTGAGTAAGTAGGTATGTAAATGTAAATTACCTAAGCAATGCTCCAACGAAGGCGATATACATACTATTTTAGTTAACAAACAAAAAATAATTATAACTCTTCGGGTTTCATAATTTTGGTGTAGGTGCTGTGTTCATAAAATACATTTGAACTTAACACAAGTTATTTCGTTGTTAATAAGTAAAGTTCAAGCTTTATTTACATACTCAAGAATTGCGTATGTCTCCCCACTTTCCTTACATTACTGCAAGCCAAAGGCTGTCTTGAAGTTAGTCTTAAGCATACACCGTAGGGATAGGAAGCCGTCTAACTAAAAGGAAATTGAGGAAGATTGGTTACGAACTGAGGCAAAAACATGCCGTTAAAACTAATCATAGTGACGTGTGTGTTATACCACAGTTCGGTGGCGGAACATTACAAAACGAAGCGTACGTATTTTTGGATAACCTCTGTGTTTATGAATGCGGGGTGTTTGATCTAAATCTGATTTCGGTTGAGTGAACAAAATAACGTTATCAGGAGTATCGATTAAAATCAATAATTTCAAGTGGATCGTAGATATGCAGCAAAAATTTAATTTCTATCAGATTTATAAACTACTGCAGAAGCCAACCAAATTTGTTTCAGGCTTGCTTCTTGTTGTTTTTCATTCATTGTTTACAAATTATTAAGCTCTGTTGTGTCAAAGTATTTAGAGGTGAGTACGTTTCCTTGACATGCACTCGTTTAAGACAATTCATATCAGCATATGTGCTGTAAGTAGAAGTTATTTTCCTATTTTTAGGGTTCCGTACCTCAAAAGGAAAAAAAACGGAACCCTTATAGGATCACTCGTGCGTCTGTCTGTCTGTCTGTCTGTCTGTCTGTCTGTCCGTCTGTCCGTCTGTCACAGCCGATTTTCTCCGGCACTACTGGACCAATTAAGTTGAAATTTGGTACACATATGTAAGTTTGTGACCCAAATACGGACATGTAACGTAAACAAATGAATTTTAAACATGGGGGCAATTTTCCTTCTTTAGCGACTAAAATTTAATTATAATGAAGTACAATATTTGTAAGATAGTTAATGGGTACTGTTTAAAGTACCTAATACCTATATAATCGTAAGTATTAAAACATGGGACGTAAATTACTGTGGTATACCGATCTACTGTTTTAAGGAAACTGCGAAATTTTCCATTGGAAATTATATAATAAATGAAATTTTCTTTTTCCAAAATGGGAATATTCTTTGCATCTTGTGCAATTTACCATAGTCTACTTATTTGTACTTACTAATAACTTTTTAAAACATTTTAAAACCCTTTTGACAGACGGATAATTACTTTCCGGACGATACTTAATTTAGATTCGCATTACGTACCTATTAATTAAATAAAAAGTTTTGTTTTAATTGACTACAGCGTTACGAATAAGAAATTGAAGTCAAATACGCAACTTGACTTGTATTTTAGTTCTAGTTAAATGTTTGCATAGCTGCATATTTGTGCAAGATGTAAAAGGTACGGAGACTGAGGTAGGTTAAGTGAATAGGTGTAAACCAGTCTCGCAAAAACTGCATTGCTTATGTAAAACTTTGTTACGTAAAGTTTGTTATGTAACACAAAGCCAAATGCTAATGTCAGGGTCACAATATTTTCCTAATTTATATTAAAAACAACACCAGCTCGTAATGGCTCTCTTCATTCTTCAAAAACTGTTGAAAATGTTGTAATTTTTCACACAAGGGTGGCAAAGTAAGTTGATGCAAATACTGAGCGAGCAAAAATTTCTAAGTTATGATTTTGAATGATAAATATTTAATAGCGATCATTGGGGTTTGATTTGTATCTAATATTTTACAGTTAATAGTATTTTCCTAACAATGGCGTTGTGAATTTTTTTTATGTTTCACCTCAGTAGCAAAGCAAAACCCTCGCGCCTTGAAACTCGTGCAACGCTCAAGATTTAAATATTAGCACGAGGGGTTAAACAACTACTTTGCCCTCTTGTGAAACGAATCGCTATTATTGTTTTTACTATGGACTATTTTCATTTTGTTTATTTTTATTAATTTAAGTAATTTTCGTAATCTTGCCTTGCCTTGTAGACATTTCGTGTCCAGTCGCATATCAGTAGGTCTAAGGAGTTAATCGTATCTGTTTAAAATTTCAGCTGACTTCGTAAAGACTTGCTTCAAGAGTGACCCTGAATTCGACGACTGTTCAAGGACGGCTGTGCAACAACTTTTCAATGCCTTAGGCCCAGGTAAATGAGTTAATTAAATTTGAAAAATTAATGAAAATGGTTTCATTAATTTTTACAACTTATTTAAATTAATCATTATTTGCTAATTTAACAAAAAAACAAGTGAAACACAACATTTTTTCACCACACCGCCGCAAGGAGCAGTTTTTACAGTTATATTTATAACTGTAAAAACTGAAACAAAACCATTCGAAATGAATTTTATTAAATATTTATTGTACTAAATCATCATTTGAAAGACAAACCCACATGAGGAAACTACTTAAAATTTGCATTTGATTACTTTGCCACTCATGTGGATAAAATGCAACTTTCTCATCTGTTTTTGAACAATCGAGAGCTTTTACTAGCTGGTGTGGTGAACAATACATTTTGATAATATGTCATGCATATGGCATTGCCAAGTACGCATAGCCAATTTGTTAATTTGAACTTTTGTTAAATAATAAATATTTGGAATCTTTCGCTTGCTCGGGTATCAATATTAGCACGGCAGGTTAAACAACAACTCCAACTGTGCCCCCTTGTAAAACAAATAACTATTCGTTGATTTGACATGACCAACAAGAAATAGGTTAAACGTATACACATGACGTTAAAGCTATCAGTTAAACAGTGTAAACGTTGTGATCTTAGTAAATTTCGATTATAACCATAATTTTACAAGTATTTCAAAATGAAGCTATTGCTAGCATTTCACGTGCAATATGCTGGCTTACTCTGTGCGCCTGGTTTGCCGCCATTGCACAACCGTGCTGCGCGCAAGTTACTGCACTCGAGTTTTGTGGGACTCGAATACTCTTCTTGAACTCTGCGCTCCTGTGTATTTATTCCCTCATTCGTGTTTTATTTAACCGGTAACACAGGAAAAAAATGGTCAAACCGGTTTCTAGGGAAATAATTTATGTTATGATGAACAAACTGATGTTTTGCGCGTTTTCTGCAGAAAAGTAATGTCTGCTGACTTTAAAGACCACAACAAACAAAAACATGATGCAATCTGCATTGGTAAGAAATACATTTTTGCCTCCTACTTTTCAATAATTTGGTATATAATTAAATTAATTAATATAATGTAATTATATTTACCATTTCAATGTACTGGGTAAATTGTAAAGTAACAGTAATATGGATTTCCTGATATAAAAAAAATACAAATGTTGCCTTGTATTATTTATTTCTTGTGGTTCAGTAAATTAACGTAGGGTACAAGTTAGCTTTGAGGTATGAGGTACGACCCACTGGGTTAGTCACATAGCCTCATTACGACATGTCTACTTGTTCATACTTGGTTGCTACTAGCGGAATGCGAAAGCTAGGTATTTCTTAACTACTGTGTTCACGATGCGATGTTTCGGTATCGTTATTTGACGAAGACAGTTGTCAAAACTCTAATTGACTGTGCATAATATAAATCTAACAATCTACTTCTGATAATCAGTGTATTTTTTTTAATTTATGTAACAACAGGTACTAATGTTAATAATTTGAATTTTTTAGGGCTTCCAGAAATAGGAATGGAGCCTCTGGATCCGTTGAAAATTCCGAAAATAAGAATTTTGCAAGGCGATGGACCAGTTAACGTTAATGCTGCACTGGATAACGTCACTGTGACTGGATTCGGCCAAACAGAGGTTTTATTGAGCCAGTGAGATACCACCTTGATCTTATTTACTCCTAGTACTGTACGCGACTGTTTGATCGACTGAGTCTAGTCAGTGACGCGCAAGTCGAGTCGATTGGTCGGAAAGGGATTAAACAAAAATCATTTACGACATAAGTGCAGAAAGTAGGAATTCGCAACGAGTGGTGATAAATTAAAACACCACCAACGGGAGTGTTTTCAATCGACACGAGTTGCGAATTAGTTTCGCACGGTGTGTAAGTTAAGTATCGCAAATGACTAATTTTGGTTTAATCTCTTTCCTAATTATGGCGTTTTAAATTTTTGACATAAGCACGGAAAGTGTTTATTTCCTCACTAGCGCGGGAAAGTAGCACCATATGTACTGCAATAATAATTATGACTCACAACAAAAATATAAATAAAAAGTTACAGCGCTAATCTGTAGTGTTTAAAAATCCTACCAGATTAAGTACACTATTGCACAATTTTGGTTCAACGGAAATTTTATGTATTTCTTTCAGAGTGGATGGTAAAACATACGACTTTTATACTAGAGTAAGAGTCCCAAATATCAGGATAGAGGGCACTTATGATCTCAAAGGAAAGATTTTATTGATACCCTTAGTTGGACGCGGACGCTGCTGGTTTGAACCAAGTAAGTTCATAAAATCCTTGCATATAAACGTGAGTTCAAATAACTAAAATAAGCTATCAACTCCCATTTTATTTACAAGTTCATCTAACTAAGCTAACTTTGCACCGACTTCATCACAAAAGTCATTGTAAACGTCATATTTTAAAAGAATGATGACATTCTACACTTCGTCATTCAAAATCGATGCGAACTTAGCATTGTCTAACTCTAACACTTTATCTACTTATCCTTTCCAGCGAACATGACAATTGACATTGTCAGCGACGTGAAAACTTACGACAAGGATGGCTTTGTATTTTTTAACGTCACGGCCGCACATGTAAAATACAACATTGGCGGTATGAGTTTGCGGATGAATAATTTGTTTGATGGCATTAAATCTTTAGGTAAGAACGTTACTTAATTGGTTAAATTGGAATTATGGCACTAAAATAATATTGTCGAAGTATGCATTAAAAGCGACATCTGTTGGCGAGTAGCAAAACTACTCATGTTCCTACAGTTACGTATAGATGGTGCTGTTATCAAAAATTTTAGCTTCAAGCTTCTCGGTTTCATGCCATCCTGGTGTTACAGTGTTGCAAAATTGCAACGTTGAGACGTTGAAAGAGCGACGACAATCAATAAAATTGTTATTTGCGAATATTTCAAGGATTTCTTGTGACGTCACAACAACAAGCCACAGAGTAACGATTGTTGGCTAGGATTTATTTTATTGTTGTGGCTGTTGTGACCCAGTTTGTTTCTTTTTCTTTTTTTTACAGAGGATAGTACGAACTCGTATCTTAACGCTAATTGGCGGCCAGTATCTGAATCTTTACGACCTATTCTGACCAAGACAATTGAGGACATCCTGTTGGAGTTTATGCAACAATTATTCCATAATCTGCCTGGCAATTTCATGATCGGGGATGTTAAGAACAACGTTGTCAAACAAAAACCTGATAAAAAACATTAATTTTAATTAGTAGATTTGTGCGAGTGTAAAATAAGTATGACTGTCTATGTTTGAAAAAAAAGGTAATTTATGTAAGTTTAAATTGATAATTTATTGGTAAAAAAAAACCAATTTTTATTATTGGATTAAGTATTAGTATAGCCTACCTACTGACTTATTTTTTAAATAAGTACCTACCTAAATAATATTTTACATTACATTTAACTAAAAAACTAGGTTTTTGATTTTCTCCCAAAATTAGTATTTTTTTGTAACAGAGGAGAACTATGAAATAAATAATAATAAATAATTAAGTAACGGCCTGATTCGAACTTAAGATAAGTCAAAAATTTTGATGACACATTAGTTAATAAATTTACCTATTAAATGTGTAAATTCAATACGGGCAATAAATGAAACCAGATACAGAATATATCCGTGTAGGTACTTAATCATTAGTTAAGAAGTTTTTTAAGTTACACTTAATTATGATCACTTAATTAATTTTTGATAATTTACCGAGGAGCAATGAACTGCAAACATAAGACATAACCTGACATGACATTACTAGATACGAGCTTTTAATAGTAACTGCCAACAAGCCTCATCAGTAACTTTAAAAAGCTCTTATCTCGTACCTTGTGTGGTGCTTTACATTGCGTGCCGATTTATTTTGTATGGTTAATATTTGATGTGATTTTTTAAGAAAAAATTAATTCAATATACTTCTTCGTCCTATGCTAAACACCGTTTAAATACTTTAAATATTCTCCAGTAAACTTTCATTGTAATTTTTAAGCATACAAACTTTTTTTGGGTAAACTGTAGCTACGCAACATGGATAATCTAAGTACCTACTTAAAATATTATATGTGTCTGTTAATATTTTTTGTATCTATATGTTATTAAAAATGCATATGGCCTTTTATTCGCCTTTCCTTTGCCTTTAAACATGTTTCAATAAAACCTACAAATAAAATACATACATACAGACGTACTCGTATTCTAATTATAATTACAGGATATGAATGAGATCGGAATTAGATATGGATCTGATCCGTCAGTGTCAAAAGTCACGTCGTTGTTTGAAGAAATGTGTGTGAGAGAGATATTAAAATTAGAATACGCCTGATAATCGTAGGACGGACTTGGACGGACTCTACATATTATAGTATGTATATGTAGTCTAGCTGGAATCCTTGGAAGGGAGCCAAATAATTCCGCGTTGTTTTACACCGTGTATTTTCAGGTAAGTCAAGGTGTGGCGTTAGTCATTTACCGTTATATTGGGGTTAGATAATGTTCACAAGCAATCTATGCAGGTACCTATATATAATCTATATGTAAAGATCTCAAATAATATCTTTGAGTAAATCCCGTTATTGGGCAAATAAAAAAATTTCAAAGCAATACCCAAACATAATAGGAAAGTAGAACTGTTATTTAAAACGAATCGAAATTCTTTTTTCCCTCATTCAAAATTCAACCAATAATAATATAGTAAAATTTCTTTTTAAATTTATTTGAAAAATTAGGCTTTGTCTTCGGCACCATCCTACAGGCCAAGAATTCTTCAAATAGATTTTTAGTACCTATTATCATATTTTTAAATATTTTTTTATTTCAAAATGCATATTATAAATAGTTAAAGTTACATACACGTAATCTTGAGCGTTGCGAGGGTTTCAAAGCACGAGGGTTAAAGAAAATTTGCCCCGAGTGAAACACAAAATTTTTCACCACACCAACCCGAAGCAAATATTAAATGTAAAATATCAAATAAAATCAAACCAAATCAAATCCAAATGAATGTTATTAAATATTTATCATCCAAAATCATCATTTAAAAGTCAATTCTACCAGCAAACATAAGAAAACAACTAAAATTTTGCATTTGATTACTTTGCCTCACATGTGGATAAAATGCAACTTTGCTATTCGTTTTTAAAGTGCAAAGTAATTCTTTCCGAGCTGGTGTGGTGAAAATATATTTATTTTGTTTATACAATAAACAGTCCAGTTTCTTATAACAGTAGGTACACTGTCATATGGTGCCACTTTACCGCACTAGTGCGTAAAAAGTGCGTAGTAGTAAGCATTTAAAAATTTGTATGAAATCTGTTTTTCTCTCCTAATTTTTACTATAATCAAAAAATCGAAAAAAGTCAAACGGGGCATAGCTATAGTTAATAAACAAATTATGTCAAAATATTTTCCATTATGTGAATATGCAGATATGAAAATTACTTTACTACGTTTGTATGGAGAAACGGCCGTCCCCTTTCCTCTTAATTTATCGCTACTCGTTGTGAATTTCCCACTTGAATCGTAAAGTGCAAGTACTATTTGTTTTATTTGAGTTTGAGTATAATGAAGACGTTCCCTTATACCTTACTATTTTTGCTGGAATAAAGTGAACATTTCCGAAAATATGGGAGAAAAATTCCTTCATCTTCAAAAACTTGAATACTTCAATGTCTTTTTAATCATAATTACATTTCCGTGTTCCCATCCCATCCTTTGTTAAGTAATCAAAATTGGAAATTAAGCGGAGGATATTTTATTAATATGTAAATAACTTTGTAAATGTTTTGTTTCGTGGATTCATAAGTAGAAATATAAAAACAATGGTAAACTTGATATGTTTAACCCTTTACCAGGCTAAGGGATATATTTTTCCCACATACGGCACTTATACACGACAACAGATAATATGTGTTCTATTTTCGATGAGTAAGACTGACATTAGATTGACATATTTGAAATATCAGCCTGCTAAAGGGTTAAGTATTACACTGTTAGCATTATCTTCGAGATAATAAAAGTGATTTAAAATTAATTAACTAGGTATCTATAATTAGAGTAGAGAGCCAGATTTTTTCAAGGTATGAATAGTATTAATTTGCTATATGTAGGTATAGTTTCTTTTGGTAATTTAGAGTGTGTTTAATAATTATTTAATCTTAGGTAGTCATTATAAAATCCTAACAGGGTCAAATTAAGTGTGTTTTTTTTTCATAACTTAAAAAAAAAATTCTATAATTTTTCCACAGGCTGGTTTAATGAAAACTGAAATCAGGTAGGAGATTTAGAGAAACATTTCATTTAGGTACCTACCTGCCAAATAGGACGTCCAGGCATTTTGATAATCGTTCTAAATCACTGCACACACAAATGTTTACACGCACTTATTTCACCCGAATCTCACTAGATGGCTCTCTCACCAAAGTTGAGGACTAAATAAGCGCTAGCGCGCGAAAATAACCTGTTTTATACGGGGAAAAGCGGGAGTGTAAATAAACGGGCGCGCTAACGGATTGAATACAGAGCTGTTGAAAATACACCCTTACTGGTCATAAAAGATATTGAGCATTATTGAGTTGTTACAGTTCCAGAAATATACGTGAATAACTCCGGGCCAGCATTCTGAGTTACTTTTGCTATTCTATTTTCCGCTCCTACTCATGCATGATCGAAAATGATATGAATAATTGGTTTATTTGAACTATATTCAAACTATTAATGATGTGAACGAATCGGTTG
This sequence comes from Cydia fagiglandana, assembly GCF_963556715.1. NCBI lineage: Eukaryota > Metazoa > Arthropoda > Insecta > Lepidoptera > Tortricidae > Cydia > Cydia fagiglandana. The sequence continues at coordinate 12,975,822 of NC_085932.1, forward strand.
TTTTAATTATATAAATAAAATAGATATCAACGTCGATTGCACACTTATGCACTAGAAAACCTACTTGCTTAATCTTTAATCAACAATGGTGTTACATATTGGTATTGAATATAAAATGTGCATAAAACGTGAATGCATATTCCGCACTGCATTTTAAATTCATGCTTATAAAGTTGTTGTAATATTGGATTACTCAAACTGCGCTATTTTTGGGTTACCGCCGGATTCTGTGGCATTTAGAACGAGGTTACTTGGATCGGTTTATTATAAACACACTTTCCTTTAAAAAAATGGACGGGTGCAGTCAGTGTGATAAGAAAAACAAAATGAGTCAATAGAAAAATCTTTGCAATGCTAATTTGATTGATTGGGAAAGCTAGTCGTTATTAATATAGGTAATATGACGAATTGTGAACGGTACGCGTTCAAAGCGACGCCTCTGTTATTATTATTAATATGATAAACTGCATCGAACTACTTTTGCATTCTGCATTCCTTGTCCAGAAGTTCCTGGTACAAAGAGTCGTTGGTCGACTTTTCTGAACGGGTTATCTCGCTGGAACGGAACGGCCATGACCGGGGGCCTATTTCCTTGTTAGTAGATAATAATTTCAACATTTGCCTTAGAGTAAATATAGTAGTCGCAAGTTTTGAAAATTTATTAGTGTATAAAAGATGGAAAGATTAAAAAAATACTTATTGATAGCCAAAAATTATCTCACAAATTCATCAGCAGGGTAAATTTGGCTAACATCGCTAAATATTGCCAAACCGCTGCACTTGGTCCTTCTAACATATATATTTTTTTCCTTTGGTTAATTATTACTTTCTAATGAAATCCGATTATTTGTTGTTGTGTCTGTAGCACAATCAAAATGTGCGCAAAACGTAAGACCACGAAGGTCGGGCCAGTGACCGAGATCCGAGCAGTGACCCAGAGAAGGGTGCACGAAGGGGATAGGGCCCCTTTGGTGTCGCTCACAAAAGGAACGAACACTAAGGCGGCATGAACGTGAAGAGGTGAGGTGCATGTATGCACTTTGCACCGAATGATGACGTCACCCTCGCTTTGCGTTGCATTGTTTGTCGTTGCACTGATCGAGAAATCATTAATGTCATTTGAGAATGAATGCTAAACATTAGTTTTCTTTCACAGTTTTTTCGTGGAGATACTGCTGCTGTGTTCTCACATCAGATATATTTTGTGTCATGGATAATAAAATTAGAATTAGACCGAGATAAGTCTGCAACGATTTCGATAGCACGCAATGCAAGTGTTATTTATACATCACAATTTCATAGAAGTTTGACATTTTAAATAACATTTGCACTGCGTGTGCTATCAAAATCGTTGCAGACTTATCTTGGTATACCTCTACCAATAATGAAGTAGGTAGGTCTATAAAATTTGAGAGTCACTCGCGTTTACAGTAAATAACATGTTATTGCAAACACGAGCAATGAGTTGTTGGTCAAAAATAAAAAGGGACGTTATTTTCTTCCAAGATATAAATAAACTTTGTTTTTACGCATTAGTATTCGTTGAGTCACTCTGACATTGCGAACTGACGTCTGTCCGTCCTACTCATTATCACGTAGGTAGGGTTCGAAACAAATACTCGTAAACCCAACTATATTTATTACAAAAAAAACAACGAGTTGCACTCCGGGAGTGCCGACAGAAGTGAAAAGTCAATGACTAGTCCAAAATGTCTGCAGCACTATGTATAATTGACACATCCTCCTTTCTATTGTTAAACTTTACTTCCGAAATTGCTGGCCAGTGAGCTGAAATTTGTAGCGTTAATTGTTTAAAATTCGAATAGAAATTGTAAAGTTACCTTGCAGGCCTCGCATCTAAATATATTTGGTCATGATATTTTGAGTTTTATTCACCAGTACTAGAGTTCACTTTTATTAGCGATTTCATCAAGATGTAGCTTTATTGAATTATATTTGAGTGATATAAAGTTAGAATGTAACTGTGAGATTTTCGTATTTCAGCCCGTACATACAAGATTAGAACATTGAGCTTTATTGCTTAATATAAAAGTCCAGTTTTAAATAATTGACCTAATTATGATACGTTATAACTAAAGTTCTTTGGTGAATAACATTGTCCGTGACACATGAAGTCAACGTTATGACTTATGTTACGCGTTACGCTGAATCGAGTTTATCATTTTTTCCCCACCTCAAAAAGTGCTCAGCGCCGCTAAAGAAGTATTCACTTCAAAAACGTTATTTGAAATCGGTTACAGCACTTTATGTTCTCGCAACTTACATATACTTACGTACTACCTACCTGCGTATACCTACCTGTTTTATGACACTAGACCGCATGGAAGTATGTACCATTAAGGAAAAAACGGCACCCAAATCACTTAAATATTCATTATATTCTGTTTTTAGTGTTTGTTGTTATAGCGGCAACGGAAATACATCATCAGTGAAAATTTCAACTGTCTAGCTGTCACGGTTCATGAGATACATCCTGGTGACAGACATACGGACGGACGGACGAACAGACGGACAGCGAAGTCTTAGTAATAGCAAAGACATATGTAACTTCGTATAAGGTGAATAAAGTCTAAGGAAAAAACGTGCCTCGAAAATCAAGAAAAAGTAATTCTCGGATAGATGCCGCACATACCTTTAGCCTATACTCGGCTAGATGGCGTGACGACACTGTTTCATATTTAACAATTTTAACACATAGATATGAGTGAATGAACATGGATCAAAATGATATAAAAATAATGAAATCATTTATCCATATATATACATTTTTTTTATAATTTTATACGTTTTATATTTTGAGTTTTAGTCGTGTGTCGATAGATGACAGTAAATTTACTGTTACTACAAAATTCACAATGACAGGACTCCTCTATACTATCTATTCTTTTTGGTACTAGGGTTTTATTTTTACTGTTTGGATACGGAACCCTAAAAACTATACTCCAGATCAACAACACTGACGCCTGTGACGGACTTGAGTTTTTACTTACTACCACTACATTTTATTTAGTACTTCCACACTTTATTTTTCAACTATAGTTTTCATTCCTCGTCATCATTTTTTTTGAACATTGCAAAGTATATTTTTTTTTGTTGATAATTAGAATAAAAATCCAAGTATATTATGTATCTCGTATGTAGTACTTGAAACATGCTTTCATGTAAAAAAAACCGCACCGTAATCGGTCCATGCGTTTGAGAACTACGATGCCAGTCAGACAGCCAGACCTTGGCGCCAAACTTATAACACCCCTCTTTTTTCGCTTGGAGGTCTTTTTGCGCTAGGAGTTAAAAATCAGGTCAAGAGGAGAAGCTATTGTGATGATACGGTACGGACGGAACCCTTGAGTGTTCGACTCGCACTTGGCTGGATTTTTTGCATGTGTTATTTCCTAGCGTAATGTATTGTAAAATGTTGTGTGTCATACGTGTAGAAAGACATTACCAGCTTGTGTCGCTCGTTTGGAATTGGATACTTGCTGCACTTTGAACAGCTAGGAGAACAAACCTCTTCATTGCCACCCTTAGAACTCATTAAAAATAATAAAAATAAATAAATAAGCCAATTAGCTGACCAAGGGCGGGTTTAAATTCAGCAAGCTGTACCCGCACCCTTTTCATTACTTACACAATTTGTTGCATAATGTTTAGATAAATACTTACCTACTTACTCCATATACCTACGATGGACTAATTACCTACCTAACTATTATATATTATACCTAAGAACTAATGTAAAAAGTAATGAAATAAATGCATTTGTATTTGTATTTAAATAAATATTATAGGATTCTTTTTTACTAAAATTGACTAAGCCCCACGGTAAGCTCAAGAAAGCTTGTAACACATTCACATTCTTCTTACATATTATGCGGTCTCCAACGCAACGGAGTAACATGAATTTTATGACTTTTAACCAAGGGATGAAATTATGCCTTTCATCGAGTTAAACAAAACACTCTACTTTTTATTTCGAATACGAGGAAAGTAAAATGCAAGTGTTTATTAAAGAACATGACTAAAATACATTTTTATAGTATTTTTTGAGGGTACTATCAATTAACAATTTAGGCACAAGTATAGTAATTTATGGAATGGGAAGTCAAATATCAGAATGGAAATTGTATAACAAATCCATTTATACCTAATAATTGCTTATCACAAAAAAAAAAATCGTACTTGGAACCTAAAATGATCTAGTGCAGAAACGTATCATTTTCTGCACATCTTATAGAACAAGATTCTTTCAGAGCATGAGAAATGAAAAATTATTTAGGTTCAATGATTGGCATATGTGCTCGGGGTGGGGCACGTATGAGCTGGTCGAACGCTATGAAGGGACCGACAGGTGGCAGTCTGCACCGTGCAGTCTCTATGGCTTACCTATGACCGCACTAAATGGTGACAAAATTATATATGGTCGCGATCCTCAGCATTGAAGGAACGAGAAAAAAGGAGAAAAAGTACTTGTAGCACAAAAACTATTTTAAATCCACATCACAAAAAAAAAGAAAAATGAAAACCGACTTTAAACTCGACGAAATAAAATATTATACATACCTAATAGTAGGTACTTAGTACATGCGTGAGTTCTGAGGTAACAACCATAATACATCTGTCGGCGGCCGATCGTAAGATCAGGTAGATCGTAATGTAATATTTTAGCGTTAGACCCGTCTATAATGTGAGATAGTAATGTTCCTGTGTAATGTTTTGACGATAGTGACATTATGATATTAAACAATATATAGGTAGGATAGGTTCGTTAGGTTGCTTTAGATGCCCGAAGGGCAAACTGCCCGGAAATAGGAGACCCGCGTAGCGGGGCTCCGTCGACTCAGGGAACGGGTCAAAGATTTTCACGTTTCACGATATGCCTAGGAATTTCACGATATGTCTGATGTTAAGATCGGCCGCCGACATATCTACAAAATAAATTCGTTCTAATAACCTCTTTTTTTAAACGGTCTGTTAAAATAGAAGAGGACAAGATTCAATGGGATTTTTTTTAATGTAGACTTAACAGAAATTATAGCTGTGTTTACTGCAATGTTCTGCCGCCAGAGTGCAGCACTACCGACTCAGTAAATTCATATACCAAGTTATACATACTGTGCCTTAAACTGATTTTTGAAAGTTTTGACAGACAATCAAATATGACATTGATGCATCAAGGCGGTTTGTTAACAAGGGCCTACCGGTAAACGCGAAAATCGAAATTTAGTTATCTGCCTCTTTATCGCTCGAATATGCAAGAGTGATAGAGAGATTAGATAACGAAATTTCGATTTTCTTATTTCGCGGTAGGCCATGTGATTGACGTGACGTGTGATCTGTCAATGTGGTTTGTTTACTGTATGTGCACAAAGGTGCCATCTACGAAGAGCTTTGCCTAATATTCCCTATTGTCTGATTTCCAATTTGGTGCCTATTTTCCACTGTTATTCTTCTTATTATTATAAGTGCCACTTGCATCATACCACTAATCAGGGGTTAACCAGTTAAACCGTGAACCCAGTGTCAAATTGTACTGGTAATCATGGTAACTCCAGGTTAAACCGGTTAACCCCGAGTTAGTGAATGGTGCAAGTGGGCCTAAGTATTATAATACAGCTTGGCAAAAAAGTGTAGAAATTCAAAAGTGTCGTCCCGTCTTCTTATAGAAATTAGTTTGAAAGGGACACACACAGTGTTGTCACCTTTTAATTTCTACTCTTTTTTGCCAAGCTGTATATTTCTATCATCGTAGTCATTCTCGTGGAAAATGCTTCAGTTTTATTACACATATTCGTGGTTCAAGGTAGCACGGTTACAAGAATAGCCCCTGAGTAAGGCGCCTAAAATAACATCAACTTCCAGTAGTTTCTTCCACAAAACGATATCCGTCTGTCAACATTCGGCCCTTCAATAACGTTGAGTAAATGTGAAACACTCATTATGCTATGTGATGATTAAAACAAAGAACGATTTAAGAACATAAGTAGTTCAAATTAAATTTCGTTCGTTCGTTCGTGCGAGTTCATGCATTAGCATATGTAAAAAAATCGCACTTAACAATTAGGGTCGGTTGCACCAAACTGTTCGTATCGTTAAAGAGTTCGCTAAATTTTTACCTATGGAAAGTTTCATAGTAAAGCGCCGGTCTGTCAAATGTGGTTGGTGCAACTGGCCCTTAATCAATCAATGAGTAAATCGTGCCTTGGGTAATACAATACCTTGAATACTGATAGCCTATTTATACAAACAAATGATAAACGAACGAAAACCGCGTCGCATTATAAGAAACGCGTAAGCGGAATTTTCTTAGTATTTTCTTACTCTATGGCATTTGTACGTAAGCATCCGAACGAGCGTTTCTTTTGGTCGAGTGGCGCCATTCGGTGGAGAATGGAACGTTCGGAACGTGGGCGTCCCGCTGGTGGAGAATCTGGAGCAGGCAGTTACGATCGCCAAGTACTAGGGTAGCATAGACTAAGAAGATGTAATTACGAAAATTGATTTTAACGCCATCTAAAAGTGAATAGCTGAACTTTCATCTATAAGGCGTTATGCGCTACCGCTATCTCTTTCTCAGGACTAATACTATTTCTTTTTCATATTTTTAATATGGTTATCGTGTATTGAAGCGAGTACAATATATGTTTGTCACATACCTCGTTTTCGAAGCTCGGCTACCCTACCTAAATGCCTTCTTATGTCTGTTAGTGCTTTTGCTATTCAATCACAGATGTCGCTGCCATAAGGAAGCGTGCATGAATTGTAGACGGCAGCACAGAAGCCTCCTATTCATTAGCGAGAAGCATTATCTATGTCAAGTTTCCATTTCTAGATGAAAGCCACTAGATGGCAGACCCTACCATGCGAAATAAAACCAGCGTAAACGAGCTTGGAGTTGTGGGGGGGCAGCACCTGCTTAAAAGCGTGATTTTAGTAGATACTTTTTGACATATGACAAATTTAACACATATCGGTGAAAAAATAAGGATCAAAGTCAAATGGCGTTCTAAAAGTGTTAATCATTTGTGTTGAAAGATGGCAGTAAATGTACTGACTACATAATTTACATTCATCAGAGTGTAGGCCCGTCTCATGTCATGAAACATTCTGTATGAAGACAATATGCTCCAGATTGCACCTAGGAAACGGTCTGGACATTGTAAAATTAAATGACTATATTTCAATCCACGTGGTTATCATACTGGATGCGATTCGCACGACGCTCCGAAGTTGGAGCGAGACAACGCTATGCGCGTATTATAGCGACATCCCGCTCGCACATCGGAGTGATGTGCGAATCGCATCCAGTCAATCCAGTGTGATAGCCGCCATTAGGTATCAACTTCTTTTTCCATATTCAAGAATTTAAAAGTAAGTTCTGGGGAGTATCAGATATATAATGAAACAATAATTTACGTCTTGCTAACATGTTATGTTTACTGTATTTTATTTAGTTACACAAAGAAACAGTAAAATTAAATAAATACACATATAGGACGCCAAACTGACAGTTTGATACTGTATTTGTATATATTGCATAGTGATTTAAACGTCCTTAAGTGCGATATATATGTATATATGTACATAATCGGTGAGATCAGACTTAATTACATAATACATTTGGTACTATTTATTGCACATTATTGAAAGTGTTACTTTCTGTTTAAATACTACTTACATACTTACTTAACATAATTATGTTAAAACATTTAATGCACCTATTACCTATACTATTGTACATATAAGGTATAGGTATGTGAAGCTTATTGCTTGAGACACGTATTGAATTATTTACATTAATAAATATGAAATGTTAACACGGTTTAATAATAATAAATACACAGTCATTATTCATTGACCTTGCATCAATTTACTATGAGCTACTAAATAGTTGCAAAAAAACTTAAATCTTGATTTTAACTTTGGTTCTATTTACGTATGATGGAATGACGATTGGAAAAACGAAACGAATAGTTTAAGGTTCTAAACTAATTCGTATCCTTCATTGAAACTTGTATCCATCTCGTCACTGTCGAAGGCCGCGACCTGTTTCTGACAAGGCTCCTTCTGTGCGAGCAACCTGTCGCATTCATTCAACTTCCCATGCAATACATCATACACGTGCGTCATGGAGGCCACCTTCTCTTTGCACGACGGGTCAGTTTCTATAGCGAACAGTCTAGAATCCAACAACTTGATCGCCGCCACGATGTAATTCCTTAAAGTTTTCGTCTTATGCTCGCTACTTATATGCTCCAAAAACGCACACACCTGTCTTTCTCCACATAGGAGTACGTCGACATCGTATGCCAGAGGTGAATGTTGTCTGTGAAGATATGCTATAAGTCTTTTAGCGTACCGCCTGTAAGTTCTGTATGCCTTTCGTTTTCGAGTTCCGAGCGTTCTTCCCATCGTCATAGATTTCTTCATATTGTCTATGACTGCTTTGTAGCCTGCGTCGATTTTGGAGTCGAATATGTCTTGTAAACGGGTCTCAACTGGCTGAAGTTCGTAAGGGGCTGGAGAGGGCGGGAGAGACGGAGATGACGGTGGCGGCGATGGAGGTAAGGGATTGGTTCTAGTATTTTCCTCTTCGCTGGACTCGCTTGATGCTCTGCGATCAACTTGCGGCGTTTCTGGTACTGTATAGGGCCGAGCTCGGGTTCTGGCCCGCTGCACTCTTGCAGGTCTGGGAGCAGTTCTTGCGTTATAGGCAGTAAGGACGTTAGCGTCTTGCTCCGTTAACGGACGAGATCGTTGTGTCGCTGCCAACGGAATAATCCGAATCTTGACCAGTGCGTAGCTCTGTTGTATCTTCGCTCTTATCCTAGGTTCATCATAATCGCTTCCCCAAAGGTCTCTGATTGCTGATTCTTTGAGATATCGAACTTGACACAGTTCTCCATTAAAAAAACGTTTTCTCTGCTGTTCGTTGAGGGCGTCGCGTTCCGCACCTGTCAGGCCGTGGATCTTTGTCAGATGGTCGGGAAGTTTGCCATAAGTGAAGCGGGCGCAGTTTTCTATGGGACAGGGAATGTTCGCGTGATTTTGTTTCTTCGTACGTGGCGGAGCTGGTCGCGCAGCCATTTTTAAAGACCTGTAACAATAAAAACCGAAACATTAAGAAGTGTTTCGAAAACGGCTTAAACTTTTTTTTCTTCATTTTTTGAGAACATCTTTGTGTTTTTTCAAAAAAATTATATATTTTTATTAAGATCAAACAATAAGTTCGAACTTGCTAATGAATGTATTCTAGGTAATAATTAATCATTTAAGGTAACGTGACGTAGTAAATGGAATGAAAGGGAAATATCATCGGGAAACATACCTACATTGCAAAACTATTGCATTCTACCTCCGTATCTTAACCATCTAATACACGTCATTATGTCATTAAAGAAAAAAAATACCGTCATAAATTATGACGTCTCTGATGATAGTTTAGTAAAAATAACCCCGTAGTAATTCCCTTTATTTCATATAATTGTTATCATTTTACCGTGTGATGCGCGTAGGTACCTATGTCATAGAATCTAACAGAAAGTTAAGAATGTATTTGCCAGTAAAAGAAAGTTAAAATCAAGTGAGTGTGTACGCAAAATAGGCACAAATGGCACAATGGTTGAGGTTATTGACTTGCGGAAAATGCCCAGCAAAAATAACTAAATAACAAGTGAGTGTGTATTTGTGAAAATTTTATGCAGTGATGTTTCAAGTGAAAGTATTTATATGACCGAAAAACCGTAAGTATTAAAACTCCAAGTAATTAAATCGTTTCGTATTTTATGTAAGTATTTATTTTTTTTTTTTTTTTTTTTTTATGGCTTTCCCCTCTTATTTTGGCAGGAGGGATTTTGCCAATGACGACGTTTTAAGACGTACCACGCACGATAAGAATGTTCGGTGAATAATAATTTTGATTTGGTATAGGAATGTGCTGGGAACCTAAAACAAAAACATTTATTGTTATGGACATCACAGACAACACATGACATATGTACAGTTTATTAGAAAAAAAAGAACGGGAAGGGCGATAGTTTTGACAGTTAGGAAGCATGCCAACATAAGGAGAAAAATAAGAAATGGACAATAGATGTAAGATGACAAGTATTATAGAAAAAAGTAGAGCCGTTACAGTTTTATATTATTTTCTTGAATATGTTTAAGAATAATTCCAGTGATGGGAGGATCCATGAGAACCAGAAGCGTATGAAAATTGATAGGCCGCGGAATATTTTTCGGTAAGACATCATATAACGAGTGGTTAAGTCTGTTGCAAGAAAAGAAAATGTGCTCCGTCGTTCCTTCGTCAAGACCGCATTCGCATAAAGAAGTATCCCGCACCCTAATTTTTGCAAGGAATACTGGTGTGCAGACGTGACCCAAACGAAGCCGGCAAAGTGTAGACGTGGCCCATTTACATGCAGAGCGAAAACGGAAGAACCATGGTTTATTAGGTATAACTGGCTGTATGTTTCCATAGTGTTTTCCTACATGTCGTCTAGAGGAATCCCATAATTGTTGCCAATCGTCCCTTAAGTCACGGCGAGCTTTAATCATTAAATCAGATGCAAGAACCATGTTGTGAGTCTCCGATCCATTGAGAGTGGCCTGCTTAGCCCACATGTCAGCATCCTCATTGCCGTTAATCCCACAGTGACCCGGAATCCAGACTAATGTTACCTGTAAGCCTATTTCTTCACATCTGTATAGTAATTGTTTAAGTTTCAGGATGAAAGGGGAAATCATTTTCATTTTGAGCTGGTTACCAGATACAGCTTGGAGGCAGCTTTTGGCGTCGGAGAAAATGATAACTTTGGGAATTTTGTGAGACTCAACGTATGCAACTGCTTCCATTAAGGCAATTGATTCCCCGGTGAAGACGGAGGACTGTGAAGGACATTTGTAAGATAAAAGAATACGGTACCTAGGGATCCAAATTGCTGCTCCCACACAGCTATTGGGGTTTAATTTTGATGCATCAGTGTAAATTGGTAAGTAATCTTGCCATTTTTCTAATTCTTTGTTTAATTTAATATTAGCTCCTAGATCATTTTTATTGATATTAAAATCTAAAATTACATTTGGGCGGAAAGTTAAACAATTATATTCAAATATAAATATTGGATTTTTGTTGGTGCTATAAAGTGAGGAAGGGAGGTTTTCAATTTTTCTGAAGCTATTAATGAATCTTGGTGTTTGTTTATGAGTCCAATATGCATTTACAGATACCACAGATGAGAGAGCCTGTAAGCGAGGAATGAGGGGGTGATTCGATATTGAACATGCCCTCAAAACATATCGGTCTGCAAGGAGTTGCCTGCGGAGACAAAGAGGAGGATCCACACATTCAACCTGCATGGCATTCTTCGGTGAGGACCTCATGGCACCAAGGATTATTCGAAGACATTTGGCTTGGATAGCATCTAGTTTCTTGAGAGCTACTTTATTGCATGGTTCTAGTACAAATGAACCATAGTCCATTTGGCTACGAATTAAGGCATTGTAGACAAGTTTTTGGCAGTAGGGATGAGCACCCCACCAGACCCCAGAAAGGGATCGGAGCACATTAATGCCTTTTTCACATTTGTCAGTGACATGCTTTAAATGTGGAACACCAGTCATTTTGGAGTCAAAAATAACACCCAGAAATTTTACACTGCTGTTGTTGGGAATATTCTGGTCTTCGTACTGAAGAACAACATTAGGAATGGTATGGCGGCGTGTAAAAGTGACAGTGCAACATTTGGAGGGTGAAAGTGAAAGGCCATGCTCATCCAACCAGTCTTTGAGGTACACAAGGGCCTCATTTAATCTAGAAGATGCTTCATCTAAATTGTGGACTGCGGTATAGACAACCAAGTCATCGGCATATTGCAGGATGTTGCAGAAGGGGAGGACAGATTGCTCAACATCAAATGTATACAAGTTATATAGAAGAGGGCTGAGGACGGAGCCTTGGGGGAGGCCTTGCCATACTGTTAAAGGTGGATGGAAGGTATTCCCAGTTCTAATTTTAATGGTTCTTCCCATGAACAGCCTGCAGACAATTTGAACAGTTCTCGCAGGTATGCTCAGCTGTAGCAGTTTTGCTCTGAGCAGAGGGAGTTGCACATTGTCGTAAGCAGATGAGATATCTAGGAAGCATCCAACAAGTTGTTGCTTCTTAGAGAGGGCCAGTCTAATATCTGAAGTTAAAATGGTTAAGCTGTCCAAGGTACTTCGTCCCTTGCGGAATCCAAATTGGGTATTAGCTAGGATTCCTTTATTCTCAACCAACCATTCTAATCTGTTCTTCACCAAATGTTCAAAAATCTTTCCTATCGTTGCAGATAATGCGATAGGACGGTAGGAAGATGCTTGGCGAGGATCTTTGCCTGGCTTCAAGATTGGGATTACTATTTGGGACTTCCAATCCTCAGGGACCTCGCCGGACATGAAGAACAAATTGAGCAGTTTTAGAAGGTGGTTTTTGGAAGGGGGGCTCAATTTTTGGATGAAGCAATATGGAATTCCATCTTCTCCAGGTGAGCTGTTACGGAGACCGGTTAGAACCATGTCAAGTTCTGAGATAGAAAAGGGGTTGTCTAGTGGAACTAGATGTGAAGCGGAAACTGGATTTAGACAGCACTCTTCTGGGACAGATGGAGGGGCCAGTTTGTTTGCAAATTCTTCCAGCCAGGTAGAAGGATCGCAAGATGATGAGGGATCTGACTTAAAAGATCCTCGAAATTTTTTGATATTTCTCCAAACCAGTGAAGATGGGGTTCTAGGATTAAGGCTTTCGCAAAATCCTTTCCATCCCTTCTTTTTTGTTTTGTTAAGAAGGCGTTTGGTTTGGGCAGAGATTTTTTTAAATAAAGTAAAATCTGCAGAGAGTCCAGTCTCATTATATCTCCGTTCTGCATCGTCTCTCTCCTTAACTGCCGCAGTGCAGTCCGAATTCCACCAAGGTGGGGATGGTAATTTAGAACTAGAAGATTTTTTCTTAGGTATATGATTATCAGCTGCTTCAAGTATTATAGATTTAAACAAGGAATACTTTTCAAGGGGACTGATTATACTATCTAATATTTTTAATTTATCATCAACTTGAGCTGAGTAATTGGGCCAATCAGCCTTATCAAGTTTATATTTTAAAAGAGGTTCCGGAGATGGAAGAGGAGATACTGAAGATGGCTTAGAAATTATTATAGGAAAGTGATCACTTCCGAAAGACTGATTTAGAACTTGATAAGAGAGCAGGCTAGAAAGGTTAGGAGAGCAAGCAGACAGATCTAAGACCGACTTGGGGTTCTGACCAGGGTATACTCGATGAGTGGGAGTACCATCATTAATTATTAATACATTGATATCATCGAACAGGTCAATGAGAAATGAGGAGAAAATATCACTGTGTGAAGAACCCCAAGAGATGTTATGGCAGTTAAAATCGCCTAGAATCAGAAGGGGATGAGGGACAGAAAAAAAGAGAGTAGAGAGATCAGGAATTAAATTTAAGTTTGGATGAGGAATGTAAACAGATATAATATTTATTCCCATGACGTTAGCGGCGACAGCGTTAATTTCATGGGAGTGGGGGGGAAGATGAATTTGTGTGAATGGATATTTCCTATTAATCAATAATGCACTACCTGCACGACCGTCATTGCGGTCATCCCGGAGGCATGAGAACCCAGAGATCTTAAAACGAGATCCGGGTCTCAGCCATGTCTCCGAGATGGCCGCAACCGTCACAGAGTGCTCGTTGATTAAGTTGATCAAATCAGATTTTTTTTGATTTACACTACGACTATTCCACTGTAGGATATTGGCCATAGGGACCTTTGATTGAAGCTAGTTCTTTTCTGATGGCAGCAAGATGATGGGCAACGTTGTTCGGTATACAGTCGCTAATCATGGCGACCCAGTTCTGCATTAGAGCTAACATAAGTGACACACTGTTGTCATTAGAGGGCTCGGTATCAAAGGGGGGAAGTGAAAGAGCGTGTCCATTTGGCAGTTGAGAAGAGGGAGTAGAAATTATATTTTGGTGTGCAACGCGGTCATAACCGGGGGACAGAGGAGTCCTTGGTCGAACAGGTCGGTATATAGTCTGGCGGCGGGATTGAGAAGCAATCGGTGCGGCTTGTGAACCAGAGGGAGCCAAATCGGAAGAGAGAGAGTGACGAGGGGCTTCTGGAGCTACAGGGCTGAACATGGTGTTTGTAACATCAGAGTATGTTTTCCGAACGGTAGGAGTACGTGCCGCAGCCTCCTGATAAGAAATATTTTGCTCTGACATTAACAGTTTAATCGCCTTTTGTCTACCAAATTCTGGGCAGTTTTTATCTGTGGCAAGGTGGCGACCTGTGCAGAAAAGGCAGGAAATATGTTCCGGAGCAATGTTGCAGGTGTCACCGGGGTGTTTTTTGGCACATTTGTAGCACCGCGCGTCAGATCTGCATTGTGTTTGAATGTGACCGAATCGCAGGCATTTCCGGCACTGAATAGTTGGCAGCACATATACTTCCACATTTAGTGATGTGTAGAATGCATAAATCTTAGACGGCAAATTTTGTCCTTCGACTGTGACAACCACAGATTGGGTCGGGACCCATGATGGTGAACTGCCTTCTTTGAGGACCTTGCGCTGAAGGCGGCGAGCTTTTAGAATTTTGCCAGTTCCCTCTTTTAAATCAGTAGCCGAGACGAACTCCTCCATTGACCATTCTACTGGGACTCCGCGAACAAGACCCATGCGGGACACGTGGTATGACGGGATCGACGCTGTTAAGTTATTGCGAGCTAAACAGGGATTTTCAGTTAGCTTATTGGCAGCATCTGCCGATTTGCATTCGACCGCAACGCGATTACGACCAAGAGACTTGATGCCATCTTTTTTGATGTCCGGAACACTGTCCTTTGCGAAAATTTGTCCTATTCTGATGGGTTGGAGAGAGGACCCCGCATTAGGAGATTCAGTTACTCGTGAGATATGCACTATAAATGGGCCACTATCTTTGCTGTCGTACTTACGTGTTTCGTTTTCAAGGTCGGGGTGTTTATATAAAGTGGAAATAGATACATTGCTGATGTCACCCTGTGTTGGTCTTTTTTCATGTGGTTCACGGGACAAGTCGGTTGGTGTCAATTCCAGAGATTTAGCGTTTCTTTTCCTTGTTTGAGTGTCAATATCCATTGCTACAGAATCGTTCGTCAAATCCGTGGAATTGCCACCACCGGGGTCCGGCGGCTTCTCCTTCTCATTCCCTGACATCACTGTTTTATTGACTCTCAGGCCAGGAGAGTATGTATTACGGTCTAGAAATAACTAATGTTGTTAATAAACCGTCACCAAGTATACGTAAGGAAGGAAAGTTTTATTTATAAGGATAATAACCTAAAAACCGTACAGACTCACTCAATGCGCTTCTGTCAATCCAGTATTTATTTTTATCAGTCCGTTTTAGTGACATCAGAAAATGGCGAGAAAATTATCTTAAAAACAAAAGCTCGAAGCATTCCATGAAAATCTGTATAAGAGTCGAATGTATGTATGTTTTCTATGACGAATGGTCAAAAATATCCACAGATAAATAAAAGCCTGCTTTAAATGTCTAAAAAGTCGTAACACAGGAAATAAAATGCGTTTGTACGGGACAGCCCGTGGAATGCTCCAATACCTCGAATAAATACACGGTGTAACATGAGGAAACCGAATAATTTTAACCACGCATTTCAAAAGACCAAAAAGAAGAAAAAAAAAAAAAAGAAAACCAAAAAAAAAAAGAGGTCAAAAGAAGGAAAAATGTATTACGAGTTTAGGTCAATTACGCCAAAAAAAAAAATTTTTTTTGTTTTGTTTTTTCAATTTTTAGAATGTATTTGTACATAAAAAAAAAATTTATTGGTAAACTTGTTACTTAAAATTGATTTTTAATTTTTTTTTCTCGTAAAACCTTTTTTTTGCAAAGTGTTAATTGTCACTTTTTGACATCTATCAATAAGGATATTTAGACTACGTCCCATACCAGCAACATTATCATCAAAAAGGCATTTTACATTATGTAACAACAATAACTTGTTTATTTTTAAATTAATATTATCTCTGAAAGTAGGCATTTATTAAAAACAGTTTATAGGACATTTTTGTCTCTAAATATGATCAGGAATACGCTGTTAAAATTATTCGGTTTACTCATGTTACACCGTGTATATTAAGGAAGGAACTCAAAGTCAGGGATTCATGCACAACCCATAATTCATTAAGATTGATGCTAAAACATCTTATTTATAACAGGTGTCCATGAATTTACCTACTGCTTTTATTCGGTAAAAAAAAGATGGTAGGTAACAAATCTCCTAATCTGCATCAGAAGCCCCACTGCCTCGAACTTCGAATCGGGCCGCTAATCTCAAATAGGACCTCCAGAAACCTAGATAACACAAATGTTTTCACGAGTCCAGTTAATTTATTTAGAGGGTGTTTATTGACGCGAGGGTGGCTGTCCGAGTATAATAATTGTGTTGACGGAGCCCTGGGGCTGTTTGTGGAGCCCGGGCCTCTTGTCCTACGGTTAATTTATTGAAAACAATACGGTCTTGCGACGACCGACTATTCTCAGTGTCTTGCCTTTCCAAAGTTGTTTTAGTGCAGAATTCGAAGACATTGGACATACAGATTGAATACACAGTGGATCTCTGACAGAGCATAAGATGGACCGGTTTCCTTGATATCTATCTAGTATCTAGAGTTGCATGTAGGTACCTACTTTTTGAAAGTACCTTTATAAAATTAACTAAAGGAGCATTCCACGGGCTGTCCCGTACAAACGCATTTTATTTCCTGTGTTGCGACTTTTTTCTCGGCATTTAAAGCAGGCGAATATTTTTCTGTGCATATTTTTGACCATTTGTCATAGAAAAGGAAACTCTTATACCTTTAAATCTTCAGAAACTTCGCGTTTGTACGGGACAACGGTAGACAATTTCATGGAATGCTCCTAAAGATCCACCCCGGCTTCGCACGAGTTACACGAAACCTTAACATATTATAGGCTAAACCTTCCTCAAGAACCACTCTATTTAAAGGTGAAAACGGCATGAAAATCCATTCAGTAGTTTTTGAGTATGAGACAAACAACAATTAGTTTGGGAAAGTAGCAAAAAAATTTTTTCTAGTGTTTATTTTACTACTTTTTCCGCATGATTGATTTATATTTTCATGCCAGATTGTAGCTACCCAAGTAAATCACGGAGCGAAGCCTCGGACGGACAGACATATAAACATGGCGAAACTATAATAGGGGTTCCGAGTTGACTACGGAACTCTAATAACCAAGAACCAAGTTTTCATTTACCGCTAGCATAGAGGGCTTTGTAGTCAATAATTTCAAAATATCCATTATTTAAGTCGTTCCTTGGTTAGAATAGCTTCCTTGATTACTTATTTATATTAAACCAAAACCAATCAAACCGCCCTAATGTGAAAACGCTTTCTTAGCCAAAATTTATTAGAAGTTGTTAGAATGTAAAATGAAACAATAGCTAGGGACTATAGGCGAGGGCGGGTTTGATTGAGCTAATATTTATTTTGGAAATTAGCTTGTATTGCGTCGTCTTGGCCGCTCGCGATTATAAATACATAATATAAATTAAACGATTCTCTGGGGACTCTGCGGCCGACGCCAGATATTGTTATTGTTTAGGTAAAATACCATTTAACTTTGTTCCATTCCGCCGGTTTAACATAGTGCTTCCTTCGAGTTTCTTGACTTTTTCTACCTAGCGTTATCCCGGCCTTTGCCAGGGTCTTCTATTGTTGACTGATGATTTAATTTAAATAATAGTCCATACTATGTAACAATTGGGAAATAAAACTCTCCATTTGCGTTTTTACAACAATAAATAAAATTATAAACTGAGATAGATGTCATATCCTCGTGTAACTCTGTGAACAATAACTTTACACAATTGTGCATATTTAAATTAGGTAACTTTTCAAAATTAAAATTAACAATTTGTCTACATTAATAATACCTCAAGGGTTACAGGATCATTTGCACAAACGAAGTAAGTCTAATAAACCAAAGATTACCAAACTCGTGTAACATGCTAATCTTTATGACAGAAGTGTCACGGAAATATTAAGGCAAAACTCCCCTTTCGCGGGCCGAAGTGGCGGGCTTGAATAAATAACTAATTTACATATTTAATAACAGGTATCGTAGCAGATTCAATTGTTTAAGCCGTGAATTATAAATCCGTGCCGCGAACGCTTATTACCCTCTGGCTTTGTTTTAATCAAATATTCAGATCTATTCTTTAATTAGCTCTGTGTAAACTTCGAGAAGTATATCTGCCGTTTTTGAAGGATTATTATTAGATTTAAGAGTAGTATATCAAAATTTTGTGATACGTATATGTGACAAGAAGACGCGTCGAATAACAGGTATAACGTTCACTTGACAGCTTGATGTTTTACATAATTAACTAGAGTGCCATATAAGTATGTCCAGATAGCGAAAAAGATGTGTTGTGTATGTTGTGCGTGACTCTAGATATACTTATATATAATAAAACATGGAAGATATTTCGATTAGTTGAAATTTTCCCGCAGTCAATATTGCCCCCCCGCATCTTAGTCGTTGTATGGATGTCGTAGTCAGATCGTATAATCCGCCGTATTACATTACGGCTAGCCGTTTTCAAAAACAGGGGCGTTTTGAAATGCGGCGGTTCGACGATTAGCCGGATTGTCACTGCGATACGTTCTTCAATAAGGCGGCCCACGTTTAGCCGCATCGTACATTGTAGAGTGACCAGTTCTTTCGGTCGCCTACGTAACCGGAGTTTGACAATGTTTGCAATTTAATTATTTCTACCGTGGTCCCACCTCACTACATGTGTTTCTTTTCCAAAACATTTCCTTCACAACTTAAATAGACGGAGCCCCGCAAGCGGGGCTCCTATTTCTGGGCGGTTTGCCCTTCGGGCATCTGAAGTTACCTAACGAACCTAACCTAATTACCTACCTACGCTTTTTTCCCCAAAGTGTAATGTTTTCACGGACGTCTCACTTAATCAATAGGTAGGTAGGTTAGGTTCGTTAGGTAGCTTCAGATGCCCGAAGGGCAAACCGCTCAGAAATAGGAGCCCCGCGAAGCGGGGCTCCGTCTAGTTAAGTTGCGAAGGAAATTTTTTTTGAAAAGAAACAGTCCGACAAACTCCAGATTTGATGGACACCCCAGCGTTTGTCAGCCAGCGCCACGAGTGTTAAAAATGGGAACTAAAAACTGTCAAAGCGGCGGCTAATGACTCGCTGTATTACATTACGGCTAGCCGTGTTGAAGAACGTATGGCGCCGAATACATTCCGGCGGATTCTCATTCAGCCGCATTCAATACGGCTAATCGTTAAACCGCCGCATTTCAAAACGCCCCTGTTTTTGAAAACGGCTAGCCGTAATGTAATACGGCGGATTATACGATCCGACTGCGACATGGATATTTAGTTATCTATTAAATGAGGAAATTACAATCGTTCACTTTTAGGAACGTTTATATTACCTCATTCAACCTTTGCCTGCTCGAAATCACCGAGGGTGCAAATGCAAATAAACAAGGGCGCGTAAACAACGATGCAGTAGCTATAATTTTTGCGTTTTCGGCCAAGAAGGTAAATTGGGTAAGTACGGATTTTTTTGTAAGTACTTACACAGATCGAGTGAGATATTAATTTTTTTGAAATTGTGAGACATACCTGAATATTTTCTTACTAAAAATCCTTATTTTCTAATTTGTTGCTTCGATTGTCAAAAATCTAGACAAAACATAAAATATGAATATATTTTGTAAAACTTCTATTAAAGTAGGTCCATATTACATACAGACATATCATACAGGTTCTATGTATAGACGATGTCATACTTATTAGTTTCGGAACACGCGTTATTTTATGTAAAGTTTTAATTCAGTTGACAGTTAATAAAAATGGTGTAAACTGCTTTACTTATAATGCACAAAAAAATGCTTGGTTCCTAAAATTCCATTTTTATTAACGTTTTGTAGCAGTTATATTTTAATTAATCTCACAGCGTCGTTCGTATTCATTCATAGTTTTAAAAATACAAAACACATATGTATGTATATACCTACTTTTTGCAAAAGGAAACTTTTTAGAAACTTAATTAGACCATCTGCCACTCTTTAATTTAATGCGTGCTTTTCACTCATCCTGAAACGCACACGGCTCATTCTCCCAAAGCCTTTTTTGTATGACGCTTTCCTCTCCTCAGTTTTTTACACATTTATAATAATTACAAAAGCGATTTGAAATTCAAAGTGTAAACAGTGGTACTAAGCTTCAATATAGAAATATATTTATTTTTAACTTTATCTTTCAGGTAAATTGGAATAACGCTCGACATACAATTATAAAATTGGCAGCAATCCTAAAATACTTACAACTGAATGACGTATACCTCAAAAAATATGCTTCTATTTTCCAAAAACTTTAATGTTTCCAATGTACAGTCAGCTACAGAGATACTTGCCCCCCTTCCCCCTGCAAACAGATTTCTATGCAGGGGGGCGGATCCAATCGTCTCTACAGCTGACTGTACATCTATTCTGTATTAAAAATAAATTATTATACACCATGCATGAAATGCATCCGATAATTATTAGAAAAACACAGATAGGAGTTATGTTTAAACACAAGTTCACTTTAATAAATCGGATAGAAATATAAAAAGTAGGTGAGTTGACCGTGACGTCACGATGTACTGTTTCATATAAATTCCATATTAGCAAATCATTTTGACAGTTCTAAAAAAGTAACTGATTTGACTAGTAGGAAAATACCCTATTATACAGTAAAACTAGTATAGTTTCGGTTGAAGACTTAAAGTAGGTACTTACTGTAGTTAGTCTTTATTACTAATATTTAAAATTGTAATAATTCGATATGTCACGAATCGTTTTGTTTAAATTAAAAAAAAAAAACGAAAAATACTATCTAAATATTGAAAAAGTAAGTAGTTAATTGATAAAATAAACAATAGAATATGGCCACTACTAGGCAAACAAAGCTCCAAATAAAAATTATAAAAAAACGTCTTTTGGCTCATACTCATACTCATACTCATTTATTTATAATATAATTACATATTACACGTCAAAAATGGAAATTAAATTAGATAAATTAAGTTACAATTATAGTTATTATGTTACAATAATACAATTACATTATTATTACAGTTTTGGTTGGTATACCTAAATAAGTGTGTCAAATATTATTACAATTGTGATGATAGTGTTAATTAAATTAAAACGTATAAACGTATTTATTAAATAATAAAAAATAACACATATGCGTAATACATATTTTAATTTCTAGGACTAGTAAAATAAATTTGTTTGTTATATTAGATTCCGTGCACTAAGCACAGAATCTAATTCAAAAAGTAATAATTGTAAATAGGTAATTAAACACGTCCTGTTTTTTCTATGCATTTACAAAATAACTCTAGCCACGCATTCTCATTTTCTTTTAAGCTCACCATGGCGAAGGCAACTAAAAATAGTCAAAAATATTTTAAATTATACTATTATTCCTTCTAAATCAAATCAATAATTAATACATAAACAACAATATTAAAATACAAAAACAAAAGGTTACTTACCAAAAACCAATCGAAGAACAGCTAACAAAGTTTCGCGTTGTTGACGACCGTAAACACGTTGTTGTTATTTATGTTTTCCTGGCACACAAGCGCAGACGAGCGGCCACCGGTGCTGCCGTCACTCTACTGCCGTTACGTAACCAAATCCTGGCGGAATTCCGCGTGCGATTTCCACGCATTTTCTCGCCCAACCAGCCATTCTGGTAAGACCTCCACCCCCTCCATTGTATACCTCCTTCTATACATCCGCAAGGGATCCTCGAACACATTGAAAGTTCATCTTACATTGGATGAATCTTGGTTTTGCGAATTCTCAACGAACCTTTCGTTACTGTTCGGTAAACGTCGGTTGGAATCGGACACAGGCTCCTCCTCTTTCAAGGATTTTCAAGTAACACGCAGCATTGCGGCTTTCAGTATAATTTGTGAGGTTACATTAGTGTTAACTTGAAATTTCCAAGTTGATTTTATGATTTCTTCTTTTTTGTGACAGTGTATCAAGGTGTATTTTTGAATGAAACTTATTAGGTGAATATACTAAAGACTTTTTAACTTTATTCACAATAGTATTTTATGCAACAGTTTTATAAGAGGGGTCAAAAAATGTGAGTGGCGTGGGTAACAATGTGAGCCGAAGGCGAACATTGTTAATAAATACGTCATGAGCATTTTTTGACTACTTATACAACGTTGCATACAATGCTTTTTCTATGAGTAGGCAATATTAAATAAAATACAAAAAATTATAAACAAAATTTTATTTATGAACATCTCAATGTAAGTTTTGGATAGTAGGTATTACCTACTATATGTATGTAGCTCTTGTCTGCGACAAGCACCCATAATACCAAATATTACTGCAACCTGTAACAAGAAAAAGGAGAATTAAATAATATTCAGTTTCAATGCAAAAATATAAAATGTACATAAATATAGCTTGTTGTACTGTGTACCCTAAAAATGTGTATTAAATTTTTTTATAACATATACCAACCTTGATAGATTGATATAGATAGATCTGATCCGGTGCTTCCAATTAGTCTTTGAAAATACACCAAAGACGTTTTCAGAGAATGACGAAGTTTTGTGCTCCAATCTCCACGCCATGCACTTCTCATAAGATTTGTCGTATAGGTGCTGAGATTTAGTACTTAGGCAACAAATTTTCGGTCGCTGCTTGTGCTGCAGCGGATATTTCTTCAGGTGTAGAAACAATGTAGTCCTCTTTGTCCATTTTCAACACTTTTTATGAACGCAAAACAAATAGTACCGCAAAGAACTCAAAGAACAAGAAATTACCGGGAAAGGCGGGAAACGAGAAACAAACGAGTAATATCTATGGTTATTTTTTTTTAAAGCCGTTACACACTACCGCACCGCACCAGGGTCGTGGTGCTGTAGGGTATAAAAGTATTTTTTATTATGTTGGTAGCAATGAACTCAGTACAAATTTGTTTCTTTTTTAATAAAAACCGTATGCATTCAATCGTTTGTCACGTTGGTAGCAATGTACCGGTGTGTGGCACCTGCTACCCTGCACTAGCTTACCGTATCGTAATGTCTCTAAAACGACACAAGTGCTTTTTTGGGCAATAGATTATAGACTTTTAAGGAGTATTAATAATGTATGCCCTTATATGTTCGTTCGTGACTATGTAAATGACAGATAAAAGTACCCGAGTAGAAAAAACAGTTTAATCACATTGTTTTATTTTAACCCCCTCTGCATAAAGAGGGGTGTTATAAAGTTATAAGTTTGACGCCAATGTTGGTATAAAATAGTAATGTAGGGGTATTTTAGAAAGCTTGAAATAACTATTTAATTAAAAATTTTAACAACCTCCTAAGTAAAAAAGACTAATAATAAAAACAATCCTTAAAAAGTAAATAAAAATGGATAATTATCAACATGGCAAAGTACTTATAGATTTTTTTGTTGAGATTTAATGCCGCGCCGCGGTATCGTTAAGTATCAAACTTTATTTTAAATATCGATTCTGAACATGAACGTATAATTATGATTACTATGCTATTTGCCTATACTACTACTACTATAGTACGACGTGAGGTCAAATTATGTATAAGGTAAATAGCTCACCCTGGCTGACCTTTGATGATAACTTGTGATTTTTATTTATTTTGTATATACCTACCTATACTTTTATAAAATGTTTGTTAGTCAGAATATACATACTTAGTAAAAACGTTTACAAAAAAGCCGATTTCAGAAAATAGTTCAAAATACCATTAAATTATATGTGCATGCAGGTCAGAGGACCGTTTTAATAAAACAACAGTCAGCTACTTAGTTTTCTTACAAACACACCAAAGGGTAATATTTGCATGTTGAGAAGATGTATCGTTTGCCGATTTTTATACGATGCACTAAGGGCAAGTGGGCATTTTCAGTTTAAATTGTACCAAATATAAATTTTGCTCTTATTTTGTACTTATGTATAATTTCACTTGAGACGAATGTATGTAATGCATTGTACATATATAAAGGCACCGCTAACCGACCGTCAAAGTAACGTATGCGGAGTGAAATCTGGACAAAGTTCGAACATGTAAAAAGTAAACTAAAATATGTAACTGTCTATATACCTGTCAATGAATCCGGTAAGTTTCATGGGCATTGGATTATTTCTCTTGAACTTATGGTCAATCTAGAAGAACACCGTCGCGAAATTGTATGTAATTTCTCGAGTAGGTATTATTTCCCTATGGCCGAAAGCGAAGGTAATGGAACATTTTGTGGAAGTAGGTTAGAGCTGAATGTTTATACTATTTTTGCATTATTTTTCTTAAAAAAAAACCACCACTAGAAAGTCTGGTACAGGGAAACATTCCAGCGTTAGCTACTTTTCTGGAAGACATCGAGTAAAGAAAATGAAGGTCCGCTGAGTTTCAAAAAGAACTTACAGAAAGGCCACGAGAACATTGAAATATGGCAGTACAACTGTTTAAAAATATCTTGAAGATATAGGCATCGGCAAACGTTCAAGAAAAGTTAAGTCCATCGTCTCCGAAAATAAAAACAGACGGATAGCGTCGCACCATCCTCCTCAGGGTTCCTTTTTGGTACGGAACCCTAAACATAACTCTGAAAAGCTGGTACGTCATTCGGTCAAAAATCTTAATAAACAGCTGTTTTTGTATTATGAGATTTATGGGCGACTAATATACATGTGACATATCACTTAAAATGGAAATTTATGGCAAAGTAACTATTATTTTGAGAACACCAAGCATCCAATGAAATTAATTTTCATAACAAGCCTCTATACAATAATGTTAAAACAATACTTACACAAAACCTAAAACTAAATATAAAATATCTCTCCTAAGCTGCACGCTTCTGGAATGGACCCTAGAATGCTGGCGGCGTTGCCCAGTTAGAACCGCCAGACTTAATCTTTGAGCCAAGAAGGAGCCTGCCCTATGGTTGCCCGAGACACCTATTAATCTGGCCGACACTTCTTTTATTAACTGTTTGGTATCGGTCGACCATGAGCCCAGTGTTTCAATGGCGAGCGCCGCAAAATCTTATTGGTCCGTTAGGAACGTGTATTTGCGGCGCTTTAGTGTCTGGGCCTGGTCCGCGGCAGTCCAGGGCTTCCAGGCCGATCCCTCAACGTGGGACGGTGCCAGTGTATCGACGCAGGTAGTGTCCCATGGACGAGAATGTGAAATATATCGACCATACGAAGTTTCCTGAAAAAAAAATTCCTAAGGAAGATAAAATTGTAGCTAATAAAAATTACATTTGTGTTTTCGACACCCATGGGTTTAAAACTTCCATAACTGCCGTTAAAAATCTCGCATTTGAGTAAATTAAGTATATCTTACATGTGACGTTGTTAAATACATTATTAAAAAACATGAAAAATAACCATATTGTTTTTATTTCAGACGACATTGAATTTTGTTCACAGAATGCCGCTCGCGTGTACGTGTCTCCGTCTTTTGTATCTATGTGTTTTTAGTTCAACAAAGTTTATTTAAATAAATTTTCTTCTTCTCAGTCGTACACTATTGTCAGAGTGCTCGTGACTGTTTTGACTGACGTACATGCTGTCGGTCTACATTTCCGGGTTTGCTGTTGGACGTCAAACTTTCCCTTGCGATGTCTCTCCATTTCAATAAATCAATCAATCAAACTTTTATTTATTACGGTCGATAGCGTCGCGAGTGCACTCGAACACGGATGACTTCGTCACTATTTTTAAAATGTCGGTCCATCGCGTAGGAGATCGTCCGCTGGATCTTTTCCTTTCGATCTGGTCCTGTACTAGCCTTTCCAATGATTCCACATTTCTGGGTACATAGCCAAAGAACTTAAGCATTCGTAATTGCACATGTCAACGAAAGTTCTTTTAAAAAGAATACATTGGCCACCTATGGCATGTGCTTGAGGTACTGTGAGGTGATGGATGGAAGTAGAATATTTTCTATTTTCTTTAATTATATTTTAAATTGTACAGTGCTTTAGTTTATTACTGTTATGCTGTACAACTTTTTTGTAATAAAAATAAAAATAAATGGATTGGAAAGTTACGCAGGGGATTCGCAACATGCGTCTCCAGCACCACATCTCGAGAGCGTCAATCAAATAAATTGGTAATTAAATTACAATGTCCACATTATTGTTTCAGCTGTATCTGCAGACCATGTAATGCTTAGGAAGAAGGAGCCGAGGATACCTACGGTGTTGAACGTGATGCACATTGTACAATTGTGAAAATTATATTAACATATAAACTTAACATTATAATGAAAACATTAAAAATATACGTGACGTAGTTTATCATTATCACAAATATAAATTATCCATTGCTTAATATTTTTAGACATAATACGCTTATAATCATATACCTACCTACCTACCTACCTGTTTCATTTTATTTAACAGGCAAACTTGAATACATGACATTGCAGTTGATGACTAATATTCGTCCCTCGTTTGGTCATTGTTTTATACTTATCTTATAATTGTTGAGCTAATCTTTCATATTATATTGAGAGTCTTTATTTATTTAAGGCATCTATGTATTGTAAAAGTGAAAATGCGCCACTTTTCTAGAACTATTCAATTATTTTTTGTGCTCATATACGGAATTTCACAATATCTAGGAAAAATCTAATAAAAGACATCAAAGTTGCTGTTAAAAAACTGGCCAGTTTGACAGTTAGTTCTTATACTTAAGGCACGTAATTAAGTGAATAAATCATCAATTCATCATCTTTAATTAGTCAAATTAGGCTTGTTGCTTAAATGGAGTTCTCCCTGGTGGTTACCATTCGACTGTTAACGGTTTCAGTTGCAGCTATACAAAGGGACGTTCAATATGGCAACGTGGCTTTAAGACTTGAATTAAAAGGTCGCCGTCTCCATTACAAAGTAACTCATACTACTTATACAATAATTTTAATATCCGCTTCAAGCCACGCCCATCGACTGGGCGTGCCGGGACCACGCCCACCGCCTCTTATATTACCTTGAGCCTTAGCCATCTCACATCCTCTTTCAAGAGACAATGTGGAATAGCATCGATTTGCAAAGCTGTTCTCAGTGGAGCGGTATAAGGAAAAATTAAGGTTTCGGAATTTAGCTGTGTTATCGCGATATTGCGATTCGCATATCGATCCTGAACTTTCTAGACGATTGGTTGAATTGCAGGGATTTGCTTTAACGTGTAATAGGGGATCGGACTGGCTAGTCAAATTTGTTACTTGTTTTAAAATATCAGGACGATCTGTCTACATTGAGTTTACATCTATGAATGGCCATGATACTGGAGTCAGTTATGTAACGCTGCCATACATGACCCAAAAAATTTTTATTAAGCTATGAGCTTCATCACATCTGATATTTGAGTAATTCTAAGCATTTCTAGCGTGAAGTGGGGGGGAGGGTGGGGTACAAAGACGGCCGCCATCCGTCATCTTTAAAAAAAATCTACTCTGATCCTGGTGGGTACTAGGGCAAGTTTGGTATCATTTTCGTATAAACCAAAGACGTAGAATTCATTGCTGATATTTGTTTTTTCAATTTCATAGTAATTTTACAAGAAAAACGTAAAAAGGTGAAAAATTTGGTTGGAGATTTTTGCTACGCGGAGCCGAAACTACAAAAGATAGAAAGTTGAAATTTGCACACTAGATTACATTTATAAAGTGTACAAGAGATAAGAAGCGATTTTGAGAAATTCAACCCCTAAGGGGGTTAAAAAGGGGATGAAAGTTTGTATGGGGTTCAAGTTTTATTTTAAGCTAGGAATTTGAAACTTCGTAAAACGATATATTATTAAAATACAAGAAAACTAATTTCAGCGTTTTTGAAAATTCATCCCCTAAGGTGGTGAAAAAGGAGTTGAAAGTTTGTATGGATATCAAAAAAATTTTCGAACGCGGGACTTGAATCTTTGTATTTGGGGATATTATTAAAAGACAGGAAAAGTAATTTCAGCGTTTTGTAAAATTCATCCCCTAACAGGGTTAAAAAGGGGTTGAAAGTTTGAATCCATTACAAATCCGAGTAGACACACATTTCTTATTGGCTCCCAGGCTTGAAATGCT
The DNA here is from genome assembly GCF_963556715.1 of Cydia fagiglandana. Lineage (NCBI taxonomy): Eukaryota > Metazoa > Arthropoda > Insecta > Lepidoptera > Tortricidae > Cydia > Cydia fagiglandana. The sequence continues at coordinate 13,004,086 of NC_085932.1, forward strand.
TAGAATTACTCAAGGAACATATGTGATGAAGCTCATAGCTTAATAAAAAATTTTTGGGTCAACTTTATAACTGCTTCCGCTATGAATCTCACGTCAACTTATGTCTCATATGCCTGCCATAATTTATCGATAGCCAAACTAAAGGTTCCAAAATCAAGCAAGAAATCGTTTATAGGTACTCGTATTTTGTGAAATAATTAATTTTGACATGTTAACTTTTATTCGGGCCTACCTGGTATCGCTACATCATCGCATTTGTGTGTGTGTATATTTTTCAGATATGAAAAAGGGAATGAAAACAAATAATCAAGTGGTTCTCTTTTATGATAATTATATTAGTCTTATTATACCTATATATGATGTGGCAATGGGCAGGCCACATTGGACGCAGAGAAGATGGCAGACGGGGTCGAAAAGTGCTCGAGTGGAGACCACGAACTACGAGCCCCGATGCATATGTTTTCGTCTAGTGAGACCATTTTTTGAGGTTCTCGCGTTTGTTCAAAAATTATGTTTTTGTTTAAAAAGTACTAATATTTAATGCTTATACTAATGTAATTTAACTTGATATGATAATACTCTGCAATAACTAAATCCAAACACAACTGAAATACCGTTTGTACTGAAAGGAAAAAAATCATGTTTTTTTATTTTTTTATTGACGGGTAGGATTACGACATATGTGAAAAGGGCTATTACTAGGGAAAGCAATAGGGCTCTGCCAATGTACTGACAATTTTGTTTCGAGCCCATGCATGCAGCAGTGCTGTAGGAGAGGACAATATGATTTGGACAACGTTTTTGAAAAATCCTTTTTTTCAGCAATAAAAGTCTCATGCAATTTTATTATACGATCAAAATAAACTACGTTAAACATTGCTATTATGGTTCCCATTACTGGGTCATTTTATGTTCATGTGTAAAATTTATTAAAATAAACAAAATTGTTGCGTGGAACTAGACGAAATGATTTGCATCGGGGCTCGTAGTAAGCGCAGCGTAGGACGTCTACCCCACAAGAAGGACAGACGACCTTGTTACGACGCATCATGTTTCGGGCAAATTTTAACAAGAAATTAGAATTATATAAGTCATAAAATATTAGTGAAAAACTTATAGAAAAATAAGTATATATTTGCGTATTTATTGTCCTTATTGTATTCCTGTTCATATACATTAAAAATAAACATATTTTCTTCGTATATTTGCACTTGGCTGTACTAACATCATTAATCAGCCAATAATATGCAACTTAAAAACACCACCAAGACGGGAACCGTTTAAAGTAAAGATTGTTATGGATGTGTCATTCTTAATATTATTTTGTTTTTATGCTGTAGGTACATGCATACATTATTTCTACATACTTTTCTTTATTGTTTTAGCTAAAAAAGAAAGGGGACAACCGCTCTTGCCACTAACTTATAATTAGTGTAAGTAACTTTTTAGGGTTTCGTATAGAATCCCTTCGCTGTCCGTCCGTCTGTCTGTCATGATCCTTTATCTTATGAAAACAACAAACTTCTAAGTAAACGTTAAAATAAGATACGGCCGTTTATGCCGCAACAAACATATATTTCGTCTCTCTCAAAGGGATGAAAATTTATAGGTTACTTTCTGTTGACTAGAACTATGAAATTTGGCAAGTAATATCGCCTTATTACTGTGTCACAATTACTACAAGTACAGAAAAAATCTGAAAACTATAAAGGACCGCGCGTCAAACATGGGAAAAAGGGGTTTAGTAGTAGTAGTAGTAGTAGTAGCAGTAGTAGTAGTAGTAATCACTTTATTGTACACAACACAGGTTTACAAACATAAATTACAGTAATGGAAGTACAAAGGCGAACTTAGCCCTATAGGGGTCTCTTCCAGCTAACCAGGGTTTCAGTCAAATCTCATGAAATTTTTGAATGATGTACTCGTAGATTCATGGCTCTTGATTTTTTTTGTATGGGCACTATACCTATACTCTTTCAGAAATAATCAATTAAGTTGTTTCATACATGCATATGTTTTGTATGTAACAACTTAATTGATTATTTCTGAAAGAGTATATAATGCCCATACAAAAAAAATCGAGAGCCATGAATCTACATCAGCATACCTAGTTTTCGTAAAAACTGTACTCGTACTGTTTTCTTAGCAACTGTCAGTGTGTGCCACAAGACTCACAAGGTATCGATTTTAGGAAAGATATTATCCAGGAAATACAATAAAAATATAATTATTGTTGAGTGTTTGCGCCCTTATTAAAAAATAATCAGGGGACTAATGTACATCATAGTAATTTTACTTTCAGTTATTTGACTGAAACTACTTTTTCCCTATGTTTAAAAAAAAAAATGTACGGAATCCTCGTATCGGTGGGCGAGTCCGACTCGTACTCGTCCGTTCATATTTTTATTTTAGGAAGATCTACACTAACCCAACGCGCAATTTTTCTTCTAATGATAAAAATATGATGTCGGGCGCCCCTCCGGATATCCGCTGGATACAGCCACAATGAGCCGGTGATGAATTTGTACCCGGATGCTTGATTGATAACCGGCTGTCGGCAAGAACGCAACGGAATTAACGTCACTTTACTTTACTTTGTTGTTTTCAGTTTTAGGGAAAACAAACTTAGGTAACGCAGAATATTCTGAAGCGTGAAGTTTCTGAAATATGCGCGAAATTAATAAAAACATATTTTGTTATTGAAATAAGTATTTACAGGATTCAGTGCGGTTTCTATAGGACTGCCTAGGTACGCAATCTTAGATTACAATTCGCGCGTAGGTACACTAGGTACAGTCACCTGCAATAATATGTTACTGTTCGAAGTCCACAAAAATATGTGACACGCTTTTATGGCTCTACAAATAAAATCGTGTCAGATATTTTCGCGGCCTTCGTTGTGTAACATATTATTGAAGGTGACGGTACGCCTGAATATCACGTATAAGTATTTTGGGTAGTAACTTGATAGCGCTTCTCAGATAACGAACAATAATTTCCGTTGAATATCCAATAATATTTTCCGTCAGCATGCAGCGTTGTGCAGCGTAAATCATCCCCCGTGCATAATAATATAATAAAATAGGGCCCGATACTTTGTTTATTGTTTTGATGAGTCGGCCTTTTCTCCCCCTGCATTAGACCGGAATGTGCCCGCATATGCTAGAAAAATAAGAAGAAAAAAAGAGTTTTCGAGTGCTATGCCACAGAAAAAGTTTTCAAATTTTGAATACCTGCTCACTGGCTAGCAGAAATGTAGAAGTTGAATTAAGCTTAGTTTTGTTTGACTAGTTGTAATTTAATGTGACGAAAGAAGCTGAGTAAGGTGTTGTTTAAAATTGGATAAGTTAGTTTGTTAAAAAATGTCAAAAGTTTTACAAAATTACTTCACTGAACTTTGCCTCTACCTTAGTTTATTTTTATGAACTATCAAATAGACTTAAATATGTTGTAATATTAATGTAACTGTAATACTATCTGACTAGGTCTTCTAGGATACCTTTGTCTGAGTCACAACTCAAGAGTTTAATTTCTGGTAAATAAATCCCTATTAATTACCTTAACTGACTTGCAAAATCCCAACAGTCCGTATACACCATTAACCTTTTATTGGCCAACGAGCAGGAGCAACTATCACAGCAATTTTGTCCGTTTGTTTGGTCGCAGTTGCGATTAAGTTGCTGAATTTTTTATATCGCAGATCGTCGAGGAACAATCGGCGTATGTTTTTCACGTCGTTTTCGGAATTCACGTGATTGTCCCCTGAATAATATAGACCTTGCGAATGGTAGTTCAGATTTTTCAATTACCTCACAATGCGGTACCATGTTTGTCGAAGGTATGACAAAAACGATCTCGATGAATTTCACGTTGTTTGTATCGCGAGTTTAAACGCGTTTTTTAATGCGATCATTGTTTTCGGTATGCTTTATTTACTTAAGCGCTATGAAAAACATTTTATTGAACAAAAAATAATTGTGTGTTGAACATCTCCCTGTTGCAACACTTTTCAAACGTTAATTAAATTTTTTAGAGTGCGGATATTGGTATTAGATTAAATAAATTTATATTGTCATTACTCATTAACTTAAAAATATCTAAAATCTTGTGCTACTTTCACTGTTGAAACGCAATTACTTTATAAGCACCTTCGTTATCTCACCGTTGTACATACACAACAATTCAACATACACATTATTAATCTAGTATTACTAAAATAATTATTAAAACATGCGACCAGGGAAACATAACTCGCAAAAACCCACGTCACATCGCTAAGGGTGGGTGGCAAAGCGATGGTCTGTCGCCGCGAAGTGGCCGGATAAATGAGCGCTCGTTTTTTGCGGAACTAGCGACGCTTTTTACCTCCGATAATATCGGCAGTGCGCGACTCCGCCCGCCGTAATGTCCTAGCGGATTATTGCTATATAAATTGTCCACAGTTGCCCATTCGATTGGCTAGGGGTGTCGCTGCTGGATAACTGTTCGCGTGTTCTAGATATAAAATATATACCTAACACTATAAAAAACCAATAATTTATTATATAAACTAAATTATTTAGAATATAAATACATTAATAAAAATAATTTTATTTTTAGAGTCCTAAACTGTTTTCCTTAAATCTTTGTAAGTTTGATACCTAATAATGTTAAAATAATCAATTACCGTTCGTCATTAAAAAATGCTCCTATAGATAAATGAAAATGATAGTCTTCATTTTTCAATTAAGGCACGTTACAGTGTACTTATAAAATATGTCAAAAACCGATTCTGATCTATACTGATAGGATACGGTCGCTAAAACTAAACGAGACTCATTATGTAATAAATTATATCAATCAAATCTTTTAATAGGTACGTAATACGATACATACAGTTCTTTCAGAAAACATACCAAATATAATATAAAATTTCAAATTATTATTGCGTTAATTATTTTAAGAATAATTTATTAATATAGGTACAATATAACAATTTCGTGTTATATTAATAAAGCGTAGCCCTGTGTCAAATTGTACTGGTAACCATGGTCACTCGAGGTTTAACCGGTTAACCCCGGTGGTGCAAGTGGCGCTAAGTATGTATTAGATTTTATGCAATAGCATCTAAAAGAGATCATTCACTTAAACCAATCATTTGCAACACTGAATTGGAAAAAATAAGATAAATGATCAACTGTCAATAGCTAATCTCGATTTGCGCAGCCCTGCGTCCGAATTTTCCGCTTTGGTCAGTCCCCGAAGGAACATTTAACGATATTAGGGCTTTATTTTTTATAGTTTGGGACAAAACTCAGACGGTATATTTAAGGAAGTGGCAATTTTTCCATTTTGTTTGTCATATTCACTTTAACGGATCAGTGCATGAGGGTATTGGAAAGCACTCTATTATGGAATTTTAAGTTGTTAAAGCATTTTATTTTGTCGATCCAACACAGCTTACCTCTATATTCACTGACAGAGTGATTATGAAGATGATACCCGAGCAGCAAAGCGTGCGACTTCCAAACTGGAAGTAGTGGATTGGAACCCGAATAATAAATTAATCAGAATTCATGTACGAAATATTATGTGATATTTACCAGTTGCTCCTCAGTGAAGTGTGAAGTTGAGGGGAACTTAGACTTACACCGAAAAGGTCTAATTTCCGCTCTGCGTGGAAAGATCAGGTGGCACATTATCTTTGGTTAAACTTAGTGCCTGCGCCAATTGTTTGTATTAAATTATCAACCTAAACTCGGACTTCTTTAGGCTTCTCAAAGATATGTGGGAATGGGAACTCTTTGTGATTTTTCATCATCATCTCAGCCATAAGACGTCCACTGCTGAACATAGGCCTCCCCCTTTTTTGGGGGGTGAATGCCATAATCGCCACGCTTGGCAGAGGGGTTGGCGATCGCAGACGAGTACACCGAATTTGAGGGACGCTGCTGCCCGTCCACCGGTGGTCTTGGACGTGGTTTAAGGACATAGGTACCTGGGTCCTGGACGTAGTTTAAGGACATACCCGGGTCCATTGTGATTTTTACGTGTGTCTGAATATTAGGCTCCAATGTAACGATGCAGATGTAAGTAACTAATAAGGTAGAAACTAAGTAATAATGTGGCAACTTTCGGGATTATTTTATTTTTATACCTACGTGTGATACCTACATTGGATTGAAGAGACTATTTCACACTAAAAAGGCGATTAAAATTTTTCGGTACATTTTCTCTCTAAATACGTTCAGGTGATATCAAAAGTTGCAACAAAGGGCCTTGGAAAAATCCCATTGTTATCGGGGGTATAATTTATTAGGGGCGCGGGCTCACGGGGACCTTTTTTTATATATCATCGCATTATCCCCACTTGGAGAGTTACAACTTCTTAAAGGAAATCAGGGGAAATTAATTTGAACGTTTTAAACTGTCGCGGACACCCTGACTTTATGTCGTTTTGAAGAGACGGTCTGACTTAAGTTTCGAAAATAAAGCCGACCATAAATTTATTCTATATGATCATCATCATCATCATCATCTCAGCCATAAGACGTCCACTGCTGAACATAGGCCTCCCCCTTGGACCTCCATACGTGCCGGTTGGAAGCGACCCGCATCCAGCGTCTTCCGGCGACCTTAACAAGATCGTCTGTCCATCTTGTGGGTGGACGTCCTACGCTGCGCTTGCTAGTCCGTGGTCTCCACTCGAGCACTTTTCGACCCCATCGGCCATCTTCTCTGCGTGCAATGTGGTCTGCGTCTATATGATAAGGCGGCGTAATTATGCTACCTTGTAAAATTTTTGAAGATATATGTAAAATATTTTTAAACCGAATGTCTTAAGATTATTAATTATTAAGTAGGACAATCCCTCTCGTCCCATAATAACGGCTAAAGTATTCTAACGCATGGCACTTGATGACTCGTGTATTTTTTGTTACTTATTGTCATTTAAGTAACCTAAAATCCATCATTAAATTCCAGAGTTAACCTACAAAATATGTATTTTTTAAATTAATTAAAATTGTTGAGAGCTAGCCGGCAAGTTTAGGGTAGCCCCTGTTCATCCGTTTCCGATTAAATTGTGTCCCTAATATTTTTATCTCCTCACATAAATACGCGGTAATGAGAGCCCGGAATTCTGCCCGTTATAAATTTATTCAAGTCTGCCCACCCACTCGAGTGTGCATAATTTTGATACAAAAATAATCTACGAGTGTTATTAAAACCCCTATTAATTCTCTGGATGATTCTCTCGACTTCGTAGGGCACATTTGGATGTCTTTGTACTTGTGATATATCACTTTTGTTTTTTGGTGTATTTATAATCAGCACATAGTTATAAAAATATCACATAACATTCACATTTTTTTATTTTATTGATTACCTAGAATAGTATTTAGGTAAGGATAATGATTGATCAAATTAAATGCAAAAATATACGTAAACAACCGAGATACCGAAATTGAATACCGGTTAATTTGCTTATAAAATATACAATCCCTGTGTACATTCATAATTATTTGGGCGCTTAGATAAGTAGCTAGTAGGTACATAATATGTCAGAATGACGAAGGGTCAATTATACCCGCAACTTTTTATTGCAGCAAGTACTAATTGTTAATACTTAGGGTTGCCATAATTATAGGTAGTCGGAACTGATAAGGGACAGTGGTATTCTAGAAATATTATAGGACATTTTTACACAAATTGACTAAGCCCCAGATAATAACCCTCTATCCTACCTATTCTCTTAGTTTATACAATTGTTTGATTTGTCTAATATGCGAGTGCAATAATTTAACATCGATAACCTGTGGACCCGTAGCCCTAGGGACTTTAACAGAGGGCGAAGGTTCTCGCGTGATATCCTCTCCCAGGAAATGGGCTCTTTCTTACAATTTCCTATGGCGTGCGATGGCCATCGTTTTGGCTATTGAGACAGCAATTTTTGTCCGATATTTCGGTTTCCTTAGCACTTTTTTTTAAACTGATTAGTTTTTTATGCTTCATTAATGTAACATAAACGCTTTTGTACCTATTTAATGTATTTTTAGAGGAGCATTAAATTTATGTCACTAAATGTCAAATAAGTACTTCAAAAGTCCAAAATCATCCCCCCTCCTGTCTCTCTCCTCTAATATTTATACTATTATTTCAACTTATGAATTATTTTCAATATGATCAGTTCTTTCGTTTTTCTATCACATCAAGGTACGAATGCCTTCATTACGCGCGGTCTGATTTTTTTTATTTCTGTAACCTATTTATACGTTACCTCATTACTGTGAAGTTATTGGTGTCTGTTTTCCCTTAAAAATAAGAAAAGGTGAGAGAACTAGGAGAGCTGCGAGGGCCACTAATGGTTAGCGGATAGCGTCTCGGCTGATTTATAGGGGCTGCAACTCGCCGTGAATAATTTGAAGCGATTTATGGACTCAGGCTTGGGTGCTCCGCGGTTCTGATAGCTCAACACGGATGTACAAGTTTCAGGTGTAGTTAAACACCATACTTACAACATTCTAACAATGATTTCTGGCTTATATCGCAGTAGTGAATACGTACTTTCTTCTTTATATCGGGCATGGACCATATTTTTGCTAAGGAAAATATGGTGGGTGATAAAATATGGAGTGAAACTTGAATACACATGAATATAGATGTAGCTGAAGCCTTAATAAATACTTGTTGAACAGCGTAGAAATCTCGGTCTTCGGAATGTATAGTCTATGTATACTTACATTTTATTTGTTTAAGCCCCAAATTAACACAAAATGTGTACGCGATTGTACTCCATTACAAACGGATGAAATTTCGATGTTCTGTACACCGTACATACAGGCACCATCCCGTTTCAACTCGCAACACAAACGATGTAAAAAGCCTTTCAAGCATCGGTACCTCGCCGGTCCGCGGAAAACAAATACGGCCGAAGCGTTGTTCACATTCAGAATATATCGTCGAGACTCTCAATTGTCGTGCCGAACTTAAACATTGGGATCGTATTGTTTACGCTCGCCCAATCAACAGGCGCGCTAACAAAACCAATCAACTTCGTCTCGCCTCTATTTGCTTAAAAGACTTATTCTTTTTAGTTTTTCATTGTCGCTGTGACCCGTTCGTCCGTCACCCGTTCCACGGATATATTTGATTAAAAAATAACGTCGTCAGAAGCGTGCAGGGGGATGTAAAAAGGAGTAAAACTCTCGAACGGCGTAGCTGTCATTGTCACGAACTGCCCAACGGCTAGCGTGTGTGTTTTGGCCACTATCTGCGAGACCGAAAGGTCGAGATGCACCCAAAAAGAAGAGGAAGACCTAATTTTAAATTCTCTGAATACGCTTTTCATTGGATTCCACTGGCGAGTTGCGCCCGAAGCGCAGTAATGGTTTAATATGCGTAGTTGAGCTCAAAGTAAACATTTTGAAATCAGTAGCCTGAGGACGAAAATTATATGTTAGAATATTGTTTCACGAGTAGATTTTTAGAAGGAGTAATTATTTACCTGTTTGCCAAAGAAATTACATTGGCCGAATGACCGAGAGACGCTTGCTTTCCTTGATGTTCCAAAAAAAAAAAACAACGGGTTGCACTCCGGGAGTGCCGAAAGAAGTGAAAACTGAATGACTAGTCCAAAATGTCTGCAGCGCTATGTATAATTGACCCATCCTCGTTTCTATTGAAAAACTTTAGTTCCGAAATTGCTGGTCAGTGAGCTTGTTTAAAATTCGAAATTCAAATTTGTAGCGTTAATTGTTTAAAATTCGAATAGAAATTGTAAAGTTACCTTGCAGACCTCGCATCTAAATATGGTCATGATATTTTGAGTTTTATTCACCAGTACTAGAGTTCACTTTTATTAGCGATTTCACCAAGATGTAGCTTTATTCAATTAGATTTAGAATGTAACTGTGAGATCCTCGTATTTCAGCCCGTACAAGATTAGAACATTGAGCTTTATTGCTTTATATAAAAGTCCAGTTTTAAATAATTGACCTGATTATGATACGTTATGACTAAAGTTCTTTGGTGAATAACATTGTCCGTGACACATGACGTCAGCGTTACGTTACGCGTTACGCTGAATCGAGTTTATCATTTTTTCCCCACCTCAAAAATTGCTCAGCGCCGCTAAAGAAGTTTTCACATCAAAAAAAGATTTTTCAACTAAGAATTTATTTAGAGATTAGATTTTTTTAATAGCGCTTTCCTTCAAATTTGCATGTACACATTGTGAAGGAATTAATTCATAAAATGGGCATACAATATTGCGACTGGGTGTACAATTGTACATGTAGGTACAATACAGGCCTTTTTCCAAAAACTGTTACAACAAGCCCCCCGCTCTCCTACTAATAGATCAAGTTACGACATTTACTCCTAAAAATGTATCTCAAAGCATGATTGCACACGATATCTAAAAAAGTTGAAGTTTTGTGAAAGACTGCTGCAAACAATCTGGCAACTTTTCCAGTACCTTCAATACCCCAACTAGACTAGTCTCCGTTCTGCTTGCCCTTCGTTTGAATTATAAATTGTCCACTTTTTAGTTCTCGGCGGGCGGCGTGCGTGACAAAAGCGAGCAGATAGTGGTCCTAAGGACAATAGAAAGCGATTAGTCTGCCCGTTCATACCAATTCCGCTCTCCTATCCTTTTAATTGGTTTCAGATCCATTTTGGGCAGCCCTTGAAATTTTTAAACGTGTATGGAGGCAAGAGTATCAACTTGTTAAAGCTTCTCAAACTTTGGATTTAATTTTTTTTACGCTTGTTAAGTAGTTACGACGCGTGACGTGAAACAACTTTTAGAAATGGCATCAAAAATAAGAAGAAAAGTTATATTAAAAAAAAAGAATTCCATTACCTCCTTTTTTGTGAACAATGCGTGTACACAAAAAAGGGGGTAATGGAAAAATTCACAGTTAGTCCGAGCGATCGGACTGTGTTCCGAAAGTTTGCTATGTAGCGAATCTTGCCCAAAGCGGTGAATTTTTGCCCTAATCCTCTAACATCTGACTAAAATTCTGTAACCTGTCGAATCGCGTGGATAAAATCATATGATACTGATATGCATGGAGACAATTAGACAAACCTTTGACGTGCACGGCTGCCGTGGAAATTTGACACACGTGACGAGCAGGTAAACAAGTTAAGTGACCCTTTGTTCCGCGTCAACAGCCGCGCAGTCAGCGCAGAAGTTCCACGTTACTTACGGTGTAAACACATAAATCGACGGGCCTAATTGTCTAACTCGCTCCCGATACCCAATTACACCTACCCCTTATTTATTTGTTTTGCTTGAGATGAGATATAAAGCGAAGATATTAGGCAGTTTCTTTCGTTGTGATTTTTAGAGCCTCTGCTTTTTATTTGTATTTAATTGTTTTTGATTATCAGTATCTAATAATCAGGTGAATTTTAGATTTTGCACACTGTACAGCGTTCAGATTATTAATTAATGTATGTACCTACTTAACAAAAACCGGGCAAGTGCGAGTCGGACTCGCGCACGAAGAATTCAGTACCATAATGCAAAAAAAAAAACAAAAAAAAGCAAAAAGAAAACGGTCACCCATCCAAGTACTGACCCCTCCCGACGTTGCTTAACTTTGGTCAAAAATCACGTTTGTTGTATGGGAGCCCCATTTAAATCTTTATTTTATTCTGTTTTTAGTATTTGTTGTTATAGCGGCAACAGAAATACATCATCTGTGAAAATTTCAACTGTCTAGCTATCACGGTTCGTGAGATACAGCCTGGTGACAGACGGACGGATGGACGGACGGACGGACAGCGAAGTCTTAGTAATAGGGTCCCGTTTTACCCTTTGGGTACGGAACCCTAAAAAATTAAGATGATAGTGGACGACCGCTTCTCCATACAAACGCGCTCCCCATTTTCCGCCCTGTATTTTGACATTATGGATAATATTTTTAATCCATGTAATTTACCTATCTTTAGTGAGCTTTTAAAAGTTATATTTTAAGAACAATAAATATTACTATAATGTATGATTTATAAACAAAAGCTTCGAGAGCACAGCTGCTGTAACTAAGGCCTGATTCGAAACAAATTTGACAAATTCAGAGTGATTTTTCTTGGATATTTTCTAGCTTACTTTATATATACACTACGACATTATAATTATCAGAATCACAAAATTATTATACCAAAAAATTTTTTTTTTATCAATTCTAAGATGATCAAAAAAATCAAATAAACGCCGCCGTCTTTTTAATTAGGCGCCAAATTGCTGTCAAAAACTTGATAAGTATGGAAGAAACTTGCACATAACTAATTTCCAACATAACCTGTTACCTAATATTATACCAATACTGAAAGGTAATTTCATTGCAATATCCATGAAACAATGAGGATCTAGACATATCTTCAAATATCTGGCGTATCAGGAATTTCGTCGATGTGGTGTCAGTTACCGGGCATTGGTTACTTTTCGACAGAGAAATCGACACCAACATCACTAAAAGAAACGGTTCGCAGCTTTAGTTTAATAATGCGGATTTCCAATATTACTTTGATAATATTTGGAGATGATCCACGATGTTTATGAGGCAATCAGCATGCTTAAGCCAGTACCCTCGAAATCGGACCAAAAAACTTGATTCAACAAAGTCCCACAGTATTGACCTATTGAACGGTATGGAGTGGAGTGTCCAAGGAATTAGTTCGTTAAAACAACAAAAACTATATGCAATATAATATTTCAAAATAAACATTGTTCTTGATAGGACTCAAACTAAGAAACTGTCAAAAAACACTGTCGGATGTATGATGGAGGGCATACAACAAAACTAACGACAGGAGCGGGAAGAAATGGAAAATGATGAATTTACTTATAAATAACAATTTTTAAACAAATTTTCAATAAATTATGGAAAAACAAATCTTGATTCAGCTAGCTTCAGTACCATTAATAGGGTTTTCAATTTGGCAGATTGAATTCGAATCAGGCCTTACTTACAAAAATTTGTCTGTCATTATTGGAGATTCGACAGTTAAATCAGTGAAAGCACTGCAACGAATAAACAGACGAATAAAACAAACTTTCTCAATCCTTTAACGATTTGTAGCTCTAAGTTTTAGTTTAATTTCGTAATGAAATCTTGGCGGAGGGGATAGACGCACAACTTTTAAACGCGAGATTCCGGGCTTTACGATAACGATCATAATAAAATATGGAAGTTTGTTGTAACACTAAACGTTTTATTATAAATACGGCGCCGTTATTGTTTTGAGATGAGATAGGGTTAACATTGGGGGAAAAAGAATAAGGTACCTATTATTTCTTGTACTTTATAAAAAAGTACATTTTCCTTATAAACAACTTTCAGTTCTCTGTACCACATTCGACTAATGTAATAAATAGTAAGCCATTGCCATTTTTAATTTGATAATCTAAAAGAAGGTTTACCGTCTAATATGGCACCGCAGCTGTTGTCCGATCGAGAGTTAATTATGTCAAACTGATGATTTGAATGGATCAGAAGTTTTAAAATCTCTAATTTATCGAACCTAAGAGTAGGTACGGTCGTGTGATGTAAATGCATAATATACGCACACATGGGTTTCGATAATGAAGATCTCAAGAATTTATGGTTCGATGAAATATCGGCCTCGATGTTGTAATATTTATTGGCTTACGAAGGTAAATACTTATAACTATAGACCTTTGTAATTTGTCGAACCAAAGACAGCATGAAAATTGAACCCTCATGTTTGTAATGGTCTAACCAACAAATTATTGAGCATAATACCGAATAATGCGCGAAAATTGCACGAAGAGAAGTATTTATGTATCATTTTAAACATAAAACCTCAATTGCTGTAAATACTTACGCAAATTAAACCGTTATGCTGTTACGCGCGGTGTAATGAAAATTTCGTTATCGGCCAAACAAAATGGTGGTTTTCTTAAACTGTAATAGAGAAAGTTGAGACAGCCGAGTTTTATCTGCAGCCCTCGAGGATCAATTAAAAGGCGGATGAACGCCGACAATTATTGTTTTAATGTCTCACCATGGTTCTATTTTTCGGCTGTTTTGTACAATTTGGCATTTTTATAAGTGCAAAAAAATATTTTGTGGCTAATCTACACAAAAGTAAGGCCATTTTCACATGTTTTAATTTAGGCAGATAAAAGTTAAAGTGAAAATGCTCTCATAATATTTTATTCAATACAATTGAGAAATATTACAATTAATACAATGGCGGAAAATCATGAAAATCTCCACAGGCTTGTTTGCCAACGTCGCGGTAAATATAAAAAAAAAACTATTGCTTACAAAACTCAAACTGAAAGATTTATTTTCTAATTAGGTCACATGTTAGTTAATATTTACGAGTAATAATCATGAAAAATTATAATTAAAAATATATTTCTTTAGCTAGTGATATTCAAATACAACACCCAAAAATGTAATCTTGCTCATCGTTAGATATAGATAGTTAGTAGTAGTATTATTTAAAATTAACTTACAGCTACACAAGCAAAATGTACCTAAAAGTGAAGACGGGAAAAATTGGGAAGCCGGTTCCTTTCAGATGTCTTCCACAAACAAGTATCTTTAAATTTTATTTTGCAATTATATTACAAAAGGTCTATAGATAGTAAACTACCATTTATTACCCAAAAGTTACCCGTAAAACCACTGATGCCTCCTCAGAGATCGAATTAATGTCTCTTATAATGACACTTTTAATTACTGTAATAGCTGTTCCCCAACAAAAGTCGTTTATTCATTAAAAAAAGTTGATAATGCTCCAAGAATGCTCCCCGGCAATATTTTTAACCATAAAATGCTATAAATCTAGTATTAATAAGAAATTCAGGAAGCTCCATAAAACGATTTTACAGTACTTTCAAATTTCTTTGTATTCCTACACTACTACTAGACAAATATTATATCACTTTCCCTGTTCATGTATCTAGTAATTATTCCTAGGATTTAATCAGGCTATTTTTTTTCTAAGTACGATTTTAACAATATACCTCTCTATTTTGTATTTAACCTCAAAAGCTTAATTTATATCCCTACGGACATGTAGACGACCTAGATAGCATGCCTTGGAAAAATTTACCCCCGTACTCATAAAACTTTACAAGCCTCATTAGATAGGTAATTTATGTTTTATTCCTTTCCTACCAATACACTAGTCAAAATCACAGATTATGACACGATTCATAGCTAATCAAAGCATGTAGAGTTTATGTATAAACGCCAGGTGCTGTACAATTTCCCTCGCCACTCAGTGCCAAAAAGTAAACGTTTAAAAGAAACGCTGCAAATTAGTACTCACGTAGCGAATCCTCAATTTCCACTTGCCAACGTTAACGCAACAATGTAACTAATAAAGAAGAGAACAGCCAAGTCACCATTCCGGCGAGCAGCAGGTTCAGGGTCGTTAAGTCCCACCAAACGTGTTACGGCAATTCTCCGTACGTGCTAAATGGCACAGCTTTTTCCGAACGTCTCCCAGACACTTTGTTATTCGGTAACTTGTACATGTTTAATCGGTCCTTGGGGGACGCAACGAGGCAATCGGCTCGCGGCTGAGGAAGTATATACGGAGTTAATTTTAAAACTTACATTTTTGATGTGTCTTCATTATAATGTACTTGTAATATCAGGTCGTAATGTCTATTTTAATGTTATCTCTCTTCTTAGATAATATTTCTTGTTAAAATCTACCTACGAACATTATGGCCAGAACATTTTATTTCCCGGCAATTTACTAAGTATGAGAATATTAGTCGACATTACGCTAACGTTTATTGCTTTAGGGATCTACAAATCTTGAATATTTGCCAAATCTTACGAGTTGGACTTACCTTTGTTTTTCTTGAGGCGGTGAAAGTTTTCCAACCCTCAGTAATGTTTGTGTAAGAGCTTACCGCCTTGGCTCTTATCCCGCACGAGAATTATAGATATACCTAATCAATATTTTGTAGTAAAAATAAAAAGGGAACAAACAAGTGTAGAGTAGACAAGACACTAGGTACCTAGTCTAAAGTTAATGGATGAAGAACAATTTTTTTTACTGTTAATATTAATGATATATTTAAGTATTATCGATTAGTTAATAATTTAAATAAATACATTTCTTATTTTGCTCGTGCCGTTGTTTTTTGTTGAAGAAAGTCACGTCATTGTTTTAAAAATCGTAAAACATTTTATATCACCTCAAGCGTGCTAATTTGACACCGTCTGATGAACTGCGAACTGCACGCTAAGGCGAAAATCAAAATGTATTTATTCCCCGCATAAAAAGGCAATATGAGTGGCAATAAAAAGAGGATGCCAGAGAAATAATAAAAGATAACCTCTAGAGTGAATAGGAGTGAATGGAAGAGAAAAGCCCTTGTAAGAAATGTTTGCATAGTGGATAAGACGCGATCATGGGGACACCTCCCCTGCCGGGCCGCGTGCCAGCGAGAAATTAAAACCGCTTTTACTACGTGTCTGCGGATTGTAGTGTGAAAACAGCTTATGAAGCAGGTCGCTGTAGATCGATTAGCTATGTATTTTGAAAGGAATTCATTGAAGTTACATAGTATAACTTGTTCATGGTTAATCTTTCATCATTCACCATGTTTTTTGTTTGTCATTTACTTGTTTTGTATATTCCAGGATTTTACTGGTACTACTACTAACGAAGTTTATGAAAAGTTTGAAATTTATCTGATCACAATTCCAATGGAAGTCTATTTCAAAATGACTAAAACAAAGCCATTTACGGAATGACACATTCGGCTTATTGCCCGTACCTCATTCTTAATTCAGAGCTGTTCCACGTTAAGTCGGGACCTGCGGAACCCTTCCTAAGGTATTACGGGACGTTGTAACTTCATTTCTCTAAGACTCGTTTCATGAGTAGATTACAAGTAATTAATTTATAAGAATATGGCGGGAGATACGCCGGAATGAACGTAATGTAGGATTAGGGGGTTATGGAATTGTTATAAAGCTGAAACGTGTTATTATGATTGCGGTCATTTTATAGAGTTTGATCTCGTTTTACTTGACTCTTATTATTGTGGTTAGGAAATTATTTATTTGTTGTAGTTTATGAGTAAGGATATTTTATGAAATTTGTTTGTTTATTAATTTATGAAAGTTTGAGATGTCGTTATCAAATAGTATAATCTGGTTTCAAATTGAAGGAAATATCGACTCAATTATAAAAATTAAGTATTCATCGATATTATTTATTTACTTATTTAAACTTTATTGCACAAAACATAAAAATAATGTACAAATGGCGGACTTAATGCCTAATGGCATTCTCTACCAGTCAACCATCGGGCCAAACAGAGACATGTAAAAATGGTACAAGGAGAACAGAGGAATTGATTTCTCTTTTCGGTTATCTTACTATTTAATAACTACCATTTAACTTACCGTTGTAATAAATGTGAATTCAAAGTACGTTCTACATTTCGCGTGAAACCTGCAGGTTTATAATAATCGTTTTATTTTATTGCAGAGGTAGTATAATTTTCAAATTCCCTTCTCGTAGGTACAAGCTGTTACTTTTAATGTGTTATTCGGTTTGGAAATTAATGATTTTATTCCCGGCTATCAAGAGTGATTGCAGGAGGCGAGATATTTTTAAATATACAATTTGAATCCCAACTTGATTAAACTACTTTTCTTCAAATTTCTTCAAATGTAAAAGTTTTTCTTTAAGTTTCCTCATATAAAATTTCGTTGATGTTTAGAAAATAACTGCTTTACGATTCATTAACACAGATAGGCATCATCTACCTTGTTTACGTTAGTTTAGAGAGCGTAGTTGTATAAAGTATATGTATAAACGATCCAATATAAATCGGATATTATTGAAGTTGTCGTGTAATACCGTCATAATTTTCTATTAGTCTGACAAATTTTTCCCCAAAATAAAACCAAAGACAAACATGTCTAGAAGTCAAACACGTCTCGGGAACAACACTTACGAGTCGTATTTACGCGATGTGAGTTTTGTTTTCCGTCACAAAGTTTCCGATATCTTTGCATAACAGCTCTAGTGCGGTAAACATGCATTCGTGTTTACCTGCCGACTGAAGACGAAAACAACAATTCAATATTACTATAACTAGTAAAAATGTTACTAATACATTGTTAAATAGTTATAGTAATATTGAATTGTTGTTTTCATAGGTAGGTTATGTGTAGGCTTTAAATGGGTATTTTGGTTGAAAACTTACTTTACTTTTAAGCGGACCCTGGCGCTAAGCCGGGAAAACGCTAGGTTGAAGAAGAGAAAAGGAAACTTTTATGTGCCCATTCGTATATGGATATTATTAGACATGTCCGAAGACGGACGATAATATTCGCGTAGGACGCTATAAAACGCACTTGCGCGCATAATATACGTTTTATTAATAAAAAAGCTTCGCCCAATCGCCCATAAATAGCCCTAACGACCATCGAGACGACGATTTTTTCGATACATCCGACGTATTTGTTTGACAAATCCCGAGGGTATAAGCGACACTATCCCCCATATTATCTACAGCTTGAAGGATGGGGTCATTCTCGAGGTGGCGAAGGCACATCTAAAGGCCTCCTTAAATCATGGACAGGTATTTTCTTGAAAGTGAAAATGTTGATGCCATCAGAATAAATAGTGAGGATTTTGGTTATTTATAGATCTAAAGGGTCGTGGAAATTATTTTGCATTGTAAATGTTACTTGGATAACGGCGCTTAGAAACCAGCTTTAGTCCAGATATTCTGTTAATACAATTTGCTTTCGGTAAAAAATTGTAATTATTTAGTCCAAAATATTTACTGTTATTTACTAGATGCAAATACCTACGTGAACCTTAGCCTTTCAAGAACTAGGTTTAAATAAGAAACAGGTTAAGTATAAAAATACCAAACAATAAATGAAAAGTAACACCATCATAAAATGCACTGACTGAAGTATCAGAGTGTACAATAGAGCGATCAGTATGCAAAGCCAGCGTTGTGTATTAAGCCGATTCCAAGGAGGAAGCGTTAAAAGAAAATTTATTGCATTGAAGAGTCGAACGTAATTAATAAGACATTTGAAGTTGCGTGAAAATGTAATTTAGATTGTTTTCCGTCTTTGGGGGTCGCTCATCCTGCCTCGAAATCCTTACAAAGGAGGCTTATTTATATGGCCGCTTTGTATTAGCGTCTTTTAGACCAGGGGAGCATAATATAAAATAAAAAGAATCAGCATCAATGTCTTGCAGCGTCTTCCGGCGGCGCGCGATAGCTGAACGCCCCGCCGCAAAATGGCGGTCCACACTCGAATAAATTATCCCACCCCGATTCAAATCGAACGATTGTTCGATTCTTTTGAGTCGTCTCGTTTTAAAGTAAGAGCCGTTATTAGTATAAGCCAGGGACGATTATCTTAAGCCACCATTACATATTCAAATTGAAGTCATTTTGCTTTGTAAGAATTGACGCGAAATAAAACGAAGCCTTTGAAAGCGTTCCCTGCATTAGGATGGTGGTAATGAGATTTTTCAGAGACATTAAGGTCATTCCGGAAAGTGGGGCTTTCAAATGATACCTATAATAGGAATATAATTATCATTTTGGGTTTATTTACTTATTACATTTTGTCTGCATTAATTATGTTACAGCAAAAACACGTTTGAGTGATACGTGTTTTCCCTAGTTGAAACTAGTTTTCTGAAAGTGAAAACATTTTTACTAATCGTTCAAAAACTAGTTTTACGCTGCCCTTATTACGTCGGTTCCCCGTAATCTTATCCGTCGTCAGTCCACCTTGATGAGTACCTTCTCTTGCTGCGTCGTCGTCCGGTCCGCTAAATATTTGTTTCTACGAGTAATGTGCCTCGCCCACCCTATATCAGCTTGGTGAAATATAAAATGAATACGATAAATGTGGGCTAAATTAAATGAACCTCGCACGTTTCCACCCGAATAACTAAGTTCGGCCGAGTCCGAAAAACATAATTTTTGCGCGAGTGACCAAAGATTAACATTTAGATACCGCAGTGGACTTTGTGCTAGGCGGAAACTGTTCCTTTGCACACCGCACTGTTGTTAAGGGACAATCTGATGATTTAATGAATACGTGTATGCTCAGTTACACACAAACAGGGTAGGAAAAGATTTTTCCTGATTACAGTAGGTGTCGTTGAATTGTAACGGCCTTTGGAGTATATCTATCCAAGTAGTTACTCATTCAGAAGATATATTTTAATTTTCGACATCTTTACACATTATAATATTATTGCTGCTTTAATGAAACTAAGTAATGTCACGACCGTTATGGTCGTCATTAATAAAAATATAATTATAATCATATTGTACATTTCCGTACATTAACATAAGGATGTACTAGTGATTTTTTTACATTTATGCACTTGAAATCTTTGCCAATCTTATGTGATAACCTAACCTACACCAATATATGAGAATACATGTTTGTCTAAGCACGTTTTTCCTATTCCTGCAATAACAAATATCAGACTATTTATTTCTCGTTACACCTAAATCAACACTTATTTTATCCTCGTTGGCCGAATACTTAATAAAATTAATGGATCTTTCGCCAAAGAAAAGCAAATTGGTATTTTGAATAATAAAAGGCAAAGCGGAAGTCGGAATTATTATAAGTAACACAAACATAAGTCAATAGCTAGCAGCCGGTCAATATTGGATTAACAGCCAAAAGGAGCCAAAAAGCAACGTATACAAAAACCTTTTACAGCGGTTTGAGCTCCGCAAAAATATTTATAAAATGTCAGAATTGCATGGAGATCGCTTCTTTAATTTCAATTGGTAAAATGTAGTTTAAAAAGCTAAATTAAAAAAAATAATGACGAAGCTTGTTGCGGATATCATCATTGGTTTGTTTTGGACGAAGCATGTTGCAGATTTGCATTTGTAGCCACCTGACGAAGCCTGCGTGGTGGATATCCTAATTAAAAATTTGGTGTAAGTAGTTTTATATTTTGTATTTATTAAAATTGTTTTGGATAATTGATTTATGAATAAAAGTTTAAAAAGCTTAACATCTGCAAAATGTGATTGTAGTGGCATGGAGAACACCCCAATGGCAATGGCTAACAAGCCATTTTAGGTGTTTTCAATTGTAATGTTAAGTAATTGGTAAATAATAGTAACAGTCGAACATCCGAAATCCTACCGGCTGCGCCATGTAATGTTTAGTAATAAAATATTTGTTTCGCTAACACTGAGTTCATTATATTCCTTTTAAAATAAGCTTTACTCATGTGCGATCAAAAAACATCTAGACCAGTAAATTTGATATGGCTGACCCTATAGTTACACAGTTCATTCCAATTCAACAGCGTCTGTACTTAACAAATGCCGCTCGCTGTCACTATCAGTTCTATATGTATTGGGTCATTATAAAGAGTCTGTAGTGGCGTTCTGTTAGAAGTATACATTACATTAATAAAAAATGTAATTATGTCTATCTGAAGAAGCATATTATGATTTTAAAACATATAAAAAAATTGCAGGTATTTACATTGTTTGTACAAATACTTATGTACCTAAGCACAGAATAAATAATAGTACTAGGTACAGAAGACTCACTCTCTAACAAAACGCGTCTGTTACGATCAGCACAGATATGGCCGCTAGGTGGCGACAGCGCCACGCGCGGCTTATGGCAAACCCCAAAATTGGGGTCGAACGGATGTACTTTTAGCTACCTGTAGCAAAGCGACGAAATCGCGGAGTGAGCCACGCCTGACCTAGGTATTTGTAATGAAACGAATGTATTAAAATAAAATAAAAATCCATTGAATTCGTTTCCTCATAACCAAGCCTAACACGTTTCAGAACCGTAATAGTGTAGAACGTAGAAGGGTTGGGGCAGCCAGTGTTTACACAAAGTATGGAATAATATAATCAGATGTGAAGAAATAGAATTGGGTAAAAACCAACAGAGCCGAGCGAGCGGTTTGCTTAGGCTAGCGAAATGAGCTGTGGGCTAGAGATGGACGGTCTATTGTCTGCTACTAGGGGATTATGTGCAAAGTTAAGCTTTGGGTACGAGTATGTATAATTGAGGTAATGTAAATAAAAAAATATATTGCACGAATAATTAAGGATAATTGTACTTAGTATCAAAAATACGACAAGAGGTATAATGAATAGAATAAAGAGAGCGTTTATTAGAGGCAAAATAAAAGAAGAAAACAACACGTAGGTACCTAACTGACGGAACCATATTCATATTCTTTATTCACAATATTTATAATATTCCATGTCATTTTTACATTAAGGATGACTCACGCTAGACCACGCGATTAATGAAACAAAAATATAAAATTAGAGAAGGATGCTTCACACATCAATGTCGTATTTTATTTCTATTGGTATAAGTATTTTCAATGTAAGTGTCAATAAACGGTCCTAGCACAAATAAGAAGTTGTTACTTGTAAATTAAACTTTACGTCAATCGGAAGGAAAATACAGACATCTTCAATTAAGTACAAGTCACTCCTACTTCTGTACTCCCGTAATATTGATAAAGAAAAATAAATTCCTCAACGACTTCAATTCATAAAGTCAATTTACCTTTTCTCATTTCGTCCGTGTCCAGATGTCGCCGTGCTTATTAAGACGCACCTGTCAATCTTTCCAATTTTTTATTTCGAAATCCCTCTTACCCTGGAGTGGGCATCGAGCCATTTCTACCAACTCTTGTTTTAGCATATTTGTTTAGGACTGTAGGAAAATAAAAGGTCGT
Organism: Cydia fagiglandana; assembly: GCF_963556715.1. NCBI lineage: Eukaryota > Metazoa > Arthropoda > Insecta > Lepidoptera > Tortricidae > Cydia > Cydia fagiglandana. Next base: position 13,026,823 of record NC_085932.1, read on the forward strand.
TTCATTTACGTAGCTTGATGGGTCTATGCAAATGTAATTATCTATACTGTTTCATTGTTCACTTTATACTTCACTCGTTTTGTTATTTTGGTAATAGTTTATCTCTCAGTGCTTTACTAAATTTTTAATAGACACAATTATGTTATGGCTGAAAAACATATTTGGCAACATTTGTTTTGGTGTGATTGGTTACTGTTAGGTCGGTATACTTTTATTATTAAAATATCTATCCATACCAGTATTGTGGTTACTAACATACAAAATGACTTAAACATCTAGACAATAGCATTCGTGCTTCTTCAAACACACTCTGATACGTAATCGAAAACCAATCCTAAGTAAACAAAATTTTGAATTGCGAGCCAGGGGTGTCCACACACCGCTTCGATTTTCGATTTCGCCCACTACATTAAATCGGGTGTTCATTAAAAATGCCATCAAGTCGGCCGTTAACGAAGTGGTGCGCAATTAACGTTGCTGACGTCACACCCTACTCTCTTGGAGCACCTTGAGGGTCTCTTCCACTTGGAGGACACCTTGAGACGGAATAGAAAAATTGATTTGTGATAGATGAAAGAAGTTACTGCAAAGTGCAAACAATCTTCATAATATTCCTAGTATAAAGTGGGGTGTTTCTTATAGAATATAATATGTATATTATGTATGGGGAATGAGCAGGTATTGATGTAGCTGAACGTTTTTATCAACATGCTGCTTTTTAACATAATTACCAATCAATAATATTAATGCGTTTTTAGGATAGATCATTACGCATATATCTAGTAAGTCCCTATGCATTATTATTAAAAGAGCGTTTCCCACCAGTTTTTACAGTCTAATCTCATTATTAAGCTCTACAGAGTTTGACTCTAATCGATCTTTATTTCACGAGTGTCAAAATCTTATTATTGTCGCCCGCATAAAGACATTAAGGGGCTCGAGATAAAACAGACCCCCATTAGCAAAGTCCTCGAAAAAATTCGTCGATGCTATCAGCTTGAGGTGGTAATCTAATTTTTTTTCGAAATCGCAGTCAATCACGAGAGAAATGAGCCTACAAGTGATCGTCAAAGGGACTAATGTTGATTGGCTTATACTTTGCAATGTGTCTTAACGACAATAAATAATATGTCTTATTCCAATGCATTTAAGTTTGGTTTGTATGAAACCACCAGTTATGGTAGGCGTTAAGGTGGTCCGTCACTATCAAATGCTTTAATGTGATGAAGATTGATGATTTTGTGTAAAAGCAGAACAGTTTGTAGGTTCTAGAGTAACATAGAAGGAATATTCTTTATAGATATATTTGAGCACTTTAAAATATAAGTGTTGTTAATATATATAAGATCTGTGTAGCCGTGAGGACTCTGCAACGCAGACAGGGGCATGTTTAAAAAAAATGTTTATAGGTGTTCGGTTGGTGTGTTATTCACTAGGGTACTTCGCACGCAGTCAAAATTAAGTAAGATAATAAAACGCACGCTTTTTTCTATCCCTTTTAAAATAAGTGTTTTGTCAGGCGTTCTAAACCTGGGGTGGGTCGCGATCCGCGAAGGTGTCTCAATCAGCATAAAACAAAAGAAATCAATAGCGGCTCCCCTCACGGGCTGACAAAGAGCAAAGATTTCTTTTCACAATTAACCACCCCTGGCTCGGTGTTGGGTGCTGATAACCACGCCGATTGGGCTTAGTTGTTTGTTTCTCTGTTTTTAAATTCTAACGCAGTGACTGATATTTGTTCTATTATGCAATTCGAAGTGCATTTTAGCAATGATTGTCCAAAAGTGCAGCAATTAAAATATTCGCAGTACGTTTTATTTATTTCAGAAAGAAGATCGCTTAGGGCCTTAAAGCGATCATTCGTTATTTTTTTCACTTAAATAGGCAAGCATTATGTAATTGTAGGTTCTTGTGAAAATCGAAGCGCAGATAATGGGATTTATATTTTAAAATACGTGATATTTGTTCATCTCCCTTTATTAATTAAGATCGTATACGCTGTAAACATCGCTCCATTAGTCAAAAGATAAACAAAAGGTCCAAGCGGGCAGTTATTATAATCTCTCGTCAACCCAAAGGGGATGTAAGCTTCTCAATTAGATGGAATTCCTTTAATACATCTAATCTATTTGAATCAGGCACACATGCGTATAAACTTTTAAAACGGAGTACCGGCTCGATTCGGAAAATGAATTAGATTTCTACTAGACTTCAATAAGTTACGATATGAATAATTTAAAGATATTTGTAAGATAGATATGTCAAATTTGACGTTTCCGCGATTCTGGAGGTCCTCTTGAACGATTGTTATTGTTATTGTTGTGTAAGCAGGCAGGCAGTTGTGACAACTGATATTGCCTGTATACAGTAATCATTAATAGTTATCGTTGACAAGTAGATGTATTGATGTGTTTGTCTAATTTATTTTTAAATTGGTTCACATTTTGTGCTGAAACCACATCTTCGGGGAGTTTGTTCCAAGCCCTCACTACTCGGTTGCTCAAAAAGTGTTTGTATGGGTTACTGTGGGACCTATGCCTTTCTAACTTTAAGTGATGGCCTCTCAGACGGGTGTTGTTGTTGCGCTTGAACATAGTTTATATAGATTTCGACAAGTTATGATTTAGATATCCAAGTCACATCTTTTCGATATCTAATGTAGATCTAGTTGATCTCAAAATCGTCTCTAGATCTTGTGAATATCTCGAAATCCGAATAACTAGGCCTGTACGTTATACCATGTTACCGGAAATTATTCTCGTGTCGGTAGACGTCTGGCCATTTAAACTTTTCTGAGCCCAGCTCGTTACTGAAGGATTATTAAATATTGAAGCAGTGTTTGCGAGATGAAAGCTTTCTAGACGACCGTGCAAATCCGCGGGAACAAAGGTTTTAACAAGGATCCATTTCTATCAGTTCTCTTTTCTAATGTGAGTTTGTATCTGCACCAAATTGTTACTCAATATTCAGCGACACGAACTGTCCGGTGTATACGCATTAGGCGTTGATCCCATGCGCTCTCAGTGATTGAGGGATTAGAAAAGGTTGGACTAAAAAGAAGTGTTTTCGTTTACAAACAACGATTCAACTGGGTCGGTATTTCTCGGGTAGCTGCTTGATTTGCACGCCGCCCGCTCCAGTGTATGAGTGAGACAGTTCTACATAATATATATCGATGTTTCACTCGGACACCGAACCGGCGTGCGAATTAGTATCAGTGTAATGAGGTAGGTAATGACCACCTTAAGACGTTATGAGGGCTACCCAACCCAGCGCTTAGTAAGCTACTAGAATAACAACTAGATATAAAATATTTTCTATGCAGTCCATTTTGAAATTAGGTAATTAAATAAAGCGATTGAATTGGAAAGGTTTAGGTTGGGTTATACCACCATATCGAATTTGGATTGAGTTCAAATGGAATTTGTTGTCGCTGTCTCCTGACTAATTGCGAACTTGTGGAAAAAGCAAATAAAACTGCTTGATAAGCGAAGGCAAAGTATCGGCAGTGATTAGGAGCAGAGAAGCAGACAGAGGTCAGCAATAAAGTGACCTTTGTCAAGCGCTGCGTCACGTCCGACCGTGTCGACTGAAACCCTCGTTTGCGCGCGAATCACTTTTATTGACTCTTGCGGTTTCTGCACTCCTAGTGACATTTCGTGTATTTGAAAGTGAAAACGATTCAACGCTGCCGAATCGTGGTGTTGCGTCGTTCATTTATTTGGTAACCAATCCAGACGTTACGAAGCTCGGAGTAATTAACAATGGAGCCGCCATTAACAGGCATTCCCCTCTGTCGAAAATAGGCGGCCAATGGTCAACCATATGTATGGACTGACGTTTATCTGACATGACGTACCTATACATTTGATGTGCCCCTCCCCCGCAAAAAACGGCAGACTATTTTGTACCGAAAATTTTAGACATGGCGTCTCCGTTGTTAATTACTCCGAGTTACGAAGTATTGTGAGTTAGATAATACATAATTATCTTAAATTATAAACCAGAAAAGTGCGTGATGACTGATGACGTGTCATACATTGATGTTTACTGTTTTTTTTTTTTCACTTTTTTATACATGGTATGGAGTCAAAAATATTTAAAAAATATATTAATTTCAAAACTTAGTAGCGCTTCACAAAATACACATAAGCCTATTGTACCAACTTTTATTCCTCCAGCCTCCCGAACAAGCCGGGTTTCGAAAAGGCTATAGTACCATAGACCACATCCATACGCTGCGGCAAGTTATACAGAAGACCGAAGAGTATAGCTTACCATTATGCTTAGCGTTTGTGGACTATGAGAAAGCCTTCGATTCGGTGGAAACATGGGCGGTGCTTGAGTCTCTTCAGCGATACCATATTGACTATCGGTACATCGAAGTGTTGAAGTATTTGTATAGTAACGCCACCATGTCGGTCCGAGTACAGGAGCAGAGCACGAAGGCGATTCCATTGCAAAGAGGCGTAAGACAGGGAGACGTTATCTCTCCGAAACTGTTTACTGCCGTAATGGAAGACACCTTCAAGCTCCTGGAATGGCAAGGACTTGGCATCAACATCAACGGCGAATACATCACTCACCTTCGGTTTGCCGACGATATCGTAGTCATGGCAAAGTCGATGGAGGAACTCAGCATGATGCTCGATGACCTCAACCGAGTTTCACAACGGGTGGGCTTGAAAATGAACATGGACAAGACGAAACTTATGTCAAATACCAATGTTGTGCCCATCCCAGTCTCTGTTGGGAACTCGGTACTCGAAGTTGTTGACTCGTACATCTACCTAGGACAAGTAGTCCAATTAGGTAGGTCCAACTTCGAGAAGGAGGTCAACCGCCGAATCCAACTCGGTTGGGCAGCGTTCGGGAAACTACGTAATGTCTTTTCGTCCGACATACCTCAGTGCCTCAAGACGAAAGTCTTTAATCAATGTGTGTTACCAGCGATGACTTACGGCTTCGAAACGTGGTCTTTCACTATCGGCCTCATCTCAAAATTCAAAGTCGCTCAACGAGCTATGGAGAGGGCTATGCTCGGAGTTTCTCTGCGTGATCGAATCAGAAATGAGGAGATCCGTAGACGAACTAAAGTCACCGACATAGCTCACCGGATTAGCAAGCTGAAGTGGCAATGGGCAGGCCACTGCGCGCAGAGAAGATGGCCGATGGGGTCGAAAAGTGCTCGAGTGGAGACCACGGACTAGCAAACGCAGCGTAGGACGTCCACCCACAAGATGGACGGACGACCTTGTTAAAGCCGCCGGAAGACGCTGGATGCGGGTGGCTTCCAACCGGTACGAATGGAGGTCCAAGGGGGAGGCCTATGTTCAGCAGTGGACGTCTTATGGCTGAGATGATGATGATGATGACCAACTTTTATTAAAGTAACCTTTATAGTTATTGAGATAAATAGCAGTGACATACGGACAGAAGACGGGACGGACAATCTGACGGACGGTCGGACGGTTGCACGGACGGACGGACTACCGTTACCGTTCCGTTTATGCCATTTTGACTACGGAACTCTAAAAACCGCGTGTTTGGATTATAAAGTTGTTACAATCCAATGATTGTTGATTAACTGCAATCAGTTAATCAATTCACCATACATTATGTATGATAAGTTGATAACGATTTGGATTACATATACATATTATCACACCGACAACGTAAAACTTGTTGTTCCAAATTGTTGTTTAATCCTTTTACTTATTTTGTCTTGAATACAGTAAATTTCTCACATTAATGTGAGATCATGTTTTCGTTAAAAATATGTACTTTAATCAATGTATATTTTTGCCATAAATAAATTTTTGTTTCTGCGACTTGAATAAATACGTCCGGTCCTATGATGTCAGAACTTTTTAAGAAAACACTAGTCATGAATAGGGCGTCATCACCAGAAAACGTAGTCAATTTCAATAGGGCGCAACACACCAAATAAACAGGTTGTTTATTTGGTGTGTTGCGTCCTATTGAAATTGACTACGTTTCATTGAATTCTTCCACCCTCCGTCATGTTAGATGGTTACTAATATCATCCATATTTCAAAGTCGTTTGCATCTGCCCTGACTGGACTGGACAACGGCTATTAAGATAGGGTTTTACTTTAGAACTAATTGGACCCTTTTTACCGTCTAGGTAATTTGCTTTTGTAATATTTAGGGTTATGGGCATATGTTTGACGGGTGCAATTTGGTTTGACGATTAAAAAGTGCTAGGAATAAGTAGATGTCGATAAAATTATGAGGTATGTTATGTAATTATTTATTGAATTGAATGTATGGCATCCGTATTGTGATCCAATAAAGAGCTACGGCTTTTTAAAAACTTCGTTTTCTGAACCCACTGCTCCTTAATCTATTCATTATTGTTCTAGAGAAAGTGCATTTACTTCGACGGGCGCAATTAATTATGATTTTTGGTCCGGATATAAATACATATTTACATAACCTAACTTAGTCTTTAGTAATTAAAAAAATACAGACTGAACAAGGGTGTAGGACTGTCACATTCCCTCACCGCTCCCTTTGTGACGCCCATAAAACACAAATACGGCAATAAAAAGAACACCCCGAAAACATCCTTCCTGGACACTGACTCAATACAATGGCCGCCATTCACACTGGATTATTGTATTTTTCCAGCACTCGAATTTTTAAGAAAGGAATTAATGAATCTGCGAGTGTCTTGGCTGAAGAATTTTAGACTCTAAATCGGAAACATCTGGGGTTTATTTGAACCTAAGAATGGAAAACTGCGGCCAGATTCGTTTAACAATGAAGGCTCTAATTAGCTGTCACGGCTGCAGACTTGCGCGCAACGTGCGTCCGATGTCGGTCTCCGAAGAACAAATTATTCAAACGATGTTTTCACAGCTTTTTCTTTCCTTAACTGACAGTGAAAGAAAAAAATAATATAGGTACCTATTCGTTCATTTTTAGTGAGCAAGGTGATGTCGCAGGCAAAGTCAGACATTTACTATCTTTTTTAGACTGTGCCATTTTAACGCCGATGCCAACCGAAAACAAAGATAAGTAATCTATAAAATTAGGTCAACATAGATAATTCTTATTACTAACATATTTTGGTAATGATTGATGCCCACGATGTGAGAGCATATATTTTACTTGCACTAGAAGAAACTAATAAAATTGTAGCGATAAAACACGAAACTGTAATGTTACGACTTGTCGCTAAAATCACAGATAAATCATCCACAACAGCAAACTACGGTACGCATTCAAAAACAATTACGAGGGCGCGAAATTTGGGTGCTTGCCTAATTGGTATGAGATTTGCAAGTGTTTCTAATTGCGTTGAAAATTCGCAAATCCAAGGCGATCAGTCACAACGCCATCCGGTTAATTAAACCATTTATCTAGTAAGTTGAAAAATTCCATAATAAATAATAATGTACCATTTTTTCGCCAATCGTGAGTAATGTTGGCGCACGTTGTAGAAAATTGTTGACCAACTCACATATTTCGAATTTTTGAAAGCACTTACAAGCCAATTCGAGTTTTAGTTATTCGATCCGTTTCAAAAGTGGTTTTTGGTGAATAAATGGATGAAATGTTACTTTTAATACTGAAAGGTACCATTCTAATGGGCAGCTACTGTACTAATACTGTTTATTTATGCTCGTGAGGAAGGTAGTAAATCAATATTTTAACCGAACACCATCTGCATTATAAAAAATATATACATTGATTTTTCGTGCATCATTGCTGCTTGTAGTCGTGATTGAAATCCAATCTTTATTTGAACAACAGTGTGACATGATGTTTATTATTTACTACCCCAAACTTGAAAAAAAAAGTGGTAGCAAAACTTTTTAACTTTTACAATAGCTCGTATATTAAGTATGTTCTAAATACTTTACTAGATATTTCAGATAACAGATATATATTTTTCCCATGATCAAAACCTTTCAGTTTGCGTACACGAATACACGACAAACGCCAGGAATTTGCATCATTTTTTACAGAAAGGTTCATTTTCATTAACGCCATCAGCTCACATATTTGTCATAACCTGCCCCGGTCTTGTTGTGACTGCTTCTTTTTCGCACGAATTTTAATTTGCGTTGTTTCGGTTTTGTTTCTTCACACTTCCAGTAGACATGAGCTGTTCAGTGATTAAATTTGTTGAGTATGGCTATGGTTTTAAAGGTTTTATTTAAAAAATATACACACTAATTGACGATTGTAAACATACATAATTTTTTAAATTTGCCATGCAATGTAAGCAGTTTAATTAAGTACTTATTGACAAATGTTATTACTAATTAAGACAATAAAAGTCAAGGCTTATCATATTTTCACTTCTCATGTATGCCTATATGACAGAAACAGCTTCACTATTTTGAGCTCTTTAAATAATCAAATATACGCCGCCGTTTGTCGCACAATGAAAATTTATGTTCGCCCTGCCGCGTCTAGACGATTCGGCACACGGACCCATCCCAGACTCTCTAATTCCCTCGCTATATTCAAAACCCATACTCGAGAATAATCGCGATTGACATTTTTAGATTCATCAATTATTTCAAATACTGCGATCGATTTCACTACGATCTTTGCACTGCATTTTTAAGAATCTCGTTTTTCATTGCCTTTTTTAAAAAGGCAGGACGTCCAGTGTTTGCATTACTGATTTTTATGACTTTGCTCTATACGGATTTTTATCAGTTGCTAATATAAATCGGCTTGTACATTAATCGATTAAGAGATTGGAGCGTATAATTTTGTCTGAAATAAACAGCTTAAGTTTGATGAAATTTATTAACGATACGTTATAAAATGTATTTTCTGTAGCAAGCCTTCGATGAAATTGCATCCGACCAAGCATAAATATCTATTAAGCCGCGACGAGCTACATTTTTCAATGGAAGCATTTCTAAATAAAGCAATTGTGATGTCTGAGAACAAATACAGCTCCTCGGTAAACAAGGGTTGTTTATGACGGACTAGTAAATGATAAAATTGAGATTTTGGTTTGTGTTTATCTTCATTAATAAACACCCTTAAGGTTTTTGAATGCTATCTAAAACGAGACCGAAGGAATTTTCTTTTAAAATTTCATAACACGTTTTTTCGCGTCGTTTTTCAAACCCTTAGGCGACGGTATTGGGAGTAAGAGGTGCGAGGAAATGATATAGCTTCTAAGGTCCAATGTCAGACAATAGGTAGCATTCATACGGACCGCGCGCGTTGAATACAAACAGCCTAATTATATAATCGCCAGGAATACCAAGATGGCGGCGTTGCTTTAAGTTCCTGCTTCAAACTGTACTTTTAGCTTCACACTTGAATAATTTTTGTAACAGTTGTAACGCTACAACAGCCATAGAACTTTGCTCATAGTCTCTTTATCTTTTTATTCCAAATGTTTTGAAGTGACCCATACAAAATAATATCTCTTTTAGAGATAAGATATTCACGAAAAGTAATAAAAGATGTCTTAAACATCGTTATTTAAAGATAAAGTCTACCTAACTATATTATTGTATGTTATGAGATGGAGTTCTCGGGCTTATCTAAAACAACCAAGATCAATAAATCGAAAGTAGCATCTTTATCGCGAAGGTAAGAAACTAAATACGTATTTCCCTAAACTTAGGCTCACTTCGAAACTTAATGGCATTTCATTATATCGTTAGATAGGCTTAGGCCGGTTCCGCGGTGAGTTATGGTTATTTGAATTGTGCGAAACAAAATAAATTTACTGAACGTGCTCTATGCCGTTCTGCTCTTTGCATTTTTGAGTGCTTATTTCGAGTGGGATAAAAGTTTACGTTATTTATGGGACGCCTCTAAGATTTAATGTGAACTCAAACGGCGATAATGTGACTTTCGAATGAATGTTTTTACCGGAACGGGGCGCGTTTAAACTTATGTTAATAAACGTTGGATTTGTATAAAAGCGTGTATCGAAAATCTAAATTACAAATGCGAATGTTCATCAAATAACAAGCCTCATTTCCCGGGTCTGTAACATTGCTTTATTGTCCATAAGTAGCCGAATATCCTCTCGCATGTGACTAGGTTACTGCCGTTACTATTTCCTCCCCATCCGTTATCCGGGTTGTATCCCGTTACCCGAACCATTTAGCGTAATGCGCGGTTTGTCCGGATTGACAGCCCGCTCCGCTAACTACCAGAGTCTTAACGATAGTTTGAATTTATATCCGAACAATATGCGTATTAATTAAATCAATTTAAATTTATTACTGAACACTGATAGCTTACTCGTACATTCATATGATAAATAAACGTCGACTGAACTTAATATCGTATTGATATACTTAATAAGTAGTTATATGTTTATTTATTGGTCTTGCAATTTGCATATTACCTCAAATTAATTTACCCTGTCTAAATAGAGTTAAGCTACCCCATATAACCTACATTTATTTTCGGATAATAACCTCATAACCGGTAACGGAGAACAAGACATGTAGGGTTCGGTTGCCCGTGTGTTGCGAAAAGGGCGGATTAAGTCGGCAGTAAAATTTGTTAAAGAGGAGTGTAGGATACGGGTGCCTCACGGCTATACAAGGTGACCAGGAACAATTGGCCTTATACAGAAAGAAGGATCGAGGCTTGCGCGGTTGCTAAGTGAGAGGCATGGCGGGTCTTTTTAAACTGGTGATAGGAACATCATGCAAGCGGCCGCGGACGGATGGCCAGGCTCGCCGCGCAACTATCTCCCACTTGCAGACACGAACACTATAATCCCCGATAAAGCCCGCACATTTACATTCAATTCTAATTCAGGCCCACTGCTACTTTGCTCTGATTGCCCGTTACTTGTCGTCGTTGATTAAAATTTAGCTAGAGATCCTATTTAATGCTACATGATAAACGTGTTTTCGCATTACAGTGTTCCTTGTTTAATTGATAGACCTCGCATTGGTCTAAGACAATATTCACTTGCGTAAATTTCATTGTTCGTAGGTACTTTTATCGTTTTGGAATTCGTAATTCTATAGATTAGTGGCGACTTTACAACAGAGCCGCGTTGCAGAAACATGACAGATTCTAAAAAGAAATAAATAAAACAATCTAAAAACACTAAAAGCTATTGAGAGTACTTACGTATAGACACGAGAGTATATACGTGAATTCGGAAAATTAAACATTTCAAAGTCAAAGGGCACTTAATTGAGTTTGTTCAGGACAAAATAAAGAACAAGAACTTTTAAATTGAACGTCCACGAAGTGTTGGCAACATGTTGATCTTTTCCAACTGTGTTGCTTAGGGCTACCTGCAGTCCTGAGTTAATATTTTCTTTGCAGAAAACCTTTTGAACACCTCTTAAAGTGCAATAGTAGGTAACTGTTACTACTTGATCAGCACAAAAATAAAGTATTTTATTGAAAAAAATCTTATACCTACCTTTGTGAAGGTCATTGGTTTGCTTTGCAAATTGCTTAATAATAACGTCGAACAACAAATTTCGAACATTTCTGAAAAACAACGGAATTTCGTCACATTTTTTGACATTATTTTAGGGATATAATACTTGACATACTTTGTATTACGTACGTGATAGGATATAATTCAGTTTTATGATACGTATTCATCAATAACAAGTAATATTCATAAAGAACTAACTTTACAAATAACAGTATCCGTGAAACATCAACTTTTTATTGTCGTTTGATATTTCTATTACACCTATGATAAAATGTTATGAGCACAAAAAAGAAAGGTAAAGCATGGGGAGCGCCAAAAATATTTTGTTTGCTTTTTTATTTACAAACTTTGGTTATGGTGATACTATGGTACAATGTGTATCACAAAACCAATCACCTATCCCCCTTTTTATTCCATAAATCGGCATAAAACTGACTAGGTAGGTAAAGCAACTTGGGAACAGCGTTGTGTTTTGTTAAAAAAATTGGGGGCACGGTTTCCGCTCCAGCAACATCAACAATTTAATTAATTGATTAGCTAAAGGCTCTTCTAAAACAAGCCTCAAGAAAAGCAAAGTAGCAAAGATTTATTTTACTTTTGGTAGCAATTAGCGTTGAAAGTGAAAAATCTTCGAAAACTTCCCGGCGTTCTTATTGCTGCTTTAAATTGGCAAATTTTTCTTCGAAGTAACTTTCTGATTTACCCCTTTCTTTGGAAACCAAACAATTGTCCCCCTCGCACACATTGACAAAATTTGTATAGATCTAATAACAATTCGGAAATTGCTACGACAATTTACAGCGCAAAAGTTTTACAAGATTTTTTAAATACCTAGAGGTATTTAATCCCCCTACCTACAAGATATTACTATGCTGATATTTATATTATGATTTTAGATAACATGTTTAATTCGCTAATTAATCTTGAAACATCAACTTAAAATGTCAAACATTATCTTAATCTGTTGATATCTTATCAAAAGTGTTATAAAACAGATTATTCCCACTAGCTGCTACTGTTTTCCCACATTTAATGGCTGGTAACAACTGGGAAAAATAATTCTCAGTCGTTACCTACCACTAACTCGGTTTGGTGGAAAGTACTGGGAAGTTTTATTGTACATAACACCCTGTAGATATTTAGGGATAGGTACTGTTTTTATTAGTATTTAACTCTAACAATATTTTGGTGGTAATTACTCGTACAGGGAAAACAAAATCCCACCTTTTACCAGTGGTAACTGCTGCGAATAGTTAGTAGTTACCAGTGGTAAAAGGTGGGAAAAAATCCCAGTAGTTACCACTGGTAACAACTTGGTGGTAACTAGTGGGAATAATAAAATATACTGCGGTACTGTCACCTGTAATAACTTATTGAACAACGAAGCTCATAACAATAAAGTCAAAATATTATACTATACCTACGTACTTATACTCGTAGTATGTAATTGTTTTGGCTCTAGAAATAAGATATTAATGCTACGTTGTACATGATATTCATGACTGTACTAGGACGCCTATATAAGGTGCTAACAAATTAGTCACGGATATTTTAAGAGATAATACATTACGTTAAAACAATTAACTTTTAACTGTAATTAAGGAACCTTTGTATATATTTTTTTTGTTTTCATTTACCGAACAAAATAAAAATATTATAATTAATTTTAAAATTTAATCACCCCTATATGTACCTGTCAAGATGTTTAACACCAAGGCCCCTACGTTTTCTGTTCTCTTTGACGGCGCAGCAACTAGTATCATTTCTCTCTCCTCGCTCTTTTAAAAATGCCGTTTGTCAAAAAAGGACTACCATACTGTTGACAAGATGGACTTCAAATTCAGGTGTCCCCTGTTTAGGTAGACCCAGGTTGTGTATGTGTGCGTAAAAGCGTATATGTGTGCTCTTTTAGGGATGTCAAAAGTCGATTTTAATCATGTTATATATCGATAAACGCTACACAGCCGAACGAAATAGCGATTAATTGAAGCTTCAATATCTTCGTTAAACATAAACATATTTAAAATGCTAATGGATAATGAATATATTATAATGTAATAAAATAATTCAATTATTGCGGAACACCTATTTTAGTAAGTATTTATTTATTTTAATTAAATATCTGAACTTTCCCTTGGTTCCCTCCTGGGGCGTGAATATAAAATTGTGATCTGATAACCACAATAAAGAATAAAAGCGTTTTTGTTCATTTTAGGTATCGTTAAACCCTTGAAGTAAAATTAAAATTGCAAGAAATGTCGATAGTTTATCGATATGACTTTATCGACATGGCTACAGCAAGGTGGGCCTCATTGTTAATCGTACACTAAAAAAAGTGGTCCCACTGACAGCTCGCTTGGAAGGTATCTCTTTATATTATAAATCTATGTTTAACACTGTCTGTCATGTCATGTCACGTCACGTCAAGTTTAAAGAGGTTCTAGAATGTCTAAAGAGGTCTCATTTAATTATCTTATTAACAGGGTGTTTTAACGTAGCAAATTTGTTTTCTAGTTTTCTCCAAAAAAACCTAACAAAACTAATGAAGTTTCATGCTTAAATGTACTCCGAGAACCGAGTACTATCATCTGTAAAAATATCCGTGACTAATTTGTTAGCACCTTATAATCGAGGGATTATTAATTTTATTTTTCAAACATATATATATCTCGTTTATTCTGGAAAATAAAAAAAAACTTCGAATATTTTTATCCAAATACAAGGGATCTATCAACATGGAAATATACAAGAACTTAAAGATACCTATGTACATATATAAGTTTAATTATGAAAACAATGTTTACAATTGAGGTCATTAACACTTAACTAAGAATTATGGCATACATCGTGGTATACAGTCTCAACATTGGATGATATTATAAATTTATGAATATGATTTTGATTTAAATCAAGACACAGCTTTACTATTTCATTCGGAAAATTCAAAAAAACAATTTTTCGAGACGTTTTGTCTAAGTCTTGAGCAACTGTCATCAGATTTGAAGCTACGGTTGAGTCAATTTTCCTCAAGTTACTTCCGTCTACGACTATAATGTTATTGGAAGCGTTATAATTCTGTGCAGCTTTTTGAACTTTCCGTCGAACATGTTCTGCAGCGCAATATGACAATCTACCATTTAAGGGTATTCTAACAATTTGTCCTTTGTCAGTACTGACTGTGTTTATATCAATTTTTGGTCTCGCTGTTAAGTAAAGCAAAGTGGCTGCTTCTACAATAATACCAACAAGTATACCATATTCCAATCCAACAAACATCCCAACTAGCATTGTGACAAGTAAAAAAAACAATTCTAGTTTATTATTCCTCCACAGTCTGCCAAATATTGCGAATTCAATCATTGAGAACATGGCAGTCATAATTAAAGCGGCCAAAGAAGCTTTGGGTATAAAGTAAAATGTCGACGTTAGCAAACTGAGTGCAAGAAGGATGATAAGACATGTAACAATGCCTCCTGCAGGGGTTTGTACGCCAGAAGCATGGTTCAATGCCGTTCGTGTAAATGACCCCGTTATTGGCATACTTCTTACAAATGATCCAATAATGTTACAAAGGCCAACAGCTATTATTTCTTGTGTAGCGTCAACAGGTTTCCCTCCTGAAAATGCCTTACATATTGCTATTGTTTGTAGAATAGCAACCAAAGGGATAATGATTGATTGGATTCCATATACTTGTAACATGTCTACAAATGAGTAAGTTTCATTACCAACTGTAGTAGTAAACGGCGGAAGTGTAACTTTAGGAAGGCCTTCTCCAATTTCACCAATTAAAATTAACGGCTCCGTGTCAGTAACCACTTTTAAAATGTAAGCTATTATCATTCCGACGACGACAACTATAGCATTACGGCTTAGAGAAATTAACCATTTTAGTTGTTTCACAGTGGCATCGTTGCGACCACATCCTTCACCAAATCTTTTCAGAAGAGCAAGAACGCCAATAGACAAGAAGCCGAGTATGGGGTCCCATAGTTTCATAGTTCTGATATTTAATATAAAGTTATACACTGAATGTCCGAAGTTATCACCAGAAGGTCCATCGAGGCCAAATAAAGCTTTTAACTGTGATGAAGCTATCTGAAGAGCTGCTGCAGTTGTGAATCCGCTTATAACTGGCATCGAAATGAATTCTATTAAGAATCCGAGGTGCAGTATACCAATAGTTAGTTCTACTACTCCAACTATAAAGGCCATTAAAACCGCAAAATCAGCAGAATAGTTGTGTACGTATCTGGAAACCATTGCTGCCATAATAGCAGTTGGTCCAATAGTTACGTTCATACAGCTTCCAAATATAAGGTACACGATTCCACTTGTCAGGCTCGCATATAGCCCATATTCAGGGGTTAAACCAGCTATAACGGCATAAGCAATGCCTTGAGGGATAGCTGTAAGTGCTACCGTAATCCCAGCGATTATGTCCGGAGTGATCTTTGTTGTATTGTATTTCGGCAGCCATTCTACTATTGGAAGTCGCTTCTTCACAGTTTCAGCACTGCACAAATTCTTCTTGCACTTTGTTCGTTTTCGTACGCCATTTGTATTTTCGCTATGATTAACTGGTAAAGTAGTCATTTTAAGCAATGTGATCTGGAGCAGATTACCAAATGTACTATATATTGCAAAACGGCAAAATGTACTATATACCCATGCACCGACGCTTCGGTGATATTCGGCTATCTCATAATTATGAGATAACGATAAACGTCGATGACGAACAATAAAATTATCGGAAATATATCCTGAAGGACGGTACGGTCGACATTTGTCGGGCATGCCGCCGTCCCGGAGAGTCAGTCAGGCATATCATTTCCGGTTGTTCTCATCTTGCTAACGGCGAGCTTGCACAGACATAATCTCGTAGCCAGGATTATTCACCAGCAACTTGCTCTTCTATATGGCCTTGTGGACCGCGATGTACCGTACTACAAGTACTCACCTGCGCCTGTTCTCGAGAATGGTCGTGTCACGCTCTATTGGGATCGATCTATCATCACTGACAGGACTATTGTAGCCAATAAGCCTGATATTGTGATAATAGATCGTTCGCAACGTCGGACCGTGCTCGTTGACAATACCATCCCCCATGATGAGAATCTCGTGAAGGCCGAGAAGGACAAGTCCAGTAAGTACCTAGACTTGGCTCACGAGATAACCGCCATGTGGGATGTTGATTCGACGATCATTGTCCCGATAGTCGTTTCAGTGAACGGTTAAATAGCGAAGAGTCTCGACCAACATCTGGAGAGACTCTCGCTAGGTGGTTGGATCAAGGGACAGATGCAGAAGGCGGTGATCTTGGACACGGCGCGGATAGTCCGCCGGTTCCTCTCTCTGCAGCCCTGACCACCGGTAGCTTGGGCCTTGCCCCGCTGCTGGCGGCACCCTAGGTTAGCTTTTTTATAATGTGTTTATATGTATTTTTTATTGTTTTGTAAGTGTTTTTATATTTTACTTTTATATTCATATTATAAAAACCTAGCCTAAGAAGAATGATGAATAAATGAAAAAGATAACGATAAACGTCGCTTACGCCCTCGGAGTAATTAAAAATGAGGCCGCCATTAACAGGCGTTCCCCTCTGTCGAAAATAGTCGGCCAATGGTCAACCACATGTCAACCATATGTATGGACTGACGTTTATCTGACATGACGTACCTATACATTTGATGTGCCCCTCCCCCGCAAAAAACGGCAGACTATTTTGTACCGAAAATAATTTTAGACATGGCGTCTCCATTGGTTATATCCTCTAAGCTTACGCCCCACTAAAAATCTGCAGGTATTGCCGACCTATTGAACTAATTATATATGTTTTCGATACCTGAACTACTTCAGAGGTAGGTAGGTAAACTTCTACAAGCGTTTGTTCCTTGAGTATCGGGTACTTTTACGTTAGTTTGAGTGGTAGTCCGAAAAAAATACGCCAATAAAGCCGCCGGAGGCGTGTACGCAAGCTTTTGTCATACTGGCGTTTGTACCTTCGTAAGTACGTGATTTTTCTGTTTAAGACATTTATTTTAACAATCGACTCCTGTACTTTACCTTTATTACTAAATGTGTTATTTCTATTGTATATTCTTGATTTTGTAACAATTTATTAAAAAAAAAGTAATTTACAACTATAAAGGGGCCCACTGATTAACAGTCCGCTGGACGGTATCGGCCCGTCAGTTGTTCGGAACTGTCAAAATTTTGTTCTTAAACTTTAAATTTTAATTGGACGGTAATAGCTTCATTACTTTTAGTTGTAGCAGCTATCAACGACCCGTAAGTCGGTAAACCATAACATAAGATTTCGTTTTTTTTCTTCCTTTAATATTATTATATCATAACAAACCAATTACTTTATTTCTAGTTTTAACTTTAGTTTTAATATTGTATCTGTTATATGTTTTTTCTTCACTTAAATAAACACAGATTATTTTAATGGACCATGGATATGGCCATCCATATCGGCATAAAAAAAACACTGACACGCAGTTTTAAGTAAGTAATAAAATGTTATTAATGAATCATGTTACTACACAACATCAGTCCTCCAAAAGTATCATAACTTTGCGTAATTTTACAACATTGAAAGAAGAAAACTAGATATATAATAACGTGTATGTCGGTAATAAATTTTTAAAAAGAATAATTATTTAGATTTAAATATATATATATTTAAATCTAAATAATTATTCTTTTTTTAATAACATTTTATTACTTACTTAAAACTGCGTGTTAGTGTTTTTTTTAAGTTCCATAATCACAGTGTTTTATAGTCACAAGGTAAATTAAACAAAAATATATAATGACAATGAGATAACAATAAGCGTCGCTTGGCTATCGCCAATAATCTATAAATGAGTGTGGGATTTTCCTTCCATGTGATTTCATTTTGTCATGTGATTTCTGGACTACAAGTAGGTACAACGTTGGAAATAGCCTTAAATGGACTTCATCGACAATATTAATCTTCTTCTTCTTCTTACCACAGTATTAATATTTATAAATGAGAAATTGCTTGTTAGTATGAAGATGCGGACGCATCGGAAAGCTGAAAGCATGCGTACGTATCTTCATACTAACGAGCAATTTCTTCATATATAAAATGCGGCTCTATGCTGACGTACGTGATTCCACCCATATTAAACATTTAATCTTCTAACGTTTAACCAATTGTCAGTATGATCTCAAACGTCTTTAACCTTCTAAATTGCATACTTTTCTTCCATTTAATGAACGTATTCCCTTAACCAGCGTCTGAAACCCAGAGGATAATGTTACGAAAATGCTTTAAAACTCTCGTGAATTTTCTTGGCGTTAAAGCTCTACCTTACCATTTTCTCACAACCCTAAACAGTTTATGATTTTCTTTGCATTATTAACATATTTTTCGTACAATTACTTATAGCTTAATTACCACATTTACTGCCATAGACTGCAAGCGGACCGGTAATGGGTGGGACCCTTTAGTCAACCATCATTATTCAAACATATATCTCGTTTATTCTAGAAAATAAGAAACTTCGAACATTTTTATCCAAATAGAAGGGATCTATCAACATGAAAATATACAAGAAATTAAAGATACCTATGTACATATATAAGTTTAATTATGAAAACAATGTTTACAATTGAGATCGTTGACACTTAACTAAGAATTATGGCATACATCGTGGTATACAGTCTCAACATTGGATGATAATATAAATTTATGAATATGATTTTGATTTAAATCAAGACACAGCTTTACTATTTCATTCGAAAAATTCAAAAAAACAATTTTTCGTGACGTTATGTCTAAGTCTTGAGCAACTGTCATCAGATTTGAAGCTACGGTTGAGTCCATTTTCCTCAAGTTACTTCCGTCTACGACTATAATGTTATTGGAAGCGTTATAACTCTGTGCAGCTTTTTGAACTTTCCGTCGAACATGTTCAGCAGCGCAATATGACAGTCTACCATTCAAGGGTATTCTAACAATCTGTCCTTTGTCAGTACTGACTGTGTTTATATCAATTTTTGGTCTCGCTGTTAAGTAAAGCAAAGTGGCTGCTTCTACAATAATACCAACAAGTATACCATATTCCAATCCAAAAAACATCGCAACTACCATTGTGACAAGTAAAAAAAACAATTCTTGGTTATTATTCCTCCACAGTCTGCCAAATATTGCGAAATCAATCATCGAGAACATGGCAGTCATAATTAAAGCGGCCAAAGAAGCTTTGGGTATAAAGTAAAATGTCGACGTTAGCAAACTGAGTGCAAGAAGGATGATTAGACATGTAACAATGCCTCCTGCAGGGGTTTGTACGCCAGAAGCATGGTTCAATGCCGTTCGTGTGAATGACCCGGTTATTGGCATACTTCCTACTAATGATCCAATAATGTTACAAAGTCCAACAGCTATCATTTCTTGTGTAGCGTCAACAGGTTTCCCTCCTGCAAATGCCTTAGATATTGCTACTGTTTCTATAATAGCAACCAAAGGGATAATGATTGATTGGGGTCCATATACTTGTAACATGTCTACAAATGAGTAAGTTTCATTTGCAACTGTAGTAGTAAACGGCGGAAGTGTAACTTTAGGAATGCCTTTTCCAATTTCACCAATCAAAATTAACGGTTCGGTGTCAGTAACGACTTTTAGAGTGTAAGCTATTATCATTCCGACGACCACAACTATAGCGTTACGGCTTAGAGAAATTAACCATTTTAGTTGTTTCACAGTGGCATCGTTGCGACCACATCCTTCACCAAATCTTTTCAGAAGAACAAGAACGCCAATAGACAAGAAGCCGAGTACGGGGTTCCATAGTTTCACAGTTCTGATATTTAATATAAAGTTATACACTGAATCTCCGAAGTTATCACCAGAAAGTCCATCGAGGCCAAATAAAGCTTTTAATTGTGCTGAAGCTATCTGAAGAGCTGCTGCAGTTGTGAATCCGCTTATAACTGGCATCGAAATGAATTCTATTAAGAATCCGAGGTGCAGTATACCAATAGTCAGTTCTACTACCCCAGCTATAAAGGCCGCTAAAACCGCAAAATCACCAGAATAGTTGTATACGTATCTGGAAACCATTGCTGCCATAATAGCAGTTGGTCCAATAGTTACGTTCATACAGCTTCCAAATATAAGGTACACGATTCCACTTGTCAGGCTCGCATATAGCCCATATTCAGGGGTTAAACCAGCTATAACGGCATAAGCAATGCCTTGAGGGATAGCTGTAAGTGCTACCGTAATCCCAGCGATTATGTCCGGAGTGATCTTTGTTGTATTGTATTTCGGCAGCCATTCTACTATTGGAAGTCGCTTCTTCACAGTTTCAGCACTGCACAAATTCTTCTTGCACTTTGTTCGTTTTCGTACGCCATTTGTATTTTCGCTATGATTAACTGGTAAAGTAGTCATTTTAAGCAATGTGATCAGGAGCAGATTACCAAATGTACTAATATATTGCAAAACCACAAAATGTACTATATACCCATGCACCGACGCTTAAGTGATATTCGGCTATCTCATAATAATGAGATAACGATAAACGTCGCTTACGCCCCACCAAAAATCTGCAGGTGTTGCCGACCTATTGAACTAATTATATATGTTTTCGATGCCTGAACTACTTCAGAGGTAGGTAAACTTCCACAAGCGTTTGTTCCTTGAGTATCGGGTACCTACTTTTACGTTAGTTTGAGTGATAGTCCGAAAAAAAAATACACAAATCAAGCCGCGGGAGGCGTGTACGCAAGCCTTTGTCATACTAGCGTTTGTACCTTCGTAAGTAGGTAGGTACGTGATTTTTCTGTTTAAGACATTTATTTTAACAATCGACTCCTGTACTTTACCTTTATTACTAAATGTGTTCTTTCTATTGTATATTCTTGATTTTGTATAACAATTTATTTAAAAAAAGTAATTTACAACTATAAAGGGGCCCACTGATTAACAGTCCGCTAGACAGTATCGGCCTGTCAGTTGTTCGGAACTGTCAAAATGTTGTTCTAAACTGACAGGCTGATACCGTCCGGCGGACTGTAAATCAGTGGGCCCCTTTAAACATTAAATTTTAATTGGACGGTAATAGCTTCATTACTTTTAGTTGTAGCATGAGCAGCTATCAACGATCCGTAAGTCGGTAAATCATAACATAAGGTCTAGTTTTTTTTTCTTCCTTTAATATTATTATATCATAACAAAACAATTACTTTATTTCTAGTTTTAACTTTAGTTTTGATATTGTATCTGTTATATGTTTTTTCTTCACTTAAATAAACACAGATTATTTTAATGGACCATGGATATGGCCATCCATATCGGCATAAAAAAAACACTGACACGCAGTTTTAAGTAAGTAATAAAATGTTATTAATGAATCATGTCACTACACAACATCGGTCCTCCAAAAGTATCATAACTTTGCGTAATTTTACAACATTGAAAGAAGAAAACTAGATAATAACGTGTATGTCGGTAATAAATTTTTAAAAAGAATAATTATTTAGATTTAAATATCCATATATTTAAATCTAAATAATTATTCTTTTTTTAATAACATTTTATTACTTACTTAAAACTGCGTGTTAGTGTTTTTTTTAAGTCCCATAATCACAGTGTTTTATAGTCACAAGGTAAATTAAATAAAAATATATAATGACAATGAGATAACAATAAGCGTCGCTTGGCTATCGCCAATAATCTATAAATGAGTGTGGGATTTTCCTTCCATGTGATTTCATTTTGTCATGTGATTTCTGGACTACAACGTTGGAAATAGCCTTAAGAGCCAACAGGAGTGGTCATTCCTCCATACAAACGTAGTCCTCGTTTTCTTCCGTGGTTTTTGAAGCTAGAGCAATGATTTTTTCAACACAGATTAATATTGTCAGTATCTGTGTCGGACTGTTTTGCTTTTTGTGATATTTTTGTTTTTTAAGGCGCTAGAGCCCTTCAAAAATGGCCAAAATGGCCTAATTGACTATGCCGCAATGAGAGGCGTGGTATTCAAAACTGATATCAATTAGCCAAAAAAGCAAAACGGTCCGACACAGATAATTTCATAATCATTTAGATTTCCAAATTTGGTTACGATTGGTTAAGTTTTGGAGGAGGAAAAAGAGGACTACGAAACCTTGATTTTTGTCATTTTTACGCAGGATTTTTCGCCTCAGCTGCAGTTGTCCCTATCGCACTAATTTTAGGGGCGGAGTCAAGTTTCTAAATACGTACACAGCCAGAAAAGTGATGGGCAATAGTCGACATTTAATGTCGATAATCTAGTGATGTAAGAAGTTATCGATAAACCGTCTTGTGTGAAAATATCTAGATCCTCCTAAGACACAAGGGGTTTTGCGTTGAGAGGGAACACATTTTTGTAGTTACATAGGTACAATCTATTTTGAACTTTTTGATTCTAATATTTCAAATTAGAAATCAAAATCAAAAATATTTTATTGCATGGGTTTACAAAATTTTTAGGTACAGTCACGCTCCGTAATTGTCGAGCAATTTAAGGTCCTAGCTAGGGAATGCAATCTCGCACCAAGATTGGCGATTCGAGATCTCGCACGAAAAATCCGAATCCAGATTGGGTGTTTCGAGATCTCGACAGTCAGATTTTCGGGATCGAGATTAATATCTCGACGAGATCGAATTTGACAAAGTAACTAAAAATGTGTTATTTTAATCAAAAATCTCTAAGAATTCCATACATATAGACATCGTAAAATCGGGCGTATCGAGATATTCCTAGGAATATAATGAAACGCCGACATTTCATGATCTGCCTAGCGAACACCAGCCATTTTGTGCAAACCTCAAGGTGTGATATTCTGATATTCCTATATAGGCAAATTAAACAAAAGTCGTCTCCTTCACGATTTTCGTCGACATCTCTTCTAAATACCTAAAACTGGTATGGACGTGTTCCTCGTGGTCTCCAGAATATGAATAGACCGGTTTTTATTTTATGGGGGGGGGGGGAGGGGGAACGTGTCCAAAAAAAGGAAGGAAAAAGTGGGCGGCCGACCAGCATTGATATTTGTTCACGTCTTTAATCCTGTGGGACCGATCGGTTCGTGTGAGATGTCGTTTGAAAGAGTATTAAACGTGCAATTATTGTTTTATAATAACCGTAGTCATAACTGTAGTCATTTACAAAATATTTAAAATATATGATTTTTTACCGTGCATGGATGGCATAAGTACTGAGAAAACATGCGTCTAACTCAATAAATTATAACTTTACCGCAATTAATGTTATTATAAAATATACGAAAAATTTCATTAGCTTTCCAAAAACATAAGTTTTATTGCTGTATGATATTATATAACAAAGTAATGATGAATTTTGTTCCGTCACGTAAATGGCGGGCGACCGATCATTATTTCTCGGGTTCTATTTAACTGATCAATTGGTGATGCATACCATTAGAAAGAATATTAAACATACTATAATTGGTTTCTAATAACCGTAGTCATAACTGTAGTCATTTAAAAAATCATTGAAAATATATGATTTCTTGATCAATTATTTTACAATGCGCCCGCTATGAAGCTAGGAATATCAAAGAATGCATTGCTCTGATGGATCTGCCGTCTCTTTCATAAGGAAGATCGTGATATGCCTGGGTTAATATTAGATCAGGAAATGGTGGCGTTTCATGATACGATCACGATTACGATTTTACGATATGCCGCCGACATACTACTTATTTAAGGTACCTCATGTTATATTTTGAAAATAACAACAACAAATTAAATTGACATTTAACATAAAATCAATTTTAATTTTTACTTTACTTCTATGAAATGCTATCGATGTTAAACCACTATTTACCTTTACTTAGAAACTGCGTAACAATAATAGAGCTAAAGCCAGACACATAATAGCACTGCCTGAACAACATGAATCTAAGGTCATATATTACTTAAAACAAAGTATTTCACTTTCAGTCTTGTTCGAGATCTCGAAAATATTAATCGAGATCTCGACCGAGATTGCATATATCGAGATTTTCTGCCAACTAGGTTAAATTTCGAAAATACGTGCGAGATCTAGCGAGATCTCGAAATTGCGAGATCTAGATTGCAAATTTTATTCCTAGCTGAATTGATTGTTTCATACACTTACTCTTACTCTATAGAATGTCCAATCCTGCCTTACAAAGACGTTAATATTTATATGTGTCATGTCTATACTTCGTTTCTGAGCATTATTGAAAAAAAAAATACTTACTTGATACTAGTATTAACCACTAAGTACATAAATAGGGTAATTCGCCAGTAACAGGCCACTATTAGTAACTGGCCATGCCAAACCAAAAATGAATTCTATTCACCTATAAATAGAATTCATTTTAGTATAAGATGGCCAGTTATTGAAACCTTATACCTACTAAAATGAATTCTGTATAGAGGTGAATAGAATTCATTTTTTGTTTAGGGCGGCCAGTTACTGGCGAATTACCCTATTCGATATCGAGTTCCGTAAACGTAAGCCGGGTAAGTAAAAAAGTTCAATCGCAATAGGGTAATTCGTCAGTGGCCACCCCAAACCAAAAATGAATTATATTCACCTATAAATAGAATTAATTTTAGTATAAGGTGGCCAGTTATTGAAGTTATTGAAACCTTATAGGCATGGCCAGTTATTAAAAGTGGCCAGTTACTGGCGAATTACCCTACTTAGTAGTAGCAGTAACAAAAAGTGACAATGCAAATTGCAATCAGTGAGGTGCCAGCGCGAGTACGGGCGCACCGCACGCGTCTGTGTGCGTGCATTACACACACAAATACAGTCTCTCACGGCGCGGTTACGCCCCGTCAGAGCGACGGGTATATTCAGCTTGAAATCTCAAAATTGACTTTTAGCTCAGCTCCCGTTTCATCTTAAATGGACTTTATCGACAATATTAATCTTCTTCTTCTTACCACAATATAAATATTTATATATGAGATATTGTTCGTTAGGTTACGCATCGGAAAGCTGAAAGCATGCGTACGCATCTTCATACTAACGAGCAATTTCTTCATATATAAAATACGGCTCTATGCTGACATATGTGATTCCACTCATATTAAACATTTAATCTCCTAACGTTTAACCAATTGTCAGTATGATCTCAAACGTCTTTAACCTTCTAAATTGCGTACTTTTCTTCCATTTAATGAACGTATTTCCTTAACCAGCGTCTGAAACCCAGAGGATAATGTTACGAAAATGCTTTAAAACTCTCGTGAATTTTCTTGGCGTTAAAGCTCTACCTTACCATTTTCTCACAACCCTAAACAGTTTATGATTTTCTTTGCATTATTAACTTATTTTTCGTACAATTACTTAAAGCTTAATTACCACATTTACTGCCATAGACTGCAAGCGGACCGGTAATGGGTGGGACCTGGTGGGACCCTTTAGTCAACCATCATTTTTCAAACATATATCTCGTTTATTCTAGAAAATAAGAAACTTCGAACATTTTTATCCAAATAGAAGGGATCTATCAACATGAAAATATACAAGAAATTAAAGATACCTATGTACATATATAAGTTTAATTATGAAAACAATGTTTACAATTGAGGTCGTTGACACTTAACTAAGAATTATGGCATACATCGTGGTATACAGTCTCAACATTGGATGATAATATAAATTTATGAATATGATTTTGATTTAAATCAAGACACAGTTTTACTATTTCATTTGAAAAATTCAAAAAAACAATTTTTCGTGACGTTATGTCTAAGTCTTGAGCAATTGTCATCAGATTTGAAGCTACGGTTGAGTCCATTTTCCTCAAGTTACTTCCGTCTACGACTATAATGTTATTGGAAGCGTTATAACTCTGTGCAGCTTTTTGAACTTTCCGTCGAACATGTTCAGCAGCGCAATATGACAGTCTACCATTCAAGGGTATTCTAACAATCTGTCCTTTGTCAGTACTGACTGTGTTTATATCAATTTTTGGTCTCGCTGTTAAGTAAAGCAAAGTGGCTGCTTCTACAATAATACCAACAAGTATACCATATTCCAATCCAAAAAACATCGCAACTACCATTGTGACAAGTAAAAAAAACAATTCTAGGTTATTATTCCTCCACAGTCTGCCGAATATTGCGAAATCAATCATCGAGAACATGGCAGTCATAATTAAAGCGGCCAAAGAAGCTTTGGGTATAAAGTAAAATGTCGACGTTAGCAAACTGAGTGCAAGAAGGATGATAAGACATGTAACAATGCCTCCTGCAGGGGTTTGTACGCCAGAAGCATGGTTCAATGCCGTTCGTGTAAATGACCCGGTTATTGGCATACTTCCTACTAATGATCCAATAATGTTACAAAGTCCAACAGCTATCATTTCTTGTGTAGCGTCAACAGGTTTCCCTCCTGCAAATGCCTTAGATATTGCTACTGTTTCTATAATAGCAACCAAAGGGATAATGATTGATTGGGGTCCATATACTTGTAACATGTCTACAAATGAGTAAGTTTCATTTGCAACTGTAGTAGTAAACGGCGGAAGTGTAACTTTAGGAATGCCTTTTCCAATTTCACCAATCAAAATGAACGGTTCGGTGTCAGTAACGACTTTTAGAGTGTAAGCTATTATCATTCCGACGACCACAACTATAGCGTTACGGCTTAGAGAAATTAACCATTTTAGTTGTTTCACAGTAGCATCGTTGCGACCACATCCTTCACCAAATCTTTTCAGAAGAACAAGAACGCCAATAGACAAGAAGCCGAGTACGGGGTTCCATAGTTTCACAGTTCTGATATTTAATATAAAGTTATACACTGAATCTCCGAAGTTATCACCAGAAAGTCCATCGAGGCCAAATAAAGCTTTTAATTGTGCTGAAGCTATCTGAAGAGCTGCTGCAGTTGTGAATCCGCTTATAACTGGCATCGAAATGAATTCTATTAAGAATCCGAGGTGCAGTATACCAATAGTCAGTTCTACTACCCCAGCTATAAAGGCCGCTAAAACCGCAAAATCACCAGAATAGTTGTATACGTATTTGGCAACCATTGCTGCCATAATAGCAGTTGGTCCAACAGTTACGTTCATGCAGCTTCCAAATATAAGGTACACGATTCCACTTGTCAGGCTCGCATATAGCCCATATTCAGGGGTTAAACCAGCTATAACGGCATAAGCAATGCCTTGAGGGATAGCTGTAAGTGCTACCGTAATCCCAGCGATTATGTCCGGAGTGATCTTTGTTGTATTGCATTTCGGTAGCCATTCTACTATTGGAAATCGCTTCTTCACAGTTTTAGCACTGCACAAATTCTTCTTGCACCTTATTCGTTTTCGTACGCCATTTGTATTTTCGCTATGATTAACTGGTAAAATAGTCATTTTAAGCAATGTGATCTGGAGCAGATTGCCAGGTGTACTATATAATGCAAAAACCTAACACCCATGCACCGACGCTTATCCTTATCTCACGATAGCCAATATACACTTGAAAAATGACAAGAAAATCCCAAATTTATTTATAGAACGCAATCTATAAATATGAGTGTGGGATTTTCCTTCCTTGTAATTTAATTTTGTCATATGATTTAAGGACTACAAGTAGGTAAAACGGTGTGAAATAGACTTGAATGGACTTCATCTTTAACCTCTTGGGGTTCAATGTCCTAATACTAGTACAAATTACCTCCAATGAAATTTAAATCTTAATGAATTGGAATAGAGTTTATTTTATTTCGTTTCGTTCGATTTTAAAACAAAACAAATTCAACTCTATTTTCTAATACTGTTGATTCAAATTCGATTGCCAGTTTTCCTTGTATGGTGGGCCGCTTGTGGATAATATTAATCTTATTCTTCTTCTTCCTACGACAGTATAAATAATAATATCTTAAAATAGTTATTTACGATACAATTGCGGAAAAGACGAAATTCAAAACGAGTGGCGATAAATTAAAACACTACCGAAGGGAGTGTTTTAAATCGATACGAGTTGCGAATTACCTATTCGCACGTGCATCGTACAACGTTTTGCATATGGCCCTTTAAACTTTTGACATCCGCACGAAAAGTGCTATTTTACGCACTAGTGCGGGAAAATAAGACCATATGTACTGTAAAAATAATTAAAATATTTTATTATCACATATATTACGTATGTATGCTTTATAAACCGTATTAATCTCGTAATAAATCACTTTTCTCAAACATGCAATGAAATATTGATGTTATGTTCCTTATAATAGGCTGCGAAGTATGACGTTTCAGGTTCGGCTAGGACAAGAGGTATTTAATGGAATTTCATACAAATCTTGCAGGTCTAGGCCGGCAAAGTCCTCTTTTTTAATTTCCATTTCACAGATATTTGTGACACAGCATCGTGGCATTCAGCCATTAAAAAAAACCAGAGGCAGTATTTGCTTTATGGTTCGTAATGACACTCTACCACTACGCCTATAAAAAAAAAACAAAAACAATGTTTGCTACAATTTGCAGTTTTATTTGTATAAAATCAACATGAACTTAATAAATAATACATTATTAACCAAATTCTGTAATTTTAAATTATACATTTAACTACACAAATAAATACATTTAAAATATTTCATCTAAACGTTAGCGGTAAAAAGGTCTACTCAAACACGCGTAGTTATTTTTTTAAATTGTTATGGAGGCAAAGTTGAAAAATTTTCATTCTGTATTTCTGTTTTATTGGATTTATGGTGCGTTGTTGATTGTTTTTACTTTAATATGAGTCCCGACAAAATAATGAAATTAATTTTAATTGTAATCGTAGGAGTTGGAATTGGCAGCGTAACCAGAATTGATTTTAAATAACTTGCTGTCTCTGCCGCCAAGTCAAAGACGAAGTATCTATATGGTTGCTTATGGCAATTTTATTATTTTAGAATCTAAGAAAAATGGCTTACAGTTTATTAGAAACAGTTTTGTGGCATATTTTAAAGAAATGAATGTAACTACAAAATCGTGAACACTGTGGAAATTATACTTATTTTCTCCATGCATAAAGCAACGATGTATGTGAAACATGATATCAACATGAAAGACTACGTAAACTTATGTGACGAAAACGACAGTCAGACGGATACAAGGCGAAAAAATCAAAGATACATGAAAATATACGGGTAGTAAAAATACACGACTCGTGTAAAACATACGCGTGATAAAGATATAGGTACGTGTTAGTTATATTTTAGGTGTAGTTTACTTTTTGTTTTTTCTATAAATAAAACTTGGGTTTCGTGGATTTTTTATTTTATTTATTTCATTGCATGTTTGAGAAAAGCACTATACATACCTCGGCGGGAAATGGGGTTGCCCGCGCTCAGACCTATCCGGACTCGCTTCGCTCGGCCGTCTATATGTCTTCGGCCGGCAACCCCTTTTGTCCCGGCCTCTGTAGTAATGTACTATTAAATTACATACCTTATTTATAACTTAGTTGCTTTTCTACATAGATCACCTATGTCTGCAAACGGCACATATTGACTTTCTTTTTGTTGCTAAAAATAAAGAGTCCACTTACCGCTGAACTACTGTACTGTCTTTTTAGTTCCATCTTCCTTATATTCCTTCTACCACCGTCAAACCCTGTTCAGTGACGTACTCTTCCAAGCGACTACTCTGGCAGTGTACGTATCATGACAGTATTTCTAGTCATGTTTTTATTCTGTCAAAAAATAGCACTAAAATATCCAGGATTATCATTATATAGGGTCGTGACCATAAATGTGGAATTTTGTAATACATTATAATTGAATGGATAGGACATAAGTAATTTGAATATCTTAAACATACATTTTTTTACGTTCATTTGACGAACATAAGGTGTGTGAACCAAATCAACCAAGTTTTTTTAAGTGCACTTAGGAAAAGCTTAGAATTTACTTTCATTTTCCAGTTTTCGTCCTATATGGAAATTTTATTTTCACAATTGTAGGTAATAGTTTAATTTTGACTGACGAAAACATTAGTAATAATAATTTAGGTGACGTGACGTGATGCTCTAAATGACAAAAGTTTTTGTTTAAAAGTGTTAAGAAATCAACTCCGAGGCAACCATAATGAACTTAATTAGGTAATGAATTAACCGAACGAGTTTCTTTATCTCGTTATTAATTCGTCTAAGGCAGCGGCAGCCAGACATCTTACAAATGAGAGTGCGGCAAATATTTGTGTAAAGCGAACCGATTCACTTAATTCAATCAAGCTAGCTTCGTTATTGTTATACTTTGAACCAAACTTGTAACCAGAATTATTCATAGCAGGACTCGATTAAACTAGGATATTAAAGTTTTTTATTATTAAACAGCTTGCATTTAATTCTTAACATAAATGTTGTAGAATTATTAACATAAATACGTAATAACTCACATTATAGACGGGTCTCACGCGAATTATATTCAATTACCTTGATTTACCGACGTTTCGACACAGGTTTCACTGGTCGTGGTCGCGGCTGACCACGACCAGTGAAACCTGTATTAACATTTATTTACTAGTGTGTTTGTGTAGTGTATTTGTGTAGTGGCTATTAATGTGAGTTAATATGTATTCAAAACGCGAAAGTTTAAAATATTATATAAATACGTAAGTCTTCAGATGCTAACAAATATATATAAAGAAAACAGCATCAATCAGGGTCCGGAAGCCGTATGATTTGAATATAAAGGGAGTTCATGAGGTGTGGCTGAGGGCATGTGAGCCCGTCATTAGTCATCAGTCGAGGATCCTGGCAGACGTGACCTGGTTCCCGATGCCGTGTGCACTTAGGTGGCAATGACGCACACGTGGCGTTGATGGCTTTTGTTTTTGATCCCAGAAAAAAGTTTCGTCGTAGAGCTTTTCTCTAAGGTATACTGTTGCAGTAAAAAGTCTTGAGATTCAAAAATTATTGTATTCCAAAAAACATCTTGTTATTATAACATATTCGTTTCTTCTAAGTTTATCAACGCCTGGATTTGGACTTGAAGACTTGCTTAACTTTTAGTTTTGTAACCTACTGGTAGAATTATATACCGGGTGGCAATAAGTTAAACTGTACTCCTCAAACTGATTAAAAATATGCTATGATTAAGATTTTATGGAGCAGTTGAAAATGTAAACATTTCAATATATAAGTTATTTATCAAGACGTGCTCTAAAAATAAATAAAAATGGATGTAACGGCACCCCAATCCAATAACTGGATTACGAAGGTACAGAAAGTGACAATTGAAACATCGCGTAGGACCGGACTAAATTTAAATATACGATGCCCATGCATGAGTGGTCACGAATCTTGGCGGTTATTTAGATGAGCATCAATTTGTCGGATTTTTGCGGACACTCGGAGAAGGTCCTTGGAGGGTTGGGGGTGTACATTTGTTATATCATATTTGACTATTCTGAATTAGGAATACTTTAGATATTGTACCCATGGCCCAGAAAATACTTATAAATGATAAAACGTATTCATATTAGGAAAAAAACATGCAATAAACTAGACTAGATACACATTACATTTTAAGTAATTTATGGATAAATTACATAAAGCTACAAACATTGCTATACTGTTATATTTTTTGTTATTCATCATTAATCGTTTATTGTATGCTGAGCCTAAAGCGATTCGACGACAAAGCGCTACATGTAATGAAAACAAAGAAATAAAACGGGTCCTAAGTACACGTTGATGCATGGGGCCGTTGAAATAATATTATCGTTACCGTGTACTTATTCCAAAGAAAATCAACATAAAGTGAATAAAAGAAAATTATGAATCGCGCGAAAATAAATTACCCCGTGTTGGCGGCAAAATAACATCACATTTGAATGCCTTTTATGCTTTATGGGACTGTAACTATATGAAATAAGTCCCGGTGCCTCTTTATGGGACATGGGGGCACGTACGCGGCATAATTTTTGAGTTATTTGTTGCGAATACACAACACTCATAGAAAAGTTGAAGTTAAGATGATTTTACTGCAAATCTATGCAAAATGCATGATCTAGCTTATTTTTTTCTTTTCGTTTTGATCTTTTATTTTAAATAAAATAAATATTGCCTTATTTAAAGACCTGGCCCCAATTTCACATCGGTAACAGGTGCGGCGAATTGTAAAATCACTGTTGCTGACGTCACAGGCATCCATGGGCTACGATTACCACTTACCATCGGGCGGGCCGTATTCCTGTTTGCCACCATCATTGTATTATTAAAAAAAACTTTATTATATCGGAAAAAAACAGATATTTCTCCAGCGAAGTTTCTGACAATTGTCAAAGATTTAGAAGAATTGTAGGTAATTCTTGACAGGTAATGAGTTATATGTCGGAATTTCGTGACAATTGTAGTGTTTCTTGTGACAATTGTCATAAACTTAGCAAGAGAAATATCTGTTTTTTTCCGATATCATAAAGTTTTTTTTAATAATACAATGATGGTGGCAAACAGGAATACGGCCCGCCCGATGGTAAGCAGTAAACGTAGCCCATGGATGCCTGTGACGTCAGCAAGAGTGATTTTACAATTCGTCGCACCTGTCACGTTGGTGAAATAGGGGCCTGGCTGAAAGGTACCGAATAAATTTCCAGTAATTACATTATCAGAAAACCTCACCTCACCGCCAACAAATTTTTCTCCGTCGCACCTCAAGCCCATAATTCCTAATGACATGCAATAACCGTACCCCCAATTTCCAACATAAACCCGCCATAACAATATCGACATCAGCGAAATTTTTCCGAGGCATTTTTTATTTGAGAATAAGTAACACTTTTCGGTGTAATCAAAATTTTGCGGCCCCTCCGGCCGGGGTGTTTATCGGCCACTCAATTTGATTTTTACCACCGCACTGATTTCAACTCCTTCCACGAAACGCTGAGGGACTCGCGAGGAATTGTAATGAGTTGATGTATGATATTGATACCTTCATGTATCTTCATTATGTATACATAATCGTATAGATGACCCAGATTAATTCATACACCACTGCATAATTTTTAAAGTATATAAGAGTTTTGCTACCTACGAGTATTATAACCATTATGTAATTTGAAACTCCAAGATATGAAAATTAAAATAACTACATACCTAGTAAAAAAAATAAAGTAAATAAATGTTAAATCAGAGCGTTTTTTGTTTACATAAATCGCTTAGGTAGGTATCGTATTCCATAAAATTATAGGAACCTTCTTCACTTTCAAACGTAGCTGGTCAAGCAAATCTTGTCAGTAAAAAAAGCGAAATTCAAATTTTCTATGGGACGATATCCCATCGCGCCTACATTTTTCAATTTGCCGCCTTTTTGTACTGACAAGATCTGCTTGACAAAGTATATAATATTATATTTACATTTCTTTCTATTTATTTTGTAGGTACTAAGATCTACTGTGATAATACAAAACCTGAAGATGCTTTTCAATATGTATCTCAAAGTATTGACACATGTATGCTCCCTAAAGTTCAAGTCGTTCAATACAAAACGTTTCGCGTACGATGCGGGCGAGGGACGTTAAGCCGAATATTATGAGTCGATCGCCGGCACAGGTGCCGCTAAACATCCGACTTGCGCTTGCCAAATATTTGTGATACGTGCTCGACGAATAATGTGGCAGACGTTTCAAAATGAAACACTAGGTCAACCAAGAAAGTGAAAAAGTTTGGTAACCAGTATAGTTTCAAGCGCAGTATTACCTACTAGTATTAAAGGTTTCGAGGCTTGGAGGCATTAGAGTTGGGAACAAAATATGGTGATTGCAATATTATGTATATATTATGTACTAATGGATTCACTTATATTTTATGATTTGTATTAGAAATAAGTAAAAAATGTAAAACCTTGATTGTAATTTGATAATGGTCGCATGTATACCTAATGGTTTGAAGTTATAATAAGAAAAACTGCCAGTGATAAACTGTTTAATCCCTTTCCTAGATGTGTCATATTGGTCAATATTTCTCGTGTAGAAATATCAAAAATTTTACCAACTTATCCATAAATTTAAAGTCGTTTTATTGTCTTCAGCTCGTATTCCCTACATCTCGATCAAAAGATAACTGAAACAAAAGCTGTATACAAAGATTTGTCCCTATCAAAAGGTATGTTTGCCGATCTGATTACAGCGGGCACCGTCGTGGTCAGTTGTCCGAGATAATTCGGACCGGGCTGGACTGAATGCGCTCATTGGTGCATAAAATATTTCACCCTACTTCAAAATCATCAACGATACCTGCTTTTTTGGAAGCAGTTATTCTGTCTTGCTTCAGAGTAAAGCATTTACAAAGGACGGCTATTGTAACGGTTCGGGAAGCCCTATAGTGGTATAAAATAAAAGTAATAAAGAAATTGGTATTAACAAGTATATTAATTACACCAACAAGAAATTTAAGGTAATATTATAATAATAACTAGCTCAGTCGTAATTTAAATAAATAGGTATTAATTTTTTAGAGCACAGGGGGTGAGTCTGTGTTTCAATAGGCTGGAAGACCTTGGTAACTAGGGGTAAAAATATTTAAATATTGGGCGCCTTTATAAAATAATAAAAACCGTCTGACCTCCAGTTAGATAAGGAATGAGAAACGAGCCTTGCAGATTCGTGGTGGTGAGCTCAACCACTCCGGTGCCGCAGCCGCCGCCTCCGAACGTCCATGCTAGTTAAGCCGCCAAGGAAGCACCAGCTTCGCGCGGCCTGGAGCACATCCTTGCCCATACCGACGCCCTCGACTAACTGGGGTACTGAAGGGGTAAACGAAAACCTCATCTTGAAAGACCTCGTCTTGAAATACCTCATCTTAAAAGCCCTGCCTGAAGCCCTGCCTGAAGGCCTGCCTGAAGGCCTGCCTGAAGGCCCCAATGCAGAAAAGAAGCCGGTTTGTAAGTCCGTGCTTTCATGTCGATGCATGGGGCCTTCAGAGGTTATGGTACGAGGAACATAATATTCTCCGATTAAGCGGTTTAAGCCGCGATTTAAACAATATGGCTCACTGGCCTTTGAAGAAAACGGATCGACATCCTACTCCATCACATCCGAAATAAAAATGACAGCTGACAGATCAAACCGAAGATACTTCCACTGCTGCGCTGCGTTTCGTTGCGCGCACGATGTAAATAAATACCGCCTCCAAAACTCGTTTCAATAAGAAAAGATACTTAATAATAATTTCCAAAAAGGAAAGAAGAACAGCAATTATACTTTTAATTAGGTTTTAATTTTTGTAAATTAATAAAATAAAACCTTTTATTTAAAAAAATGCAGATAGCGAGCTAACTCACGCCCTCTGTTGATCAATGCAAGTATTAAAAAACAGTATTACCAACGCTCAACGCTAGATGGCCTTTATATTAGAAACGAAATATATTAATGCCTATGAGGCTTTAAAAAAATGTTGTTACAGTACATCCCTCCCCGAATAAAATTTTGACGTAGGCAAAATTTTGAGCTGGTCTCCAGCTCCAAACATCCATCCGCAGAAAGTAAACAATAGTTACCCCGCACAAAATAATAAATTTAATAAAAAAAAAACAACCACCCAAATCGAACCCACGCACTAAACTATACTTACTTTATAAGGACTTGACATTCGCAAGTAAAGCTCTAAGCTACATTACTACGAAACGTCGCATCGCATATATTTCTTGGTGACATAACGAACGGCCCAGGCCGCGGGTTATGCGTCCAAGTGATATAGCGGAAGACGGCATATAGCCAAGTGAAATTAACTATAACTAAGATCGGTGACTGTACTACAACTAATTTAAATATATACAACGCGCATATCAGGCCGTGACTATCAGACGCCAAGGTCTGAACGCGGTAATCAGACAATAACACAACAACAATGATACGTTGACCAGCTGTGTCTGAACGACAGGCAGACGGTAACGTTCGAAACAACACGAGACACACAAGGAAGTCGACTGTACAGGCTCCATTTCAGGCAATGCAAGTCTGTCAGTCTGACACACAAAAATCCGATGTTTGCGGACAACGCTTTAAGGCGTGTACCACATAACAACCCCCTAACATCAACATTAACGTTCACGCATATGATTTAAGTCATACCGCAAAGCGTTAACAAAGAAGATGGCACTGCTATTAAGAGCTTGACGGTTTAAAGTCCGCCAAAACCCGACCAGCCAGTGCCGATTGGAATGCTGGTTTAAAGCGCCAGCACCCCGGTAAACACGCGAAGAGTCTTTAAATCGTCCTCTTCGCCCACCAACAACAAACAAACCACGTGCCTGAGTTACGTTTGCTCAGACACGATCGAAAGAAAGTAATACGTAAACAAAACTCCTGCACGCAACACATAAAAAAAAAACTCCTACCGAACATCAACAAAAAAACGCGCAATCACCGATAGTTAACTAATAAGTAAGTATTTACTCCATCTAAAGTAACAACAATAA
Source organism: Cydia fagiglandana (assembly GCF_963556715.1). Classification (NCBI taxonomy): domain Eukaryota; kingdom Metazoa; phylum Arthropoda; class Insecta; order Lepidoptera; family Tortricidae; genus Cydia; species Cydia fagiglandana. The sequence continues at coordinate 13,063,675 of NC_085932.1, forward strand.
GGAAAAACTCGATTTAAGTCGAGATATAGATAAGGAAAAGTAGGTAATTAACATAACTCCCGTACGAAACAACTACAATAAGATTCAACAATAAAGACAAACCTCAAAGAAATGAACCCGGATATTGTTAAATGCGCACGTTGGACTGAGTTAAACGATTAAAGAACTAAGAGGTCAACCAGTTATTCAAAACTTAAATGGATGTTACATTTTTTATTTTTAGAATCACCCTGTATGCTCTTCACATGTTTAACTTACTGTGTTAAAGTTCCAAAAGTACTAAATATTTAATATGAATATCTTGTGCTACCATTTACAAAACCGCAATTCACTATCATTAAGTTAGTAATAATATATTTAAGGTAAAAACAGCAGCAATAATTTGGCTGACTGTACTTAATTATTCTCCTACGCATCTATAGTGATTAATATTATTTAATATTAAATTAACCACCTTCCGGAACAAACAGTAATAAAACTAATAAATTTAGTACAACATTATAAAAAAATAAACTGCTGACTGTACCTCGTTCACATCAAAAAGACAAATTCATCTTCAACCATTAAGCATAAAAAGAATAGATAAGCTTGCGGTACTATTTGAAAGAAAATTTAGGTATAACTTGCTTGACACTTCACTTCGGTGAAGGAATAAAATAGGTAGGTATGGTCAGCACTTTTAGCAATTAAAAAATAAAACTGAATAATTATATTTGGTAACTCACTAAGCAAGGGTAAATAATTCCAACTGACTGTACTTTTAATACATAAGAAACCTCCTACAACAAAACATTCTAAATTAATTAATAATTTTTAACTAATATTTTAACAATTATTTTGCCAACCATACCAATGAGGATAAATGTACACTAAAATAGGTACAGAAATACTTGTAACACCTGTTCATAACATTCTACTTGAAATTATTTAACTTACTACCTTCATGACTACAAACTTAAGATTCATATAACACCCTCAAAAGTACAAATAAAATATTTAGATTTAATTACACAGTACCGCAACACTAAGGTAAATTAATAAGTAATTGTAAGAATACAAGGATGGCTATTGCTTTATAACCTCCTTTATACACATCACATGGTACTTAACCGCGTTAACTAACAAAGGAAATAATAAAAAGAATAATGGTCTTCCAGCTTGAACACACTAGAGCCACACGTAGGGCTGCCACTGTAACGGTTCGGGAAGCCCTATAGTGGTATAAAATAAAAGTAATAAAGAAATTGGTATTAACAAGTATATTAATTACACCAACAAGAAATTTAAGGTAATATTATAATAATAACTAGCTCAGTCGTAATTTAAATAAATAGGTATTAATTTTTTAGAGCACAGGGGGTGAGTCTGTGTTTCAATAGGCTGGAAGACCTTGGTAACTAGGGGTAAAAATATTTAAATATTGGGCGCCTTTATAAAATAATAAAAACCGTCTGACCTCCAGTTAGATAAGGAATGAGAAACGAGCCTTGCAGATTCGTGGTGGTGAGCTCAACCACTCCGGTGCCGCAGCCGCCGCCTCCGAACGTCCATGCTAGTTAAGCCGCCAAGGAAGCACCAGCTTCGCGCGGCCTGGAGCACATCCTTGCCCATACCGACGCCCTCGACTAACTGGGGTACTGAAGGGGTAAACGAAAACCTCATCTTGAAAGACCTCGTCTTGAAATACCTCATCTTAAAAGCCCTGCCTGAAGCCCTGCCTGAAGGCCTGCCTGAAGGCCCCAATGCAGAAAAGAAGCCGGTTTGTAAGTCCGTGCTTTCATGTCGATGCATGGGGCCTTCAGAGGTTATGGTACGAGGAACATAATATTCTCCGATTAAGCGGTTTAAGCCGCGATTTAAACAATATGGCTCACTGGCCTTTGAAGAAAACGGATCGACATCCTACTCCATCACATCCGAAATAAAAATGACAGCTGACAGATCAAACCGAAGATACTTCCACTGCTGCGCTGCGTTTCGTTGCGCGCACGATGTAAATAAATACCGCCTCCAAAACTCGTTTCAATAAGAAAAGATACTTAATAATAATTTCCAAAAAGGAAAGAAGAACAGCAATTATACTTTTAATTAGGTTTTAATTTTTGTAAATTAATAAAATAAAACCTTTTATTTAAAAAAATGCAGATAGCGAGCTAACTCACGCCCTCTGTTGATCAATGCAAGTATTAAAAAACAGTATTACCAACGCTCAACGCTAGATGGCCTTTATATTAGAAACGAAATATATTAATGCCTATGAGGCTTTAAAAAAATGTTGTTACACTATATATTACGAATAACTTGTTTTATACAAAATAAATAGGTTGGGAATTGGGATGACAAATAAGCGACGTGGAAAGCGCAAACGGGAGAATTGCACGCCATTACACTTCTCACCTGCTGGCCAGTTCCTTGGGAAAATGAATGGGTGAAAATAAATCAGGAGTATTTATTGATATAAATTCTGAGCATTGTCGAAAATAAAATAAAACACACCTAATTATTCCCACCAAAATTGCTCTTTCCTAAACTCTTCTCTCTATTTTGGGCTATGCTGGCGTTTTATCTCAGGCCAACTTAATAAACTTGCGTGCATCGAAAATACTTGCATTCGGTTCATATTTGGGTTACGCAAGTTTGACCATGCTTCCCGTTTCCGTCTCCTTTTTCGTTATCGTAATTGTCATACACTTTCTCTCTTATTTTACCTTTCGGGCTGTTCGACCCTGGAATGCTTTACCTGTGGCCATTAGACTACTGGAATCAGTTATGTAACGCTGCCATACATGACCCAAAATTTTTTTATTAAGCTATGAGCTTCATCACATCTGATATTTGAGTAATTCTAAGCATTTCTAGCCTGGAGTGGGGGGGAGGGTGGGGTACAAAGACGGCCGCCACCCGTCATCTTTAAAAAAAATCTATTCTGATCCTGGTGGGTACTAGGGCAAGTTTGGTATCATTTTCGTATAAACCAAAGACGTAGAATTCATTGCTGATATTTGTTTTTTACAGTTTCATAGTAATTTTACAAGAAAAACGTAAAAAGGTGAAAAATTTGGTTGGAGATTTTTGCTACGCGGAGCCGAAACTACAAAAGATAGAAAGTTGAAATTTGCACACTAGATTACATTTATAAAGTGTACAAGAGATAAGAAGCGATTTTGAGAGATTCAACCCCTAAGGGGGTTAAAAAGGGGATGAAAGTTTGTATGGGGTTGAAGTTTTATTTTAAGCTAGGAATTTGAAACTTCGTAAAACGATATATTATTAAAATAAAAGAAAACTAATTTCAGCGTTTTTGAAAATTCATCCCCTAAGGTGGTGAAAAAGGGGTTGAAAGTTTGTATGGATATCAAAAAAATTTTCGAACGCGGGACTTGAATCTTTGTATTTGGGGATATTATTAAAAGACAGGAAAAGTAATTTCAGCGTTTTGTAAAATTCATACCCTAACAGGGTTAAAAAGGGGTTGAAAGTTTGAATCCATTACAAATCCGAGTAGACACACATTTCTTATTGCCTCCCAGGCTTGAAATGCTTAGAATTACTCAAGGAACATATGTGATGAAGCTTATAGCTTAATAAAAAAAATTTGGGTCAACTTTATAACTGCTTCCGCTAGACGCGCTCAATCTCTTGCAGTACCTGGTCTATTTAAAAGTGTCTATTTGTATTTTCTTGTATAAAATGGGTTACACAAAGATTTTTAATGAAATGTTATATTTCCGTAACGCAAAGCCCGTCTAGAAGATATTGCTCTTTAGCGATAAGACCGCCTCTTGTCTGCCTCTATGTTTAGTCAATTGTTTTTTCCTTGAGCTGTATCTTTTATTGTGAATATAGATAAAGCTATTTAAGAGTATTCTATCTACTTATCTATATATCTAAAAGAAATAGTTACACGTTTTCTCTGCCCTAGAAAGGATCGTTAGTTTTGAACGGTGTCCTAAATCGCTTAATGTTTTTACCGCTTTGATGACAATGAAAATGTGACGTCATCCATTTTCTCTGACCGTTCTATTCCGTTGATAGTTTTCCCATAAACGATCACCTCGGGCTGTAGCAATAAAACCTCCTGTTATCTATGGACGTTTTCCAATACACTGGTCAGCTTTAGCGTTTCACTACTCTAACCAAAACATCCTTACATTGAGATTTGTTACTGTCTCTTTCAAATTGATATAACTGAAAAAGGATAGCGTTATAGCTTACGTGAAACTGTTATGGATACAAGTTCCCTTTGCTAACACAGCTAACAATTATCTAAATAGCCATCTACATTCTTACCCCTTACATTTTATTATTACCGGTCAATTTATCCGATACTATGCGGTGTTCGCAAATCTCAGCAAATCCTTCGGATTCATGTTTGCCTAGTAGATTTAACGATAAGAAAGCTGGAAACTGACCAAGGAAATAAAACAGGGGATTTGTGTTTGCAAGTTTACTATGAGTTGTAAGCTGCCGATTTATGATTTCGTCGGACTTAGAGGCAGAAATTTGGCTCAATTACATGGCTCAGACTGTGCATTAAATTAATTAGATACTACATACAACTCATACAGAAAAAGAGATAGTGGCCCCAATGGGGTCCTTGGGGTACGCCACAAATCTTACGCTTCCATTGATTGGGCAGTATTGAGACACAATAGGTGGTGGTTTAAATGAGGTACCCCCGCCTGTAGTTAATGTGCTGGACAAACTGATTTTGGACAAAGCTCCAGATACATCGGAAGGAATTACAGGAAACCGCACTAATCATTAAGATTAAGGTGATATTTCGTGTTAGGTAGGTAAATGTGATACATTCGAGAGCGTAAATGTAATATTAATGCATAAATGATCGACTATCTATTAACTGTTATATAGGTACCACGTCCAAGACCACCGGTGGACGGGCAGCAGCGTCCCTCAAGTTCGGTGTACTCGACTGCGATCGCCAACCCGTCTGCCAAGCGTGGCGATTATGGCATTCACCCCCCCAAAAAAGGGGGAGGCCTATGTTCAGCAGTGGACGTCTTATGGCTGAGATGATGATGCTGATGATGACTTTATATAAGTAATATTTTCTTACCAGTCTGCATTAGCGCCATGTTTTTGTTGTTGCTCATTCTGTTTTTTTATAATTTTACATTTTTGATGAATAAATCTTATTTACCTATATTTTCTTACTAAATATGTAAGACAAAAATGCCTAATGTTAATATTTACTAAAGCTCCTTTTTAGTTTAATCATTTAGCAAATGGTATACAGTGTGGAAAGATAAGTCGGACCCTGGAGGGAAACTACCTTAAATCCTTAAGCTGTCTCATTTTACTTAAGGGAGACATTCCTTTATTTTTAAAATGAAACAAAACTGCATTCAAAGATTTTCTAAAACTCGCTTGCCTCTCCCCGGGACTCGGACTTTTTTAGACAAGCCAAATTGAAGCAAAAAGAAGAAAAATCTGTAAATGCAGTTTTGTTTCTTTTTAAAAATAAAGGAATGTCTCCTTTAAGTAAAATTAGCCAGCTTAAGGATTTAAGGTAGTTTTCCTCCAGGGCCTGACTTATATTTCCACACTGTATACAATACAAATTTAAGTCAATGTATCTACAGAATCTATCTCTTTAAGGCACTGGCTGCTGACGCGCCACGACCGTTCCCACATTGTCTCGCTGCCCGAGGGTAGACAAAAGAATCGCATCACTCACTGCCCATTGCCCCCGTCCGGTGGACATTCGGCACAATGATGATACCCCGCTATTTATCTTCCGGATTAACTTGCTTATCGACTTTAAGATATTGGTTTCAAAGGACGTCGAGATCGCCGTCGACTACTTTCATTATCTTGGATCTTGGACTGAATGCTTCAGCATTAACTGTTACAAAAAAAGGTATTGTGTTTTGGAAAACTTGAGTTAATACTAGGTATTTATTATTTTAAGGAATGAAAATGTAACTTGATCAAAAGTGAAATTGAACACACAAATTGCGTTTGAAACTATGACAATACCTTAAAATATGTATACCAAATAAATGCACAAAAGAAAAAATAAATCGAAATAATACGCAGCAGCTTAATGACAATCTCTATCCCCAAACTGTTGATCTTGCAAAAACTATACGCAATTAAGAGGTTAAATTATTCAGACGACAGTCCCCAAGAGGGTGGACAAATGCCCGCTTTAGCACTTAAATAGTGCGAACGTTCCCCAAGCGGCGGTCCAGCCGAGCGGACAGCCCGGAGGCGTTCCAGGAACATTAGCGACACACGAACCCTCCCCTTCTCGGTAACCACGAATTAACTTCATAAGAAAACCTACGCCGAATCTTTTCCTACCCCCCCTTCACAATATTAATATTAGTCCCGCGTGCAAGGGTACGAATCTACAAATTCCAAATTAACATACGCTCGTACCTTTAGCAAACATCGCCAAGACACCGGTCTGTAATACAATGTTTGCTTCCGTGTAAGGGCCTTTCGATGAATCTTAATCTTCCTGAGTCAGGTTACCCTCTAACCCGCATGTGTATAACTTAATCGACACCCCTTCCCCATAACTTGCCTCTAATTGTTTGCTCTCGATATTGTCGACGTCCTCTTGTTATGGTTAATATATACCTTTTAGAGCTGCGTACACAATCCAATTTGGGTACCAGTTTATGTACTATTCATCAATTTAATTATTCACTCGTGTTGTTGAACTAAACCTTCCCAATTATCAAATCTGCAAAAATGAAACTATTTACACGACAGTTTAATCGTTGTGTTTGTGATACAAGGTACATAATTTAGGCACTTACAGGCACAACTGCATACTATCTCAGCATTATACCTACTAACATCTTACTATATAACTTATTACATGTATTCAAATTAAAACACATTCTAAGTTTTAAACGAAATTCTTACCTCTGTCGTGTTTTATTGCACGTAGCTGCTTACGCAGAGGTGTTCCTTTCCTCATTACCCCTCCTGCTCAATTGTCGTGACGAATCGAGTCATAAAGTGCCATCATCTTCTACACGTCCCACGTACCCGGGTAACTGCTTCTTATAAACTTTTCGCGTAATTAAGAGGAAATACACTTAGGTACCTAGTACCTACATTGTGTGATATGCTAAGTTGCAGTAACGAAGTTATTGTGCGTGGCATGTTAATTTATTGAACATTAGCTCAAATTGTGATTGTATAAATAAGTTTTGAGAAAAAGTTACACGAGAATGTTTTGTTTGTTTAACAAGGTTTTAGACGCTGACACTGATGCATGAAGGGTGATTTTGTTATGCTAGACGCTCTAAGAGGTTCACATATGTCAATTATGTTTTTTTTTCAGATTTTGGAGTTATTCTCATGGGACCATGAGGAATAAAAGTTGTTCAGTATCACCAACAGCCGTAGCTAGACAGACTAGACATAACCAATCGTCATGTGTATATTGTATAATGGTTAAAAATTACTTGTGTCAACCCCTCAGCAACCTCGTGTATACTCAGTTCAATCAGGTTGTTTTGAATTAATTTGTCTGAACAAGTAGTTACTGGAGTTGAATCAGCCTTTTCGAGTTTTTCTAGCCTCCGCCCGCAGCAATTAAAAAGCAAACGGCGTCTCGCGTCTCGTCCTGTACCGAAAATAAACACGGAAGCACGTTTGCATGTTTTCCTTTAATTAGCATATCACTGTTGTCTTGTACGCCCGGTTTGTTACATCATTTCCATATGGAAAAATGATTCGAATCTCGCCCTACTTGGAGCACCCCATCGCAATATGTGCTTCGATGTCGCAAGAAGAGGGGTATGTGAAAATTATACGGCGGTGGAACGCATTAATTTGCCATATTAATTTCGCCGTAAAACTCTGCTCGCGACAAGCCGACGGGGAATTGCGGAGTTCGTCCCAGGCGGCCGCTTGTTCACACAATCGCTTGTTCAACACGGCTTTATGGGCCCTATTGAAGAAAATACCTCCGAGATGTGCCTCGTTACCTATGTTGTTAAACCCTTGCTATATTGTTTCATGTAACGGCGATGTGTAACTTTGAACTATTTAATTTGGCGCTTGTCTTATTAAGAAAGTTTACTTGTTAACATTTAGCTTGTACTATTTCGTCCTTAGCTTGAAGAGTAGTGAAAGAGTAATTTTTCATTTAAGGTGCAACGAAGTGATTTATCTAAGTTGATAGAGGGCAACCATTTTGAACGGCATTGTTAAGGTGTCTGCGCCGACCCTCGAGGAGAGCTGGTAATCGAACTATAATTTATGATGGTCAAGAATGGGCTAATGCACTTAGGTACTTCGGTTTGGAGATCGCGGGAAGGAGGGCTGCCCTTATTGCCATATAAATAAATGAGTTTATGAAATCTTTACAATTATTTTGACGGTACCTAACACATAAGTAGTAAGAATTACAAAAAAAGTATTATTATAATCTTTTTGGTTTATTTATCTATGACAAATAAAAAAAAAATACTCCCTAGGGAATGATTTCGACTAATGACCCATGTAAGCCCGCGAGGGATAATAATACCCCTCACGAGCATGTACAATGAAAAATAACTAATAACTTTAGTTTATTATGAGTATTAAATACTAAAGCAATGGACCAATTTCTGAATAATTTGCAGTTTTGTCCAAAATGTTATTACTTCCCTAATAATGCATTTATGCTTAAGTGCAAAAAGTAGAACCAAATTACAAACTGAGAGATCTCACGGCAATATGCTGCCCCATAACTCATCCCGTCGATCTTCGGGCGCTATCTAAGCCTCGTGATAAGCGTTTTCTCATGACTTGCATATTCGACGCCCTGGCTTAGGGCTGCTACTAAGGGCTGACTAAAAAATTGGAAGCAATTTGTTTTCTTGTAGATCGATATGTAAAGAATTGTTATCCAATATTTGTAAGTTCAATAAGGCCTCTCGGAGCTATGAAAAAAAAAAACTAAATTATGTTGTTTCAACGATGAGTTGTTATAAATTTTAAACAAATAAATGAAGTATAGGTAAATATATATAGATTTAAATATCGTTTTTAAATGTAAAGGCATTTACACAGAAAACATTAAAGTTCTATTATGGTAATATGGTATTAAACCATTTTTGGCCGGCATTGGGTAAAACTTGGCGTCCAGAGTCCAGCCACTAAAACACTGAAGTTTTAATTTAAAATTCCTGAAATAATTAGTTTGTTTCTCGATAACGATGTCTGTGATCGTTATTTAGTTATTACGTTATGCATTTTCATCGAATTTCCAGTTATTTAGATAGTTTTCTAGTTAATATGCTCATTAACAAATTTGATATATAATTTGTTTGATTTTGTTGTTTAAGGTGTAAATTTGCATGCTACTTTGTAGTTAATCATGTGTTACCTAATAACAATAGCATAAGAACCACTGTACCATGTTTATTGCAAATAAATGAAATCTAAATCTAAATCTAATTATTAGCGGAGGAAATTGCTTGACATGACCGTGGTTATTCCGTCAAATATATATCATAAGAAATTATAAAATGAATTTAACAATGGCAATGGGTCATAAAGTTATAAATAATGTTTTTTGTCAAATTAAAGCAAATAAGCTTTTTAGTTAATTATGATTATAGTATTAATGCGCACTGTCGCAAAGTTGAAAGTCTATATTGATGATCAGTTTCTGCCACCGAATAATTAGCATATTCGTACCATAGCCCACACTGTACATAGGTAGACCTTATGCCTTTTGTAATAAGGTCCACTGATGTACAGTTAGGAGTGTTGGTGTTTTTACTTGTGACTTAGATTCATTTGTCTACGTTGACAACCCTGCCCTGGAGGGAGCGCGACCACGCGTGGCTCTACCAATCGACATGTTTATCGCTTTAATATAAAATAAAGGGAATATAGGGTTAACGTTATATCGATAGATGAAAAACGTCGACATGTGATCGGAGGACGGGAAATTGTATTCGTTTTTGCTTCAGTGCTTAGGAATCGGTGAATTTGGTACGGAATGCCAGATGTGTATTGGCTTAGAACTTTTGACGCCGTCAATAGCGATGCTGTTAGTTAGGCATAATATATTATGACACTGGCTAATAAGCTTTATTTATATGAAAATTAATGTGATAGCTACCTTGATCTAATGATCAAGATGATGATTATTGCTAATGCAAACTATTATGTTTAAGATAGTGTGTTTTATAGTACTTAATTATTTTAAATAGGTATATGAATAGTTCTAAAATCAACAAAACAGAGTTACCTAGTTGTCTTGTAAAGTTGCAGTTTATAGTTTTATTGGATTATCCTGTGAAATATTTCGGTAGGTAAATTATAATGTAATTACGCTTAACCCAAAACATGACTAGGTGTGAAAGTGTCTTAAAGTTTCCGAGGTCGACCGTTTCTAGTTGATCAATACAACAGCAAAAAAAATGTAAGTAAATTCATTTTAATCCATGTTGTAAGTATACATAAACAACTCAAAACGGGTGTCTTCTCAAAGTTGAGAGCACTGCAGTAGTATTTGTTTCTAATTTTAATAACCCCGCGTGTGTGTCGCATGAGGAGGGGTGTGCATACATTTTTCACCGCCATACAATAAGGAATATTGTCACTTTAGAATTTGCGGGCAACGCAGGGGTGATATTTTATAGATTATCCAAGATTTTCTACTTGAAATATTCTATGTAAGGCTGTAAACATATTTCGACTTCATCGCATAAAATAGTGAGTTATAAATATTAATTTACTCTTTGTTTAGTTTTTGCCGATTATCACAACCCATAAGTAATTATGATGAATTAACAATAACGCGCGTAAACACATCAGCTACAAAGTGGTAAAATTTCATTTAAACTATTGATAGTTTAGTCATTTATAAAATATAGTAAATTTACCGAAGCTCACGTGTGAATATAATTTACTAAACAAATACATACCTTTACCTACGTATATCATTGTGTTAGAGAATGGCAGCAGTGCCACCTTCAGCAATTTTGCGAAGGCGCGAACTTTTCTGTTAAATATGTACTGCCTATACCTAAACTTCCGTCAGGTTTGATATAACGACCTCATGACTTAGATGGAAAAAAAATTTCAAAGAAAACCTGTCCATTTATTTAGATGTCGTCTTTTGAACGACGAGTTTTTTTACACTCTACTTTTGAAACAAAATATAAATAGGTACCACGATCTTTGAATCTATTGATACCAAAACAGTGTTTCTAAAGCCAGTCCGTAAGTCAACGCGCGAGATTTGAATCCCAAATTCAAAGTCGTGGTTATTTCCAATTCACCTTTCTGTTTTTCTTCATATTGTTTATCTTCTTTCTTTTATTTTGTTATCGGCGGCACCCGGGGTGAAATGTTTGGTTATGCATATGAGGACGATATTTTTTGTTTTGACATGCAAAGTTGTTTTGAGCTTTATGAAATCAAGGTGGTGCTTTAATTCGAAGTGTCGAAGATAGAAATAAATCCCAGTATATCTGACATATATCTTAAATGATGATTTTTTTACACATAAATACCTACCTACAATACCTACATATAATTTAAGAATATCAAGGTATTATATATTATAGTCTAGTAATTACAAGACAAACCATCCTAAGCTTCGGTATTTTATAGGGACTACAGTATACTATGGCGTTGTACATAAATGGAGTGTACGCGTGGGTACAGTGAATGAAGGGTCGACAATACGTATGTCACTTGATATTGTAAGCGACCCTAAGCTGCAGTGACTACTTACCATTTGTGGTTCATACACATGTTTGTTAACCACCCACATAATTATATACATGTTATAAATAAAAGTTACTAGATAGACTGCCGTATCATTCTATGACAAACCTAACCTAACCTGCCTTATCCTTAACGGCTCGGCCACGACGAGGGTTGGAGCGAGACACAGCGACCGGACCTTTCGTTCCCACCTATAGTTGACGCCACCGCCGTCGCCGGTCGCGCAATGTCGTGGCCGAGCCGTAAGGCCAAGCGCGCACCACGATTTTTTGTCGCGCGATAATTTAGTCGCAGAAATGTAACGTATGTGTTTATATGGCAGTGCGCGCATATGCGACAAAAAAATCGCAGCGATTTTAACATTGTGATTTGTCACATTTTTCCGCGACTGCTTGCGACGAGATTGTCGCAATGTGAATTGCAGCATACGGAGTTGTATGGCCCCGCGCGCACTGCGATAATAAAATCGCACCCCGGACCTCAGTCGGCATTTCGCTCTCCAAGCGTCAACATATCGGAACCTGCTTCTCCAATGGAGTTACAAGATGAGACGCTAGATGTTGACCGTTTAATTATAGAAATGTATTAAATCATTTATTTACATACAATATATATACAGTGGTACAACTAAACGAAATTAATAACTAGCTTAAATCTAAAATAGGCCTCTGAGGCATTGTACCAAGGATGCTGGCGGCATTTCCCCGCTGTATCGCAATACTGATACGTTGTGCGAGGTAGCCGCCAGCTCTTCGGTCATTATAGAAATAGAAGGAGATCACCTTTGTGGTATAAATACTCAAATCATACAGCGATTGCATATTGTTTCACGACAAGCTACTGGTACGAAATCCATGTCGAGAATGAACAAATCGTCGACTTTTTCATCGGAGTGCGCGCTGTGAATTTTCTGCGATATATTACAGCGCGATTCTAAAATCGTGTCGCAAAAATTTAAATCGTGGTGCGCGCTTGGTCTAAGACCCGCTACAAAAAAGCCGCTCTCATATATGTATAGCGGCGGCAGCTAAGTTCGTGTGACTCTTAAGTGTAATGTAAACGGTAACATTTAGGTAATGCTATTGTTATAATTTTCACCAAAATCCCCATAGAGTTTCTGAAGGACTTTCCTTGCGCGAAGACCCTCTACATCGGGAGTGCATAAGTCGAGAACGGTCACCCCTGTTGTCTTAGTAAGCACTAAACGCAGGTCAAGTAAACACCCATAATGGATTCTACCCAACTCGGTAAATTATCATCTTGCCGGATATTGAATACATTACGCCAACATTGCCGTCTGATGCAAAACGACATCTATATAATATAATTGCTGTGCTCCTAGTCCCCGTGATGTTATGGTTACCTATGTAAATGAGTTTCGATTATCATTCGAATTAATTTCATATCATTATCATTTCAGTCAGTTGTGTTGTAATTAGTTGCAAAGGGAAGGTAATTAGTTACCTACGGCAAAATCAAAGTAAAATTCCGAAGATGGCGTCCAAGCAATAATGGCGAAGGAGATGAACCAGACCGGCCGAGCCCTGAATATTAATCGACTTCGGGAAATGGATTAAAAATTCCGTGTCTCGACAACTGCGGCCCCATCACGATCTCTTGTGTTTTCAAACAACTTTTTTTTAAACATTCCAATCCTCATTTGCATTATTTTTTTATTTCCCTCGTGAATAATTTAATGAATCTTAAGAAATATCGCTTTCTTCTGCGGTTAGACGGGACGTTTCCAAACTGTGAGTATATTATAATTTATTACGTGTTTGTTCACTTGTTGTTACACAAGAATACATAATTGCAAAAGTGAAGGAATAAGTAAATAAACCATTTGTTGTTTGTAATAAAATATACCATCAGTCTCTAAAATTTAAAAGTCAGTGCTAAGAATTATAACGCCCACGGTGTCAGCTTTTTATTTCAGAAAAACCTAAATTGCATTACGCTGAGCGTAACAAAATTTAACGGATATTAAAAAGTTTAACTCGTCTTTGCGGAGTTAATATTGACGGGCGTAGCAGATGGAAGAAAGGGGTTTCTTCAAAAGAATTCTAACGGTGACAAAAAGGCGTAAAGAATCACGGGGGAAGGGGTGAAGTAACTTATGCGGCGAAGAAAGGGAATTAACAAAAATAAAAGGTGACGGCCGCGGCACTGTTTACGGGCCGGGGCGGCCCACCCTTAATTAAAGGCTTTCTCGGACTTTTCGCGATGCAATTTGCCTAAAAGACAAGAATTATTTTTATTGAAGTCATCACTAATTTCGACAGAGAAGGGGCCCGAAAGACCGCTATTGTTGTGCACAAATGGCGGTCTGATTGCTCGGTTTTTGAGTTCTATTTTGAAATAATAGCCTGTCGCGTGATTACCGATGATTACGAATTAGAATTTTTACTAATTCGTACCGATTAACTTTAAAATAATAGAAGTTTAATTGTTAGAAAGAATAATTGATGTTTATTAAGTAAGTAATTTAAGATAAAAAGGCAACACAACAATATAAATAACTGTAAGTACCTGTATACACCTGCAAACACACAAATATATTCAAATAATATATTCCCACCTGATTTTGAACTTAATTTCAAAGTGATTGGGTTCAATTTTGGATAATTCCTGACACCCTTATGAGTTATAACGGGTTACATCTATTTACATTTTACGACATAGGTTTATTATTAAGTACTTCAATATTTTCTAACCACAGCATGTATATATGTATCTACATCAACCTACAAAATAACGGTAAACAATAATTATGAATTTTCAAACTCATTCAACATTTGTTTTCCCAATTCCCAATGTTTAAATAAAGCCTTAGGGAAAAATCTAATTAAGTTGGAGAATACCGAAACAAAATTTAAGTAGTATTAATTATCTTTCCTTTTATTAATATAAGTCGCAAAGTTAAGAAAAAATCGGAGTGGAGACAGTTGTTCGGCAGCCCAAGACCCCAAATGGTATCGAAATTTAGTCTTATCGTACGAACGCCAGGATTTTGTCTCGTTTATTACTTTAAGCAACGATAGAGACGGATAGAATTTCCTGCTGATCCGTCTTGAATTAGAATAGGCATTTTGTAGAATTAAAATCATAAGAAAATAATTAAAATCCGTAAGGAGATTTTTGGACAGTCGACGTGATTAATTGTTCCTGCGGAATAAATCCACCGAAAAGCAATAAGTGTCATTTAGGAGCGTTCGGGAAATTTGTTTTTAAAATTATGTCGTAATGAAAGAATGCGGGCTGGTATTTATTGATACCTATTAAATATTTCAAACAATGTTTGATGTTCAAAGTTAAGGTTTTATAAATTTTATAATCAATTTTAATATAAGTACATATATATTTTTTGTCCGTTGGCTCGTTGGGTGGATGACATTCGGAAAATCGCGGGGCACTTTTGGATGAGGAAAGCTCAGGACCGGGATAAGTGGCGTACACAAAGAGAGGCCTATGCTCAGCAGTGTAAGCTATAATAATGATGATGAATCAATTTTAAATACAAATAACATTATTAGTTTTTTATATTTATTATATAGCATCACATAGCGTTGAATCACTCACACATTGGAGCGGCGTACGGATCCACATCATTGTGACGGTCACATTATAGTAATTTGACGATACAAGTGCGAAAAATATAAAAAAAATAGTTTTGTGTAAACTTTTACAGTACATCTAGTGTACTGTAATTATGACACCCTGTGCTAAAGTGTGCATTTCTTAAAATAATTGACCGAAACGAAAAAACATTATTAATCAACCCTAAAATAGCAAGTTATTAAAACCGCCAAGGACAAATGATACCAATTTAATAATTCAGTAACAGCAATCGCTTCTAATTTGGGGTTCAACTTGACCATTAATAAATGGGAATGATACTTCAAAGTTAACCCTTCCTTCGCCGAGGAATAATGGGCGATATCAACCAGCACTCGTGCAGCTAAGCTGACGGCAACATCGTTCAAGATGCAATTGAAGGGGGTTATGGATTAATAAAAAGTTGAGCTCTGATTTTCCAGTCTTACAGTTAAGATGTTTGGGTCATATAAATTAAATAAGCTTTTGCTTATTTAATAGATGACGTCATAGCATTTTCGATCCTTAACTAAGCTTCAGAATACAAATATATTACGCGAATGTAAGAAAGTACAGGGTATTGAGATTAATCAATATCTTCAATAGATAATAGAGCCAAATGAGCTTTTAAATAATATAAGGTGGCAGTGGTACTGGTGGTCCACGCGATCCCAGTACATGTCATCTTGAAACTTAAGTCATTATCAATAGAGGTCACAACAGAGTGTCATCTATTAGGCATTAGCATGTCGAGCACTAGTACCTACCACCACCTTAATGGCAATGTTGAGTGTTGAGAAGACCGGCATATTTATACAATTTTTGATTGAGAAGACTGTCATAGGGCAAGAACTCTCGTATCTCGCGCAGACACAATCAGAAAGGATTAGCTTCGCTACTTCTGCTCTACCGACCTTATGTGAGTGAAGTAGGTACAAACGCAAAAGTTAGAAGCGACGAAAACTCTCGTAGACGGTGTTACCTGATAGACGTTTTTCCCAACATTGACCGTAACCTTCAGATTTGCAGAAAAACAAGTCATAAGGACTCGTTTGAATTAAATTAGCTTTTCCGTAACGCTCCTGATTAAAAAACTCAAATAGATTTATTTATTTGTTTGATCATACATGGCATACATGGCATGGCATATTGCATGTTGTGTCATAATGACTATTATATAATGGGTCGGGTAAGGGTTACCTAATTGGTCTAGTAGTGGTGCATTTATTTGTTTCTTCTGCAAAGAAACGCGATGGACTTTTAGCCGTGCTACGCACTTAAAACCGCATAAAACATTGCGCGCCCTAACCTTTTTAATGGATTCGCCCCCTCGAGGAAAACAAAGAGCAGAAAAAAGTTTTCCCAAAAAAGTAGTGTGTATATAATATTTATTATTATATTAAAAGCAGATCTAGGGTCGGAACGCCGTCGGCGAGCGGGCGATTACGAGGCCACCGAATTTATGGTCAAACTTCTGTGAGAAGGCGACGGCGCGAGTTTTTATTATGATCAGACCAGTGGACCGTGAAAGCAAGTGCCGCGGGGAAGCGTAATTTCCATACCCACCTCATGTCTGTTCTGTCGCCTTGGTACTTTCTTAATAAAAGTTGACTTTTTGTTTGGATTTGTGGCTGGCTCGTCTGTCTGGCTTACTTAGTTACAATTTTAATTTATATGTTATTAACGAAGAAAACGCTTATGATCTACATATAATTATTTTGATAATTAATTAGAATTATATACATCCATGTAATGTAGCTACTAATTAATATTATGTTTCAAATTAATTGTGTTTTTAATGAACTTTTGTGGTAAAGTTCTTGAAATTTTGCACCTTTCTTCTTTGTGCTAGTACTCAAGTTTTGTAAGTTGTGAATATTCTGTATTGTAGAAAAGAAAAAAAATACAAAAATAACAATTTCAAACAACTCGGGATAATAATTTTGAGTGCATAAGTAAGTTAGAAAATTTAAGAGGCCGTATATAACTAGTACTTTTGAAACATAATTGCATTCATTATAATAGTACATTACTACAGAGGCCGGGACGAAAGGGGTTGCCGGCCGAAGACATATAGACGGCCGAGCGAAGCGAGGCCGGATAGGTCTGAGCGCGGGCAACCCCATTTCCCGCCGAGGTATGTATAGTGCTTTTCTCAAACATGCAATGAAATAAATAAAATAAAAAATCCACGAAACCCAAGTTTTATTTATAAAAAAAACTAAAAGTAAACTATTTACACCCAAAATATAACCAACACATACCTATATCATTATCATGCGTATGTTTTACACGAGTCGTGTATTTTTACTACCTGTATATTTTCATGTATCTTTGATTTTTTCGCCTTGTATCCGTCTGACTGTCGTTTTCGTCACATAAGTTTACATATTAGTATGTCATGTTGATATCATGTTTCACATACATCGTTGCTTTATGCATGGAGTAAATAAGTATAATTTCCACAGTGTTGACGAATTTGTAGTTACATTCATTTAAAATATGCCACAAAACTGTTTCTAATAAACTGTAAGCCATTTTTCTTAGTTTCTCAAATAATAAAATTGCCATAAGCAACCATATACATACTTCGTCTTTGACTTGGCGGCAGAGGCAGCAAGTTATTTAAAATCAATTCTGCTTCCGCTGCCAATTCCAACACCTACGATTACAATTAATATTAATTTCATTATTTCGTCGGAACTCATATTAAAGTAAAAAAATCAACAACGCACCATAAATCCAATAAAACAGAATGAATATTTTTCAACTTTACCTCCATAACAATTAAAAAATATAACTACGCGTGTTTGAGTAGACCTTTTTACCGCTAACGTTTAAATGAAATATTTTAAATGTTTTTATTTGTGTAGTTAAATTTACAATTTAAAATTATAAAATTATAGAATGTATTATTTATTAAGTTCATGTTGATTTTATACAAATAAAACTGCAAATTATAGCAAACATTGTTTTTAGTTTTTTTTTTATAGGCGTAGTGGCTGAGTGTCATTACGAACCATAAAGCAAATACTGCCTCTAGTTTTTTTTAATGGATGAATGCCACGATGCTGTGTCACAAATATCTGTGAAATGAAAATTAAAAAAGAGGACTTTGCCGGCCTAGGCCTGCAAGATGTGTATGAAATTCCATTAACGACCTTTTGTCCTAGCCGCACCTGAAACGTCATACTTCGCAGCCTATTATAAGGAACATAACATCAATATTTCATTGCATGTTTGAGAAAAAAATATTTTAACTACAAGCGCGAATGTGTGGCGAAAAATTGACATAGAAAACCAAAATCAACCCAAGAAACCAACCTATAAGGCCCGATTCTAACTTTATTTTATGTCAGTGTCAAATGTGACGTTTCTTCAAACAAATACGTCACTTTTGACACTGACACACCTAATCCATATCGTTTCCAGATCTATTAATTGACGTATCTTAAAGTTCGAATCCGGCAGATAGTATTCTCCAATTTATTTATTCTCTTGTATAAAACTTAGACGTAGGTATATAATTAACTTAAGATAAACATGAATTGAAGGTACAATTACGCACCAGGAGAAAAAGAAAAATAAACATACCGCTTTTCCCCAGTCAGTCAGGAAACTTTAAGTAAGACGTGAAAAATGAAATGAAAAGAAATGATTTTCCGCGCGAGTCGTCTGTGCAAATGAGCTGAATGAGCTAGCTCAAGCGGATGATTGAGTGCTCGCGAAGTTTTGCGACGGCGAAACAATAATCGTTTACATTTTATGCATCTCTGAAATAGCAATTATATACGACGTGCGTGCCCCTGGTCTTAGAGCACTGGTAGTAAAGTAACTGACTTGATTAACTAGCGTTTTTCTTGATCAACGAACAAAATTGATAATTTCATCGACAAAGCAGCGATTGCTTTTAGTTTCACCAATCAAAAGCAAATCGTTATCTTTCCTATGATTGAAAATTAAAGAAATATAAGTAGGTACGCTCGTGGACGGAATGTCCCTATGACGGAATTAGCCTTATAACATTGCAATTTGTTGTTTTATTGTAACCAGAAATTTTTAGTTAAATCTTGATCTTAAATATATTTTACAAGTTAGCCATGTTTGTTCACATTTTAGATATAAATAGGTATGCATAAGTAAAATTATTCTAAAATTGCTCAAACTTGACTAGAGTCGCAGCAGCCCACGCAGTGCAAGTGCAATTTCACAGAAGTTTGAAGTTTAAAATAACACTTGCACTGCGTGGGCTATCAAATCCGCTGCAGACTTTTCTTGGTCCGACTCTACCTATACTTACACGTAAAATTTTTTTTGACGGGCAGTGATTTCAAGTACTCGAAATAACAGTAAGCACTAACCTGAGCAGACTCCAAGGACTCGAAGATTTGACCGCTTCAGCTGGTCAGCATTTTTAGACCTTATTAGGCTAACACTCACTGTGTTATGTAAATAGAATGTTCGTAAATGCTGCCGTAAACTAAACTAGAGACAGATAAAACCTATGCTAACGGCATCTATTGGCAACTTTTGATAGTTGCCGACCCCGATTTTGAATATAGTTGCTGCGCGCAATGATTTGACAAATCGAGTTTTAATCTACCGTCTAATTTTCACCAAAACAGCTCATCGTATCTAATTTAAAAAATACAATAGTCATAGAATAATGGGAACATAGTTAGGATCTGAAAACCATTGCCAGTCAGTAGGCAGTAGAGAACGGAGTATTATAATTAGCAACCTTGACGCCTTTCTCTAGGGACTTCAGCGATTCGAATCCTGAGTTTTTGACTCTCGCTACATACATAGAAAAAAATCACGAACATAGGTCTAAGATGCACTTTAAACAATATAATAAAATTTGCACAAGAACTACAAATAAGAAAATTATGAATGTGGTTTTGACAAATAAGTTAGGCATTCTGAGATTCAGGCATGTTGCCACTATTCTGTTTTTAGATCTAGGAATTTTCGTAAATGGGTAAATTGAAATTAATTTTCAATGAGACCAAAGCAATCATGATGTAATATTATTGCTTAACCTTAATTCAATTACTAGTGCTGCCATCTGTTAGCCGCTCTTCAAAATTCTACAAGTACGCGTGCTCGAATTCATCTCACCGAATGCAAGGTGTTGATAGCTACCATTCCACAATGCTTCTGGTTTCCGTAAATGTATACTAGATGGCTGTGCCATCTTGAATTGTTAGCTTTTTATAATTTCACCTCTTCTATCCTCATGTTTGCCTGGTAACGGGTGCAAAACTAGAACCATGTAGCGCAACCAAAGCAACTTTTGAATACATGCCATCTCTTTACATTCTTATAGTACCCTATTATGGCTATTATTTATATTTATATTCTATTATTTGCGTTGTGATATTTTTGTGATTGTTCAATATTTAATTACAATAATATAAGAATATCTGTGTCAATCTACAACAATAAACAGTCGACTCTAGAAAATGAAAAAGGTGAATAATAGAGATACTACTCTACCTCATTAGATTTGTAATGATGTCTAGAAAAATGTATTCGAAGCGTGTATTGCACACAAAAAATATCAAAAGTTATAAATATAAAAAGGGGGAATTTTTTTTATTCCTCAATATAATCTCAAAAAATAATTAAGAAAATTTTATTTAAATTTACTTTTTATTATTTATAACTTTTTGTTCGAATACATTTTTCTAGACATTACATTACATAGATTACGAGAATAGATAGAATAGATAGATAGAGATTAATGAGGTACCTATCACACGTATGTCTTAAGGAGTAGTATCTCTATTTTTCACCGTTTTCAGTATCTCGAGAGTAGTCTACTACTTGCGTTTTCAGACAGTATATTCTCTTATAGTTACATGTTTTCCTGGTATACATTTGTGCTCAAAACCATCTCATTGCTGAATTGGTTGTCATCGGCATCAATATAATTTCACTTATAAATTTCAGTTTTGTTGTAAATAAGAGTATGTAGGTAATTAAAACAACAGTTTAATAAGTATATAACTTTATATTTTAACAAATATAGAATTACACACTGCAAAATTGCAAAATTGTGGGACGATTATATTATATGTACATTGAATAAAATTAAAGCTAAGAGTAATTTAAATAATGTATTTTTTATAACTATAATTTCAACATCGTAGGTATGTGGTATTTACATTATATTCTAAATTAAATTATTTATTAAAGTATACCAGTCGTCAAAATAAAGGCAGTTGATTTATTTATAATCTATATTAAAATTTAATCAAGGAAAGACTAAACTGACTATGTACAATTAATACTTTGAAACGTTTTTTTTTGGACGGATCCAAATAGTCTTTGAAGTGGATTAATAATACAAATCTTATCACAATAAGGCACAATGACAAATTGTCAGACGAGGTTTTATCAGTAAGAAGTGGAACTGCTGTCCGGTCGTAATTGTTTCGTTTGCACGTCATCGTAGGCAATTGTAAAAATACTTTTCTTCTCGGTTATTGGTAACCTTTTTATATTACCAGCCTGTTGTACAAGCGTATTCATAGCTATGCCAGAGTCATTATCGTCTATCTTACTCACCTTTCTGTGACCTATATCAGGGACACTATCTCCACCAATGTTGATCTTAGAAACATGGACTTCTGGTGCACTTTTATGACTATCCTCATAATTAGTTGAAATAGATATACTGTGAGTCAATGCGCTTTCAGAGAGTTCCTGTTTTGTATCTTTTGTCTTAACATCATCTTGATTAACGTATATTGGTTGCTGCTCAACAGTCTGTTTTCGAGGCATAGCATCTGGTTGTAGATACTTGGGAATATGAGTAGGCTGTATGTAACAAAGTGGATTCTGATTTTCGTACTGATGCTCATATCTATGCTCTGAGTGCTGCAGTAATGGGTGTACGTCTGGTAATGGCCCTTCAGGAACCGGTGTCACTTTTTCTTCTTTTAGTAAACGAGGGTGTATAAATTCATTTTCTTTTCCTTTGGAGTTTTTTTTTACATCTGGAGCATCTGCTTGGTTATCTTTATTAATTATTTTTCCATACCTACCCGTTTTGTCTTTGTCGATTTTTGTTTCTTTTTCAGTTTCGTTTTTGGTTTTAGTAAGGCGTTTGGGTTTGTTTGGGATTACTTTATCCGTAGATTTAGATTCTGTTTTCGCAGCAATACTTGATGACTTTTTGTTACCATACCATTGCATATATCTTGGTAAACTTTTTTGAGCTGGTTTAGATAATTCGCCTTTAGATGATTCCCCGTCTGTTTTTTTACTGTTCGATTCTGTGTTACTCGTACTTTCTTTTTTGGGAGGAGATTCCTCTACATCAGGTGATTTTAATTTGATTGGTGATAAACCTTCTCTTTCTCGGGCTTCAGTTGAAGATCCTTGTCTTGAAAATATCAAATTACGATGATTCGTAGCTGAGCTGGCTCTGCTTTTACTCTCATTGCTTTCGTGTTCCAAAGCGAGTAAATCATTACTGTCATTTGAGTCTTCAATAGCTATAGATGATTGTCTATTAAATCGTTGTCGTTTATCATGCAACTCAGATTCTACTTTTTCATCTAATGAATCTGATATCTCCATAAGTAGTTCTTTTCTAAGTCCAGATTTCCTATCACTTTCAGACATTTTTATTCGAGTTGAACATACCGTTTCATTTTTCGAAGTAGTAACCGTACTTTTAGTCATATCACCATAGTTTTTGATAAGTTCCTCCCTTTCATTTGTTTTACTTATTTTTACATGTTTTTCACTTTCTAACGATGGTGAGGCTTCACTTTCTTCTATAATAGGTGTTTTAATTTTCCTTTTTATCTCGTAAACTCTCATGCTTCTTCGAGGATCTTTGTACTTTATTTTCTTTTTAGGTTTTTTTCTCTTAACCCATGCTACTCTCTTAGTATCGTCTTCAACCACCATTTCTGAATCATCTTCACTATATGAATCGTTGTCACTCCTAGCTTTCCTTCTTGCAGGTTTAGAAATTTCCGGTTCAGTCTGGGTTCCAATATGACATTCAGTTTGAGTAGCAATTACAGAATGTCCGGGCAAACTTTGTGTTTCCAGTTTGCTTTCCACTTGAGATGCTGTTTCATGATTTTGCATCAACCTTTCTCGTTCAATGAGTATTTGATGTAATAGTTCATTTTGTTTTCTAAGGGAAGATTCTAACAGTTCTTGATGTATAGACGATTTGTTTTGCATCTCTAATAGAGCGGATTGCAAGTAATTTGCTTTGAGCGGAATAGCTCCCGGAACGTCAAGAGGCATATTAGAGTAATCATGAAATTGATTGGGTACATCACTTCCCGCTTGTGATCTCTGACCAAAGCTTTTGCCATCTTTATCATGTGGCATGTCTAAATCAGTGACTTTTTCCATTCTTTCTCTTATGTTCTTTGCTTCTTCACCTTGTTCTCTTATAAACCTTTCCATTAATAAATCTTTTCCACTGTCAACTACGACATATTGAGTATGTGGAATCAATGTAACAGGTCGTTGTTGATGTGTTGGAAGATTAACGTATCTTTCTTCTTCATTTTTTCCTCGAGTTACTAATCTTAAAATCTCAGTATTACCTTCTTTTATAAAATACTGATCTCGACCGAGTGAAGATGGAGCACGATTTTTACCCTTGCCATCTGATTTTTCTTGTATTTTTTTACCATCAGGCTTGAGGAAAACGCCGACTTCGGAGCCACGATCTATTTCATGCCTGCGAATTGAATCGTTGTCTTGTTCACGGCGTTGGTAATGTAATGTCGCGATTCTGTCATATCCGTTCTCTAAATCTTCAATATATTCCTTATGTTTATTAGCAAAAGCTTCCTGAAGTTGCATTTCCTTCGTGTAGATAATGTTAGGACCATCTCTGGAAACAGAAAAGTAATACTTGAAGTATATTGAATTCTAAATCGACTAGACTAATTATAATTTAACTAATAATACATTAATAAAATTTGTCGTAAATTTTATAAAATTAGTTTCATGTAGGTACCTCAACTCTAAAGAAAATACTAACATTGTTAGAGACCATAGCTACCGCAAATTACAGGAGAGGAAGCCTATCTTATTTAATGCGTAAGGTATTTTAATGCCTTTAGAGTACCTTCTATCTATTAACTATAGTTTTCGTTATTATATTCAGTGTCAGTAGTCAAGTGTAAAAATGTGAGTGCACAAATCAGCTCAAAATATGTCCCATAGCTCGCTGTCAGCGAACTAAGGACTATTGGGACATATTTTTGAGTAAGTTGTCTACACACATATGTTATTGTTTACAATCTGACTATCTATTTGTGAATTCATGTTATTTGAAAACATTGTGATATTGTTAAATATCATGTAATTTTTAATAATAAATTAATTAATCTAATCTAATCTTTCATTATGTCCATCTTTCGTTTTTGCTAGAAATAATGTTAGGTATATTCATGTACTTCACTTAGGTACCTTTGTCGGAAGGAATGTCTGCCATCATTGTATTTGTAGTCATTATCTTCGGCGGCGTGTATAAATTCTTGTCTCATATCTCCCGGTGTTGACGCTGGTTTAGACTGCTCCTTAGATCCTCTATATTGTCTCTTATTAAATTTCCATTGAGTTGGCTTTGTCCTCAAGTCTGCTTGTTCGGCACTCCACGCTTCTCTTCTCCTCCATTCGGTCGCTTGTATAGATTTATTTTCTAAATTTTGCGTCGTCTTGTTTTCCCTCCCAAGTCCTTTGTCCCGCACCACTAAATGTACGTCGTCCTCTGTGGAGTTGACACGTATCACTCTTTTCCTAGAATTTATTAATAAATATCTATGTACCTAGCTATTCTGGTATATCTTAAATTAAGTATGATCAATTTTACACATTTAGTCACGAATAAACAAAACTCATTAACATGCACCGATGAATAATGGACGAAAATGCCTAGGTACATAACTAAAACGTTAAAAGCAACAGCGATTTAGTGTGGAATGATAAATTGATGAAGTTTGTGTACCTACCACAAGCTCAGGTGAAAACATGCTCGGATTAGTTGGTGCATTTAAGTCTGTTAATCAGAAAATAAACAAAATTAAAGGATGATAGGTATTAAAAAAATGATCAGGACGTTAATTTAACCTTTTTAGCGATAGGATGGAAAAAAGCTGATATAATTTGAATTCAAATTTCAGGTTGTTACCTCGGTGGCATGTAAAGAGGGCATCCTTCACAAATACAGCAGCATATTAATAACAGTAGCACTAAGGCTACTAATATTGCTAACAATATTAATAACCAAAACAATAAACGGCTTTCCGCTTTGTATACCTGAAACAAACAACAAATCAAAACACTGAAAGTTGTGGCTGTAGTAAAATAGGTAACAATTACTTTTATAATTTATTCAATGCAATTAACTAGGAACTAAACTCATATTTATATTTGTTTACTAACTGATTTTAGGTGTAAAAAACCTACCTAAGGTTAAGTAGATTAATTATGTACTTATCAAATGTTCTTAATAGTAAATTAATAAAATGCCAACTATACTTACAGACTCATCATCATTGGATGAAGTTTGGTCTCTATGTCCTTGTCCAAAATTTACTCCCTCATTTGTGTCCAAATTAGAACCTGAGTTTGAGGCCGGGTTACTATTTCCCGAATTAGTGCCCCCATTTTTGCCTGAATTTGAACCAGAACCCGTGTTAGATCCTGTGGGTAAATTACTAGCTGATCCAGTGTTGTAAATTGTTTTGCTTTTCGCTAGTTGTTCTTCGAGCTTAGCAACATTAATAGCTGTGTTTCCTGTCATTCGTACTACAGCTATAACTTCACTTCTGAAATCGACAAATTGAATATTATTTTTAATAATTAAAAATTATAATAATTGATACCATTTTAAATGCTTTATAATGACTCACTTTTCTTGACTAGACGCATGCCCGCTTGGATCTGTTACTCCGTTATCGTAACCTTTATAAGGTTTAATTTCAATAATAGTGACTTTTCCTCCTGACAATGTACTTAAAAGCTCCTCTAGTTTCTGCCTATCAGGATTTGCTCCAGGAACTATGAAGGACATTGTCTTGGTCTTGCTTTCTGGAGGATATATTTTCACTGTTGTAGATGAAGATAACCTTGGGATGCCTAAGTCGTGTGCTCCGATCATTAGGACGTAATTCTCACTCTCTTGTTCATCATCAAACTGTCGCTTTTGTCGATGAACGTTTTGTTTCTTTGTTCTTTTTAAGGCTCCAAGTAGATACATTTCGCCTGTAATATAAAACAACCGTTTTAATTGAGAACAGTGTATAAAAGCTTAAAATGTGGCATATAATTTATAAACTAGTTACCTGTTTCTTCATTGACTGCAAATTTGCCGTCGTTATTTCCTTGCAAAATTTCATATCTTACTACATTATTTGGTGGTTCTGCATCTTTGTCAACTGCCTTGACGATTGCCGTTGACGTGAAGTTATTTAGACTTGGGGATAGTACGAATTCATATAAAGATCTTTCAAATTCTGGTGGGTTGTCATTTACATCTAGTAACTTAATAATTAATGGCACTGTTATTCTTAAACCTACGCCTTCGTTATCTCTAGCCTCTACTAAAAAATGCAAGTCTGGCATCGCCTCGCGGTCGAAGCCGTGGTTGTTTGTCGCAACCGTAATAACTCCTGATATAGGATCCAGGTTGAGCGACGTATTTAAATATCCTAATATGGCAGTGTATTGGATCTTCCCAAATGCTCCTGTATCAACGTCATCAGCAGCGACTTGTACAACACTCGTTCCAGCGGTTACGTTTTCATAGATTTCCACCTCGTATGATGCTGCTAAGAAAACTGGAGGGTTATCGTTCACATCATTTAAATATACAGTAACGTTTGCTGTCGCTGACAAGTTGGTTGCTGGACCGAGTTCCTGTGCTACAATCTGAAAATAAAAACGAATAACTAAGTTCAATTATTTTAAGTAAGTACTAGTTATTGGATGTTTAAGTAATAACCATCTACCCAATAATGTTTGTTTTATAATATTATTAAGAATACACTATAAATACATTAAGTAGGCTAATAACAACTTGCATGTAAACTGGAATGGTCATACCTGAAACACAACAGACTTGCGGGCCTCAAAATCCAACATGGTGTTATCCCGAACTTTTATGATGAATGGCGCATGTCGCTCGGCGACTGTCGGCGATATCTCGAAGGTTCCGTTGTTGTTGACCAACGATAGCGAGAACACGCCATTTTTGCCAGCGTCATTGTCGTTCACTTGCGGGATGTACGGATCGTTGAAAGTTAGGGCTGTCCCTTGGGGTGCATTCTCGTCCAGGTATGTCACGTAACTGGAAGATTTTGTTAAAAATTTAAGTGAGAATGTAAGTAATGAAGAATACAACACAGTGTCACGCTTTATCTAGGGTAATTGACACTTACAACTGGTTTTCGAAGTACGGCGGAGAGTTTTCACGCTCAGGCAGTATGAAGGCCAGCTGCACGGTCGAGGACATGGCCTCGGGCTCCTCCCTGGACAGCCGAACCTCTTCAGCCACGACAGTGAGGAGGATGGGTGCGCCCGCGTGAGAGATAGCTGCTATGTCCTCGATCGGACGTTCTAAGGTTACCTCGCCTGGAAATAGAGTAAATTGTTGTAGTAATTTTTAGGGTTCCGTACCCAAAGGGTAAAACGGGACCCTATTACTAAGACTTCGCTGTCCGTCCGTCCGTCCGTCTGTCACCAGGCTGTATCTCACAAACCGTGATAGCTAGACAGTTGAAATTTTCACAGATGATGTATTTCTGTTGCCGCTATAACAACAAATACTAAAAACAGAATAAAATAAAGATTTAAATGGGGCTCCCATACAACAAACGTGATTTTTGACCAAAGTTAAGCAACGTCGGGAGTACTTGAATGGGTGACCGCTTTTTTTTTGTTTTTTTTTTGCATTATGGTACGGAATCCTTCGTGCGCGAGTCCGACTCGCACTTGCCCGGTTTTTTTTTATTGTCTTGTTTGGCCATTAATTACACAGTAATTGGTCATTCCTAACAAATCAGAAAGAAACAAGCCAATTGAAGCCTTATTTGTTAAGAGTGGCCTACTATTACTATGTAGTGGCCAATAATTATAGCAATCGCCCTAGTAGTATTTAGTTCACAAACTTGTCTTGCAGAATCAAAAATTGGAATGAAATCAATTTAATCCAGTAACTCACATTTTCAGATAATAAAAAGATAAACTTGATGCTTCAATTGCAATCTATATTCATCCTACAATATATAACAATAAATCATTTTAATGCAGGATGTTTATGAATAGAAATACCGGAATGCGCTCCATCTATTATCTAACGCGAGAAGTACAGCTTTCACTGCTTCCCTAGAAGACCCATTTTTAGCCGAAATAACGTCTCTCCCTTCTCCATGCAGGAAAGTTAAAGAAATGATTCATAGATGGCAGCACTTAAAATTTCATCTTGTTTCAATAAAAGTAACGAAGTTAATCACAATTACTTATCATAATATGATAAGTGATAACTTAGTTCTTACTGTTGCTTACATATTATGTAATAAATATTATAAGTTACAGGTATCAAATCAATTCATTTTTTTGTGTAAAATAAAATAAAAGCATTTTGTCAATCACAAACCATTACGAGGCAAACCTGTATTATAAAAATTAAATGGTGATGTTAATAAAGACAGTTGCGAATGCCGGTAAGAATATAACCCTGAGCAATGTAAGGCGAACAAAACTACTATTAAGGTTGCGTCCTGTGTTTCATTATCCCAGCTAGTTGTCACCGAGAAGAATGTAGTTCGCAATTAGCATACAAAAGTGCTTCCCATGATAACCTTTCGGGCTCGTTTCTGACAACTGACGATGGCACGTCGTTAATTTGATAATGAGTGGGCCGGTACAATGCCCTACCATTTGCATACCGTGATAAGTAATTAGAACTCAGAGAACCACTGCACTTCGTTTTTTTGTGCATTACAAAATAAGTCAACCAATTTTGACGTGTCTTTTTATTGAATAAAAAAAAACATACCACCGAATTGATAACCTCCTTCTTTGAGATTTGGAAGTCGGTTAAAAACACATTTGAAACATTAGTCACAGTAAGTAAGTGACAGTTATAAATTATAAAGCAAATTTATTTTATTTAATTTATTAAAAAATTTTAAAAAGCAATTTCAATAAAAAAACACGTCAAGATTATTTACCATTTTTCTAATGCTTAAATAAAAAACTAAGTACCTATACTTCGATATGTAGGTCAAAGACCTTATATTAAGTATATCAAGACCGTGCACTGAAGATTTTTGACAAAACTTACACTCGTATAATTTGAAGCGTATTTAGGTAGGCCCTCTGTTATACAGATTTGGGATTAAATAATGTTGCACATGGCAAGACGAAACTCCAAAACCCACTCACAAGTCTCACAACACGTAAATCAACACACTATTAGTAATTAGTGCTACGGTAATTTGTGAGCTAACTTCCTAAATCCATTACCGTTATGCAAACGGCAGACAAAGTGCTTTGAATCTCGATTCCATTCAGTTCGTATAAGGTGTTCTGATTAATGCGATAAATTCGCGAGTCTCTTCCAATATCGGGTAAGTTCCAATGGGCTGCCCTACCCATTGTCGGTTTGTCGCTGTTGTCACAGACTAGCAGCAAAGTGCCGACAGCGTCGAGTACAGTTTTACCCACTTGCGATTTATAGATTTATGGTAATCGGTATTGTTTTTATCACTGTGTGCTAATTTCTTATTAATGTCACACTGTTGTTATTTATGATTCAATTAGGGCCTCTAAAATGCATACTACGGCAATAAAAAGAGCAATCGGTATAGTTGGACCATTGTAAAATGTCTATTTATTCAATTAAATCTTTGCTTAAATATATTTATGACATATTTTTAGCAATTTAAGTAGGTATATATAATACTGTGGACCTTGTTGTCTGAAAATAAGTAGATTAAGATAATGTTATTGTCAAAAGCACATAAGAGGAATAGATTTACCCCGTTATTTATAAAACTTTACGGGCCTGATATAGTTAAATTATGTTTTATCCCTTTCTTACAAATCCATAAGTGAAAATGAGAGAAAAAGACAAGTAATTATTCGCTAATTGAGGTTTGTAGCGCGTTTATGAATAAGGAGGTTAATTGTCTATAAGTTTGACTTACTGAATCCTAAAGTAAGAATAGTAAAAGTTAGACACCGCGTAGATCTTGTCAATTAACATCCCTATATAGTAACGGTTTCTGCCAAGCGCTAAGTTTGCGTGGGCGGGCATACCTCTAGTTTGCGATATGAAGAGCACAATGCCAGCCTGTATTGTCAGACTTTCGGTCACTTACAATATTCTTATTTTTAAATTTAGGGGGAAATGGAACGTAAAATTATGAAGGGATTGTTATCTAATACCTTTAAACGAGCAATTCTTGTTTTTTATTTATTTATATGGATATATATTTCGATGAAATTTGGTATATGGGGGTTTTAGGGGGCTAGCTAGGTTTTATCTCTGTGAAAACGCGTATTTTTGAGTTATTATATGTGACGTTCCACGGGAAAAGGTACCTTATGAGGGTTTCTAGTTTCGGAGATATGAAATGTTTTGTAAAGAGGTGAAAAAATGCTCAATTTTTTTTTTATTGTGTGATCTGAAACCTTAATGCGTAACGTTTGTTTACCTGTTTTTATTTTTGTTATAAGTTAGTTATAAGCCTAGTAATGTCGTCTCAGAGTTTAGTCGAAAAGGTACCTTATGGAAAAAAGATTGAAAATTCCCAAAAAAACTAGTCAATACGGGAAAAGAAGTTTGGTAGAGGACTGTATTAGCATTCTGCAAAACTAATTTGATAATTTCAGTTCTGGTTGGGGCGCCTAGCAAATATTATAACCGTACATCGACCGACATTACAAATCCAAGTAGCCTGCTATTATACCAAAGTTACTCTCGTCAAGTCTTTCTTAACTAGTATAATCTTCATTTGGTTTGGTCGCATGCAATAAATCAGCCATTGGTTTGCTGAAAAATGCCAATACCCGACGCATTACCTTATGGAATATCTGAGGTCATTGAACCTCAATGCCGCTTGTCTTCAATGGCAACCAATATATATTATTGATAAGAAATAGACTATTTATACCATCTTTACCCCAAAATATTATTAGTTTATCCTAACTGTTCCATCATCATCATGCCTCATCATGTAACTTAACCACAAGGTACCTTTTCATTACATACAAATTATTGGTCTTTTTTAAGATTATTATGACGAAGAACTAATTAAATTTGTGGCAGTTTAATGTAAATTAATATTTTCTATTCATAAAAGATAAACTTCAATGTGATTGATGTTTTATAGTGATGTATTATTAGATTTATTTCCATAAGGTACCTTTTCGTAAATGTATGGAGCAAATACTGTAATTGTTATGTAAGTTTAAAGTGGCATAAGGGGTTAAATATAGTATTTAGTTGGGGTTTTAGGATTTATTTCATTTTAATGACAGAATTTCTTTCATATGTGCTCAGAAAAATTGATTGTGTGTTACATTAAAAGTAAATATATTCAATTTTCTGATTTTATATGAAAAAGTCAGAAAATACATTTTCACCTCTAAATCGGTATTGTTTTTTGCTTAAACTGTCTCTCACTGTCGTTTTCTAATAGATACAATTTAAATCTTGAGAGCTCATTGCAATCAATCGTGAAAATGAAATAAAACTTTATTTTCAAGAGATTGGTTAGTATACACATAAATCAGTCGATATCAAAGGTTTCTATTTGCATTACAGAACAAGTCGCAACATTTTTTAAATCTCAGATATATAAGGTATTATTATTTGTAGTCAACTATGTAACTTACTTCAGGAACATAGTTTTTTAGGCGGCTAAACTTAAAACTTCTCTATCGTAAAGTTGCTCATTTCACAACATTATTTTCAAAAAATCATATCTCTGTAACTACGCAACTTAGAAGGTTGATCTTTTGTTTTATCGATAGCTTATTTATTGTAGATTACTGGGGTATGCATAACTCCATACCCGCCATAAGGTACCTTTGCCCGTGGGACGTCACATATTTTTTCCGAGCTAAGCTCGGTCTCCCAGATATTCGTTGATAATTGAAGGATTGAAATGTCTCCATGGTTTTAGATGTAAAGTTCACTCGTCTCCCGGCCTGAGGGGCTACCGCGAAAACCGAAATTCGCAAATTGCGGGGATCTTTCTCTTTTACTCCAATAAAGGCGTAATTAGAGTGACAGAGAAAAATGCCCGCAATTTGCGAACTTCGATGTTCGCGGTTATAGGCCTGGCACTGAGGTCATTAAAATAATGCGAACCAACCGAAACGGCGTGTGGCGAGTGGCGATCTACCGGGCAATTAGCTGAAAATCGAGCCGTGTAATCACCCTGTAATGGCCAGTGAAGCGATATTGTCATGTGTCGATATACACTCAAAGAGCAATGAAAGCCGGTTACCTTGATTGGATTCCACATAAAGCCACCCGTTGTTGCTGTTGAGGATACGAAACAATAGTTTTTTAAAACTTAAAATTTAACTACCATGTTTTTTTTTATTTGCCCGTGACACCACGACTACGAAATTTGTATCACGACAAAACTAAATATTGATTTACTTTGTGATTTAAAATTTCTTTAAATGTCATATTCTTGTCATATTTAAAGTGTATAATAATGAGGGGTTAAAATGGTTGAAAATTGGTAAATACTTTAGTTTTAACGAGTTTTATCAGAACTCAAACAAGGTAGCAAGACTCGCAAGAATAAAGTTGAGACTTTACAAAGGACTGCGATCTAATTATCTTAACTAGGCACTTACATAGTAGCTAGACTGCACCGACAGTTGTGCTCTACGCTAAGGGACGTTCAAAGGCCCTTTATTATGAATTAAGGTGGGGGCAAACAATGGGTAGAGGCGAGACGACGGGTTTGGTCTAATGAGCCATTATGCTGCAAGGCTGTGGCAGTAGCGGTGTTCGCCGCCGATTCAGGACGTTACTCGAATAAGAATATAGGTACGAGTAGAACCTATGGATTATTAGACGCCGGATAGTATCGTGCCGGCGTTGCCCATTTTGCCTGGTGTAATCTTTGGTTCCAAACAGGGTATTACAACGTTGTATCAGTTTGTTCAGTGTTAATAAAGCATACCAAAATTTGAATATTAATTTTGACATTTCCTGAAATGATATATTATAGATATCAATCAATTTTGTCCCCATTTTCAAATATCAACATTTGAAGAAAATGTATTCTTTATTTAGGTAAAAGTAGTTTTATATCTTATATCGCATATTAAATAGCGTAATACATCTAATCTGTGACCTACAATTAGCTTCAATCTGGGTTAATTATTGTTTGTGTTTGATGTTAACACTGTTGTTTTAATTACGGAAGCAGAAAGTCAAACGAAAGTTATAATGCAACGCGTTGATTCTGAAATCGCTTTCAGGACTTCGCCTTAATGCCTTAACCATAATGACAACAGTTGCTATTTAGCCATTAATTGTCTAACTAAATGACGAAAGTTTGCCTGCGAAAGTTGAAGCCGTAAAGAAGTTTTTGTTAAACGAGCGTGAACTAAATCAGATAGTGTTTAATAACAACGAAGTGGGTCAGATGGCTACCAGGGCTATAGCAAGGCTGTGGGAGTGGCGATAACAAAGTAGGATATCCTACGGAAGCCGCCGGACGTAAGACGGACGCGCTGATGTTATCAGGCTAAAAATGAAAACTACTCTAGTTTGCTGGTACTCTGGCGGAATCCAGGTAGCAAGAGTAGATGCAAGAGCAAATACGATCAATAAAACAAAATTATATGCGTACTGTGTTTGCCATTTCGACAACGGGACCCTAAAAATGCGACGTAAAAGTACTTTGGACTGTTTTTTTTTACTTAATGATAAAATAACCACTACAAAACACCAGCATATTTTTTTAAGGTCAAGATTGTTACAACAATAAGTCGGTTATGGTTCGTGAATTCAAGCAAAATTCAGAGGTAAAGGCAATATGGTCGTTAAAAAGGTAAATACCCCTTGCTTGCGTGAATGAAAAATCTAGTGAATACGACCGAGCGGGGCAGTGTGTGGGTTAATAATTCCTTTTAGCCAGTTACTCAAATGTTTACCCCCAGGAGGCTTCTAAAACGCTGCACTTAGTCTTATATAAGTATAATAGTATTTGCAGAGGTTCAAGTATATTAAATAACGTGGGGCTTTTAGAAGGCACTTATTAACGTTCACTTCGACTACTACTCATAACTTATGAAAATTGCGTTGCGCATTTTACTTTCAACTCAGTATTTAAATACATGTTATATGGAAAACAACTTGTAGCTTTTTCAACAAGAAATGTGTACCACATCGTTTTGTACGTGTGAACCGTTGTCATTTTGCCTATTTAAGCCAGCCATTAGCCAGATGGCGGCAACGGCATGCAAAATTCCTCCTCTCTGCTTGCCTGCCTTCTATACCTGCCTTTAAAAATGCCGTACTCCATTCCTTCACATTTCACTAATGGACGTTGGGATTTATTCCGATTTACTGCGAAGCTTTCGACCTGAGTTAAATAACTGTTGACACTAATACCCTTGATTGCGTCCGACAGAAGTTGAGAGCTGCTGAATCCGAAAGTCAATTAGTGAGTTTATTCGCTTACCAGTAGTTTCGTTGATGTTGAAGAATGGTGTAAAGGGGTTGCCCTCTGATACGAGTCCGTATCTGATTTGTCTCGGAACCCCTTTGTCACCATCTTCAGCCCGCACTTTCACCACGACGTCGCCCGGAGTGACCTGGCGCGGTAGGTGCGTGATGGGAGGAGCCGACGTGAACACGGGAGGCATGTCCTGGACGTCCTGGATTACCACCACAACCTCCAAGCTGGCTATATTTCTCGTGTCTTTCCCTATCTCCACATATGGGTCCTGCAAGTCATGCGCAACATTACGATCAATTACTATAAATCCACATTTCATTTTGACACGAATGGTTCGAAAATGCTTAACCGAATTGGATTTAAAACGTAATTAAGTTTAAACAGGTGATTAAGCTGAATGTTTTCGCATAATTGCATTCCTTACCACGGCTAATAGCGTCAAGTGGTACATGGACTGTGCTTCGAAGTCTAGTGGCCCGACGAGGAATATCTGACCCTCGGTGTTCTCAGGAGAGACGCGGCGCTGTCGAATCGCGAACAGAGGTGATCCCTGTGGGAAAAAGGATCGTTAAGAAAAAATAGGTAATTGCGGCAAAAGAACGAGCTGGAGCCTGCCCAGATAATAGACGGACCGCTTTAAAATTACAGTACGTACATGTAAGGACACGTTCTCCATTATTATAGCATTTAAGTGGCCGATAAAGCGACCTCAGGTTACGGGTGCCTAGCCATTCTCCACGGACTGTGAGAAATTTAACACGCCTTGAGTCTTCTTAATGCCTGGTAATTGTGCAACATCATCAACGCGGCTGCCGCGCGGCTGTCCGACCCTTCTCATTGCACACAATGGAATCCTGGAATCCTAGCGAAACCTTAAGAATTGCCATAATTTAATGTAAATTACGGTCATTTTAAGCACCCGTAATATACTTGTTCGATGTATTTTGTACCATTGTAAATCAACAAACATATAAACGAAAGATACTTTTATTTCTATTGTTTTACATAAGTTAATTATTATTTTAACAAAAAAATAACAAACTACTGTCCGTTTACCAACTTATCTCATTGTGGGTACCACTGTAGTGGTCCTGGTCTTTTACTGTTTCCGACGTTTAAGAGAGCAAGTAAATCTGCACGTTCCATGGGTACTTCCTTCATAGTTATACACATTACGCCCTGATTACGCCATCTCTAATAAAATCCCATGTACATTGAAAAATGGAAACCCGATTTTACGTTGAACCGCTTAACACGTATTGGGTAATCCAAGTATCCAGTTGGATAATTCCTAGAAGAGTGAATTGATTACATCTACATGTGCAGCGGGTGCATACCTAATTTGCCTTACGTCGGCGCACGCCACGCTACTAAAATTGTAAAATGAAATTTGCGGGATCCGTCAACGCGATACGGGTGGAAACGCTGGAAACGGGCCTTCAGCGCGAAAGCTCATTATGTGGTTATAGCGACGCGTATCAAACAAGGAACTGCGAAGCGAAAAAGTCATTAGACGCCTAATCATCGCCTCGTATCACGTCTCATTATTTGCGTAATGAACCGTGCTTGTAATGTTCTCGGCTAAGTGATCATGAGTTTACACCAGGAGCCGGCCTACCGCGAAAATCGATGTTCGCTAATTGCGAGTATCTTTCTTTGTCACTCTAATTACGCCTTCATTGAAGTAAAAGAGATAAATCCCCGCAATTTGCGAATTTTGGTTATGCGGTAAGCCCTCAGTTACCGGTATGAATTAAAATTTACATTCGCCTAAAATTTGCAATATTCCTTTACCTAATATAATAGGTACATAATGTTAATACCTATTAGATTTATACTCGTTTGGTAAACACACTAAAAAAACGATTAAGTAACTGAAAGTAATGCGATGGTTACCGAAATAATTAATAACGGTCGCTGGTTTGATTTATTATTCTCCATTATTTTTACTATTCGAAATAACATAAACCTACAAAATGTTATTCTAATGATATGTGTGAATAGTGATTTATTTAAGTTCAGCTATATGTATTCCGCAAAATATATGAAACTGCTAATATACCGTATGATACACATTCACCTCTCAGAGTACGGCTAATCGTTAATTAATTAATTTACACCCAATATACATATACTTACAGCTCGATTTCCATCAACTCACCAAAGGATTAAGTACGATTAAAGGTTCTTGTATAACTTACCCATAATTCCAGTTCCAAAGGCTTCGGCGACAGAGGGTTCTTCCTCGCGATCACGAACTCCAGGTCCGTGCCTCGCTTTGCGTCCTGCAAAAGAGTTTTTCCTAAAGAAATAAATTACGAATGCAGTGAATAGGAATCTCTACTTTTAGTCGGGTTAAATAGACTTCCAGAGTAAAAAGTAAAAGCAGTGCTCTGAAATGGAAGATTTGAATTATGGCTAAGACGGTTTAACAAGGTGCCTATTCGTTTTTAGTATTTAAGGTGACATTCGGATGTTAACGATAGCTGCATTAAGGCAGCTAGCTGGATGTTAACGATAGCTGCATTAAGGCGATAGCTGCAGTTGAGACAGTAGGTAATGCTGCGGGCTTGAAGCCGCCGCTGTACTGTCAATTTAATAATATTTAGTAAAGATAGAACGTCATGATCGAGGTAGTAATGCGGCTGCGAACGTAGTAGCTCGTTAATTAAGTATGTAGTAGGTGTTTAAGTAGTAAGGAAATTAACAGATACAGCATCGCTTCAAGGCCGTAAGTAATGTTGCAACAGTAATGCAATTGCAGTTGCCATTCGAGCGTCACCTTTAGTAAAATTGTAAAATGGTAAGAGATTATTAATCAAAATCAAGACTTTTTAAAACATGTACAGGTTTTTTGGTTTCGGAACACAAATTTGCCATTCTGTATATCTGTACGTTCGCTATAAACTTAGACAAGTAAACTAGACCGACATGGCGCTATTTATACTAATATAACTAATCAATATTTTCGGGAACATTTTAATATAAGTACTTTTTATGTAGGTACCGAATCGTGCGTAGCACGCACGGTGCGGTTCGCGATTGGCATACAAATATAATATCTCAATCAGATTTTCCGGCGTATATTTTATAAAGCTTCATGTTTTTTTTTTTTTTTTTTCATCCGCTGGTAATCACTGTGTCGCAAAAAAGAAAATGTGTTTATATATTTTGCCTCTGTTGGTGTTGACGGTTGTCGAAGTTTGTGTGAAGGTGGTCTTTCAGGTATCGGAGCTGGTCCAAAGTTTATACTGAAGCACTATCTGGTCATTTCATTCTTATGTAGGGTAATTCGCCAGTAACTGGCTGGTTTTAGAAACTGGCCACCAAATGAAATCTATTCACCTATAAGCATAATTCATTTAAGTATAAGGTGTCAATAACTGGCCAGCCTTCAATAACTAGCCGCCATATATTACTAAAATGAATTCTGTTTATAGATGAATAGAATTGATTTTTAGTTTAGGGCGGCCAATTACTAAAACCGGCCAGTTACTGGCGAATCACCGTAATTTGTCATTTTTTACTACATTTCAAATAAGTAGCTGTTCTGACAGTTTGCCAAATCAAATGGATGCCAGAGTACTTACAGTTTGCGTAAATTTTATTTTAATTAGGCAGTTGAAACGTATTGTGTTCTTAAACTTAACGCTTTGAATGATGCGTGACAGTTAATAGAGAGTTAATTTAAGGGGGAGGGTGCGTTCGTCATCATCATTAATCACATCACATCAGGCTGACGCCGGCTCATTTGAGCCACGCTCTCGTACGGTAATCGCACCAGGTGCCTTTAACACTGCCACCTACAAGATATGAGGAGACAATATAGAATATATTATTAGGTGTTCGTTGTCAACCGTTAAACAACATAGTTTAAACGTAAAAGTCCTGATGATCTGATTGATGATCACACAAATAATTGACCTTACCGGAAATTGAACCTGGGGCCTCCTGCTTCATTAGCGACTAGGCCAGGAGGCCGTTGTCGTATACCTACTACTTAGCAGAAACCTGAACAATACAAGTTTGTACACTAAAGTTTACTCTAATATCTGTCGTCGTTGTCGCGTATTTTAGTTCAAATTAAATCTCTCATCACTATAACTTAGTAATTTCTGAAAATAATTTGACGCGAACCATTTCGTAATTGTATCTAAGGTAACCCTTATAATCTCATTATCCACTCTGTCTGTGGCTCTTTTAATTTACACCAACGCAGACAAAATTAAATAAGCGTGACTTACCTCGACAACCGGGATTAAGGAAAATGCGATAAAACATAGGATGAGGTCTTCGCGAAAAAAAGGAAATTTAAAACGATTGAGGAAAAGAAATAAATTTTAATTTTCATTATTTTATATAAGTAATCAAATTGTTAAAGAAAAGTATAATTGGTATCCTATTCAGTCCCTTTAAGAATACTTCGGGAGCAAAAACGTATCTTACGTACCTATCTGCATTAAGAAGGTACCGTACTTTCGGCGCGATTCGGGAAATGAATTAGAGATTCACTAGATATGAAATAGTAAAGATATGTGACGTTCCACGGCAAAAGGTACCTTATGGCGACCGGCGCTTACGCTATTGCGGCGCTATGCGACGATTTCCCGAATCGCGCCGTTTGGGTTCAACTATGATCAGTACTACAGCTATATAACACTTTATAACACTTTAACACAGCTATGTTCCCCAAGTTCAACTCGTAGCTGTAATTAAGTACCACCACCAATCTTCTTTTTGGTTTTCTCTGGGTAATTTTGATACTAGTTTATGAGGAGGTTTAACACCACATACCTCAGGCACCAAGACGATAGGTGGCTGGTGCGGGAATATGGTGTCCCTCGGGGTGGTCGCATTGGTCCCGGTGATGGAGCAGGCGATCCTGCTGCTGCGGCCCCTGGTGTTCCTCACGGACAGCCTGAAGTCCACGTAGCGCCCGGGCTCGAGTCGCCGGAGGAGGATCACGTTGGCTTGGCACACGGAGTTGTAGCGGGTGCATGGCAATGTCTCGACGCCGATGTCCAAACGACCCATTTGACCTGCGATAAAAAAAAAAAACGTCCTGAAGGTATTGGTGCATACGAGGTACACTGATATCATCTTAAGGGCTGATTTAGACGGCGCGCGAACTTGCATGCGATTTAGTTACATTGCGGACTGTTGGTTACGTCCAATTCAGCCTGATCAAAATCCGCAATGTAATGAAATTTGCATGCGAGTTCTCGCATCGTCTAAATGAGCCCTGTTTTGGATTTTTAACGTTCAAATGCCCTCGATGAACGAGATACTAAACCGCTCTGGCGTGACGCTGACACTTTCATTGATAGTGCGACACAACAAAATTAGGAATAGGTAACTGGAATTGAGTAGAAAGCGGTCGGGTGCCGAATAACGGGAAAACAAAGGTTTGATTGATAGTAATTGAGAGTGCTTTGTTTTAACAGTTTGATAACGTTTTCTGGTTGAAGTAACTTCGATTTAACCTATTTAGTTATTGCGGGATGGTTTAAGCGTGGTGAATTCATGAGAAAATTGTACTGGTTGGCCCAAAGTTTGCATTGATTATTTTTTATTACGGAATATTATCAAAAATATGTATTCACAATTTTTTTAAACTTTTTGTTTTGGCTAAAAATTATTGTAGTTTTAATTCGTAATTTTTTGTTAAATACTCTATAGTTGTCAACGTATTTTTGGGCCAATCTGTATTTATTTATAGGTATTATTCAGTACATTCTCGTATTCAGTCAGCGAAATGCTATACATGGAAGTATTCTGTCCGCTCAATTATGACCCAACGCAAACTACCCCGCGATAGGCGGTACTAACAAACTGCTCGATTGGCAATCTCAGTACGACCGAGATGACAGTCAGTGACAAATGGCTAAATTAATTTTTAAAAACAACGTTTTTTTGTAATTAAAAATATATTCATGTGTCGTGAAGTGGTGCAGAAGTTATTTTAGTTCATACCAAGGACAGTGGAATCACTTTTCACTTGTAGTAAACTGATAACTTCAGTAGAATTTGGAAAAAACATGACGATTTGTTTTCAATACTACCGTGCTAAGCTAAAACGTAACAACTGCATACGACTTTCACAACAACATACGACTTTTTAAATTGCGAGGATAATAGGGATGGTATTATGCTAAATGAAGTAGACTATTTTATTAATTTAAGTTTGGTTTAGGTATTTTCTATATAATTATAAATGTAGTAATAAATACCTTCATACAGATTTTTATTTTCCTTTTTTATTTCATGAGATGGAGCTATAAAAAAACTACCTAGTTATTTCAAATTAATAATCAAATTTGGTATTGTCATTTTACATTACTTTCCATTCAGATTCCCACAAGATGCTATTCGCAG
This sequence comes from Cydia fagiglandana, assembly GCF_963556715.1. Lineage (NCBI taxonomy): Eukaryota > Metazoa > Arthropoda > Insecta > Lepidoptera > Tortricidae > Cydia > Cydia fagiglandana. The sequence continues at coordinate 13,105,074 of NC_085932.1, forward strand.
AGAACTATGGAAAAAAGCTGTCCAATTAGAGAGACATGAAATTGAGTGGATGGCAAGATATCTAGAATATGTTCTATTCATGAGATATAACCCGTGAGATAATCATACCCGGTCTCCTATATGTAGATACATGTTTCCTATCATGCTTTCACTGAATTAATTTAACAAATACACACATTATCTGTAAATGTTGATCATTTGAATCCACTCTCTACTGTCACATATATGTAGGTTCTCTCTCAAGCCATTTTCGTCAGTAGAAAAGAGCGGCAAACATATTAACTCACATTATAGACGGGTCTAACGCGAATTATATTCAATTACCTTGATTTACCGACGTAAATCAGTTTCGTTTCGTATAATGTGAGTTAATATGTGTTCAAAACGCGAAAGTTTAAAATATTAAAGGAGTGGCAAATTTAGAAAATGTAAGCGCGCGAACGGCTGTGGTCCTATACAAAATTTTAATTTTGCACCTTTTTCTACTGACAAACTTGCTTGACCGGCTATATACATATAAAATATTCTAAACTGAAAGTGGGGATATATTGTGACTTCGCCTGTTCAAATATTTTTGACCCGATTCGTGTACCCGTGTAAATTTTGCAGACTGTATAGCCAGTCCGATTTCTAATATTAAGTTCGCCATACCTTTACTATGGCGTACTTGATCTTAGAAAAACGGACAGACTATACCTGAACGTGAATTCGCACTGCCATACAGATTGATAATAAAATATACAAAATACTTATTATAGCGGAATACATTTATACAACAATGATATATTTACTTATGTTGAGTTAGTCTGTCATTTCATAACAACATTTTAACTAGTTATCTTTTAATCTGCATTAAATTATTATACGTGAATTATTTGACTGGTTCTTCAATGTATGGCATAAACCTGTCCCTGTCCAAGTCATATTCTAATCAAATATGGACCGCGAACTCTCAGCGGCCAGTACGTACAGCAAGAAGGTTATTAGCGGATTAATGTCGCTGATTGGTAGTTATTGACATTATATGCATTTCATCTACACTTAGCTATGTACCATTAGTGTAATAAAGATGACTATTATTTCGTTTACCAGCTTTGATTACAGGCTCTGTAAACGCGTCGTCTTATTTGAATGTAGGCGTAATTGTGTATGTGTGCTAATTTGGCCCGAGAATTTGAACGGTAATGTTCCTAAAGGCGGTATCCATGGTTATATATGATCGCAGTATTCAGTACAGATGTATAATATACAAAGTACATAATATATATTAAGACTAGTCCAGACTTAGCAACATAGAAACCCCTGCTCTAGAATGACCGCAGTATGCAGGGTTTTCTAACCTGTTCGTCCCTTTGTATTCATGAAAAAACATCTTTTTCGATTCACCGTGACATCTCGCTTGGCTAGTGTAGGCGGGCGCGGCCCACTCATATTAAACTCTAGTTTGATGCAGACCCAGCTGTCAGCATATAATTATACGAAATAATCCATCTTAAATAAACAGCTCACCTATCAGCTCAAAGTGCAGCGGATAATCGAAGTCGGGATCGGAGGCGCGCACCCTATAGATGACGGAGCCGACGGCCGCGTCAGCCGGCACCAGGACGAGCCGCATCAGCGTGGTCGGGTCGAACACCGGCTCGCCGCCCAGCGCGCCCCATGCTAGGCACGTCAACACCAGTGCCCAGCGCCAGGTCATCCTGCTGACAAATAATGGACATTAGGTTTTATTAATAGCCTTAGCATTTTTCAACACAAGTTGTAATAGTATTATTAATTTAATTTGAACATATTATGTGTAGGTGTAGGTGTATGTCTTATGTTTTTAGTATGTAACTCCAAATTATTTGATGTTTTGTAAATAACTTCAACAAGGAGGAGGGTCTTAATTATTATTGGTAAAGAGAAACCGCTGATATTTTTTTTTTGCAGCCTATTTATTTTTGTTATTAAATATCATTAGTCGTTCGATTGGTGTAAATAAACATATTAGCGTTATATGTGGCGTTCCATGCCTGAAGGGTCCTTATGCACATAGAGCATGATCTCTGATGGAAAGTAACAGGTATTCATGTAATCAGTCAGGTGCTTATTAATGTATATTGCTTGTTAGTTATTTATTCTTTAATAGTGAAATCTGATAGAGCACGCGAAATGTCAAACTTCTAATTTCGATGTACATTTAGAGTCCGTCTACCTTTCCGATTTGAATGGCACCAAGTGAGTAGGTGTCATTATAAACGTCATATTTTCATAGAAATTTGACATCTAATGATAAAATTGCCGTGACCTCAATGATCACATTGCAAATGCCATCCAGATTTAGCTGCTACCTTCCATAAATATTACGTGTACTTGACATTGTGTCGCACAAACTTTTTTTTACGAGATATCAAAACACAAGTTTTAAGCGAAAATATTGGTAAATTTAATAGCTTAATTCGTACATAAACAATGTCGAATTCGAAACAAGATTATCCTACGCTCTTCAGTCAATTCTATCAACAATATCAACATCTCAAACAACAAGAATTAAGTTATTAATATACAATGCCGACGACATGGATCTAAGGGATTTCAAAGAAAACATCGAATATTCATCCAATTTAGTTACGAAGTTGTTTAGCTTCGGCGAGAGGTTGATGCTTTCATTTCCGTGAATATTGGATCTGACATCGTATCGTATTTTTAAAATCCTAAGTAAGCATCATTTATGTTTAACGTAATAAAGGAGAAACAAAAGAATTAACTACCCATTAACAATAAAATTTTCAAGTTACATATTTCAATACATAATTATTTTATTTAAAATTTTGAATTGATTTGTATACCTATTAGCCTCTGTCTGCGAGTTCATACGCTTAGAAGTAAATCGTTGAACTAATTTCACTCGTCCCTTGTAGTACACTTGTGCTATATTTTAACCGTCATTGCACCTCCTCAGGAAATGAATTCCGCATTTCCATCAGAGAAGGGACCTTATGTTTCATGTGCATATGGAACTTTCCCTGATGGGAAGCCACATAGTATATGTATTCTATTGTAGATTACTATCCGAATGTTGAAACCTAGAAACTTTCAGGTTTATAATTTTAGTTGTAGGTACTCGTATTATTGAGGTACTTCAAGTGTGTATTTATATGCAGATGCAGCGAAAGATGAACCGCTATTTTATGATTGCATCAAATATATCAGAAGCTAACTGTTGCAACACTCTCTTGCACAATGAAGCTCGGAATCGCACCAGAATAACCAATCTCTGCTTCACATAGAAGTGTTGATTATTAAACTAAACATGCGTTTTGTGGTTCATTCAACAATGACCTATAAAAGCACATAATAACACACAACTGAATTCACACAACACAAACATGTTTTGTATGTTTTAAACCTCATATTCCTCTAATCTGATAACTAGTAATGGTTCAGCACTGGTTAAGCTTTGGTATAAACAAAACGAAACATTATTTCCGATATTTTTCAAATCATATTGTGTCTAACCAAACAGTATTTTTTCACTTTACGATGGAGAGACGGAGTCAGAGATGGTTAGAGGAAATTAAAAAGATGGCAGGGCTGACCTGGCATACAACAGCCACATTCAAAACGAAATGGAAAAAAAATTAGTAGCGATATTGAGAAGAGATAATAAATAACCTACTTAATATTAGTAATTTAGTAATTAGAGTGTTGAAGTTTGTAGGTCTCGAGCAGAAAAAGTTATTTAGATACCTAATTCATAAAAGCAAAGTTTATTATCCTAAGAAACTAAGCCTTTTCGAACTCGGACTTGCGAAAGGGAAAATTGTTATGAAATCATAGCTCGGCTTCTGTCCGCTACGAGCAGGAAGCGACGCTTTATAGCTTTGCAGGTAATAACTGGTTTGAGCATAACTCAATTTTAATTTCATGTCGGTTCATACATACGAGTTGAGTTTATTTTTAATGTAACCTTGTAGGGATGAGAGGCGGTTCAGTAATGCGAGTTGTTGGTGCTTAAGGAACTTAATTTACTACTCACATTGGTACTAGCTGCAGCGATAATAACGTTAAACAGGCCAATCTCTAATTTTATTTGATTGTTGCACTGGAAGAACCATAATTATAATTATTATCAGACGCAACAGTTCCGTAATCGGAATATTTAGTTGTAGGGTTGTTAGAATATTTAATGACCTGTATTTCAATCACAATAAACTCGTTTATTGCATTTTTCTCGTCTCTTAACGTCAGAGTCGCTCCATTACAGCTTCAACATCGTGTAATATCCACGTATTATTAATTTAATGCAGTAATTTACTAATTGTATATTTATCCAGGAAACCAGCTATAGAAATGGCGTCTTATGTTTGTGTCTTAAGAGCTATCTGCGCCGACGAAGAACAGACAAGTTACAAGTTCTCTGGCAAGTAAACACGGATCAACTTGCCAACGCAACTCGATTTTGAAAGCGAATCTAAATTGATTTCAAACATTTTTCACTTGGCAGGTTTAGTAAGTTTAGAGCTTGATGTTTTATTAACCACCTACGTAGTGTTTTTCTTTTACTTGTTAGTATCATGTTTGTGTTGTAAAAGCTTAAGTGTTTATCGTTTGATGTTTAACGATTTTGGCGACTGGTTTGGCTTAGTTAGTGACCTTGCCTATGAAGCCGATGATCATGGGCTTGAATCCTGATAACGGCATTTATTTGTGTGATGAGCAAAGATATTTGTTCATGAGTCACGGATGTTTTCTTCTATGTATTTAAGTATTTGTATTTTATATATTATATATCGTTGTCAGAGTACCAAGAATACAAGCGTTATTAAGCTTACTGTCGGGCTTAGGTACCTAGTCAATTTATGTAAAGAGGTAGGATTTGTTTATTTTTTTATTAATAATTGAAATAATTGTATAAACTTTAATTCCCAAATTAAATTAAACACAAATGATGGACTTAATGCATTAAGGCATCTTTTAACGGACACAAATTTGATATTTTTTATATTACTGTAGAATCTGTAGATAATCAAAAATTATACAAGCGAGACTGTATGTAGTTACGTCGTTTATAATTAGAATAATAAAATGCTATGAACTGAAGATATTTAGTTAGCTATAAGAAAAGTCTTTATGCGGAAGTTTAGTTTCTTCATAGAAATTCTAAAATATAATAACTTTCCAGACAGCTCCGTTATCTTCTAAGTTGCACTAGATCTAGTGCTTCCGCTTGCTACAAACCAAGGTGAAATATTTGTCTGACGTGCCATTCGCCCGCAACTTTAAATCTTGTCGCGTGCGGCCGCAGATATCGACGCCTCGATACCAGATTAAATGTACGTGCTACAAAGTTATGTGCTCCTGTGCCCAAGATTGGAACTAACGCCATTTCATACTAGATCTTCACCATTACCGCCTCCAAGGTCGGAATGAGTAAGTTTGTGGGTTGCTGCATAGTTGTCAGAAAGGTATAACTTGCACGTTAAATACTCGGTAATCCGATTATATTTTTCTTATCTCCGTCTTATAGGAAGGTTTAGAATGTGAATACTACTTATCGTTAATATCCTTCAACATATATCCGTGATCGGTAGGTACCTAATATATATTGATAAAATGAGTAATTTTTTAACCGTTTTAGCTGAACAGAAAACCAATTAAACATTCAATAACGGACAAAGCAAGTAAACGCAATTAAAGGATTATTAAACCATGGGCTCTAATACCAAGCTTAAAACATTAAATATTCTTTGGTAGGTACTTATTTCTCTCAGTTTTACGGTTGAAAGTTGGGCTGAACTTTTCATGAACGTAAAAATAAATCCCTTTATTAATATTAATATATAGTAAGAACCGCAATACTGTAAGCGGAAACAATTCGTCCAAAATCGTGAACCGGTGTAAATGGCAGAACGTGCTAAAACGCTCTATCACATCCCCATAAAAAGTAATGAGGGTGGAACATGACGCGGTCTACTCCAGAAATGGTTAGAGCGCAACGATCGCAGCGGAATATCATTTGTCATAGTTATTTATGAGTAATATTTCTCGGGTTGGAAGCGGTCGGGCCGCGGGGCAGCATGAGCCGGCTGGAACAGCGGGAGATACTGCAAAAATGGCTGCGCACGATGTCGCCGCGCTGACCTCAGTGCTTCGCGGCCGCGGCGCCATTATCATAAGCATAACACTGAGTGTGTGAGCCGACGTGAGCTGATAGCACCACGCTTATTATAAATTCTAATACACCGCCTCATAACAACCCAAGGTGTACGGTGATCGATTTGTGAAGATATGGGCTCATTATTAAGCTATCCCCTTATTCACTAATTAGGCCTTGTGAAATGGTATGCCTGATACATATACATGTATAATAAAAATGTCCATGATGAAAAAAGGCTACTGTTTTACGATTTACTTCGTACTAAATTTGACGTAGTTAAATACGTACTTCTGAAAATTGCTTGACCTTAATCGTAGGAAGCCCGCTAAGGTCGCAATAGGATTATCCTACATTTTCTAAACATAGCTGGATTACAAAATCCCTGTTTACTACAGCTATTTAATTAAAAGTAAGTATTAAAACTGTTTTTCGTAAAACGATTTCGGTGACACGTGAAAGATAATAATTTCCTACCTGTCTTTATCTTTATCTTTATCAGGTATTAATATCGTTTCAAAATGGGAATGAATCCTTATCTCGGGGTGTTGGACGCGAAAGGAAATGAGTTCTTTAAGGATAGGTATGTATTTACGAGACGACTTTTGATAATTCGCGGATCCAATTCCCTAATGTATCGGCAACAAATATTGGTTTTGTAAATTTGATGTATAAAATGCGCTGGTCACGTGGTGACGATGTGCTGGTCAATACCATGTATCGATTTTCCGCCCTCCGGACTTTAATGTATAGTAAAAGCAGTTAGTATGTAATGTAGGCTACGTCGGCCGGTCACGTCCAATCAAAGTCTTAAACGAGGTTAACTCTGGATTAAATGTTTCGTAACCTTATTTTAAATTACTAAGCAACAGTGACTAATAACGCTAGCAAAAACAAATAAGTTACCTACTAAACAAGTCCAGGTCTGATCATAAATATCATAATTACGTATTTATTTCAAGCATTTATATAAATACGCTAATTTGAGTCAAGAGAAAAACATTATGTGTAATGTAAGTAAATACATGTTATGAAATCGTCTTGGACCAAAGTGCAAAAGCCGCATCAATTGTGGCTTTTTATATGAAAAAGGATTATGTAGGTTAAAACTTGCACTAAGTATATAATGTAATGTATTATCTGAATCTGAAAGAATAGGTCAGAGAAATTGTCGATATTTAAGAAAGATAATTAAGTAGATAAGGGCGTCTAAATAGAAGGAAGCGAATCTGTGGGATCTAAGACGGAGGCAAACTTATTAGAGCTTATTAATGTCGTTCGTTTAACATCGTGACCTCAACGCGGGTCTATTATAACCGCGTTATTATATTGGTTACCGTTTCCTTAATAATAATGAGCATTTGTAGAGCTTCTTGTGTTTTGGATTGTTTAATAGCCACTTACAAATCTCAAAGGTAACTTGTTGGTTCCTAATTCTAATTCAAATTAGAATTATGTTAAGATAATACTACAGATATCAAAGATTTAAAAATATAATATGATTAAATAATTTTAATCTAAACTGAATTAAGGACCAATTTAATTTAGCCTCTGAAATATCTAAGTTACCAGACGCACATCATCTCTAAAAAGATACACCTATTCTCATTTCAAATCTAGATTCTCAGGTGATTGAGTAGGTTTTGTTCTACACGACCAGACTATTTCATAAATGACAGCACATTTCCTTGGCGTAACGAGGCAAGGCCCACAGGGTCTTACTGATTTTTATCTACTGTCATATAATCTTTCTTTCCCATTATCACGATTTCAAATGTCAACATGTCTAGTTTTCAGCTGTTCTTCTTAGTAAGTGTAGGTATTTTTAAAATATTTTTTTTAATTTTAATAACGCCAGTGTACATAGATGATGGTAGTCCAGGAGCAATAAGTTCAGTCTTTAGGTCAGCGGCGGTAAATTCGGGCAAGATATCGTTATGGCTAGGATCACGCGAGCCGGCCCTTTGACCTCGTGGCGCGACGGGACTCCGACCAGCCACACGGACGGTGACATTAATTGGCCGTAGTCGTGTTTTTATTTGGATTGAGAAAGTTTCACTGAAGGAAGGCTACCCAGTACTCACTCAAGTTTTGAAAAAGTTACTGATTAATAAACAGTGGGTAGAAGTATTGGAACATTCTTATGATAAAATTTACTATACAATTTATTTATGATGCTGAAAATAGTTTGTTATGTATTAGAGTTAAATATTATACTCGTATGTATGCAATCACGGTTTTAAAATAACATTCAAGGAAAATTACCAAGAACATGTGATAGGTGATTTATAATAAGGCAACAAATTAATGTAGAACATTGTTTATTATTATTTCATTTTAAACGTCCGGGAAATAAATCAATTTGACAATTCGGAAATTATCATATGCGTGCGACTTTTTAAGAAAACCGGATTATTCCCAACAGCTTAACCTCTAGATTTAATGGTCAGAGTTTTAATGATTATGAGATTTAATGGGCAGTTGCCTTCTTTGTAAGAAATAGGTTCGTCGCTAAGTCTTATTAAAGAGAATTTGGGCCTGTTTAAGTACTTAAGAACAAACATCGAAACTCGGTCAATTTTATGTCAAGTGAATAGTTTCGGAACGTAGAGTTCCGAAAGTATAATCCCTACGGATCAATTGTTTTAACTTTTACATGTTAATTATTTTATTCTGTATTTGTGTGAATAACACCCTACATCAACCTTTAACACGCAATATATTATTACTAACATGAGTTAGGCTCGAACGAAAATTAATGCAAATTGAAACGGGGGCGGGCTTAGCAATCAACTGTGATGGATTTAAGGTCAAATAACTTTTGTATTTGCCTTTTTGGGTTCGCTTTCCGAACGGACCCATTAATTTCTGCCAAAAACTAAGCTTTAACTTTTATTGTTTAAGTGATATTTTAACTCAAGCTCGATTGTTTGAACATTGTAAGTTTAAGTCCCAATTTCAAAACACTTCTTATTTCAATTAGTAGATTTACATTCGTCTTATCGTGCGTCGATATGTTAATCTGTCGAGACTGACAATTAATAACGATACGGTGTTGTCAGTCATTCATTACAGAGTGCCCGTATGTTACAATACTAATAAACTAATACAAATGACTCTCAAATGATATCGGTCGTGTCGACAAGGTTTATTGACAAACACGACCGCCTATACGTTACATAACTCTGAACACATTAGATTCCAATAGTTTTAGAGCCGGTATAAAATTTATTGTCAGATATAAATGTTCTTTTGCAATTTAAGGCGGCAATGTTAACGAGCTCCTCATAAAAATCCAGACGAATAATCGATTCACTGCTATAGTTTATTTTGTTTCTAGCATAGTTTGTCATGAGGAGATATGATCTGTTGAGTTCGTCATGGCACAATGGAGAGGAAATAGTACTTTCACGACAATGGGTTTGCCATAGTTCACAATAGTAAGCAGATACTCGACGTTAAAATGGACAGATATTCATTTGTTTCTACTGAAGGCTCAAGATAATCCTGATTTTAGAAATGCTACAACAATTTCTGGCTTACAGAAAACATTTAACTTAACATTTAACTAATATAGTAGACAGACACTTATATACTTTTTAACCGACATAAAAATTTTGCATACCGACATAAATTAAATAAGTAACAGTTTCATAACAAAATCGCTCTCCTAGTTAAATTTTTTATCAATTCCTCATTCATTACGCGACTAAAACTATCGTACGTCCTTACTCGTGAGTCAATCTATCTCCATACCCTATTTCATCAAAATCGGTAGGTACTATAACATACGAACAACAGTATTTATAATATTAGTATGGATTAACAACTTTGAATATTTAGTTTTACCTCCACTTAGCATTGTTATCTGAATTCTCATCGCTCACTTCTGAATTACAGGGGACATTACATCTATGTAGTCAAATTATATGACCCATTGTCTAGGCAAATAGTAGTCAGAGCGAGCCGGTCTGATACGCTTTAGTTTTCCCCACGCAGTGTTATGCAAGGTATGGTGAGCTACCATCCGGTACACTTGATAAATTCGCACTCTGCGATCCACTTTCTCCGGTCACGTTCCATCTGAATACTGTGTACTTATTGCATAAAGTAATAAGTCCTTTTGCGACACTTGATCTCGCTTGAAACCGACGTGACTAAAATTCCACGTAGTAGGCCAAAGACATTTTTAGATACTGTTACGCCGTTCTGAATATGACACTTAACCCCGTATTACGCAAGGTTATAAAGATCATAAATTATGATTCTTTTTTGTACTTTTGTCAACCAAAATCAATAGGCCAGTTAAACGCCAAGGAGACTTGAACTCACTAACTGGGTTAATTATCTTAATTCCTTTTTTATTATCGGATTACAACAAAATAAATGTTATTATATTTTGTTAGTTATTGATTCAGTTTGATTAATAAGTTATCCATATGATGATTTCGAAGGGCGACGACGACGACGAACTTATGGCATTCTTTTGTAATTTAAACAACTGTGGGAACCTCAGCGTCCACTATCAAACCACTTCGATGATAACCGAATAACTACTACATAAGCCAAACTTTAGGACAATTAGACACCGGAAACCTGCATGGAATATTTGATTTAAGCAATGATGTTTAGGTACTTAAATAAATGCCTCATACAAAGTTTTTTAGGTTTAGTCTGCGAGCAGGGTTACCACACAGGCATATCCACATCCACAACTGATATAACTTTACCGAGGAATTTTATTTCCTTATATGGCCAGCGCTAAAAGTATGGTTTCCTGCAATTATAAATATAAGTATATGAATTATATATTGGTTTTAATAAACTTAATATTAGGTACCTTGAAAACATGTTTTCGTAAGTTACTTTTATAAGTGGGTACATTGGTAAGTTTGTGCTAAAAATGGTATTAAATTAAGTACCAAAAATAAAACGATTGTTGTGGCCGACACTGCCAAATACAGCTATACAATTTGGAGCCAAAACCGCAACATCTTTGGTAAACAGTTACCTCCTTATTAGACGCCGTTGTACCATTCACGGTACTTAGACGTGTTCAATTACCTGCCGATAACAAGGCCTTGTAATGTACAAGCCTCTTCAACATAATTATTAGTTCAACCGTAGGCTATTCTATGCTCTATGGAGATAGGATGATAGCACAAAAATGCTCAATAGATGCTACAGAATACTTTGATCACACGGGACGCTTTTTGGAACACCAATTGGCTGTTACCGTTACGTCAGCATTAGATCACGTACAAGTTTTAAAATACGTACTAATCGTTTCCAGTGCAGTAAAAACTTTCGGTATTTTACCATCCACCTTCTCTCCTCACAAGTTTGTTTACAAATACCGTCCTTTTATATAATTTTAACAGTTTCTGATAATTATTCAACGAAGATTTAACAGAACTTATTAGGTACATTAAAAACCGATGTTGACAAGCTTTTAACACTACCTACTCGAACGCGTGGGAACGAACGATCAAAATGAACGACATTTTTCACTCAACAGACAGTTATTGCTGCAACCGATTAAATTAACGTAAAGAAACATTTCATCTATTCAGACCTTTAATTGACTTCCCAAATATAGAACACAATTGTTGTCAATTTCAAGCCTAATTCGGATGATATTAGATTAGTTTTTTTAGCACTTTGCGTCGTTATTATAAGTATAAAAATGATAGCGTAGATAAAATAGTCCAACATCGGATGAAGTAACTGTCATCGTAAAAACCATGCATTAGCAAAGAAATGCACATATGACGTTCCAGAATAAAACCCTCCCACGCTTTTGCGCTATATCATCCAGGGTAAGATAAAAAAATAATGATATGGATGGGCGCCGTCGTCGACCGTGACAATGTTCGGGGTGTTACCGGATGCTGGTTATTGTCGAGATTATCATAATTATATACATCCGAGTGTGACATACCTATCTCTTACATAGATGAATTGTGTCTTCGTAATTTACGCAGCGTCACGTTACACGAACAAAATAATATTATTGTTGAAGAATTACAATTTAAATATAATTGTAGTGATGATTTCTATGTTTTTTTATCCGACAAGGGTTGTAATAGTAACGAATACCTATACGTGTATGCCCACTTAGTAAACAGTGAACTTGGTTACAACATAAATTTTCCAATTTTCAGTTGTTATTGTCATTATACAATACCATCAACTCCACCGCCATTTATGTTTGTATAATTATTATCTTTCAATACAAATTAAATCATATATGTATTTCAACGTACATACGTGCATGCGACACATACATGCGATTGCTTGAGTCTTTACAGACAAGTAAGTACCGCAAATGCGGAAAATTGAAAACAGCAAGTATATCACGGACTGTACTAGTATAGGGCCACATAATAACGAATAGCAGGCATGGATCCAGAAGGATATTTAATGAGCGTGCACGGAGCAGATCGTTACGTCCAACTCATGTGTATTATTAAGCCTAAGAAGGAATGCGCCGCTGAACCGAGGTCACCGACAGAAGTGTACCGGTAGCCGGCGTACCTAGCCTCACATAGGGTCGCTACCACATGGTCGCTATCTGACCCTCCACTTACAATTTTGCTATAATGAAATACCCATAGCGGAACACACGTGTATTGCGTTCATCATTATAATAATTTATTATGATTGCGTTCGTCTTTTTCTTGTTAAAAAAATCCTGAGATATCGAAGCTTAATAAGATTTTTATTTTCAAAGGGCACGGCCGGGCCTATCTTTTGATATCAATCTCTGTCCGTGTCTTTGTATAAAGGGAATGCTTTTCTGTTCATATTATTTGGTAAGGTGGTTGGATTAGTCTGTATCGATAGTGATCTGACCTCTGGCCTGTTAATAATCGTGTCGAACTTATCGAGTCGGTGTCGAGAGAATATTGCGCTCTTTTTGTCAATATCATGGATATAATTTTATTTTTCACGGTTGCCTAAAGGAAATAACAATGATTACCTACCTACATAAAAAATATTTGTAAAAATTAAAATTTTCCGCTGTTACGATATACTTACTGCTCGATTCGAACTTAAAGATACCTACGTCGATTAATAGACCTCTTGTAAACGAATAGATGTGTCAATGTCAAAAGTGACGTTTTTGTTTGAAGAAACGTCACATATGACACTAATATATCTAACCCATGTCGTTACTAGATCTATTAATTTAAGTTTCTCAGATTGAAAATTGGCACTACATAATATGTGAATGCATCTTTGAGACTCAAAGTTTACCCTAATTGGTCGACGCCATGATTCTGGCAAGGCCAAACAAAGGATCATATCATAGAGGTTATAAATCTATTCGTGCAGTTGCAATAAATACTTATTTGCGATAGCGTGAGCTTGTCATCGTAAGGTACAATCAGCGGACAAGGGGCGGCCGGTCGGTCAGACGTTAGCCCAAGGCATTGTTCCATAGTGCTTTAGCGTTTATATTTGCTTTACTAAAGGCTTACATATATCGCTGTATGTTGCGACTGATAAATGTGTTCCATATGATTGTAAATTGCAGGTTATTGAATGTAACTTTGATATGCTCTGATATGCCAGCGAGTCGCGGCTTGAATGATGATTTTAGTTACCACGATGTATTCGTATGGCCGTGCTTGTAAGAATGGTATGCGATGGAGTTCTTCTTGTTCGTTTTAATCTAAACATGTAAAGTGGTCAAATACCTAAATAAAATCACTTGAAATACCTAAATAGGTTACACTAAATAGGTTGACTAAGTTTGGTTTTTGAAGAGATAAAGTAATAAAACTAATAAAGTGACACACTTAGGTGTAAATTCTATATATTTATACCATTTTTCCCAAATAATATTGTAAATGCGAAAATAACTGTCTGTCTGTCTGTTACCTTTTCACGCTTCAACCGTTTAACTGATTTAGATACCTAAAATATGGAGATAGTTTGAGACCCGCGAAAGGACTTAGGCTAGTTTTTAACAATCATCATCATAATCATTCTACGCAGCCGAAGGCGCGGGCAAAAGCTAGTCGCTTTTTGTTATTGGTTGCATTTTTTCTGTTTTTTGCAAGACCTATAAATAAGTATGTAGTTTAAAAAACTCTTGAGCAATAACTTACAATAACTAGCGCCATAAAATTAGCCTCAACGCTCTAAAATAAATTAGGTTTGGAATACGAATAAATAACTAGCCGCATGGGCCCGTTCATTAGAGCTGTGACGCATGCGTGCTGCAACGACTACTTTTAAAATTATAATTTATTGACTAGACGAGTGTCGAAAGATCGAGTGGGCGTCTGTTACGGAACCCAAGGGATTTCGATTTGATAGTTGTCATGTACACATTGTTCATCTCTGCTAGTTGTCGAATTCGAACATTAATCGTACCGAATTACGTGTCGTGTTTTGTTTGTTACTTACATTATGTCGATATTTTTCTGTTCGTGTATGTTTTTGATGTTTGTAATTTAACTCCGCTTGCTGTGAGTAGGCAGTAAGGTAGGTAGTTCACTTTTTATACATTTATTATTAGTTTACTTACGTAACGCAAGAAGATACACAGGTAGTTTAGTTAACTTTTTATACATTTATAATTAGTTTACTTACACTGAGAGAAAAGGACAACAAAAATACACTTAGAATTACAAAAATAAACTTAATCCGGGGACAAGGAGAGTTAACTAATAGGAAAAAATTGACTTTTGCAATTTCTATTAGTTCTTGCAATTTCTATTATCTGTTTGTTGAAATTATATTTGGGATTACTGAGCTGTTTGTACAAATAAATAAACTTTACAGAAATAGTGAAACATCCATAATTATTACTAAAACTTCATTTTTTCCCCCAGTACAGAACTGTTTTTTAATTCCTGGTGATGCTTTTTCTCTCAGTGTACGTAACGCAAGTAGATACACCATGTAAGTCTTTATAGACATTGAATATCAACCGAAGTTTAACAAGGGGTACATCAACAGAAAATCAGTCATGAAAATAGCAGAAACATATATGCTCAGACATAGTAAAAAGTTCGGTCTACAAGTTGCTGCAAGATGGCGGGTAGGATACCATCGCAGATAGACCCTACATTCTACAAGGCCTCGCTCTGCTCTACGCATTTACTAAGGCCTGGTAAATTGCTAGTAAATGTTGGTAATTTCTTGGTTTCAAGTGTAATGTTGATAATATTAATTCGTGTTTTGATGAAAGCCAAATAAATGTTTACTCACATCTACCATTATAAAAGCATTACATAATTTTACTAAGCATTACAAAATAATTTATTCAAGTCATTCAAAGGTAGACAATTTAAGAAATCATCAATTTAGCTATGTTTCACGAAATCTCATAAAAGTTAAAAGAACATTTTTATAGCCACTTTTTATTCAATCGATAAACTTCCCAAATAACCTTTAAAGTAACAAAAAACAATAAAATAAGGAACCACTAAGAAAATTAATGAATTACTCAAACTCATGGAACCGTAACTAAGTAGATAACTGCGAATAATAGTCCTGACCTTTTGCCATTGGGTAGTTATTTTTATTTCGCTTATTAAGATATATTATTGTTCGACAAATGATAGATTGGATCCTTCTATATGAATTTGTCGGATGAAGATCCGGGGCCAGCATAATGGAGGTTACCTGGGAACAAAAAAAATAATACTCAATACATGTATTTGATATATATAGTAACAGCACCAGTCATGGGACATTTAAGAGGGAATTTGGAGTATTTGTGATATTTCCCTAATACATGTGAATGGTCTACCGCTTAGCGTATTGAAAGATGAAAGTCCTACCCGTCTTTCATGTTTCAGGCGTGTTGTATCAAAGATACTGCAATGAGTTTCCACATACCTACTTAACAAATTAAAACTATGCTATTTTTCTCCAGTCATGGACACCAAAGCTCCAGTAATGGGCCCCCCAGTAATGGACACTACTCTATCAGTATAAAATATTGAAATAGGTCATCAGATCTGGTCCATGTTATCATAATATTGCATTATCATCCGATTTGCATATTTAATTACGAATACAAAATTTCAACTCAATCGGAAAACGGGAAAGTGGCTCAAACTCGGCTACCAAGATTTGACCCACACTAAAAAACGATATTAATTTATCCGAAGTCCGAGCATACATCCTGGTTGACATATTTCGTAACTACATTTTACTTCTGTATTGTTTAAACATGAAATGATGGCATGGCAAGCATCATTATGTAAATTTCCCATTATAGGAGGTATGCAGTTTTACAGCTCCTATAATGGGATTGGGCCAAATACCACTATTTTTTTACATCTGTGGACTCACAACATAGTATGTTGTATACCTTATCTCATGGTAAATGCAATTAACAAAACACATTTTAGTTTTCATCAAGTATTAATTAATTAAAATTTAATAAATTAACTCACCTCTCTTAGCGAAGTTTTTAAGAATTCGTAGTGGTATTTTTTTTCAGTGACACGACAACTTTTGGGTTGACGCCAATTTCTTAAAAAACAACCAAATTTAATAAAAATTCAAACTGAAACAGCTCTAGGACTCTTATTTATGATAATATACAGGCAGTGTTTATAAACTACTTTTAGACACTTATTTTACAGGATTTGTGGTTTTTTGTCCCATTACTGGTTCCACGCCCATCATAGGGTACACTACTATATTTACTCGTATATTCCAACACCACGTCTATATTAACTTAACTACTTTCCTTCCCTTCTAGATGCCAGGCAAAGAGAATAAAATTATATGCGACGGAAATCGTTATGACTTACAGCTTTCCTATTATGATAAGCAAACACATTAAGTAGGAGTTTATTTTAAGCGTTTTGAAAGTAGGTAGGTAAGTCTAGTTTTAATGAAAATGATATTTTACTTGCCCTAGTTGCTAAGAGCAGGAAGAAATGTAGCATAGATTGGACCTGGTGATCCGACCCTTGCGCTTCCCTTTTTGAGAGGTAGGCACGGTACGATCCCGAGCTACCTGGCCAAATCAGCTTAGTTTGACCTTAGAAACAATTGTGCCAAGCGGCATCGCCTGAGACAAAAATCACTGCACTTACTTAGCCTACGAATACAAGTTCGAAAAATTATAAACATTGAAAGGCTTTATCTTGAAAACTATTACATATACAGAGATAATTCTAGTCTCGTACTGTAGCCAATTTAGTCTACTTTAAAAACGCCTTGAGAAGGCACTTTCAAAAACTTGTCCTTTAGGGTTATAATCGCCCAAATCTAAAAGGAAACAGAAATTTTCGCGGGTTTTCGATATTTGACAAAGTTGCGTTCGGCGCTCGAGGTCACAAACTTGTATTATTCATTAGGCCAACATCATAAATAAGTCCGCAAAAAATCATAACTACCAGATTTGACGCAAAAGAGCCAGGTTACAAAATTCGACAAAGTTACTGGATTATTCATGGCGGAATTAAAATGACCCAAATAAAGTTTTAACTTTTGGATTAGGGTCAGAAATAAATTGCATAAAATGTAAAACCACCAATTCGCAAAAATGAACTTAGCGTACGCCAAACAGCTAGGTACACGTAGTAGGTAACACTTTTGGTCATCTACGTATATGGAAAAATATCTTTCACGGATGTCGAAAGTCGTGTAGCGGCTCTTTTTGAAGAAAATTTCCGAACAGTGTATTATAAAATTCTCATTGTACTTATCCTATAAAAAATGTATATCGTTACTTCGTGTTTTGACGTTATGGGACATTTATGTGGCATAGGATTTTGTACCTTAATAACTCTAAATAAAGGACGGTTTTATTTATTATGAACTAGGCGGACGGGACGTTTTTATCGCCAAGGTATAGATCGAAGCAGCCTTATCGGCTTACATCGTAAAGCACCTGCCAGAGATGACGTGGTACTAAAAAATAACAATACGATGGATAACTGTTAAATGATTGTTGATTATATTGGGCCTGGTGAAGTAACGCTGACTCCGATCTGATAACGCCGCTACATAAATATTGAGCCGATACTTCGTTAGTTGTACAAAGTACAACCCAAAAATAAAAGAACCGTCTAAGAACATTATTGGCAATGAAAACATTCGCTAACTTTAAATTTTTAAGGATTTCAATTTATAATATTTTAATCAAATCAACTTATAAATTTCACAATAAATTGTTTCATCGTTTTATGTTCCCCCAATAGGTTATTTATATTACCTGTAATAATAAAACATATATACTGCGATCATATATAACCATGGATACCGCCTTTAGGAACATTACCGTTCAAATTCTCGGGCCAAATTAGCACACATACACAATTACGCCTACATTCAAATAAGACGACGCGTTTACAGAGCCTGTAATCAAAGCTGGTAAACGAAATAATAGTCATCTTTATTACACTAATGGTACATAGCTAAGTGTAGATGAAATGCATATAATGTCAATAACTACCAATCAGCGACATTAATCCGCTAATAACCTTCTTGCTGTACGTACTGGCCGCTGAGAGTTCGCGGTCCATATTTGATTAGAATATGACTTGGACAGGGACAGGTTTATGCCATACATTGAAGAACCAGTCAAATAATTCACGTATAATAATTTAATGCAGATTAAAAGATAACTAGTTAAAATGTTGTTATGAAATGACAGACTAACTCAACATAAGTAAATATATCATTGTTGTATAAATGTATTCCGCTATAATAAGTATTTTGTATATTTTATTATCAATCTGTATGGCAGTGCGAATTCACGTTCAGGTATAGTCTGTCCGTTTTTCTAAGATCAAGTACGCCATAGTAAAGGTATGGCGAACTTAATATTAGAAATCGGACTGGCTATACAGTCTGCAAAATTTACACGGGTACACGAATCGGGTCAAAAATATTTGAACAGGCGAAGTCACAATATATCCCCACTTTCAGTTTAGAATATTTTATATGTATATAGCCGGTCAAGCAAGTTTGTCAGTAGAAAAAGGTGCAAAATTAAAATTTTGTATAGGACCACAGCCGTTCGCGCGCTTACATTTTCTAAATTTGCCACTCCTTTAATATTTTAAACTTTCGCGTTTTGAACACATATTAACTCACATTATACGAAACGAAACTGATTTACGTCGGTAAATCAAGGTAATTGAATATAATTCGCGTTAGACCCGTCTATAATGTGAGTTAATATGTTTGCCGCTCTTTTCTACTGACGAAAATGGCTTGAGAGAGAACCTACATATATGTGACAGTAGAGAGTGGATTCAAATGATCAACATTTACAGATAATGTGTGTATTTGTTAAATTAATTCAGTGAAAGCATGATAGGAAACATGTATCTACATATAGGAGACCGGGTATGATTATCTCACGGGTTATATCTCATGAATAGAACATATTCTAGATATCTTGCCATCCACTCAATTTCATGTCTCTCTAATTGGACAGCTTTTTTCCATAGTTCTCTGCGAATAGCATCTTGTGGGAATCTGAATGGAAAGTAATGTAAAATGACAATACCAAATTTGATTATTAATTTGAAATAACTAGGTAGTTTTTTTATAGCTCCATCTCATGAAATAAAAAAGGAAAATAAAAATCTGTATGAAGGTATTTATTACTACATTTATAATTATATAGAAAATACCTAAACCAAACTTAAGTTAATAAAATAGTCTACTTCATTTAGCATAATACCATCCCTATTATCCTCGCAATTTAAAAAGTCGTATGTTGTTGTGAAAGTCGTATGCAGTTGTTACGTTTTAGCTTAGCACGGTAGTATTGAAAACAAATCGTCATGTTTTTTCCAAATTCTACTGAAGTTATCAGTTTACTACAAGTGAAAAGTGATTCCACTGTCCTTGGTATGAACTAAAATAACTTCTGCACCACTTCACGACACATGAATATATTTTTAATTACAAAAAAACGTTGTTTTTAAAAATTAATTTAGCCATTTGTCACTGACTGTCATCTCGGTCGTACTGAGATTGCCAATCGAGCAGTTTGTTAGTACCGCCTATCGCGGGGTAGTTTGCGTTGGGTCATAATTGAGCGGACAGAATACTTCCATGTATAGCATTTCGCTGCATATATACAAATATGCTCATGTAGGTACCTAAATTATGGAACTGACTATATACCTATACCTATACCTATACCTACCTAACTAAAACGCCTAAGCCATAACAATGCTGATACAAAACTGTCATAATTATATGTAAAAGCGCTCTAACAGTTAGTAGAAACATTTTTTAGTCACGATTAAAATTTATTATCTACATTGAAGATGGTAAACCTACCTTGGTTTTCGGTTACGATGATTTGGTTTGTAAAAGCAAAATTACGTTTCTATTTCTTAACTTACATGATAAGTATTTTTATGCTTTTAATGTGATAGCTAGGGCTTTCAATAGTTTTTTCTGGAAAACTGACCCTTTTTTCAAAATCAAGGGATTTATCCATTTTTTGCAGGTACGGATGTAATTACTAATAGAAGACAGTTTATTATTTAGTAATAATGAATTTAAATTATTAACACACGAAAACAAAGAAATAATATGTAATATTTTTTACGTTTTTTTACACCTGACCCCTACAAGTGCCGCTGGTGCCGCAGTGAACCGACCGTATTGCGCTGCGCCCGCGCCGATGGCGCGATCTCGAGTCGTGATAGATGGAGAATCGAAGTGTCACGCTCAGGTTCGATGACCTCAGGTCAGGGTCGCGGTCCCAGCTTATTGCATTTATGCAATGCAAACATCGCATCCGTCGGATATGTCTCGACGTGGAATATTAAAGATTAACCATTGTCTAGCCTGTGTGGCTTTCATCCATTCCGTGAGAGCGTTTATTTTCCTGTTGACTGTTTTTTTAATACTATGTTATGTCAAATAATAGTTCCGACGGTCACTCTGTTAATGTCATAACAAATCTATGAAGTGAATATACCAAAATGTAGGTAAGTAGTTTATGTATTTATATAGGTAAGCAATTTCACTCAATGCTAAGGATGCTTCAATGCTTGAATCGAGTGTCCATGAACAAAGGTAGGTTGAAGATTTTTTTATTCTATATAGTATTGTCAGCAAAGTTAGTAATCAAATCAACAGCGGAAAGTATACAAACTTTTATGCAAGGGGGCCGCTTTCCTTGTGCCTAGAGTTAACATGATTAGTTCCCAGCTCTACCTCGTGTGACTTGCCAGCAGAGAATGGTATCAAATCACCATAAATTTCTTGACGAAGTTATTCTAAGCCTAGAAACTTGTGCGCGTGTGCAATTTGTAACCTACACACTGATAAATAGTTTACGATGACTGAAATGTAGGTATGTGTGTGCTGTGTAGGTACTCAGTAGACCTAAGTTAGTACAAACAAATACTTTCCACCTCTCATGCTCCCAAAAAAAGCTTACACAGATAGGAGGACATGATGAAACTATAAGGGTTTCCTTTTGCCATTTTGTATACGGAATCCAAAACCAGTGATGTAATGCATCCCATTAAAACTTATAATAAATAATATATTTGAATTTCGTGTAAATGTTAGAATTATAGGTATTAGTTTCTAAACGAGGCGATAACATGCCGGCAATTAAAACTCCATTTCCAAGTAACATCATTTCAAAGAAACAGATTTCAATATATTTTTCATCGAGAGTAATTAACGTTTTTATTGCCCGGAGTATGTGTGAACAAGTATTCAATCTATTATAAATGGGACGCCGATTACACGAAAAACGTGAATGATGATTTTTAATTAGTCTAATACCGGCGGTAGCCTCTCAGAAAGCTTCTGGTGAAGTTGAATTAGTAAAATTGGAGACCTGGATGTTAAGCGTCATCTCCGTAAGACGCGACCGGAGCCCTCGTATACCTACACCTACAACTCAGCCAGCCAGCTACCTACATTGCACACACCATGCAATCGCATTTTCAAAACCAAGTTTGACGGGCAAGTCATATTAGAGCGTTCCATGTTCCTAATTAAAAACATTTGGAGGAGTCGCCATCGTCGGACACAGCGAGGAGGACTATAATATAATATAGGTAAAATTCGATAACATTCTCTGGAACTAAGCATTTGAATTGCACAAGAGAAATGTCTACGAATTCACCTCAGCGTCCGTCTGTCAGTGTGCCGCACGCAAGCCATTTGACGTAAACACTTGTTTTAAGTGACAGAAAAGTTTATGATATTTCCAAAGCGTGTGACAGGTTCATTAGAGTGTGATCCTTAGCGGGATAGCTTGGCTCGATATGGAGCGCACGAAATAACGGCGAGCTGTACCGCGCAATGATGTACGCTTTATACTTTGACCTCTCCATTTTAGTACAAGATTACGGCAAAAACTTACATTGATTTTAACGATACGAAAACTTATTAAGCTCAATGAAGTACACAAGAAGCAGAAGACACGAAAACTACGTACTTGTCCGTCCAAGTATTTTCGCGGGGAAAATAACTAAATAAAATGTTTCAAATACCATTCTGATGTCAGTGCATGTTCGAATCGGCCTGTTAGTAGGAGTAATACCACTTTGATGTATAAATTTGAAATAAATATATGTATACTACATACTTACATAAAGGATAAAGGATAAAAACGGGTATAAACAACAAATACTTACCATGAGAGACGACCGTTACTGGTACTTTCTAAGTAGAAGTAGATCAATCAGAGTGCATTGTTGTACTTGTTTACATGGCAAAAATGTAATTGACCAGGGTTACACCGCGCGGCGATCGGCGCGGGAGCAGAGGTTAATCGAGTGTGGCTGGCTCACTTCACGAGCCCAAACATCGACCAAATTTAAACTTTATTTCTGAAGCTTAGAGTGAAATTTCCACCGAAAATAAAATTGTTACTTGTAGCATTTCAGAATGATCAGAAAATGTAGGGTCTTCTATACATGTACTTTTATGTATTCTGTGCCCGCTTTGGACGCGGAAGCGTTCCCGATTTTGATAACAACCACAATAACACAATGCCTCGTATGCTGGAGCATTTCAGTAGGTATTTTTCAATAGATATTTTGTAGTTAATGGATAGTTCGCTATCAGTAATTGGAAATTTGACCTAGGTTAATTAAGAATAAATCGAGGAAATAATTATGTACCTGCATAGGTATACTAAGGTAAAACCTACACCACTCCTACACTAGCTAATTTAGATTAGAAATTATCTTAAGGTAGGGCACTCAACTACTAAATTAACACATTGCTTTTTATGACATTATTTTTGTATATGACTATTTATTGCCTAAATACAAAGGTAATTTAAAGCAAAAGCTTCTATTAGTTTGAATAAAAATGTTACTTCATCATCATAATACACGAGTGATATTGTATGTGATATCTTATCAATAAACATGTAATGCGGAGTACAAATAGCGGCTATCATCTACATCTCATTATAATAAACAAAAACATACTCGTAAACTCCTAATTAAACTCATCCTACGCGCTCCGGCGTCGCGTGCATGTACTCATTTATTTCATCGAAAAAAAAATATATATGTACGTATGCAGTGAAAAAAGTGTGATTATCGAAATTTTAATGAGGCTATAAATAACATTGGAGCGTCGATTATTCCAGTACAGGACAAATTGAAGAAGCACCCCGGGCCGTATCAGCCGCGCCGGTAGATAGTTAACAATGCAACAACGCCGAGAGGAGAGGGTCAAATTTTTTTCTCCGCCCGAATAAACCGCTTTGAATGGAGCCTTGATTTTATGATTTATAGGGCCCTTTTATCCGGTCTCTGCTTCTCCGTATTTTGTTTTGATTGAGGCTTCTTTCACAGTCCCGAAGATGGATTGTTCTTTATGGTGTGGGAGTTTTTGTTGATTGCGTTTGAGTGTAAATATTTTAGTCTCATTCTTTTTACGTTTTGAAAAATACCCCGTTGACTAGAGGAAGTATCAATAAAAATGTGAGTGCTTTGATGTTATTTCAAATAACAGTTTATATGGATATGGAAACTGGAATGTTACGGGTTTGCTTATTTGACATTCTAGTGGGTATATTTAATTTCACAAATGGATCTACCGTGATATAATTTCATTGTTTATAGCTTTAATTCCGTTTTTAGCTGAGTTGCAGATGGGGTCACGGAAAGACTGACAATGTAGGTGGTGCAACTCAACGTCGGAATTAAAGGTAAAAACAATGAAATTATATCACGGTAGACCCGTTTGTGTAATTCAATATGTGTAAAACGCGAGTGTTTAAATTGTTATATTCTAGTGGGTCTTATTTACTAACGCTAGGGCGAGAGATCAGGAAGATTAATAGAGTGATCACGCGCATTGAGGGCTTTCAACAGCCTGGATTATTCCCTCGAGCATTTATATCCATAGAAATATGTAAATATAAATAAATATATAACTACAGACCGGCAAGTCTGAGTTTTTTGTCAAGAGGAAAGTAAAATGCGGCCAATTACACCAGTTAGCAAAACTAAATTGCGTTCCTGAAATATATTATTGTCTGTAAGTCAAGCGAGTCAGGGGATGGGGCGTTTGTTAGTCACGCGTCAGCTCACACCCGATGGCATTTCTCATTAGGCAGCTCGTAAACAAGGACTATTCGACGCTTACTAATGTCTCACGTCACCGTTTTACGACTATTGGCCACAATTTTAAGATGCGGGATGCTCTCAAAGAACGTAATAGGCTTGTTATAAATTACTGAACAGGTACATGGTTATACCTACCTATATAAACGAAAATAATTTAAAATTATGGAATAGTTATTACAAATATAAAATTATCGGTTAGCTTAAGACATTTTCTCATGAGGGATCTCGCTTGACCCCTCCTCGCACCCATGACAATTAATAGTTTTATTGATGTAATAGCCCAAAGGGCAAAGTAACGTAAAATTTAAATATATAAGTACAAAAACGTAGGATGTGAGTAGTCATGAGTATATCCTAGGAGATAAAGATAACCTTAGAGCGTCCGTGTCTGAGGCAGGGATTTCTCTATTAAAGATATTTGCCCACCGGGCAGGGGACCGCAATTGAAATGTCCCGCTAGCGTAGTGGGTGCGAGCTGTGTCCATTTCCGCAATTTCAAGACGTACAAGAGGCGATCGTGTACCGACAATGGGCGCTATCGTGTGGCGTCTAATCACGCGGGCCGTTGTACTGTTAGGTCGCTGTTGCCCGCGGCCTGCGCCCGCGCTGCACTCTGGTAATATGCGTGCGAACGCGATCCGATCGTCGCTGACTCTGCGCAACATCTCTGAGACACGGAATACATAATACACGAACAACTCTCATATATCTGAAATGTCGTAAATCTCTACCACCAAAATGATCTAGTGTACCATTCGAGTGTGGTATCGACGTTTTGAAGGTTTATTTTCGTAAGAATTTGCTTGGAAGCGGCACTAACAACCGTGGAACAGCTAGCGTATAATGCGCGTTTATCGATGTGAAGAGTAACTTGTTCCAACGCATGTAACGCATTTGAATACGTTTATGATGAAGATTGTAGACTTTTATGCTAAGTTGTGTAGTATGTAGTTTCTTTATTAGATCACACTGATAGTAGTCTCCCGGGGAGATGGTGTGATTAATTGTTTACTTTCATTGAGTCATGGCTTATGTCACGACCTCAAGGGTAACTAATTGCAGCCATCAGTCTTATTTACACTTGAAGCTGCGTAAAATCAAAATAGTTAAGTACTTTATTCCTGTGTTATTTATATTATATAGGATATTATATGTGACGTCCCATGGGTAAAGGTACCTTATGGCGGTTGGCCCTTACGCTATTATTAACACCGCTCCAATATTATTGCGGCGCTATGCGACGTAAGCGCTTAATAATTATTAATTTCCGTCTATTTACAATACTTTGAATTCTTTAATTTAATAGATAACCTTGCAAAAGTATTTGGTAAATGTACATTATACATAATTGATCACTATAATGTCGAATTAGTTGACAGTTAATTAGAGCTTGCCAGTCAGCAGTCGTGTCGCAACGAGCCGGCCGCCGCACAATGTGGCCGTAGAACTAGTTGCTATTATTTTAAATATTTATCCCAAACAGCCGTATTCGAACAATGAGATACGTCAAATACTAGATATTGAAACGATGTGGATGGGATATGTACTGACATATCAAACATGTCCAACGTGTCAAACAAGTGTCAAAAGTGACGTTTCTTCAAACAAAAACGTCACTTTTAAAACGATATGTATCGGATATGTCAGTGTCAAACAAGTGTCAAAAGTGACGTTTCGTCAAACAAAAACGTCACTTTTGACACTTGTTTGACACTGACATATCCGATCCATATCGTTTCAATATCTAGTATTTGACGTATTTCATTGTTCGAATACGGGTGAAACTCGAGGTCTTGAACTGGACGGAATTGTACAGGAGAACTGCACTAGTATGTATTTAATAAGTATTTTCTGAAATTATTTGACATTTTAATTGTTTTTGGTTGCTATTGCTACCTAGACCTTCTTTTACCAAACACATTATATAATCAGTCAATGCATTATAAGATAACTATCCTATTTTTATTTAAATCTCTGTTTATTAATAATATATCTGGGAGACCGAGCTTTGCTCGGAAATAGTACATTATTGCAGAGGCCGGGAAAGAGCAATTCGTGGATGAGTTTCGATTTGACGACGCGAAGCGGAGTCCGACAAAGAAGACGAATCCACGAATTGCTATTCCTGCCGAGGCATATATAGTGCTTTTCTCCAAACATGCGAGGAAATAAGCTAAAATAATTATTATTTAAGCATCAAGCATCACTCAAATCAAACCTTCACATCCAAAATGTCAAAAACAATTTCCCTCTTTAATTAATTTTTAAAAGTTAAAGGCACAAACTTATTCTGCCATTCAGTACCATTCAATATTCGTTCATTCAATATAATTGCGCAATATAGTTTGTCAAACCAACTTTTCAGTCAGTAAGAACCAGGAAAACTACACCCATCCTTTTCTTTTGGGTGCTAGTACTAGTGTAAGACAAAGATAGTATGATTCTCTTTGTCTATGTTTGAAATGAGAAAGTCCTTTGACAAACTATGTAAGCTTTATGAACACGGATGAGATTTAAAAAATATATAAAAATAATCTTTGATTTTATTAAGCAGTATTCGCACGATCATACACGTGAAATGATAGCTGATCGGGTCGTGTAGAAGCGGCTCGCGGCAATAATAATTGGCTGTTTGCGTTTTTTATTATTAAAAAGTAAAAAACACTACAGTAATAAGTTATTACTGTAGTGTTTTTTTACTTCCCGTCCGCTAGAACAGGACAGCGATAGTTTGATGTTTTTTAGTTAGAGTTTGACATTAACGAAGAACTTCCCGTACTATTTTTGCTACAGTAAGGTGAACATTTCCGAGCATATTGGAGAAAACACATTTAAAAACTCAAAAATGCGCATTTTCCCAGAGATAAGACCTAGTTAGATCGATTTATCGATCCCGAAAACCCCCATATAGCAAATTTAATCGAAATCGTTAGAGCCATTTTCAAGATCCCCGAAATTACATGAAAAATAACTGCTCGTTTAAAGGTATTAGATAGATATGTATGATAAAAATATAATGTCCTAAACAAACTGACAAGAAAAAAATTGAAAAAATAAAATATGTCCATTTGACCTATTTATAAATAGGTCAAATGGACATATTTTATTTTTTCAATTTACGTTTATAAACGTAAAATAATTTATTTACATACAATATAATTATATATATATATATATATATATACAGTGGTACTACTAAACGAAATTAATAACTAGCTTAAATCTAAAATAGGCCCCTAGTTTTAGCACGTCCCGTGATTGCGGCAGTTACAGTGAGCTTTCTATGAACATGAGCAATTACAATTGTATTTACGTAACACTTTGCACTTAGCGGTAAACAACAGCTCATAAAGCGTGTGCGTAACAGTGGTCAATCCGCCTTGCTTCCATTCTATTATAACCAGTAATGTCATGTCGAATTCTACCAAACAAATGACATGCAATAATCGACATTATCGCCTGCGGACAGGGTTCAGATTAAAATCATGATATTTAAGAGGCAAAATTGATAGTGGCTACTACACAACACGTATTGTTGATAATTATACTTATACATATTCTGCAACACTACATGATTTATTAGCTGTACAACAACCGTAGATTGAACTCTTTGTATTCATTGACAAATTATGCGGCAGCCATTTACTTTTATCCAGTTTGAAGTTGCTAAATGTCAGATAAATCTTAAGCCTAGATTACATGAAATCTCGTTGTGAACTAGTAAGTTTGATAAATGGAGTGTGAGGCATTTCAAGGTCTGTAAGGGCTTTTGTTATGTGATAGTTGTTTTTGCAGATTGTGCGGAAATATAAAATTGATACATTGATAAGATAACATACATAACATGATAAGATAACATTTGCTGGACATTGTGATTATGACCCACACTTCTACTCATATTATTTAATGTTTAAGTTCTTTTCTGATTAAGAATTACATAGGTATACGTGTACATCATTCAGCTATTAATTTATATGGAAATTTCATAAAAACTGTAACAAGATATTTTACCATAACAACTAACTAACTAACTATTTTGGCTCAGCGATCCAAAGAGAATCTTGGCCTCCGAAACGCGAGCGTGCCACCTGTCCCGATACTGCGCAACTTCCTGCCAGTTACTGACGCGAAGCTGAAGCAGATCCGCAGCCACACTGTCTTCCCAGCGATACCTGGGCCGACCCACTGGACGGCTACCAGTCGGTCGTCCCAAGAACGCCTTCTTGACAGCCCGATCCTCTCCCATTCTGAGTAGGTGACCGAACCAGCGAAGTCTGTGCGCTTTCGTTTCGCCGATGATATTGGGTTCGGCCACTAACTCCTCGATCTCGGCATTTTTCCGGATCCTCCAGGTGCCGTCATCTCTCTGAATAGGTCCCAAGATCTTGCGAAAAACTTTTCTCTTGCTACCAGGAGCTGACCTTCTTCTTTTAGTTTTAGGGACCAGGCCTCACAGCCATACATTAGGATAGGCCGTATAACGGTTTTATATATCCGTAACTTTGTATGTTTGCTGAGAAGCCTGGACACCAACACTTTGTGGACCATAACATGTATATTTAAATAATACTTTATTATTTTGGAGATTATTTGTTAAACGTAGTCAAGTCGAACACCTAAGTTTTAAATTGGACGACAATAAACTTTCTTAAATCACAAAAGTTAAAAACACATATAAGTTTGAGTTCAAAATGGTTAGGTATACTTGTACGGTTCAATCACAGATACTGTTATTACAGTGCATTCACACCTTCACGCCTATTCAAAGGCACTATTTATTAAGGACAACAAAGAAACAGCACTGCAAAATCTCTCTAGTAGGAATGGCCACTTATAAATCTATCTGAGACCGTATTTAATCATTCCTGGGAAGCGTTTCTCTATGAGAACTGAATTATTTTAATCCGTCGCACCGAGCGGCCATCTTTTAAGCTGCGACCATAGACTATTTGTAAAGGAGGATTTGAAGTTTGCATTTAAATAGGATTTTTGTAGTCAAAGTTGTTACAATTGTTAAATTGTTAAACCAGTAAATAATAGAATAACTTACATTTATGATTTATTATATACGGTGCATGGTGCATGAAAATTATTTTGCCCAAAAAAATTTAGTACACCTGCTGATATGATGATTAAAATAATTCGTAACCAACACCCATGTCTTACAAATAATCATTAATCAAACAATTTTAATAAGTGTGATTAATAGTAATTTGAATTTGATCTAATAAAAATCTCATGAAAAAAAAATGATTTATTCAGTAACTTAATAGCTTAACAATGTGCAGGTCGGTGTCTCTTTTTAAGTATACAAGAGACACCGCTCTTCCTTACTGGTTTGCTAAGTAACAAAACAAAACAATCAGTTAAAAGAAACAAAAATATAACTAAAATTAAAATTAAAATTAACGATACATAAGTTAACGTAACAGGAACCATGAATTTAGTAGATTATGAGTAACAGAAAAGTACTAAATATCTAACTATAAGCCACTTGTGTGTGTGTGTGTGTGTGTGTGTGTGTGTGTGTGTGTGTGTGTGTGTGTGTGTGTGTGTGTGTGTGTATGTGTGTGTGTGTGTATATTACATGATTGTTACTAATAAATCTTCTACTTCATTGACGTATGAAATATTAAAATGGATTAGCTAACATCAGATAAATGATAATGTTTGTTCTTAAAATAAACGATACTAACTATGTGATATAACTAATATATTATACGAGATGGTTTCCATTAAATTCCCAATTAAAACATAATTAGTATATTCAACTATTTACTTCAAGGAATTAGCTAATTTTTAACCCCATCAACTGCTATAATATTATATTTATTTCTACAATTCACCTTTTCAATATATCGAGTATTGTTTGTAAGGTACCTACAACATTTGTAACAAACTTTGCCACGAGCTTTGCGAATGTAAAGGGGCGACTTACTGCGCCGGGTCCAGTAAATCAGCTTAGCCGACAGATGGCACTGCTCCTATCTGCCAAGCTTTGTGTAGCGCGAATCTGTCACTATTTCATTGCACTGCCGTCCAAAGGAAAAAGGGAGTAGAATGTGCGAGTTCCTTACTATGCACAGACTCATTCGTTTTAACAGAAAGTAGTCCTTTAGTTCGGTTGACTTACAGGTGTACTTTGAACAAAGGTTCATATTTTATTTCGCTTTTATGCAATGTGGAGTTTCAGGTATTGTGGAGTTTTCTAGTTAAAATCTATTCAAGAGGTAGGTAGTTTATTAAGTGTAGGTAGACTGGCTGAGTATTTTGAATAAAAAATAATGTAAGTACAGTACAGTCACATGCAATAATAATGTTACTCTTCGAAAGCCGCAAAAATACATATGTGACACGCTCTTATGGCTCTACAAATAATATCGTGTCAGATGTTTTCACGGCCTTCGTATGTGTAACATATTATTGCACGTGACTGTACCTACACAAAACCACAAGGTCAAAATAAGTCTACACTCTCAGGAATGATAAGCAAACCCCGTTTTGGAGTAGGGCTCGCGGTCGAGTCCGTGTTTCGTTTACACGTTTCGAATACCCGTTTCCGAATAACACGTACACGGTTTTCTGGCCCGTTCCGCACGTGTAATTAAGAAACGTGTAATTGAGATCCGTCTCCACGGATAAACGGGTATTCGAAGAAACGGATCTTATTTACCCGTGGCTCCGGACACGTCCTTGACGAGTAGCGAAGGAACAAGCCGGCGCGGCGTACTTAAGAGCTACAAATAAATAGACAAAAGATTCATGACGAGTTTCCGTCATATCTAACCTTATTCCGTGGTCCATAGAGTCGAAATTCAACAAACGGTTTAAATACTCGTAACCCTTTTCTGAGCAGGTAGTTTTTGCTTGCAATGTTGCAATACGAGTAGAAAATTAGAAATACAGTATACCTATGCTACTTATCAAAATAGTATTTTGTATAAGACTTCAAATACTAACTTTATGGTTTATTATTAATAAATTATTTGCTTCGATATATTTACTTCTTTAATTTTAGCCGCTGCATTTGTTAAAATTTCATGTATGTGTTGACAGGTTCGCCTTAGTACACCGACATAAAGCTTAGAATTGGCTATGGCAGGTCTGATAACGATTTGGGATGCTACTTGTTTTCGGCGATATCAGACAAAAGGGTATTGGAAAACAACACGTTGAATGGAACACCGCCGGCCGGCATTTATTACCTGAGCACTAGTGTGAAAGTGACCCAAGTGAACATGAATGATTACCAATTTTGAGATCTATCTTAATGTATTTAACAATATAATTGCAAGGTAACCAAGGTAGCATGGGTTTTTAAAGTTCTCGCGTGAAATCCTGCGTTTCAAATGCCGCTTTTGTGTACTTTTTTTTGCATCGTTGGTGGATTTGCTGTTCTCGCGCAACAGTTAGGTAATTGATAAAAATAACAAATGACCACAAAGTAGTAGTAGGTAGTATTTATCTGCACACCTATTCTTCGCGAAACTATATAACTTACACCATTATAGGTATATAAAATGTGTTTCTTTGATTGAAATGTAATATGTAATGAAATTAGCTTAAAAGCAATAATAGTAAAAAAATTAAGGTTCTAAACTAGGGACGGGTAGGTTTAAAATTAAAAATAGTAGACTATAAAGAATAGGGACACCTACTTCCATTCATATATTGTACAGTTGGCTAAATATGATATATTAACACATGTGTTAAAACTGTTATAAATAATTTTAAAAAATTCTTACGTCAAACGACTTCATCTGAAGTTAACATTCAATACTAGACCTTGCATACCCAGACCTAGAGCATTGATTGGCTCAAACTGTTTCGGATCCGTTCGGGCCGGTGTTAAGTACCCGTGTAAACGGAGATACGTATCTGAGAAACGTTTCTTGGGAACGTTTCTTGGATACGTATCCGGATCCCGGCGGTTCTGTGTAAACCGTGTTCTTAGCACCGCCGGTCTTAAGAACACGGGTATTCGTTTCGGCGTGTAACACGGATACCGGGAGCCCTATTTTGGAGTTTTTACTTTTTAGTGTGCGAGTATTATTACCTTATTCGTTTTACCTCAGATGTGGACCGGATGACGATAAAATATTTTTATCGTACCGTAAAACTAACAGAGTTTTATGATTCTGCCAGGAAAATTTTAAAGCATTTAGTTTGAAAATTAAATATCCATAAAATATTGATACTCAAACTCAAAAAGTACATTTTTGAAACTCTTGCCTTATTTTTTGTCTCATCCAATGCTTCATAATATTGTTTGATTTTTTTTTTGACACCGTTGAAACTATCAAATTTTAAATAAAGTAAATATGTACACGTTGATGACATTTACTGCACGACAATGATCTTGCTTTAGGCAAAGTCACATTTCTTGTAGTTCTTATTAAACAGACTGTAATAAAATACGTAATTATGTTTAACTATTATAAGCGTCATTTGCACCAACGCAGCAGAGATCTATGAAACTTTCCACACAATAATATTTAGCGAACGCTGTAACGGAGACAAATGGTTTGGTGCAATACAACCGACCCTAATTAGATCCGATTGGACAGATAAACTGCTACCGTACCGTGGTATTTGGTGGATACGTCCGACCATTTAATACGCCATCTTTGTCAATCTTAACGGACTTTACATAATATGATTACCATAATCCGTGTAGTTTTAGAAGACATTTATAAATTGTTTGGATGTAGGTTCGTTACAGAAACTTATTACACAAATTACAAAAATAACAATAGGATTATTATTACGTTAGCTGTCATAATATTCCTATTGTTAAAATTCAAAAATATGCGGTAAGTAAGTACTACTGTACAATTGATTTTAAAACCTTTGGATCAAAGTAACTGTTATTTCATAGACAATCATGATTAGTGGCATAATATAGCAGACTGTACAACTTTATGACATGACGATACTGAATTTCAATACATGGACCCAGCTCCATTAGAGAATATGATGTAAGCTAGGTACATAACCTACATTTATAGCATCCCCTTTGTTAAATCACAATTTAAAGCATAGCGCGCGGCACATTATGCGAGGGCTACGGCATTGCAAGCATTGAAATCAGTATTTTGACTTGTTGTTAATAATAATGTAATAAGTTCACTGTTGAATCATTTGAACAAAGCGATGAATACTACACGTGTGCTGTTAAATAAATTAATATACTGTGTGTGGCTTGTAACTCGAGCAAATAATTAAAAAATAAAGATTGTACTCCTCAAACGGTGACGGTGACACTTTTGTTTAACAACTTTTAAAAGTTATGATATATTTAGAGTCTCATTCATACAAAATAAATATAATCTTCAATGGACGCCATCGCCACGCCGTATCATTGTGATAGACGTTGCTTGGCACGCCTTAAACGTAACAAAATTCGCAATACATTGCGTCTTAGAATAAACTTTAAAGTGTATTAAAAATCAAACCACAAGTTCTTTTTAAAAGTTGCTGAACAATGTTGGTCAGTATGAGGAGTACAGCCTACAGTTTAATTTTTTGCTCGTATTACAGGTCACAGGCTGGTGTACTTTCGTTTGGGCCAAATACATTTCGCCAAATTTCACTTCCCAACAAACTTATCGCAATAGTTTCATTTCCCAAAGGAACCTTTAGCAAAGTCACACTTCGCATATAATTTATTTGGTCAAATTATCATTTGGCATGATTTTACTTTGTCAAATGTTATTAGGACAAAAACTTATTTAGCAAACGTTTTTTATTGTCTAATATTATATTCCAAAAAGATGTTTGGTCAAAATTGTCACTTTGCAAATTTGACAAATAGGCATCTCTATTTAAATTTGTACTTTTTTTTATGTTAATATCGGTACGTTAAATTCTACGTAATTTGGGTGGGTTGGGTTAGGTTTGAACTGCGATTGTCACAAAACGGAACTGCTATCAGAAAAGTGGGTTAGGTTAGGTTAGAACTGTGACCCTCACAGAATCGAAATGCTATTAGAAAAGT
The DNA here is from genome assembly GCF_963556715.1 of Cydia fagiglandana. Classification (NCBI taxonomy): domain Eukaryota; kingdom Metazoa; phylum Arthropoda; class Insecta; order Lepidoptera; family Tortricidae; genus Cydia; species Cydia fagiglandana. The sequence goes on from NC_085932.1 coordinate 13,139,776, forward strand.
GGGTTAGGTTAGGTTAGAACTGCGATCCTTACAGAAACGAAATACTATGTACCAGAAAAAGGTCATCGAAGTGGATTAATTAATTTTATAGTATAACGAGATGTAAAAAATTTGCATGACATTTTAAACTAAAATGTGGTTTAAATATGGTGGTTATTTACTATTTTTGGGTTACAATGATTACTTTGGTGTTATTTGCTTTAATAGAATAGCAAGATGTAACAAATCTAGTTATCATTTTACATTAAAATGGAGTTTTAATTTTAGTGATCGTTTACTACATATTTTTGGCAGTAAGAATGTTATTTTTTGACGTTACATTTTCTACAGCCTCCTAAGCTCTTTGTTGGTATGTAAATTGTATGCCATGCAATATTTTGGGACATGTAAGTTATGCTTAATGATACATTTGACTAAATAATATTTGGTAAAATGAAACTTGTCCAAGTAATTATTTGCTAAACAATAACTTGCCAAAAAAGACTATTGCTAACTGAACATTTGCGATAAGTTGTTTTGCCAAACATTTTTTTGGGAAATGATAATTTGGGAAACATAGTTTGGGATGTGATACTTTGGGAAACGTTTTTGGCCCATTCGTTAGTAAACCACGCAAGTAAGAAATACATTTAAATTTTGTTATACCACCAAGGTGAATGATTTGGTATTATTATGTAGATTCATAAAACATAGTGTATCAACATTAAGTCCTAATTGCACGCATTTAGAAAAACTGATTTTCCGAATATAATTTAATAATACTTAGTTCATTTCGTAATTTGATTGTGATGATGATGAATAATGATTGGAACTATAAATTATTTATGTATTTTTATAAGAGTCGATTTTTGGAAGATTTGATTAAATTTTGACGACAAAACCAATCGTCACTTAATAAGGTATGCTATAAGCTGGCCACCTTGATTCGTCAACCTTTACGAAATGCTGAACCAATTATTCTTAATACCAACATGTTTCAACATAATCAAACTTAAGCAGCCAACTACACGGCAACAGTATCAGTGCATCTGTGATGACATCACACGATGGCCCACTTACTTTACACACTCATGGTATGATTGGGATCTCGGTGGTGTGATGTGAATTGATAAATAGTAAATGTAGGTTTACTACTAGGTTTAATAAGCAGTGGTGGCCGAGTGGATATGACGTCTGACTTTCAATCCGGAGGTCGCGGGTTCAAATCCTGGCTCGTACCAATGAGTTTTTCGGAACTTATGTACTAAATATCATTTGTATTTACCACTAGCTTTTCGGTGAAGGAAAACATCGTGAGGAAACCTGCATACATCTGCGAAAAAATTCAAAGGTGTATGTGAAGTCCCCAATCCGCATTGGGCTAGCGTGGGGACTATAGCCCAAGCCCTTTCGCGCATGAGAGGAGGCCTGTGCTCAGCAGTGGGACGTATATAGGCTGAAATGATGATGATGATGAAATGTAGGTTTAAATATGAGCATGTCCGCATTCGGGTATTAAAGGTAAAGTTAGGCGTGTTGACTGGGAAAGGATTGAATACATGCATAATCGCTCAGTCCTTTTAAGTATCAACACTTGTTTACGCCGTTGCAATGCAACTTGTTGGCTTGACCATTGCAACTTGTTGGCTTGACCATGCTACTGTTTGTGCTTTGCCGTTATTCACAACCAAGAATTTATTAAGACTATTGAATCTTACATGAGATATGCGCAAAGCAAACATTTACAATTTTTAATGTGTCTTCACTTTTTTTACTTCCCTAAAATTCATAATGTTTCGACGTGTTATGTTCTTTATGGCGTTTTTTTTTAATTTCAACATACGATCACGTAAAACGTTCATAATGATACTCGTATTTGGCTGCGTAGCCTAGATGTCGAGTTATAATAAGTTATACTATTAGCCGTAGGTACGCTTAAATAAAATGATACTTTATACCGTAACCATTCGTAACAATGAATATAAATATTACATTAATTTCTCCGAAAAGAAAATGGGTCTCTAAATTTCTGATAGCCTCGTTACAATTAACGTTAGATGTGGGTCGGACCGATAAGGTTTATTTTTAATTTGGACCGATCGTGCGGTCCGCAAGGTGCTTGGGCAATCGCGATCGCCAGAAGACCTGCGCTAGCGACCCATTGTTCATCTCTGCTAACAACACTATTAGGGTTGACACAAGCTTTGTTGAAACCACCGGCAACATTTTTAGTCGAACATACTAAATGATTTATTTATATACTCATATTGGAATAAACTGTTGGTTTATGAGTATAATGATTTGCTGGCACAAACTCGGAAATAATCATACCATACATAGTTTTCTCTAAGAAGTAGAAAAAAATTAGAATATGATGCAATTAGAAAATGTTCATACAAATCGTAACGGTCATTTGACGGTCCATGTGACTCTTGCGTGATTGAAAATAATGCTTGGTATTAAATTAAGCCGGCCGACTATGGCGCCGATTGTGGCAGCCCTGCCGCTTTGACCGATTTATGTCAGGAGCTAATCTTTAACTCGGATGGCTAATGACAGTGGGCAGTATTGTTCCCCAACTCTTGCGCAACTCGTGTCGTAACGGCTTTGAACTCCAAACTTTCTTGTTATTAATTATGCTTCGCTGCTCCAAAGTTAAGCCTGAACGCTTTATGCCTTGGGAAATCTCTATCGTAACCGTCCAAAAAATATTCTTCATCAATTAGTTTAGGATCGTTTGAAGGGTATCCTAAGCTGTAACGAAATGGCATTGACTTACAATTGGCTAATTTGTGCTGTTTTAATTTTAGTTTTGTGAGTAAACAAATTTGCTAATCCTCATTCATCAATAGAGAGAGGCCCTGTACTTACTGTAACATTTTCGGATCTGCTGCTACTAACACTGTAGGTACTTAGATATATGTACACGGCGATAAATATTGTATATTGGTCTACGTATGTATAGAAAGAGACTAAACTAATTTCGGCTTCGTAGAGACACACTAACTTATGTGATCTTTGTCATAAGATGTCACATTTAAAGTTTGCATTGTGTCATCAATTTAACCGTACCTATTGACGATATTATACGTATATTTTCAACAAAGAACGTTAATCCTTCAGAACTTATCGTCCTAATACCCTAATATGATATAATAAAGCCAAATGAGCCTGGTGCAGCGAATATGCTGCGTACAAATGAGCTACAGAACGAAACGATATTTATTATTTAAGTGTTTTACTTAATGCGAAAAGTAATATATACCCTCCGCAAAAAATACCGCACGCATTATTTGCGCAAACGTATTCAGATTTCACGGCCTGTCATATTATACGCCATATTTAATTCAATTACACAATTCGGGCACGCGTCATGTGGGCATGTTGTGTGGGAAACGCGACGTATGATAATGCTTGCAATCGTCCCTTAATGGGCCGGTCCGTGAACCCACTTCGATGCTCTCCACTCCTGATGCTAATAAAATATAATTACCTATACAGTAATAATATCCAAAGATAAAAACAATTAATGCCGTCACAGCTCAATGGCTTAGAGTAAAAATAAGACATGATAATGCATAATGCCATTTTACAGGCGTCTCATTGAAATGCGAATAAATTAACATAAACGACGCGACGACGTTTCGCAGGAGCGTTTGCGGAACAACCTAACGCAATAAATATCAAAGTAATGACGGTGCGGTAAGTTTCATTTGGAGATGGCGCGATTCGCGACCCGGAGACATAAATATAGATTTATTGTGACTGAACGTGCGACATCTCTCTCGACGGTTACAAGCGATGCCGCGAATTACTTAGGTACTTCGAAACATTTTTGCCTACGAGCGACGACCTAAATTTACGCATCGTAATGCCATGTAATGCCTATTACCTACAACAGCCGATCAACGTACAGCGCCGGGGGTTACTGAACAACATTTTTATTAGTCGACAAAGCCCCGATACACAGTTTTAAATCTAACGGTTCATGTTAAATCGTGACTTGCAATTACTAGGAAATTGAAAAGTAAACATAACCAAGATTGCAGGCGGCTCGTCAGCTGAAGCGATTACGAAACCATATTCAGCGTAAGTCGGTAATTTAGAAGGAAACTCGTGTTCTTCTAGAAAAAGTATACTTTGAATTAGATGGTAAAGTATACAGTTATCATGCGGCGTGCGTATGGGAGGCGGGCAGCGACGCGCGGGAGCGCATATCGCGAGAGTATCTGCAGCGCACCCGCGCTCCTTTGTTAGTTGCGCGGGCAGAATAACAAGTCTATCGGGACTCTTAGCAAATATGAAACCTTCAATTAGATCTTATTTATTGTAAAAGTATCGAAATGGCGCGCTCTGGGCGTGCCGGTGCAGCCTAAGCGGTGTTGCGTATAATTTATGTGCAATTATGACATAAGGTAGTGTTAAAACTAAGACTTTATACGGCGATCAGGTACGGCCTTAAGTGAAAAGCATGTCGACTTGTAAAATGCTGTGTTTTGAGATTTATTCTGAACTGTTAGTGATGGCCGATGGAGCTACATATATTGTCTGTTTTGGTTCGTTCGCGTGAGAAACACGACCATCATGTGGCTCGCTTAATAGCCCGTGTTGCGTGTTTTAATGTGCAAACGTTAATTTAAAGATACTGCTGCATGAGTTATTATGCCTGATTTTAGTATATTATCTGTATATTGGTGGAGTCGCTTGAGGCGAGCTTGGTGTAGGTAAGTTTCCGATAGAGAATTGTAATTTACTGTGAACAATGACCAGTATCTACGCAGCCTCACGTCATAGGTCAGCTGGTTATAGATTACATGAATCACGTGGGATATATATGCCTCAGGTGAAAATTCTGAGTTGAGACGTTAGTACATTTATCTTAAGATTTATTGTGCATTTGATACAGTAGCTACCTTCTCACTGCAAGATGAAAGCTTGATGGTCGCTCACGGATTTGTAGCTCTTTCAGCGGCAGTTGCCGACAAATATTTAATTAATTGCTTTATTGTGGCTGGTCGTATTTGGCTCGAGATTCCCTTTGCCGCGATTCAGTTGCGACGTTTTAGGTTTATTACTTGATTATGGTGCTCCAAGAGAGTCTCCTGGACTTGTATATTGTGTACTTATTTAACGCAGGAATTTCATATAAATCAACGTGGTCCTTCTCATGGTTTTCATTTTTAGTTACTAGACAGAGTCGTGCTGTAGAAGTTTAGGTGTTGGCACATCGTCCACGTCCATGAGGGTGAATTAATCCATAATGGCTTATTTCCTGAGCATATTAACATGATGTATTTTTAAACTTATGCTGTTATCCCCTGAGTAATAGGTCTGTCCCATAACATTAAGAAATAGTCGTTCTATATATTATTTATTACTCATGACATGACCCAAATAAAAGTGATTTGAAAATAGATTGAATGCTAAGAAAAGGACAGGTCGTGGTTCACGAGTTCACAACGCGATGATTGCATACTACTTACATACAATTGAATTCGAAACAACTACAATTTTACCATCAATCTTATATAATTTTATATCTGTTATTGATTCAACGAACGCCAATTGTTTGAGATGTACTCGTATATAGCGCGATCATTATTTACAATTACTGCTTATCTGTGATTGTTGTATTCTAGTTTGGTTAGAAAATATTGTGTCAGAGAGACGTATCGAGGTGCCCGCGCCGCCCAACCGGTCCGTCGACAGCTAAACAATGCTGAAGGTGATTTTAAATCAACTCAACTTACATAATTTGCCCAGGATTTCTCAACTCTCTGTACGGTCAGATAAATGTCGTAACATAAAAACGGATTAACTATTTGAAGTATTTATTGTCCACGTTTAGTATTTCCATCTATACGGCTGATAATAAATCATGAACTGTTTCCGTATGCGTTATTTATTGAAATGTTGGTACAGATGTCTGCACTGTGATCATTTTATCAAATTCGCTGCCCACAGTGTCGATCCGTTCACCGGATGGTGAGGTAACACCGAAATGCTCATGCGCATTGCAGTGTTATCAGATGCGATTGTTTAATGCATCCGCGTCGCCCTGACTCGGGTACTAATGGCGTCCATATCGACTGATTCGTGGCAAATATCTGACTAGATTCAATAACCTCCTAGATCGTGACGAGTCGGGAGCGAGATTGTGAAACCAAGCACTTTATTACCCCTGTGAATATTTTATACTCGCGGTGTGGTCTCATTTTAGGGGTTTCATAATAAACCTTTATTTAGAAGTCCAAATCTAAATGAAAAATTAGCAATTTTCGAATTAAGTTGAGGTAAATTTTATATCTCAAATACATATTTTTATAACGGGAAACGGAACATCCATTAGACGTTCAGTGCCGATTAAAGAAGTAAACCAATTACTGTCTTCTTGCTTTGTACTTACTTTTAATACTTTTAGAATACCAGTAATGTATTCATTAAGTCAATGATAACTAGTGGACCGGTGAAGATTGTAAAATCACGCTTCCTTGCCTTCATAATTTTATGTGGGAACAGTTGATACATGGTTATTATCTAGGATGCCTTTCTCAGTTTCACTGAGCAAAAGGTTGTTTATTATATAGATGTCAATATTGACTTAGGTCTCTCTAGTTATGAGCTAGTGTTAGTTCAATGGGCGACTAATAGCCTCGTCTATGCACGTGTAATTACGTCAAGTTGTTCGGACACTCCCCTACACTAGTTCCATTGTGGCCTCAAGTCCGTCATCCACTTAATTATGTGCATACAATCAATATAGAATAGATGTACTATCTTTCGGTTGCCATGTTTACAGAAATAACAAATATAGTTAGGTATGATATGTTAAATTAGAAACTCATTGATTATTTCAAAAGTCTCCTAACCTAGATGTTAGTGATCCTGACTATGAAGCTGGTACCTACTTGATAAGTTCAATTCCCGGTAAGGGCATTTATCTGTGTATTCAATACTAATGTTTTTCCTGAATTCATCATCATCATCATCATCATCTCAGCCATAAGACGTCCACTGCTGAACATAGGCCTCCCCCTTAATGGGGGGTGAATGCCATAATCGCCACGCTTGGCAGACGGGTTGGCGATCGCAGTCGAGTACACCGAATTTGAGGGACGCTGCTGCCCGTCCACCGCTGGTCTTGGACGTAGTTTAAGGACATACCCGGGTTTCTGAATTATGAATACCTATCTACATATATGTAGTATATTTATAACATATAGTACCTATAATACATGCCTTTTTGAACTTACCGTGGAAAAAACTAGATTTTTATTGTAACATTGTCCCATTGTAATATTGGCATACATATTCGTAAATAATTGAGAATCTTTTTGTAAATTTTATCTATATAATTATCGTCGACAAGCATTTATGCGTCTAATGATTTATTTCCTTAGCCAGCCTAGATCATAATTTCTGAGCCAACGCAAGCCAATGAAACACTGCGTTTTTATACTAGATATTTCATGGCAACCCGCGGCCTGCCGCAGACAGCGCGCATCGGATTGTGTCGACATCTGCCTCACGCATGGAAGGGCTACCTACAAGTGCCTCACTTGATTAAATCTGCTATCTACACGGATTGCATGTGAAACCGTAATAGTTTATTCTATATTATTGCTTGTATTTAATTGTTTGAAAGCTATATTAACGCCGTGGAGTCAGATTAACTAACATAAAGTAAGGTTTTGATATAATATGCATAAACTCGTCAAATTAGTAGACTTGTGCATATATATTATTATTGGGGTGTTATACAGGGCGTCCCACGGCGATGCCACATGGAGGGAAAGTACCTTAAATATCATAGATAGCATATTTTGCTGAAAGAAGACTTCATTTTATTTTTAAAACTTAGTAAAGTTGCATTCATACTTTTTTAATTTTTTTTGAAAAAAAATGTATGGAAAAAAATTATCGCGTCATTGGAGGAAAAGTACCTTAATTATTGTAAATGAACATCTTACTGAAAGAAGACATTATTTCGATTTAAAAAAACAAGTTGAATTGCATTTTAAATAATTTCATGGTTAAACCGGGAATCGAACCCGCTACACGAGAAAAAAAAATACCTTGTAGATTTGTCATACCGATCGAAAGGCTTCAATGTGAGAATTATTTTTTTGGTACAAGGTATTTTTTTTTCTCGTGTAGCGGGTTCGATTCCCGGTTTAACCATGAAATTATTTAAAATGCAATTCAACTTGTTTTTTTAAATCGAAATAATGTCTTCTTTCAGTAAGATGTTCATTTACAATAATTAAGGTACTTTTCCTCCAATGACGCGATAATTTTTTTCCATACATTTTTTTTCAAAAAAAATTAAAAAAGTATGAATGCAACTTTACTAAGTTTTAAAAATAAAATGAAGTCTTCTTTCCTATCTATGATATTTAAGGTACTTTCCCTCCATGTGGCATCGCCGTGGGACGCCCTGTATATAGGTCTTTGGGTGCCGCATCGACCAAGTGTTGATCTCCTGCATATATAACCAGTTACTACTACCTACTAGTACTACTTTGCAGATACGAATATTAGTAGATAATCTTAAAAAAACGATACTAGCCATGAACAGAAAATATATGAACTCGGTTAAGTGCTGGTATTATTACATTAACTATAAACTAAGCCATTTTATGTAAGCGTTCTGTAACAGATCTTCCATGTCGCAAATGTTTATTATTCGTTGTATTCCATAGTTTGTTTAAACAGGAAATTTATTTCAGCCAGACGCTTTATATTCATCTTATTTCACAGGACATAAATACTTTACGAGTACGACAGTCTATAAACGTTCTAGGGATCAAATTGCAGAATCAGATTACTCCTCCTACAAGTACTCTGTGTGCTTTATGCTTATCAAGGGTACAATGCAGAGATCTTTGTGTAGCGTACGCAACTTTCACTGACTTTTAAGGAAAGTGGGTAATTGCGACACCTTGCGCACATATGTATTAAACGTTGCAATTTATACGTTTACATGCCAAGGTAGGTATACCGTCGCTTATGGCTTGACCAAAACAGATGGTGTTGCAGCATCGTTTTAAATTCCCCCGGTGTCGCATAATTATTATACCTACTTACTCAGTCAATCAAAGTCGGTTTTATTATCAACGAGGTTCGGTAGGTTAGATCGGTATTGACCAATAACGTTCATTTTCAGTTAAAAGAATCTATTAACGACCATATCCATACTAATTCATATTTAAAAGCTAGAGTACTTATGATTTTGGCTCTTGAACTTGGAACTTGAACATCAGGGATCAATTAATGCAATAACAAAGAATTGGATATTTTTTGTGGGCCCTGGGAGCCTAGCCAAGATGACACTTGTTGATAGGAAACGCCAATATAAACTTAAAAAATGTAGTATACAAGCTTCATAAAACTTTTAACGTTTCAATGAACTATGATTGTAATGGAAACGTGTTGCTCAGATTTTACTTTCAATATAAAATCATTTTTTACCCTAAGTGTCTAAAGTCCAATCTAGTGTAACTAGTTACCTTCTAATTGCCAGTCAGCTGCAATATCGGGACGGTCTAGAACTCTAGACATTACGTATCTCACAAGTGTTAATCCGTCTTTTTCTAAGCTACTAATGTGCGAGTGGGATGGTTGAATTACTTAACGTACTACAGTTGGATTCCGTAATAGGGGTCGGTAACCAGTTTACGCGGAAGGACGGATTAGGCAGCTAGGCTCATGCGGCTCTATGTGACAAGACGGCCTTTGCATGCGTATATACGCGTTGTCTGTGTTGGTCAATTAGACTTGTCACGACTTTAAATATCAACACGACTATAGCAGTGTACGTACTTTATGAGATTATTCACTCTAATCAAATTTACTTTATGTAAAACTTCCAATTGATTTAAATGTAACGAAAAGGTTACTTGATTTACGGTATGGCTACTTATAAGATTTTATTTTATTTTAAAGGCCATGAGTTATTCCGGTCCGATTTATTTTGATTATTTTGAGAATAAGTTTACTCATTTTCGCCAAAATGCTACGCTAATTGAACCCAAAGGTATCGTTAGTATACATTATCATACCTATATAGATAAATTATCTGAGTAAGGAATCAATAAAGTAAATAGGTATTTAACATTTTTTAAGGATTGAAATTATCAACAAAGGACGAATAGTGAGTCACCACTTTGTAAGACTGACTACTAATCCATTTTACTGGGTACTTTTAAACTTTACATTAGGGACGTACTTATATCCCTAATACCTACTACAATAATATGTACCTACAGTCCTACATAAACAACCATTAGAAACCAAGGGCTTTATTCCCTTTGAGACAAAGGAGTTTACGAGAACTTGTTTCAACAGGTTTTTACAATAAACCATGTGTTTTATTTTAATTTGATTTAAAAATACATATTTTTGTATCACAAGAGCCACTCATGCGTGGACGACCCTTGAGTACCCTGGATTTTATAACACAAAGGAAATACGTCATGCTCCGTGGAAACCCCACTGTCTGTTTTGTGATTTATTGAAACGTAATGCTGATGTACACAATATGTACTGAATTAGTACATACTTAGAAAAATTTGTACCTCAATAGATCGAGAGTACAATTAACTCAATTCGGACTTGCTGTAGAGCATCTCCCCAGCAACCCCAAAATTTAACTAAAGATAATTCACGTAAATACTTACTTTTTAGCAAAAAAGACGCCTAAAAAATTGTACTGTAGTTTTTAATGTTGATCGAGTTAACCATGGCTAGTTAAATTAACTTTAACAACGCCAGCCACTCCAAGGGACGCAGCCATGCAGTAGTATGAGATAGCAATATCACTTGCTCCCTCTAACGCATAAATGCGTCCCTTGGAGTGGCCGGCGTTGGCCCATCGTGTAGAGGAGCTATGAGAAGTCGGCTGGAGGCGCTTGCGTCCTGGCGACAATTAGTTAATTTAACTAGCCATGGTTAACTCGATCAACATTAAAAACTGCAGTACAATTTTTTTTAGGCGTCTTTTTTGCTAAAAAGTAAGTATTTACTTGAATTTTCTTTAATTAAATTTTGGGGTTGCTGGGGAGATGCTCTACAGCAAGTCCGAATTGAGTTAATTGTACTCTCGATCTATTGAGGTACAATTTTTTCTAAGTATGTACTAATTCAGTACATATTGTGTACATCAGCATTACGTTTCAATAAATCACAAAACAGACAGTGGGGTTTCCACGGAGCATGACGTAAGGAAATACCTCGGGAGGTAAGCATCTTATTCCACATTCTACAATTCTTGATACATTAAACAATTAAACATTGTACAAAAAACCGGACAAGTGCGAGTCGGACTCGCCCACCGAGGGTTCCGTACTTTTTAATATTTGTTGTTATAGCGGCAACAGAAATACATCATCTGTGAAAATTTCAACTGTCTAGCTATCACGGTTCGTGAGATGCAGCCTGGTGACGGACGGACGGACGGACAGCGGAGTCTTAATAATAGGGTCCCGTTTTACCCTTTGGGTACGGAACCCTAAAAAGCCACAACAATTGTGACGTAAGTTATCTAATTATAAATAATATTTAATTTCATCAGTCGCATTTGATTCTCACGCATCATAAATCAAAAGCCATAAGCAATAATGTTCAATCAGATGTTTGGGTTAAAATGGCTATGATTATAATGAATTCAATCAATCAGAATGCTATGTGATCGAGCCCGCCAGCCAACCGCATCCCACGCGTGCTATAACCATCGAATGTTGTTTTAATCCAACTGTGAAAAGAAATTTCAGTTTCTACTCAACAGATCCCTATTGTTCGTATTAGTTTCAGTTAGAGGTTCTTTATATTATAAGTATGCGTCTATAAAAGAGGACTCGTACTTAATAATAAAAAATTTTTTTGATACATGGAACGTAAATACACGCAAATAGGTAATAATATATCTACTGAATGCAAACGTGCCACTGATGATTCTTTGGAAAATAAATGATTGATTTAGTTATTAACTATTTTACATGGAGTCGCGGCAATTGGCAATCATCAACAATTGGCTGGAAAAGAATATTTATGAAATGAAATGTTCTTAAACATATACGGTACCAGAGGATAAAACTGCATTTCATGGATACATCGTTTTTTTTTACTTTTTAAATTACAATTACAGGAAAGATTTTACTTTTAATATCCTCTATATTTCTGAAATAGTTAACTTGATTTATTTGCTATCTTATCATTTATGTAATCGCTTTTGGGTAGGTATTTAGGTTATTTTCATTAGTATTATACTGAGTTTTACCTACATGTCTAAGAAATACATCAACGGTCTCATTACTTCTCATAATACAAAAAAATTGTTAACAAGGCTAAACCCAATTGATATCGCATTCGTTTCGAACCGTTTCCCTTTGAGCTCTATAAAATCGGGTTTAAACGTTCACATTTTTTTCTAAAAATAGCTGCTAAAGAGGCCAATGAAAACGAAAAAATGTCTTTAAAGTTAGTCGGGAAGGATGTCGGCGATTATCGGGCATCATTACCACGGGACTGGATGTCGCCGGTCCTTGGTCGACGGCGTCTTTGCGAATAACCTGCACCTCTTTATTGGCCGGGACACGCCTTTAGACTAGCTGAGCGAGTTGTTAATATGTAATTAAAAACAGTGTTCAAAGTAATATTTAAATCGAAGTTGCTTTGACATATCCGCTCTTCTGATTCTTTAGCGTCCTTAGAGACGAGTTGAGACAGTAAGGTTTTAGTTACCTACTTCGAGAAATAAGTACAAAATAGTAGAGCTGGAAGTAGCCGCTCAAGATCGTGTCAAATGGAGGATTCTTCTGCGAGCCCTATATGTCCCTAATGAGGGATAACAAGAATGCATCATCATCATCATCATCATCATACTATTGGGGTCTATGAGCTGTACCTGTGATCTCGCGACTATCAGCTCGGGCTCCGCCATTTTGAGAACTTTCCGAAAACTGAATCGACAAGAAAAATATCTCTCACAGTTCAGTTGAAAATTGCGACCTGTGAAAAAACATCCAAAGCCCAAGCTGAAACAGAGACATTTGCGATAGAAATGGTCAATAAATGCCTATTTATATAGTAAAATTTATAAGTGATTAAAACGCGCGATTAAAACGAGTAAGGTTTATTGATTTTAATTATTCCTACAGATTTTTTAGGACAATCAAAGTAATTTTGTCAATGGACTTTAAAGATAAGAATGTCTCTGTAGTCCATCCCATATTGATCAATATTTACATTGTTATACTGATCAAAAATATCACTGGTGGTTGGTTTTCTCCCGTACTTCCAAAACCCGTGTGGTAGTTAAGTCTGAAACAGCAAAAATGTTAACTAATATGTGACGTCCCACGGGTAAAAGTACCTTATGGCGGTTGGCGCTTACGCTATTATTAACGCCGCTCCAATATTATTGCGGCTCTATGCGACGTAAGTGCCAGCCGCTATAAGGTCGCTTTGGCCGTGGGACGTCACATATAGGTTAATAACATAGGTACGCGTAAAACATGACGTATTTCCATTATATTCTTACCAAAAGGCAGCAGGACATCCACTTCTATTTACTGAGTCTAGTGTACAAATGGGTGTCGAAGTACATAAATGTGATACGCCACTAGTAATAATTCAAGAGTGTCGTACCGAACAATCCTTGAAATTTGGAAATAGAATGTAAATATGTACGGACGAGTAAACTTGTCCCCCTATCCTATCTCTTTATTAAAGTTGCAAGCTTTCATCTCGGCAACAGTTAAAAGGGCTCTCGCAGCGCTCACAAGACACTCCAGCTAGTTTACTTTTGAACTCCGTTTTTGATGCAGCCTCAAGAAATTTGACTGCCAAAGCAAGGTCTTTGTTTACAGCACATTATTATGTACTGCACACTTTTGAGAGTTTGGAAGATGCTGAATTTAACATTTTCGTCTCGACTTTAATGTTAATTTTTTAGCATGTAGTTGAAAGCATATATAAGTACATACAACACAATAAACAAAGTAGATACAGTTAGCAGCAATAGTTGCTAAGCGGGCGAGGTGTTCAAAATGATCTTGACGCGACTTTATTGTAAATAGAATAAGAGCGCGTCAAGGTAATTTTGAACACCTCGCCCGCTTAGCGACTTCTGCTGCTGACTTTACAAGTTGTGTCAGCACTTTTTTTAAACACTCGTAACTAAATATTGTATATAGGTATATGTTAAATATATATTTGTGAAAGTATATTATTACCAATATTATCATAGTACTTTTCTTTTGTGGTTATTCTCATCTTATATCCACTCTACAATCCTGCACCAAGTATCAGCCGTATTTGAACAATGAGATACGTCAAATACTAGATATTGAAACGATATGGATTAGATATGTCAGTGTCAAACAAGTGTCAAAATTTACATTTCTTCAAACAAAAACATCACTTTTGACACTTGTTTGACACTGACATATCTATTCCATATCTTTTCAATATCTAGTAGTTGACGTATCTCATTGTTCGAATACGGCTGTGTTTCTCGTAACCCGTAAATGGTTGACTGGTAGAGAATTCTTTAAGGCGTTAAATCCGCCATTTGTGCAATAAAGTTTAAATAAATAAATACATACCTAAATAAGTATAGTAAGCCTTTATTATACGAGTTGCTTATGAAGTAGCTTACGCTGCGATATTTAGACAAGGATGCAGCCTTAAGACCGTCGATTTATTAGTCAATTCCGCGCCCCCACTCTCGAAGGCTATCGCGATTGTATTTCTACACTACGCTTCAATATCGCCGTCCATCGCATGGTTCAGATATTTCTTGGTTTGCATGCCCTTCCAGGCAATCAGTGAAAATAATTGTAATATTTCCTCGGAACCTGAGCGGTATTTTATGGTACAAGTCCAGTCTTTAATTAACGACCAGCTTGAGGGTACTTCTTGATTTCTATTCTTTGTAAAAATGCCGGTTTAATAATAGTCCTACTACTATAATTATTTTATTCTGTTCTATTACGATTTAAACATTGAATAATTTTACGGTTTAGACTCACTTGTTTTTAGTCACTCGCGCGACACCTACCTAGCTACCGACCTACCACCGGGCGCTAGGAGACCTAGGCTCTCCGAAACATGTCGCGCGAGTGACTAAAAACAAGTGAGTCTAAACCGTAAAATTATTCAATGTTAGTATGTCTCACAACAGTTTAAATTCGATTATTACGATTTAATTTAAAGGGAATAAACATGTAACTACATGTGTGCAGTTATTGGCACAACTGTTCAATAAAGTAAAGGATAATTGATACGGCGGTAGTGCTTGCACTTGTGTGAATAATCTGAAATGTATTGCGGCGACAAGATTTAATGGCTTGAGTATAGTGTGTAAAGTAATGATCATTACTTTATCATTAGTATCATTGCTGTACTTGAGTAGATTTATTAAGTAACATAGTGTTTCCAGTTTGCTGAAAGACGTTTTAACTAACGTCAGTTAAAAAAATGTTTAAATATTTTTTCACCACACCAGTTTGAAAAGGCTTATTTTGCACTTCAAAAATGGATACCTGTGAGGCAAAGTAATCAAATGGAAATTTTGATTAGTTTTCTTATGTTTGCTGGTAGAATTGACTTTTAAATAATGATTTTGGATGATAAATGTTTAATAACATTCGTTTGAATTTGATTTGGTTTGATTTTATTTTATATTTTACATTTAATATTTGCTTCGGGTTGGTGTGGTGAAAAATTTTGTGTTTCACTCGGGGGCAAATTTTGTTTAACCCTCGTGCTTTGAAACCCTCGCAACGCTCAAGATTCCATTTTTCGATCCCATTCCATTTTTTAATTTTGGAATCTTTCGCTTGCTCGGGTATCAATATTAGCACGAGCGGTTAAACAACAACTTTGCCCCCTTGTAAAACAAATAACTATTGTATTATAGTAAGTTTCTATTTCGACGCTTTTGTAAAAACTTGGCTCCTGTTCGAATTCCTGGGATTATGATGCCTGGTCCCAAAGTATATATCCCTTTAAGGATGCAGCCGACAAAACTGTAAAAGCCACAATTTGCACCATTCACTAACCCGGAGTTAACCGATTAAACCTAGAGTTATCATTGTATTGGCAACAGTACAATTTGACACTGGATTAACTGTTTAACCGGTTAACCCCGGGTTAGTGGGATGGTGCAAGTAGTACGCCTGAAAAAGTAGAGTTTGGTGAAACTACTGGAGTAGGTATAGTAAGGTTAGCTAAAAATTTAATCTAATTTCACCATTTTAATTAAACCATTTCATTTATTTTTTCTAGGTAATAGCTATTTGTATAAGGTCTCCACCTAAGTGGGGTAAGAGAATCTAAGGGACAAGAGAAACATTTGTAGGGATATTAAACAGTTATAGATATGTCGCAGTAAGATAGATATAGCCGTTATATAGTTATAACCCTAGGGATATAATTATATGACGTAACATAGTTATACGAAAGCGATTCATTACTATCTTACTAGGTATATAACTATAATACGGCTTTAGTTTAGTGATATAGAAAGTTATATAACTGGATTAAGTTTAGTGAAATAATTATAAGTAGGAGTGCAGCGGTGCGGCGGAGGTATACTTATATCCCTAGGGATATAGTTATATGCCGTATAGTACGTAACTAAACTACGTATTATAATCATATTCCTAGTAAGATAGTAATTGTAGGTATTAGGAGTGCGGCAGTGCGGCGGAGGTTTAGTTATATCCCTAGGGATATAGTTATATGCCGTATTATAATCATATTCCTAGTAAGATAACTATTATATATATTTTCATGCTGCTATTTTTAAGGGTTTATGAGGCATTGCGATCGATTCACGAAAGCTGGCGCGAGATTTGACAGAATTTCAATGAAAATAGCTGTCACTCAGTAGAAATCTCGCGCCAGCTTTCGTGAATCGACCTGTACTTTTACGTAATATTGCTAAAAAGTATAATACGGCATATAACTATATCCCTAGGGATATAACTATACCTCCGCCGCACCGCTGCACTCCTACCTACAATTATTTCACTAAACTTAATCCAGTAATATAACTATATCACTAAACTAAAGCCGTATTATAGTTATATACCTAGTAAGATAGTAATGAAACGCTTTCATAGAACTATGTTACGTCATATAATTATATCCCTAGGGTTATAACTATATAACGGCTTTATCTATCTTACTGCGACAGATACATAAAGATTTAAAAAAACTAAGTTAAAATTTAAAATACTTTGTACGTGCCAAATGAACTACGTATCTATACATAGGTTCTATGTTTGTATGGTGGGGTTAACATAATCTGACCATACATAAATAATATACAAAATTGTGGTTCCTTAGAGATTATTAGAACTCGCATAGGTTCAATTACGCGACGAAAGCACCATTAATTAATTTGTCAAGCGCGTGAAGTGATTACCGAGTGATCCTGTGAATAACATTTAGGGAGCAGAAATGGATGTGATGAGTCCCCCGCGTTTCATTAGAAATTTGTATACAAGCAGCCGACGTTAAGAATCATAACTCTGTCTCATAGTTATAAACAACATTACGACAAATCCGACTGTTAATTATTAGGTGTGCTATATTCTTACACATGCATATTATTAACAGACATCGTAAATTTTATAACATTTTTGGTGCAGCGGAGTGGTGTTAACGGAATTGGTGAAGACAATTCCAACTGAAATGGTAAGTTAAGGTTAATATTAACGTAATTAACGCTAATTAATCACTAGAGTTGAAATTGTTTATACCATTTCCGTTAACACCACTCCGCTGCACCGAAAATACTATAAAATTTACTATGTCTGATAATTAATCACTGCAGGATAAACAGAAATCCTTTTTTGTCTGTAGTCATGATAAGTTTTATAAAATTACACGGATAATGCATGCTTCCACATTGTGGATTCATAATTTAAACATTGACAGCATTTAAATTGAAATTGAAGGCACGGAGGATGTACCTATTCCCACAGTTATCCAAGGTGAAAGCAGTATTTCAGAACAAATATATTTGAAAATAAATCCCGTTATCCCATTATACATTACTCAAGGCTCGTTCCGAATGTAGACTCAACAAACATTTCTCAGGCATGCAAATGTCACCGAGCACGTGTACGGTTCGCGCCGACGAAGTAATTTGTCGGTTATTTATCGTCGCAACTAGATGTATTTCGAAAGGCGGGAAATCGCGGAATTATACGGCGCCACGTGGGTGTGTTATGACAATGTGCAAATCTGCATTGCTAAGTAAAAAGATGTATTATGTGTCTTCCAAGCGGTTATCTACATAGGCTCTTTCTTGCATAAGTTGATGAAATGTAAGTCGTTATCTGGCGCGTGCTCATTGTGCCCTGTCACGATGCGAGAATACATCTCAGACTTGTCAAGCCTTGGTATAATTTATTTACAGCCTACCTACGTGTTTTTTCTAATTTTGCTCGCTAGTACCGTTACCGTATTCATATTGGAAGCAGGAGTTCGTATTTTTACAAATAGGTATACCTACTATCTAGACACGCGGCAGCGTGTCAAGCCAAGTTCAAGCAAAGGAACTGGCTAGCCAGCGCCGAGTGTATTATTACACGAACCACTTGGTGCCACTTTTGACCCTTCTATAACTCAAAACATCTTTGACGTAAACACATAAAACTACGTGTGTTTAATTATATCCATAAGGATATCTAGAAGCCCAAATTTCATGAAGCTAGCTCAAACGGTTATAAAGGTATGAAGGTCAAAAAGTCGTAAATTTTAAGACTGACTTATGACTTATAGTACCTAAACCTAACCTACTTCCAGATGACCTAGAAGGATGAAATTTGGAATCCAGCTTGGTTATTGTGTGTAACCGTAGGAAAAAATCTAAAAATAAAATAAAGTTAAAAAATAGGGGGGGTCCCCATACAAAAAAACCACTTTTTATTGGGACTGACATATAAGTACCTAAACCTAACCTACTTCCAGATGACCTAGAAGGATGAAATTTGGAATCCAGCTCGGTTATTGTGTGTAACCGTAGGAAAAAATCTAAAAATAAAATAAAGTTTAAAAATAGGGGGGGTCCCCATACAAAAAAACAATTTTTTATTGGGACTGACATATAAGTACCTAAACCTAACCTACTTCCAGATGACCTAGAAGGATGAAATTTGGAATCCAGCTCGGTTATTATGTGTAAGCGTAGGAAAAAATCTAAAAATAAAAAAAAGTTAAAAAATAGGGGGGGTCCCCATACAAAAAAATATTTTTTTATTGTAGCGTTAGAACCGTTACAAGCAGATATTTGAAACTACCCCAATATATGTATTATTATATTTGCTATATTAAAATAAAGTTTAGTCAAAAAATAAGTGGTGTCCCCATACAAAAAACTTGTAATACGCTCTAAACAACCGGCCAACGGTGTGTCGTCGGCGGCGCGCGGCACCACATAATTATACAAAGAACAGAAGTAAAAACCATACAGCGGAAACACAAGAAAAAACATTAAATCTCAATACCTGCCTAGTTTTCTTTACAAAAAGTATTGATATCCCACCAAAAACATAAATGTAAAAAAGGAGAGCCAAGTTCAATACAAAAATTATGCTTGGCTGTGGGGCTCGCCGCAAAAAGAATGGAGATCTAAATGAGTGCCACTGCCAAGTTCTATGCAAAATCCAAATATGTATTTATAGGAAGAAAATAACATTATAAACAAGTATTAAACTCTATTTCTTTGCTTTATTGGATACCTATAACAATTGCTGTTATTTAAAAAAATGTGAGATCTTAAAGTAGGTTAGATTTGGCTTGGTCAGGTTTTATCAGAATTACAATATATATAAAATGATTGATATAATGAAAACTGGCCAAGTCAAATGTAACCTACTTTAAGATCTCACATTTTTTTAAATAACAGCAATTGTTATAGGTATCCAATAAAGCAAAGAAATAGAGTTTAATACTTGTTTATAATGTTATTTTCTTCCTATAAATACATATTTGGATTTTGCATAGAACTTGGCAGTGGCACTCATTTAGATCTCCATTCTTTTTGCGGCGAGCCCCACAGCCAAGCATAATTTTTGTATTGAACTTGGCTCTCCTTTTTTACATTTATGTTTTTGGTGGGATATTTCATTTCTTTAACCCCTCGACAGGAAGTTTGTAAGAACTTTTTCCGTTTTCTTATTATTCTGATAATGAATAACTATTTTTTCTTATTCTGACAAGAAAATTTAAGATTAAAATTGGCCGATATACCAACGTTTACATATATCCATCATGTGGTGACACTAGACTAGAGCACATGCCGTAACTCGTGAACGAGGTCTAAAATGGCTATCGCGCCGTATAAATGTACGGAAATTCAGAACACGTTTATATATTCTTATGAATATTTAATTTCCATCATAAATTTCTATTATTCATTCTGGAGTCTGTAAATTTTATCACATTTCAAACTTGGTAACATTTCATGGCATTTGTGGTGTAAAGAAGATTTGGAATCACCACATGTATTAACGACTGCACTTCTACAAAATGTTTGCCGGCAAACTAAACTTCTAAACTTATGAGTAGGACCTAAACGTTAAGATACATACCTGTTGGTTTCACTATATCTGGCTCAAACCGTCCCATCCAATATTTACTCCTCATCCTTTGCCGGGCACTTTCTGTGTTTATATTCCTGCAACAAAGAAACTTTGACTTAAAAACTTGGGCGAGTTGTTCAATTAGGTACAATTAGTAAGTGCGAAATGTGCTTCCCGGTTTTCAGTGTTCAATTAACACCAGAAGTGGAACATTCCTCATTAGGAGAGCATAGTGTTGCAAGAGGTAGATCTGAGATAACGAATTACGCATGCGCGAGCTATTGTCTTCGCCCAGATGCCTAGATAATGCCGCGAAAGCTCGGCACCAAGTAATATGCAAAGCTTTCAGTTGCGTCGGCTCTGACTCATGCAGTATACGAGGTGTTGCCAGATAATTATTGTCATAGGCGTCGCCATTCATGAGTTAAGCAGCGAGGTGATTTGTACATGTAAATACCTACTTACATTTAAATGCATCACGTACTAAGTACAGCGTAAGGAGCCATTTAGTATTCAAACTTAGCCAATTGTATATGCTATTTAACTGTCATGTGTAGTAAGATTGATAATGAATAATTATTACAAGTATTACAACTTATTGTCCTACTCTGAATATGTCGTCAATAGAACTTCGTAATGCAAGTATTAGAACAATATTCATTCGAAGTGTAAACGAACTTAATCATTCAGAGTCGGAATTTCTTGAAAGTATTTGTATCCACTTGACGAACCTGTGTTGCTCATCACACTCTATGGATAGGAATCCATGTAATAAGCGACACAAATAAGGATTATTTGTGTCGTTTATTACATCTATTTGTTACACTGTTTTAATGCTTCGTACAAAACTTTCTTAAAAACCATTTAACTAGGTATTTTAAATTAAGCACCTAAGTGTAATGAAAACTTTATGACACAGAAAATGAAGCTACATGTAAATGCATAATAAACGGCGATGCAGCAGATAAATGTAACGGGGAATTTATCACTTCTCGCTTACCTATTAATGAACGGTGTAAATTACCTACTTAGTTTTATAGGTACTGGTAAGTTTATACATCTGTGTAAAAAATAAAATGTTGCAATTTAAAAGGCTGTTAAATAGATCTTCTGTTTGTTTGAATAAAAAAAATGTTATCGTAAAAAGGGAGCCGCAATATAAAATGACATGGCGGCAAGAAACATAAATACCACAACTTTAAATCAATTTGTGAAGTACGAGTACAGTCGCCATCATATATATCGGAGCGGCCAAGGTGCTCACAAATATCTGAGCACGCCTCTATTGTCAAGGCGTTAGAGTGCATGTTCAGATATTGTGAACACCTTGGCCGCTCCGATATATCTGATGGCGACTGTCCGTGTACCTAGATAGCCGACACCTTGCAGTTTAGCAGCGGCAGGGTTATCGGCAATTTAAAGTTCAAATCAGTTCGTAACTTCTTTCTATCTTGATGTAGTAAATATGTAGGATTTCTACCTAGAGATAAGTTTTAATATAATATAACCGTTAGACCGTTATTACAATCTGCTAAAACTTAGGCATAACAATAGGTATATATTGCATTTACTTTAAACAAATACTTTAGTAAGTATATACATACTTTCAATTAACAAAAATAGTGCAATGTATATCCAAATAACTTCAACTAAAATGCCGAGGAGACTGTATGTATTTGCATGTGCATGCGCTGTTACGGACAAGTAATAATAAAATTTCTAAAAAATAATTTTATGGTCAAGATATTACAATATTTAAGTAAGTATGTAGGTGTAGTAAACAAGAAAAATGGAGAACAAATTAGCTACCAGCACTACCGGCAGCAGTAAGAGGCGTGGCGGGGAATGTTGTGATTCGGCGTGTACTGTGGCGAGGGCCGCACGTGCCTCCGTGCGTGCCGCCAACGCGCATACCTAAACCCAAACGCTGCCTTTTCGCTACTATGTAGTCTGCAATGCAACTCTAGCTGCTACCGTAGGATTGTATGAATGTACGCTTTGCTTTTATACCTATTGGTTATTCTGATAAGCGATGACACGAGGTCTACCTTCTGCTTTGCCTTAAATGGGTCGACGCAATTATTTTAAATTATTTATACTGATTAAAAACGATGTTACGCATAAATTTAATCGTAATATATGAAAAGATGCAAAATAAGGTAAACTCCACTGGAATATTTTTAAATAAAATATAATAACGACAGGGCCGATATAAAATTTGAAAGCGTACCTACCTACATAGGCCAGTTAAATTAGCAAAATATTTTCCGCAACTCCTGGGATGGAGCCAACTCGGATTATACGCATTTAGGACCAAAGGAAGGTATTAAAATGATTTCCAGCTTGCTGGGAATTAATTCTTCAAAACTCTTTACTTTATCTAATAAAGTTGACTGACTAATAATGAGTTTAAAAAACATCCCGACGTTCCGAACCCTTTACAACGTTCATTGTCAACGGGAGACTGTAGCACCTCTGTCAAAATTACTATTTGTAAAATAATATAGGTACCTAATTCTTTTCAAATCTGTAATAGTGTGCAAGACCTATCGGTGCACACATTACTGGGTATTATAGGTAAGATTGTACCTACTGGTTTGGCTCGACCTAAAACATGCATATAACTAGCCAATTACCAGTGCTTCCTCACGAGTGCTGAAAGAAGCGAGATGCGCCGATAGCGCAGCCTGTCCACCGCCGCTATCGCGCGTCAAGGTCGACATGAATGTTTGCAGGAAAGACTGACAGCTTAGCCGAGGATCTTGATAATTTACAGCTATACCCAGCAGGTCCGTATATCGTACATTCTTGTGTCCGTCATACTGAACAGTTTAGTAGTCCACTGTGTAACATTTCTTCTAAAATCTTGCAAACTAAAAACGTACCAAAAAAGTTAGCACCTTACTAATTAAATATGTAATGTATATTTTTGTAATTCGTGTTTAATTGTTGATATATTTATGTTTCCAGCGGGCCAAAGATGATCGTACATTTACCGCATGTTATATGCCGTAGTCGCAAGGGATTGGATAGGCTGGAAATCTACAATCCGGAAATCATGTTCTCCACTAGGAGCAAGCAAGAGGAGGAGGATATGTCGTTACTTTCCCAAAAACACACAAGTTAGGTGTGCACTTGCAATCGTAAGCTAAATAGCAAACATCACGCAACATCAAATCACCAGGATTGCATTTGCATATTGCAAAACGCTTTGTCAATTGTTCGTCAACGATTCTCAATTGATTATAGAGCTTTCAATCTAAGGCAGAAATCAACATGAACTAAATTAGCCCAATGACATCATCATTACATGGCATTGTTGCGGCTAATCTGCCTGTTATGCAATCTGGACGATCTCAAGATTGCGGCATCACTCCTACTTAGTTTGCAGATATTGAGGCAAACTAATGCATAGTCTACAAGTTATATTTAGCGTAGATCAGTTTCTCTTGAGCTCTTGTGAAACTATTCAATCATCAGTGGCATTGGCATGTGGCATCATAGCAGTGGCATGTTGTAAGTTACAGATGAAAAATGGCCGATACCATTTCGCTGAAGTTTGATTCCCGACGTGGCTGTTTACACAAATAAAGTAGGTACTCAAATATTTCTGATGAGAGTTATCCTATCCAGAAGATTCAAGAAACTTTCATGTTGTTTAATAACTTTCAAAACAAATATCAAGGATAAAGCAGTGACTTGCTCATTCCCCTCCCAATGATTGGCATGTGTCAATTGCAACTTATTTGTTTTGAAGTGTGGGCAACACTACACGGGGTTCTACTCACTCATTGTTCTGTGGATATGGTGTTTGTCGAACAACTTCCCAAATAGAGATAACTGTAACGGTAAACACTGAACAAAGCGAGCTTATCTCCGACTGGCACTAAATACTTAGCGAAATGTACGTGACTGAGATTACGTTTTTTGAAGTTTATAGCTGTTGTTTGTAATTTTTTTGGCTTTTCGGCACCAATTCAAATGTTAAAAAATGTTTGACTGATTCATTAAATAGCCTACTTAGGTACTTTAAATAGGTTATCGCTCTCTGCCACTCTTCCATATTAGTGCGACTAAGACAGTTGCGTTTCGTTTGCTACGGAGCGTAAACTATTAGTAAGTATATTGGCTACGCACCCTGGTTTTCGATTAGTGTCATAGCCTGTGAGAGACAGGCCTATTCGAACGTACACTGACATCAGAATGATTGAATGATGTCATTTAGTTATCGTGCATTTCTGTCTATCCGTATCTGTATTGGTGTCAGTTCACGTCCGAATTGGCCTGCTAGTACTTATCAGCAAATACTCGGTTGTCCATAGGAATTAAAACTTTTTGCTTTAAAAAATATGTACGGAATCTTTTTGTTAATCTGACTCACGCTTCACCAGTATTTCGTGTACCTAAAGCTTAATAGGCGTGGCGGTGTTTATGCATACCTTAAGGTCATTTTGAAATATGTTTATTTATCTAGATAAGTCGTTTAGACGTGTAAACAGCGCGCTGTAACTTTTTATCATTCTTGAACTTGAAGTTGCTGATAATAGGAATGTCTAGAGGAAACTATAATAATATATTTTTGCATTTGGGCAGTCTTTAAAATGCATAAATAATAACACTTTTAGATAATAAATATTACACCGTTTTATAGGCAAAACAATATTATTCATGTAGCTAATAAACAACTTAAAAACTCATTAATAAGCGCCGATAAAAACTGCATACTAAGGATTGGTGGTTGCGATACTTGCACAGAATAAAGGTTACATTCCGATGGCAACAGCAGAAGCATTGCTGTTGACACGTTATATTACTGCAGCGTTAACGGGGACGATGTCACTGTTAATTTTTCTTTGATAATTAATTGAATAATCTCGTCAATCTCGTCTCATTTGAATGACATTGAACATTTTATTCGCGATCGCATTAAAAAATGGTAATAGCATCGCCCGCGTCCATTGTCGCAGCAGTAATACTGCAACAGTAACGCAACTTCAGTGTCCAATGTCACTTTAAAGGTGACGTCATAAAAGTTTAAAGGTTAAAAATTAAGTTGAAGTGGTTTCATAAAAAAATAAAAAAGAACGTTGTGATATTGAGTAAGATTTCTTTGACCAATCATTAGATGTAAGTCGTACCTATTCTTAGGGTTTTGAACTATTAATACAATATAAAAGCAACTTCAAGAATACTGTAGGTACCAGATATTTACACAGCTTAATTATAAGTTTACACCGTTTAATAGCAATGAATGTTGCTTGTTATATATCGACGTTAATCATCGATTTGTCATAGTACGAAGTATCGGGTAATTACTTTTGCTTTATGCATGCCAATTGGAGCTGAGGCTAGGGCCACAAGGGGAGCGATAGTGACAACTTGTTCTAGTAGGTATAGTTATAATAAAATTACTATAGTTTTCGAATTTTTAATTTGAACCTTATTCAATATGTAAATAAGAACGAACTTCATTTGTTTCAAAAAGCAATGAAACAAAAGAATTGCTACTTTATTTAGTTCACGAACGGTTCAAATTAAATTGCACGAATTTGTACATTGTAATATACATTTAGTCCCAGGAAGATACTCGTTTCTGTCCACAGACGTTTTTTTCCGAAGGATGATTTATGTTTATGCTTATTATCTGAAGGTGTTTAGCATTACGCAATTCACAAAAATGTTGAGTACCTACATGTATGGTGTAAAAAATATATTATAAAATATTCGTGTGCACGGGATCTTCTTGTTAATCTGACGCACGCTTAAATAATTAACGAGTAAGCGTTATTTTAAAAGTTGACAAAACATGACCACCTTTAATAAAATCCTAAGTTAAGGCTTTTGATTTGACATCGCGATACTGCGATGCGTCTTGCGACCGCTGGCGCGATTGCGTTACCGCGTACAGCTATTTTGACATTCGGACAAGGCTTGAGAGTGAGACTAGAAACCGATCATAGCAAGACAGGGCCTTATTGCCTTTCGTCTTTGCTAATGCTAGCGCTTGACTTGTTTTGTTTTGTTTACGATAGTTAAAGGCTATTGTTCCTGCTCAGTAGCAAAATCGCTCTCCGCTTTCGTAATTTTATATAGTTTTTTGTCGTAGCATAACATTATGCTAAAACAGTTCAGTATATTAAAGAAATTTTTGATTGGCAGTTTGAAGAAGGGACATGTTAATAAGCTTTTATTTAATTTAAGTACATTTGCTTCGGTGTATTTGGGAAAGTATTCTAGGGTGGCAGATATATTTGGTGCGTTGTTTCATCCGCTAATATTTATACTGTCTAGACGAACGAGCGAATGGTGAGCTGGTGGTAAGCTTTTAGGTTTTCAGAACGCTATCAAAACTAGTTTTGTTAAGTTTCGTGACAAGTAACTACTAGAAGTTTTTTTTAATAAATAAATTTTTTTTTTTCAATATTAGATAATTGATACTTAGGTCGAAAAAAAAAGTTTATTTCATATTTAATTATTTATTGTGTATTAAACTAGCATCATCATGCAGTGCGATAACTGAACGACAGTTCAGATTTCGGACGCGTTAAGAAAAGCGTTAGCCAACAATTTAATAAGTCGATATTTAACACCATTCTAATTTCTGCAGTAACTGGAATATTTGTTTCGTAAGTTAATTAAGTCGTGATCAGATAATGACTATCATACTGCACTACGAATGCAGATCGACTATACTGTGCCACAATTACTCAATTAATATAAGCTAAGCTAAATACCGATAGATTCGCTTGGTACAGTAAACCTACAGAGTTAAGTCAACCCCCTGCAAAAAAAAATTCTATGCAGGGGGAAGGGGTACCATCTGACGAATGTAGCTACTACATAATTTTTTTGGGTTCGATAATCTGTGTATCTGCAAACGTTCCATGTATCAATACGTAATGTAGGGATCATATAAAGTAAATGTAAGGATCGTAAATGTGATACATATTTTATTTTAATGAACCGTATTTTTAATTTTGATCAACAAAATTTGTCGTGTGTCTATGAGATTTAGATGCTTAAAAATTAATTATCGCCAGTAATATTTACAAAATTAGCCGTTTGACTTTCACATAGGGTTTGCAATCCGGATCCGAAATGTATGAAATTATCCGGATCTGGATCCGGATCCGCGGATCTTCCCATACATTTCGGATCCGTCGTGCAAACCCTACTTTCACATCTTCAATTCGCAAATATTCTAATCAAACAATTTGTCACAGTATTCTAATCTTAGTAAAATTACTAATGTCAGACACTAATTTCCTAATCCTTCGTATCTTTTAGTAACGACCAAATAAATAAATTTACACTTAAGCTTAATAAATTGGGTACCTAATGTACCTAAGTACCGACGAATGCTACAGGCAGCCTAATTTTTTTGCAAAAAAATATAACAACGACAATTGACTAATTTAAGGTGAAAAACTTTTTTTTCACGATATCGAAATTATGTGAATGGAGAAATAAGTGACGTGAAGTGCGAGCAACGAACTCGCCACTGGACGCGAAGTGGCCTTGGCGACCACAGGGTTGTGCCGTGGGTGATAATCGACTTCGTGACGATAGCAAAATCGATTTAAAAGCAATAACATTTCATCTTTAATGCATACAGGTAAATAAATGTCAAGAAATAAACGCCGATAATTATGAAATGCGATCATCGAACCCGCCACCGGACGCGACGCGGCCTTGGCGCGCTCACTAAGGCCGTTGCGATTACAGCGAGGCACTTATTTTCACGGCGTTCCAACAGTTTTTTAAAAAATCAATTAAAAGTCAATTTGTCTGGTAGGGTAGAATTATTGAATACCTATTGATAAATAATGTGAGAAGCAGCCGCCTTCCAGTTAAGTAATACTTGGACTTTGCAATTAATAAAAACATATCATCATATTAACCACATGCTAGATAGCCAATGGCCATACTTTGATTCTAATTTTAAAACTAAACACCTTTTTAGAGTGCTGAATTCATCATCATCATCATCATTCTAGCCTTCAGTCGCCCACAGCTGAGCATATTAGGCATAGATTTTAGAGTGCTGAATTACTAATTCTTTACCATAGTTATATTTCCTTACCAGAACTCCTAATAACAAAGGCCTAATCATGTCTTAATTTGTCGGTTCATCCATATGGATTAGTATAAATATTCTTACAAAATGAGTAGATAAGAATCACCTACAAGCGTTGTGTTGAAAGTGTTAGGTACTTATACAAAAAACAATGAATGAACACACTATCACAAAGAGCACCTCTCGTTTCGAGCCTCGATTCGGGCGAAGGCTAGCAGCTTTTCGCCAGCACGGCGCCTGCACGTGGGCGGGATTCACTAGGACTTTCTACTAACGCCAATATTTATTATATCGGTAAAAAATTACCTAACGATGATTTAACTGCTGACTAAATAGATTTTAAATATTATCCCTAAACCACAAGGGTTTACGTTTCATTATTTGAGGGGATTGGACGGTTCAAGAATAAGAGGGAGGATAAGACGTGGAAGAATAAGAGGCTTTTGCCCAACAGTGGGACAGTACCGGGTCATAATAAATAATAATAATACCATATAAAACAAAGTCCCCGCCACGTCTGTCTGTTTGTGTTTACGTATATTCGTGATAAACTCAAAAACTACTGAACGGAATTTCATGCGGTTACATTTTTACAATTATAAAATCTTTAAACTGGATTGTACGACGACAAAATGCCGAAGGCATTCTCTACCAGTCAATCATGAAACCAGTCAACTAAGTATTATTAAGCCGTATTTCAACGAATTGAATTAAACATGCATAATTCAGAACGCATCGACACGTTGACACAGAGTATTCAATGAACGTGCATAACCATAGACTAGGAATCCTTTAGACCGAGTTTAGAGCAATTATTTCATGCAACCGATGATGCCAAAAATGCGGGGGTGCGCGGGACGAGGTGAGCGAAGTCCCGTGCCGTGATTGGTCTGTTCAAAGACACGGACGTCACACAAAGACACTTTCGACTCGAACATGGAGTAAAATTACTGTATGCGTGGCAGAGGGGGTAGCGCGACTATGCTAAGTCTGGAGGATGTTTTGTCTGTGTGCATAACTTATGTTTAACTGCCCACTGCCTAAAGAAGTAAATATAAGGTAAGTAGTAAGCATTTAATAAAATCATGCAGCTTTTTAACGTTCAATTACATTTATCAATGCTGGCCACATTTGAAATGCAAATCTAATCGCAGACTTTAATTCCGTTTGTAGTTCTATAACGTAATATTAATAACTTTATTATGACATTTATAGTAGCTATGCTTCCAGTATTCAGGCTATTCGATTAATCTAGAGCATGCTGGGTGAAATTACTATACCTACAAATAACGCATAGGTAATATAAATACGTCGTTTCAGATGTTGTAGTTTGTAATGTTTCGTATTATTATAATTGGTTAGAACGAGTTTTGTTTGTTTCGTTATTCATGCAGCCAATCTAATTATACAGTTGTAAAATATTCTTAATATTTAAATAATTATAAGCAAGTCGATTCACAAGAATTGATGCAAGACTTTTACCAATCAATGTTCATAGATATTCGGCGCCAGCTTTTGCGAATTGAACTCAAATTTAATCTTCTCTTCGATCGGAATTCAAGATAACAATAATAGAAGGAGCGACCGATGCATAAATCTAAGAGGAAATTATAGTACGAGGTCTCACACCCATTCTTATGGAAAAGGAAAGTGGGTGGGTAATAAGGAAGCAAGATTAAACAGTAGCTTAGTTAATGGTCGAGGGAGGTTCTAAATCTGCAGTTGTGGCCTTCCTACTTGCGCAAGTCTTCAGCATTAGTTCTGTAGCATTAGTTATTAATAATAAAATAATACACATGTTTTCCTCTTAGATATTTAGCTCTGGCATGCTCTAGCGTATGAGCTGTACCCGTACCATGAGTCTCTGACAGTATCAAAACTGACATACCTAGTATACGCTAACGTCTACGTAATTTACTTTCTATACATGTCGCTCGAACTAATATGCGAGTACGAATGAGATGCATAGAAAGTAAGTTAAGTACGTTCTGGATAGCGTTTATTTATGTCAGTGCCATTCTAGTGGTTTAAAGTAGTACGACATATAACACAAAATTCTCCTTCTAACCTAATTTATAACACTATCCATATATTTTCCAAGTAGATGCTTCAATGATAAATAAATAGACGTCATCATTATCATCATCATCAATAAAATCATCAATAAATAGACGTAGACGTAATGTGGATTCACTTTGGTGAATACAAGGTGAAGGTTTGTACATGCCGTATAAATAGACTATAGCTGTTATAGTTTGTTTCCCATAAACCATTTGTATTTGTAATGTGGTGCCAGAGACTGTTAATATTTTGACAGGATATACTCGCAACCCTTAATACCAACCTCGTGCTAGCCAGTCTCATGAAAAGCTTCACCTGTAGATAGTAATTTATAGAAAACAAGTTTTTATGCTTTCTATTAAATAAAAAATGTGGTAATGCAATGAAATAATTGATGTCATATTTTCTGTTTAGTTAACCTTATTTACAGGTGTTGCAAATTACACTGCGTTATTTAGAGTTGGCTACAATAGAAAGTCGCCATTAAATTTGCAAGACTAAAGCTGTAACAAATGAAACTTTATCCTTTTTAGTAGCTCGACTTAAGCGGCTATCGTCAGTCAGTCCTTTAATAGTACGTACTCGTAAGCCGATTATGTAACGTGTGGGCAACGTAAGCGGCGCATCAATGGAGGCTTTATCACACTTTGCAGGATGTTTTGGCCTAAGTATTTCACTGTTCTTTTGTTAGGTGGATTTATACGAATACGAATGTTATTATGTTTTGTAAACATAATTATATTTGATTTTTACAAGTTGTTTGTCACGGTGCTACTTATCAAAATTATTTTGTATAAAATGCTAATTTTATAAATACGAGTAGGTACATCTACTGTATTATATGAGAAAAGATATTTTTTAAACATCCCAAAGAGGTTTAAAAATTGAAAATGGATCGCTTATTAGATAAAGGTCGAGTTGAACCTCCGACCGATACTTAAATAACGTTTAAAAATTATTGATTTTAATCCAACTATTTCAGAATATAGGTACATATAAATAATACTTACCTATTTATGTAATAGAAGTATTTGTGTAAATATTACCTAAATAATATTTACACAAATACTTATGCCTATATTACCTATGCCTATATTACGTATGCCCCAGTCATATACCACAGTAGCAAATGTCACAGCGCAGCACTCGATATTTTCCCACAGTAAAAGTTATTGATGTGTGTATAGTAATTTACTATCTTTTTTCCTCCCATGCCCACCGATTTCCGGTTATTGTACGTACAGTGACAGCACTGTACGTACAATAACTACTAGAGAAATCCAAGGGTACGTTACTTAAAAAATTACATCTCTCACGTCTAATTGCTTAAGTGAGCAATCGCCAGTAAAAACTTTGACAGCCGATTTTCGTACTTTGTCGAAATTACTGTAGTAACAGCTAAGTTTTTTAGTCGCCGTTTAATGGAGTGTGATGGCCCGTTTAGACACAATTGCTTTATAAGCTAGTGAGATAATGGTAGTTGTTAGAGTACTACTTAGTTAATAGAAAATTTGAAATAACGATTTAAGGTAAGAATTTTTGGGCACTGATCATCATGAACGTAATACATCCATATACCATACGTCACACTGCAGGGCACAAATTATCACACGAGTCCACACGCCAGATCAGTGCTGAATAAATTCATATATGTCATACATAGGTACCAAGATTTTAATGTGTAACTATGAACAGTTGGTAATGCTTATTGATAGTTACGATGTTTTGCTACATGTATATAAACGACAAGCGTTGTATGTATAACACCGACGTATAATAAAATAAGTTTTTCTATTCTATATCCATGATGTGTACCTAAATGTAAAAAATATCCCTTAAGACACGAAAGTTATATAAAAGTACCGGCGGACTACTAAGTAAGTACTCCGCCGGCTTCTATAATTAAATTGGACCTTTAAATAGAGAGAGGACCTTTATAGTGGTCCAATTTAGAATGCTAAATTGTAAAACTGGGAAAAACCTTAATTTAAATAACAAATAAATCTTATACATAAAGAGTCACAAGCATAATACGACCCGGTTTGCCCCGTATCTTACGATTTCTATTCAGACTAGAACAAAGCGTGTGTCGTACAAGCGCCGTGTGATGTTTATGTAATTTCACTCCGGTAACCTTTCCTATGGCCATTTGTACTGCACTAGTTTACAGAGCGTGCTAGAAAGTGGACCGGGCGACAGGAACTAACCTTTAACGGCGACCTTTAGCCGATAACTGCGCGATATGACCCCGGCAGCAGATACGCGAAAATCGGTACAAATTCTGCTATTTCGTGACGGTGGTGCTTTCCGCTTATCCCTCAGGCTGGACAGCAACAGGTCTGATGTAACGTCAGCGCTAGCAATCTAGCAATTCTAGCATGGATGTATTTGTTATCGAACTACCATTCGTTTTGCTCACTTACATAAGTAGATACCTACTAAAATATTAAATGAAAATCATCATTTTGAGTAATTAAATACTTATTGGCATAAATATAATTTCATTAAACCTTATAAAACAAACTCACCTGCCGCGTCAGTCTGTTTGTGTGTATGTATGTATGTTCGCGATAAACTTAAAAACTACTGAACGGATTTTCATGCGGTTTTCACTTAATAATAGAGTGATCCTTGAGTACGGTTTTGGTGTATAATTTGTTAAGATTTACCTGTGACAAACAGAGGCGTGTCGCTAGTTATGTAGTAAGAACAAAATTGTCTTTGTCCATCTAGTTCTCAATGTGCTGATATTAAAGTCACAGGGACTATTATATTACCTGCAAATTTGTGACCTAACCTTACGTAAGTCTTTGTTAAAACTTTCTATTTATATTTTTACTTCAATAAAAAAACCATTGAATTAAAAACCAATGAATTTAAAAGCTTTATTTACCAGAGCTTTTACGCACCGTGACTAATACAAATAAGCCTTAAATAAGCCAGGGTTATAATCGAATACTTTTATTACATTTTCAAGGTTGATGGAAAATCGCTTTGATCTATACTTCACGTAGCCGTTATGCGACTTTAAATGGCACTTTATAATCATGTGTTGAATGCTACTGAATACGGGCTTTCAGGAAATTTAAGTGGAAATTTCCGATATTGCTGGATACCGATCCAGGCAAGTGTGGGCGTGAGCATCGGTCACGTCGTATTCGTTCCTGGTTTAAAAGGATACAGTGACTTTGCGTGCGGAAGGTTTATACATCTTATTGCTTTTGGTATTGGCCTGATTTATAACCCGGGAATAAAATAAATCTAGCTCCGAGTTAGGAGCAAAAGCGCACCACCCACTTGTCAAATTTACATACATAATACGCTCGCTTCGTCAATTTGAACGAGCAAATACAGTAATGAATCAACAATCGTATTAACTAGGATTAGAGTTTGTTAGGTTAGGGTAGAAATAAGTTCACGTTACCCTTAACCTTATTCCCTAATAAGGTTAAGGGAATCTGGGAAAACGCACTAGTAGACATACTAACATGAATTACATGAATTTTAAAACTTTTTATGCTGAAAAAGAAATCTAATAGTGACGTTAAACGTTCAACAGAGAGTGCATGGAAAATTGCTTCTATAAGACTATTAATCTGGTTAACATACATACAAGAAACATTGAATTTATTTCATTATTTTTCTATACAATCATAAATATCCAGCTTTTGCAGTGCAAGGTTATGCCCATTCTGCATAGAGCAAAATAGAGGTGAAACAAAGTGAAACGATCACAGCATGTGGCGCGGGCGCGGTTATAATTTTCTATTTCTTGTGCAATGTTTAATTATTTCCACACCATACGGCAATTCTACGCTACGCTAATGTTAAGTTATAATGACATTTTCGCTAAATATTTACGTGTTCAGAAATCAATTTAGTTTTAAAATTGTAAATTATGTAAGGTTCATTGACTTGCAAACGTAAAGTTTTAAGCAAGCATAAAGTTTTATGCAATATTTTTATCACGGTCCAGTTCTGATGATGAGTTCCATGACAAATTGACCGAACTCCTCTAGTTTTCTTAGCGTACATAAAGCGATTTTTGGAAGATTTCTATAAGAATTAGCGCTATTCGGTGAAACGGAACTGCTATGAAGGTTAATAATTGCAATTGTTAGAAGACGCACTACTGGTCGAAAATAATGGTGGGTTCTGAAACCTGAAGCCACGTCCAAGACAATGGAGATTTGGATTTAATAAGTTATCGCTAAGTAGATTATCCCATTTTAAAAACCTAGGTCAACAATCTTGATTTTGAAATAACAAGGTTCTTCATAACATAACTGCGTTTTGGTTTTCTGAAGTAGGTACATTAATAAAATATGTCCGCTAGAAATTCGATGTGGGTTTTTTTCTTATAATCTTCTTCAAGTGCCATCGTCCGATGTCTTCACGCATGCTTTTAAATTGGTCACGGCGTAAACTACTATAAGCGATTGTCAAAATTACGGTGAAGCCTTTTTCATCAAAACAACTTTTGTGGTAAGAACCACTTCGTGCGTGCAAACTAGTACTTGAAGCAAATTAAAATGATGCAACGGTCAAGTATAACCAAGTTATTTTGTTTAGTTTTTTAGTTACGCAAGAAATCGAAAGCGAAACAATTTACGCGAACATTAAAACCAATTGAATGAACGTCAATAAATTTATTTAATTAGTGGCGGTTTGATTTATACCTGCTAGGCAAAACTAGTGGTAGAATTAACAGCGGTAAGTATTAAAGCCTTTTTGTCAAAAACAATAAACTCGATTTACATCAACGATATCTCAATTTCGTCCCGTGACACGGGTGTACATTACAGAATTTTGTGAACTTTTAATTGTATGTATCTTTTACTATTATTTGACCTGTATTTATTTTTGAAAATAGAAGAACAGGAAATGCATTATTTACGTACATAGCAAAATTATAAGTTACCAGGTTTAGTAAGTAACTGAACGCACGCATTATAATAAAAATAAAGTAGGTACCTATTTATCCATTGCATTTTATTACTATCCGCTATACTGGCCCTGGCAGTGACAAGGGTTATTTATTAAATAGGTACAAAAAGACACTGCTTGGCTCTTATCTCGTACATAGCCAGTAATGTGACAATAAGAAGAACTCCCATTTGAATACCGCGACTTGAATGAGTTTTATTTTACCTCAAACGACTTTCCGGCGGTTTATTAAGTCCATTTGTTTTAAATGCGTATGTAAATTTACCTACTTGAATTTTTTCAAGTATTTTTATAATTAAAAAACATTTTGTGAATGTTAATATTTATTTTACTTTTTTATTTATTTAAACCAATTTACATAGATAATGCATGACAACGCAAATCGAATACCATCATGCCACGCTTCTCTTATCTCAAAAATCCCGCAACACTTCCCGAGATTGATTTTCGATGTATCAGATAAGGTGTTTTAATGTATGACCCTAAAGGCTGTGGGGTGATGTTTACTGCCCACTGGCAGGGTCATAAAAAGTGTGACGATCGACCGCCGGAGCTTGTGTGACAAGCCTCCACGGGATCAGGCCACACAGGTAAGGCGTAGTTTAGCGGCACTTAAGTTTAACAATGATTAGTAATATCGGATTACTGGTAAATCTTATTCCCAAAACAAACCGTAGCAAACTGGTTTAAAAAGATGAGTATTTTCGGTCACGCAATGGCGTTAAAATAATATATTTCAATAAATTTAAGTAGGTAGGTAAATGTTATTTTGCTAGAGTGCCCAAAAAGTTTGTTTTCTAACTAAACAAAGTTATTTGTTAATAATTAGAATGCGACTTTAACAATTCTTGAAGATTTTTTTGAGCTATACTGATGCAATGTTGGTTTAGCAGTTCGTATCTAGATGCAGAGCCGACGAAAGAATGCGCAAGTAATTGTTAAAGTATGCAAATCACGGACTATGCGGGCCGAGATTAAAAGTTCCACGTCGAGATAATACCGCATGTTAATTAGGCTCGTTTTGTTCAACAAAGGCGTAACTTATTATTGGCGACGCATTTGTACTGTAGATGCTAATTTCTAAACAAATTCTTGCGGTTCGATTCTTTTTTTGGCTGGAAGAATATAAGTATTTGCAGCTAACCGTGACACTGCATGTGTATGTACATACCACGTTTTGTGGGTAAAAAGTTAAAATGAGTTTATTAAAATGAGTTTTTGGAGCAATTGTTTCACGCCAATTTTTTTTTTATTAGCCTATGTGTGTCCCACTGCTGGGCAAAAGCCTCTCTTCTCCGTTTCCAATCCTCCCTGAATATAATTTTAAATTAAATTGAGAAAAAAAAAATTTTAGGTTTTCATGGTAAATAAATTTTATAAAATTCAAATAGAAATAACAGAGCTTAGCTGGCTTGGTTTAGTACGAAGTGCGTGGTGGTTACAAATATCGACTTTTGTGAATCCAATTTTTCATAATATTTACCATTAAATAGCGAATGTACTTAGCTAACAGCCGCTAGATGGTACCACAATTATACACATAGCCGATACTTTTATAGTTAAGTACCATAGAAAAGGATCTCTTAGCCAGCTCAAGACATTAATTTATGGCATCAACCATCTCGCAATATTTACGGGCAATAAATTGTGATCAACATTGTATAATTTTCATTGGCCTGAACCATCAATCAATTTGTTTATTTTTTTCATCAATTTGCGTACATAATTGTTTGCTTGAGGCGGTTTGATAGCAGAGGTAGCGCGGGTATTTTTTAATAGCCAATTAGAGAGAAAATTAGTATATGATATGTATGTATATCATGGCGGGTTAAATAGGTAAAATACTCGTATTAGACGATTCGAATACTTATACTTTATACTTATTTATAAAGATTCTTGATCTCTATTAATGTCCAATAACTAATCGCTTATAAAATAAAAAAAAAACATGCGAGGTAAGTACTATAAATAACGTAATGTAAGTACCCAAGTTTTTTATTACACAATATTAGTAACATTTTTTTATGTTTTTTTGCTATGGATTCATTCTAAAGTCAATATTTACGTATATTGATTCTGGCTTTAAAAAAAGGCTTCCAACTGATCCGACAAACAGACATACCTACACTATTAATAGAGATTAGTTTTTGTCTGAAGTTAAAAACCAACCAAACTCTGACTTCATGTCTGCATACCTCCCTCTGGTTAATATCTACCTCATATTTCATTTGTGTTTTCATTCTGCTGTGAACGTTATTGTGCACGTAATAAGATTGTTTTTACATAAAAATAGAGCGCGAGATACGAGTTTATGATAGCAAGTTTGATCATAAAGGCTTTACAACGTCCTCAGTATTGTCTGAACCACTTTATATTGTTTTTGAAGTCTTCCAAAGTTAACTTGACGTTGGCAGGTTATGTAACGGTCTTTCAAGTTGCATTTTAAATTCTGCAGGTATATACTGTATTAATTTGTTAGGGAGTCTTAAAAATACGATGTACAATCATAATTTTTAACACTTTTAGTCGGAAATTATTGCTTAAAATGAGATTGACTTCAGAAAGAATACTCTATCCAACTCTATCTAAAAGGTTGAATCCTGATTTTTTTATGAGGTCAAATACGCTGAATACCGAATAGTTACCGAATATCCGTGGCATCTCTAATGAGCAATGGTTACCTTCTTCTTTATGTTTAGGTACTACAAATACGAATCGCAATTTAATATATCGTCCTCGGCTCAACTCACCAAAGAAGTCAAATTACAAGTCACCTGTAGAAACAATTAGGAAACGCCAATCATGATTAGTGAACCAACTCCACTTTCAATTAATCTAAAGCAATAGGTAAGCTTCACGGCTAAATATATTAAGACTTTTACTAACTTAAATGGATACTCAATTACTCAGTATTTATACAACAGAAGTTTTTATTTTGTTTTATTTAGCCTATTAGTGTGTCCCACTGCTGGGCAAAGGCCTTCCTTACAACAGAAGTAAATCTAAAATTCAAGTACCTATATTACACGTTGCTACATAGAAGGGAATATTAAATAAAAAGTATGATATATTTTATTTTTATTTTATTTTATTTATTAAGTACAACCAAATCGTATATTGCTGGCTTATCAAAGGTTAATTAAATTAAATAAAAAAAATTACAAACGATAAGAATATTATCGGCGATGACCTTGATATGTCTTTAAAAATGATGGTTCATAGACAATTAACATATGTTAATTATACAGTTCACTTAATGGAATAATCTGTATTAATGTATGCATTTGTGTTTACATCATAAAATTCACAAAATATTGAAGTATGTACTTACTTTAATAATGCCATGCCAGACAAAGAGATATCGTGTTGGACAGTTCATCGATCGCCCTAATCATGCAGTGTTATGTATGTGACAATTGCAATAACATTACTAATTGTCATGACCTACATTCACTTTGTTTCAAAAATCACGACATGGCCGATTTAATAAATGTCCAGGCATTTGCCTTAAATAAAACGCTTTTAATTAGTCACTGTGACCTGGATACATTTAATAAAAGTCCCTTTCCTTTACGTTAAGTATTATAGTTTATTTTCGTTATAGCACAACTCTAGCACGTCCAACACAAACAAGCTCAACAAATGAGTTGTTAAAATTCGAAATGCCGATAACCATCTATTGCGATGATCTTAGTCAACATAAATATACCTGTAGAATGTTACATAAACAATATTAAATCTATATTTATTGTAATAGTTATTAGATAGTTACCATATACGAGAATTATGTATTAATGGTATAGGTAGGGTACGTGTGGCTTTTATAGAAGTTGCAAATTCCAAATTACTAATCGCGTAAGTAGGTACCTACAAAACTCCATATTTGAGCCATCATTCCAGCGTTACACGAACGTGTTTAATTCGAGACATTCACATTAAAGCAACAGCCGTACGTTAACTAAGCTGGCCATTTAATTGGAAATAGAGATAAGAAATAAAGCTAACGGTCCAACGGTGACATTTAAGCGTACGTATGGCGTCAGCGGCGCCGTCTTCGGCGTACAATTAGTCGTGTCCATCAGTTAAGGGCTGCGGAATTCTAGCGTGGGTATTGTTTAAATCAAACTCGCAAGGATTTTTGCCTTCGAAGGATGTACGTATTGTACGTACTATAATTGGCTAGCTTTTTAAGGTGAGTAAAACGTAAAAAATCAATCAATTTTAGGTACACTTTTTTAATCTAACCAAAATCGTTTATAGCATGAAAGTAGTTATATTTTAGTTTATATAAAATGTACTATCAAAGTATACCTATATTAGTGTAACAATTGCGACCGACGTGTTTTACTAAAATTACCAAATTTTTTCTTGTGACCATCGTGGCTTGTTACATTTTTTTTAGTGTCCGACCGAAACATGTTTTTTTGCCGAAACCGAAACCGAAACCGAATGTTCGGCTTTGGCTCTAGTTTCGGCCGAAACCGAAACCGAAACCGAAACTTTTTTAGACATGTTAAAATCGTGAAAAAATGTCATAAAACCCCTTTCATACACATATTATGGGGCTGTCAACACCCAATATCCTTGAAATTGATGTGACTTAAGCAGTTTTTTAAGAAAATTACTAGAGTTAGACCAAGATAATTCTGCAAAGATTTTGATAACACACACAGTGCAAGTGTTATTTTAAACGTCAAAGCTTCTATGAAATTATGACGTATAAATAACATTTGCACTAGTTGCACTGCGTATGCTATCAAAATCATTGCAGAATTTTCTTGGTCTAACTCTATTCATTCACCAGTCATGTTAACATGTAGATGCAGGGTCAACCAAAAAACCAACCAAAAACGCGAGCGCGAAATTTTTTGTTGACAATATCGCAAGGCGGGTACCAATCTTCATCTGGGCCTAAAAGTCCGAAGTGCCCCAGCGAGGCGAACTTTCATGCGAAGTCAAAGCCGTGCTTCCTTCAGGACAAGTAATTGAGCACAGACTCCATCCAATGTCCATTGTATTAAAAAGCGACACCGCAGGCCGAGCATGGCGCAGCGAGGCCAAAGGCTAAGCTGATGTAGAGGACATGTGGAACACAAACCAATAGTAAATTGAGATAAAATCACTCATTCACTCCGAAAAAATTAGACACTGTGCGCGTTATAGGTATTGACAGCCTCTTAAGACTGCGTCGACCGTCCAGTGGCGCCCTCATTAGTGGAATTGTGTTTTATAATAAACCAATTAATTTCTGTACCTATACATGAATCAGTATAATATGTAGGTATTAATATTGTAGTCCTACTTATTCCCCAACTTTTGGTCTTATTCCGAAGTACCATTTCGTAAGTTTTGGCCCGGCCGAAAGGTTCGGCCGTTTTTTGGCCGAAACCGAAACTACAGCCGAAACATGATTTTATGGCCGAAACTGGCCGAAACCGAAACCGAACCTTCGGTCGGACACTATTTTTTTTGCGTTGTCCAATTGGAGTGTACGCTGGGGTATTAATTTGTAATTATAATGGTAAGAGAATAGGTGCCTATAAAAAATAGGTGTTATTGCCGGCTCATATTCATTTTGAGTAATTTTACTGTTCGGACACCATCCGTGTATTAATATTTATGTAGCTACTGCACCACGCGTTTCCATAGCGACGCAGACCACACACGATTCACCACTGTTCGCGGACCCTCGCTACAAACGAACACCTATGCAAATGAGGGCCCTAACGTATTCAACGAACATTGAATATTTTACGCGCTTCGTCTTGCAAGATTAATCAATTAAATGCAATCAATTGCTGCGATATGGCCAGTAATTTAATTATTAATGCTCAATTTGGCACGTCTTAATATTGTTACTTAATTTGTTTATCATGTTTATTATGTAGAGACGTAACGACCCGTCGCTTTTACTGCTTTTGGTAACTTACTTGATCAAAACCGGTTTATTGGTATGGCGATGTCAATAATTAAAATTTATAAACACCCTCATATGAGATTTGTTTCATGATTTTCTTTTACGAATTTTTGTTTGAGGAATGTGTTGCGTGTTCATGTGTAATTAGATTCGTCAGATAATATAATATGTGTAATAGTGATTTTTGTAGAATCAGTTCATGCAAATGGTGTTGTACAAAAGGCTACAGGAGTTCATGACGACAGCGTGGACGAGGTCCCTCCGCCTCGCACCCACGATCCACTTCGAGACGATATCTAGAAGACAATTATCTCAAGACCGCGGTCCGATAAATCGCTTGTCCAGCTTGACCGTTATTGCCATCGCGACATGCCCTATCTGATCCTGTACTCCTGTGACATATTGCTACGAATAACCTACTATAAGTACTTTCGTCGGATCTCAGTCACGAATGGACAACGCAGATACCTATACTATTCCGTTCTTTGTCTTAAGACGCTACATATAGAATATTGCCGTTCAATATCTGCTGAACGAATACTGTGTTTTGAATATTGAATACTCGAATGGCGCAATTAGAACGTCTAGTGCACTTACTTTTTACTTTGTTGTGTGCGCATTTTAAACTGCACTGTGAGTGAATGCCATCCTTATTCATTCATGGTAATTCCTGCTACGACTTTCTTGTGCTGGTTTTTTCTGACATGTACATGGGTATAAATAAAACAGTGAACCATATGCTACCAAGTACATACATAGGTATGTTTGAAAGACGTTTAAAACGGGCGTGCAAAATGCCTCTGAACTTTTTGCCTGCGAAAATTGATGTGTGTCGCATTTCCCGAGTAGTGTCGACGGCGGGTTGCAATGTCCCAGCCAACCTTTTACGGGCAAGCGAATGAGTTATCCTAGTGCAGGCTCTCGCAATATAAACTAAACCCTGTCACTAAGATGCCATCAAAACATAAAACGCTTTCAAATCGCTATCTACACGTCTTCCATTTTAGACCTGATTGAGACGTGTTAAGATTGAAAATGCAACTGATTTAATGGCCACTTTAGGTTTAAAGTTAACGATATAAGTTTACATGTGATCGGCTGACAGCAGCTAGAAGATATTTAATTGAACCAAAAACCATATCAGTGAGCATCGGCTGGAGATCGACAGTAGTCAAGTTAATAAATTAAATCTAATCGATGTGGATATGCAACCGGCGCCGGCGCGGCCGTTCTGTCCACTGCGAAACTAACATTATTATATACAGGAGCGATCAGCGGACACGTGCTAACCAATCTAGATTGAACTAGTTCCCCTTGAGAAAACTGTTTGTGTAGCCAGGCGGAAAAGTTGAG
Organism: Cydia fagiglandana; assembly: GCF_963556715.1. NCBI lineage: Eukaryota > Metazoa > Arthropoda > Insecta > Lepidoptera > Tortricidae > Cydia > Cydia fagiglandana. The sequence continues at coordinate 13,182,710 of NC_085932.1, forward strand.
AATTCAATGCGATTTTGCTATAAATGGCGAACATTTGACCATAAGATTAGTAGTTTAAAATAAATCACTGTCGTACTTTTGCACTAAACGTCATTTAGAGTTAGTGTTCAGCTATTGAACGATCAACGCTAGAAAATTAAGGCTAAGGAAATCAGTGAGTAATAACTTACAATGGTCTAAAGGTCGCTTTATTCACGGCTCTGACGTAAAAATTGGACGCATGATTCAAGCCTTAATGACCGGGGCATTTCCATGAAAGCTTTCATTTTTGCCGTTTGTTATACCACGCGACGCTGATAACATTGGCATTGAGAAAATGTTATTACAGACAGGGCAATTTTATACAATTATAGGTATTTATAACAAATCCATACTAATATTATAAAGGGGAAAGTGTGTCTGTCTGCCTGTTACCTCTTCAGGCTTAACCGATTTACCGATTAGCCGAACCGATTTAGTTAAAATTTGGTATATAGAGATAGTTTGAGTCCCGGGGAAGGAATTATATTATGATGAAGAGAGTGCAAAGGGGGTGGAATTGAAAGAGTTTATGAATTGCCTAATAATTGAAGTAAGCAATGCGCGAATTGAATGATTTGATATACCTACTTTGGCTACTGTCGCAGACGAAGTCGCGGGCAAAAGCTAGTGGTAAGTAATTTGACCCTGACATTTCTTACTAGATTTTTTTTTTAAGTTAGCACACAACCTAGTAAACCTACTTCATAAATCATGGTACCTAAATAAATTGATGACATAAAAGCCCGGAGGTCGGTTCCAGCGTCACCACAGTGGTGTGATAGCTAACAGCGGCACGCGACGCTAGAGCCCTTGGGCCTTATCGCGAACTATGCTCTTCCTGCTTCGCAACTCTTCTATGTGGGTTAATAAGTTCACAACTAGCGTAATAGTTTTAACACAAAAACATGTTTTGTAACTAGTTTGACTTTGAGTGAATACTAACCTTAGTGCGAGCCTTGTATTTGCATATTACATATATTAAGTACAACAAAAATCTAGTGCAGTAAAAAATAGTTTCAAAAACTTAGTAATTTTTCCGATATTTAAGTAGCTTGTTGGAGCCGAGAGAAATCCAACGAATCAGAAATTATTAAAATCGGTCCAGTATAGAAGATACCATAGTTACAACACATTTTCCCTAATTTTATTATTAATACATATATAGTTAAACACTAGGGAAATTACATTACTACATTATAAATATAATACAAAAGTTTTCCTATGATCTTAACAACTAAAAAAAATGAGCAAGATTTCAATTTAAATATTTTTTTAAAGATGTACAAAATATAGTAGTATGTATATATTTTATAATAAGTATTATACAATATTTAACAATTGCCTTAACCCCACTGAACTAGTTTAACGATATTAAATAAGGCTATAAACAGTCGAACACCGCCCACGTATTATCGACCCATTACATGTGAATGTCAAGTGCGAGTGACAACTTCATGTCACACAACACACGAGGACAGTCAATTAATTTTAACAGTAGTCTAGCCACATTCCCCAATATTGAAACATGACTACCTAGCCAAATAGCAACAGCAAACAACGTCTTTAATCATATGAATTATTTTTTGCCTAGACTGGTATTAACGTGAAACCTTGTCTTAACGAGGAATCTAAATGAATCAATACGTCATCGATAACAACAAATGTTTTATTCAAAAGATAAGATCTTGGCAAAGATAACGGCGCCGTTGAAGCAAAAAGGGAGTAAACTTCAAAGTGACCGGCTTGTTTCTGAAATGAATCACCAAACGATTATACGTCAACGAAACAATTGCACACAAATGAATAATGTATTTTAGCTACATAACCATTTAATTGACTCAGGTCTTTAGGTACGTATAATTAATCCCTGAAACATAAGTTATATGCAATATTTCTACAGAATTAGCCGTTCACAAATAAACGCTTGCCAAAATAAGCAATTTTCATCTATATTCATCAAAATAAAATTATATGGGACGCCTTTTAAAAATCTTCTGGTGTAGTATATATAGTGGCAAGTGTCATATTGCTTACCTACACCAAACATGAAGATATACAAATATACATATTATAACTACACCAAACATGAAGATATACAAATATGCATATTATAACTTATAAGATTATACATATAACATACGCCAGTAAGAATGTCGTACGTTGCAATAAGCCAGAATCTAATTCGGAAGCACCTCTGTGACGACGCTTTTCTTTAGCTTAAAGTAAACTAGAAGTATAATATACTTCTATTCAATACTATATTGTATTAAAATCGTTCCAACTAATATATTGTTGATGTAACATGTCTACTTATTTACGTACCTACCTATGTAGTGCATCCGTTCGAGACAAAAAAATGTACTTATAAGTTTATCTACCGATTAGAAATTACGAGTTCAGTAGCCAACTTTACCTGCCTAATAGCCACTACTTAACCTGACCCTTAGCCAGAAAATGGAACACCAATCCACGGATCTTTATTACGACAAATCACGATTTTTTACGCCAGGTAAAGTAGGACGCCAGACGCTTGAATTAAGGACGTTCACAAATTTCTTACGTTAAATCGTTGAATTATATATGAACAACGTTGCTTCACGAGTTCACCAGTAATATGGCTTGACATCTACAAAACTCCTTATTTAGATAATATCAATAAGTTAAAGTACGTAATTTTGAACGATCATGCTTGATTTACATAACATTTAGATATATACGTACTTATATACGATTTTTTTATATTTTATATTCCACAATAAATACGTAATATATATAAACAATAACAAAACTATTTAGTATGTTGACATAAAACTTGTAGCTATGCTATAACCCACACGGCTTGATTACTCCTGGGCCGACGTGTCGGAAGCCGGTGTTGCTCAAAGCTCTTGGGTTTACTGTCCCCACAAAATGAACACTCATCATCAGATATATCGGAGCGGCCAAGGTGCTAAAAAATATCTGAACTCGCACTCTTACACCTTGACAATAGAGGCGTGTTCAAATCTTTGTGAGCACCTTGGTCGATCCGATATAATCTGATGGTACACACGTATCAAATTGCCACTACTTACCCGCCCACTGACTGGGATAGTATTAATTGAATGATTTAGCGCAATCACCGACTGCTAACTACCAGGAAGTGATGTCAATGGATAGATGCTTTATCAGGCAATATACCGGGTGTGGCCTGTATTATGAGCAAAAAATTAAACTGTAGGCTGTACTCCTCATACTGACCAACATTTGTTCAGCGACTTTTAAAAATAACTTGTGATTTGATTTTTAATACACTTTAAAGTTTATTCTAAGACGCAATGTATTGCGAATTTTGTTATCTTTAAATGCGTGACAAGCAACGTCAATCACAATGATATGACGTGGCGATGGCGTCCATTGAAGATAATATTTATTTTGTATGAAAAATAGGGAGTCTAAATACTTCATAATTTTTAAAAGTTGCTGAACAAAAGTGTCACCATTTGAGCAGTACAATCTATGTTTTAATTATTTGCTCATATTACAGGCTACACCCGGTATATTATTTATTCACAAATTTGTTAGTAGAGGTGTATAGCACAGCATGATGATGATTAGATTTTTTGATGGTGTTATTTTAAGTTCTATTTATATGTTTGGTTTATAAGTATATTTATGGCTTGCCGTGTTGTACTATTACTGGTCGGATACCCACAGTCGAAATAAATGAAATCGATATTTCCTCAGTCAGGGCATGATCTTGTTGGGCTTGTAACTAGCTAATCTTGTGAGAAATTGGGACGCAAACTGAGTCACTAGTTAACTGTTACTAATAGATATGATGCAAGAAACAGTCAATTTATTAAATCAAGCTGACCTAAACAACAAAGATAAAGTAGTAAAAAATAATGATTTAGAAACCTACAATCATTCTTTAGGGGTGGTAACGCAAAATTGTAGTTTTATAATGAAAAAAATTAAGTCAAAGTAAATAATAGAAAATCCTTTTTTTAAATTGAATACGGTTACAAACGGTAGAACTGCAATCTTTTCAGGCGACTCAGTTTAAGCGTTAGCTTGAAAAACAGCTGTGCGTTACGTTTGCGAGAGCTCACACTTACTGGTTGGTATGAACATTTTACTCGGACAGCGATTGGAATTTTGGTACAGTCAGCAGCAGAAGTTGCTAAGCAGGCCAGGTGTTCAAAATGATCCTGACGCGACTTTATTGTTAAGAAAATAAGAGCGTGTCAAGGTAACTTTGAACACGTCGCCCGCTTAGCAACTTCTGCTGCTGACTGTACATGCAAGGCGTAAGGGTGAGAGGTTAGTAGTATACCGGCGGGAAACAAACCCACACACGCAAATGACCAGATTAACTAACCGCCATTATCTGTAATTGGCATTGAGCATCAGATAAATCCCTTTAATGGCATGATATCTTTGTTTATTTATATTAGAAGTGGAGGAAATAGTGTAGCATATTTTATCCAAGAAAGGTTTTACCGTTACGATACGAGTATTACTTTTAAACCTATATGTTAGAGGTACGCACATGCATTTTAAGTGGTCGTGTTTAATGCGCCCTAAGAAGAACACTTTCATGGCGCGTCATAGTAAAAAGACGCTATAATATGATTATCGCCGTAATATTAAGTGCGACCAAGATATGCCTACACAGTAATGAATACTATATGAATTGTTGAAAAAAAAAACAGAAAATTACATATATATAATCATTTTGGGGTTAAAAGCAAAACGTTTAAATATATGAACTAAAAATGAAATGTCTAAATACTACATCAGAGTTTCAGATTATCTTTTTTAAAATGGGACACCTTTTGCCCTACGAACATTTATATTTTAATGAATGAACCAATTTAAATAAGGAGCCATGTATTAAATTCAGTGCGCGTGAGTTAACTATTGAGGGGTGTGTTACATAAGGAAAAGAGAAAGATAGAGCAGTTTATCTTATCACACCAGGTTCCGCGTTAGCTTTATAGAAAGGGCGAATTTACGTAATTCTAATCGGTTTATTACCTACATTAATTCTATGTACCTTCATAATAAAAAATCCTGTTTCTGAACAAAATCTCTTCAAAACGTTACATATCGTGACTGCTTCGAAATAAACCATAAAACTAAAATAGTAGTATTCAATTATGTATGTAACTCGAAAGTGGTAGTTAAAAACATGAAGAATAAATCCGTAGACAGCGGGAAGAAGTTGATAACTCGCGGGAAAAAATTGAAGAATTTTGAACCTTATGTCATTTTAATTTAAGTTCAAATTTCATCAGTAGAATATCTCGATTTATTCAACTTCTTCCCGTCGTGTACGGGAATAATACATCATTATTTAATATAATTAAATACCTACTTTTTTATCACAAAATTTTACTAAAACCGTTATATGTACAGTCACCTGCAATAATATATAACACAATGAAGACCGCTAAAATATCTGACACGATCTTATTTGGAGAGTCATAAGAGCGTGTCATATATTTTTGCGGCCTTTGAAGAGTAACATAATTATTGCAGGTGACTGTACACATATATTAAGTGGTACATACATTTGTTTGTTAAATGTATTTATTTTATAATTTATTTATCGTAGTATGATTTCCTAATAAGGCGCATTTGTTTGGAGCTTCGGTCCTCATAGCTGCGCGAGCGCCGCTCCTACAAGAGAGTTCAACGCGCCGCGCAAGCGCGAATAAAGTCCTCTAGCCTCCTTTATTGTGATCCTATCTGTGTTGCCGCGACTGATTTCTTTTCGTTTATTCTTTAACAACGCAGCCATAATTGTGTTTATAGTTTTAAGATATAATTTGTAATATGGGCCAATAGTTGCCTGAAAATAAATGTTTTCATTTAACGATACCTATTACTATACATATTCTTTCATATTAAGACAATGGTTACTAAACAGAATTTTTAGTTCATATTTGCTAATTATTTACCTTCTAATACCTACAGTTGTGAATTTTAAGATCCCAAAAAACAGGCTTTAATGAAATATTAAACTAAGTCTAATGCACATCTAGAAATGATACAGTCTAAGGTTCTGAATGTATTCAGAAGCGCTTAATTTCCATTTAAGCGGTTTAAGACCTTAAGCGTCACCAAGGCAGAGTCATTGTAGTGATAAGTGGACGTAGATGCACCGTTTAGATACGGCGCTATCCGCGCGCTATGGGATCGATGGCAATCGGCCTTTTTAAGGTTAAACCAAATCATGGTTGGGTAAGCTTGGTCTTTGGAAGCGTCGAAGACTGCTGTGTTAATATTTTAGTGGTCAAAGATCAAGATACCGGGTTATTTATTTTTTTCCGCAAAAGTTCAGGCTATCTCTGTTGTCAACAATGAAATGATCAACATGTTACAACCATAAGGGCCTCTTAGCCTAGTCGGTGGTGACCCAGCCTACGATGCAGGAGGTCCTGGGTTCGAATCCCGGTAAAGGTAGGTATAGGTGATTTCGGGGTCGTGATCCAGAACCACTTTTTCTGACTCTGTAAATGATCCACATTATCATATGGTAGTATTTGATTAAAAGATAATTACTTTAATTATTCTTATTTTTCAAGTAAAATTAGTGTTATACTAAGTAATTATGGTCACCCTATGACTTTTGACATACGCTGTAGGGTCACCAAATTGTATGCTAAAATGTTTTTTCCTACTTGCCATCTGGAAAATAATCATCATTATTGGTGATAAACAATAATTAACAACATCATTAGGCTCATCTTTGGATTCTGTATGATGTCTGGCTCTCTTGCTCCACGACCCCGAAATCACCCTGTATATTTGTGTGTTCATCACAAATATTTGTACCTGAGTATTGGATGTTACATATGTATGTAAGTACGTGTTTATCTAAATAAGTATGTATATCGCCGCCTAGCACCCATAGCACAATCTTTGCTTAGTTTGGGGCAAGTTTAATCTGTCTAAGAATGTCCCCAAAATATTTAAAAGATAAAACATAATTATAGATATTGAATTGTTCTGTCGAGAGACGTGTTAAGTTACATAATTGTGAACATAATAATATTTATTGGCCATTGTAACGATGTGTCATAATCCTACGCAGTATACAAACGTAACCATTCTGCACTGACTAGATAACCTTTTTTTTTGCGGGAACAAATAAGCGTCTTAATATTTATCTATTGTGTACCCATTATAACCTTACGATCGGTCTCATATTGACATAATCTTGCACCGCATCTCTCTTGCACCAATATAGGTATAATAAGTACGAACGAGAACAACTACGAATGATGTCGAAACGAGATCTATTTCAAATTTCAAATGGGTATCTACACTATCTACCTATAGTAGAGTGTTCGATTCGTTAGCGCCCTTAGGTTACTAGCGTTGCTTGGCTATGGGAGTTATGTAGTTTTGCAATGTCAGTAGCCTTGGGCAATGGATAGTGATAGCCGATATATATTTCACCATTAGGTAGGAATTAAAATTGACCCGGGCTTGTCAAAAAGAATTTAGGTACCTATACCAGCAGAATAAGTAAAGCAAAAATCAATTTTTTTATCAAACGATATGAGACCAACTAAGTAAGTTGATTTAATACCGCTTGTAATTTTCAATAAAAAGTAGAAGTTTTTTCTAAAGCCCGATTCGTACAAATATTTATGAAAAGATGTATACATAGTCAGCAATCAGCATCAACCACAAAAGCTCTCTAATATAGTTTAACTAAATGGAATGACATAAAATGCAAAAGAAATACTCTGAATAACAAATATTAGTATTTACTCCTAAAAATAGCTTGAAAAACTGCCACACGAATGTGTAAAACTTCAGGTAAATCGGTTTACAAGCTTTCAACTCATTCACGAACTCACACCCGATAAAAATATTTCTTTCGCCGACTCAAAACGTACGTGCAATATTGTAAAAGCTGATAGACTGACTTGAACCTTAAGTGCTGGAACTTAAGATCAAAGTAGGAAGGTAGCTCGGTAAGCTTTTCCTTGGTAGTTGAAAATAATGTTTTAATATGCTTATTTCATAATTCAAGTTGGATATATGAGTAAGTAGCTTTACTATAAATACCTATTCTATAAAACCAAAAGAAAAAAACATGCATGATTATTATATTTTTTTAAAGGTTTTTGTCAGTTTTCAATGGCTCAATGGCTACAAACCTATACTAATACTATACTATACTAACTTTACGCAACCATGAGCTTTAGCGGGAAAGAAAAATCTTTAGATAAGAAATATAGGGAATAACAACGATTATAGCTATAAATATAAATAAATCATGGCTACATGCAAATATATTCACTTAATACAGGTAGAAGACAAAGAAACTAAATAAATCAGGCAGTACTTACTGTTATCACGCAACAATTACAACTTATCAGTTACATGAAAGCGCCGGCGCACTTCGCGAATCCCGAAAATTTAGAACAATTCAGCCAACATCACGATATCACTAGGTACACAGTTTTATCACTCGTCCACTGTCAGTTGTTTTTGTTTTGTTTTCGTGTGCGCGCGCCGAGTGAGGCGTCCGCAGCGTAGCCGGGTCCGTCCTGTACTAGCGCTAGCGGCTACCGCGAGTGGGCTAGCCGGATTCTAATCTAAATGCTGGCGGACTAAGGCTTTCGGTAACGTGCTTCGATACTGCCCAAAGATCATGGGTTACATGGCTCTGTAACCCTGCACCGTTCATTATAGACACATACATAGTCCCAAAGCGACTTTTTAGTACGAACCTATACATGTATGTTATTGAAGCTTTGTTGATCGGTTCGTTGGATTTATTATCATCTCATGAAATTTTAAGAAATTATAATTGCATGTGTTTGATATATGCCTTATGATATTTTTGACATTATCAGATTAATTATCCTTTTTAAAATTTACCCGAAATAAAAGGAAATGTAATAATTCTTGTTTAAAGCTGCAAAGAAACTTTACTCTGCCAGTTGTAAGTAACTTACGAAACCAGTTTCAGCGACTATACTAAAGTTTAGCAGCAGTTGTGTCAATAGAATCTGGCTAGCCATACCCCACAGCACTATATAACGCTCATATATTTGCCCCTAAGCTTTCACAACCTCGCGTCTCTGATTAGTGCTATTTTGAAATACTGACTCTATCTTACACAGAGTAATGTTTATTTTGCGGCGTAAGAATGTAGGCAAGACACGGGCTAGTGTGGGTAAGAAGCCGATATGAAAACTTATAGTACCTCCGCTATTCTTATTGCACGTTTTACCGCGCTCAGGACTTTTTGTAATGGCTGGATTATGCGCCTTTAAAAACTCTGGAGTAGACTTCGTCGTACACGAGCCACTTAACGACATACTTCGCCTACAATCTCGCCACACAATGGAATTATTTACCTCATGGAATTTATATGAAGAGGTGCATTTCTTTCCAAGTATTCTATTCGTGGATGGGTAAACATTAAATCGAGCTCCGGATCTGTCTGGAAGGTAAATAAGAACTTGCATAAGTTCAGGTCTAAGTTTGAATGAATATTTGTTGATTCGCTACAGAGTTGGAGGCAATATCAATATGAAAGTCTCGAACTGATTTGCCGCTGCCAAGTTCGCGTGCCGCGACCCTCGCGGCCACCTCCTCGCATGTAATTACCTGCTACGGAAGTTCGTTTCTTTTTGGGGCTGGAGCGTGACTTTCTGCGAACCCTCTAGCTCAAAAATATCATTAACTATCCATAAAAGGGTGTTTTATGGCACAATCAACAAAAGTAATTCCCTGTATCATAATTTTAGAGACCATAAAACTGTGTCCAATGTAAATTTTACCGACTACATAATTACAATTTAAAAGAATAGCGTTTTATTACACAATAATTAATTGACATAGTAACGATAAAACAAATGATTAATTAATGTTATCAGGGACTCATGGTTCAAAAATGTAAATACTTAATCTTACAAAAAAAAATCGCATCACGTATGCAAATGAGGACGCGCCGTGAATTCGAACAGTATGGTGGCGACTCCACGGTGCGGCGGTCGACAATGGTTAATCAAAAGACCGTATCTCATTCGGCGGGACCTTGCGAGGTCCGGCCAGACGTTACGTTATTTCGATTTCATTTGCGTGCTCGTGCGCGCGGTTTTTTACTTCGTGCTAGGCCCTAGATGCTCAACCTACCTCGCCTCGCAGCAGAGGTCATGGCTTGATCCCGCCAAGCCTTTGTTATTCCCAGAGAAATATGAAGGGAAGTCGGCGGATACCGCGCTCGAATAAATGGGATTCTTTCAAGGAATATTGAAATATCTCTAGGCGATGCCGAGAACTCGTAGAGATTAATTCTCGAATGATGAATAGCTGACGTAAATCTTGTTTGTAATTTACTGCTAGTTAGTGATTACCTTTGTTTCACCTGCGATAGTATTATTTATTATCAATATTCCAAATTTAAGATCCTTATTCTTAAAAAGGTTGTTATGAAAGTGCTAGTTTACGTGGTAAGAAGCTCCATATCATCGCTCATTGTTCATGTTGATCAGTTACTTAGTTATTTTTCTAAACGATAGAGAATCTTTTAAGTGGTTTAATTTTTTTTATAACAAAAAGTGGTTACTAGTCACGAGTCGGCGGCTCGGATGCGCGGGATTAATTGAATTCTAAGGTATGAGAAGAAGAGGGTCGGACAGTAGGTTTTTTTACATGTTCGACACTCAAAGCCGTTTAAAGAAAGAACGGACTTGGTAGCGGACCGATATGTTTTTATAGTTAGGTAAGTAAGTACAACGTAACGGCCACCTTAATTCATTTGGTATATATTATCAGTATTTATTAAAAAGAACATATTGCATTAATCTTTAAATTTGGACCAAATTCCATCCTAACCTCTGGAAATCATTTAGGGTCTAAATCGCTCAGATAATGAACATTTATTAGTATTCTGGCATATAAATATAATAAGAAGTCTTAGCTTTTAAACTATATTTCCTGCTTAATTTAAACTATCTTGAATTAGTATTTCAAAATCCCATTAATTTTTTGTCCACCACCACTTGATTACCACTAATTGATTTCGTGGCATGATACTATATATAAATATTACATTCGACAATAGCATACCTTCCGCCCAGTACAGGAATACTTGAAAAACCCAAGCAACAATAAATTATAACATAAAATAACAAGTTATATGCATCTACATATAACTTGAACCGAATTTGTCGACTGTTCAACTGATCATATTCGACCCGCTCGCACTGTTCCTTCTAATAAGGTGTTATGTAATTTTTCAAGGGAAGGGTGACAACACGTTGACGGATTTAGCACGTTAGAACCGGTTGTAGCTTTGTAGAATATAACAATTGAACTCATACTTACTGCCGGATTCGAACTTTAAGATACGTCAATTAATAGATCTTAAACGATATGAATTAGATGTGTCAGTATCAAAAGTGACGTATTTGTTTGAAGAAACGTCACATTTGACACTGACATATCAAATCCATATCGTTTCTAGATCTAATCATTGACGTATCTTAAAGTTAGAATCTGGCCGTTAGATACATATATATGTACGAATCAATGAAAGAGATGTACCCAACACAGAGTAAAATAACCAAATAAAACTACAAAATATGTATATGTATAACGTCTAATATAATAATATGTATGTATATGTATTGCCTGTTGTTACCTAGGGTTAACAGTGTATTTCATTTTCTGTGTATTTTTAACTGTAATATTTACTTACTTATTTACAATATCCTCTTTTGATAATTATCTACTAAATACCTACATAAAATTATAAATGCGAAAGTAATTCTGTTGGAAAATCTCAAATTGAAACTTAGTTATTTAGTATCCGGAACATTAGGCTTACAAAAACATAGGGAAAGAATACAAAACGAGTGTGGAGAAATAGCTTCCAGCCTCTGGAAAATGACTTGGAATGCATAAAATCGGTGGCTACACGGTTCACACTTCATTTCTCGTAAATGAAAGCGTGCAAATTCGACGTCAGTGACAAGACGTGTGCACTATGACGGCCCACGGGTAACTGGTAGTTTGAGCCAGTCAGGAAGCTGGCTTGCACGTTTTATTATTTTGTACAGGACTCTTTCCTTCGTGATCGAAATTCATACAGTAAATATTTTCTGAAACAACCATAAAAACGCTTGATATATCTTAGGCATTATTTAAATGAATCTAAGTAGAATAAAGTCGTAATAAAAATGATATCACCTTAGTCTACGTTACAAACCCATCAAAATCGAGCATAGATTAGTCAATTATTCCTATCATCTACAATATCTACATAACATATTACTTATAAACAATTATAGTAAGACTATATGTTTGACTTACAACCTCCTCGATTTGTATGACTTGAGAAGTAGGTATCAAACTCCCCTAATAGATTTAAATCTATTTGCCCCGGCAAGTGTAGGCAGGCAAGCCTACGTGACTGAACAAGTGTGATGAAAATAATTATGACCCAGATGTATCAATTACACTCTTATTATTTAGGTAAAGGAACAGACATGATTTCAACATAACTCTGCGGATGCTTTGACGTTAACTCTAGTGGTCTCCTTTTACAACGCTATTAGCTGCTCCCAATGTGCCTTGTTTTATAGCGTATAGACCATTATAGCTGTAATAACGTTAGCGTTATAATTATTTCCGTATATGGTAAAACGTTTACTTTGTACTGAACGTTTAGGTTAAATGACTGTGTTAAAGATATTTATTGTCGTCTTCTGGTCTAGTCGTGTCCAGAACTCGCGAACGCGGTTTTGGGTCCCATAGTCAACCAGAAACTCTTTATATAGTTTTGTTTTGTCCAGCTGTCTATCTGTCTACATTTTAGCTATATTATTTATAAAATATAAAGATGCAATCTTAATCAGTAAAATAAATGGCCTAAACTACTGTTGTTATTAGGGTGTTTAGTTTACCACATGGATTAGGTACCAATTGTTTTATTTTTGCTGCAACTATATGCTGCGAAAAGACGTTAGATGAGCTTGAAAAAAGGGATATTTTCGGAAACAATCACTGCGAAAGTTCAAAAAAGTCAAGGAATATTTTAAAATTCATGAAAAGAGCCTCCTTTTAATTCTGCCCATTGTGACCGATGGGCAACTATAAAATTGTGTTCTGAGCATGCAGTAAACCAACAAACGTTACATAAGAAAGACTAAAAAGCTTACCAAGATCACTATGCTTATTACCATAGGAAAACATAATGAAAAAGCAGATATTTTAACCTCTCTTTTCCCACGACATTTTACGGGATAAAGCTCGGATCCTTTAACTTTATTATTACGAATTCGATTAGCTATCGAGAATACTACGATACGAGAGATTTATCGAAGAGACGGGACTCGCCGCGGAGCTGACGCTTAGGCCACGCGAGCACTGGTAGCGAAGATATTATTTAGTATTATATTAGCACGCAATTATATTAGCTCGTGACAATGGGGTTGGCAACTGTCAAACGTTTGTATAGATGGCGCCATCATAGCTTGCCCCTTTTTCTATGAGATTTGGCTTAAAAAAACAAAAAAATGACACAATTCTAGGTTATGACAGGGCAAGCTATGATGGCGCCATCTGCTAAAAACTTCCACCGGCCAACCCCATTTCGGCATGTAGGTACAGATGTAGTGCGTAATTGTATTCCATCGTATTTTCTCGGAAACGTTCGTATTTGTCATGATAGTTTAGTCAACCTCAGTACTTTTTGTACCGAGACTGACAGAAATAGCAAGACACGTTTGTACATTTCCGTGAAAATACGATGGAAAATAATTATGCACTACACCTGTAGCGGTAAGCAACTACAATAGACACATAACCAATAACCATGTCTGTCATGACATTTGAATAGAAATGTCACTTAAATGTCATTTTCGTCCACTGTTTTCAAGAAGCGAAGTACCCTTGTTCGAGCTGGTTAGTTAAAAAGGGTATTTCAATATTGATTCACACGTTATTTATTTAATGAGCATTCATACTTGCGTGAACATTTATTTGTAATAGTTAAAAACATAATTAAGGATATAAGAACTTGATAAAACAACGTACAGTGTAGACGTGTAGATGTCGACCGTAATGCCTTAATACTCGTATTACGGTTGAAACATGTCCATGCATTTTTGAACGCCAGTGTACCTATAGTAACTACCTAGAGCTTATTCTAATTAAGCAATTTGTTATTGATGACGTTAGATAATATTACTCTCGTTATTACATTTATTTAGGTATTTATTTACATATTTATACTTAAACGCTTATAGCTGGCAATGCACACGGTCCTATCGGGTCATTTTTTAGGGTATCTATGTTAAAACATTTTTGGGTCGGGAGCCTATTATCATTTTCGGGCGGAATTAGTTTTCGGTATTTGAATATTTATTGGTTTATCAGTTTTACTCAAAAACATTTAGCTTATATGAGTAAGAGATGTAACTGTACAACACAATGTACTCATTTATCAATATAGTTATGGCTCATATAATATAATCTAAGTATAATATGTTTAGGCACGTTGAAGATATTCACTTCAATGTTGATTAAACAATAAATAATAGAAGTCACTATTAATAATGCTCCATTGACGGCAAGTGGCATATTTAGCTATTTTATGGGAAAGGTATAATATTGCCAGGGCCAAGCTAAGCTTACCTTATGAAATAAAATGTAAAGTTTATGGACAGAGTAATATTAAGTTAATAGGTACTCCATAAGGTCTTGAACAGTCGACATTAAAAATATGTTTACACTTTTGCACCTAGGACATATTTAAAATCAGGCAATGGTGTACTGCAGTAAATATTCGCCATCACATTTCTTGTAATTAAATAAAAACAGTAGTAAATACATAATCACTATTAATATTATAAATGCAAAAGTATCTCCGTCTGTATTACCTCTTCTGTTAACTCCAATGAACTGATTTAGATGAAATTTGGCATGCAGATAATTTGAGGTCCAGAGAAGGACATAGGATAGTTTTTAGCAGTCATCATTAACATTCCACGCAGACAGAATTGCGGACAGAAGCTAGTATAGAAAAAATGTCACTACAATTTGAATTTATGATACAAACGAAACAAGCAGATCACCATAATTTCACTAACAAATTGACTTTTAATTTAAATAACGGTTACTGTGTAATCAGATACTAATTCCCAAATAATAGTTTATCAAAAAAATCAAACGTTTCTCGTCTGCCCGTTCGGAGTTGGATCCTTTTCCGAAGATTTGATCTTTTTTTAAACTTTTGATGCCCGGGGCGACGTGGAATCCATTATGGTGGGTTAAACGATACAGCTTCGGGGCAAGGTTGTCAAAAAGCTATTTCGTCGTTCGACAATAAGTACCTTTTTATATTTGTGTGAATGTTTTACTGCAGTTTTATATTACCTTTGACGTATATTACAGTCGATGTCAAAAATATGTTTACACTTTTGCATCTTATGGCAACGGGATAAGGTGCAATAGTGTAAAGATCTCTTTGACGTCGGCTGTACATTAATTTTCAGATCTAGGCGCTCAGCTTGCACCCATTTCATTTGTAATTTTGTATTTAGAAATAAAACAGAACATTGCTTATTAGGCTATTATATTAAAAAACTTAGTTACAATTTATTTATATTTATAAAAAAATGGAAATTTGGCGCAATTACACTGTGTGCGTAAGAGGTTAGATTACGGTAACCGTGCCACGAGTCACTGACAGTGTCAACAATATACGCTATCGTCTACGTAATTTACATTCTCGTGTCTCGCTCGTACTGACATATTAGTACGAGCGAGACCCTTACCACCTTAGTCACATTAGTTAATACAAATGTCAAGTACGTAGGTTGTTCCATAAGTCTTGCAAAAGTGTAACTTCATATTAAGCTTTTTCAAAATAAAAACCATCACTGTTAATACACTTATGCATGCGTTCCAACCATGTATCAAACATGATCTTCCACCGCTCCTTTGTGACAGTGGCGCTGGCTTGATCCCATGCACTCAATAGCTCGTCATCAGTTGCAAACCGTCGTCCTTTTAATTGGCTCTTGATCAGCGGGAAGAGACCAAAATCGCACGGTGCAAGGTCGGGGCTATAAGACGGATGGTACAGCACAGTAAGCCCCGATTGCTCCAAAAACTCCCGAGTCGCACGATGAGCAGGAGCGTTATCATGGTGGAAGTGCCAACTGCCCAGATGAGGTACCCAGAGACCCAGAGAGAACATAACTTTTTAACTTTTAGGTCTTTTTGTAAAATTGAATTAAGTGTTGATGCACTAATGTAGAGAATCTCCTCAATCTGCCTGCACGTAATTCCCCTATGAATAGTTATCAGTTTTCTAACAGCGTCTATGTTTTCTTGGGTCCTGCTTGGAAAGGGTCGGCCCGGTCTTTTGTCGTCGTCTAAATTATAGTTTCCTATTCGAAATTCCTTGTACCACCTGAATACAGTAGAAAGGGAAGGGCACTCTTTACCAAAGGCACCGAACATTTCCTCGTGGCACTCTTGGTAAGATAATCCACGTTTGAAATTATAATAGAAAATCACTCTGTACTCGCGGTTACCCTTTTCACAATTGTTTCGATCTATTTACCAACTATCACTGCTGGCAGGCTCAACAAACACATCATGTAAGAACTTGTAATTAGTGGCAGATAACCATACGCTCAGTCATACATGTCAAAGCTTGTTAGATTCCTTCCATTGCAAGACTTATGGAACAGCCTACGTACTTAGTATGGAAACGTGAGCATACTAAATTTCACATTCTTAATACCTATTAAATTAAATTATTATAGCATCTTGGCGACAACCCTGTCAGAAAACGCTGTTGCTTGTTTCTTTCAAACGGACTCACGAAACCACTATCATCGTTACTTGGTAGAAAAGACTGAAGGTGGGTTAAAAGCACTTAATTCTCTTACGCTAAATTAACAAAAATTCCGAAATCTTTTAGCAAATTACGTATATCAATTCATTCAAGTGTGTTGGGCACCCTCCCGAGGGCACCAAATTTTGATAGGTATTTTTAATTTTTAGTTTTAATTATTTTAATTGTGGTTAGTTTTAGTTTTATATTCCTATTTATGTCTTTTAGTAATTTATGTAATTTAATATTTCTTATAATGTTGTACATACATGATTACAGTTAAATAATAAATTCATTCAAAGTATATTAAATTTGTGAGCATAAATCGTCGGGTGACAAGCAAAAGTTACTAAACACTATCAAAAAATTAAAGAAAAAATGCACTTTATTACACTTGTAACACGGTTCATTGTCCAATAATTTCAATGGTGTTAGTTAGTGATTTTTGGTTGTCACCCGACGAAATAATAAATAAAATAAAAATCGGGAAATTATTTCCCACTTCATTCTAATTTACGTAATATTTTTTATGTTTTTAATGGCAGCACTCAGCGATACCAACAATGCAGAGATAAAATCTTAGTAACATTTTGAATTTGAAAAATGGCAACACTTTTCTAATGGCCGCTATTTGTGACCATACGTCAAAGTCAATGTCAGTTGTCGTGATTTTTTTTGCAATAACAACATATTTTTTTAGTGTTCTGAGGTTAAGTGCGAAAAAAAATCTGGTAAGTGCATACACTGAATACTATCATAAACTAGACTTATTTTACCTGGGTTTTGCTTGAAAAGAATTGTGACAACGATATGATTTAGCCTAGATTTTAACGTTTTAGTAAGTGGGAAATTATTTCCCATTGTTTGTTCCTGAACTTACGATTTACAAAAAAATGGTAGGTTTTTATCAAGTGGGAAATTATTCCCCAGTGTTTGTTCTCCACCTAAATTTTAATTTGTTTCCATGTATAAAAATATATACCCGTTTGTCTGTTACACAAAAAAACCTGTGTCTGTTTTTGTTTTCCCTTTCTTTTATTTATTTCTTTGTATTTTGAAGATAACGTTAAAAAATCATACTTGAATTCCAAGCAAAGCCGGGGGCAGCTAACTAGTAAAAAGTTCGTAACCGTATCGGACAATGGGAAACTATTTCCCACTTCATTAAAATTTTGCTATTCCGTAACGGATAACGGGAAATTATTCCCACCGCAAAACCCCCCTTTCCCCCCCACAAAATTATTTTATATATATTTTTTCGTAATCTACTTACGTACCCAAATTACCTAAAAACCATTCTTAGTTTTCAAAAATCTCATAAAAAGTGTTCCGTTTGATTAAGGGTTAAGGGCAGCCTGTCAATTCGAAATTCGAACCAAACTCGGGTGGACCTATTTTAAATCAGCTGTATATCCTAAGCAGCCTAGTGAACAATAAGAAAAAATTATATTGTATACGTAATCACTTAGGGATTACAAATTACTGAACATAATTTGAGTGATTTTACCGCACAGGCAACATATAGCCTAAATTAACTAAAATGATACTTTTTATCTTAGGAATTATAAATTACCCTGTAAGGAAAAGGCGGGTAAAATAGTAAAAACAAAGTCGCGAGGCAAGTAATGGCATAGGCAAGAAGTTCAATCAATATAATATAACAGTAAAGTTACTTAATTTTCAAATATCTCGAAACGAAAATGATTCATATCTACCGTGTTAATAGTCTCTAAATCCTATGTTATTTAAACTTAACGAGCATTATGGTGCATTATGGTTGTATCAATTTCCATGTTCCCGAGAGAGAACCACGTTATCTTCCTACTTCTATCTTAATAACAGAAAAACTTTGTCAATAAACATTACTGAGAATCGAGTGTACCGTTTCAACGCTTTTAGGGCAACTTAAGGTAACTCTGTAACAGTTAAAAAGTACTGGAGTGGACCATTACCGCCCTCTCGCTTTGTAACTATACTGCCTGGGGTAAATCACCACTTTAGGGATATATTTATCGAGGTGTATATTACGTCTTCAAAATTTATGAGACATCTTACGGCGTCGATACTAGCTGTCGTAGATCGGGACGAAGGCGAGGTTGTAACTGACACTTTAAATATTATACATATTTTGATGACGCCATTGCATTTTGATTAAATTATCCAGAATTCATTGTAAAGAGATATACTTCTTCCATATTAAGATATACCAGTACCTAGCTGTGCTAAGAAAGAAACATGTTTTTATTTTAATCCAGGGTTAAAAATAGTGCCATTACAAGGTAAATAGAGTATTGTTATTCATTCAATATTAATATTATAACAATTAGTTATCAGCGTATTAAATAACGCAATAATAATCAAACTATGAGGCACAATTTTTATTACAAACAAGTCACATAATACTAAAAATAAAATAAGCCTTGGTTACTGTGGGTATTCAAACATGTGTATGTATTTAATTAAAATTGGGTACAGTTTAAAATTACCTAACACTTAACAACACGCCAAAGATGGTTATACTACAAAAAACGTAACTTATTTATAAGTATACTTACTGTAATATTGGTTATTTAAGAATGAAAGGAGCTGTGATTGTTGTGCACGATCTGTTTATGGCTGAGGTTAGTCTGTAATGCCAATATCTCAATTTGCGGTGAAGAGGCGGCAAACCGCAGAGTGACAATACAAAACTTTTATTAAATGATATTATACAGCGTGTAGCGTGCACATAAGTAATAAATTTAAATTAAATTTTAGATAAATAATTATTTTGCGTATTTACAATTACGTAGTATTTTTATTATTTACTTATACATATTTATCATGGTGAATGTGAACAATTATTTGGTAGGTACACAATTAAAGAACTAAAATGTAATCAAACTATTTAAAAACATGAGGACCGTTCAATTTATCTTTCTGTTATTTTAAACCATAAGTGTAAAGTTATTTAAATATTTTATGTTTTATTTGTTGAGAAATACATTATCATTACTGACCCGAATACGGAGGGATTATGACTCTCTTATACAGGACACACACAGGTACAGGGTACAGGTACTTACTACTACCGAACTACTACTCGTACTACTCTAAAACTGCCGAATCGATTAAAACAACATATAACTACTCCGGATATATGCCTGGCTTTTAATTTTTTTAAAGTACGTCCGTGGTCGACAATAACCAGTGCTTAAGAGTCAGTAAGTCTGTATTTTTAATTTTATAAATTTCCTTTACTTTTTAATATTGATGACAATTGAATGATTATTTTGTATTGTTTTTAATTTATTTTCCATTTGTTGCATACTTTTAGTCTGCGAGAGAAATTTTCTTTAACACAATAGCTCGACGCCTGCATCATACTTCGACATACCGCGAACACTTGACCTTTTTTTTGCAAAATGTACTTGAAGCAATTAAAAGGGAAAGGTCAGTGAAAAAAATTATAATTGCTCGTATTCAGGCATTTGTAATATGCCGGCTGCGAAATAGATTTAACAGAGTCACCGTACTGGTTTACTGATCTGATAAGGGTTCCGCACAGAACAAATTAGCTTCTGATTCCTTCCCAGTCGGCTATAAATCGTGACAATGCGACTTATTTGTGTAAATGGACTTAAATGAAATTGGTAACAATTGTTTTAATTAACAAATAAATGTATTAACAGACCAGGATTTCAAGATCCCCTTCGCACCCGGACGACCCGAGGTTAAGAGTTAAAAGTATTTTGGCCGGCAGCTGTGAAGTCTGGTCCCTTGTTCTCGTTATCTGGCGGTTGGCAAGTGGTTACAAATGTGAGGAGTCACGCAACTGAGACGGATATTGTGCCTAATGGAGCAAGTATAGATTCTGAACGTAGACAAATTACGATACGTTAGTGTTATTGAATAGTACTTATCAAACGCATCCACATGATATGGTTGAAAGAGAAAATGTTCTAAGTCTATCGTGTAAAGAAAGCATTCTAAGTAAATATATAAACTTTTTTTCAACACTGTTGTCGACTTGATTAATAGGCATTCCCATCCCAAAATGTATTATATAAATACTAACAATCACTGAAAACTATAAGAATTCCTATAATAGTCAACTACAAAATAAACGAAACCGTAAAACTCTATAGAATTATTTTATTTTTATAAGATGTAGTCAGATCAGACTCAGAGATACTTTACATTATTATGTACTTATATATAATATGAATTTATTTATAATATAACATTCTCCAATATCTCAACATAAATACTCTTATGTCTTCATATGTAGAATAATTAGACTCTGACTCTGACAGATACTTTTGAAAGCCGACTGCTGATATACATATGTATATCCCTATTTGGATGTATTCCAGAGTGGCAGATATTTCTGGCTCGTTGCTTCATCAGCTACTATTGACAGTGCCTGTACGTGCTACTGTTTAATTGGGACATAGGCTATACGCGTTGCTCAAACGTATATTTATATATCTGGCCCGGGAGCCCACGCGTCTGACCCTCGGGACTGTAATAATAATTTTCGTAATTCCCTTCTTAGTGAAGCTTACTTCATCGGTTCGGCACTTAACAATAATTTGTGATACGAAAACTTCGCAATTATGATTCACGGCGTCTGGATATTTACTTCCCACTAGTACCTATTTATAGAAACTTATGCTGTTATTTTTATTCCTTCTATCGAATATAAAAGTAAAGAAATAACCATTTCTGCTCATATTGATCAATTAATACTAGGAGTATCACTATATATCGAATATTAATAATACATAATTATAGTAATATTTTTATCGTCGACAGTGTTAACAATAAACTTACTTTCTTTTTCTTTCTTCTAGCTGGGAAAACATAACATTTTAATATATAAGGATTTCTCATTGTGCAAAATTTATATCGACATTAAGAGCACACTTCGCTGGCCGTAGCTGGGCCAGCTCACGCTTGACAACTCTCTCGAATACCGCAAATTTATGCTTCAAGTTTTAATTAAAGTGACAAAGTGCATTGCTGAAACTAGGTGCCTTCAATATAATACATAAATACCTATGCATCATTTTGCAGTTTAGAAATCCGTAAACTCATGGGAAAGCATTTATACGGTTAGTTTAACTCGCTACCGCGAATATTTCATGTTCATTATCTCCGTGTATAAGAGGTCAACATCTGACTTGTAAGGAGTCTCGTGGTGTGTCTGTCTGTCCGAGGCTTGTGCAATTGTTTTATATTTTTGTACTATCCTTCGATACCTGCAGTTTAAGAGGGCAGATATTAGAAATAAATTATTCCGATAAAGACCGTAATACCGTGAAAGTAGAGGTGAATTTTGAAGAGCTCTGAAAGTAGCGTTGAGACCATTTCACTCCAGACTAAAAAGCATTCGGATCCATGGCTCGCCGTGGGCGGTGCGGTACTGGACAAGCAATATGAATTGTACTTACGCTAGTGTAGACGCAACTTAAACGAATACGTCGATGTAAATATCAGAATTTCCAAGCCATTCTCTATTTACCGTGAGAAGTAAATATCAATTTGCATAATAAAGAGTTGCATTTCAATTATAGATATATTTTAGATAGGGTTGAACGACGTGTTGGAGCTTAACAATAGCCGAAATGTTTATCGAGCGATCAGTAATATTGTTTTATCTTAATAGTGGCATCCCTAAGACCCTGGTCCATTTGAAGCAACTAGAATAATCAAACTTGGTCGGTTAATGCTTTAGTCTTGACTTGATGTTGGCGCCAGAACTGATTAGTTCTATTTATTTGGTACCCTTAAGCCAAGTTTACAAAACTGTAAATCTCCTAGGAGGAAAAGTTGGTATCTAATCTTTGGACGTACTAGGCGTAGATAAGTAACACAATAAAGTGACAAAAGCTTTCTTGGTAAATTATCTATTAAATCTTACCGCCTTTGTCAAGATAGGATTAATACAAATGAAGTATATTTACACTTAGTTGTTTGCTTATGTCGTATCCTACTCGTATCCTTCAACGTTTGACGAGTCATAATGACTTGAAAAACTGATTTAAGAATACAACTCTAGAGCTTTTTGAATTTATCTTAGATTTATTTGTCGATGTGAAGCTTTGTACAAACACATTTATTTTTAGAATGTTCGTTCGAAGTGGGTATCAGATGGTTTGCGCGTCATTGTTACCAAGGAAAGTTTCCTTTTTTGACGCATTTGTAAATGCACATTACACTTCCGTAAATAAGACATTGATGATGTTTTAAGGTTACAAAATTTATTACCAAACCTAAAACCCCTTATAAATCCGAATTGAGACAGCATTGCCGCGCTGCATGCTAACGAATGTATGGTAAAATTGGTAAACGTACTGGTGCTCGACGCGGTCCCAGTACATGTCATCTTGAAACATAAGTCATTGTAAATAGAGGTGACAGCAAGGTGGCATCAACTGGGCATTTACCTTAGTGCCACTAGAAATATCAGTTATCAAGAACATTGTTAACTTCCAACGGCAATGCGACCGGCTGCAATGCGACCGGCGGCAATGCGGCCGGCGGCAATGCTGTGCGCCAATATTGTTGCAATCGGGATTTAACCTTTGTTTGATATTCAGGGTAAGTTTGTAGCGACATAGGTGAATTACCTATTTTTATTTAGTGCAAAATTAGTAAAAAAATATGTGTTAAATAAAACTTATTTTCACCTTGTGTTTTAGTTTAAAACCAGTGTATGTTAACCTTTACAATCAGCATTACTCCTTACTAGAGACCTAAATTGTGTATTTAAATTGCCCCCACGATGACAGTAATGTGTTGAGGCACAAAATTATTTGAAGTTAGCGCTTTCGACACGGCCCCATTGTGTTGTTTCGGATGTATGCTAAGTGAGTTCAAGCATTATGTATTATTTATCGTGTGACGCACTGTTTCTCATTAGCGAGATGTATACGATGAAAGTCTTTCTGGTGTACTTTTTGAATTCACCTGATTTGAGCTTCAATGCAATATTTCCAGCGAATCCACGGAATCTCTTATTTTACATACACATCAATGACGAATACAAAATGAAAATACTTTACAAAATAGATTAATTGTGAAAACTGAAAAGGATGAATTGGACATCGGGTTCCTATTTTAGGTAGAAAAGACTACTATACATACAGTAATACCCAGTATAATATTGTAGCACTTGTGTTGCGATGTGAGCCAACATCAGCGAATGCCTCGCTTCGAATGTAAACACGATCGTCAAACAGACTGATACTGAATTGGTATTGTTATAAGTAAGTGTGCGGTGATCGCCTAGGAGCTTATTATATACATACAGGGTTTTATATTCATGCGCAAAAATTCTGAATGTTAATGATGTGGCTGCTTCTCCTTATGAAAACTGTCTTGTGTGTACCTACTTATTTTCTGAAATAGGTATAAAATGGATGGTTGATATGATTTTTTATGATATAGGAGGCAAACGAGCAGACGGGATCACCTGATGGTAAGCGATTACCGCCGCCCATGGACACCCGGAACACCAGAAGGGTAATGTAATAAGTTTCTATATCTTTGTTGTTCAATAACGGCTAAATATTGAAGTAAAATTGGGCAAACAGTTTAGGACTTAATAATAATAGCATAATGATATGTCCCGAAAATCTGTACCTACACAGTTCTGTACCTACGAAGTCATAAGCATTTGCTAGGAAATCAATATCGTATTGTCAAATGGCATGATAACTAGGGGGGTCTTTCTCGTGAAACCCACATTAGTTCCAAATGTTGATACTAGATTTTAATAGTGGGTTTTTTATTACAGTATAATTATATGTGTTTCCTAAATACATATTATAATTTAACCTCAAGCCAACAAAACTGTATTGTGTACATAGTACACACTCACAGTAGCGATGTTGAAGGTCTGCTGTACCGCCGTCGGCGCCGGCGCCTGATAGCGCGGTTGCCAGTCAAACGGCGGCCTTATTTGGCCGGCCTCCTGGCAGATGCCAAATGTCCAGGGTGCTTATCTGCTCGGAAGGTGAAAAGTTCAGTGGTCGAAGAGCTAACGGTACAGTTTATGGATGCAAGGCTTGTATGTTGTACTTATTTATTGTTTTTCCTAGAGCACTCATGATCTTTATTTCGTCCAATAAAATTTAAAACGCTCTAATGAGGTTTGCTTGCTTACCTATTACATATTTATTGAAACGCGTATAAGTAATGTATAGAATGCAAGTACTTTCGCGGTGCATAGTCTCTATTTAAACTAAATATTTATTTGAAATCCATTTATGTGTATTTACATATTATTATTAAATATAAACTATGTCATTGAAAAAAATTCACCTAGGTACTTTATAGTTACTTACATCACTAGAATTCAAATAACGTTTTTTTTTTCTTTTCCGGGCTTGATAGAGAAAAAAAAACTATAGTTTATATGTAAAATTAAGAAAAAAGTAGGTATAAGCATTTAACTAATAACTAAAATAGACCGGTACAGGAGGGTATGGTCACTTTAATATTCTGATATTTATTTCAGTTTACAACTAATACTTAAAAATATTTTGATTAAATATCTCGTTGTATTCATAAATGTTTAGTTTTCTCATAACGTTAAGTTTTACTTAAAGCATGTTGGAACTACACATGCCACCGGTAACGGTGTCTAAATAAAGAGTAAACAGAACTAACTGACGGACAAATTGATCGGACGAATTCCCACGCTCTATGCCACTGAAAGTTTATTTGCCAAATATTCAGATGTTTCATGTTAGTTAAGATTTTCAAAAATACTTTTTTGATATCAACGTTCATTTTCAATTCATTAGCCGAAGGTAAGATTTCCCACGCCAACGCACTAAAATATTAAGATTGCAGACAGTTAATGGATTCCTGTCTATGTCACTCCTGTCACAACGTCCAGCTTTCCGGCTTCGAGAGTTCCTTTATTATTTCACTTGCACAATGTAAACGCAACCTTATTTTGACGAGAAAAGAGTTAGTGTTTCTCTGGTCATTTTGGTGTTTACATAGAGTGCCAACGCGTCTCCTGAATATGGCTGTGGGCTTCGTCGCGCATTAGAGCTCTGCCTACACAGGATTGCATTGTTCTTATTACCATGTGAGCGTGAACGTCAGACTTAGGCAGTTAGATATCTTGTCTGCATTCAATGTTATCTAGAGTTTGATTGATTAATCGTTTTCTATCTGAAATGTCTTAATTTTTTTTATTGGTGAGTTAACAGTATCAAGATTAAGGTACCCATGTTTTAAACCGAGAAAATTTAGTAATGAATCAACTCTTAAGTAATTTAATTAAGTACCTAGGTTATTAACAACCATTTCTTCAGTAGCTGAGACAAAGCTAAAATAAGAAATGAAGTATGTAGGTTGTATTTATTATTTCTAATTTTACTACAACATAAAACATAACAGTATCATATTAAAGTATCTAGACACGCGGCAGCGTGTCAAGCCAAGTTCAAGCAAAGGAACTGGCTAGCCAGCGCCAAGTGTAATATTACACGAACCACTTGGTGCCACTTTTGACCCTTCTATAACTCAAAACATCTTTAACGTAAACATATAAAACTACGTGTGTTTAATTATATCCATAAGGACATCTAGAAGCCCAAATTTCATGAAGCTAGCTCAAACGGTTATAAAGATATGAAGGTCAAAAAGTCGTAAATTTTAAGACTGACTGACAGACTTATAGTACCTAAACCTAACCTACTTCCAGATGACCTAGAAGGATGAAATTTGGAATCCAGCTCAGTTATTGTGTGAAAGCGTAGGAAAAAATCTAAAAATAAAAAAAAAGTTATAAAATAGGGGGTGTCCCCATACAAAAAAACCATTTTTTATTGTGACTGACATATAAGTACCTAAACCTAACCTACTTCCAGATGACCTAGAAGGATGAAATTTGGAATCCAGCTCAGTTATTGTGTGAAAGCGTAGGAAAAAATCTAAAAATAAAAATAAGTTATAAAATAGGGGGGGTCCCCATACAAAAAAAAACATTTTTTATTGTGACTGACATATAAGTACCTATACCTAACCTACTTCCAGATGACCTAGAAGGATGAAATTTGGAATCCAGCTCGGTTATTATGTGTAAGCGTAGGAAAAAATCTAAAAACAAAAAAAAGTTAATAAATAGGGGGGGTCCCCATACAAATTTCTTTTTTATTGTGACTGACATATAGTACCTAAACCTAACCTACTTCCAGATGACCTAGAAGGATGAAATTTGGATCCAGCTCGGTAATTGTGTGTAAGCGTAGGAAAAAATCTAAAAATAAAAAAAGTTAAAAAATAGGGGGGGTCCCCATACAAAAAACCTGTAATACGCGCTAAACAACCGGCCAACGGTGTGTCGTTGGCGGCGCGCGGCACCACATAATTAATACAAAGAACAGAAGTAAAAAACATGCAGCGGAAACACAAGAAAAAACATTAAATCTCAATACCTGCCTAGTTTTCTTTACAAAAAGTATTGATATCCCATCAAAAACATAAATGTAAAAAAGAAGAGCCAAGTTCAATACAAAAATTATGCTTGGCTGTGGGGTTCGCCGCAAAAAGAATGGAGATCTAAATGAGTGCCAAGTTCTATGCAAAATCCAAATATTTATTTATAGGAACAAAATAACATTATAAACAAATATTAAACTCTATTTCTTTGCTTTATTGGATACCTATAACAATTGCTGTTATTTAAAAAAAATGTGAGATCTTAAAGTAGGTAAGATTTGGCTTGGCCAGTTTTTATCAGAATTACAAAATATATATGTTGAATAACTTTATAAAATGACTGATGTAATGAAAACTGGCCAAGTCAAATCTAACCTGCTTTAAGATCTCGCATTTTTTTTAAATAACAGCAATTGTTATAGGTATCCAATAAAGCAAAGAAATAGAGTTTAATACTTGTTTATAGTGTTATTTTGTTCCTACAAATAAATATTTGGATTTTGCATAGAACTTGGCACTCATTTAGATCTCCATTCTTTTTGCGGCGAACCCCACAGCCAAGCATAATTTTTGTATTGAACTTGGCTCTCCTTTTTTACATTTATGTTTTTGATGGGTCATATATAAAAGAATGCTTTGGCATTTCGGAGATCAGGCAGAAATTGTAAACAGCCTTTGAAATTGAAATTAAAACCCATAATTAAAAAAACCGGGCAAGTGCGAGTCGGACTCGCGCACGAAGGGTTCCGTACCATATTGCAAAAAAAAAACAAAAATAAGCAAAAAAAAAACGGTCACCCATCCAAGTACTGACCACTCCCGACGTTGTTTAACTTTGGTCAAAAATCACGTTTGTTGTATGGGAGCCCCATTTAAATCTTTATTTTATTCTGTTTTTAGTATTTGTTGTTATAGCGGCAACAGAAATACATCATCTGTGAAAATTTCAACTGTCTAGCTATCACGGTTCGTGAGATACAGCCTGGTGACAGACAGACGGACGGACGGACGGACGGACGGACGGACGGACGGACGGACAGCGAAGTCTTAGTAATAGGGTCCCGTTTTACCCTTTGGGTACGGAACCTTAAAAACCAGGAGTAATTAACGCTTTTTCACGTTGCTACTGGGCAATTACATAAAACGAAACACCCGGAAACTTTTATTATCGTTAAGCTCGTTTAAGCTTGACGGCTGGTCACCATGGTTGAGAGTATGTATTTTATTATCTGGTAATAAGAGTTAAAATCGATTGGTTTTATTAGCACGTCGGATTGACGCGTGAGTTTGTATTGCGTGAACGCAACAAAGATGGAACCCGCGGCGGAACGACCTCTGGGAACCGATCCCGTGCAATAAGGAAATCGTTCCCGGACCGCACGAAAATCGCCTGTTCGTGAGTCTCGTTCGCTCTGCCGACACTTACACACATTGTGCTCAAAATGGCGTAAGGGGCATTGAATGCGAATTTATTTTCTTATCTACTTACACTTTTGCTATACTAGTAATAAGTTTAGTATGTGCAACATGCAAACTAACGTCGATTGCTGCTTATTAAATTGTGACTTAGGACTTTTATGTAACTGCTATAGCAGGCTATAGTTAGTAGAGTTAATGATTATATTCAGTTGGTATTAGTACACCTCACAACTGCGCCATGTCGGGTGTTCTCATGCACATAATTAGATTGTTATACATACTCTAATTCAGGAACTTGCAGTTTATTTTATGATTGCAGGATTCTGGCTAGCGTGATGGTTTTAATTAATATTAGTAATATAGAAATAGGTTTTTATACTTCATTTTAAGGGTTCCATAATAAATAACCTCCCCAAAAGAAAACACTTACACTTTTGCCTTATCTGTCAGCCAATGGTATGCACCGTCCACTAGTTACGAACCAACGGCGGGAGATTACGACGAAATTTTCTAAGGTAAGTACCTATTTTTATCACTGACTTGTAAGGAGTGTTTAATTGAAATGAAAAAATCAAGATAATAACGTTTGGTTTCCTAGTGTTTAACGATCTATTCGTAAAGATTGATAGACTGTTGCTACCAGACAAAAAGATTAATTGTGGCCACAATAGAGCAATGGCAAGCACTGGGGCATTTACGTTATAAATGGTTACGTTTACGCCGCGTTTACGTTATAAGCTAGACGAAAGCCGATTCAAAATTTTAAAATATCAAAAATTTTTGTTCTATGAAATTAAAACGACTCGTAGTGCATTTTATCATTATCAAAACTATAAAAAAATAAAGTTAATCCGTAAATATCTCATGTAACATGTTATTCTCGTAAGCTTTAATAATTTTAGTTGTTTTGAAGTAATAAGGTTACTAATTTAATTTCAATCGGCTTTATTGCTTACCGACTAAATAACTAAGATCATAAGTTGCGTCAACGCGAACACGTTTGAAATACCCTTTCGCAACAATTCTGTAGAAAAAGGCAACATACAAGACACGTCACTGCGTATACGCCGCGTCAAGTTTCGATGTGGTCGGTCCTTAATCAGGTATAGTGCTCGAATAGGCCTCTACGTCATCTGAGCGAGCATGTCGCCATTCATTTGTCAAACTGGACTGGCAGGAAAGCGAGAGTGCCAGTAATCGCAATTACGGCACCATTAGCGACGCGAGCTCTGCTAGCGGATTGTGCTTACATAATTGTCATCCTTTTTGTATCGGCGGCCTTTTGAACGAAAAGTCTACACCGTATGCTTACACTACAGAGGTTTGTATTGTAATTATTTAGATTATGTGCCCCAGCTAGGTGAGATGTGTACCATCGCCCACACTGTTAACTGTTCATCGGTGGACCTTATGCCTTTTGTAATAAGGTCCACCGATGTACAGTCAGCGTCAGAGAGACGTGACCCCCCTAGTATCAGTATAGAAACTGTACAATAATTTCGTCATCACACGTAATGTTTGCGTAGCTGTGTGGTTTCATAAGCGGACTTAAGATCCTAAGAAATCGGGTTCGAGACCGATCCAAAGCGTTAGAATCTTTTTGGTTTTTTCTTTGTTTTGTTAAGTTCAGAACTATTGGAAACTAAATACGGGTAATATCAAATATTATAGTAGAAAAAGGAAAAAATAAAATAAAAACAATCTTAAAAACACTGTATTTTATTGGTATTTTATCTTTGCATAACAGCTGCATTGTAAACAACAATATTATAGTGTGAGTTAATTAAAATTGTGGTATGTTACATAGGCTGCGATTATGCAGTTGCATAACAGATAACTATATATAAATATTGGGTTTGATTAATAATGGGTATGTATAAAACGCGAAGATATTCTAACCTTGCGAGCCATTAACTACGTTTCAGAGAGAAACAGCATGTTATCGGCCAGCGATAACAATATTCATCTCCTGTCACGTTACCACAATTTTAGGAAACACAACACTTACCTACTCGTATACCTTGTTTTTAGCATTAGAAAAAGGGTTAACAATCTTGACAAGTCTTGTTATGGAATAACGCTTCTAACAAAAAGTAACTATTATTTATGAAACCAAAGTAATGTAATACCTATATATCCTTGCTACATAACTGTAACATATTTACTAACTATAACTTATTTTTCAAAAAGTGTTTTAAATGTAAAGACACGTTAAATGCTTCTCCCAATCGAAATCCTAATATTTTTTGGCAAAACTAAGACGATCGTCGCGATGCTTATTAAACAAACTTATTTTTTTTGCTGGTTTATAATGGTGTATCTGGGCAGCGTGCAAATGTCTTCTGACAGTGCTAAGAGATGACCCCAAATGTCTCAGCTGTTGAGCGAGTTGTAGTAAATGGAGCGTCGGTATGAATTTGCACAATACTACGGTGCCGCTGAGATTCCTCTGTGTAGGCAGAAGGACGAGGGCCTTGCCGATCTTCTTTAAAGTCACCCGTTCTTTCATACCGCCTTAGCCAATTTGCGAACCGTGTTCCTCTGCAAATAAAAAAACACAATTTAAACTTAATAGGTCTATTAACAAAACATGGCCGATGAAATGGAGTAAACTCTAAATAACTCACCGCTATTTTCATTTCTCGTGCAATTTTTTTAATACTCTGGTTTTGTTCCCGAAGCACTACAATTTTCGATCTCATAAAAGAGTTTAATCGAACCATTTTAAAACTCAGTTGACACAAGTTTTCGGACAAGTCGAGAATAATATGTAACAACGTTACTACTTCGGCACACCTAGAATAGACGTAACGATGACGGTAATGATTTGCGGCGGATGCGAATTATTACAAAGTTACCCTAAAACTCAATTGTAATTTAAAAAAATGCGAAACGGGATAATCATACTAAATTCAACCTAAACACATATTTAGTTAAAGATGTTATTACTCACTTTCGGATTCGGATATGAGGGTAGAGAAATAATAATAAACAAAGACAAGACTATATTAAGGTGGTTCTCCTTGCTCGATTTTCATACAACTTTCTTGGCACCCTAGCTCCTATTATATAGGGTTTCTTCACTTGTATATGTAATGTTTGGGTAGTATATATATTTCTGTCTTCGCAGAACGTAAAAAAATACTAGATTTTGATTAAAATTATTAAGAAAAAAGCCTTTGAATATTGGTAAAAATTTGCCCCATTGCTTGTTTGTGTGAGTGATGCTTATAGTGTAGGTGTAATTCTAACATGGCGACTTCATTTGACAAGCAATCATTTTTAATTTATCAAAGGTGTAACAGATGGCACTTTAAAACCGCAACACAGATTACCTGTGTATTTTGTTTTATTTTCACTCAATAGAGGGAGATATATTTAATGCACAAAGCATGTTACGAGTATACTCATTTAAGAGTCTCCTTTCTGATATAATTTCATTCCCAGATTTAATATAACTTAATAATTATTATGATTATTACACAATAAAATACATTTATATAACTATACATTTAATAGAAAGGTCAGTCCAAACAATCATTCGCGTAACGGTCGTCCACCGAAAAGCCTTGTGAATTCTGCTTTCGGTTCGGCAGAAATATAAATGTTCGCTGGAAAAGCCTATATTTATTGTAACAATGATTTTTAAACTAAAATACCTAGCTATATTTTTCTCAAAAATATATAGGTATGTGGAAAAAAATGTCATCTTCTTGTAAATAAACAAGATTCTATATGTTCTACTTGTGCATAACAATAACATTAGTAGATTATTAACCAAGTGATCATTTCTTGTTGAAATTTTTTTCAAAAATGTTGCCTTTCACCCGAGTTAAAACACTCTACTTTTCATTTCGCATATAAGGAAAGTAAAATGCATGTGTTTTTTAAATACATTTTTATACTAGGTATTTTTGAGAGTAGGTACTTTCAATTAACAATTTGGCCAAAAGTAATATCGTTATTTATGGAATGGGGAGTCAAATATCAGAATGGAAATTGTTATACATCCATTTATACCCAAATTTCAATTCCTTATTGTAAAAAGAATAATAAAATCGTACTTGGAATTGGAACCTAAACTGCTCTAGTGCAGAAACGTAGGGTAAACCGGGTGCAATAGTACCACGGGGCAATAGTACCATCGTTATTATCTTCACAATTACAACGAAATATGAATATGTGGGTATATACGATAAAGCCCAATACTTGTCTGGACCCGCTCACTTACAGTCCGTTTTTTTTAGCATTAGAAAGAACTTCGTAGAAGTAAGCTTGTGGTTCCAAATCCGGCACTATTAGCGGTAGTAATTTGAAGTAAATTATATGTATTGACCATGCTTCATTAGATAATTCAATAATTATTAACAATTAAAGAGCCTGATAAAAACTGCACACTTACTTCTGTGGAGTTCTTTCTAATGCTAAAAAAAACGAACTATAGTGTAGTAAATAAAGGTAGTGGACCCCGCAGTAATTCCTCAGCCAGAAAAAGCTTTACAGTATGATAAAGTATCAATAAATAAAAAGTATTGTATAAATTTCCAAAGAACAATAATAATAGTATTTAAGTAAATACCTAAAGTCTTAAATCGTTAATATCTTTTTAAGGAAAATTGCTCCGTTTAAACTTTCTTCTCCGGACATGTTCATGTAACGTATTGCAACAATATATGAAATATCAAAAAAAAATCCCCGCAGAAATACCAATATTAACAAAATATATTTTTTTGGCGTGGCTTGGACCGGAAAATTGCTCAGTCTAATTTTTTCACTGGAATGCCATTTTATTGCCGATTTATACATACAAATTGAAAATCTAAAAAATTTACCATGTAACTATACTTTTTTTCAGAAATTGCCTTTTTACTCGCTGTGGAAAATTTCTCTATCCATTTTATTTATTGAATTAAGTTCACAGTTTTCTTTCCATTCAACTATAAAAACATCCAAAAAAATAACGAGCGTATTCAAAACTAAACATATCGGGAGCAGTGTATAGGAGCGGGGTGTACAAGGGATGACAGTTCTTTTGGATATTTTGGATTTAAGTATATACGTGACTACTTAGTATATATTAAAAAAGAAATCAGGCTGAGAAATTTTCCACTCTCAGTTTTTTATAGTTCTAAAATACATAAACTTGGGTATGCATTTTTTTTGGATTTTCTTACCCACTACGCCAAATTATATTCTAAGATCATATAAGAAGGAAAAAATGGCAGAGCAATTTTCCGATGAAAATGAGCGCCAAAAAAGGAATTATCGTAAAAAAAATATTCTCATGTTTGACAAAAGTTGTAGATTTTTTTCTAGCATCAGATACTGATACAAATAACTTATTTGGTAAAATAATTTTGAACGGAGGAATTACTCGGTTCAATATATAAACAGATTTGTATTTTTACGTATAAATACCTAACTTAGGAGTGGTTTTTTTTTGGATATTTATATGTTAGTTTCGGCTCATACTATACAATAACCAAGCAAAATTTCATCGACTGAGAAATTAATGCATGGGTCTCCATACAACAACTTGCTTCGTTTACTACACTACACTAGTCGGCCGCTCGCTGCGACGCGGAACGGAGGTGCGCGGAGACCATTTTTGTTTTCGAGTGATCAAAGTAAGTATTTACGAGAAATATTTTGTCATATTATTCAAAACCAAATAATCCTAGAGTTAGATTGGTATTAGATTATGATTAGTTAGTTATCAAAGTTTCTTTTGTGGGACAGTATGGGGATGAGTTAGGTAAAGGAATTGAAATATAAGTACTTTATGTAATTTTGGGTACTCGGGGGCATTAGTAACTATGTGAGCCGGGGACAATTGTACCGTTACAATTGACACCGCGGTACAAACGACTCCTTAACAACGTTACCAAAAATATTAAAAAAGCATTAGGAGAAACCAAAAATAAAGGAAAAATATGAGACGGAAAAAGCAAAAGGGAAGGGAAAAGGCAAGGTAATAGACAAGGGGAAAGGGACCGGAAAAGGAAAAAATATTCAACGACAAGGAGGATTCTGTAGAAGAATACTATTGCCTAGTCTGTGGTGAGCCTTATAGTATAAGCAGATCCAATGAAACATGGGTGCAATGTGATAATTGTCAATTGTGGGCTCATGAAGAGTGTACTGACCAGGGCCCTATTTCACCAACTACGACAGGTATGGCAATTGTCAAAAAATGACAGACCTCTGTTTTACCACACCGACATTTGTCAGTGACATATGTCGAGTGACAATTGACAAGTGACAGGTGACAATTTTGTAGATTGTTTTGTATAGAATTTCATATAAACATGACAGGTATTTTGGTACAATTGTCCATCTTAAATTTAATGACAATTATTTTGTGAAACAAGGGTAATTTTTACTAGTCGATATATTTGTCAATTCTTGACAAGATATCGTTAATTGCTTTCTGTGTACCGTGTTGTCATCACTAACATGATATTGATTGAGATCCCAATCCCACCTAATGCAGCGTACCTACATTATTTGTTGACAAGGCGTGAAAGCATTATTTTTTTGTTACTTTTAAGTTATTTTTTCTGCAAATGCAAGTGCAGTGACGTCAAAGTAGAAATCTATTCTTACCTACTTTATGTATTCCCTTGTATAAGAATGTCACCTCTGTTACTTTCGCGTAGATTCATTTTCTAACCAAAACCCTAACTTTACCGTTAGTGCCCAACTTCGCCCAAGTAAATTATAAAAAAAACAATACCTACCTATTTACCTAAACATACCTAATTTCGCTACCTGTCCCCAACTCAATCAAAACTATACTGAAACTTATTCCAAATCCTAAATGTTGAAGTACTAAACGCCTTCGTAGGCAACAATTACTATTTATAGTGTTATTATGATTTCATGCTTGTTAAGAAGAATTTAAAAGCGATTTTTATTTGTACCCTAAAGGCGAATTTAGGGTACAAAGTTTGTTTTGCCAACGTTTGCCAATAACGGGGTTTGCTAACAACGAAAACACTACAATTGTCACCTAAGCCTGACACAGCTCCGATTTCATGTCAAGAATTACCGACAAATTGACAAACATGTCGACTTATAAAAACTACTCTTGATTCATCAAATCATTGTCATTAAATGAAAGATTGACAATTGTAACTAAAGGCGTGTCAAGTTTATAAGCATTTCTATACAAAAACAGTCTACTAAATTGTCACTTGTCACCTGTCACTTGGCAATTGACACTCGACATATGTCACTGTCGGCTTGGTGAAATAGGGGCCAGGAATTGAGTTACACTTGTCATAATTGTGAGTAGCGATTATCTTACTATGAGATATGTTAGTTTAAGGTTCCTTAAAGAGCATTCGCTCATCAGACACGTAAACGTACATTTATTTATGAATTGGAAAAAAAAAACACCTCAAGCAAGCGGTGTGACTTGTCATAACGCACGCACAATATTAACTTTAATAAACGTAAAGTATCAGAATTTCACATTTTTTGTTGGATTTTACAAAAAAAAATAAGTAAAATACGATAACCCCTAATTCCGGAACCAGTTCCGGAATTCCGGAATTCGAATCCAATATCGAAAATCAGTTCCGGAATTGGAGACCATCCGATATTGCAAGCCCTAATTGTAACACAAGGAATCATTGACCAAAAACGGGATTTTCTACCATATTCTTACCGTTAACAACAATTACCCTCAAAAATACGTAAATCAATAACCTACTATTTCATATGTAGGTACGTACAGTTTTGGTTCAACTCCTATACATTCTGAACTAGGAACCATTATCCAAAAAATGGTACTATTGCCCCCGGTCTACCCTATCATTTCCTGCACACCTTTTACAACAACAATGACCGTCTTTCATAGCATGCGAAATGAAACGGATATTTCTTGTTTTCTTTGCATTAGCATTTTTCTCTCGATAATTTAATCAATTTGCAACATAAGTATTAGAAGAATCGTCATAAATTCATAAATAACAAAATATAAAAGGACATACATTTATAGAAGGTTTCCCCGCGCGACGTTGCCAATTGGTTTAAAGGGCAACATGCTCGCAACGTTTGGATGTCAATAATTCGACAATGAAAACTTATATTTCAAATCAATTCAAACTTGATATTTTTGACAGTAATGGGTTACTTACTTAAATAAGAAGGCATATTTCGCCCGGGTCTACTATGGTCAAACGGTCTAGTGGCTTTTAGCTAATGAGTATAAGTCTAATAAGTTGAACAGCATGACAGGGTTCAAACCACGAACAAAGACTCATTTCTTTTTGTATTTATTTTATTTCATTTTTTTGGCTTTTTATGACCTTATTTTTTATCACATGATTATTTTACGATTTTTAATCATTATCAAACGGGACTTACCTAATCGCGTATAATTAAGTTTTTAAAATTTACCTCCGAGTTCCAACGTTCCGATGGCGTAGTCTCCGTGGTTGTCGGGTCGGGCTCTTAGTTCTCTTAGACAACGGGGACGGAAAAGTTGGAGGTACATTTTAAAAACTTAACTAAAACGGTTAAGTACTGTTTTTCTAAATAATAATATAATGTATAGTATTTATTTTAACTCTAAATTAGTTTTAATAGGTATATATATATTAGAAAAGGTGGAAAGGCTGACCATATAGTCATCCAGCGTGGAAATGCTCTCAATATCCTTTAGCATTGCATTTTCTAAAAACCTATCTAGATAGAACATTAGGTGTTTATGTAAAATGGTAACTATGTATAATTTCAATAAAATGTAGGTAAAGGTATACTTACTTACTTTATAGTTCGTTTTTTTTAGCTTTAGAAATAAGGTAAACAATCTTGATGCGTCTTTTAATTGAAAAACACATTTTAAAAATAAGTTACGGCAAATATGTAACAATTATGAATCTAATACGATCATTTATAATCTTCTGCTTTCATAAGTAATAGTTACCGATTTTTTAAAAACGTTTTTCTATTAAAAGACATGTCAAGATCGCTTACCTTCTTTGTAGTTCTTTCTAATGCTTAAAAAAACGAACTATAGTTAGGTATAGTTTTTAGGACTGACCAACAATGACTACGATATTTACGATAGGTACAGAAAGTAAGGCTGACTGCTGTATAAACGTAAGGAAACATAATTATAATTATGTACAACAATATATAAGGTATACCTAAATGAACGAGTTCACATCCCATCATAATCACAATATTTTATTGTGTTTAAAGAACGATATATTTTGATTTTTTCTGTTTCTCATTTCTTCCCCAACAATGTGACTCACACGCCAGCTTAGTAGTGTTACGTTACTACTAAGGTAACGTTAAAAGCGTTTTTTTAATTTTAGGTACCTAATATAATTTGCGTCATTTTCAATTGATAATAAGAATAACAATATATAAATTATAAAACTTTTCATAAAATAAAAATAAAAAACAAAAAAAATAAGCACCGTCGTGATTTGAACCCAGAATCATTGTAACTAGCTTAAATTTATTCAAAACAGATGTTGTGGGTGCCACAAGCACATGACAATTTACGTTTCAAAATTCCAGTTGGTTCCAAGTTACTTGTCAATGTCACAAATAAGAATTTAAATTCTAAATTGTTTTTACAAAAAATAAAATTTCATGCGCTGCACTGCGCCCTCTAGGATACTTTATTGTAACATTCCAAATCTACTGACATTTGACACTGACTTTAGGTATGTAAGTGTGCGTGAATGCAAGAAATTGCAATATTTTGCAGTTGGATTCCGGTAATAACGAAATGAGACAATGTTGAGTTGAACATGTCTCGATTCGGATGTAGTATTTTTTATAGTTTTCGCACATATCAACACATCTTATGAAACTTTGTATTTTGGGAGAAATAGTGAAAATCCACAATTCGTGCACAGTGACGCCATCTTTTGGCTGATAATCGGCATCCCATCCCTAGACATCCACCTTAAGTATCTATGACTAAGACAAGGACGCATCGACATACGAGTAACTTCCACCTCTACGATTTGACGATAGTGATTCATATTTTCGCAAGTAATAATATGTGTTCGGTGGCTCAATGGTATAAGTGACGGACTAATGTAAGAACATGATGTAGTCTTAATAACAGCCGCGAGGTCCGAGGATCGATTCCCAACAACGGTTGGAGACAAAAGGGAAAAATGACTTTTTGAAATAATATGATGCTTGATACAGCTGTGGCGATGTTGAACTAATGTTTCGACGTTGCCGTGTGAGCTATAGTTTTAAAATCAGGGGGGTCACGTTTCTCTGACGCTGACTGTACCTACAGTTAGGAGTGTTGCTGTTTTGTATATACATAGGCACGTAACTATTTTTGGCATGTAAGTAAAAAATGGTGGTATTGACGAGTACTGTTTATCAGTCAATCTGTGGTAACTATCTATAACCTATTGTGAATATCGTATTAACGTAAAGTATTGCATTATTTATTTATTTAAACTTTATTGCACATTAAATTATAAGTACAAATGGCGGACTTAATGCCATAAGGCATTCTCTACCAGTCGACCATTGGGCCAAAAAGAGACGGTGCATTAAAGTGCATCGAGAGAAGAACATCTCTGACTCTGCATAATTGGACTGAAATAATTTCATTATTACTTTATATGTATTATATTTATATTTCATAAGCTCGGTCATACCTTAAAAGAAAATTAGGTTTGTAATACTTGTGTCCAATACAGCTGACATTGATCTTGTTTCAGGTAGTTAGGTATGTTAATGTACAGCATTTTTCGTTTGTCCTAGTTTCCAATTTAGGCCGTCTCCAGTCATTATCCATGACTTTGACATACATTCCGAAAATTAATCAATAATTGATAGACATCATAATTCACATGAACTGATACTAGACAATAAGTTCTTTTGAGTAAGGTTAAATCATCATTAACTTAAGAGTTATTCTCTTGTCGGTCGAGTATCTTCCAGCTTTCCCTATCTTGCGCCAGCTCTTTGACTTTTTGATACGACACGACCCCTACTTTTTCTCTCACTTGCTCCGAAAAGTTGCGTCTGGGTTTTTTCTCTTGCCCGCTTGCAGGACGCATCCGCCCCTCCAGGATAGTTTTAAAGAAGGTTAAGGTTAAATGAAGGATACATTTTACCTGTGTATTATGTCTCTACATATCATCTATCATCTCGAACTGTACTCATAACGCCGTTAACTTGCACAACATTACATTACTTGACTTTGCTCGCGCTCCCACTGCCATCGACAACTATGTACTGGTGAATAGAGATGGCGTCCATTGAAGATAATACTTATTTTGTATGAAAAATATGGAGTCTAAATACTTCATAATTTTTAAAAGTTGTTGAACAAAAGTGTCTCCGTTTGAGGAGTACAATCAACGTTTTAATTATTTGCTCATGTTACAGGCCACATCCGGTATAGGTTATAAATTGATATAAGTATCCGTTACCCTAGGTTAATTAAATTAACTATTTAAATCAGTGTTTTACCTCAATTTAGTTTAAGCGAGAATTTTACAGGGAAGTTAGCAACGAAATTGTGTTGGCTAGCTATAACCGATACCTGGGGCCCGATTCGGATTTTGAAATAGATATCTATTAGATATATTTCAGACATCACCAAGATACGATAACAATATGTTTAAGACCTAACCTGTCAAATTTGACATTTGCGCGATTCTGGAGATACTCTTGAACGATTTCCACAGGATATGACTTAGAGATCCAATTCACATCTAATAGATATCTTACTCTATCTAACGTAAAAGTGACATTGGTTGCCCGAATTGCGCTGCAAAAGAGAACTAGTTGATATCTAAACTATAACGTATCTAGAATAGATCTAGTACGTGTCGTCTCTTGTGAATATCTTGAAGTTCGAATACGGCAGCTGGAGTAATGCGATGCCATGCGCCAGTTACCTTAATAATTATGCTGCTGGCCTAAATAAATATACCTACTGATTTGTAGTATTCAAAACTGTTCATAAAATTTAAATATTACACCATGTCATATTCAGTACACATCAAAAGGTCATTGACTGAGAGCCTTAAGAGCTACCGATTTGCAAGTTCTGCAACCCATACATACCTATATACGTAGGTATGTTCAAAAAGTACCTGTGTTCAGCAAAAAAATCTGAAATCATCGGTTATGTTTTCTTCCTGATTGTGAATGTTAAGGTTTAGTGTTCTAATATCACTCCAATACTGACGGAAATTAAACTTCATTACTTGCCGTCATTCCTTCATGACACTCCCTACACTATCACTAAAAACGTAATTCCGTCAAAGTAATGTCAGTATCCATGATAGTGTCGGGGCCGTATATGTAAGTATTCTAAGTGAAATAGTGTCGCATGAAACGATATATAAGTCATTACTTGTCCTACTGCCGTATTCGAACTTCGAGATATTCACAAGAGACGACACGTACTAGATCCATTCTAGATACGTTATAGTTTAGATATCAACTAGTTCTCTTTTGCAGCGCAATTCGGGCAACCAATGTCACTTTTACGTTAAATAGAGTAAGATATCTATTAGATATGAATTAGATCTCTAAGTCATATCCTGTGGAAATCGTTCAAGAGTATCTCCAGAATCGCGCAAATGTCAAATTTGACAGGTTAGGTCTTAAACATATTGTTATCGTATCTTGGCAATGTCTAAAAGATGTCTAATAGATGTCTATTTCATAATCCGAATCGGGCCCCTAGTCCATACCGACTTTGAAAGCGGATATCTATTACATCATATAGTAAGCCGTAAGTGACTATTGACTCTAGACCTAACCTTTTTTCTCGCGAAATTTTTAATATAATAGACTTATTTAAATACGGACCAACAGCTCAACCGCTTTTTTCTCACATAATATGTTGGATGAAAAACAAAATTATACAAAAAGAGGCTTCAACTTCGTAAGTAAAAAAATAAAAATGTCATAAAAGCGTTACAGTAGCTACTTCGAGTGTGTTACAGTTAGCTAATCATTTCTTCTCTCCAGACTTCTCCCCGGTTTTAAGATGGGATTATTCCATATTAGCATTAAACTTTAAATCCGTATGCATTCTAAAACACCACAACAAATACCTTTAAATATATCCAAAAAGAGACCTTCGCGAGAGGGCAACAAAAACAAAATCCACTTCACACTTTTGAGCAATTTAAATACTTTAATACCCACCTGAACTGTCACTCAAGTTAGAGCGATTAGCAGGGAGGCAGTGAACAAGTTTTTTGGAACCTATAAAATGTTAATTTGGAGCGCTTTGTTGTCTGACCGT
Organism: Cydia fagiglandana; assembly: GCF_963556715.1. Classification (NCBI taxonomy): domain Eukaryota; kingdom Metazoa; phylum Arthropoda; class Insecta; order Lepidoptera; family Tortricidae; genus Cydia; species Cydia fagiglandana. The sequence continues at coordinate 13,224,736 of NC_085932.1, forward strand.
CTGCTTTGATGTTGTTTTGTTTTCTTCTACGAAATTCTTCGTTAAAAATCCTTACTACGGGATTGCTCCGGAATTCTCAGAATGATTTTATATTACGCTGCAATTCTTCGTGACAAGATTTAAGGATGACTAAAGGTGACAGTCTATTTCCAACGACAGCTGCACTACTGTTCATTTTACTATGGAAATTGACAAGGACAGCGACCCATTCAGTACCGGTAGTGCGGCTGCGGTTAGAAATGGAATGTTACCATAACGCTAGACCGGGCCGTACCCGGGCTAAGACGCCCGACGTGTCATTTTCTCTGACGGCTGATCGGTGATCACGTGATGAAAGCATCACGTGATTCGTTTTCTATGGAAAGCCATAGAAAACGAAGCGCCGGTACCTCTGGCCCGGGCCCGGCCCGGTCTAACGTGAGTTATCCTTTAGATCGATAACGGCTGTGGCCATGTCGGTGATGGGGAGTCAAATTACTTCGGTTTAGGATGAGGTAAAACTAAAATACAAATAATGAATATGTGGTACCTATAACTAGTATAGAAAAAAGTGTTTGTGTATGTACGAAGAACGGTAGGTGATTCATTAATAAGTTATTTTAATATTTTTGTAAAAAAATGCGAATCGGCCAATTATTCATGATCCTGAATTAGTTCTGAAACTTTTTATATCTACTGTTACTAGACTTACTAGTGACCAAGCAGGCATAACATCTAAAAAGTTCGCACCAATAAAAGTCTGCAGCGGATTTGATAGCCCACGTAGTGTAAGTGTTATTTGTACGTCATAATTTCATAGAAGTTTGACGTTTCAAATTACACTTGCACTGCGTGGGCTATCAAAATGGCTGCAGACTTTTTACGGTCTGACTATAGTCGGTACGTCTACGACGTCTACGTAAGAATGTACAAGAATGTATGATTTATAACAATCGTTACTTTTGCTACAGTGTATCTTTGGTGGGTTCCATTTTGAAGCAGCGACCGTTTTTTTCGACAGGAAGGCTTGTTAATTTACATGGGAGGGATCCGGCTCGGAATCACCAGAATTGTCCACACCACTCGGCTCTGACGGCCGTGACCGGCCCTATTGTGGCCCGAATCCAACTCAAATTGGAATCAATCGAGCGCCAATGTCAAAAAACTCAATAAAAAGTGTGAGAGTCGTTCAGGCTTCACTGTTTGGGTGACAACAGTTGAACAAGTGTGCAATCGGCGACATAGTTCGACTGATGGTTCTTGAACTTTGGTGTAGGTACCTACATTTCAGGCAATTGGACTATTTAAATCTGCCTTATGTTCATACAAGTGACGATGATGATATTGATGATGATGATGATGATATCAGTGTGGCAATAAATGCAGCTCCAGCTAATCCATGCCTAACCTAAGTAATCTCGTAATCAGAATAATCTATAAGTATTACAACTTAGATGAATTATTTTTTTTATTTTTATGTACTTTGTATGTTCGTATCTAAAACGCGACTATTCAATATAGGTACCTATTACAAACAAAAAAACTAAAAATGCTTATTAAACGTTCGCCTCCGAATCTTTATAGCATCTACATGCTCCGGATATGTAAGTAGGTAGCCCTTCGCTGATGCATCTCTGTGCAACAAAGAGCTTCAGAATACAAGTAGCTTAGTGGGTAATGAGTGCTAATACAGATAATCTATAAAATAAACAAAACAATAATAACACCAGCATTGTTTTAACGAACAATGATTCTGTGTAACAATATCCTAAGATGAATTCGAGATGAACAAAGTAGGTAGATTCAAAGTAGGTTAGGTACAATTGTTTATGTATTAAGTTTTGATGTTGGAATATTGGTTAAAAACTGGATAAAAGGTGAAATCCACTCTTAAATTTCAATAATTTGTCTTCGTCGGGTATTAAATTGTACCTAAGTATAGGTACAGACAACAGGTAACCAAGGAAATAGTGGGTAAACTATGTTTCTAAAATTATGAAAATGTGAAATCTGACACAGATAAAGCGAGTGACAACATGAAGTGAAGGCGGGGATCAAAATACTTACCGCTTAGGTATAAATAATAATTCACAAAAGACGAAGAATGTTTAGTCGCTCTATAGGCATAGTTCCACGTATTAAGCCAGTTGGAGTGGTTGGAGTAACTTCTTCGTCCTCTACATGTCCGGCACCAGGTCAGACTAAGAAAAACTTTAACAAAAAATAACCCAAATTAACTGTTTCCTTGCACGTATTTCGAACATAACTGATCAAACCTAAATAGGTTTTGGTTGTAATAATTTTTAGAAATCGTTTTCCTTGAGCATGAAGCAATTATGAAATATATATTATGTCTGTAGTAAAAGGTGGTAAGGTGTTTAAAGACAAGTTTCTCACAAGCTTGCCCCATGAAAGAAATGTGGTACATTCCATTAACGATAGATTTATAGCTCTGTTGTTGTCCTTTAGGATGTTTTTTTAAACGCCGTAAATTGCGTTTTAATTATTTTACATATTGCAAAAAAGTTTTGGAGTTTCTCACGGTTTACTTAAAACACCTTATCAAACATAACTAAATATTATGTACAATGGTTTCTGTTGTTGAACTACTTTATTTAGTAAGGCTAGGTTCACACGGCGCATTTTTTTCTCGTATGCCGTATACGGGATTTTATCGAATACAGTAGTGACAGCCAAATTTGTAAGGAAACGTTCAAAATCATTGACACAGTGTCTATGTGGAAAAGCCGTCTAGGCGTCTGAACGATTTTGAACGTCTCTATACAAATTTTGCTGTCACTACGGTATTCGATAAAGTCCCGTATACGGTATACGGGAAAAATTAACGCCGTGTGAACCAAGCCTAACCTTACCTAAGAATTTCAATTTAATAACTGAATAATTTATGTAGTTATGTAAGAAGTTTTGGCTTAGTAATTGAATTATTCAAGATAAACTATTACATTACGTGATAACTACATACATCATATCATATCTTTATCGTCATCCATCATAACACATTCTTATATCCCTATTTCGGGCTGATATTTACTCTGGATATTGAGTTGGGCTTACCTTCCTACCAAATGAATCCCACGGTAAGCCTCTTAACAACAATAACTCGATTTATTTCGATAGATTTCGCATGAAGACGGGGTAAGAAAATCTACTTGTGTCACCGTACGTCTGCCTACGGCTGTAAAAGCTTACATATGTGTATGTAGGATATCCTATCTCTTCACAAACTTAATGGGATTAAGCCAAACCCTAAATAGACGGATATAAAGAAACTTCAATTACTTTTTGTTAGTGATGCAATAAATAAGTACGTTTGCGAATAGAATAGTATAACTATAATTAAGGTACAGTAGACGTCAAAGATATGTTTACATTTTTCGCCTTATTACAAAGGAGTAAGGTGCAAAAGTGTAAACATATCTTTGACGACGACTGTACTAGGAAGAAGACCTAAGATTTTGATATTAATTTTAACTGCATGTCTTTACCATGTAACTGGGTGCGTTAAAATTTTCAAATGTAAAAATATTACAAATACCTTTTCAATATTCGGCGAATACGATTACTCGTGTTCGTATTCGTTTCTTCTTCTTCTTCTTCCTCGCGTCATCCCGGCATTTCGCCACGGCTCATGAGAGCCTGGGGTCCGCTTGACAACTAATCCCATGATTTAACGTAGGCACTAATTTTTACGAAAGCGACTGCCATCTGACCTTCCAACCCAGAGGGTAAACTAGGCCTTATTGGGATTAGTCCGGTTTCCTCACGATGTTTTCCTTCACCGAAAAGCGACTGGTAAATTCGTTTCATCGCTACTTTTAATACACTAGTAGTTCAAGAAGACTTTGAGAGCGGAGTTCAATGACCATCTTAAGGTTACCTAAGTTAATGTCGTAAATAAATCTCATATTAGCTTCGTCTTTAATAGCTTAAGTTTATTTATGACATAATTAGTAACAACAATGTTATAGACTTTTAAATATTTTGTTATTATCATGTTACAGTATCTACGTGCATTATTGTACATTTGCAATACAGAGGTATAGACATACCTAATTATCAACGAGAGTTAATAGGAAACTCGAAGCGCTAGGCACAGCTGAGTGAAGACGGTCTTTTTTTTAGGGTTCCGTACCCAAAGGGTAAAACGGGACCCTATTACTAAGACTTCGCTGTCCGTCCGTCCGTCCGTCCGTCTGTCACCAGGCTGTATCTCACGAACCGTGATAGCTAGACAGTTGAAATTTTCACAGATGATGTATTTCTGTTGCCGCTATAACAACAAATACTAAAAACAGAATAAAATAAAGATTTAAATGGGGCTCCCATACAACAAACGTGAATTTTGACCAAAGTTAAGCAACGTCGGGAGTGGTCAGTATTTGGATGGGTGACCGTTGTTTTTGCTTTTTTTTGTTTTTTTTTGTTGCATTATGGTACGGAACCCTTCGTGCGCGAGTCCGACTCGCACTTGCCCGGTTTTTCTTCGATTCCCTTCGGCCGTGTTTTAATTTATCACCACTCGTTGCGAATTTTCTACTTTCCGCACTCGTATCGTAAATAACTATTTTAACCTTTGTCATCATGTATTTCTATGAAAAAATAGCTTATGATTTAAAACTGCCTCTTGCCTTATAGTATGTACTACTACATAAAGCCGGATTCACATTTATCTGTCGTGTTGTGTTGTGATGCATCAGAACGGTATCGGTTTCATACATTTAATATGGTTGCATTCACATTTCTCTGATGCCGTGTGTTGTGACGGCTTGTGTTGTGTCGCATCACAAGCGATCCCGGTCCGCGTCAGGGTGGGTGAGGTGCGGGGGGCGGTGCAGCGACACGACACAGCGCATCAGGGCGGCTACCGCGAAAACCGAAATTCGCAAATTGCGGGGATCTTTCTCTTTTACTCCAATGAAGGCGTAATTAGAGTGACAGAGAAAAATCTCCGCAATTGACGATTTACGGTTAGCTCTACAGGCTAGTGTGAACGCGCCAGTGTTGTGTTATGACGCGTCAGAGTCGCATCAAGTATGGTCGAAGAGTGTGAACTCTCTGAGAGCCAAGACGGAACTGATAAAAATGCATCATAATGCGTCATAACACGTCATATAGATGTGAACAGTATGCCATCACGGCAGAGAGCATCACAACACAAAACGACAGACAAATGTGAATCTAGCTTAATTATGTTTCAATATAAACGCTTTGGTAATATACCGTCATCTTCAAGCTGGACTAACTTTCGTTACAATGATAAAAGTTTATATGTATTTTATAGTTACAACCTCTTACGTTTGCAAATTCATCACGTAGTAGGATGTGGGATAAATTATCACTAAACTTCCTCATCGGGTCGGCCCAGGTATCGCTGGGAAGACAGTGTGGCGGCGGATCTGCTTCAGCTTCGCGTCAGTAACTGGCAGGAAGTTGCGCAGGATCGGGACAGGTGGCACGCTCTCGTTTCGGAGGCCAAGATTCTCTTTGGATCGCTGAGCCAAAATAGTTAGTTAGTTTAGTTTAGTTAGTTTAAACTTCCTCATCTATAGGAAATATTGCAGGAGCCTTCTTAAGTTCTTATTATCGTTAATTGTAAAGTGATACTGATAAATGGTATAGTACCTAAGCTAATTAGGGTTGTATACGAGCGGTCGTGATGATCGAAAAGCTTTCACTTTCAGAGTGCGCGCACGCCTCCGCGGATCTACTTACATAATGCGTTTGACATAAATACGTCCGGTTACTGTAGTTTACTCGCATTTAACTTAATCGAACAAATTGATAACCAACATTAATTAATTTAACTTAAGGTTTAGTTTTAAGATAATAGTTGAGAATGTTTTACGTCGTTTTATAAAGTTAAAGGAGAAGTTATAGTTTTGGAGTATCAATATCTATTTTCTCGGTTTCAACATCCTTCCTTCTAACAACCTTCTTCCTACTGACGGCAGTAAGGGACCTCCCTTATTTTTGTTTTGTTAATTTTTTTAACACTTTGTCGGCGGGATCGATACGAAACAACGGTCAGACTGACAGACTACTAGCTTCATAATAATAGGCTACGGAATCCTAAAAAATATTAAAACGAGTTCAAATGCTATACTCATCTATGTACTTACTGACCCATGCAAGGGCATTTTATGTAGGTATTTGTAGATACAATAATAAAACCAAGTTTTAAGAAGAAGAAGAAAAAACACTAGAATTCGTTAAATCATTTAGGAAAATAACATTTAATATTAACTGAAACCGTTTTTTGAAAATATGACCTAATATTTCAAAAGTGGGATTTGTTAATCACTGGATAACAAAACTTATACAAACTATTATTAAAATTAAGTATAGACTAAATAAATTAAAACTAAAACTAATAAAATAAATAAATAAATAAATCACTGGATTAAGTACCTAGGTTGATGACTTATTCCATATTATCTAGATCATACTTCCTATTTGCAAAGTAACAAAGCATATTTAATATTATAAATTCCCAATAAAAATAAAAACTGTTTGCTCTAACTTCTTCCCCTGTTCTCGGATGTAGGAAGCTCTACTTTCTTCCTTAACCAACTGCACAAAGCTGGACGCCAACCTATTTGCCTTACAATTAGCCTGTTGTTTGGCAATCTTAATCACTATTTACATTGTTCCTCGTAAAGTAAATACAGTTTGGAATTGTTGCCAATTGCCTTAAGATGATTCGGTAGGGACCAATGTACAATTGAATAAACATACTCAGTACGTTGATTATTATAACAATAGACTTATTAGTAAAGACGCGAAAAATATTCTGATCAATGGACTAAGACCATATTTTTATTCGTAAATATTTTAAAGATGGATAAGGTGAATGATATAAAATATTTTGGTTTTAGCTGAACTGAGTACCTAATCTTTAAAATTGTTATATAGCTTTAACTTCGATTATAGATAGAGAGGCAACTTTAGTAACTAATATTATTGTAAAGTCAAATAGCTACATGTTTATACTGTGAAAGGGACGAAGCCAATCAACCAATGAACTAAATTTTACTCAATTCTGTTATTTACTGTACAGAAACAATTGAAATGTAAATTAGCAAATTCCACCATAGAAAATATTACGAGCATACTTAAAGTGACATTCCATTTCCAACTGCAGCTGCAATACTGTTCATTTTACTATGGAAATTGACAATGACAGCGACGCGTTTCCATAGTAAAATGAACAGTATTGCAGCTGCAGTTGGAAATGGAATGTCACTCTTACTCATTGTATTTCGATTATTAATTAACATTGATTTAAAAGTAATAATAATTACTGTCATTAAGTACATCTAGCTATACTAATTATCTGTGACTGTGATCCTCAATTATCTGGTTTAGATTATTGAGTGTTTTTAGCAATTGTGGTCAAATGGGTAAACAGAATTTGTAATATTTCCTTCAGCCATTGCGCACAATTGATTTACACTAAGTATAAGTACAATACAATGATATGGACAGGCAGACCTTTAGCACCGCTGCTGCAATAAGGATAATTTAATTTGATTGCTGGAGAAAGGTTCTTCCATTGAAGTTTTTTTAGTAGATTTTTATAGAGTGAATCTTCATCGATGCAGCTACAATACCTTTAGATTAGATAGGTAACATAAATGCAATTATATAATTCTCGAGCATTGTTTTAAAATCATAAATATAATTATTTTATGTAGACTTTTTTGGAGGTGTGAACAGCAAGTACATTTTTAGGGTTCCGTACCCAAAGGGTAAAACGGGACCCTATTACTAAGACTTCGCTGTCCGTCCGTCCGTCTGTCACCAGGCTGTATCTCACGAACCGTGATAGCTAGACAGTTGAAATTTTCACAGATGATGTATTTCTGTTGCCGCTATAACAACAAATACTAAAAACAGAATAAAATAAAGATTTAAATGGGCTCCCATACAACAAACGTGATTTTTGACCAAAGTTAAGCAACGTCGGGAGTGGTCATTACTTGGACGGGTGACCGTTTTTTTTTTGCTTTTTTTTTTTTGCATTATGGTACGGAGCCCTTCGTGCACGAGTCCGACTCGCACTTGCCCGGTTTTTATGTAAGATATGTTGTCATTTCCGACCAAACGTGCCGAACACACCAAACCAAATGACTATATACTTATTTTAGTAATTTAGTTACTTGTTTAAATAATTTGTTACAGTTATGAAACTATCAATTGTGGAAATCAGTCCCGGCCCCGGCCTACAAAAAAAAATCGTATAATTAAAGGTACACCTACACAATTATTTTTTCTGCAATTTATGTTAACTCCCCAATATAACAATTTGTTTCACTCCAATTCGAATGGATTGAATGTAATTGGTTTAAACTGGTTGTTGTTCTATAATGAATGTTGAGATTGGTATTTGTCACGTACGCGGTACGCGTTACAAGTCCAATACTTGAATTCAAGTGAAGGGTAGTAGCGTTTTTTCCTACATTTTTAGTTGCATTCAGTTTATAAATATGTTAAATTATTTTAATTTAGTTTTCCCTTTAAAATTACCCAAAATTGTGTCTGGTCAACGATTAATTCCTTCAATTTAGTTAATAGAGTTAAAGACTAAGTTTCTATGAAATTATTACATTTAAAATAACACTTGCATAGTCTTGGCTATCAAAATCGCTGTCATCTTAGCTTGGTCTAACTTTATTCAAAAGCAACTTCAAGTAGGTATGCAGGTACTTATGGTAAAAGTTAAACCAACGAGTTATGTACATACTTACCTTATTTTCGAATATGAAATCGCATTTGAATTTAACCTGTTAAATTCAAATGCGATTGTGTGTAATTACATAAAAATTTATTGCCTGCATATGCTCGCCCACACCTCTGGACATTTTGTAAGTACCTAATTTTAATGTGTAAATAAATGCGACCTTTGACAAAAACATGTACTTTTTTTTATCACAAAACGAAACCGGCTAACCTGCAATCATGAAAAACAAACAAACCGACTCCAAAAAAGGAAGTTATTAGTTTGTATGTATGTATGTAGTAGGTACTATGTATGACTGAAATTCAAAAATGTCTAGCCGTCTGTATGTCAAATCGGAGAAAATGCGTATGGGAAGAAGAAACACACACACAAAATTCCTGCCGAATTTAGAATGTCCTCCTTTTTGAATTCGGTTAAAACTAAAACACACTGCTGTCACTCCTGGCTGCGTAGCCAAGATGCCAATCGCTTACGCTCCGTAGCGATCGAAACGCAACTGTTACTGTCGCACTAATATGGAAGAGTGATAAAGAGACAAAGCTTTTCGTTGTCGACGCGATAGCGATTGTAACCTTGGCTAGGCCGGCAGCTATTGATCACCCGCTCCTGGTTGGGCACTCGCTCCTTGCTTGCCCGCTTCCGCTTTTGGCTTGCGCGTTAAATCCCAACCAATAATCACACTCTAACAGAGCCTTAGTAAATGTCATGGGAGTACCTGATTAACGCAAGCATTTCTTTTAACGATATCGTTAAAAGTAGACCGTATCAATTTCGACCGTATGACGCAGATACTAAAGGCATTATTAGCTTAAGCTTTATCAACTATTGTGTTTGGGATTAGAAGCAATGTTTTTGGGTTAGTAAAATTTTACGCGGGTCATTTCTTTCACACGACAGGAGTAAGTGTATACATAGTATACTTACTTTGTGCATTAGTACGGTATTACAAGCGGACCAGATACTGTCAGTAATAGTGGTCATCCATAAAGTACGACACACGAGTTTCATAATTTTGTGAACTCTCTCTACCTTCTAGTCACACCTAGTCAAATTTGACGTCACATATGTGGAAATTAGAGTTTTACTGAAATCAGCAATATGAATTAATATCATACAAAAAAGTTATAAACGCAATTTAAAAAAATTGCATGAAATCTAATAACAAAACTGCCATGAGACACAGACATATTAAATATATCAAGAACGGGTCACTCACCTATTTTATGTCGAAAAACGCTCGACAAGTTTCACTCCATACCGAGGAGTGTCATCAGGAGCTTGCGACAACAATGACGGACCGGCGGCGGCGCAGACTGCGCGCCGCAGCCCTCCTGACTTCGTGCGGGCGCCGGTGACGGCAGGGGGGGCAAGAAACTACCCTCGTTTATGGTATTCGTTTATGGTTTAGGTCATTATATTGATAAGTAAAAAATGTAAGTATATTTTCTAAATCAAACGTTGCCAATGACCACAAATTTGCACATACGAGTAAATTATCTCAGCACGCTCATCATATTTGAGCAGAAAATCATGGCGAAATTAATATATTTAGTTCCTACAGATAAATGCAACTAACGGAGCGGAATTCAATTAGTTTCTGCAAGATATCTTTAATCTAAAATGTTGATATCATCCTGCGGTGTACGTAGATACGTACTCGGGCAATCTTCAAATCTTAGCCGCATGTGGTTGTAGCGCCAATTTGTTAAACGCCTAGTTATTATACCTGTAGCTAATGAAACAAAAATAACTAATGAAGAATGTGAACTTCACTGAATATTATAAATTGTCAAGGCTAACATAAAAAAATTCAATAAGAGATACCTAGAGATGTTATATGGTACAAGTATACCATAGGTAAAGAGCTCTTATAAATACAATCCAACTGTCGTAAATTATCCACAGGTTTAACTCCATGTGGGCATTGTGCGTATAGAGCCTTTACATTCAGGCTATGATTGAAAGGGATATTCCCTGGAAGGCTCAAATTGTGCGCCGCGTCTATCAATAATCAATCAATGAAGGTGCGAACCCGTGAATGTAGTTTTGACAAGTGTCGTACCTATATCATGATGCTGTATTTTCACATATTTACGTAGTATCAACTGAAAATAAATATATAATATCACACAAAATTACATATATTATATATAAAACGGTAGTCTTTAAACATTCAGATTCTATATTGATATCTTGAATTAGTAATCTGCTAGCAGATGTTTTTTATTTCATATATGTATAATTAATAATTATTATTTACAAAACTTCCGTGAGATAAATCCGTGAAATACGTGACGTACGTGAGTGACCCGTTCTTGATATATTTAATTTAATAATTATTATTGTTTGAGAAAGCATTGTAACCCCATAAACGAACGTAACTTTAATATTTATACGACAAAGCGGTAATCTTATGAAATAATTTTGAATATAAATGATGATATTTATTTCTAAATTCTAAAGACTAGTGAATGGTAACTTTAGCCGATGTCTTTAAAGTAAGCGTAAAGAAGTACTTTATATTGGATTATTTTCCGAAAGCAGCTTTTAATATTTCACCAAAAATACCCAACGACCCAAAACACTATTCGGGAGAAACAATTTAGAGTGGCAAACGCGTTCAAATCACTCGTGGAATTTTTGAATTACATTTAATACAAGAAAATAGCGTCTGCGGTGTAACCCCAAATTGAATTGTGCTACGAAACAACGAATGTTGTATACATGTAATCTGTAAACAAATGAAATGAAATGTAAGTAAGTATTAGTAAATCAAACTTTTGGTATACATATTACATTAAATCCATTGAAGATATTTTTTGTGGGGGTGTTATATACTTCCTCAAAATTTTACGGTATTAGATAGATACTAGGTGCTTACATATCTCATCAAATAAAATTATTAATTATATAAGTATTATATGTTTGTATAACCAACTAGGAACAGGACAGCCGGAGCAACGCATAGGTGTTTAGGTAGTTTTAAGATTTATTTCTCAGTTTTTAAGTATTTTTATTGATTGTATTTTTTATTGTGATTAAATAAATTAACATTCTCATATAATTATAATCTTATCGCACATTAAAATGACTATTACCAGTTATTAAACTGCAAAACGTAATTCAAGACCAAAAAAAGTAAGACAATGTTGCCACTGCAATAATTTGTTTGTAAAATAGTAAATTCCTTTTGATAAATAATCAGGCTAAGATAATTTATTTATTAGTAATTTTGCTCCTACGATTTAAAAAAGTACTTTTATTTACTTATTTTTATATAAATACAAGACGCGCTAGTAAAAATTGGCAACATTTTCTTACTGTTTTTGGTCTTGAATTACGTTTTGCAGTATACCGCTCAAAACTTTGTTCGCGATACACTTAATGGGATCACTTCGGTCTTGCAAATCAGTTATATTTTTTTTACATCATGTGTTTTATGTACGTACGTTTAAAGATAAGATAAGATGTTTGTAATTCAAGTCGGTATAAGAGATAAGGATACAAGGTAATAAAACTTTTACCTAACAACCTGGTCGACGCCTGTGTAAATGCTCTAGGGAATATACCTACCTAACCCCGGCTGCCAAACAAACTTACTTTTCCATTACATTAGACAAAAACCCGACCTTTGTACTTTATATTATATATGATACAAAAAACGTAAAATATGATCTCTATCCGTCTGCCTATATGTCTGTATGTTTTTGTTTTTTTTTTTAAATAATCAATTATTGCAAAAAAAGTGTAACGAAGAGAAAAACAGTTTATTTTTATAAACAATTAACTTTTAACATAAATATTATTTTAATTACGTTTGCCAATTTTCGAAGCAATACGATCTCTGAAAGGTTTAATTTTAGTTTGTAGCTTAGCAATATTAGGTACTACTTAGTCTCCCCTTTGCCCGTGTAAGGGCTACATGCACCGCAGTTAATTCTAAAATTGAGTCATGCATCCTTAAGGGTGTTGAACAAATGTGTAAGTAACCATTCATACTGCTGAGTTACGGCATCTCATATATCATGACCAGAACACGGCTGCAATCTCCAGACATTACGTTGTTATCCTTGTAAGGCCTGGGATATTCTTAAATCTTACCAAGCGATTGCCTTAGAAAAACCAATATAAAGTGTGATATCGACATTCGTAACAAAAGTCAGTAGTTGGGGATTTTTCTTATTGTGATTCGTGTGAGGCAAATACTCGTTTGCGCTCTGTAGTAGGCGATAAGAATATTAGGTCGCGTCGTCGTATGGCGTACGAAGGCCTTACCATTAGGATCGGGAATGAAATCCTTGTTTTTGCGACAACACATTGGAGAAACAATAAACCGGTATCACCAATGATGAAAAGATATTAACGGTAGCTAGTGGCTTTTTTTTTTGACACCTACATGCTCTTATTACTCACTAAAGTTCATGTCCCTCACACGTTTATCAATTCCTCCTCGAGAGCTTTGTAATGAGCCCAAACTAGATTTGGTTGCGTAATAGTTTTTGTTCGTTTGCATCGTAGAAAATCCGACAGAAACAAACAAAAAATACACGGTGAAACTACTTTTGTAAAAGCGTGCAAAAAGGGTATCGAATCCCTGTTTAAGAATGTGAATTTGGACCGTAGTTATGAAACGTAGTGAACTAACTAATAAGTCTGGCATTGCGAGTGTTCATTTATTGGTCAGAGAATTATGAATATATTTACATATTGATTATCGTTACAATCATAAGGCTAACAATCATAAATTTAAATAATCATTAATTAACTAAGTCATTAGTTAAAATTTATAAGGTTAGTATAGGTTAGTATGTGTACAAGGTACTTACCATTACTTTTTTAGTTTCTTTAAATATATTTAAAAATACACATCTGAGAAGTTTAACTTGCATCTAATGAGCTGAGCTCTTAATGTTAAAACGAAATAACAAAATTAGGTACGACGGTAATATATTATCATACACAAAAAACATTAGATATCATAGTAAGGGCTCTGACACCCATTAACTAACCTAACACTAAACGCATTAATATTTATCGCGATGCGTCTGCGCCGTATTTAGATTGGACGATTATTAATGATATATTGGACGCAAACTTATCGGCCGAAATCGTATTCATAAGGTTTGAATCGAGTCTCATTATCATTGAGGTATTTAATTCAGTTATTACATAACTGTTACGTGACAATGAAATTGAATATTTAATTCATGAAAGACAACTTTGAATGTAATAAAATGTTTAAGGTGGGTTTTATAAATTAAATATCAACGTTCTTTTTAAATGCTCTGTGCTAAACTTATATAGAGTACATAAAAATATTTGATAGATATCTAAACATCGATTTCGTTCTCATTCACCCGTGAGTAGATGTATGAACAAGTACTAGCGAAGTGTTATCTACATGACTGGAATAATTTTGATACCATTTTATTGTCAAAATAAATATTCGAATTGGCTTCCCAGTTCCATGCTTGCAGTAATGTAAAATCAGAACTTATAAAGTATCACCATCTTTTTGAGTGAGACACAGACATATTTAACATGTATTAAGAACCGTACTCAATATATTTAAATAACCAAGTGACCTATCTCTTATGGTTTCCTTCGCTACCTTTTCGAATAAAACGCCCTGCTTCTATGGAATATATAAATAATTTGATATAGGTATAAATTATACTTTCAGGGATGCTCTATAATTTAATTAATCATAAAGGGACTCGTTGAATTAAAATAAATGAAAACGTCGATCAACGTCGTATACAAGATGTCCGATGAGAATACAGCGTGTAGATTAACAGCTTTCAAATTGAAGGGCCCCGTAGAGAAGAGATCGCCTTAACTTCCAGTCACCGCATAGCTACAAGTTGTACCAAAAATAAATAAATTTTACTCATATTACAAAAATAATTATGTACAATGTTGGGCATATATATATACTTACCTGTATTTTTATATTACTACATGTAGTCTGTACTTTCTGTTTGCTCCTTATAAGAATGACAAAGAAGTGGTTTAAGGGATACATTACAGCCGTTTCAATTATTTACTGGTGTAAATTTGTGTGAGTAATAAGCATTTTCTTCATTAAATATTAAACCCCTGGATCCAAATTAAATTCATTGGTCCTTGTTTCCACTGACCCCTGAAGCAATTGTTTTAAAACAATGAACAAGTTTTTACTGCACTCTCATCTGTCTGTTGTGACGAACGCATCTACGGGACAATAACTTCTGAATAAAAGATCACGTTGAATCCATCCGCAGTTCTTCGATCGGCAACACTCCAATGCAGCTTTCGTTTAAAGACTAGCGCATGTTTGTTTGTACCTACTCATAGTATCTAAGTTTAAACTACATTCAAAGATAAATGAAATCTGGACACTTTGTATACAATTATTTTAAGTACTTACAACCCGTTTCATATGCAGAGTCAGGTAGGAAGGTATATTATTAATTAATATGCACTGATATTAAAGCGATTTCCGCAACAATGCGACGGGACACAACAACAACTGTCACTATTTTCTGTCGTGTTTAGATCATTATAAAAGCTACATGTTGGTTCTCTTCACTACATAGCATTTTTCTATCGGATCTCCGGAGTTGTCAAGTTTGCGCATCAAGCGCGTCGGCCAACGCCCTTAAAGTAGTTTATACCTAATAATTTTTAAGAAAAAATAATTTGGCCAAGCCCGAGATAGCTCGAGGCATTTAGTGTTCCGTACGGCTACCATCAGTTTGGCATTGACATAAACGATATCGTGAACGTAATTTACTTCCTATAGGTATATCTCTTTCGCACTAATATGTCAGTACTAGCGAGATGCATAGAAAGTAAATTAAGTTCACGCCCACGGTAGCGTTTATGTCAATGCCAAACTGATGGTAGCCGTACCGCTCGCATCGTTACATTTTACAGAGGTTGTTTGCCTGTTTTTAGGATACCGTATTCAACTACACACACAGAACAATAGTACAAAGTGTCTAAGTGCGAAGGCCGAAGGCCGAGCTTTAGCAAAATGTCATCACTTTAGCACAGAGCAATAGTACAAGTGTCTAAATGTGAAGGCCAAAGGCCGTCCTCCGTGTAGCCCGAAGGCCCGAAGCGTCCAGGATGTCAGTGCTTTAACACAGAACAATAGTACAAGTGTCTAAATGCGAAAGCCGAAGGCCGAGCTCCGCGTAGGGCCGAAGGCCCGAAGCATCCAGGATGTTAGTACTTAAACACAGAACAATAGTATAAGTATCTAAATGCGAAGGCCGAAGGCCGAGCTCCGCGTAGGGCCGAAGGCCCAAAGCGTCCAGGCTGTCAGTTCTGTGTTTAACCACTGACATCTTGCAGTCGCATTTAGACACTTGTTAGGCCGGTCATATTTAACACAAAAAATTGCTAAATTCGCAAGCTAACGGCTAGTTCTGATTTTTTAATATGTTGTTATGATCACTACCAGCATTGTTAATCCAAGTTTGCAGCTTCGAAAGACCTGTGCTAACTTTGCACCATTCGAAAAACCGCGAAATTTTCATACTTTTTTTGGTATTCTCATTATAGCTCCTAAACTATTCATTTTTTACCAAAAACGTCTATGAACAAACTAAAGTTAACTAAAATTGCTACAATTTAAGACCAGAATCAATTCTGTGAGTTCAATACTTACCGAGATACTGCTCTGCAAAAATGGCCAATTTTATCCAGTATAGCGAAATTTTAAGATTTGTTCTATTTTCGACCCCGAAATCAGGGAAAATACTCATTTCATAAAACGATGTTCTAGAAAATGTAATTAGGGGAGACCGAGGTCAGTTGTGACAGAGGAGAGTTGTGACATTGTCGATTTTTTGGAATCTATTAACTAGAAACTAGGTCGCAACAGTGTGCGTTTGTTAGCTCGTAACTTGAACTAACAAGCGCTCGCTATGGCGACCTAGTTTCTAGTTAATAGATTCCAAAAAATTGACGATGTCACAACTCTCCTCTGTCACAACTCCCTCGGTCTCCCCTACCTTTAATTTAAGCAAAGAACGACGTCTCTAGATCATACCGTTTATCTTATCTTATTGTATTCGGGGGCCCTTGCGGATACACTTCGACCCATAGGGATTTTTTTTGCAATTACCCCCTAGAGAAACTCCGTGAACTACTCAAGAGCTTTTCCCACCATATCCATGTGTCCGATGATGGAGCTCATGGGTAGCGTTTTGAAGTCCTTTGGTTCCAGATACCGTTTACACACAAATCTTAAAAGTCCAAAAAATGGGAAAACTGCTTTTTTCACATATTTGCTCTGCTTAGTTAGCTCCACCCCCCACGGCATTGTTCATAGAAGAGGGTTCGTTGTTCGACTCAGCTTTCACTTCGCTACCTCAAAGCATCTCAGTAGGAGCCGACATGATTGTTGTGGTAGATGGGTGTTTTTTACTGCACAAGGTGATATGGCATCGTAACAACTCCGTGAGGAATATCGTTGCAGGGTACGTCAAAAGTGGCAGTGGTGACTCTGGCCCCATACAATATTCTTCAACTTCATTTAATCGCGGAGATTTGGAAGTTCTTCCAGGATTCGAGTTGTTTCTCCCCGCCTTCACTGGGTGTGACACTACCTCTGCCCTTTTCTGGCATGCGAGGAACAAACTGTGGAGCGCCGTTAAGAGGAACGTTGAGCTTATCACCATAGCTGAAGTATTCCTGCAACCTAATGCAGCCTACCCAGCCATCGCAGATGCCGGAGCAAAATGCCTAGTAGCTTTATATGGAGGGGACTACACAAAAAATACACTCCATGCTCCATAGAATACGCTACAAAAAAAATATAAAAACAGCCGCCTTCGCTAAGGTTGACTTGGCCCGTTTACCTCCAACGGAAGATGGTGCAACATTCCATGCTTACCGAACTTACCACCAAATTCAGAAGTGGTTGGGGGTGGAAAACGATGCAACTCAGTGGGGATGGGAAAAGACCAAACATCATCATTCTCATTCCAATAAAAATTACGAGTGAAGTAGTGGCACCTCCCTTCCTTTTGAAATTTTGCGGGTACAAAACAGGCTGTAGCGGAGGCGGCTGTACCTGCATAAAAGCAGCAGGCCTTAAATGCTCAGAGTTATGCAAATTTTGCTCCGGTGTCTCTTGTCACAACGTCGCCAAGCTTCAGATCGCAGAAGAAATTGAAGACGACGTCGATATGCCTATTTTTTAGACTGAATTATCTCAAAATGAACAGCTCTAACTAAATGTTATTTTTGATACCTTTTAAATATGTTTAATAAATATTTATAATTCATATTACCCTCAAACCATTGTGAGAACTAGGTAAACAGAGCAAATTTGCGAAAAATGCAGTTTTCCCACTTTTTGGATTTTTAAGCTTAGTGAGTAAACGGTACCTACAGTCAAGCGATATCATTGTTTGCTGAATATTAAAGGTAATTACATTTGCTACAACATCGTTTTATTAAATTACCCGTAAAATAAGTATTTTTTTCTGATTTCGGGGTCGAAAATTGCCCGAATGTTAAAATTTCACTATACTGGATAAAATTGCCCATTTTTGCAGAGCGGTATCTCGGTAAGTATTGAACTTACAAAGTTGATTTTAGTTTCAAATTGTAGCAATTTTAGTTAACTTTAGTTAGTTCATAGACCTTTTTGATAAAAAATGCATAGTTTAGGATTTATATAGAGAATACCAAAAAAAGTACGAAAATTTCGCGGTTTTTTGAGTGGTGCAAAATTAGCACAGGTCTTTCGAAGCTGCAAACTTGGATTAACAATGCTGGTAGTGATCCTAACAACATATTAAAAAATCAGAACTAGCCGTTAGCTTGCGAATTTAATGTTCGATATGACCGGCCTATGTATTAATTACCTGTGTTTAGAACTGACCTCCTGGATGCTTCGGGCTTTCGGCCCAATGCGACTTCAGCCTTTGGATCTTGCGACTTAGACACTTGTACTTAAAAATACTTGGAAAAGTTACGGGAGGCGCGCGTCTGTCGGACGCTTCGGATCTTCGAATTGCTCCTTCGGCCTTTGCATTTAGTTAGATTCTTGTACTATTGCTTTGTGTTTGAATACCGAAGTCGAGCATCTCGCGAATGCTTGATGTATTATAATAATTTAGAGTAAGGCGCAGCGCGCACCACGATTTTTTGTCCTGCGATAATTTTGTCGCAGAAATGCAACGTATGTGTTTATATGTTGTTTTTGTACCATATATATGAATAAAGTATTTGGTGCGCGCATATGCGAAAAAAAATCGCAGCTATTTTAAAATTGTGATTTCGTCGCTGTGCTTACAAAAGTCGCCATGTGTTTTTAACCTACTTTACAGGAGACACAAAAAACTGTTTATTTCGATAACTATTGAACATATTCAAATCATAATTTTTATGATAAAAGTATTTGCACTTTAACATATATTACGGAATTACCTGAAATGATATTTTAGTTTCAATAGTGTGAAAATTTTTTTTTTTTATAAATATGTTACATAGCGATTTTTGTTTTAGTCGTAAAAACCGCTAAGTGTCTTAACCAGTTCATAGGTAGATTTAAATAAAATGATGTGGTGTTCAATAAAACAGAAAAAAAAAACTTTTAAGTCGATATAATGGAAATTTAATTATGATTGAATAGTCTACGTACTTTTTTATTATAACTAGATATTACTACATATTAATATTTCCTTGTTTGTAGGCAACACAAGGGTCACTGCGGTATTTGCGTGGCTTGTAAATTGAAATTTTGTTGTCTTCTAATATTTCTTTAAACTTCTTTCTCCCAACACAGCATACGAAAAAATAATTCAATCGACTCTTTTACATATATCCTGGTACTTATTATTTTCCTTTGAAAAGACATGAATAATTAATAATGCATTTGTCTGATGTTTACTGCTTTTTTTTTCATTTATTATCTAAGTTTGTGTTACAATATTAAACACGACACGATATTGCCTAGCTGAGTTGAAAAGAAACCATTTGTATTTAAGATATTGTATTTAAGACCCTGCCTGTGAAGGCGATGGCCCTGGGTTCGAATCGGGTCCATATTGGGTCGCATAATAATTGATTGTCCTAATGTAATGTTACGCATAAAATCATTTCGCATTATTGTTAGGTATTGTGCTGGAAATATTAACATTTCTGAAAAATTATAACACAAACCATTTGCAATGCAAAATATTTTCGAAAATACTTTCTGTTTCAGTTGGAGAAAAAAATTGCGAAAAGAGATTTATGCGTAACATTACATTATGACAATCAATTATTATGCGATGAGACCTTAATAGGACCCCGTTCGAATCCCAGTAAGGGCATTTATTTGTGTGATGACACAAATAATATTTGTTTCTGAGTCATGGCTTGGTCATGGTTGTATGTAAATATTTATATATTATATATATCGTTGTCTGAGTACTCACAACACAAGCCTTCTTGAGCTTACTGTTGGACTTAGTCAATCTGTGTAAGAATGTCCTATAAAATAACATGTTTTTTTTTTTCTTTAAGTAATGCATAAATGCACTACATGTTCATGTTATAAAGTACATTGCGCTAACTTTATTATTATTTTTTTATCAGAGATAAATCAAAATTACATAATTTTTTGATCCAAAAGCATCGGTAAACCAGAATGGTTTGTCTCGATACTCCATTCCGCAGTACTTAAATAAGTAAATATACAATAGGCAAAACATATTTCTATTTTTTATGTAATTTTTCATTCACTTGTTACCTTTATAACTGCCAACAACTTGTAACGAAAACTCACAAAACTCAATTATTTGTACACACACGTAATAACATACGGTATACTGGATACTGGATTGTTATAAGAAAATTCCGCCATGTGTCGTAACAGACACGGTCTGGGAACATAGCATCGACTCCAACTTGTACAAAAATTATCGCTATGTGCGAGGAACTACATATCGGGCGCAAGCGCATCTAATCATTTTTCAATAAACTAGTAGAAAATATCGCTATGTGTCAAGAATGACATAGCGAGCGCACGTCTGTAATTGCTGTTGAAGTAAGCTAATGTAGTTATGTGATTTATTCCAGTTAGCGATTATAGGAAGAGCATTCATTGTATGGGCATCACATACCTACATTTGTTAAATCCTTAAATAGTGAAATAAGCTCAACGCTGTTTTTGGAGCATATGCGTATGGAAATAAGGTTCAAAATGGCATTAAAACCTAAAAATCGACAAAAATCACATAGCGACTTTTGTAGGCACAGCGACGATTTGTCACATTTTTCCGCGATAGTTCGCGACGCGATTGTCGCAAAGTGAATTGCAGCATGCGGAGTTGTATGGCCCCGCGCGCACTATGATAATCAAATCGCACCCCGGCCGGACCTCAGTCGGCATTTCGCTCTCCAAACCCCAACATCTCGGCACCTGCATCTCCAATGGAGTCTCAAAATGAGACGCTAGATGTTGACCATTTAATTATGGAAATAGACGGGGATCACCTTTGTGTTATAAATGCTCAAAGTCATACAGCATTCGCATATTAAAGACACGTTTCATGACAAGCGACTGGTACGAAATCCATGTTGAGAATGAACAAATCGTCGACTTTTTCATCGCAGTGCGCGCAGTGAATTTTCTGCGATATATTACAGCACGATTCTAAAATCGTGTCGCAAAAATTAAAATCGTGGTGCGTGCTTGGCCTATAATACCTTCAATTTGAATTTAGAACTCATTATTTTTTTTTATTTGATTTTGTTTCTAGTTCTATGCCATATATATAGACTTTAATATTATTTAGAACTGCTAAAAAACAAGATCGGCTTACTTTAAATATTTCGTCAATTTTACCTTTGTTTCTAAAAACTGTGATATTTAACTGTCATATACTATTAATGTCTTCCAAAATAATTTTCTCGTAACAGGACTGAGGGGCTACCGCGAAAACCGAAATTCGCAATTTGCGGGGATCTTTCTCTTTTACTCCAATGAAGGCGTAATTAGAGTGACAGAGAAAAATGCTCGCAATTTGCGAACTTCTACTTTCGCGATTATAGCCCTGAATCTTGTTGCTCACCGATCCGTTCAAAAATATACATAAGTACTGAATATAATTAATAGATATTATAATTGGGTCGATCAACTATTTCTTGTTGTTATTCTGTCCCATCAGCCAGGAGACAATAGTAGGATAGTTTGTTAGAAGAACTACTGTACCATGTTCAACAAACGTGCTTGGTAGGTGTCCCATAATGGAAAGGCCTTATAACTACCAACAAATTCAAGTTTGGTTCATTTAAATACGAAAAAACTAGTACCACTACTAGGACCCAGGAGACCGTAACCATGGCAACTAGTGACAAGAAAAAGTTGATTCACCCAATTATACAATTAATACAGAAATGTAATGGTACTTAATGAAAAGGAATATTGTGTATATTGTTTCGACGAATCAGATACTCTCAATAAAATCTATACATGAGGCCAAAGCTGTTCATAAATATTAAATGACTTTATTATCTCTATACGCCTTACTAACTCTATGTGTCCTATTGTGAGAATAAAACACAAAGACAGTCAAGAACGGAATTCTTAATTTGAATTTTTCAGATTTTTGAGATGCCTAGTCCATTGGATGGAAAGCCCGTTCGAAATTTAAACTTATTTGCAATATAATAAGGTCGTATTTTGTAGATCTCTCTCATAGGCTATTGAGATAAAATTAAATATCCCACAAAAATAAGCAAGCAGAATTAAACTTTGTGTCAAAGACATAAGTCATAAATTTCAATGCCAAAGTTTTAACTAAGGATGTATTGTTGGATGGATGTATATGTAAGGATGAATTGACCAGTGTAAGCATCAGTTAGCTAGCCCTAAGCAACCAAAGGTCAAGCTCCAGTTGAAAAACTAATAAAGATAGAGTTAAGCTGATAATTTTCCCGCCGTCTCCATGCTTCTTTAAGTTGGGTAGTGACTGGTCAGCTGCCTGTTAGCTATAGTTTTCGCGAAAATCGCCAGGACAGAGGTGAAAAATTTTGTATGAAAACTTGCAACTTTAAATGCATTTTTTGACCAAACTATTGCAGTCTAAAATGAAGTCAAAATCAGTCCATCGACTCAATTTTTTGCAAGCTTTCTAATGGTACCCCACACGATTCTTACAAATGAAAAAAGTTTCAGCCTACCCCTCTCAACCCCCTAAATTTCCCCCTTTAATAAGAAATAAGCAGTTTTGACTTATTTACAATATGAGTGGTGGTAATTGCTATAACTGTTCCAAATTTTAGGTATCTATGTCAAACGGTCTCTGAGAAAAACGTATTTAACTGATTTGCAAGACCGAAGTGATCCCATAAGTGTTCCGTAAACAAAGTTTTGTACGGAACACTAAGTAGATGGTACACTATGTAGAAAAGGAGGTAAAACCACCCACTTTTCTACTAGCACTTCGCTTCTGTAAGGGTCGTAGTTCTAGCCTAACCTAACCCACTTCTCTGATAGCAGTTCGGTTCTGTGAGGATCGCAGTTCAAACCTAACCTAACCCACTTAACGGCGCATGCGGTGCGGTGTACGGGGGTTTAAGCGGGAGGGGCTAGTAAGATTGGCATCATTATACTTATATACTTACACATTTTATGGTAGGTAATCATAGTGGTTTATTTAGTTAAGGTATCATAGTGGTTTTCCGGGTCAAGGTCCGGGTCCGAGTCCGGGTCTGAGTCCGGGTCCGAGTCCGGGTCCGAGCCCGGGTTCGAGTCCAGGTCCGGGTCCGGGTCCGAACCGGATCCGGGTATAAGTCCGGTTCTGGGTCCGAGTCCGGGACCCAGTCCAAGTCAAAATCGAAATTCGTAATCACCAAATGTGTACCATGCGTTGTTGAAGAGTTCTATTCTGGTGATCATCAGCAGTTCCATTTCATCAAATGCGACAGTTTTTAATGTAAATGCTTGATTTTATGATGAAAATACAAAAAAATCTATGCGTATGCCTTTAATATTTGAGGAGTTCCCTCGATTCCTTATGGATCCCATCATCAGAACTCGAGCTTGACAAAAATGTGGCTTAAAAACTTAACTTGCTTAACAAACATAACGAAGAGGAAAAATCGCCAAACGTGAACTATGCGTCGTTGAAGAGTTCTGTTCTGATCATCATCAGCAGTTCCACTTCATCAAATGCAACAGTTTTTAATGAAAATGCTTAATTTTCTGATGTAAATACAAAAATCTCTATACGCATGCCTTTAAGATTTGAGGAGTTCCCTCGATTCCTCATGGATCCCATCATCAGAACTCGAGCTTGACAAAAATGTGCATTAAAAACTTAACTTGCTTAACAAACATAACGAAGAGGAAAAATCGCGAAACGTGAACTATGCGTCGTTGAAGAGTTCTGTTCTGATCATCATCAGCAGTTCCACTTCATCAAATGCGACAGTTTTTAATGAAAATGCTTGATTTTTTGATGTAATTACAAAAATCTCTATACGCATGACTTTAAGATTTGAGGAGTTCTCTCGATTCCTCATGGATCCCATCATCAGAACTCGAGCTTGACAAAAATGTAGCTCAAAAACTGAACTTGCTTAACAAACATAACGAAGAGGACAAATCGCCAACCGTGAACTATGCGTCGTTGAGGAGTTCCGTTCTGATCATCATCAGCAGTTCCACTTCATCAAATGTCACTCTTTTGGATGTATATGCTTGATTTGATGATAAAAACCCAAAAATCACTATATGTATGCCTTTAAGATTTGAGGAGTTCCCTCGATTCCTCATGGAACCCATCATCAGAACTGGGTTTTGACAGAAACGGGACCAATCTGTATGCATATACATTCAATCAAAAAAATAATTTTCAAAATCGATCCAGTAATGACGGAGATATGGAGTAACAAACATAAAAAATAAAAAAAATAAAAAAAATAAAAATAAAAAAAAACATACAACCGAATTGATAACCTCCTCCTTTGGGATTTGGAAGTCGGTTAAAAAACCGATTGGAGAGATTAGAGATTACATTACTTGCCTTCTAAGCAGCGCAGGCATCACGGGACCGTATACACCCGAAAACTTGAATGATACGAACCACTGACTCAATTAAGACGACGAATCAGTTAGAATAAGGCCCTAGGGAGCTTAACAATGGGATAAGATGAAACCTTATCAATTTTTATCCAATATATCCTTCGCACAGTAACGTTACGCAATATAATTTTTAAGAAAAAAAAACCGACTTCCATGGGGGCCGATGAAAGATTATTGTAGATGGTACACTATGTAGAAAAGGAGGTAAAACCACCCACTTTTCTACTAGCATTTCGCTTCTGTATAATGGCTCCTCTACAGGATGGGCCAACGCCGCCCACTCCAAGGGACGCAGCCATGCGGTAGAATGAGATAGCAATATCACTTGCTCCCTCTAACGCATAAATGCGTCCCTTGGAGTGGCCGGCGTTGGCCCATCGTGAAGAGGAGCCATGAGGGTCGTAGTTCTAGCCTAACCTAACCCACTCCTCAGACAGCAGTTCGGTTCTGTGCGGATCGCAGTTCGAACCTAATCAAACCCACTTTTCAAGTAGCATTTCGTTTCTGTAAGGCTCGTAGTTCTAACCTAACCTAATCCTTGTTCGGTTCTGTGAGGATCGCAGTTCAAACCTAACCTAACCCACTTAATGGCGCATGCCGTACGGTGTCCCCCGTACACCGTACGGTGTACGGGGGTTTAAGCGGGAGGAGCTAGTAAGATTGGCATCATCGTAATTTATACCTACATTAATTTTATGGTAGGTAATCATAGTTGTTTATTTAGTTAAGGTACATAGTGGTTTTCTGGGTCAAGGTCCGGGTCCGAGACCGGGTCCGAGTCCGGGTCCGAGTCCGGGTCCGAGTCCGGGTCCGAGTCCGGGTCCGAGTCCCGGTCCGAGTCCCGGTCCGAGTCCCGGTCCGAGTCCGGGTCCGAGTCCGGGTCCGTGTCCGGGTCCGAGACCGGGTCCGAGTCCGGATCCGAGTCCGATTCCGAATCCGGGACCGAATCCGGATCCGAGTCCAGGTCCGCGTCCGAACCGGATCCGGGTCCGAACCGGATCCGGGTCTGAGTCCGAGTCCGGGTCCCAGTCCAAGTCAAAATCGAAATTCGTAATCACCAAACGTGTACCATGCGTCATTGAAGAGTTCTGTTCTGGTCATCATCAGCAGTTCCACTTCATCAAATGCGACAGTTTTTAATGTAAATGCTTGATTTTATGATGAAAATACAAAAAAATCTATACGTATGCCTTTAATATTTGAGGAGTTCCCTCGATTCCTTAATATGGATCCCATCATCAGAACTCGAGCTTGACAAAAATGTGGCTTAAAAACTTAACTTGCTTAACGAACATAACGAAAAGGAAAAATCGCCAAACGTGAACAATGCGTCGTTTAAGAGTTCTGTTCTGATCATCATCAGCAGTTCCACTTCATCAAATGCAACAGTTTTTAATGAAAATGCTTGATTATCTGATGTAAATACAAAAATCTCTATACGCATGCCTTTAAGATTTGAGGAGTTCCCTTGATTCCTCATGGATCCCATCATCAGAACTCGAGCTTGACAAAAATGTGGCTTAAAAACTTAACTTGCTTAACAAACATAACGACGAGGACAAATCGCCAACCGTGAACTATGCGTCGTTGAAGAGTTCTGTTCTGATCATCATCAGCAGTTCCACTTCATCAAATGCAACAGTTTTTAATGAAAATGCTTGATTTTCTGATGTAAATACAAAAATCTCTATACGCATGCCTTTAAGATTTGAGGAGTTCCCTTGATTCCTCATGGATCCCATCATCAGAACTCGAGCTTGACAAAAATGTGGCTTAAAAAGTTAACTTGCTTAACAAGCATAACGAAGAGGACAAATCGCCAACCGTGAACTATACGTCGTTAAAGAGTTCCGTTCTGATCATCATCAGCAGTTCCACTTCATCAAATGTCACTTTTTGGGTGTATATGCTTGATTTGTTGATAAAAACCCAAAAATCACTATATGTATGCCTTTAAGATTTGAGGAGTTCCCTCGATTCCTCATGGATCCCATCATCAGAACTGGGTTTTGACAAAAACGGGACCAATCTGTATGCATATACATTCAATCAAAAAAAGAATTTTCAAAATCGATCTAGTAATGACGGAGATATGGAGTAACAAACATAAAAAAAAATAAAAAAAATAAAAAAAAACATACAACCGAATTGATAACCTCCTTCTTTGAGATTTGGAAGTCGGTTAAAAAAGAGAAACCGACACAGCGTTAAGCATTGTATTTCTTAATAAATAGGGAGCACAAAAACACAATTATGTTCACAAGGGGACAGTTGAATGACAAGCAATTTAAATAACTGGTAGGTACGGAACATGAATGCTAACTGAAAGTAAATAAATGACGGGTGTCTTGTCAGTCTTCTTCGTTAAATTTAAGATAGTTATTTATTAGTTAACAAAATAAACATTTCATGCTACCTAAATGCGAAGTTGTTCTAGTTATGAATATCGATTTATGTTAACGGCTGAGATGAATTGAGAAATAGTTATATTGGATAATATTAACTAAGTACATAAATATATACATTTAGCAAAGGATGTTAGCTCTCGCAGTTAGTTTTATCAAAGTCTTAATTTTTAGGAAACCTGTGTAATTTGCGAGACAGGTTCTGCCTAAAAAACCGTACGGTATTAATAACTATTTACCACAATAATCCGGCCAAGAATTGGGTTAGGTTGATAAGCTTACTAAGACTCGGTCAAACGCCAATTAGCCCAACGTTACACCGCTTACGCACGTCTGGTTTTTGCTTCGGAATTAGGTCGAGTGTTTATAACATAACCAATTAGGGCTCGTGAAACGGCAAGGTCGTAAAACCCCTAGTAATGATTACCATAGGTACCTAATATTTGAGACCGGCGAGTGTCCCAAAGCTAAAATTTAGCAAGATATTTGAATGTGTGATTACTTTGACTCGATTTTGTTTCTGATTAAAGATTTGCCTAGAAAATTAGGTAAACTTATATTTTTAGATGTAAGAAAACCACCCTGATACCTTTGCCGACTCCATTTCTACACGTAGTTTAGTCAAATGCAATCGAACGTACCGCTAGTCCGCAAAATCACGTAGGTGAGCATGGATATAAAGTGTGTGCACTGCGCATAGACAGTACATAACATTAGCGGGACCTTCGGCTGTGTTCAGCAGGCCAAAACATTCCCGGGTCCTGTCAGGGCAATAAACCTCCGTAATTACGAAATAACTCCGTACCTGTACTAGCTGAGGGACTATTTATTTAATCACTTTGACGTGGAAATAATGGAGAAGCCTGCCGGTTGCCCTCCCATCAAAATTGTTCGAAGGTAATCTATCGCATATCGTGTTGGCCGTGATGAAATCCCTGTACGCTCTTGTGTGGCAGATTAAATAATTTCCTTATTTACTGGCTACATACTTACCGGTATCATATATAGTCTGGACATTGGGCACTGTTGTGGCTAATGGTGGTAGTAAGGTATGTACTTAGTTCTAAAACGTAGGTAAGCGGCGCAACTTCAGTCTGATAGTGTAAGAAACTGTCAAAATATGCAAATATAAGGATTTTGAAACCTTTTAAAACTAATAAGGTACCTACTTATTGTTTTGACCTTAAATTAGATATGTAGTTAATATTAGTAGGATATTATTTTCAATTGACAGCCAAGGCAACCCTGAATCAACAAAGCCATAAGTATCTAAAGAGGTCTTAAGATTTTTTTATCTTTACGTGTTTCCACTGTAAATGAGGCTTCCGTATGCATGGGCCGTGACAAAAATTGCTTTTGCACAAGACTGAAAAAATATACCTACAGTTATCTTAAAAATAAAAATTTGATGACAATGCAATGCGGCAAAGAGTGGTTTGTCATTACCACCTGAACAATCAGTAAAATATATCATTATTAGGCATAGTTTGCAGAATAGAAGAGAATTACTACAAATGGAAGTCCTTTATTCTTCTTAACATAGGCGCTATTATTATACTGTCTAGCTGTGAAGACAAGTAATGTCTATGGTTACGTCTTCTTAACGAAGATATTGTTACTGCCATTAAATGGACATTGTAGCGACGTTCAGGAAGAGACTGTTAACTGCAGGCCTAACACCAGTGTTCAATATTTAACTCCTCAATATTGTCTATAATTACACACTTCTTCCTGACAGCTTGTAATATTGACACCATATTACAATTCTTCTAAGTTTTTGTTTACTTTGTTAGGTGCTTAATTTTCTGAGAGCCAATTGCACCCGGGGTTAAGCGGTTAAACCAATAACTTAGTGTCAAATGTACTGGTAACCACGGCAACTCTAGGTTTAACCGGTTAATCCCGGGTTAGTGGAATGGTGCAAGTAGCCCTAAGAGATTTTTTTTTATCGTTCTAGAATTGTTAATTCAAATAAAACCAACATTACCCAAATTTTGTTTGGTCGTAATATCGCGAATGAGTTACTTAAGTTTCATTTTTAATATTATGTATATGCAATTTAATAAGTGAACCTTAAACAATATGTTATTGACTTTAATTGCAAATAAAAAGTAATATATTTACTTCCTCTTTTTTCTAGGTTTGGTACTAATACATTTCTGAAGCAAGCAGATAAAGCAGTAATAAAACAGCAATAATAAAGCTTCTACCTGTTTTAAAACGTGTTCACACATTGAATGAAAATGGAATTTAATCTTATTCGATTATCTGGTGTACTTAAAAATAACTATATATATATATATATTAAGTACCTTATCTGCTCTAGTTACGTATGCAAATTATTTAGGAAAGCATGTTATATTGATTAGGTATAATGTAAGGCAACGCCCGATTGAAATATTGGCTTAAGATAATTGTTTTCCTACCAAATTAAACCCCAATTTATATTTGCAATTAGGACAGTGCGAAATCCTAACGATAACGCTATACAACCGTTATTAGTAAGTAATGCTTAGTTAACAATTGTTTATGCTACAATTTGTGATTTCTAATCCATACTAGGTATTACCGACCACGCGACGGGAACCTAGCCATAAGTCACGTCTGAGGAATTAGTGACTTCGAACAATCGATGTTTTCCACGATAAAATGTAGTCGATAGAATCTGTAGGTACACAAACCAAATTCGAGGCCGATAACCTTGACGCCGATTTTCATTTAACAATTTATTGCGGTTTTGACTTTAGTTTGATACCAACTTGATCTGGCTTGAACATCGCTCACGCTGATTGGTGATCGCAAAATGCGATAAAAGTCGAGCGTAACATGTGTACTGATCACCAAGAAGATGTTCAAGGTCGTATCAAAACAAGACCGAAGCTATAACAAATTGGTTAGCCAGAATCGGCGTCGAGGTAGAGAGTAAATGCTTCCCATTACACGTTAATTGTATTAGAATTCCTATAAAACTATCTCTTATGTGAGGCAGTGAGAGTTGTGTACAACTCGACATACGACAGAAGCAACAAACAGACGGACCTCCCCGTCTTCGGAAAGTGCAACGGTGACGTCGCCGCTACCGCCACAGCTCAGCCCGTCGCGAGCATCCGTGTGACTCGGGCTTTAGTCCGCAGGTAGGTACTTACGTATCGTGCACTCGACTAGTAAAGGCGGTGCAGTCGGTGCTCCTAGAAGGACGACATAGAGGTACAATAATATAGAGATGACACGGGGGGAGGGGCCAAACGACCGAACGAGATGCACTTATGAAAATTTCAGTAGGAGTAGCAGAGAAAGCGGTATTATTGCTTGTCCTTGTCACAGTCTCACTTTTTGTTTGTTCCCCACCTAAAATTTAGTATGGTTTATGGTGGGCAACAAATAACCCGACCGAATTACGTAGATTGTTTATGGTATGTTGTCAGGAATGTTAAAACGAGTTTTTAATATTGTCGCTTTGCGTATGTTTTGTCCCTCACGGAGGCACGCGTATAGCTCATCTATGTAATATTAGGTCTATTAAGGACGAAGATAGAGGAAGGAAGGTAGGTGCTCCTGGCTCGTAGTATGTAGAGAATTTAGAATTAGTGTAGGTTGACCATTGGTCATAATAGACCCTGTAGTTGCCTTGATTGATTGATTATAATGAAGATAATAAATATAGAGCCATTTATTACTAAGATGTCGTTTAGCTACACTATACACGCGGTGAGTTACTACTAACTATATGAACTTTTAAATATGGTAAGTATTTACACACTAGGTTTATAGGTTTTGTATTTCATTTTATAGGTATGAAACAATTATTTTGCAATTTAGATAACAATTTTAACCTCATCGATATCGATAAATCCAAAAGTAGACCTATGCACTGACCGCTGCTGACGTCACTGCATAGCATGAACGAAGTAGGGGTCACCCGCGGTCGGCGGTCAACCGGCCGCCATGTTCGATCTCTATCTTTGGCGCCATAATTTCCCGCCATCGACGCACCGATTTGCACAGATTGCATTCAAATTGCTCTCGCTATTTACTTAATTAATACAGACACGCTGCTATTAGAAATACTTTAGATGTTATATGAGGTTTATTCTGTACTTAGGTAGATATAATGCCCGTAATAACACCCTTTACTGTGTGTACTCATTCTACCTTATGTTAGTAATTAATACGCGTAAGTTACGAGTTGTAATGTAAGTCAACGATATGTTGTTTGTTAGAAGCAACCAGGGCCCTATTTCACCAACGTGACAAATGTCGCATTTGCCGACATCACTGTTACTGACGTCACAGGCCTCTTTAGGCTACGGTAACCGCTTACCATCAGACGGGCGGTGTGGTTGTTTGCCACCAACATGTTAATTTAAAAAAAACTCCACTATATCGCCAGTAAATAAGTATTTATTTTGCGAAGCTAATGACAATTGTCACAAGAAATACAACAATTGTCACGAAATTCCGACACAGAACTCATTTGCTTTCAAGAATTACCGAAAGTTCTTTGAAATCTTGTGACAATTGTCATCATTATCATCATAAACATCACAAGAGAAATACCTGTTTTTTGCCGATATAATAAAGTTTTTTTAGATAATACAATGATGGTGACAAACAGGAATACGGCCCGCCCGATGGTAAGCGATAACCGTAGCCCATGGATGCCTGTGACGTCAGCAACAATGAGACTTGTCGAATTGTCGCACCTGTCACGGTGAAATACGGGCCAGGTAGGTACCTGGTGGTAGGTAGGTACCTAAGTTGGTACTTAAGCAATAAAAAATATAATATGATGATGTATTTAGACACGCTAATTGGTTAAAATGTTAATTCACATGGATATTACCTATATCATTTGATATAGAAAACATGCCGAGGAAAGTAGTACTAATCCCATTTTGGCTACTTTTCAGTTTGGGTTGAAGGGTCAAATGGCACTTAGCTTTCGTAAAAACTAGTGTCCGTTCCGTCAAGGTTGCTGAGTGGAACCCAGACTTCTCAAATCAGTCGAAAAAATGCCAGGACAACGCTAGGAAGCTGATGATAAATCAGACAAATGAAATGTATAAAAATAAATTTCATTCAAGCGCCTGACCAAACTATACAGCAATCACATTTGTACTTGATTTTGCTAATGTAGCTTAACAGTCGCCAATGAATATAACTTGCTTTTAAGCGCTTATAAGTAGGTAATTAAATGTGTTTACTAATTTTTATTTTTATATTTGATAGTGTTGTATTGCATGCGGGCATTTATTAAAATTGATAATAATATGATCAATTAGCAATGGTTTGCGTGTATTGTGTATTAGGTCGTTTCTCAAAAAGTTGGCACCGCCAGGTTAACGTTAACGTTTTTCAAAAATTTTGCATTTTCGTATTTTTTTTATTGGGATTGTTAAAAGGCAACTTTAACTATTAGAAAATGTGGAAGGGAAGCAATTCCTTCAATTAGTTTAGGAGATATAGGCGTTTGAAATTCAGGTTAATGATATCAAGGACAGGTGAAAGATATTTTGTCTCCAGGTTATCGATAGTAGAAGCAGGTTATCGAGAAATAAGTACAAATTCTAATGAAAATATTGACAGGTTATCGAGAGGCGTCATTAACCTGTGTCCGTTGCCGTTAACCTGGTTTCTTGTCATCGTTCACCTGTAATGAGTGTCATCCACCTGTCCACCACATCATTTTCAATGCCTTCTAAAAATAATCGAAAAATGTGTCATCTTCTGTAAAAAGGGACATTATTGTCCACCATGATGATTAAAATTTTGGATTCTGACCCACCTCACCTTCGATTCGATTCCCAATTTAACAACAAGTTTCTGTGAATAAGTAAACATTCAATCTTACTGTCTATTCACCCTGGCAGTACCTAGTGGAACTCAGGTTTGGTGCAACATAGGCACATGCAGTTTTGGTCATCCAACTCGTCTTGGTGAGCACTTGGGAGAGCAGAACTCAAGATAGAGCTGATGCTGGACCATCGCAGTACCTAGTGGAACTCAGATTTGATGCAACATAGACACACGCTGTTTTGGTCATTCGACACGTCTTCATGAGGACTTGGGAGGGCAGTACCCAAGATAGAGCTGATGCTGAACCCTCGCAGTACCTAGTGGAACTCAGGTTTGGTGCAACATAGACACACGCTGTTTTGGTCATTCGACACGTCTTGATGAGGACTTGGGAGGGCAGTACCCAAGATACAGCTGATGCTGAACCCTCGCAGCACCTAGTGGAACTCAGGTTTGGTGCAACATAGACACACGCTGTTTTGGTCATTCGACACGTTTTGATGAGGACTTGGGAGGGCAGTACCCAAGATCGAGCTGATGCTGAACCCTCGCAGCACCTAGTGGAACTCAGGTTTGGTGCAACATAGACACACGCTGTTTTGGTCATCCAACACGTCTTGATGAGCACTTGGAAGAGCAGTACCCAAGATAGAGCTGATGCTGAACCCTCGCAGTAACTAGTGGAACTCAGGTTTGGTGCAACATAGACACACGCTGTTTTGGTCATTCGACACGTTTTGATGAGGACTTGGGAGGGCAGTACCCAAGATAGAGCTGATGCTGAACCCTCGCAGCACCTAGTGGAACTCAGGTTTGGTGCAACATAGACACATGCTGTTTTGGTCATCCAACACGTCTTGATGAGCACTTGGAAGAGCAGTACCCAAGATAGAGCTGATGCTGAACCCTCGCAGCACCTAGTGGAACTCAGGTTTGGTGCAACATAGACACACACTGTTTTGGTCATCCAACACGTCTTGATGAGCACTTGAGAGAGCAGTACCCCAGATAGAGCTGATGCTGAACCCTCGCAGTACCTAGTGGAACTCAGTTTTGGTGCAACATAGACACACGCTGTTCTGGTCATTCGACACGTCTTGATGAGGACTTGGGAGGGCAGTACCCAAGATACAGCTGATGCTGAACCCTCGCAGTACCTAGTGGAACTCAGGTTTGGTGCAACATAGACACACGCTGTTTTGGTCATCCAACACGTCTTGATGAACACTTGGAAAAGTGGTTACTAAGATAGAGCTGATGCTGAACCCTCGCAGTACCTAGTGGAACTCAGGTTTGGTGCAACATAGACACACGCTGTTTTGGCCATTCGACACGTCTTGATGAGCACTTGGGAAAGCAGTACCCAAGATAGAGCTGATGCTGAACCCTCGCAGTACCTACTGGAACTCAGGTTTGATGCAACATAGACACATGCTGTTTTGGTCATTCGACACGTCTTGATGAGCACTTGGGAGCGCAGTACCCAAGATAGAGCTGATGTTGAACCCTCGCAGTACCTAGTGGAACTCAGGTTTGGTGCAAGGTCAGGTCAGGTTAGGTCCGGGTTCAGGTTCAGATAAGAGCCGGGATCCAGGTCCAGGTCCGACTCCGGGTTTGAGTCTAGGTCCGGGTCCGAGTCACAGTCCGGGTCCGAGTCCGGGCCCGAGTCTGGGTCCGGGTCCCAGCCCCAGTCCCAATCCAAGTCAAAATCTAAATCGCCAAACGTGTACTATGCATCGTTGAAGAGTTCTGTTCTAATCATCATCAGCAGTTCCACTTCATCAAATGCGACAGTTTTTAATGAAAATGCTTGATTTTCTGATGTAAATCCAAAAGTCACTATACGCATGCCTTTAAGGTTTGAGGAGTTCCCTCGATTCCTCATGGATCCCATCATCAGAACTCGAGATTGACAAAAATGCAGCTTATAAACTTATCTTGCTTAACAAACATAACGAAGAGTACAAATCGCCAAACGTGAACTATGCGTCGTTGAAGAGTTTCGTTCTGATCTTCATCAGCAGTTCCACTTCATCCAATGTCACTTTTGTGAATGTATATGCTTGATTTGTAAATAAAAACACAAAAATCACTATATGTATGCCTTTAAGATTTGAGGTGTTCCCTCGATTCTTCATAGATCCCATCATCAGAACTGGGTTTTGACAAGAACGGGACTAATCTGCATATACTTATACTTTTTACAAAACATTTTAATATATGTCTAAAACTAAAAACCCTCATAAGGTACCTTTTCCCGTGGGACGTCACAAATCTAGTTTGAGTATATGTAACGTGGATTTTAAATAATTATCGATCACCTGTCATATGGCAGGTGAAGGACGCTTCGTTCACCTGCCATTGCATCATTCACCTGACTTTTTTGGACAGGTTAACGAGACTTAAGACAAAAGTACAAAAATTTCAATAATATGCAGTTTTAACAGACAGGATAGTTTTTATTCCTAAATTAACACACAAAAGCGATATAACCGCTATATAATTATATAGTTACGAGTATTAGTTGTGGTATCAGTGACATTAACCTGCCGCAAAATCTCATCCACCTGGCAGTTTTAGCCAGGTGGACGATATGCAGGTGATGGGGAAAATGGCAGTTATATCGCGAATACACAAAATGTATTAGCTTGATGAACTCCATACTTAGGCATATAAAACTAAACTATTGTTTACGTTACATATCTTGATAGTAATGCGATAGGTTACATAATTAGCAAGATATCGACTCCAGGATAAAGAGTACTTACCCATTACAAACTCCAATTTCCGATACTTTGTCGTTTGTGTTTTATTTGCGAAGCACAATAACCACGTCTTCGTCCTACCAGGTGATAGCTGATGAGTGACGGCTTCAGCTCGTGCGGAGTGAGACGGGAAAGGTGCGGTGGGGGTTATTCAATCGTCGTGAATGTGACGCGCCAGGTGACTGTTAAGAATTGCCTTGGACACACTTTGAAGCCGAATAACTTAAAATATAAGTATAATATTGTTATGCGATAGTAATACTTTAAAACTTAAGGATATATGTTAATAAAATACGGTAATGCCGTTAAATTAAGTTAATATTTTGTGTGGTTTTCATAGCTCGGAACATCAGTACCTCGCGTTGGGACACGGCAGGTTAACGGATAAACGTAGTTACAATATTTTTTTTTGTAATCAATATTTATTAAATTTTTTTCAAAGTATTAGGCCTCTGTGTAAAAAGTCTCTCTAAATATGTATTAATTTTTTATATATAAAAATAGTACATAACGAAAAAAAAGTTCTAACATAAACCTATTTACAGGTGGCGGTGCCAACTTTTTGAGAAACGACCATTAGCAAATCATAATTAAGTATGTGAATTAAATGCTCAATTAAATTTCTGAAATTCGCACATTCGACGTAGTGGGTATACTACGTAAGGTTGTTACTTATACCTCTAATATACATGTGCACCTAAACATATCCCAAATTTAAATGACGATAGGAGTAGAATTAGGTAGATTGGCTAATAAATTAGTCAATGGAACTGTCATTTCATACATACATACAACATACCTAAGATATTACTGGACTTGATTGTGTAACTTAGATCTCATATTTAAATTGTAACTGGTTCCCCGCGACACAGGCGTAGCCTAGTGCGGAGACCCCTGACATATTCTGTTATGTGTTCTTTTGATAATAAACTTATTCTTATTCTTATTCTTATTTCACTAACTGGAATATAAAAATAGAGTTTACTAAGTCAAAAGCGCCTGGTTGTATACCTGTACGTTTATCTAGTTTCGCGCGATTTCTGATAAGCAAACCCGTTATCAATGCTGCTGCTGTTCATTGAAAATAAGGATCGACAAAAGTACGTAATTGAGTTTGTACTTCGACAAGTTTACGCGGACTTATATACGGGCCTACGGGGACTTCGGAGGATAAATTGTATCACGGGATTCATGGGCGCATTCAACATTTAAGATCTGGAATAAGATGAAGTATAATTTTCATGAAAAAAAAAATGATAAGGTGAAGTTTGGGATGGATGGCGATGCTAAGTTGTTTTAGTTTTTTTTTAAATATTGAATTAGTTTTACATAGCTCTTTTTATCGTAGATTTATTCCTGTTCATCTATTTCTTATTCTTTATGATGTCGTAAGCAGGTAGGTAGTTCGTTCTCCTTATATAACATACTTACCTACTCGTCGGGGAACTGATTTGGTTAGTCTAGACTTAAATAAGGAGCGAAGGCGCTTGACTCCTCTAACCTCTCGACAGGGGTCAGTTATGTTTGGTCATGAATT
This sequence comes from Cydia fagiglandana, assembly GCF_963556715.1. NCBI lineage: Eukaryota > Metazoa > Arthropoda > Insecta > Lepidoptera > Tortricidae > Cydia > Cydia fagiglandana. The sequence goes on from NC_085932.1 coordinate 13,262,057, forward strand.
GCTCAACAAACACACGGGCAAAATTAATAGCATATCGACCAAGCCCTTGTCCTTTACTGTATTTTCTGTTACTAACATTACACAAGTAATACGTTTTAGAAACACAGTCATGCAAAACGCAAATGGCATGCAAGTTTGATTAGTATACCTATGTACCTATCACTTCTAAATTGTGTTAACTAGCAGGTATGCAGAATCTAAAAGAAGTATTAGAATCTGTTTGGAAAGAAAAAAGTCATAGAATGTATTGCTACCATTATATTTCACGACTCTTCTCTTTCCACACAGACTCTGACTTTCCACATAGACTCAGGCATGTGTATTCCCGGTTTATAGGTATCTTGACTTTTAAATACAAGTACGGTTATGTTTTGGAATGAATGAGAAAAAAAATTACTCTGATTTAGCTTCTTAGATAAAAAACACATTCTCATGGTAATTGCTAACCATCAGGCAATTTGTCAGCTCATTGACCTCCTTTATCAAAAAGATATTTATCCAAAACACCTAAAAATCTAAAAATTGAATTAATATTTAACCTGTAACTTATGCTTAAGGCACATGCTATTCTTAGTAATATACAGTAAGTCAGTTGGCTTTTAAATCACCAGTGACACGTTACTTTCCGCGCTCCAGTCCAGACTTTGATGTCACGTGCAGTAAGGAATGCCACTCATTAACGTGGCATACCGCGTCGTCACAGGCTCGCGAGTAAACAGAAGACACATAGTCCGGTCGGTGACAGCAAGCATGTGAAGCTCCACTGAAGCTTGGATTTAAGTACGACAAAGCCCACTGCAACGCACACGCATCGATGACGTAAGACGTCATTTTCATTAGAAGAAAGTTTTGAAAAATATACCTAATAGTAGCTTTTTCTTTTTCTTGAATCTGGATGTGTCGTTCTTTGACCATGTGGTTGACTGGTAGGTAGATAATACATTTACTATGTATATGTATATTACATTAAGTCATGTTTATGTTTTGTGCAGAGTTCAAAACCATGCACAAAAAAAAAACATGAACTTAAAAACATAACGTAAACACTTCCCTACTGACGCATCTCCTTCCTGTTCTCTCCGGGTAATATGACACTCTCAAATTTTAAATGAAAATATTTTCCACAATTTATGGGGTCTTTCATTAAGCGGGCATTACACGCTTGAGGTATCAAAGTAAACTAATAACCAGAGGTACTAGTTAGTATACGTGAGTACCTATAGATACGAATAAGTTGAGTTGCTATTAGGAATGTTTTTAGTGATATATACCAATTTGTTTTTAAAGGGTTTAGGTAATTTGATTTCTTGGGAACGAGGGTCTTGGTTAGATATTTTTATAGTGTAATTTATTTCTTGGGTCGGAAATATTTTATCTTACAAAATATAAAAGTAACAATATCTATTGGTTTTTGGATATTATTATAATGATAAACTTAAGCATATTCGACATTATGATTGACGTTGCTTGTCACGGCTTAAACATAACCAAACTCTCAATACCTACATTGCGTCTTAGAATAAGTGTACCTAGCTATTAACATTTAAAACACACGTTATTTTTAAAGGTAGCTGAACAAATGTTGGCCATTATGAGGAGTACAACCTACAATTAAACTTTTTGTTCGTATTACAGGCCACACCCAACATTAATTTTCAAAACAAGTCAAGAATTAATATATCTTTACGTGACGTCACGATATTATGTTTATTTTATATAAATAAGTACTCGTAGTTCACGAACGGCGGACGAAAGTTTTTAGTTGGAACTCATTTCTATAATCCATTTAACTAGATTTCTTTTTAAAAAAACATTAAAGTGCGAAGGCTAACTCAATTTTGAAATCAACCAAAAGGCACGCCCTGAGGGAGCGATACTCAACTTAATGGGTATAAGGATTTCGCAAAATAACGAGTCTAAAAGAGACACTTTTCGACTCGGTAACAATCTGTCGCAAAACGTCGTCTTTGGTTAAGTTTAAGGGTCAACATTTTATTTAGGAATAAATTAAGATTTATATTCTTCTATACTGCTATACTGCCCTCCTAAGTTAAAAAGCGGTATTTGCATAAAATTTTCATTGAAAATACGTCCTTCCCTCCTAAGCTTTTTAGCTTAGGAGGGCAGTATAGGTCATCATCATCTCAGCCATAAGACGTCCACTGCTGAACATAGGTAGTCCTGGGGGGTGAATGCCATAATCGCCACGCTTGACTGTTTGAGGTACTATATAAATTAATTGTCACACAAGTATGTACCTATAATAAAACTCGAATATAAATCTGCTCCATGGACAACAATAGGTAATGTGATCTTCTGTCACTTTATTCAAAGACAAATCGAATCCCAGTTTATTACACTGAAGTCAAATGATCATTATAAGGGGATCACAATAAACAAATACGGGAAGAAGATACAAAGAATTTGCTAAAAGAAAATAAAGTACAATCGAGTGACTATCAAATATACGGCAACTATCTTATTGTCACCAATAAATGTCAATCTGTAGATTAGATAGGCAGATGTTTTCACCCTTTTATTTTGTACATCACAATAATACGTATACAGTTAGAGCTACTTCACTATCTTAGCTAGTAGAACGCTGTAATAGAAAGTACCGCTGTCGTTTTTCGTTCAAAAGGTATTTTGGTTATAGTAGCAAATATATAAATGTAACCTAGTTTTGTTATACGCTAAGTTTGCCAACGGGAAACCGAGGTCATCGAATATTTAATTCGATACTGTGTATTGAATATTATAATTGATAAGTAATGCAAACACTCTTCAGTCACGTTTTCTCGAAGCTTCAACATAAATTTTCAGACGTACGTAAAGGCGGGATTCCACCAGTGTACGGCAGTGTGCGGCACAAGCACTTTATGCCGGATCCCTTTGTTTGACTTAAATTTTTAATGTAATGATTATCAGATTATCAATAGGTAATAGGTGCTCATAATTCTGAAACCGTTAGCTTTTCAGGATTTTCGTAAGGTTATCCTATAGATAGGTTAGATTAGTCGAATTTAAACTGTTGTGAGACATACTAACGTTGAATAATTTTACGGTTTAGACTCACTTGTTTTTAGTCACTCGCGCGACATGTTTCGGAGAGCCTAGGTCTCCTTTGCTGCTCGCACTGTTAGTGCTTGAGAAAGGAGACCTAGGCTCTCCGAAGTATGTCGCGCGAGTGACTAAAAACAACTGAGTCTAAACCGTAAAATTATTCAGGTTAGATTAGGTTTGTTTTATGGAAATCCTGAAAAATTACGCGTTTCTGAGAAAAACCAAATGATGACAAACGAAAATGCGGACAAACAATACATTATGACTTAAAACTTTATGGAAAACAGTAGAATCCCACTTTTTGACTTTTTGTATTTTTTGAATATGCTTGTACCGCACAGTGCCGCACATTATTGGAACATATTTATGCCGCCTTATAGTTCGGTTTTTTTAGCATTAGAAAGAACTTCGCAGAATTAAGCTTGTGGTTCCAAATCCGGCACTTTTAGCGGTAATAATTTGAAGTTAATTATATGTATTGACCATGCTACATTAGATAATTCAATAATTATTAACAATTAAAGAGCCTGATAAAAACTGTACGCTTGCTTCTGTGGAGTTCTTTCTAATGCTAAAAAAAACGAACTATAATACTGGCTTCTATTTTATTTGCTTTAACCTAAATACAAAAGTATTTACTATTCAATTTTCTCAATGTGTCGTGCTCCTCTCTATCTAGCTTTTATATAGATACATATGTGCACATAACCCGATAAGGTTCAAAAGTTAAATCAGTACTTATTTTCCTTTATGTAGAGAAGACACAGAGAAGAACAAGTAACGTGTCAACCGTTTCATTTACAATTAAATGGAATACGAGTGACCTAGCATAAACTTTAATTATACATTCATATGATACAAATAATTCTAGACATTAATTAATTTAACTCAAAGCTCAGTCAGATTTAATGTATGTTGAGCATAATAATTCAAAGGCCCTTTGTCGGAGCCGCCATTTTGACATTTTACTTGGCAGGGAGCAATCAGTCAAGTGGTTTTTGCTTTTCAAGATCATTGAAAATGTCATGGCATAATTACAATTTCTATTCATAAAATTCTGAAATGATCGTGACGCGATGTCAGGTAATAGAAATTGTTGAAAATACGAATTATTTTTAATTTTTTTTTATTACATGTATTTTGTAACTAAATTTATTTTGTATTAATCAGAAACATCTGCCGACGAAGCTATTAAGCTTAGATATATATAACTACTTAACTGTACGTACGTATCTACTTAGTTGAATACTTTAGTTTGGTATAAATAGCAAAGGTGGATTCTCATTCATAGTAAACTAATTATGCACATCAACTGAACTGCACAATGTAATTGGTACATTTGGTACATGAAACACAACGAACTTAACAAAACTCCATTATAACATAAAATAAAATGGATCGCTCTAACTTTTCTTGTAAAAAGCACAATGCTCGGATACGGATCCGAAATACAAGGAAAAAGGACATGCAACAAGTGCTGACAAAGACAGCGTTCGCCTTCATTACACCATCCCAGTTTATTAATGTCTATTCTGTTCTGGCTTCGCGTGTTTTTGACATAATTTAGTTAAATCTTTTTATATACAAGAAATAAAGCTTTTCATATTATGCATGTGCAATTGTGCAGATAGAAGTAGTTATCTACTTACAATTGAAGTGCAACTTTAAACAATCGGCCCCATTCAAACAATGCTTATAAGAAGTATTTAGAACAAATTAAATTATTTTCAGAAAATATTTTAAGTTGTTTTTATTTCAAGTAGAAACACTACTAGAGTAGACTGTAAAAAGTCTGCAGCGAAATTGATAGCCCACGCAGTGCAAGAGTCATTTTAAACGTCAAACTTCTATGAAATGCTGCAGACTTTTATTGGTGCGACTATATATAAATTATAAACTAAAATAAATGTCATATACTAAGAAACTTTTTCGTAGTAGTACATATATGACATTTATTTCGGTTTATAATGCTTATAAGATGTCATACCAATAATTATTATACCGATCTCTCAGTGTCAAAAGTGAGGTTTTTGGTTAATGAAATGTCACTTTTGACACTGACATCAATATCGGTGTGACAGCCTATAAACATTGTTCGAATTGAACCGAATAAATTTCTTAGGTACGGGTTTAATTTAATTGGGTACTTTCCTTTACTTAAAATAAATTATTTCACACCGTGCACCCAATAAAGCACCAGATTATTATGAGAAAAACATAGATAGCAGTTATTTTTAAACACAATTTCTATTTAATAAGTCGGATGGAAGTATAAAAAGTAGACTGTGACGTCACTACACACGTTTTCGTATAAATTCCATATTAGCAAATCGTTTTGACAGTTCTAAAAAAGAAGCTGATTTGACTAGTAGGAAAGTAGCCAATTGTAGATAATATGCCGTGTAAACTCATATCCGTGCAGCCGTATCACAGTAGTGCAGCTGCGGTTAGAAATGGAATGTTACCATTATTCTTAACTTTCGTTTTGTCCTTATAAAACAGCTTCCATAACTCCTGGTTACAAAATTCAAACATTTTCCATTGCAAGTAGTTAGAAAGCCGCGAACGTTATGAAACCTATGAAATGTTCGTTCGGGTAAATAATTCGTCGCGGCATTTCACGCTGCCAGCTCAACCGAATATGCGAGCAATATGTAGTGTTGTATGGGTTCTATCACAGCTACATATCAACATTACGTAGAGCCGATTGAAAAAGCCACACGTAGAACTACGTACTACTAATTAGAGAGGACACTGGCCACGTAGCCAAGACGCCAATCGCTTACGCTCCGTAGCGATCGAAACGCAACTGTCGCTGTCACACTAATATGGAAGAGTGATAGAGAGACATAACGCTTTTCGTTGTCGAAGCGATAGCGATTGTTACCTTGGCTAGGCCGGTTTTTTTATCAAGCCAACTTAAACCTTTAAAGGTTTTAATTAAAGTCTGTCCCTGCAAATAAACTTGTTTCCTTTTTTTCATTTTTCATGGCATTTGACCTGGATTAAAATGTGTAAAAAATACAAGGTGTCCAGAAAGGGTATCGGGTATTTGTTTTAGCGCCATATTCGAAACGGGGCCACGAAAGGGAGCGGGGAGGGGTTCGTGGCGTGCGCCATTTAGTGGAGTTTTAGCCACGATGGAACAGTACTCGGGGACGCATCGCGCATTTTGCGTACGAGCGTATTATCGTAACGGTGATTCAATAGTGACTGCTCAACGTCTGTATCGTGCGGAATATCATACACGCCACGCGCCAAGTGACGATAGCATTAGGAAACGGATCAGGATGTTCGAGAATACAGGTGCGACGATTAAAATTCAAAACTGTATTCTCGAACATCCTAATCCATTTCGTCACTTGGCGCGTGGCGTGTACGATATTCCGCACGATACAGACGTTGAGCAGTCACTATTGAATCACCGTTACGATAATACGCTCGTATGCAAAATGCGCGATGCGTCCCCGAGTACTGTTCCATCGTGGCTAAAACTCCACTAAATGGCGCACGCCACGAACCCCTCCCCGCTCCCTTACGTGGCTCCGTTTCGAATATGGCGCTAAAACAAATACCCGATACCCTTTCTGGACACCTTGTATAAAAATTACAATCTAAAACCCTCCCACACGAAGTTACCCTTTACACCGGGATTTTAGTTGCTTCAGTTATTGAGGAGGTACTCCAAAGTTAGCTTTTCACATGAATACAACTTCACAACCAGCCCATAACTCGCAAAATCAACGGTGTGGCTCAACTTCAGAGAGGATTTCCGGTCAACAACAATTTTCCGACAATTTGATTTTACTGGAGTTGGGCTGGTTGATAAGGTAAAGATTCGCTTTGTTGTTTATGTATTGCGGACTCTGAGAATTGGATTATGGAATCAAAGTTAAACAGAAAGACAAATGGAGCAAACATTTTTAAAAATTAGGTAAGTATTTAAATAAATTGCTACTTTGTATCGGATTGAGACACCACGGCACTTTGCGAAAACTAGTTTTGACTAAAGAAATCTCAGTTAAAACTACGAGTGGTTTACCAATGTTTATCAGAAAACTATTTTTAACTGCTGAAAATTCGTATTCATCAAGTTGATACGGAAAACTAGTTTTAAGTAGGGAAAACGAGTTTACACTTAAAACGGGTTTTTATTGTAGCAAGTATGCGTAATTAAAAATTGCACAGGTCATTTTTGCTGCGGAAATGAGCCTCTGTAAACATCGGATGAGATGTAACAGCTATACATTCTGCTGTAATATGGATACATGCATTATGGGAACGATGAAATTAGGGTTCCCTACTGTAGATACATTTACTAACTTCGATTATAGTGTTCCTGGAGTTCCTAGCTACAGTCTATCCCCCTTATTCATAAACGTTTACTAAAGTTAACAAGCCGATAATAATCGTTTTTCCCTTTCCATCATACCAATACGTCGGAAAGGGATAAACGATTATTATCGGCTTGTCAACTTTAGTAAACGTTTATGAATAAGGGGGTATATCTTTACTGGTTAACCAACCAAATACAAAACGACCTGGATCTGTCACTGAACTTTAACCTACATAATTTGATCATGTAATTGTAATGTTTTCATTTACCTTCAACTGCCTTAAGGAGCCATTTAAGGGTTGATTTTGTTTATTTACCTAAATATTAGACTCTAATCTCTAGATCTAATCATTACAGTATAGTCATTGTAAGAATACGTGTTTCTATAAAATTCGTCATTTAAAACCCCTTAATGAAGAAAACACAAATCAGCCTACACTTCAAGAATACACTTTGTATACTACATAAAAGAATACATTTTAGTTTTAATATACATTTACCGTGTATACAGCTATCATAAAATGCCAACAAATATTTTGTTAAATTTCAGGTCTCTGAGCTTCAACACATGCGGGAGTCATTTCGTCGCCCCAGATAGGAAAGTAATTGGTCGGGCGATCGCAGCGGATATTGTTTTCACCCACGCGACTTCAAAACCCGAACAGCATGGCTGAAACACAGCGTTTAAACGTCAGCATTCTGTCTTTTTCACTCTACTACTGTGAATATTTTGAGAGAAGGAGAAACAGTATTTTCATTCCATTCGGTAAATATGTACCTACTTTTTTTCTGGTCTGGGAGTCTATGAGGGAGGTTTTACTACACTATTAGATTTATTCTCACGTGTTGAATAACATTCAGATTGACATACCAATTCTATTTTTATTAAAATCTTAAGAACTACTTACAAAAATTGCAAAAATCTTGCCCTAAACTAAAAACTAACAAACACAAAAAGTAATTCGCAAAATTCACCCCGCGCCCCTCTAGATGCAAAGGAGCACATCATCACGCTCGTTATTAAGTAGGTAGTAGGTACCTAGATCAGTCATATTTCAAACAGATCTAATAACTAAAAGTCGAATTGAATTGATTCTCCTCACCAAATTTAGGTCGAATATGGAACCCCTGAAAACTTATGATCCGTAAGACGAAAGTGGACCATCTCGCGAATCCGCGTTTTTGCATACAAATGTATCCCCATCTTCCTCTATGAATACATTATAGTCAATATTTACACACATTTGATATACCAATAATAAGTACATTAACCGCAGCATGTCCCTTCGTTTTATTTTTTTCGATATTGTATGGAGGATCGATCATCCATTTTCCTATTAAAATTTCCAGGTTTTTCGAAAATTATAATTTTGATCATAAAGTAAGTAATTAAATAAATAGTAAATTTGAGTTTTAACATCACTACGTTATTTATTATAAACATTTTTATAAAGTGACCTAAACTTGATTTAACACTACTTAATAGGTAATTCTTGGTTCTTCTTAATTCAGTAAGTGAGTTCTAATGACACTGCGCGCCATTGAAACTTATTTCAATAATAAAATAAATTATATTTAATTAATTCAGTAGAAAATATTAGACGCTGTCCAAAGACACAAAACAAAACATGAAAGCAACTTAATAACCGAGACCGTTTATCTCGGTTTAATGTTGTGTACGAGTAAGTGAGGAAAACGAAGTTTTCTCAGAAGGCCCTACTCCGCCTAGCCTGCGGCTGTGACTGTTTTCTTTCTGGACGGAAAACTCTCTATTATTAGGTACACTTTAATTCTAAGGACTGGGTTGTGTAAGCTTGTTTACGAATAACATCTATGTCTAAAAATACGAATTAAGATATTATTTACAGGTAAATTTTGTATAAGTTCGGAACTACGTCGCTCCTTGTTTATTTACTTTTTTTTTATAAATATTCTATAATATTATAATATTCTATAGGGACATTCTACTCCGAGAGGTATTGTGGTGGGCTCTGAAAGAGAAATGCGTGCCTGGGAAGTATGTTGAGCTTATCCGGTCAATGTACAACCGATGTTCGACACGCGTCCGGTCAGGTACTGGCACCACCGACAGATTCAGTGTCACGGTAGGCTTGCACCAGGGATCGGCTTTAAGTCCTTACATCTTTCTGCCTGTTATGGACGCTCTGTCGTGGCACCCTGGTATATGCTGTGCGCCGATGACATTCTGCCGTATTCGAACTTCAAGATATTCACAAGTGACGACACGTACTAGATCCATTCTAGATACGTTGTAGTTTAGATATCAACTAGTTCCCTTTTGCAGCAATTCGGGCAACCAATGTCACTTTTACGCTAGATAGAGTACTATTACATGTGAATTGGATCTCTAAGTTATATCCTGTGGAAATCGTTCAAGAGTATCTCCAGAATCGCGCAAATGTCAAATTTGACAGGTTAGATCTTAAATATATCGTTATCGTATCTTGGTGATGTCTAAAAGATATCTAATAGATGTCAATTTCAAAATCCGAATCGGGCCCATTGTGTTTGTTGGTGAAAACGAACTGGAGGTGCAGAGCAGACATGAGAAATGGTGACAAAAATTGGAAAATGTTGGCCTAAAAATCAGCAGATCTGTATCAGATGAGTATTTTAAATCTTGCAAGTTAAATTTGGCTAACTTACCGGTTGTGATTGCGTTGGAATTAAGCATAACAAAAGAAGTTTAGTAAAATTGCAATAGTAAGTATACGTTGCACCGTATACTTACTGCACTTTGACCAAGGCTGGTTGGAAAAAGCTGGTTACAAAAACTGGTATCGTCTTGGGTCGTCCCATTCTTTTTTCGTCAAGTTCTTAAATTAGTCCTATTCTGCTTTCGTCACTCATTCTACATTCGTCACAATCGTCGGTGACTTTCAATGTAGATTGAGTGACGAAAGTAGAATAAGACTAATTTAAGAACTAAATGGGACAACCCCAGACGATATCCAAAAACTCTGTTTTAAAAAAACGCAACGCAATCTCAATGCTCTGTTTTGGTCTGGAAATGTATTTAAATGTTGTGAATTTCCTGAAAATGCACCGTGCTTATTGTAAGCACAATGTTGTCCCGGTGTTTGTAGGTGGAAACCAGTAGGGGTCGCGCGGGCGACGGGGCAGTCTGCCGCCCGACGCCGGCCGGCGCACACCGCACGCCGCCCGTGCCGCCCGCGCTCAAAACTTCGTGAAGTGACACCGGCATGTATCGGATTATGCAAGTGTGCTAGCTATAAATATATAAAGGTAATTTTTTTAAGAGTTGTATTTGTGATAAAAAATGGGAATTATGCAAATATATACGTCATCAAAATATTTAGATCGTGTATCACTCTACATAGAACATAATATATTACAATCTTAATTTCGCAATTAAACAGGCCTATTCGGATTTCGAGATAATCACAAGATCTAGAGACGATTTAGAGATCAACTAGATCTACATTAGATATCGACTAGATGTTACTTGGATATCTAGGTCATAATCATAACTTGTCGAAATCGTTCAAGAGGACCTCCAGAATCGCGGAAACGTCAAATTTGACATATCTATCTTAAAAATATATTTAAATTATCCATATCGTAACTTGTAGAAGTCTAGTAGAAATCTAATTCATTTTCCGAATCGAGCCGTTAGCAAGGCAAGCTATTTAACCTCTTCTGTGTAGTGTTAAGTAGCCGTAGTAGTAGGTATAGTATTTAATTTAAATTACTATATAGGTATAATTAAATTATCTGCCTTTAAAACAAACACCTAATGTTCTTATGTAGGTCAGCATAGGTAAGTACAGGAATTACCACTATTACCTATTATTAATGTGAATATTTAGTCTCGCAAAAACAGCTAAACAGATTTGGATGAAATTTTGTACGTACACAGAAAGAGTAGTAGGTAGTTTAATTTAACTTAGATTAACAAACAGGGTATCTTTTATCCGGATTTTTTATGGTAATGTTGTTATAAATTCCATTCGGACAAAGACGAGCATACTTGTTAGTTTATCTATACGAAATTACAATCTACGCATACATGAATCGGGGGATCTATTCTTAGGCTGAACATTATTCCAATCAATCCACACAAATCAAGTCAGTTCACAAATCACACTAATTACGAAACATTTGCGACTATACGCGAATATAGCTAATTATATCATTACGTCAAGTCATAAATGATGGAGGTGATATCACGACGCTACGAAAAGGTCGGCGACACATTACCGGCTCTCTAGTCACTCCGGCCAGGGGGGAATATGACCACTTATAATCATTACACAGCTCGTTTGGGGAGGGCCTTTTGTTAAAAGATTGCCCGTGAGGAAACATTATGGTAAAATGAAAGAAAAAATATCTATTTTGGTCCCATTTCATCATGCCGCTTTAAAGGTCTTGTGGAATAATTTATTTTAGGGGCAGGTTGTGAGAGAATTAAGAGACGTAGAATAAAATTTGCAGGACGTTTGTTGTGCCGAACACGCAAATGTTGGATTTTCATGTCATGTCATAACGTAAGGCAACGTAAATCCACTTAAACAGGCCCGTTTAGGGTATTTAATTATACATACATAAGTAGATACGTTGTTACGCTACAAATGTGACATGCGTTGTCATGTTTTTCGCGTCTAAAGTAACAATCAGTAGGTGTATTAAATTCTGATTGTACTAACAGGTTATCATTGCTGTCTGCTATATTCTGGCGTATTCAAACAGATGTAACGTCAATTTTGATACTGATCAAAATTGACGTTAAAACATCTGTTTGAATACCTGCTTGAATGCCTCCACGTAACGAAGATATAATTATTATTAAAACAAAAAAGTACAGTTATATAATATTGAGAAGTAACATTGCTCTGAAAACGCTGTAAAAGTTTATTGAAGGCATGTAGATGTAGGTACGAGCACAAGTTGATGATTAGAGTCGTGTTTGACTCAAATGGAACGTCATTATAGGTAATAGCTTTGCTTCAGGAAGCATGAATGAATTCTAGATTACTCTGTGAGTTCATTCATTTACTACCAAATTTGAGATGTATTATGTTTTTTCCGTTATTTTTGTTCATAAAATAAGATTATGAAGTAATTTTTGGTCTGTTTTATTTCTTATAGTGTTACATATTTGATATTATTTGGGAGTACCTGGTAAATTTTGCGTTATGCATCTTATGATAATTTTAATATCAGCATTTTTACAGTTTTTTTAAAGCGAGTCTTCCGGCGTACGGCAGATTAGGTATATTTTTCCGCTTCCTGAATGTCCTGATATAAACTTTATTTTATACCTACAATTTTAGTAGATCAAGATACGATACGTCTCATACTGCGGAATATTGCATAAAACAATATGGTGCATTTATTATGGAAAACAAGGACATTAAAGTGCAGTCATACATATTACCAAAATAAATCATAGGAAAAACATATTTAATTTAGGCACTTAAGTAGGTATCTAATATTATCGGTGAGCACTTCTGAAGATTTTCTAAAAACAATCACTATTTTAGAATAGGTCGCAAGCATAAAAGATAATGTTTTGTAAAGTTTTCACACAATAAAATAGAATATAAAATCATTTGAAAGGGCCTCCGAGTATTTCGTGGCTATTAAAATAAACGACTATTAGCCCGAGCCGTGTTGTTATAATATTAATAACGGTGTGGGACTCCCACACCGTGTGGGAGTAAGACAATGGAACCGACAGGCTATGTAGATATTCATCCACTAAGCTCTTGACTTAGTTCCCTAGGGTGATAGCATTGATAGCGCTCAACGGCTGGCTTTGGCAGTCAATACTCGCATGAAAATTTAACGTATTACTGTAACTGGAATTAGTAGTTTTGTTTCACTCGCTCCTGCACTTCTAACAGCTAAACCAAACGTGACTCATTGATATTGATTGAATTGGCATTGGATATGCAAACCGAATTCAGGCCTCGCTTCGTGTAAAGTTGAATGCGTCCCTAAAGTATTTTTATTTTAGTTTAAGTTAGAAATTTAATGGAACGTAGAGCAGCTGCTAACGCAAAATATAATCATACTGACTTTATAGTCCCGTTTGAATATTAAAGACTCCTTTATTCTATTTCAAGTGCTCGTCAAGGTTGACAACAAAAACGTAAAGAAGAACCTCACTTTAGCATTTTGGTCTAATCATTGAAAACGTTAATTAACTTACATTTATAGACGGGTCTATCGCGAATTTATTTTATTACCGTTATTTATAAATTAGCGATAGACCCGTCTATAAATCAAAACGCGAAAGTTTTAAATATTATATTGAAAACGTTACCTATAGTATATATTTTTTTAAATGTAATTAGTAAATAAATACAATATTAAGTAATAAGAAATAAGCAATAATTTAATTCAATTTGTCTATTCATCACTTGTGATTGACTTTTCCACTTATTGTGTGTAATGCATCACATGCATATTTAAATAATACCCTAGAGTAAGTATACTAAGACCCTCGTAAACCCTAAAATTTCTCATGGGCCCGGTAGTTTGCCTTGTTGATCAGTACGAAGATTATGTATTACGCATATAGATTAGCTTATCCGTGTTATGCAAACGTGGTTTGCATTACGCGTATAACATTAAATAATATATCTTACTGTTGTTGCAACCATTAACATCCAGAGGCCGTGAGTTCAAGTCTCACCCAAGACAGACATTTTTCCCGTTTTTAATTTATTCTAAGCTTAATAGCATCGTTCGCAGACGTTTCTGCTTGTTAAAAATTAAAATTAGGTTTTAGATTTGTATTTTGTACAACTCTTTTATTTTCTCCTGTTGCACATACCAGGAAGAACGGAACACAAAAATATCAAGAAGAGAAAATACATAAAATAAAGCATCTAGTATACTCGTACTTAACTACGCAAGTATTAATAAGTAAGGTACATACTTAAATGAAAATGCATGGATTATGACCATGCATTTTCACTTATTTAAAATACATGGATTATAACCATGCATGTTCACTTATTTACTTAAAGAATCAAATAATCACCACTCGAGTTATCCGGGTGCTTAATGGATTCGCTTCAGCCTCGACCCCACTATTCAAAGCTTCTGCAGCTCGCCTGAGTAAATCCTTTCTTCCAAACTTTTCCAGATCTCGGGTTTTGTTAAAACTTGTTTCACTTTTTTACAAGTTCAGCTAAGTTTTTAACTTTGACGGGTAGTTTGATAATTCTTTCACCTTCGTATTTTATAACTAAGAATGGGTGGCATTGCCTATCTGGATTTGGCAAATCAGAAGGTAATGTTTGTTTATCATTAGCTAAGAAGTCGATTTCATCTGATTTGTTATTAGCCTTTATTTGATTAACATCCTATTGTAAATTGTAATTACGTAACATTACCGAAGAACTATACTGTATGTGCCTATACATTTTATTTATTTATTCATTTATTTATATGAGCCTAGAGTGTCCCACTGCTGGGCAAAGGCCTCCCTCCTCCCTTTCCACGTATCCATACGTGCCTATATATACCTATAGTAAATTTAGGGTCATAGGTATGCGAAGCTCTAGATTATGGTCAGCGGCTAACAAAGCTGAATTAATTAACTTGTTAACACAACCCGCATATCATATTCGTGTCTAGTGCTCAATGTGTGGCGCTACTATCATCACGTTATTGCTATCACCACGATTAAAGTAGACGTGATCTTAATTTTACCAGCCTGTTATCATTGCCGTTAAGGAGTTACAGTCTACATTTTAGTAAGCTACTTAAGTATTCAATGTTTTTCATCATCATCATTTCAGCCTATATACGTCCCACTGCTGAGCACAGGCCTCCTCTCATGCGCGAGAGGGCTTGGGCTATAGTCCCCACGCTAGCCCAATGCGGATTGGGGACTTCACATACACCTTTGAATTTCTTCGCAGATGTATGCAGGTTTCCTCACGATGTTTTCCTTCACCGAAAAGCTAGTGGTAAATATCAAATGATATTTCGTACATAAGTTCCGAAAAACTCATTGGTACGAGCCAGGATTTGAACCCGCGACCTCCGGATTGAAAGTCAGACGTCATATCCACTCGGCCACCACTGCTTCAATGCCAATGTTTTTGTAAAGAAGGAATTAAAAACTACTACTGTATTGAGATTCTAGAGTACTTACTTCACATTTTGAGATGTAACACTGCAATGTAGCAGCATTGATGGCAAAAAAATACCAAAATGCAAATTATAATCTTAATAATGGCATTCATGATGTATTCCAATTCGTTAATTGGATAAAACATTGTATTAATTTAACTAATTAAATAAATGAAATTACATATATTATGTTATGACAACACTACGATCGAAATGCCCGATAACTGAATGACGTCATTTAGATGTCAGTGTACGATCGAATTGGCATGTGATACTGATGTATTTTTTTAATATCCAAATGAAATATGTGTAGTAGGTACCTAAAATTGATTCACACGAAAACCTATCAGCGTTTGACAGATTGACCACAAGCCACAAACAAAAGGCGCGATTTGGGAAATGATTTAGAGATGCACTAGATATGAAATAGTAAAGATATGTGACGTTCCACGACAAAAAGGTACCTTATGGTGGCTGGCGCTTACGCTATTATTAACGCCACTACGCAATATTCAGCCGGGGCAATGGTACCTTTTGCCGTGGAACGTCACATATCTTTACTATTTCATATCTAGTGAATTTCTTATTTATTTCCCGAATCGCGCCGTGAGTAGCCCAAATGTGAATGCTACGGGAGGGATAAGACACTTATTCAACAGAACTGAGTGCCAACCAACTTTTGTGTACCCACAGGCTTGTCTAGCCTCGTGCTGATAGAATTCAATTTCAGCTGTTTACTTTTGCGTCTATCCGCAAATCTTTTCCAACACGATATGATATTACTTGAGGTCAGGCTGACTTTATTTACGGATGGCATATTAAGATAAACACTCTACAATTCTGAGACCTCTATTTTATAAAAATATGGGTATGTCTTTATTATTAATTGCAATCGTACACGTCCTTACTTGTAACTTGTAAGTTACTTATTAGGTACTTACCTCAACTGTGTTTATTGCTCAAGTAAGCACTATTTCCAAATAAAAAAATATTCTATATCCGTAACACATTTTTGTAAAGAAATTGACAGCGGCATATTGCCGCAACAGTAATGCAGCTGCAGCTGTCAACCGAATGTCACTTGAAAATAAATGTAGGTATAATACGAGTAAGAGTGATATTCCATTTCCAACTGCAGCTGCAATACTGTTCATTTTACTATGGAAGCGCGTCGTTGTCATTGTCAATTTCCATAGTAAAACAGTAAAATGAACATTTTCTATGGAAATTGACAATGACAGCGACGCGTTTCCATAGTAATATGAACAGTATTGCAGCTGCAGTTGGAAATGGAATGTCACTCTAACGAGTATATAATTATAATATAACACCATTTAACAGACGCGTCGCGCTAAAGTCCGATGAAACTGGGTTTGTTAGAACTGAAGCAATTTTAGTTAAAAGATCGGGAAGCCATTTCTGGCCCAAAAACGTCACTTTTTGAAGCTGTCACATCAGATTCGTAACAGCTTTAATTCAACAAATTAAATTCTGAATTTGGCTCCTACTGTAGGTACATTATCCAACAATTTGAAGTGCCCCATTTCAGGTTGCGTGACCATAAATAGTAAAGGAATACAGTGCAGGTCTTGAGAGTTGAGTTGAGGCCAATGACTTTGGTATCGATTAAATGTACGAGGTGCACTGGAGGAACCGGTAGGAGTGGTCGGTGTGTTCTAGATTATATTCTTTTTTTTGTATTTATCATACTGATTTTGCCTAATTTTAAAATTAATATTTTTGTGACTAAATTTTATACTTACTTTTATTCATATGGTTATTTCATTCATGTTCTAACAAAATCACATTCAAATTCAGAATTCCGTTTTAAATTCACTATATCAAGTAAGTACACAAGGAAGCCTATTGGCCTATAAGTACGTTTTCAGTAGGTATATCACAACGTACTAAATTCCAGGCAGTCCACAGATAGATACTGTTGCCAAGCTTCTACAATAGCAGTAAATTGGCTGTCGGTAAAATAAAATTGGGACAACAAAGCTCGGTGCATCGCGACGTCTCCGCCAGGCGACCGTAACGGCGCGGCGTCTTTAGCTATATCACTAATACATATATTATCAGCGAATAAACTGTCTTTGCCTCCGTGGCCGAAGATCGAAAACAACACATACCTAAAATAAATAATTAACAAATACGTAACCAGTTTTTTCGAAATTATTTGATTTTGAGATGAAGAAATATTATTATATTATAGGTATTATAACAATTATAATCATAACGAGGATTACTTGTAAATAATTTTAAATCATTGAAGACTTGTCTTAGTTAATTCTAATTAATGTCCGGCTTTGTATTTGAAAGCACAATAAAAGGATTTCCCCAACCTATTTAACCTGTCTGGTTCGATTTTCATTATTTTCAACTTCTTAAGCAATAGCAATAGTTTCATCATATCAAATTGTAGTCTTCATAATACGCTGCTCTACTAATGTAAATTTTAACGAAATAGGGAAGTTTTTCTTGTACTTGTAAAAAATCTAAACAGTTACGATATCTATTCACCCCTGTTTACCTTAAATATATACACATGTGCCACAATTTAAGAAAACCGTTTGTTTACTGAGTTCTCGTCATGTCCGCATTTTAAAGGTGTGTTTGTGTTGTGCATTTTAAAATCAAGGTGTATATTGTAAATTTACCCTTAGCAATATGTGTTAGCAACCTTTTACCTATTAATGGAAACATATCACGCGGCGACGGCAACGCCAGTTGCGGTAAACATTGGGCGTGTTCAGAACGTATCAAACTGGGACACCTTATTTTTTTTAACCAGTATAGGTATAATCTCAACACCGTCATATTTTCAGTAAATAGGTATGAACACTTTCACTTTCTATGCAAACAATAATATTACCTATTATTCGTTTTTATAGATAATGACGGCATATTATGAACATTATTGTTTTAATTACACGTTAGAAATTATTTGATATGTTCTTCAAGAATTCTATTTCAAAGGCAACATTAAGTTCTGCGGACCTTTTCGGTCCGGTCTTAACCGCAAAGTGCAGTCTAATACTATAGATATTCTATGGCAACCACAATGTTAAGCCATCTTAACACAATTGACGAGGAATATATACAAAATATACAATCATTCGATACAAAACATTTAAAATCAAACTAACAAATGGTTAGTAACTACAGTCCAATTAGGTTTATAAAATGAATAACAACCCAGTATTTTTTAACCCAGTTATCAAACCTCTCCCCGTAAAACCTATCTACTTCTATTTCCATCAGACGGCACCTACCAGTCTATTTTTTACTACATCATGTTTTCAATTTGTTGTTCCCGATTTAGCAAGTGCGATGTCCTGTGCCGCCTCGCCTGGAGCACACGTCCACTCGTCCATTGATAAATAAATACGTATTTTAACACGAAGCTAAAAAAAGGTTTGCGCGTAGGTTTGAGTACTTTCAATCCCTTGTGAGTTATTTTGGGATACGGGCAGTAATAATAGAATAGAATCAGCAATTTATCCCCAAAGTCAAGGCCAGTATAATGGCAGGGATAAGTATATTTGACGTGATCCTATTGTCTGGGCCCAACACTCGCACTGAAACATTACGGCCCAAATGCTTTCCGTATGGAGGTGAACGTACCTTTAAGTAATATAATTTTATAGCAGTCGGTCTTATGTTTGATTCTGACAATAATTGGCGTAAATTATGTCATAGTATGTAGTTACCAATGCAAGACTTAGGGTTGGTTATATTAAACCGTCAGCTATAGTAATGGAAATGAAGATCCTAATATTTTAACTTGACTTAATTTGACCTTAAATTCCTCACAGAACTCTTATATAGATAGACCGTCGGCCATAATCGTTTTTAAAAAGTTTACGCTACAAAATACCATGAGAATATAAAGATTTAGGGAACAATACCCTCTTTATTGCAAATGTTTGTAAGCTCCCATGATAGCCGTGATATATATGATCCCTCGCAGTGCATTAAGTAGATTTATTACATGTAGCACTATAAGAGGAAAGGTGAGCGGAACAATATTCTAGTGACGACGACGTAATTTGGGAACAACTTTTGCTACGAGAGCAGTGATTTTTTTTTAAACAATATAACGACGCTGAGATTATTTTGAAAGTACAATTATAATAAATACTATGCTAACTCAGAAGTTCCTTAAAATTAAACAAAGAGTTTGACATACATAATATCTAGAAAAACTGGGTATAGTTCGATTTTTAAGTAGTATTTGTTGTAGGCATTTAAGGAAAATTCAGAAAGGTATCATAACAAGCATTGTTTTCCTGATTTCTCGCTTTAAATAAAAGGCATTGATCTCATGCATAGAGATAAGGTCAGAACGTTGGTATTGGTAAGGCGTATGACTTTCGATTTGCCCATGCAAATTGTTTTACGAACTACGAAACATTATTGATGTTCAGCGGTCACTTTTTCGTTAAGGAAAACTTCGTAAGGAAACCGGACTAATCCTTATAAAGTGGTAACTAGGATTTAGGATTAGTCCGGTTAAAGAGGGATCTTTAGATTGAATGTCGGTTAGCATTCTTGTGATTTAGTTGCTGTCTTACCCCCGGGTTAGCCAAGTAAGCTGTGTGCCGTAAGTAATATGTTACATATTATAATCAAAGTTTCATTACGATTAAAATCTCAAATACAACTACTATCTAAGTGAAATTGATTATTCAACACTTTATTGTAAAATTCACATAAATAATCAGTATATATTGTTTTTAATGGAGACATCGCCATCGTTTCAAATTAGTATTACGTCGTCGGGACGTTTATTAGACATCGTTTCTGACGATACAGCAATTCAGCAACATATTATATGCCTGTCACTGTTTTTGTTTTGCAATCTTTATACAGACCTACAGACTAAAACTCAATCTACTAACATAGATTTGTATGAAAGAGCCCCGCCGCCCTTGCGAGTGCTGTATCAATTTCTACCCGATATTGTCGGTGCGGAAATAACAAGGAAAACGTTTCTTATGTACAACGTCTTTTTCCGTAGATAAGAGGCAGTTTGCTGCTCGGCCTATTGATAGATAAGGGCATTTAGATATCACGTATTGATTGGCACAGTTAGAGTTATGTAACATTTGGGTACTTACCTAATGTACTTGGAAAATCATTTATTTACATACAATAGATATACAGTGGTACTACTAAACGAAATTAATAACTAGCTTAAATATAACATATACCAAATTATATCAAAATTTTACAGCGCTCAAGCCTCAAACAAATAATTAATTCCCAACAAGTTATACTATTTGGGATTTTCATCAAGCAGTCACAGGCATTTTCCATGGAAGCGCTTTGATGAAATATTTTTTACGATACCAATTAAAAAGACCCTTTGACCGCGAGTTGCAGCCCGGGTGGTGCCGGGCGCCATAAATAGGCTCGTTAACGCTAATAATAGTCCCCATAAAAATTGTAATATTCGACTGAAAACATTTTAAATCACACTCTATCAAACAAGTGACAAGGGCATTTTGCTCACTCCAATTTGCGTGCAAGATGCATTGAGACTAATATCAGATCAATTGTTTCGTCATCATCATCATCATCTCAGCCATAAGACGTCCACTGCTGAACATAGGCCTCCCCCTTGGACCTCCATTCGTACCGGTTGGAAGCCACCCGCATCCAGCGTCTTCCGGCGGCTTTAACAAGGTCGTCCGTCCATCTTGTGGGTGGACGTCCTACGCTGCGTTTGCTAGTCCGTGGTCTCCACTCGAGCATTTTTCGACCCCATCGGCCATCTTCTCTGCGCGCAATGTGGCCTGCCCATTGCCACTTCAGCTTGCTAATCCGGTGAGCTATGTCGGTGACTTTAGTTCGTCTACGGATCTCCTCATTTCTGATTCGATCACGCAGAGAAACTCCGAGCATAGCCCTCTCCATAGCTCGTTGAGCGACTTTGAATTTTGAGATGAGGCCGATAGTGAAAGACCACGTTTCGGAGCCGTAAGTCATCGCTGGTAACACACATTGATTAAAGACTTTCGTCTTGAGGCACTGAGGTATGTCGGACGAAAAGACATTACGTAGTTTCCCGAACGCTGCCCAACCGAGTTGGATTCGGCGGTTGACCTCCTTCTCGAAGTTGGACCTACCTAATTGGACTACTTGTCCTAGGTAGATGTACGAGTCAACAACTTCGAGTACCGAGTTCCCAACAGAGACTGGGATGGGCACAACATTGGCATTTGACATAAGTTTCGTCTTGTCCATGTTCATTTTCAAGCCCACCCGTTGTGAAACTCGGTTGAGGTCATCGAGCATCATGCTGAGTTCCTCCATCGACTTTGCCATGACTACGATATCGTCGGCAAACCGAAGGTGAGTGATGTATTCGCCGTTGATGTTGATGCCAAGTCCTTGCCATTCCAGGAGCTTGAAGGTGTCTTCCATTACGGCAGTAAACAGTTTCGGAGAGATAACGTCTCCCTGCCTTACGCCTCTTTGCAATGGAATCGCCTTCGTGCTCTGCTCCTGTACTCGGACCGACATGGTGGCGTTACTATACAAATACTTCAACACTTCGATGTACCGATAGTCAATATGGCATCGCTGAAGAGACTCAAGCACCGCCCATGTTTCCACCGAATCGAAGGCTTTCTCATAGTCCACAAACGCTAAGCATAATGGTAAGTTATACTCTTCGGTCTTCTGTATAACTTGCCGCAGCGTATGGATGTGGTCTATGGTACTATAGCCTTTTCGAAACCCGGCTTGTTCGGGAGGCTGGAAGTCATCAAGTCTGTGTTCGAGACGGTTCGTGATGACCCTTGAAAACAGCTTATAGACATGGCTCAGAAGCGTGATGGGTCTGTAGTTCTTCAATAGGCTGTTATCACCTTTTTTGAAAAACAGCACCACCTCGCCTCTATTCCATGTTTCAGGCGTTTTGCCCTCGCACAAGACGGAATTAAAGAGCTTCTGGAGGACTTTAAGTACCGGTGTTCCACCCGCTCTCAGAAGCTCTGAAGTGATTCCGTCTTTGCCCGGCGCCTTGTTGTTCTTAAGCTGCTTCAGGGCCATCCTAATCTCGTACAGACTGATGTCCGGGATATCTTCGGTATAATGTCGGGACAGCTTGGCTCTTGGATCTCCTACCAAGCTGTCGACGGGCTTTGCGATCGAAGTGTATAACTGTCCATAGAACCTCTCGATCTCGCCTAAAACCTCCGCTTTGCTCGACGCTATGCTGCCATCTTCCCGTTTCAGCTTCGTCAGCTGGCTTTGCCCAATAGACTTGTCCTTTGCGAACACTTTGGAGCCTTGGTTTCGCTCAATAGTCTCTTTAATACGGTTAGTATTAAAGAGACGCAGATCATGTCGCAAGGACTTAGATATACGTCTATTGAGTTGCCTATATGACTTCGCGTCATCGGGAGACTGCAACTTTAGCGAGCGTCGTTCAGCCATGAGGTTTAAGGTTTGCTCGGTCAATTTCTGAGGTCTATCTTTACGGCGGGGTCTAAAAAACTTAGACCCTACCCATACAACCATTTCCAGTCGCCGTTACGACGCGGTGTAGACACATCTTGTGTCGACACCGTCTGTTTCGGTCACAATTCCAGTCGCAGAGTCGTCGCCGTGTCGACACAGTTACCAGAAATGGGGAAGGGTCGACACATGTGCGACACAAAGTGACATAAAGTGTGGTCGCCGTGTGCACACATTGTTTCGGGTTTGCGACTACTTTATGCCAAAATCATTCGTTCATTCGTTCATTTTGTTCCTGTCAAATGGAAACTGTCAGATGGAAAAATAGTTAAATAAAAATAAGTGACATTAATACGCCATCTCTAAAACGGATTACAAGACGTAATTATATATTGTTTGCATTTATATTAAAATAGGACTTAAATTATTATGGGGAATTAAACTGCTCGAGTGATTTGAAAAACTAAGTGTAATATAATCAACGCGCCACCACATTGTTTTAGTTTAGCCGGAAATGAAATTGTTTACTTCTCAGTGCTTGTGTTCATAAATATATCATTTGATGCATTTTTAGTACTTCGATGCGTATACTACTTATACTTAAATAACAGAAATAACGCTTTACATACCACGAAACTTGTTAATTATGATGTATAAATATGGTTTAAGGCTGAGAAATATTGCAGTCACAAAGTAGTCGCAAATGTTTCGACTTTGTGTCGACTCTGTGTAGACACATGACACGCGCTGTCAAAAGTAATAACAAAGTTACTGGATTTGCAAAATGGCTCCTTGTGTTCATTTGTTTTCAGATATTCTCAAAGTGTAAAAATGACGTGGTCAGAGATGGGACTTAATAGATTAACTGTTTATTCGACTAATTAATGGAATAAAAAAAGTTAATCCTCAAATTTTAATCACGATTAGTTTAGTCGACCTAACATATATTATATTGAAATTGAATTAGTCTGAACATTAATCGAATAAATTATCGATTAAATCTCGGTTGGAAGTTGACAGGGGGCCATTTTTATACGTAAAAATAATAGAAATGTCTTGCATGCAGTGGCCTATTTTATAAAGCTACAAGTTACAATTTACAAGCGGAAGTCTCGTTCTAACACATAGGGTTAGAAAGAGACTTCCGCTTGTAAATTGTAACTTGTAGCTTTATAAAATAGGCCACAGATGGTAGCCAAACACTTTGTCATAAAAGTCGTCATGGGTGTCGTTTTATAGGTTTTAGGGGGCGCAGATTTCGAAAACGATGACCATTTTGGATTCCAAAATGGCGGCCATGCACTATGTTATAAAAGTCGTCATGGATGTCGTTTTATAGGTTTTAGGGGGCCCCGCTTTCGAAAATGATGACCATTTTGGAATCCAGAATGGCGGCCATGCACTATGTCATGAAAGTCGTCATGGGTGTCGTTTTATAGGTTTTGGGGGGCGCAGATTTCGAAAACGATAACCATTTTCGATTCCAAAATGGCGGCCATGCACTATGTCATAAAAGTCGTCATGGATGTCGTTTTATAGGATTTAGGGAGCCCCGATTTAGAAAATGATGACCATTTTGAAATCCAAAATGGCGGCCATGCACTATGTCATAAAAGTCGTCATGGGTGTCGTTTTATAGGTTTTAGGGGGCGCAGATTTCGAAAACGATGACCATTTTGGATTCCAAGATGGCGGCCATGCACTATGTCATAAAAGTCGTCATGGATGTCGTTTTATAGGTTTTAGGGGACGCAGATTTCGAAAATGATGGCCATTTTGGAATCCAAAATGGCGGCCACGCACTATGTCATAAAAGTTGTCATGGGTGTCGTTTTATAGGTTTTAGGGGGCCCTGATTTCGAAAATGATAACCATTTTGGAATCCAAAATGGCGGCCATGCAGTATGTCATTAAAGTCGTCATGGCTGTCGTTTTATAGGTTTTAGGGAGCGCAGATTTCGAAAATAATAACTATTTTGGAATCCCAGATGGCGGCCATGCACTTTGTTAAAAGTCGACATGGATGTCGTTTTATTGGTCATGGTCATCATTTTCGAAATCTGCTCTTCCTAACACCTATAAATCAACATCAATGATGGCTTATATGACAAAGTGCACGGCAGACATCTTGGAATCCAAAATGGTCATCATTTTCGAATTCTGCACTCCCTAAAACCTATAAAACGATATCCATGACGACTTTTATGACAAAGTGCACGGCACACATCTTGGATTCCAAACTGGTCATCATTTTCGAAATCGGCACTTCCTAAAACCTATAAAACGATATTCATGACGACTTTTATGACAAAATACGTAGCGGCCATCTTGGATTATAAAATGATCATCGTTTTCGAATTCTGCACTCCCTAAAACCTATAAATCGACATCCGTGACGACGCAAGTTATCTTTATTTTCAGATCTAACAAATTGCTACAGAATACAAAGGACAAAAAAAGAAGCGAGGAGGTAATGAAACAAGCAAAAAATACAGATGATTCCTCGACGCAATAGCATGCTTCTTAAATTGTGTCCAGATTTTTTTGTCATAAAAGTTTTTATTTTTCACGTATTACTCTCACAAGTTCCGTGACATTTCGACCTTGTAATTTTTTAAGTAAATGTTTTTGTTTATCTGTGAGGATCTCACTAGAATAATATAATCAAGGTATGTTTATATTTGATGATTGAAATAGTAACGCAAAAAAAATATATATATTTGTGTCTTATATTCCTGCCGAAGACTTTTATTTTTCCTTTTCCTTCTACACAAGTTTGGTCAAGTAATAAGAATTTAGGGCTCTCAATTTTATTTTGACTTCTACAACAGTAAAGCTACGAGGCCATGTTTGGTATCGTTTTCGTATAAATTCGCAGTATTTTATATTAATTCGTATAAATTTGAGTCCCGAGACAGAACATAATAAGTTATCTCAAAAATCATCCTTCAAAGGTGTGAAATGAGGTGTAGGGAGGAATTCAGAATTGACTTCTTGAAGTTAATACTGTTTAAGTTTAGGTTTGAAGTCATGTTTTTTTTATAATTTTTAACTAAATCAAAGATCAAAATCAAATCAAAGACCATCCCAAATTTAATATAAATCGGTTCAGCGGTTATTGATTTCCCGTACAAATTTCCACGCCACAATTCACACCTTCAAAAGATGATTTTGGTTATAAGATCTATCCTATGTCCTGTTCCGGGACGCAAACTATTTCTATACCAAATTTCAACGAAATCGGTTCAGCGGTTAAGCGTCAAGAGGAGTTTAAAAAAAACCGACCAAGTGCGAATCGGACACGCGTATTAAGGGTTCCATACATTAAGTCCGACTCGCGCTTGACTGCACATTTCTAATAGGTTTTCCTGTCATCTATAGGTAAAGAACTATTTTGTGTATTCAGACAGACAGACATACAAACGCACGAATGATCCTATAAGGATTCCGTTTTTTGCTTTTGAGGTACGGAACCCTAAAAAGATTTTTTTAATTTTGTGGAATGGTTTCAATGTGATACCTTAAATGGATTCAGCAACCCAGATTTATACGAAAACGATACCATACACGGCCTAGCACCTTCACTGATGTAGATATATCAAGATAAAATTGAGAGCCCTAAATAAACTTTCAATAGCGGATATCTCAAGGGATTGCAATCCGGTCTGGTTTTGAATCCGGCCGGATCCGGCCGGATTTTGGCCTCAATCCGGGGGATCCGGCCGGATCCGGCCGGATTGGTATTGCGGATAAAAAATCATCAAGTCACGTATTTTATCATGTTTTTAGCGTTATATGCGAAGTAATGGATATTATTTAATAGATTAATAAAACGGGTGTTTTAATAGGAGACCTCTAGGCTCTCCGAAACATGTCGCGCGAGTGACTAAAAACAAGTGAGTCTAAACCGTAAATTATTCAATGTTAGTATGTCTCACAACAGTTTAAATTCGATGACGGCTGTTGTAAGTTTTAAAAATCAACGTTTTTATTACTTATTTAATTACTTTTAATTCTACAAAACATTTAACTTATCTGCTGAAGTGCTGAATGAAGTTTTATAAATATTTATTCATTATATTGGGTTCCCCTCTTCTGGCATAATATTGTTTGTCAGAAATACACTTCGCATAACATGTATCGCAGAAACACTTAGTAGAATGATAATTAGGCATAAATATTACTTTACATTATTATTACTTAGCATACAATACATTTTGCAGCAGATTATTTAGCAGAAGATTACTTTTGCAGACTTTGGTTTAGCATAATTTTATGTATCATAATCAATAATCATCCTGCAGCATACATTCATTATGGCATAATGTTTTTCTACTTGCAGAAAAGTGGATTACGTTATTTAGGTACGTTAAGTAAGAACTGTGGCCCCCAAACAAAATTGAACCTGTGCCAGATAAGAAGATTATGTTAGGTTGTAACTGCGGCCTCCTGTATAAAACGAACGGCTCCCAGAAAAGTGGGTTAGGTTAGGTTAGAACTGCGACCTCATACAAAACAAACGGCCATCAGAAAAGTGGCGTTTTTTTTATTATTATGAATGGGCTTACTCATGGCCACAGACTAGCCGAGGCGTAGACGTGGCCTACGATGGAGCGAGTTCGCCCAGAAGGTGCCTGTTCACTCTTGATTAGGTTAGAACTGCGACCTCATACAAAACGAACGGCCACCAGAAAAGTGGGTTAGGTTAGGTTAGAACTGCGACCTCATACAAACAAGACAATAATGCAAGTGATCGAAGTATTTCATCTGATTAACTTTAATGCATCTTGATAACTTTATGCTACCTAAATATTATGCAATACATTTATCTGCGAATTTAATACTCGTTTAAAAGACTATTATGATCATCAACAGTATGCCAAAATATGGTTCTGGATTTGAAAACTCTGCGAAATGATTGTATGCTAAATGATATATGGGAAAGGTAATTATTCTGCCAAACGACATTTCTGCCAAGTAACATTATGCAATACAAAAATATGTCATAAATCTTTCTGCAACACATTAGTAAACCATTAAATTACAATGTAACAACACAATAAATTGAATATAATCCAATCCGGAAATCTCAACCCTACGACGACACATATTTCGTCGGCTAGAAGACTGGCGTCAACTAACAAACAAGTTGTTGTGTTGCTGATTGCGAGCGAGAAAATTCGAATATTGGCGAGAACTTCTAATTTAGGAGTGTTTTAAGCTATTATTTTATATTTTAGCGCTTTGATTTACTTTACCGGATCCGAGACCGGATCCGGCGAATTTTGCCGGATCCGGTATCTTGAAAAATGTGCCGGATCCGGCCGGATTACCGGATCCGCCGGACCGGATTGCAATCCCTACAGTCAAAAACTATTCAACATATCGAAAAATTGACTGAATAAACTTGTAACAAATCAAATTAACTTTCATTTTGTATAAGTGGCCATGTCGCTAAGATGCATAGTTTCCGAGATATAATCGAAAAACCGGAAAATGGGACATTCAAAGCCCCCTCTCTTCCCCCCGCTCAAGGGCTACGGCCGGGGACTTTTGATATGTTCACCTCCTAACTTGTCCAAACCAAGTTACAGAGTCAAAAATTGTGTTCCGAGCATTTCCCTCTACAACTTTTTTGAGCATTCGTTGGCTGACCTAAGTAGCTTATTGCATTTCTTTAAAAACTTTTCTGTAAAAGGTTGACGGGTGTTGGGTGTTTATATGGTTTTGGTCGATTATTATCATTTGCATCGCCCATGATGACTTACTAGAACTACTTACGAGCACACGAGACACTAATAGTAGTTTGACAAACCTTGGTTTTCAAGAGGTATTTTATATTGACATTTGCTGTCACAAATTTGCTGTCAAATTTAGTCGCAAACCGCACGCAAAGTGCACACAAATGTGTCGACACCTTGTTACGGAAAAGTGTACACACGGCGACGACACTTTGTTTCGAAACAATTCTAGACACATTGTGTGGACTCTGTTACGACACATCTGACATTTAGTTACCACTTTGATGATTCTGCGACTGGAATGGTTATATGGGTACTGTGTGGACAGTTTCCACTAGCCCGTCGTTGATTTCGTCCACTGAAGCCAAGTTCTCTAGGCAAGCAAAGCGGTTAGAGAGCTCGAGTTGAAAGCTTTCGGGGTTTTGAACATGGGCTCGAGTAGGTCGGAGCGTAGACTTCATCAGGCTGGACCTTTCAAGTTTAATATTGATATTCAGTGAGCCTCTTACGATTCGGTGATCACTACCGGTCTTTACCCTGTTGATCACAGAGACATCGCTGAATATCCGTTTCTTGTCGGTCATGATGAAGTCTATCTCGTTTCTCGTGGAACCGTCAGGACTCATCCAGGTCCATTTCCTGTGAGGCGGCTTCTGGAAGAAAGAGTTCATCACGAAGAGTTCCTCTCTCTCCAGAAAGTCGGCCAGCCTCTGACCCCTAGGGTTCCGTTGCCCATACCCAAATTGCCCCACTCTCAACTCATCACCGCTTCTCTTGCCCAACTTTGCGTTGAAGTCCCCCATAACAACAGTAAAGTAGGTTTTAGAAGTATGTATGGCCCTACTTACGTCCTCATACATAGCCTCTACTTCATCATCGGAGTGTGACGAGGTCGGTGCGTATACCTGAATGACCTTCAGCGAATATCTTTTGGATATTCTGAGTATTAGGTATACGACCCTGCTCGACACACTGTCGATGGTTATTATGTTGTTTATGAGGGACTTGTGAACGAGAAACCCGACACCACCTTGGGACTGTTGGTCGCCCTCCCGGTGGTAGAGCAAGTTACCAGACTTCAGGGTTGTCGTGTCCTCCCCCTCTCTACGGACTTCGCATAACCCTACAATATCCCAGTGTAACCTGCTCAGTTCCTCTTCCAGCTCGCAGATCTTTTCGTCAGTCCTCATAGTGCGTATGTTGTGTGTTACCAGGGCCAGTCTTCGTCGGGGTGGGTAGCCGGATCTTTGCCGGAGATTCTTAGCACCCCTGACCCCGCTAATGCCCTGACCGCTACCATAGCCAGAGCACCGGGGGTCGCCGGAACCTCGGGGCCGTGGTTTGATTGTGCTCTGCATGATGGGGGGTGAATGCCATAATCGCCACGCTTGGCAGGCGGGTTGGCGATCGCAGTCGAGTACACCGAATTTGAGGGACGCTGCTGCCCGTCCACCGGTGGTCTTGGACGTAGTTTCAGGACATATCCGGGTCCTGGACGTAGTTTAAGGACATACCCGGGTCCAATTGTTCAATTGTTCATAGGGTATTAAACCTTCTTATCATCGTTACGTCTTCTAGTTAATTACATTAAGTACCTGTATAGTTCGGGCAAATATACAAGAACTAAAAAGGGAGCGACTTGTTTATAGAGTGGTGTAAGTAAAATATGTTATTTTTGTAACTTTGTCTTCAATAGGTATAAGAATATCCTCGGTTTCAAACCAGAGCACAGTAAGAATGTAATTTGGGCTACATTTTAAAAATAAAAATGAGAATTAATCACAAATAAAAATGAGATTCACGGAATCTGTTCTACGCGATCACAATTTCTTTATTTAACGCTAGAATAATAATCTGATTGTCAGCGCGGCGACATATTAGCTATCAAATATTTCAATTAAATAACAATCCATTATCAACTTCATATTAGCGCTTGTGCAAATTAACGCAATTGTTCCAAATTCAATCAAAAGAAAATTAGATAATTCACATTAGACTATTAGGCAACAATGTTATTACAATTTACCACAAGCCAAGAACTATTAAATGAACCGTTCAATCCATAGTTTGTAAGAGAGACTAAGTAATGAACACGCTAGTACACCACGCGTCTCCTCCTTCTATTTGTGCTGAATTGTTTACACTTGGTCTAATTAAGAACGCTTGCGAACACACGGGTAGATCAACATCTCACAAATGAGTTTGTCTAACTATTCTTAAGCCTGTATGTACCTGTAATTTAATACACTTCCACAACACACCCTAAACTTATATTAGATTGAAGGCTTTAAAGCCCAACCCGTGTAAGGAAACTACACAAATCGTGTAGTTAATGACTGGGCTGATCGGGCAGCCGCCGACGGGCAATTTATCAAGGCGTGTATAGACAAGTCCGGTGACTCATCAAAACCCTAAACAGCCCGCGGTTTGGCCCAATTCTGCTTAAATATTTATTACGTAAATAGTCATATTAGCCCTCCTCAAGGCGCTCCTTTTTCCGTAATCGATATTCAATAACGTGACTCAAGTTATTTGGCATCGTTAAGCCGTGAAATTACAGTAGCTGTGTATGTGTGTATTGGGAATGTCGTAGCCTGTTTACGACGAAACTGCTGCTGGTAGGAAAGATGGTGGAAGGAACAATGATATAAATTAGAAAAGGAATGGTTTTGGTACAGAAGCAAGAGGAACCAGGCACTACTTGCTACTAATAATCTATTTATTCTATTTGTTTTTTATTTCTAAACAACAGTTATTAGGTACATATGTAGTAAGCTTTTGGATACACATTCCAAACATAGATCATTTATTACAAACATAAATAACACACAAATTGGGGCAATTTTTCTGATCGAAATGAAACATAAATATGTAAGTTTAGTAACAATAACAATAGTTATTTGTTTTACAATAAATCATAGTTGTTGTATAACCACCCGTGCTACTATGGATACCCGAGCAAGTAAAAGACTTAAAAACTGAACGAGCATAGTGAATGGTTCAAAAATTGGAGTCTTGAGCGTTCAATTTTAAATTCCCAAAATGATACCCAACATTCGTAAAATCCCATGAGAAATATATTGAAAGTGACATTTGAACTAAACACGCGACAGTAACGCCCCTAAAAGTTCGCCTAATCCTGGAGGCAAGTTTAGCAGCAAATTCCTATGGTAGTCCATTAGGGAACAACACTGACCAAACTGTAGCAAAATTTGTGCATATTGAGTAGTACATCATGTCCGCGGAAATATGGATTATACTTTAGTTACTGTATTGCCCTGTTGCCACTTATAAAAGGATCTAAAATACAGCAATTTTTTCATTAGTACTTTCACACACACATAATCGTAATTTAAATTAAAGATTTTTTTTTTAAATAAATATTGGGGACATCTTACACAGATCAACCTAGCCCCAAACTAAGCAAAGCTTGTATTATGGGTGCTAGGCGACGATATACATACTTATATAGATAAAAACATACTTATATACATAGAAAACAGCCATGACTCAGGAACAAATATTAGTGTTCATCACACAAATAAATGCCCTTACTGGGATTCGAACCCAGGACCATCGGCTTAGCAGGCAGGGTCACTACCCACTAGGCCAGACCGGTCGTCATAAAACTTATAATCATTTAACTATAAATATTTCTATGATTTTTTCCTGTGTGTACATACATATATGATCGCTAAACTATATGTGCAAAACGTTTGACATATCGCCAATCGTTTATTTTATTGCTACAAAAACACGAAAAACCTATCCAAATGAGGGGTTGGACAATAAATTATTTGGGCTGAGAACAAAAAGAACGAGCACCGAACCAATTTATTCGTTTTTGTAAACCGCGAGAAAGTCCTGTTTAGCGATACAATATTTTTCACAGCAATGTATACAGGCTCAGGAACCTTGCAAATCATTTTAATGGATAATTAACCGGAGAAAGGGGAATTTTCTGCCCCTTTCCTAAATTCACGAGACATTTGAAGCTATTATTTAATTTTGTTACTTTGAAGTAATTTAGCGTTGGCAGCCTAACTACTTATAAGGCGTACGACTTTTAAACCGAAGGTCGCTGGTTCTAACTCCGGTAGGTATTAATGAGTTTTTGGAAACTTAAGAACAAAACATTATTTGATATTTTCCAATCTCTTTTCAGTGAAAAAAAGACATACTGAGGAAACACCCAATGAGTCCTAAATACCCTTCTGGGTTATTAGTTCTGTCGGCAGTCAGGCTTACCCAACCTGTGTAACTTAGTCGTATTTTTTTCATTGACGCTTTGAGCAGCGTATAAGTAGTATAAAACTCACAATTTGCTCTTCTTTGTTGCAGATTCCTGAGCCGTAACGTTGAGCGCGGCGTTAAAAGCTTCATAAGACAATGTTGAAAAATGTTTAAAGATGCAGAATACGTTATTGTAAATGAGGAAAATGATTACCCAGTAAGAGAACACGCAGAATGCAACCTGGGAGTTCCGGACTAACGTGATGCAACTTGTAATGCTAAACTTCTTAATCATGTTCGACATAGTGTTCATATTTTTTCTGTTTCTAATTGCGGTTACCTGTGTGATGAACTACATGCCTGGGAAGAGCAAGAGGCAGGAGGTGATTGAGGAGGAGGTGGACGATGACGTCATCCCGCCGCCCCCGCTGTTCGATGACGACTGCCTGCCGTCGACCAGCCGCGACACTTACGTCGTCATCCCACCGCCGTTGGACCACGTGGCTAATACTAAAGACGGGTGTCCTATACACGTGGTGTAGTATAAGCACTGAATAATATGTAAGTGCCTAACTTCGCTTTTATGAGCAATTTATAGTTATGAATTATAGCTTATACAGGGTGATTCATGAGACGTGAGCAGGACTAATCCTGCACACTCAGTAACTGATAATTGATCGATCACCATCGTATTTAGGTGAAACAACCACACTTTTTCCTATTTTTTGACTTTTTGGCGAGGGCAAATTTAATTCTCTACAATCATGGTCACCCTACAAGACCTAATTAATAAACATAAAACCTCTTTAAACGTAATGACAGCATTATGATTACGAAGAAAATAAACTGTCAAACTTAAGTGAGATACGAGTTTTCAAAAGTAATCAGACCGCGATGACAATGAAGACATTGAATTTAGTTGTAGTTTAGTATTCTAATTGTAGGGTGACCATGCATGTCGTAAATAAATTATTAACATTTTTTTTCAACACGACTAGAAAATTAACGTTAACCTCACTAATACTGATACGAAACAGTTGCTTATAATTTACGAAATGCACAGTGTTAGTCCTGCTCACGTCTCCTGAATCACCCTGTATATAGAGTTACCAAATTTCTTTATTATGTACAGCGAGATTTATAAAATGGATATGCACTTTTGCAGCTGAGTAGCTCCAGCAACAAAACCCCTATAACTTTGCCATATACTCATACGGCAAAGTTTCGGGCGATATCAAGAATTTAACTACATACATGTAACGTTATTATAATATATAATGATTACAATACTTAAAGATGTATTCGTACACTACAAGTACAAAGTGCTAAACCCAAAAAAAATATTAACTTCATACATCGTTATCCAAATATTGCCCAATTCTCATACTTATTTGTAAGATATTTCACGGAGTAAACTTTTCGTATCGTACGTATCTAATAGATTTTCCTCATATAACTAAAGAGGCTAAAGTACTATTATTAACAGGTGTGTATGATTTGATTTGTATGTAGGTATAATAACTTTTGTTTCATCTGTTTCAGATCAACGTAGGAGTTTATTACGAAGAAGCCTTATGAGAATGTAGATGACAAAAACAAAATGTAGGCATTTTTTACCAAATCGTCATGTATAAGTAAAATTTCTTGTTACGTAAGACTAAAAGGTGGAATTTTTGGGACTCAAGAGAATGGTATGTACTAACAAATGACTCGGTTGTTCAATAGGTTTGTCGAAGCGCTACCAAGATATTTACAGATACGCTCTTTTGCGTCAAGTGCGATATTTAAGTACTTACTTGTTATTTTGACTCGATATAAGTAGATACATTTACAGAGTAAGGAACCGATTGTATAGTTTTAACACGTAACGCCTAATTGTTTGGTAAACTATAAATTAGTTAGCAAACTGATCTCTATTGTGTTAACCTATCCAACTTATTTCGTGCCCTCGAGTTGGGTATCATAAACAGTATTAGTTAAGCAAGTTTGTTACAAATCACAGTTGTTTTCTTTTGCTGTCGTGCCCAAGGTACTTTCAATGTAAAGTGTTCACATTTCATGTTTTTGCAAGTGCTTCTTTAAAATAAAGGTGACTGAATTATAGGTAACATAGATAAGGTTTATATATTACGTTAATAGTTAACTAAAATTGTATGCTATACCTATGTTAAACCGGCATTTTGTAAAGTTATAGATTATTAACATAATATATTATACTTACTATTTATTTGGTCGTCAAATCAAATTTGAGTATATAGGTACTATGTAGTATTATTTGGAAGTTAAATGTAAAGTGAATCTAGTAAAATGCTAAGGACCCTGTTGCCGTCTCAAGGCCTAAAGATTGATAACCTCACATTTGTTTTTTTTAATGCTTCGAACAATTTTATTAGTGATCAATCCTCAATTTCAGAATCAATTAAGTGTCTAAATAATCCAGACTATTTAAATGGAATTTTGACGATAACTATAATTCGTTTTTTTTAGCATTAGAAATAAGGTAAACAATCTTGATGTGTCTATTAATTGAAAAAAAGCGTTTTTCAATTAAAAGACATGTCAAGTTCGCTTACCTTCTTGCAAGTTCTTTCTAATGCTAAAAAAACGAACTATAAGATTAATAAAGACAGATTTAAGTTAGTTTAAAAGTGTATACTTTATTCAACAATCCATTTGTAAGTAAAACTTAGCTGTTTTAATTTTTTTGTTACATAGGTAATTAACTAATACAGTAACTGTAACTACTGGATAAATAAAATAAAATAAAGGTAGCTTAATTATACTGCTATACCTAATGAAGAGTTAGCCCTGTTACTTTCGCTCATTTTGTTATGGGAAGCACCCGCAGTGACAGCGCCCACGTCAGGACCGCAGCAGTAATGTCGCAACGGGCGGACTAGCCAATGTGACAATCGCTTGCGCTTCGCCTTGCGTCTTACTGTTACTCTTCCATATTAGTGTGACAGTGACAGTTGCGTTTCGTTCGCTACGGAGCGTTGGCGACTGGTGGTTGTCATCCGAATACAAAAGTGCTAAAAGTCCTGCGTGTCTGTGTCTTTACACCAGTAGCGCCTTATAGAATCTGAAGAAGTGAGAGTGACAACTTTTACATCACGCTATTATTACCTATTAGAGAGATATACTGAACTGGCTCCTGCCCGCGACTTCGTCTGTGTGAAATGATGATGATTGTAAAAAGTATCCTATAACCTCAAACTATCTGCATACCAAATTTCATCGAAATCGGTTCAGCGGTTTATGCCAGAAGACGTAATATAACATTTAAAAAATACACAACTGACTTCAAAACACATGGTTGTCATACCTAAATCTGTCTCTCTCAATATTTGTAAAAGTTATAAAGTATCTTCACTGTTCATTACCTACCCGATCTTCGCTACTGCAGTCATTCGGTCTAAAAAGGAAATACGATTTGATTTTAGCAGTGGATATATTTGCATTCAATTTTTGTACATTCTAACCTAACCCGTCGGTAGGTACTTAGGTACTAACTAAGCAGATTTTGGTGAATGAGGTATCAATAGAGTACTGTTTAATTGAACATGAAGTGCTACATTTTTATTTGATTTCTAAAGCCGTGTATACAAAAAATACTACGTAGTCGGGACAACTTTTTACTTGTCAATGTATACCTAACTAGTTACCTATTTACCTATTGAACGTGCTGAATAACCCAAAGTATTTTAATGTAATTATCACGTCTAATTTCGCACCTATAAAGTTTTCTAGATTCAACCTAATTACATAGATGGTGCATTTTATTTTGTCGTCATGATAACAATTGCTCTGATTCATAACTTGATAACGATCTCATATTTTATGTTTGCTTCATTTTCCTTTAGGTTCCTATCGGATACCTTGTATAGGTACATTTTTTCAAACTATTATTTATTGATATTGATTGTAGATACATTATGTATTAAGGTTTCGTTTAAAGTTTTAGTTTCTGTTTTGAGGATATATTCGTTTGTGACAATAAGAACCCAATAGATTAACAGGAAATAATCACGAAAGAAGCTAGTAATGTTTACAGATAACTCGCATTATAACCTGTCTGGTGTGTAAGTACTTACAATGCACCTTTTTACTGATAAGCGATAGAAGTAAGATAATCATAATAAATAATAAAAACGACAATACATGTATTACGAAAATTTCTCATATCATTTGAATTAAGTAAAAAAAAACCGCATACCAAACTTAGATCTTTAGTTTAGTTATAACTATTACATTGATAGTTTCAAAATAAATTATATTATGCAATTTATTTACGTGACTGCATAAAAACAAGCGAAAGAAAAAATTTAATAGATCACTTGACGCTTTTAAAGGCACATGTGGTTAAGTTTATTGTGTGATAAAGACAGGAAAAAGCATCATCTTTTTCACTTAATTAAAAGAAAAGTGAAGTTTATCTTGTCTTTATCACATAAATAACCATGATACGTGTATGTAGCATTGAAATAGTAAAATAACTAGTAACATTTTATACATTTATGAATGTTATTTGATTTAGAGTTGAAAAAAAAATGTATCCGTTAAATATAGTTAAAAGTTTCAATACTTAGATCACAAGTAAATCAGGAAAAAATTACACTATGTGATATATACACAATTTATAAGATGTAGCTTATGGAGAAGATATTGTTTTTAATTTGTTGTTATACGAGTGTCCCGAAGACGCTTACTATTGATGTAATAATAAAGTGCACTACAGCAGTGTCGTCATATCAGAACTGCAGTTTTATTTAACCCAATGTACTCGTTAGGTTAAGGTCGCTTGCAAACTGTCTGAGAGCGATCTATTTCTGTAGGAGTTCAAAGTCTAGATTCGTTTCGCAATAAAGAAGTTTGGGTTCTACATCGCACTTCAGGGTGCCTTCCACTTAAAGAAGATAACATATCACATGGCCATTTTATAAGAGTAATTAACCCTTAAACAGATAGGGTATCTATAGCTACCACTTAACAAATGATTTTCTTTTTAACGAGCAGAGTTGGAACTAGAAATTACTTTTCTTTTAAAGCTACCCAAATCAGTAAAGTAAATAATGCGTCAGGCCTGTTTAAGGGTTAAAAGGTTTTATTCATTACCTTTATATTTAGTTTATAGTGTGGACGGGTGGGATAATGACGCCAGTTATCTTCTTTGTTTAATTACTATAGTTTGAAAGTTATTTTAAAGCTGGATTGCACGTTGTTTGTTGGTTACAACTTTACTTATGTGTTATCTGTATTATTGTTAACATGTATGTTGTTTAATTAGCATGACAATTGAAAGTGTGAATATTTGGGTCATCGATATCTGTGATAAAGTTTAATGGGCAAACAGTTAATTTAGTTTTCAAATAAGCAGGTACATATTCCACTAAACATGTGGCCCATTGATGTAAGGTTGGTTAGTTGTTTAAAGCTTAACGCAATGCTGCAATAACGCAAACGAATAAATCACTTAGTAAAATCTAAAATAACAAAATAAAATCTACTTATCACGTAAATTGCCATTGATTACCTAGTTGATTACTTAAAATTCCAAGAACCATCCTCAGACAGATTTATAGCAATCTAATCTATTCGATTCGCAAACACTTGTGCCTACACTAAGGGGGGAGCATAAAATTCTTACAAGCCACTTTAATTAATAGGCCAGCCAATAAAATGTCAAGATAATTTTAGGGTTCTCCGATAGCACCTGTGCCAAAAGTTTGACGGTAAATCGATACCACAATGCAACGAGGGCCTTGATTTCGCAATTCTCGCCCGGTCTACTAAAGGAATAAGGGCTGTTCAATTTAGTAAGCATACAACAGAAACTGTAATAAATTTTGTCGAATCTCTGAAATAATCGTTTACTTTTACAGAAAGTACCTACTTCCTAACTTTATTTGGGTGCAACGCATAGGTAAGTGCTACTGCTTGCACATCGCTAAGGCTTCTGACAAGCAGCCAACATATTATTTTCAAACCTTCCGATGTTTTAGGGCTCATATAGACGATGCGAGAACTCGCATTGGGGTTTTTGATCGGTCGGTTCAATTGGACTTAACAAACAGTCCGCAACGTACCTAAAATCGCATGCGAGTTCGAGCGCCGTCTAAATTAGCCCTTATCTTTTAATGTTTAGCTAGGGCTCGAGTCGAGTACCTGGAAAAAGGTATTCAGGCCGCCATCGCACCATCTATTTAACTGACCTCGCCTGGAAGAAGCTGGAGGATGCCGTGCAGGACCGCGACCAATAGAAATCCCTTCTTAGATCCTTATGTCCCTGATAACATAACAACATTAACAACGTGACACGTCAAATTGGTTTGACATCAGGGTCAGGGTATGCACCGACCTTCTAATCTAATGTATATTCAGGCTGTATATACGTCCCATTGCTAGGCACAGGCCCTCTCATGTGCGAGCGAGAGGGATTGGGCTATAGTCCCCACGCTAGCCCATTGCAGATTGGGGACTTCACACACCTTTGAATTTCTTCGCAGATGTATGCAGGTGTCCTCACAATGTTTCCCTTCACCGAAAAGCTAATCTAGGTAAATGTAATGTCTAATGTAAATGAACATTAATTCAAGTTTTGATAACTAAGTTCAAATGCGGCTCCTGTAGACATTCAACATCTTTGTAAAAACCAGAAGCAAACCAACCCAAAGACCTTATCGAATTATTACACCGTACCTAGTATAAATGTATTTCGTTTTTGAATGTCCGTGTTCGACGGCTTTTAAACTCCAGTTTGAAACTGGCTCGTCAAATTTCACGACCCATGAACGTATCAGGTTGTACGGAAACAAAGTAATTTTATACGGATGTCGTATTTTATATGTCAGATCGGGGCATCTTTCGTCGGCGAAATCAATAAAATCATTTTTTTTTCTGTACTTAATTACATGTGTACACTATTAAATGTATTTATGTGTATATATTTGTTGCTGTAGTAATTACCTTGTATATGAAATGGCAGTTATCTTTTACACGAATTCAGCTACTTAATAGGAACATGTACCTACTCTAGGTACCTACTTGTGAGTAAGGTACTTTCATTGTGATTCTATTATAAGCAACACATAAATACTGAGTCATTCGTTAATAATATCCAAATACCTGATGCGTATACCTGTAACGTTTTACGTTCCCAACTCGACACAAGGTTTTAATTGAAACATTCAGTCCCCGAGGAGAACGTAATGAAAGTGATAAATCTGCAGAACAATCCTGACTTTATTTTTACAGTCCCGCCGAGTTAATATAAACAAGTGGAGTGTTCAGTTCATGAATCGTCGATAAACTGACGTGGATATAAAATGGTTATGGTGTACTCGCAGATGGCGTCAATAATACCGAAGTGGCTGTTAAAGTTAGTATCGGTATAAGGGCAGAGATTGTAAATAGAAGGTATAAAAATGCGTCATCCAACCCTTGTCACTTAAAGGCCTGTGCACACCGGCTTGCGTGTACGCGACGTGCACGTGCGCGTGCGCCAAAATGTTAATAGAAATAGAAATATTTATTATAAATATTTGTTGGAGATGCACACGCACACGTCACGCAAGCGGTGTGCCGTCTCTCATAAGGATCTATATACTACAACGCTGCAGGCGCACGTGCACGTCACGCACACGCAGCCGGCGTGCACAGGCCTCAAGTGTTGGATATGAGGGGATAATTATTTAGCTTGTTCAGAAAATACCAATTAGTTTATAGGTACCTACCGACACAGGTAATTTATAATTTGTGAGCTACTTAAAGTAAATTACTAAGGACTATTTTAAATGTATGTAATGAGCTTCTTATGTGCGCAGAAAGATATAATTAGCGTATGAAGGTTTTTACGTAAATGAATCCACTTCGTGAAGGTAAGAGCATATTTTATTCTTTCAATATTTAAAAAAATATTATAAACTTTTAAATTATCAGATAATACAGTTAAGATATTACTAGGGCACAAGTACTATCATTATTAGCGCAAATTAGTATTTTAGCTGAAATTATTAAGTCTTAACAGTTAATATATGTGCGCTTTTGTTCATAAATAATTACTTACTCTCACTCTAATAAAGTACGCATAATTTTGTTTAGTTAAATTATTTCAACAACAATTATGGACATTAATTACCTCTTTATTAGTACTTGTGTCTTAATTAACCAAGATGTCAATTAGAGGGCTGATTTCACTCGTTAATATACATGGTGTTGAGTATATACACTAATCAATATGCTACGAATTTCACTGAAAACTGATAACCATCTGTATATCAAATTGTTCGCGTCCTTATGTAGTGTTAAGATGTAACAAGCGATTATTTCTTATCTAGTCATTATAACTTTTAATACTACCAATTTAAGTACCCATTTCAGCAAAGAGGCATTTTTTGTGTGATTTCGGTTAGCGTTTATTTTTAATTCCCACTGGTAACACCTGCATTTAATCGCTGGCACGCGACGAGAATTCTTTCGTGCTAGATTTACATTTTAAACCTAAAAGCGATGGTATACTCGTAGGTACCTACTTTAATTTTAAAGACTAGCTCTAGGCTCTAATGTAAGTAACTTTAATCACATATGGATTATTTCTGGACTAAATTAATTTCATTCATTAATTACCGTGCATTCAACTTTATTGGCAGTTCGCATATAATGCACTTCATAACAATAATTAAAGTCACTTTATATTATGCAAATTTTCATTGTTTTAATGTAAGAATGCTATGTGAACGCTGTAAAACTAAATTTCGATAAGGTTTAACCAAAATAATTAATCTAAATTCATGAAGGCAAAAAACGAACCATCTGGTAAAGTCTAAACTGGCGTCCGAGTACATCGCTTACTATGAGACTGTTTGAGTTGAAGAATAATTCTACACCGTGACTTAGGTATAAGTGTGTTAGGGCTACTTGCACCATCTTGAGTTAGCAACTCGGAGTTAAATTATATACTGGTAACTCTAGAATTGACCGGTTAACCCCGAGTTAGTAGCTATAACGCTGGATGGCGCAAGTGGCCCTTATAGTACTTTTCAAACTCATTGGGTGCGCTGACAATTTCATTACTATCAAATTTGCGATTACTGCT
Organism: Cydia fagiglandana; assembly: GCF_963556715.1. Lineage (NCBI taxonomy): Eukaryota > Metazoa > Arthropoda > Insecta > Lepidoptera > Tortricidae > Cydia > Cydia fagiglandana. The sequence continues at coordinate 13,304,127 of NC_085932.1, forward strand.
TGGCATTTAACATGGTAAGCATTGATCAGAAGGTTTGTAGTATATTGCTATAATGTGCATTATTTCATGATTAGATGTTTCTTCGCTGCTGCTCTAACGACGATAATCCAATTAACAGTAGCATACATTCCATTTGGGACGATTATTCATAAGACATTTATAAATAAATAACCTATTTAGCCCTGTTTGTGTCTACCGCAGTCGCGTACTTTGGCGACTTATCGCCAAAGATTAATCGTGGCTGCAGAAACTTATCTCCGGGCTATTTTAGAAACATCTCGACGTTATGTTTCAGAAGGAAACATTTTGATGAACTGGTATGAAAGTATTGAAACGTGACCAGATTATTTTGGGTGAATAGGACCCAAAATTTACGAAAAACAGACAAGTTATGTTTATGACCCCGTTACATAAGTTTTCATGTAAGTAACCGTTTAATATGTTGACATATAGTTGGTCCAACCAATTTGTCAGTCAGTAAGAACCAGGAAAACTATACTCATCCTTTTCTTATGGGTGCCAGTACTAGTGTAAGACAAAGATAATATGAGTCTCTCAGTCTATGATTGAAATGACACCTTTGATAAACTATAATTTATCAAAGGTCTCATTTTATGTAGGTACGTAGATGTAATCGTTTACTAAATTTTAGAGAGATGATGAGTCGTTTGGAATCTTAGATAAAATTAGAAGCCATGCTCTTTAACTTTAGTATTGCTTTAGTGCGATTGATCTATTTGACATTTTACCGTCAAAAAAAACAGTACCAATTTAATAAGTAGACAGATTAAGTAGTAAGTCTACTTATTGGTACTGTTTTTTTTGACGGTCTCTTTTGATGGTCTTTAGACCATTAACAAAAACATACACCTAGAAAGAGAACGTTGTTTCCCTAAGTAATAATAGTACAAACTGTGATTGTGCGAGGAACGTAAAGTCGCCTAGTGCAAGCAAACACCCAATTTGCTACAAACTTGCATTCTGTTACCTACAGCAAAGTACATATTTTTAATACTTACTTAAAAAAGCGAAGCCCTTATGTAAAACAAAATTAAACGATCAGTTAACTACTTAACTAAAGCTTTTAAAAACCTAATCGAACAAGACTTCGGTTAATGAAAAATATTAGTTGGCGATTTGTTGCCGGATCTGGCTCGGCGAAACTTTTCATCGTATTAATTCAGTAGCAATCCGGGAAAGTTAAACCTCAAGCGGTCAGGAAGCAATTAAGCAGAGTCGTAGTCCAACAGACGATAGCAATTAAAGTAGGTATGCCTGCATTTATGCTGATTACTTATGTGAAAAACTGGTTATTTTTTTTTTCATAAATATCCCACTACTCTTACAAAAGGTATCTTAGGTACATACCTTCAGTACCTATAAGATTTATGAACTTTTATACCTATACTCGTATTAAAAATAAGTGACGTGACGAAAATAAAGGAAAGGAAAAGAGGGTGCGGTAACTTAATTTTTATTTCTATCTAAAAAAAATGGCCATAAGCATGATGCTCAGTGTAGGATTCCGTAGTTAGAAGGTCCATGGACGATTCACGAGACTTATACATATTATAAAGTGTGACCCATTTCCAAAAAAAAATTAAGTAATGAAATTTTCGCAAATGTGCATGCAAAGCGATCATAAAATAAATAAACGCAAAAGCGTTCCGTTTATTACACAAAACCGGGGTTTCCCTTTTGTCGAGCAAAACTCATTCGTTTCAAAGCATTGCTTGGAAAACAGTCGGTCCGCTGCATTCCGTTTGCAGATTTCTGGCTTGAAGCAATTTGGCAACGCGCCCGACCATTCTTCCTCAAGTGAGAGCTAGTGTGTCTGACTGAACGACCACTGATTACCACTAGCCGCAACAGCAACAGTTGCGGTAACAGGACGCGATTCGGAGGAATGTTTAAAACATGTTTTACTACTTTTACTGTGTGTGTGTGTGTGTGTGTGTGTGTGTGTGTGTGTGTGTTAATCGTGAAAGTTTAAATCAGTGTTTTACTTTTACTGTGGTGCGGGAATTTGGAGGAGCAATTTAAACAAGTGAATGCTGATCAGAGACTTAAGTTTTATTCAATAAACACATAATGTATAACTACGAAAACAGCAAGATTGCTTTATTACTTACTTATGAACTAACTCCTTACATAGATACCACGGAAAAGACAAAAAAAAACGAAATTACACAAGGTTTTTGTTATCCTGGCAGGGTCGTCATGTGGTGCGGGAAGTTGGAGGAGCAATTAAACAAGTGAATGCTGATTAAAGACTAAAGTTTTATTCAATAAACATGTAATTTATTCAATAAACACGTAGCTACACAAGCAGGAAGGCTGCATTATTACTTACTTATGAACCAACTCCTTACATTACATTACTTTTGCTAAAAAGTCAAGCTTTTTCAAAAGTCAAGTTATTTTATTATCTTCGATTTTATTACCTAGTAGATAACTTTAAGACATGTTGAAGTCTTTCACATGAATAAATTGCTGAGTTAAAAAATGCTTACTTATTTATAAATATCGATATCTACCTACTACTATATTACGTACTACATAAGTACCACAAAATTGACAAAAACCCTTAAACTTAGGAAATCAAGTTCCTGCTACTAAATATTATTTACCATTACCATTACACGCTGGTGGCCTTTAAGTAGCAGGAGAAATTTACCCTAAGTTTTTAATAGGCAATTTTACCACGCAAATTTATTACGGCTGCAATTTTTTCCGCGAATGCGAAACGACGTTGATTGCTGTCGCAAATTAAACAAGATAAATATCTCTAGCCAAACAATGCTCGGGTATAATTTATTTCATAAAATTTCAAATAGAAACCAGTAGGTAGCTACTTATAGTCCGACAAGAAATTGTAGAAAATTATCGAGGGAGCCACTTCCTACGTAACTGTCACATTTTTGACGTAACATGGCAACAATTACGTATGGAAATGTTTTAGTTCAATTATATTTTATTTCTACTATTTTTACTACAGGTACCTATATTTAGAACCGACAGACTTCTCACTCAGATAACAAATTCTATTTAAAGAAACGCATTATCTTTAATAAAATAAAATATGAAAAAAAAAACCTTTGGCAAGTAGCATCAATGAAACACGATCTCACAAAAAAAACATGAGACAGTGTCGCTCTCAATGTCGCCTCCGGGTGACACGTTTCATCCTTTTCATTCGGATGCCTATACTAATTAAAACGCGTTCCTTTCGGAGAGGCAAGAAAATGTAAAAGAAATTTTGCTACGCCAAAACAAGGGTCGCGTCCGTAATAAGGTGGGAATGTGCACGCATCTTATATTCACCATTTTATCGTATTACCCTTACGAGGCTGAAATCCCGCGTACTCAAATTGAAAAGAAAAAAATCGGCCAAGAGCATGTCGGGCCATGCTCAGTGTAGGGTTTCGTAGTTACCATTCTGTCAAAATAGGCCAAACGGGGGCTATTATAGTAAGTATCATAAGGGAGTGCCTTTGCAGTGCTTTGTATATTACGTAACGTCTTTTTAAATTTTTACTAAGAAAAGAAGATTTTTTGCAATAACTCACAAACGCCTAGATCGATCATGTTCGCTATAGTTTCCATTGAAAGTATTCATTACACTTTCTTTATCATATTCCTTCGGAGCGCATATTTCCAAAAATATTACCGATACCAAAAAATGGTTCTAGAAGACCCTTATTTATTTTGAAAGACCTATCCAACGATAGACCGGACCAACTTGTTGAGGGTCTTTTTCTGCTGCGTTTTCCGGTTGGTGGTTGCCACTCGGGAACCTTTCTGCCCCAACGACCATCGGATCATTATGTTCATGTACGTAAATATAATTAGGATTAATTTAATCCCATAACAAAGTACCTTTAGTACCTAAAGCTGATTCAAAACCAAAAATAAAACCCAGTTTCATAGATAGTTACTGGCGATCCAGCACCTAAAATATAAATTTTAATGATGGTGTACACTGACAATGCAATATCCATGCTTCCTAGTTCTGTATACATAGAACGCACAGCTATCATTTTAGACCCAAACACGCTTAGAACTTTTAAAAATATTTTTTTTTATTATTTTTATTTTAAGTTTATGAAAGTTAAATTTTTATGACTTCCTCGCTCGATTTAGAACCGAGAACTCCCAAGTTCTGCAAACAATAGAGCAAGAGCTTTCGTTTGAAACGAAACGTATGTCGGTGCGATGTTAAATGACATCAGCATAGCACGTGAGAACTTAGCATATCATATAATTTAAAATCTATTTAAAAATTGTAGTAAATGTTCTCAAAGATGCCTTTTTTGTGTCAGGAACTCTTTGTTACCATGTGTCGAGGCGAGCATATTTTTTTTATCCCATTTGTAACAAAATGATATGCTAGTGTGTGAACTTAGCATATCATTTTGTGAAACTCCATAGTATTGGTTTTCACGGTAAAAATGCCAGAACTATTGCTAAAAAGTATCAGAAACTCTAGAACTACGGTGCATGCTAATAGAACTCCAATAAAAACGTGATCTGCTAGACTTTGATATGCCAACTTCACAGACATCCAAAAAGGTTTGTATTTGCTCGCTTATGCCTATTCCATGATCCTTGGCATATATGTTTTTTCCGCAATTCCTATATTATATGTAGATTGAATCAATCCATGTAGAATATTGTAGAAGACACATATATGTAATAATTCGTGAATTCCAAGAAACCATCATTATTTGACCTGTATATAAATATATATGATGTTAAAACTTTATGAATATAATACGTACAGTACAGGGGTGAAAACTGCTCCAAAAAGGTGTTCTTAGTAAAACTGAACAAAAACTTAAATTACTTAAGTAGTTGTTTTTAGGGTTCCGTACCTCAAAAGGAAAAAACGGAACCCTTATAGGATCACTCGTGCGTCTGTCTGTCCGTCCGTCTGTCACAGCCAATTTTCTCCGAAACTACTGGACCAATTAAGTTGAAATTTCGTACACATATGTAAGTCTGTGACCCAAAAACGGATATGTAACGTCAACAATAGTACATTATTGCAGAGGCCGGGAAAGGGCAATTCGTGGATGAGTTTCGAGACGAATCCACGAATTGCTATTCCTGCCTAGGCATATATAGTGCTTTTCTCCAAACATGCGAGGAAATAAGCTAAAATAATTATTATTTAAGCATCAAGCATCACTCAAATCAAACCTTCACATCCAAAAATGTCAAAAACAATTTCCCTCTTTAATTAATTTTTAAAAGTTAAAGGTACAAACTTATTCTGCCATTCAGTACCATTCAATATTCGTTCATTCAATATAATTGCGCAATATAGTTTGTCAAACCAACTTTTCAGCCAGTAAGAACCAGGAAAACTACACCCATCCTTTTCTTTTGGGTGCTAGTACTAGTGTAAGACAAAGATAGTATGATTCTCTTTATCTATGTTTGAAATGAGAAAGTCCTTTGACAAACTATGTAAGCTTTATGAACACGGATGAGATTAAAAAAAAATATAAAAATAATCTTTGATTTTATTAAGCAGTATTCGCACGATCATGCACGTGAAATGATAGCTGATCGGGTCGTGTAGAAGCGGCTCGCGGCAATAATAATTGGCTGTTTGCGTTTTTTATTATTAAAAAGTAAAAAACACTACAGTAATAAGTTATTACTGTAGTGTGTTTTTACTTCCCGTCCGCTAGAACAGGACAGCGATAGTTTGATGTTTTTTAGTTAGAGTTTGACATTAACGAAGAACTTCCCGTACTATTTTTGCTACAGTAAGGTGAACATTTCCGAGCATATTGGAGAAATAGTACATTATTGTCGAGGCTCGGAAGTAGCTACTTGCAGGCTGAGGATTCGTTTTAAACGGACGACCTTGGGAGTCCGTTTAATTGAATCCGAAGCCAGCAAGTAGCCTTCCAGCCGAGTCATATATAGTGCTTTTCTCAAAAATGGTGCAAGAAACATAAATATCATAGAAACATTTTACAAAAGCAACGTTCTTACGTATATATTTTCACAGAGAAAAGCCCTTGCCGCCTTTTTATTTTTTTAATAAAAAAATAGAAGTGTATTTTTCTGCCGAAAATACGCCAACCTATTTGAGACAACTAAATAGCCGCGGTACTAATCATCTGTTTGGCTGTTTAATGGGCCTGTGCCTTCATTTGATATGGCCATTTGAACTTTTAAAAAGTTTGGAACTCGACAAATAATGGAATTTGTATGCAACATTGCAGTCCCAAAATCGAGACTGCAATGTTTTTAACTTTTTAATTTTTGACTGACCATAAACTCCGCGCTTCGCGACCTATTTTTTAGACGGCAAAGTCGACTTTGCCGTCCATTTTTGAGAAAATGAATCTTAAACATAGGGGCTACTTTTGGGGGGTAAACCATAAAATTAAAAATCAAAGTTGTGCAAACTATGTCGTGTTACATATCAAACGAAAGAGCTCATTGTGAGAATCTCAAATATTTTTTTTTTATAAATTTACGATTGTAATTTTAGAAGTTATTCAAGAAAATAGACAAAAAATGACCATTCCCCCCCCTCTAACTCCGAAACTACTAACTCTAAAATTCTGAAAAAAATACACAAAATAGTCCTTTACCTAAAGATGACAGGAAAACTTATTAGAAATCTAGAGTCAAGCGTGAGTCGGATTTAAAAACAAAAATGCGGTTTAGGTTTTTTTAGGGACACAGCCGTAATACTTTAAGTGAAACATGATGTAGACAGCTATTGTTTATTGTTTATTTACAAAATATATAAGCATTACAATCAATAAAAACCAAGTCGCTTATATACTAGGACAATCATTCATAATATATACATTATCATTAAGAATTCAATTATAATTACATAAATAAAACCTTACAAAAACTACACACAATTATTATTTAAATAAATTAAAACTTTTTGGCCAAATCCACCAACACTATTGCGAAGGCCCTAGGCCGATATCCGCATAAGGCCGAAGACCCGAAGCGTCCCGAAGAGGCATGCCTTTAGCTTCAAGCGTGAGTTGGACTGTAGATAAAAAAATGCGACTAGGCTGTATCTGGCACACAGCCGCAATGGTACTTGTAGTACTGATTGATTAGGTTACTAGGTATTGTCACGTGTTTTAAAAAGCACTATACAGGTTGGCCAAAAAATCAACTAAGTGTATTCCCGTTGCCGACGTGCAACCCCGAAATCGCGAAGAAAAATTTGGCTGTTTCATACGTTTTGGCTGGTCCGTTTTCTATGGGAGGGGAGAATACATTTTTTTTCGCGATTTCGGGTCCCATAGTAAATGTTGCTCAGTAGGTATAATCCCAAAACCTCCCTGGCTACGGGAATGTGCGTATTTTTTGGCCACCTTGTAGGTATTATCTCTCTTCGGCCTTCGCTTTTAAAACACTTGCGGAAGTTGTAGGAAGCGCGACCCGTCGAACGCTCCGAGTTTTAAGCTCTACGCGGAGCCACAGAATAAATAATAGTACTAGGTACAGAAGACTCACTCTCTAACAAAACGCGTCTGTCACGATCAGCACAGATATGGCCGCTAGGTGGCGTCAGCGCCACGCGCGGCTTATGGCAAACCCCAAAATTGGGGTCGAACGGATGTACTTTTAGCTACCTGTAGCAAAGCGACGAAATCGCGGAGTGAGACACGCCTGGCGGAGCTCGGTCTTCAGTCTTCGCATTTAGACACTTGTACTATTGTTCGGCATTTTATTTCCTATCTAAGCTACTTTGCATATTTGCAGAGATATAAGCCACCACGCCAGAAAACTTCATATTACATGTGTTGAAAACTTGATTGACTCATTCGGGTTTTTCAAGACGTTTCACTCACGTCACGTTACACGTACAAAAAAAAATTGTTGAAAATGTGTGATGTACGGAACCCTTGAAACGCGAGTCCGACTCGCACTTGACCAGTTTTTTGCTACTCGTATTTAGCGCAAATTCAACCGCAGGAAAATGCAAAATGGAATCTAGTAACGATGGTAACGACTTAACAATGTTTAATAGTTTTCGCAAGTTATCGACCCTCCGAGCTCCGGTTTATTTACTCGGCCCTTTTCCGGGCTCGCAATAATAACGCATCATCATTAAGCCCATAATAGCCAACGCCCAAAATTGTTCGGCAATTTATCAGGTTGACGGGCATTTGTCGAAATGTCATTATTCATTTCAGTTCTTGAAAGCATCCAAAAACGGTGTCATGCGGCGATAAGTATTTGAGAAGCGTGATGGTTAAATATTCCTTTGATCCAAATGAGAACAATTTTTAACAGTCTTCAAAAAAGGAGGAGATTATCAATTCGACCTTATTTTTAGTGTTCCGTACAAAACTTTGTTTACGGAACACTTATGGGATCACTTCGGTCTTGCAAATCAGTTAAATACGTTTTTCTCAGAGACCGTTTGACATAGATACCTAAAATTTGGAACAGTTATAGCAATTACCACCACTCATATTGTAAATTTTTTTTTTTTTTTTTTTAGAAATTTAATTCAGGCAACAAGGCCCATATTACAAATACCTTACAGACTAACATACATAATGTATTTTATAAATTTAAAACTAAACACTATTTAGTCGACAAAACGGCGTGGCTCCGTTGCATCGGCTGCTCTTGTGTCGGATTCGGCAGTTTGCCCCGGAACCTCCGAAACACGACACCTTTCGGCCAGAAGTCGGCGCACTCGATGGTCCCCTGCAGCGGTCGCGGCACGCGCACCACAAAAGAGTTGAAGTGCACGTAGTGGCGCGATCGAAGCTGGAACACCCTCAGCGTGTAGCCGGTCTTCTGGTGTACGTACTCCACCACTTCAGCAGCCGTGGCGGTGTAATGCAAGCGCGATACGTACAGCGCCTTACTCGGTGTAGCAATCCGCAAGCCAGAATTAGCCGGTTCGGCGGTACCACACTGAGTCTTACGAGGCGCCGTGCGCGCCTTCTTTTTTCTTGATACCAGTGTGAAATCCTCCTCATCCATACTGGCAACAGGGAGCTTCTCCTTGGGAGCCGCTCGATCAGTACCCTTTACAGGTACACTAACCCGGTTCGATGCGACTTTCGGACCGGCGACGACATCCGCGTAAACACGATGACGTGATTTGGAGGAGGCGGCGGGAGGGCGCGCGCGCGGGAGGCTCGCGGGCGGCAACACAGCTGATGCGACACATTTTACAGTGTCAGCAACATGCAAACTGACTGACTCGGCGCTCGTGGCTTGCCGGTCATCGCACTTGAAATTCGACGCCGCCGACCGAGTAAGGGCACTGTTTCGCAAATTGATGACTTCGTTGCGTAACTCGGTTATAGTGACCTGGGCCGCATCAAACCTCAAAATGACATCTGCTAGACTTGTTTTAAGGGCCACGATTTCCTTCAACAAGCAGCTAACGTCGACATGATCCGGAATATAGGACGGCAGGCTGGAGGCACCCGTCGTCGCAAACTCCGGAATCCGGTCTTCATTCTCCCTTAGAACGTTTATGATGTTCTCTAGGGTCTTCTTCCCGGTTTCATCTCCTCTCCGGTGAGGTATATACGTGCCGGCGATCCCGAGGGACTCGTGCAGCACCTTCTTTGCTGCACAGATATCTTCGACGGAAAAACTCGACGAACAGATCTGGACAGCAGACACCGTGTCCATCACTCCTTCCAGCAGCAGCTTCTGTTGCAGAAAGGCGAGGAGCTCGTTCACAATGGGTGCACTCTGTCCGGAGGCACTCATCGCGTCACTTCGCTAGCTGCGGCCGAGCCGCGCTAATTTCGCAATTAATTAAATTAATTGATCATCAATGCGTCTATGTCGCTGCGCGCATTGGACACAAATAAGTCAAAACTGCTTATTTCTTATTAAAGGGGGAAATTTAGGGGGTTGAGAGGGGTAGGCTGAAACTTTTTTCATTTGTAAGAATCGTGTGGGGTACCATTAGAAAGCTTGCAAAAAATTGAGTCGATGGACTGATTTTGACTTCATTTTAGACTGCAATAGCTTCGTCAAAAAATGCATTTAAAGTTTCAAGTTTTCATACAAAAATGTTCACCTCTGTCCTGGCGATTTTCGCGAAAACTATAGCTAACAGGCAGCTGACCAGTCAATACCCAACTTAAAGAAGCATGGAGACGGCGGGAAAATTATCAGCTTAACTTTATCTTTATTAGTTTTTCAACTGCAGCTTGACCTTTGGTTGCTTAGGGCTAGCTAACTGATGCTTACACTGGTCAATTCATGTTAGGCGAGAAACATCCTTAGTTAAAACTTTGGCATTGAAATTTATGACTTATGTCTTTGACACAAAGTTTAATTCTGCTTGCTTATTTTTGTGGGATATTTAATTTTATCTCAATAGCCTACTATAAGTATGAGAGAGATCTACAAAATACGACCTTATTATATTGCAAATAAGTTTCAATTTCGAACGGGCTTTCCAACCAATGGACTAGGCATCTCAAAAATCTGAAAAATTCAAATTAAGAATTCCGTTCTTGACTGTCGTTGTGTTTTTTTTTCCACAATAGGACACATAGAGTTAGTAAGGCGTATAGAGATAATAAGTCATTTAATATTTATGAACAGCTTTGGCCTCATGTATAGATTTTATTGAGAGTATCTGATGATTCGTCGAAACAATATACACAATATTCCTTTTCATTAAGTACCATTACATTTCTGTATTAATTGTATAATTATAATATCTATTAATTATATTCAGTACTTATGTATATTTTTGAACGGATCGGTGAGCAACAAGATTCAGGGCTATAACCGCGAAAATAGAAGTTCGCAAATTGCGAGCATTTTTCTCTGTCACTCTAATTACGCCTTCATTGGAGTAAAAGAGAAAGATCCCCGCAAATTGCGAATTTCGGTTTTCGTGGTAGCCCCTCAGTCCTGTTACGAGAAAATAATTTTGGAAGACATTAATAGTATATGACAGTTAAATATCACAGTTTTTAGAAACAAAGGTAAAATTGACGAAATATTTAAAGTAAGCCGATCTTGTTTTTTAGCAGTTCTAAATAATATTAAAGTCTATATATATGGCATAGAACTAGAAACAAAATCAAATAAAAAATAATAATGAGTTCTAAATTCAAATTGAAGGAGTATACATTTAAGGTATTATAGGCCAAGCGCGCACCACGATATTAATTTTTGCGACACGATTTTAGAATCGCGCTGTAATATATCGCCTATATCGCAGAAAATTCACTGCGCGCACTGCGATGAAAAAGCCGACGATTTGTTCATTCTCAACATGGATTTCGTACCAGTCGCTTGTCATGAAACGTGTCTTTAATATGCGATTGCTGTATGACTTTGAGCATTTATAACACAAAGGTGATCCCCGTCTATTTCCATAATTAAATGGTCAACATCTAGCGTCTCATTTTGAGACTCCATTGGAGATGCAGGTGCCGAGATGTTGGGGTTTGGAGAGCGAAATGCCGACTGAGGTCCGGCCGGGGTGCGATTTTATTATCATAGTGCGCGCGGGGCCATACAACTCCGCATGCTGCAATCACTTTGCGATAATCGCGGTAAAATGTGATAAATCACAATTTTAAAATCGCTGCGATTTTTTTGTCGCATATGTGCGCACTAACATATAAACACATACGTTTCATTTCTGCGACAAAATTATCGCAGGACAAAAAATCGTGGTGCGCCAATCGTAAGGCCAAGCTTACTCTAAATTATTATAATACATCAAGCATTCGCGAGATGCTCGACTTCGGTATGCAAACACAAAGCAATAGTACAAGAATCTAACTAAATACAAAGGCCGAAGGAGCGATTCGAAGATCCGAAGCGTCCGACAGACGCGCGCCTCCCGTAACTTTTCCAAGTATTTTTAAGTACAAGTGTCTAAGTCGCAAGATCCAAAGGCGGAAGTCGCATTGGGCCGAAAGCCCGAAGCATCCAGGAGGTCAGTTCTAAACACAGGTAATTAATACAAGTGTCTAAATGCGAAGGCCGGAGGCCGAGCTCCGCGTAGGGCCGAAGGCCCGAAGCCTGCAAGATGTCAGTGGTTAAACACAGAACTGACAGCCTGGACGCTTCGGGCCTTCGGCCCTACGCGGAGCTCGGCCTTCGGCCTTCGCATTTAGATACTTATACTATTGTTCTGTGTTTAAGTACTAACATCCTGGACGCTTCGGGCCTTCGGCCCTACGCGGAGCTCGGCCTTCGGCATTCGCATTTAGACACTTGTACTATTGTTCTGTGTTAAAGCACTGACATCCTAGACGCTTCGGGCCTTCGGGCTACGCGGAGGTCGGCCTTTGGCCTTCATATTTAACTAGACACTTGTACTATTGCTCTGTGCTAAAGCGATGACATTTTGCTAAAGCTCGGCCTTCGGCCTTCGCACTTAGACACTTTGTACTATTGTTCTGTGTGTGTAGTTGAATACGGTATCCTAAAAACAGGCAAACAACCCCTGTAAAATGTAACGATGCGAGCGGTACGGCTACCATCAGTTTGGCATTGACATAAACGCTACCGTGGGCGTGAACGTAATTTACTTTCTATGCATCTCGCTCGTACTGACATATTAGTGCGAAAGAGATATACCTATAGGAAGTAAATTACGTTCACGATATCGTTTATGTCAATGACAAACTGATGGTAGCCGTACGGAACACTAAATGCCTCGAGCTATCTCGGACTTGGCCAAATTATTTTGTATGTATGTTACCTCAGCACTGCGTTATTTCTGGAACCGATTTGGAAATCATTTATTTTCGTTTGAATGTATGTATATAGTCCCTACTTGGTCCCGTTTTCGTCAAAACCATGTTCTGTTGATGGGATCCGTGAGGGATTCAGGGATCTCTTTAAAAATCTTATAGGCATACATATAACGATTTTAGTATTTTTATCAACAAACGAAGCATTTTCAACCAAACCAGTGCTTTTTGATCAAATGGAACTGCATGCTGATGATGATCAGGACGGGTCTCTTTAACGACGCTTATTTCATGTTTGGCGAGTTCCTCATTATGTTTGTTAAGTAAGTACTGAAGATCTGAAGGACCATTTGTGTTAAAGTCTAGTTCTGATGATGGGTTCCATGAGGTCCAAGTCCTCAAATCTTGATTGAGTCACTTTAAAACTTGAAACGTACCCAAAGCAATATGACATATTTGGCCGGACAGGAACGAGTCTTGCAGAATGATGCATCACTTGGAAAAATAAAATAATTATAAAAAAAAGTAAAACCGACTTCAAAAAGGATAAAATAAAATATCATCCCGATCTACTTATCTCGTGAAATTTTAAACTGTTGATGACACTACAAAAACACCACCACATCGGCTTAGTATAAACTAACCTAAATTCTATTATATATGTTAGTAGGTAACTCGCTACGAATAGTATAGAACTTGGTAAATTCCTCAACAGTATATGCCAGAACTGCGGTAAGAATCTGATTAAGCTGCAGAACCTAGTCACCGACAAGTAAGTAACTTAACTCAAGCTAACCTATTTAACTCCAGTAAACGTAAAGTAACTTTTGAAAATTTTATCTTTTATTAATAAATAGGACAGGAATAATTTTAAGAGAATAATAAATCAAGAGACCAGCAAAGTAATTGCGACAAATTAACCATAACATTCAAAGATATTATCGTAGTGCCCGATAAAATAAGTTTTCTCGACTGACGGCGCAACAGCAAAGATATTATCTACACTATTTCATATCTAGTGAATCTCTAATTCATTTCCCGAATCGCGGCGCCAGCCGCCATAAGGTACCTTTTGCAGTGGAACGTCACATATCTTTACTATTTCATATCTAGTGAGTCTCTAATTCATTTCCCGAATCGAGCCGTGATTTCGTTAAACTAGACAGTTGTTACTTATACTTATGTCTAAGTGAAAAAATATAATAAGTACGAGTAGGTATGATTATAACAATCGTTAATGCAAAAGGTATTTAGGTCATTTATTATTAACCTCTGCTGGATTCACTAATACTCGTAAGTAGGTACTTACAATTAATACATATTTAATTTATTTTCCTAGTGAAATATTACACGACTAGAGGCGGCTTGCACAGACTAAACCACCATCATTCGCTTACCCTTGTCCCATTCATTCATTGACTTGGAGTCAGCGCAGCACGCCTTTTTCTTAAATACCTTTTTCTGTCCCGTCAACATCATCATTCACAAGCTTTCTTACTTATCTTATGATCTATCGGACAGCACATCGGCATTTTCCTTGATTTATCTTTCCTTTTATATATCTCCCATTCTTTCTAAATACCTTACCTATCCAATTCCTTAATGTACCTAAGGTGGTGTAATCCCTCAGAGAATTAAATAAAAATGAAATGTAAGTAGATAAGTCTTATAATATATGATATTTATTTGAAATGACCTTAATTATATCCAGCATAGCTCTGGGTACTTACACCTGCTGCTCGAACTAAAACAGTCACCATGTTTAGGGTTCCGTACCAAAAAGGTAAAAAAAGAATACCAATGGTGAGACTATATATCTGTCTGTACACTTTATATTTAAAACAAAGTCCCCGGCCACGTCTGTCTGTTCGTATGTTCGCAATAAACTCAAAAACTGCTGAACGGATTTTCATGCGGTTTTCACCTATCAATAGAATGATAGAGGAATGTTTAAGTGTATAATTTGTTAACCAGAGCGAAGCCGGGGCGGGTCGCTAGTTTAGATATAAAACTGATTATTCTTGCAGACAGAGCTTGATTTTATCCTGTTTGCAAGTCGTTTTTTTTTTGTAAAAGTTTTATAATTGACCTTTTCTATGAAATTATATTTTCCGATAAATAACGCTGTCAACAATTAATAACACTAAGTAAACTTTTGTTAATACATCTTTTGTGTTTATAGTTGCATAAAATAATTGAAAGTTTGTACGGAACCAGAGTGCGCGAGTTAAACGAACTCGCACTTGACCGGTTTTTGTATTCGTTATTATTATAGGTTAGGTTCGTTATTATTATAGTTACCACAGATGCAACGGCCATGCATTGAATAATTCACCTCCACTAAGTGAGGTTAGCCACCTGAACCAAACTCCGCTATCAACTTGAGTGTTATAATCAATTCACTTTACAAGCAAGCTAAAATGGGGTTTTGTTTTTTTATAAGCCTTTAAGAAACTTGCGGTAAGATTACTTACAACAAAATGAAATGCAATGAAACCAAAGCCAAAAAGTTTCGTCTAGAATTCTAGATAACAAAGAGGTAAAATACTGTACAAAATAAAGAGTAACAACGACTCATATGTTTCAAGATCGTATCAGAAAGGGTAAAGTAAAAATAGTACATTTCGATGCTAGTGCGGAAGGTATGTCATTACTTCACGAGTACCGAGATATCTTGCCACGAGCCGCAGGCGAGTGGCAAGACTCGGGACGAGTGAAGAATGACATTTCCGCACGTGTATCGAACGACGTTTTTTAATACAGTTGCGAAAAAATAAGAAAAACATTGTTAATCGTACACTAAACAAAAGTGGTAACAGTGACAGCTCGGTTAGACGTCGTCTTTAAGTATATTATATCTATGGGCGTTTGACAGCTATTCCGTTCCATTCAGTCAACTTATTAAGAACGGAATTTTCAATATTGAATATTAAAAAATAAACGTGTTATAATGATGAAGAGGTAAGTAATTAAATATGAAATATGTAATATTTTTCGTATTCTTACATTAACGGTAGGTTTTTATGCTGATTACGACGTTTAAAGGAAACTAATATTAACACTCATCAATAAGTAGTCGTGAATTGGAACAAGTATAAATTTAAAAAAATTGGAAAAGTAAAAAGCACTAGTTCGAGATAACCAACTTTCCGCACGCTAAACAGCTACGTAAAGTAGCACTTTTTGAGCAACTGTATTAAAAAATACATTTTCAAGAAGGGAGCCTAAAAGCACCGTATTGATTTTCTGATTGGGCACTCCAGAGGACCCAATTTGTAAGAAACACGACCCTTGGAAAATAGAAAGGCGCCCTTGAACGCTGCCGGTCTTTGTTAGGTATACTGATGACTAGGTATTTATAGTACAATTACACGGTGTAGATTTAATTTCAATTCAAACGTGCTATATTTTAAAATCGCTTAAGGTAAGTCAGTTTGTACCGTATTTATACTAACTGAAATAGTTTTAGATCCATGTTACCATAATAATTAGAATAAGAATGGCTGAATTGATTAGTTATTATACCTATGTATGTAGGTACAGTCACGCTCCGCGATTTTTGAGCCACCGGGTTCTAGCTACTTTAACTGGAAATTTACAGCGCTAATATTGAACAACCAATTTTGCTAAATGGCATAACAATCGCATAGCTATTAGGTATGTAGTTCGTTTCTATGATATTATATGACAATAAAATATCCCAAATGCGTAAACTTTTTAAATAAGCTTACTTCAACATCTATGCGAGCTCTTCAGATTAGGTATCTGAAAAGCTTGATTCTACCACGGAAAAAACACCTTGCGATGATGGTGTCATTCAAATTAAATTAATTTTCTCCCTACCTACGCTTATTATTCTGACAGTACAATGGAAATTTGGTATTACGTTTTGATTATTTTACTGGATGGTGCTAGATATAATGTAACGTGTTTTGATGCAGTATATATAGTGCTACTTAACCGCACTAGTGCGATAATTAACACATTACGTGACTATGTCGAAAATTTGTACGGCCATATGTACTGTAAAACGGTGTACGATACATGTGCGAATAGGAAATTCACAACACGCGTATCGACTTAAAATATGTCGATTTATCGCCACACGTCGCGAATTTCTTATTTTT
Source organism: Cydia fagiglandana (assembly GCF_963556715.1). Classification (NCBI taxonomy): domain Eukaryota; kingdom Metazoa; phylum Arthropoda; class Insecta; order Lepidoptera; family Tortricidae; genus Cydia; species Cydia fagiglandana. The sequence goes on from NC_085932.1 coordinate 13,320,964, forward strand.
CGCACTTGTATCGTATTGTACTATTTAATTACTTAAGTACGTCTAATGTAACTGTAGCGTTTGGTAGTAGCAAACTTTTTACTTAATAACTCTGCAGGAACTCACTCTATACGAACAATTTGTAAGTAAACACGCTCTGTTGCGTTCAGACCGAAACTGATCAAACACTTTCATTGCAGAAGTTTTAATATGCAACAGACTTTTTTAATTAAAGGTTTTAATGAAACCTTTTTTCCTTCAACGATACACGTTTCTAGTACAATTTGTCTTAGTCTCTGTGACATAGAGCTATTGTTCCGCGGGCTTGTCCACCGCAATATTGACTTGTTTTTCCTTCCCCAGTTGTTATTAATAGGTTTTGAAAACGACTTTCTGCCTAAACCGGCTGGGACGCCACCATTCATTACGTTTGGAACGGAAATGTTCAAGTGCGAGTTAAATTTGCTTAATGTTCAAAAATTAGTGAGTTTCATTTGAAATTAGTCATTTAGCCAGACAAATGAAAATGAACATTTGATAATAAAACTTAATTACAAATTAGAACTAGTGGTTTCACGGTAGTTAGTAGAAGTAGTAGTAGTAGTAAACTCTTTACTGTACATAAAGACATTAAAAATAACATACACTTAGTAAGAAGTACAAAGGCGAACTAGTCCCTTTGTAGGATCTCTTCCAGTTATTAACCTTTGAGTAGATGAGAGAGTGAAAAGAGCGTGACAAATGCAGCGTAATGTACAACAAGGTACCAGAAACACAAAGGATATAGATAAGGATACACAAATAGGAATGGGGACAATACACTAAAAATTGGAAAGAAGTAGAAAAATATACATGAACTATACAATACAAATATAGGCAAAAATAATCAGTCAGATAACCATAGCTTCTTCAAATCTCCTTGAACGACGAAACCGATTGTGCCTGCCCGAGTGAAACAGAGGCAGCTCATTCCACAGCTTTACTGAACGCACTGCAAAGGACTTGTTGTATCAACAAGATTTGTGAGGGGATGGCAAGTGATAAATTTTATTTGCGCTAGGACGTACACGGTTAGTTCGCTAGTGCAAGATATTGTTGGCTACAGTCTATTTTTCCAACTAACAAAATAGCAACATACTGCGATTTATTATTTCATAATGCAATTCGTAGTTGAAGAAATTGTAAGAGTACTGTGTAGTTGAAAATACCTACGAAACAATTAACGGCCTATAATGAATTCTGACGTGAGTAAATCACAGTCAGTTTGGATCAATTCCCTGCATTTACAAGCGGCGGGACATAACTAGGTTTGCCGCCGAAGTAAGCCGCAGGCTGTCATGTCACTGCGGCGCCTGTCAGCTGATGGCCGGATATGTGAGGAAGTTGAGGGTTGATTAGAGCGATGCGATTTTAAACAAGCGGTTAACTTCATGAATTAGGAATACGATTAAAGATATACTCGTAAATTTGTATTTTCATACCTCCTAAAAAACAACCTACCGCTTCTCTTGTTAATCTTGCCTATTTTGGAACCGAAAGAGTTACATATTTTGAGTTTACGTTGACAATTTTTTTTTGTGTATTGATATTAGGGATGCCACGAATATTCGGCAACTATTCGGTATTCGGCCTATTCGGCCACTTTGCCAAATATTCGGTATTCGGCCGAATGTTGCCTACTATTCGGCCGAATACCAAATACCTGTTGCACCTACCTAAGAAGAAAAATTACACAAAAAAATAGCCAAAAACTAGATATATAATGTATTCTTGGAAAGTTAGTTAAATACCATGGTACGTTTTTGAGCATTTGTTGATTACAGAATATTTTATATTTATCATGAGTCTGATTTGATTGACTCTAACTACATTAATTGATTCTGTTCAACATAAAAATACATGTTAGCAAACGTTGTGATTTGTTGGCGAACAGTTTGCATAATAATTGTGACTCAAAATGTTCGCATTTCATGCCGAATATTCGGTATTCGGCCGAGAGGTGGGGCCGAATATTCGGTATTCGGCCGAGAGGTGGGGCCGAATATTCGGTATTCGGCCAAATTCACTATTCGGGGCATCTCTAATTGAGATACAGATTAATAAAAATAATTTCTTGTAAACCGTACGGTAGTTTAGCTAGTGCAGTAAAAATATAAAAAATTCAATAAGTAGGTAACAATTTATCGAATTCTTTTGCACGCCACGAATCATACTAACTAAAGGATTTCTTGTAGCAACATGTGGGTAAAACTTTTAGTGAATCTTTATTTCATTCTACTACGATAGCGTTACTGATTCTAAGCGTGAACAGGATAAAAGCTTACACTTTTCAGAATTTTATAACATACAACGCCTTTATTCGTGATTTAGTGGTTTGGAAAGGGACGTTCCATTCACAAATGATACTTACGTGTCAGGACGGATTTTGAACCCTCGTCATAGCACAACTGAACGTGTTTAGGAAGGGTGTATTGGAGCAACTAATCGATCCCAGTGGTCACGGTCAACTAAACGCGAATTCATTTGTTTATCTTTTTTTTTGTGGATAATGTGTGATTTATTTCTATCATCATTTTGTTAAAGCGAAAATAAAGGCTAATAAAGGGCTGATATTTAGAGTAAAAATTTGTAATTTGACTTCTCCGTGCCAGAATTGAGATTAAATTACCGGTGTTATGGCACTGATCTTATAGTTTTATGAGTTAAAATTATATATATATATTTAAGGTTCTCCCACTAACAGATAGTCTCTAGAAACTACGTTCTAATGAGGGTTGGGATGTTGTAATCTACCACCTTAAAGAAAAAAAATTGTCTCCTACATTTTCACGTTGTTAAAAAACTTAGATAAACATAATTTTACCAGAGAGAATACTCATTATACAATGAGTATACACTCACAAATTCCAGCGACGCATATACATTTTTATATTTTTTCAAAGCATTCATAATATTTTTTTCCTGATATCTAGTTCAGTTTTGCGCAGGAAACTCAAATATTATAAAACGTAAACAAAACACGTTTATTATATCGTAATCTGGACTAGACTAAATAATCATAAATCATATTCAAGCACAATATCATTATATGAAATAATTTACTATACTATTTTTCCAACGGAACCGTTTTTTATCAAATATCTATTCTATTAGAATATGGCCTTTATATGACACTCCAACACAGCCGATGCTGACGTTGCGAGCTTGAAATTCCGGTAACATCCGAGTTGATTTCGTCACGGAGATATGTATTACATTCGATGTCAGGAAAATCCTTTTACGGCCCCGACACTATCATGGATACTGACATTACTTTGACGGAATGACGTTTTTAGTGATAGTGTAGGGAGTGTCATGAAGGAATGACGGCAAGTAATGAAGTTTATTTTAATAATTTCCGTCAGTATTGGAGTTAACTATGTCAAAATAATAATACTAGAAATGACATTATACTGACAGTGAATTGATTAGAATGATGAAATCAGAAATGACAGAAAGAATGATGGACGATAATGAAGTTATTAAACATTTTTAATATTTTTGAAGAAATGTCAAATTAATGACATTATACTGATAGTGAGTGGAGCGCATTTGAAAATTTGTGTCCCACGTTTGTTTGTTAAATTATAAACTCCGAGGATAACGTCAAACATGGTTACTTCAGATTTGCCTGAAATGTTGGTAGGTATTTTTAGTTAGTTAAATAGGAGGTAAATTAGGAATTAAGTCACAGAAGTCTTTAGTCTTTATGGGCGAAATCACACTTAGCATTATTCAGATTCTAAAAGTTGATATAGTTCCGATTTTGATTATGATACCATCGGTCAAGCTTATTGATGGGCGCGATATGCACTGCAAGTCTTGACGTAACATAAAGCATCTCACTTGCAATTAGGTATTTATGCGAGATGCACGTGAATTATATCAAAGTCGTATCATCGCAATGATAAACCAAGTTGAGATTTTAAACTTCGAATTGGCCCCCATGGCTAGTACGAGTAGGAGTAATGGTCCAATAGAGTTTAATAATTATCGTCAACGTTACCGCCTGAAGCATTAGCATCTGCAGCCGCATTTCCATGGCGATTATCACTAAGACAAAACGGTCCGCAAGTGCATCCACAATGTAGCGAGATAATGCCTAATACCACCGCTTCCACCCGGCTGCGCAGCGCGCTTGCTTAATCTATGTTTCATCCTTTCATTTCGTTTCAATAGATTTCAGCAACGCTCGTGCAAGATTTTTAGCGTATTTTTATTTAGAATTTAAAAATTATTTCAATCTACACTTATTTCAATTAAGTTACTTGTTCTAATAACTGTTTATGACATGGTGTTGGCTATGTGCTTATTTCCAATTTCATAAACAATAAGATAGGTAAGCGATATCTAATAACAGTATCATACTATATGATTATTCGAATCCATAGCGTTTCAAGAATAATATCACAATACTTAAATTGGTTTAACTGCTTACCACTAACATACAAACTAGTGGCAATATCAATTCTTCAATATTAAAAACAGGTTTAATTACTAAATTTTAGAACAGACAAATGAAATTTTCCTCGCAATATATATTTAGTTTATTCAAGATTTCGTGGGCGACGCGGCTTTCACAAATGAAAAATATAATTACACCCAGTTCGCTTCCCATCTATTTTGACTGTCTACCGCACTTTAGCACTCTCTTTGGAACTTGGCTCGCAGTTACAAGTGCACAATTTATGACTGGAGGTCTGCACTAGTAAGAGATAAATGATTTTTCGTTTTAACGTATAAATGAGATGTAAAATGTTTAATAATAATTTTGAAAGGCAACAAATCAAAAAGCTTGTGATTTATTAAAATAGGCTGGTACGCGATACCGACACCCTATATGATTAAAAATACGTAATCAAATCAAATCACAAAGTTTTTATTATGTAGTAAATTAGGTTGGGTTGGGTTTGTTGCTATGTTGTATCGAAGTAATGAAACCTATATTTATAAAAATAATCGTCGAATCGTAATCGTAGGGTATCCTTTACGGTTACCATCAGTTTGTCACTGACATAAACGCCGTCGAGAACGTAATTTACTTTCTATACATCCCGTTTGCACTAATATGCGAGTGCGAGCGAGATGTATAGAAAGTAAATTACGTTCTCGACGGCGTTTATGTCAGTGACAAACTGATGGTAACCGTACTTAAGAAACTATTCTGTGACTTAAGTTAGGCGATCGAAATCTGGCGAAGATTGGGTACACATTCTGCCGTATTCGAACTTCAAGGTATTCAGACGAGAGACGACACGTACTACGAGTAGATCCATTCTAGATACGTTATAGTTTAGATATCAAGTAGTTCTCTTTTGCAGCGCAATTCGGGCAACCAATGTCACTTTTACGTTAGATAGAGTAAGATTTAAGCATTATAACAGGCGACTCCAGATGCCCTTCGAATATCACCACACGCATAGCCATGGCTAAAAAAGCTTTCAACGCCAAGAAACACCTGCTTAAAGCAAAGATACCCCGAAACATCAGAAAGCGATTTATCAAGACCTACGTCTGGAGTATAGCGTTATATGCAAGCGAGACGTGGACATTAACCCAGCGTGATAGAGACAGATTGAGCGCTTTTGACATGTGGACATGGAGAAGAATGGAAGGAATAAGCTGGAAAGAGAGGAAAACAAATACGGAAGTATTAAATTTGGTAGGTAAGAAGAGATCTCTGCTAAAAAACAATTGAAAACAGAAGGGGAAACATGTTGGGGCACCTGATACGTCACGATAATTACATAAAGTATATAATTGAAGACAGAATAGAAGAACAGAGAGGCAGAGGAAGACCGAGACGTGCATATATTGACCAGGCCAAAGAGAAAATTAATGTAGGGACGTATCAGGAACTCAAAACAGTGGCAGAGAAAAGAACGGAATGGCGAATATCTACTCCACCGACAAGAGCTAGGCTCTTAAGAACAATGATGATGATGATGATGATGAGAGTAAGATATCTCATCATCATCATTTCAGCCTATATACGTCCCACTGCTGAGCACAGGCCTCCTCTCATGCGCGAGAGGGCTTGGGCTATAGTCCCCACGCTAGCTCAATGCGGATTGGGGACTTCACCTTTGAATTTCTTCGCAGATGTATGCAGGAGTAAGATATCTATTAGATGTGAATTGGATCTCTAAGTCATATCCTGTGGAAATCGTTCAAGAGTGTCTCCGGAATCGCGCAAATGTCAAATTTGGCAGGTTAGATCTTAAACCTATCTTGGTGATGTCTAAAAGATATCTAATAGATGTCTATTTCGAAATGCGAATCGGGCCCATTGTACATTAGGCCGGTCATATTTAACACAAAAAATTGCTAAATTCGCAAGCTAACGGCTAGTTCTGATTTTTTAATATGTTGTTAGGATCACTACCAGCATTGTAAATCCAAGTTTGCAGCTTCGAAAGACCTGTGCTAACTTTGCACCACTCGAAAAACCGCGAAATTTTCATACTTTTTTTGGTATTCTCAATATAGCTCCTAAACTATTCATTTTTTATCAAAAACGTCTATGAACAAACTAAAGTTAACTAAAATTGTTACAATTTAAGACCAGAATTAATTCTGTAAGTACAATACTTACCGAGATACTGCTCTGCAAAAATGGGCAATTTTATCCACTTTTAGCGAAATTTTAAGATTTGTTCAATTTTCGACACGAAATCAAAGAAAATACTCATTTTACGGGTAAAGTAATAAAACGATGTTCTAGAAAATGGCATTACCTTTAATTTAAGCAAATAATGACATCTTTAGACCATACCGTTTACTCACAAATCTTAAAAATCCAAAAAATGGGAAACTGCTTTTTTCGTATATTTGATTTGTTTAGTTAGCTCCACCCCCCACGGCATTGTTCACAGAAGAGGGTTCGTTGTTCTACTCAGCTTTCACTCCGCTACCTCAAAGCATCTCAGTAGGAGCCGACATGTTTGTTGTGGTAGATGGGTGTTTCTTACTGCACAAGGTGATATGGCATCGTAACAATTCCGTGAGGAATATCGTTGCAGGGTACGTCAGCTACACCTACAATCATTTCGGACGGAACATTGCTCTGGTCTTTGACGGATATCCTGAGGATGGAGCAGAGAAGAACACAAAAACTGCCGAACTCGTAAGGCGCTATGGTTCTCTGCAGTGTAACGAAATCGTCTTTCAAGAGTCAACCATTATAAAAATAACCCAGGAGAAGTCATTGGCTAACGACAGCAACAAGCGGCGACTGATTGCCCTGATATGCTCCGCCTTCCGAACTTTCCGAAACCAGGGAATGAGACAAAGCAGGCAGTAGAGGATGCTGACTGTGACATCGTCAAGGCGGCACTTGACAAGAGCACCTCTTTTAAATCAGTGCTAATCATTGGCCAGGATGTGGACCTCATTGTCCTTCTAAATGGGTTCGGTTGTGAAGAATAGTTTTTTCCAGAAAAGTGGCAGTGGTGACTCTGGCCCTATACAACATTCCTCAACCTCATTTAATCGCGGAGATTTGGAAGTTTCCCCAGGATTCGAGTTGTTTCTCCCCGCCTTCACTGGGTGTGATACTACCTCTGCCCTTTTCTGGCATGTGTCTGGAACAAACTGTGGAGCACCATTAAGAAGAACGTTGAGCTTATCACCATAGCTGAAGTATTCCTGCAACCTAATGCAGCCTACCCAGCAATTGCAGCTGCCGGAACAAAATGCCTAGTAGCTTTATATGGAGGAAACTACACAAAAGATACGCTCCGTGCTCCATAGCTTACGCTACAAAAAAATATAAAAACAGCCGCCTTCGCTAAGGTTGACTTGGCCAGTTTGCCTCCAACGGAAGATAGTGCAACATTCCATGCTTACCGAACTTACCACCAAATTCAGAAGTGGTTGGGGGTGCAAAACGATGCAACTCAATGGGGATGGGAAATGACGAGTGAAGTAGTCACCTCCCTTCCTTCTGAAATTTTTGTCATGCGGGTACAAGAAAGGATGTAGCGGAGGCGGCTGTACCTGTATAAAAGCAGCAGGCCTTAAATGCAAATTTTGCTCCGGTGTCTCTTGTCACAACGTCGCCAAGCTTCAAATCGCAGAATAAATTGAAGACGACGTCGATATGCCTATTTTTCAGACTGAATTATTTCAAAATGAACAGCTCTAACTAAATGTTATTTTTGATACCTTTTAAATATGTTTAATAAATATTTACAATTCAGACTACCCTCAAATCATTCTGAGAACTAAACAGAGCAAATTTGCGAAAAATGCAGTTTTCCCACTTTTTGGATTTTTAAGATTAGAGTAAACGGTACAGTCAAGAGATATCATTGTTTGCTTAATATTAAAGGTAATTACATTTTCTACAACATCGTTTTATTAAATTACCCGTACAATAAATATTTTTTCTGATTTCGGGGTCGAAAATCGCCCGAATGTTAAAATTTCACTATACTGGATAAAATTGCCCATTTTTGCAGAGCGGTATCTCGGTAAGTATTAAACTTACAAAATTTATTCTGATCTCAAATTGTAGCAATTTTAGTTAACTTTAGTTAATTCATAGACGTTTTTGGCAAAAAATGCATAGTTTAGGACTTATATTGAGAATACCAAAAATAGTACGAAAATTTCGCGGTTTTTTGAGTGCTGCAAAGTTAGCACAGGTCTTTCGAAGCTGCAAACTTGGATTTACAATGCTGGTAGTGATCCTAACAACATATTAAAAAATCAGAACTAGCCGTTAGCTTGCGAATTTAATGTTCGATATGACTGGCCTACATGTACATGCACCAAGCTGCAAAGTGCGTAACTAAACAACGGGTAAATCATTCCATAGCATTTGTTTTTCTCTTTTGACGGACCGGTTGTAAGCTATGTATGCGGTTTTCCAATTTACATTTAAGCTTTAGACAAAAATCGCATAAAAAAATAACGATAAAGCTTGTTTATTATTACAGCCGATAGCGACGAGCAGAGTTCGCAGAGAGGGCGCTCCGCATTCATTCATTAAAGGCATCGGGGACGGCGTGAGGGAAACGAAACACTTAGAACTTATTAAAACTTTTCAAATAATAGACCCTTTGCTGGCGTATTGTGTACAACAACCATAAACATGCCCAAAAGTACTTGTTTTTTGGATATATAATTAACTGTAATCCAATATATCTCTCCTGCATGAATATGCCATCTACTTATACCAATCCTACACCTATCACTATTAACTTTCTGTAAATAAATATCTTTTTCTCAAACATGCAATGAAATATTGATGTTATGTTCCTTATAATAGGCTGCGAAGTATGACGTTTCAGGTGCGGCTAGGACAAAAGGTCGATAATGGAATTTCATACACAACTTGCAGGCCTAGGCCGGCAAAGTCCTCTTTTTTAATTTTCATTTCACAGATATTTGTGACACAGCATCGTGGCATTCATCCATTTAAAAAAACTAGAGGCAGTATTTACTTTATGGTTCGTAATGACACTCTGCCACTACGCCTATAAAAAAAAACAAAAAACAATGTTTGCTATAATTTGCAGTTTTATTTGTATAAAATCAACATGAACTTAATAAATAATACATTATTAACCAAATTCTATAATTTTAAATTATAAATTTAACTACACAAATAAAAACATTTAAAATATTTCATCTAAACGTTAGCGGTAAAAAGGTCTACTCAAACACGCGTAGTTATATTTTTTAAATTGTTATGGAGGTAAAGTTGAAAAATATTCATTCCGTTTTATTGGATTTATGGTGCGTTGTTGATTTTTTGACTTTAATATGAGTTCCGACGAAATAATTAAATTAATATTAATTGTAATCGTAGGTGTTGGAATTGGCAGCGTAAGCAGAATTGATTTTAAATAACTTGCCGCCTCTTCCGCCAAGTCAAAGACGAAGTATGTATATGGTTGCTTATGGCAATTTTATTATTTGAGAAACTAAGAAAAATGGCCTACAGTTTATTAGAAAGAGTTTTGTGGCATATTTTAAATGAATGTAACTACAAATTCGTCAACACTGTGGAAATTATACTTATTTACTCCATGCATAAAGCAACGATATATGTGAAACATGATATCAACATGAAAGACTATGTAAACTTATGTGACGAAAACGACAGTCAGACGGATACAAGGCGAAAAAATCAAAGATACATGAAAATATACGGGTACTAAAAATACACGACTCGTGTAAAACATACGCGTGATAATGATATAGGTACGTGTTGGTTATATTTTGGGTGTAGTTTACTTTTAGTTTTTTCTATAAATAAAACTTGGGTTTCGTGGATTTTTTATTTTATTTATTTCATTGCATGTTTGAGAAAAGCACTATACATACCTCGGCGGGAAATGGGGTTGCCCGCGCTCAGACCTATCCGGCCTCGCTTCGCTCGGCCGTCTATATGTCTTCGGCCGGCAACCCCTTTCGTCCCGGCCTCTGTAGTAATGTACTATTATAACCTTTCAATCAAACATAACATGCAATAGATACTGAGCCAATTAGTTAAAGCTGCCTCAATTGGCTTCACACTGCCTATCGCAATCTTTCCACGTGGCTTATAAACGGCAAAATTTAAGATGGTTATCGATAAAATCGTATACCAACGCACTAAAAGCTATTATCCCGTGGCTACGTCAGCTTGTTGCGGATACCGATGTTAAAGCAAAGATGGGGTGCGGGACCAAGATCTAAATAAGTAGGTCGTTCCCTTCACTCGCTCCTTAATAAACGTTCGCCACAGAGCAAGATTAAAAGTTATAGGGAAAAGTAGATTCGGCAGACTCTGTTAAAATTGCGCAGATTGATTGTTATTTACCTATCAACTGGCTGGCTTGATAAAATCAGTGACGAATTGAAATTTACAATGGTATTCATTGTCACTGTGATAATGAGGCTCTTTCTAATTGTAATGACAGGTAATTAATTTGATCTGGATTGTTTATGATCTGGCAGTCTATAATGTCACTTTTGACTTACAGATTATAGTTACAGACTTAGATATTACAGTTATTACAATCGGAACAAAGCTCCAAACTTATAATGGCTGGTAGTTACGGTACGGAACATCAGCTACTTTAAATACTTTAAATTGATATATTTATTACGAATACTTACATTCTTAGTCTGTTCGCGATTCATGTCATATCTACGTAGTAAATGATCTAACGGTTAGCGGCTAATAGAATCGGGAAACCATCACCGATGCGCCTTGGCGGATTAAAGGTTGCGCTAACAAAGTTCGATCAATTTACTGTAATTTGTTGTTCGTGCCGGGAATTTGCTCCTTACTATACTCTCTATCTTTAGGTATTAATAAAAGTAAACAAAATCTACCTTCAAATAGCTCTTTAAGCCAGTTGAAGGTAGATGAAAACATTACATAATCAGATAATGTAGGTTAAAGTCAGGTCATTCAGGGACGGATCCAAGCGATTTTGTATTTGGTCGATTAACCAATAAATGTTTAACCACCCGAAAATGTTCAAATTGTTTGTTTATTTTTATTTAGATACCTAAAGATAGTATAGTAAAACGTGCGCGCAATAAAGCCTGCTTCCACAGATGCTTTTATCGAAACATTTTTCAGATTGTTGACACTTACTTAAGTGCCTAATTATTACTCTTTTTGAAGCAACGAAAACAGGGTTAAATTGTACTGGTAATTCCGGGTTTAACCGCTTAACCCCGAGCTAGTGGCTAACCCTGGATGGCGCAATTGGCCCTTATACTCATCGAAACAATTATGAATACCCCAAACGCAATAAGGTTGCGTTGCTTTACAGAGTTCCTATGGCCAACTCCGGTCTCCATCATCAGATCGGCTCGATGCACGATGGTACCATAAATAACATTGAATTGTCACCCGACTTACGAAGATACTTACCTACGTCAAAAATTTGCTAAAGATACGATTTAGATCGGATATGTCAGGCTGAAAAGTGACGTTTCTGTTTGAATAAACGTCACTTCTGACTCTGACATATCCGATCCATGTCGTATCTTTAGCAAATTTTTGACGTGTCTTAACATTCGAATCAGTCCGTTAACTATATAGATACGCATGGGTACGCAAATTTTCAGTTTCATCGGAAACCGAGAAGTGGGTTTAGTTTAACTTGCCAGATTTGATTACAGACCGACACACCAGACAACGGGACATGTCAAAGTAATTAAAACTTGCAAACAATCATACAATAACCGAATTGAGAACCTCGTCCTTTTGGAATTTTGAAGTCGGTTAAAAAAGTCTGGCGGCTGTGCCTTAATCAGGTTTCACATTGAGTAAATTAAGTTTAGTGTAAAGTTTTGAAATATAGGCACTTTACTGACCGTTTTATCCTAATCCAGGCGTCGGATTTCGGTTAGCGACTCGACTTGACCTTATTTATGGTAATATCATATACCATTATACCATTACCTATCACATGATAGGCGATAACGTGATGCTTTCCAAAGAAAACTGCGCCGGAAGCTCTGGCCCGGACACGGCCCGGTCTAACGTGAGTCATCCTCAAATCGCATAGTTAACTGCTTAATCGGAATAACCTGGTACCGGGTCAAATTGGTTATAAATAAACACATACAATGCCTACAAGCGCTAAGTATTGGAGCTGTCAGCAGCACCGGCTCTCATAACTCAACGCTTTGTACCCGCATTACCAATGTGGGTGCGACGAATACGGTGCTATGCGAATGTAGCACGAGCGGCGAACGGGTCATTTGTAGCTAGCTAAGTAAACACTACAAAATTACTTATACCTCGGCCCTATACATTCTGTCACGTGATGCTTTCCAAAGAAAACTATGCGCCGAATGGGTCATTCCTAGCGAGCAGAGTAAACACTATAAAATTACTTATTACTCGGCCCTATACATTCTGTCATATAGTTACCACTAATAATTGGAGTTAGCATTTGGCAAACATATTTAATTTGTTACACTGATTTTTCTGGTTCCAATTTTCAAAATGCAATTGCATAAGGCAATACAATGGCGATAAATAAGACTGTAAACAGGAAGAAAAGCGTGACAATTATTCTAGTTTATGAAATTTTGATTTTTATTACGTAATATCATAGCTTTGCGATTTGGAATTTGAATAATGAAAGGTACAGTCAGCCAAGAAAGTGGTCTATCACTTTTCGACTCTATCAATCAGATGATAGGGTCGAAAAGTGGTAGACCACTTTCTTGGCTGACCACTTTCATGATATATTAAGACGATGATGATGAATTTTATACTAGAGTACCTAAGTACTAACTTGATAGATATAAAATGTCAATGTATGTCAAATCAGATTACTTCTTTATCCCGCAGGGAAACAACCGTTTGACTTAGTTTAACACCAGTAAGTAGCTAGAGCTAACTTTGCTGCTATTTCAAGTTAAGTATACAATTCAAAATGAATTACTTTGTTCAGATTTATCACGACCGTATCAAAATATTTACAGCATTATGGACTATCAAACTAATTTCAGCATCGTATTAAGTAAATAGACAGAGCGCTGTCGTCGCTCGGACTATTCGCGTACATCCCTGGATATTTGTAGGTGAACCCGTGAGTCTTTACAGCGCGGCATATTGCGGTGAATGCACAATACTCGTTGTTACGGCCAAATCAGACGTGAATGCTACCCGTAGCAGTAAAATTCTACGTATGAATTTTTCAACGGGTTACACTGCCTACTACTGAGAGAAACTAATTGTATTTGAGGCAAAACATGAAGTATTTATCCCATCAAAAACATAAATGTGAACTGAGAGCCAATTTCAATATTAAGAAGAATATTTGTCGTTGTTGACTTCGCCGGGAAAAGAATTGGTATCTATATGGGTGACCAGTTCTAGTTTGCTTGGGGTGTAATTAAAGTTCAGGATTTGACTTGTCTAGTTTTTACGTAGGTACTTACACGCTTAATTTTTCTCCTTAGTTACTTGTCTAAAATTTAGTTTTTTTGTATAAAAATCCATTTCATTGTGTAGCAACGTACTTAGACTGGCCTGTAAAAAGTTTCATATAAAATCGCTTCATAGCTATAGGTAGGTATAGACCTTACGGAAATCCAATAATATAAAAACAAATACTATTTCAATATTAATTTTGGAGGATTGAGAAACCCCTTAGTAATGTCTACTGCAAACAATATTATAAAATAACCGCTAGCCATCCGCACGTTAAACTTTGAAAGTGATTAAAATTGACGATCATAAAGCTATGAAACTTGGAAGGAATTTGTCCGGGCAAAATTTCGTGACTCTCATTTCAGCATACTTCGGAAAACTTTGGCTCCATTCGGTTTGAAACAAAAAAGTTGGGTACGTTGCGTGAAGCTTGTCTTGTTTTGTATTTTACACTGTCTCCCTTACTTTACAGTAAGAACATGAACCTTTCTGCGGTTAGTTTCAAACTACACACTAGCTCATTGCACGCTATTGCCATTTTGAATCAGCTCTTCTTTGTAGTTAGATTGCAGCTAAATTATATATTGTGCTGTGAAAAAAAAAATTAGGCACAGTTACATTCTAACTTTATATCACTCAAATATAATTCAATAAAGCTACATCTTGATGAAATAGCTAATAAAAGTGAACTCTATTATAGTACTGGTGAATAAAACTCAAAATATCATGACCAAATATATTTAGATGCGAGGTCTGCAAGGTAACTTTACAATTTATATTCGAATTTTAAACAATTAACGCTACAAATTTGAATTTAAAATTTTAAACAAGCTTACTGACCAGCATTTTCGGAACTAAAGTTTTTCAATAGAAAGGAGGAGGGGCAATTATACATATAGTCTGTTCGAGGTACGAAAAACGATAAAAAATATAGATAATACTCCTAAAAATACGTGTGATACCTCATTAGATTCGTAATGATGTCTAGAAAAATGTATTCGAAGCGTGTATTAGCACACAAAAAATTACAAAAGTTATTAACAAAAAAAGGGAGAACAAAGTAGATTTGTCTTATTTCCCAAATATCTCTAAAAGTATTAAGATTTAAGAAACCAAAATTAATATTATAAAAGAGGAGGATATTTCCAATCAAACATTCCATACTTGCAGAACTGTATCTCCATTATTTATATTTCTTTTTCAACGCTGAACACAGCCGGAGCACCTCATTTTCGGGAAACGTGCACAGCGTGAAAAAGCGATTACGTAACATTAAATATAATTTTAAAGGTATTAAATATTCATTGAAAATTTTTTTTTAAATATGGTGTATTTATAATATGTCAAAAAATTTAATACTTGTAGAAATTTATCTAAAAGTTATTTTTTCAACAAGTTTAGGCAATTGTTAATGAACAAAATTTTCTCGAAATTCCTTCTTCATTGAAAACGAAAAAAAAATGTACAAATAACTATTGTAAAATTTTGTCGCTTTCCAGAGCCCTTTTCATATACATGCTTAATAAGATCACGTTATAAAATTTTTAATAAAGTTATTAGTTTGCTTAAAATAAGTTTTAGAATAACATAGAAAATTGACGTAGAACGAGAAATCAAGGTAAAATTGTAAAATATAAAACTATATTATAACCAAACTATTAATTTATTCAGAACTTTTATAACGTGATCTTATTAAGCATGTATGTGAAAAGGGCTCTAGAAAGCGACCAAATTTTACAATAGTTATTTGTACATTTTTTTTCTTTTTCAATGAAGAAGGAAAAGAGAAAATTTTTCGAGAAAATTTTGTTCATTAACAATTGCCTAACTTGTTGAAAAAATAACTTTAAGATAAATTTATACAAGTATTACATTTGTTGACATATTTTAAATACACCATATATTTTTTTAATTTTTCAATGAATATTTAATACCTTTAAAATTATATTTAATGCTACGTAATCGCTTTTTCACGCCACGCACGTTTCCCGAAAATGAGGCGCGGAGGGCTGTGTTAAGCGTTGAAAAAGAACTATAAATAATGGAGATACAGTTCTGCAAGTATGGAATGTTTGATTGGAAATATCCCCCTCTTTTCTAATATTAATTTTGGTTTCTTAAATCTTAATATAGACGGTCAAGCAAATCTTGTCAGTAGAAAAAGGCGCGAAATTCAAATTTTCTATGAGACGATAACCCTTCGCGCCTACATTTTTCAAATTTGCCGCCTTTTTCTACTGACAAGATCTGCTTGACCAAGTATACTTTTAAAGATATTTGGGAAATAAGACAAATCTACTTTGTTCTCCCTTTTTTTGTTAATAACTTTTGTAAATTTTTGTGTGCTAATACACGCTTCGAATACATTTTTCTAGACATCATTACGAATCTAATGAGGTATCACACGTATTTTTAGGAGTATTATCTATATTTTTCACCGTTTTTCGTACCTCGAACAGACTATATGTATAATTGCCCCTCCTCCTTTCTATTGAAAAACTTTAGTTCCGAAAATGCTGGTCAGTAAGCTTGTTTAAAATTTTAAATTCAAATTTGTAGCGTTAATTGTTTAAAATTCGAATATAAATTGTAAAGTTACCTTGCAGACCTCGCATCTAAATATATTTGGTCATGATATTTTGAGTTTTATTCACCAGTACTAGAGTTCACTTTTATTAGCTATTTCATCAAGATGTAGCTTTATTGAATTATATTTGAGTGATATAAAGTTAGAATGTAACTGTGCCCTAACCTCTAACCTTTTTTATAATATTAATTTTGGTTTCTTAAATTATAATACAAATCTACTTTGTTCTCCCTTTTTTGTTAATAACTTTTGTAATTTTTTGTGTGCTAATACACGCTTCGAATACATTTTTCTAGACATCATTACAAATCTAATGAGGTATCACACGTATTTTTAGGAGTATTATCTATATTTTTCACCGTTTTCCGTACCTCGAACAGACTAATAGTGCTGCAGACATTTTGGACTAGTCATTGAGTTTTCACTTCTGTCGGCCCTCCCGGAGTGCAACCCGTTGTTTTTTTTTGACATGTAGAATGCTTAGGGGCACGTAAAAGATTTCTTCCCAAAACAAGTACATTTTGCCATTGAAAATATGTCCACAACAATGTAAAGTCCACCCCTCTTCCGTTAGGGGTCTGTAATGCAAATGACAATGAACAAGGCGAAGTGTGAAGCATTAGCCGCCGAACAATCGCTGTCATTCCAACGCGAGATAGCATCGGTGTGTGACGTGATGACGTCACGGGCCACTGGCCAGCACGGGTGACTGCGGGCCGGATGGGAATTCAAATAACACACTTGATTCAAATATTCGCACCTGTAAAAATCATAGTGACACGTTTCTTTGCAAATGACACATAGGGTGGGACTTTTGAGTGTACAGTGGCCTTCAGATATATCGAGGTGCTCATAAACATCTGAACACACACACTGTCTTGGTAATAGAGTCGTGTTTAGATATTTGTGAACACCTTAGCCGTTCCGATAGGTATAGGTACATGTTTGATGGCGTGGCGACTACATTAATAATGTTTTGTCCTCTACATGTCTGTCAAGTACTTCTCGAGGTCTTTTTAATAAGCCTAAACTCTAATGTGTTTATGTTTTTCCATCGAAGAGTTCCTTTGGCTACCTTTCGACTGCGTCATCAAAACAGCTCTATGTTAACATATTATTGCATTGTTATCGTCAATATGGAAGTATGCCAAATTTCAGCTTAATGAGACACCAAGAAGTGGTTCACAACAACGCGGTGATGCCAAAAAAAGTGTGTAAAAACTGTTCGTTACCCGAAAACAAGGCAGGCAACCAAAGTGGGAATCTTGTGAATCCTGTGGTCGGTACCCAATCCGTAGTCCCTCATCACGCCAGAATCATTTAATTAATTGAATTCGCTTAGAATATTTAAGCATACCTCTGGAAACTTCTACCGTCCTGGTGAAAAGTTGCGCTTGAAATCAATTTGTAGACACATCTCGACTCCCACTACGGTTTAAATTTAATAAGAGTCAGGCAGTCATGAAGATTTATTTTGCATTCAATGGACTTGAATGGCAATCCTTTTGATTCAGACTTGTTTCTTTAGCTTTATATTCTATTATGTGCTTTAAAACAATGTGAATTCATTTTAGGTTTGATAATAACACATTCGTCTATTAAAAATTATACAGCACCTAAGTTTAAGGTGTTTAATTATAACATTAACTAACAGATAAATATCGTATTTTTGACTAATGGGTACTTATGATATTCTCCGATAATTTGTAATTTTTTTCAAGATTAATAACATTTATTAATATGCTTAAATAATCACAGACTAAAAGTAAAATAAAGCTATGAGTGCAATATATATATAACGTGTGAACATTGTTGAACTAGACTAGGTATGTACTTACTTAATATATTTTATCAGCCATTGAATTAAATAGCATAACAAATAAATAAGTAGGTACCTACTTAAATATTCATTATTAAGTCTTTTCCTTCTCTGTCGAATTACCCTGGGGAGAGATATTTCGATCAGTTTAAATTACCCCGCAGTCTACATAAATTGCCCCCTGCACCTTACCTACTCCAATTAAATTGATAATTTCAGTATTAACTATCAGTATTTATACATATCATTTGATACATATTAGGGTCATATCAACAAAGGGAATTGAAACTTGAGGATTTGATGTGTTTTATCCAACATTATAAAATCTATCATAATCCCATGTGATCTCAAAAACAGATTCAGAGAATGAGTAAACCGGCATTCCATTAACTCTACATTCGTGTCAATAACAAGGAGCTTTATGTACGCTAGAGCTTTAATGACACTAACGTCGTTTCTACATCCAATCCCACAGCTTTCGCATCTCATCTTATTGTCCCGTACACAATGGTTAGTTAAACTTTACACTCCCGCTGCCAGATATTTCATTATGCAACTCTGACGTAACTACCTGACATATTTATTAGGTACTTATGTCTAAGTTAGGTTAGTTTAGTTAGTTAGGAAGGTAAGTTGATAAAGATTCTGTATAAGTAGAGTAATAATGGTTATTTGTTATACGAAGTTGTTGTTCAACCCCTCGTGCTAATATTGATAACCGAGCAAGTGAAAAATTCCATATTTCGAATCCTAATGTTCATATAGTAGGTATGTGGTAAAATATATAAAAAATATCATGGATTCATGAAACTAGTCCGCTAAACTATACTAATTACTATAAAGCCAGGGGTGGACTAGGCGACAATCCCACGACACCTGTCGTGTATAATATAATGATTTAATGTGATCTCTAGATTATTAGAGTATTACGTAATAAAGTTGCAGGACAATATTGTGCAGGACAATATTGTAGTACATACTCGTAGTTAAATACTGCATAGAGCTAGGTAGTAAAGAACTGACTTACACATTTGGAATTTAAGGCTAATCAGGTCCGAAATTAATAACTCTGATGCAAACAATATTATTGCGTTGTTGACACTCGTTGTTTACTACGTACCTACCGATTGTTTAACTTCAGGTTCATTTATCATTTCTCTACTGACACATTTGGAATAAAATGTTAATTTTAATACATTTAATATTGCAGTGGGAATACAAAAAAATATTTCAAAGCCAGCTATCCTTTATTCTATTCAAACTCAACACGGCACAATGCAAATGTCGCAGTCCAATGCACAACAAAGTTCTATCCTAAACAACAACACTCAGTAGGTACCTAGTCTTAGCAATCTGGCATTTAATTGTATGGAGACCCCCGCACTAATTCCTCACTTTACTCAATGGAACTTTTCCTTTACTACTTTATTTTTATTTACTGACCCAAAAAAAAACATAATAATAACAGTATAGGTACCTTCAGATCCACAGCGCAGGCTTCGTCACCATACAGATAGCTCATCCACCTCAGGTATACTATATATAGGTATAATAACATGTACACTTTCACATATGTCATCCGCAACACGCATCGTCAAAATTTAATTAAAAATTAAAGGCTAGCGCCTGCTGAGTCGGGACCATTTCGTGACCGTGGTAGTATTACCTGTTGTTTTATCCATTAAGTTTTGTCACGAATAAAAACATTCTATTCTATTCTATTCTATTCTATTCTAAAAGAAACCAAAAAACTTCGACTTTTACTCTTACGATTTTTAGTATGCCGCTTTATATCTTTCGGCATCGGGGTACCAGTGGCGGCTGGTCTAGATTGTTCGTAGGCAAGCCGTAACCGAGTTGCCCTTCCTTTAATTCTTCACGAGTTGAAAGAAAATGGTCCAAGAGCCTGAATATCAGACAAGCCGATGGGAATCGAGATCTATGGACGCTCCGCCACTGCGAGGTACGGAACCCTCCGTCGTTTATAGGGTTCCGTAGCCAAATGGCAAAAAACGGAACCCTTATGGATTCGTCATGTCTGTCTGTCCGTGTATGTCACAGCCACTTTTTTCGGAAACTATAAGAATTCTTCTTCCTGGCGTTATCCCGGCATTTTGCCACGGCTCATGGGAGCCTGGGGTCCGCTTGACAACTAATCCCATGATTTGACGTAGGCACTAGTTTTTACGAAAGCGACTGCCATCTGACCTTCCAACCCAGAGGGGAGGGGATTTTTTTCTTAATACGTCATAAAACCGCAATTTTATTGTGTTAAAATACGCTAGGTATTGAATCAAACAGTTTTCTTGTGTCATTAATTAAAATATGTAATTACCTACAATTGCTCTTTACCTACACTAAGATTGCGCATCCGTAAGTAAGTAAATAAAACGGAGTAGGATGAGAAAGAAACTCAATACTTTGTCTTCAAAGAAAGTTTTACTTCCGGGACTGTCAAAGTAACCTTTGACCGAAACTATCTGTACCGTGCCAAAATAGGTGCTCATTATTTGTCCTTTCCTGAACTGTTTACGGAATACTACATAAAAATGAAAAGAATAAATGCATTGTGTATTTTTTTTGTAATTTCGCGTAAGTATGGTTCCCAATATTACCGGGAAATAGGCTACCTACCAATTTTCTGAGAAAAACATAGCTGGCACATCTAATAGCTGGCTAGAATTAAGTCCTACATTTTACATAAGTTTGCCTAGCCTATTTACTAGCCGTTGTAATCAAATTATTTTAGATGTTCTTTAGATTTAAGCCTTTTAAGTAATATTTAAAGATATATATGTATGATATGTCACTTTATTGCACATACACAGTATAAAAATACATTCATAACAGGGTTTGGTTAATTACCTAGTAGACTAAAATTGACGAACACAACTTTACACTACCCCGCGTGCTAAAAACACTAATGGCATTAACCAGTTCAAATTTGGACCAAGTTGGTAACATCTAATCTGTAAACTAAATCGGCAATAACGATACAAAAACCTATATTAAACGTAATATGTTTAGCAGCCAGCGGTTACAATTATGTAATATTTTTTGCGGTTAAGTATTAGATTAAGTAACCCTGTAAGCGGGGCAGGGGCAGTGTAGTACAAAGTGGTAGTAGGCAAAGTCGTGTCATGGCAACGGGCACTAAACATTCCTTGGGAAGTAGGTCATCGCCCGTCCTGCCCCCGACAAGAATCTCAGCCTGATCGACTACATTTGATTTAAAGCTGGCTAAGATTGTACTCGTATTGCGGATGCAGACATTGTAGTAACAGTAGTAGCTGAGCATGCAGTTTTTTTTTATAAAGACTTACATACTTAAAGCTAACACATATACACATTTATATACACATTTGTAAGACCACAGAAGATTTATAGTTTGAGTAAGATCTATACAGAATAATGAAGAAAGAAAAGTGTACAACAAGATGATACTAAGTAGGCCAATAATTAGCTACGCAATATTTAATACAAAATTAAGACTAATCTGAATAACTTCTATCTTCAAGCCGAACAAGGAATATGTACATATATTATGTAGTGTACACACGTACACAGCTACAGCTACACACACGTTTTCCATTTTGAAATGTCTTTTATAAATCCAGTGCATTGCACTGATCTCGTCGGATTCATGATGTCAATTATTGTGTCAATATGAAGCGAGTAATCCAAACACGGATCGCAGGAGAGGGATCCGGCATTTACACACGTTACTTTCTCACCGTCTTATCATCTCTGCTGTGACTGTTCCAAAAATAACTTCTGTGTCATTTACGGAGAGCTTGAATTTCGATCCACTTTAAATCAGGATACGAGCTTTTAAATGAAACACGAGTTTCGCAAAAATCCTGCTGCTCACGTGTACTGCAAATACAAATTTTACACTGGCGCTAGAAGTATTATTCAACGTTGTAAGCAAATATGCAAATCGGAGATAGGAACACTTACATAGTTTAATTGGCTTTTTGATATTACAGCAAATGGTACCTATTTATGTATTTAAGTAAGTACTCTTCCCCAATTTCCTCATGTCAGACTTTAAAATATGGAGCCCACGTTAACCTAGTGTCAAATTGCACTGGTAACCATGTAACTGCAGTTTAACCGGTTAACCCCGGTGGGATGGTGCAAGTGGCCCTTAGTATCTCAACGCAATGAAACAAAAGACAACCGATGACGAAGATATATATGAAAACACTTATATTTGCACACAATCACGCCTTATCGTGCGTTTATGCAAATAGAATTGCCAGGAAATTGCTTCAAATAAAATAAGCAATAGAATTTCACATCCCTGGGGTTAACTAGCACGGTCGCGGATAATCCGTTAAAGGGTTATAAATGGGTTTACGTGTCGTAGGTAGTTACTATAGACCTACCTGTGCTATGGTTTTCTAGAAGGTAGAGTATCTTTGTGAGTAAATCTACTACTACGACTACGAGTGTCTATTGAATATAATTTTTACCTAAGTGTGCATCTAATAAGAAATTGTATGCAGCCAAATAGCTAACCACAATTTTAACTTCTTGGCTATCTTGGCAACCGCCTCTTTTAAGTGGTAGACCTCTACTTATGACTGGGAAATATGTGACATTCCACGGCAAAAGGTACCTTATGGCCGCTGGCGCTTACGACACATAGCGCCGCAATAATATTGGATCAGCGTTAATAATACTCGTAGTGTAACAGCCATAAGGTAAGTACCTTTACCCGTGTGACGTCAGCGTCACATATTTACAGTGCTTATGATTGACGTTGATGACGACTGTACAAAATACCTATCCGTTGCACTGATTGTCCACTAAGGCCAGGCCCCAATTTCACCACGGTGACAGGTGCGACAATTGTAAAACATCACTGTTGCTGACGTCACATGTATTATTAAAAAAAAACTATATTATATCGAAAAAAAAACAGATATGTCTCTTGCTAAGTTTATGACAATTGTCACAAGAAACACGACAATTGTCACGAAATTCCGACATATAACTCATTTCCTGTCAAGATTCACCAATAATTCTACAAATATGTCGACTAGAAAAAATAATTCTTGTTTCACAACATAATTGTAATACATACAATTGTAGCAAAATGCCTGTCATGTTTGTAAGTATTTCCATAGAAAATATTTTATAAAATTGTAATATGTCACCTATCGCTTGACAATTGTCGCTCGACATATGTCACTGACAATTGTAGCCGTGGTGAAATTGGGGCCAGGAATGTTGTTTTTATTAAAAAAAAACAAATGTGGTTGGAATATTTCACACTAACTACTATGTATTTTGTATACTCGACTTCATCTTTATACTATCCAATCAAAACAATAGAACAAAAGGATAGGTCGAGGTCGAGGAGGTAAAAAACGATCAAAATATGTGAAAAATATAAGAAAAGTCATGCTAGTTCCTTCAGGGAATGCGTGTCCTCATCCATAAACAAAGGTATCAAGTTGATGAGCAGCAATGAAGTCGCGCCCGCGGCTACAATGAAAAGTGATTTAATTTTTATTCCAATCACCTCGCTTGATGACGCGTGGCACCTAAGGTGTCGTAGCAAATTGGCTTTTATGGGAGCACGAATTTAGAGGAAACGAAAAAGAATCTTATTTAGGTTTAATTTAAGCTTTTTGCTGCCAAGCCGTTTAAAATCTGGAAGTACGATGGAAACATAGCAATTAAAATTTGAAAGTACCTGTTTAATACCTACATACATAATTATATAAAATACATGTTGCAATATAATGCACTAAGCAAGTAATGCGACATTCGTCTTAGTTGCTCAACGCTGCTGAAGTATTGTACCTATCTATTTTATTCTACGTTTTCCTAATACGTTACCGATTATACCCTAGGGTATAACTCACACTAGACCGGGCCGTGCCCGGGCCGGGGCAACCGACATGTAATTTTCTATGACGGCTGATTCGTAATCACGTGGTGCTTTCCATAGAAAACGAAGTTCTGGAAGCCCCGGCCCGGTCACGGGAAGGTCTGACTTGAGTCATCCTTTAATCAGATTCTTCGTAGCTGTAGAGCTCCAGATTCTCTCATTACATTATTTTTTGCCCGAAAAAAATTAAGTGGTATTTACTAAAACCCTTTCCCTCACGTGAAATTCCCTCTCCCCCTCCCTGAAGCCCTCACGTAATTAATGGACGCGCCTCCCCCCCCTCGATACATGTATGTATATACTAAACACACCGGATCTTACCATACCGGATACCTAATTATTCTTAAGCAAACATTATTGACTTAATTCAAGGTGTTGTTGTTATTCCGACAACTTTATGCGCGAGTTGAAATTGAGATTAATATGAGACGTCTACAGTGTGGAAAAAAATTATGGACCCTGCCGGCGTATTATGGATGGCTTTATCCATCTTTATCCACCTGATAAAATAACTGTCCCTTTTTAACACCGTGGGAATCCCACGGTGGGATAGAAAGTGACGGACCCAGTTTTATCACGCTGTCATGTAGACAAGAACGACCATCATATCGGTACTGGAGGGAAAGTGCCTTAAAACCAAACCATAAGTCCAAGCGGACTAACATGGGAAACATACTTTAATTTTTTTAACGAAACAAAACTAAAAAGTCTCGCCAGGGAATCGAATCGAACAGGTGATGAGTAACTTGAACTTTGGCCCCTCGTCCATTTCCACTGTCGCAGTCTTTTGCAGGATGGTGTTGCTTCGGGACCCCAACTGCGCGACACTCATTGGCTTGGAGTCCTTGGTTCCGAGTCGGGCCTGACTAAGGACCTCGTTGTATGTTTGTGAAGGTTAGGGTTGGGTTGCGGGGTCACACTCACCATTGGGTAAATCGCGAATCGGAAAACCGACTTTCGTTTTTCGCGGCCCTCATTTCTCAAAGTCCCTCCGGTCGATCCTCCGCATTTTCTGGCCGAAGACAATAAGAAATGAGGATTTGTGGAGTACCTATATGTGCCGACAACCGCCGATCGTCTAAGAAGTAGCGCTGCGGAAGTGGAGATGGATCGGACATACCCTTCGAAGAGGAGCTGCGAACAGTCAAGTGCAACAACAACATTTCTCATAGAGCTCGACCTAAATGGTATACCTGACCACGAGCCGTTTCTCCTCAACCGTTTCGGCTTCGTCCCTGATACAGCCTATGAAGCAACCTCATATTAATGTTTAAATCGCATAATTATTCGTATACGGCGGAATACACCTATGTACCTAATTGCTTAAATATATGTTAATTGTTTCATTTATATCGTTAGATTGCAGAGCCTACGTTGTCTGATCCGTCAGTCTATAAACGTTTGTGCATTATAGAAGACAGCTGATGTTGCACGTAAAATGGATAGAATCTACTTTACGATTAACGGAAGGAAATACAGTGGTAATTTTGAACTTTTTACTGAGTTCTAATATCTCACGGCAACGCAGCGAGTGTGAATGGTACCTAAGGTGACAGTCCATTTCCAACGACAGCAGCACTACCATTCATTTTACTATGGAAATTGACAATAACACCGACGCGTTCGTACTAGTAGTGCAGCTGCGGTCAGAAATGGAATGTTACCCTAAGGGTACCATTAGTTGTATCGGGGGCAACGCGTGGCCTTTTTATCAGTGTTATATGTATTTAATCTTATATTTATTATTTCATAGCTGGTCCCGAGGTATCGGTGGACACAACGCTCAATGAGTACATCAGGCGGCGCGCGGACCTGCGCGGCACCAAGTACATGTGCCTGGAGGGCGGTTGCGGCGCCTGTGTGGTCAATGCGCGCACGCAGCGCCCAGGCACCGGCGAGATTATCACCTTTTCTGTTAACTCAGTATGTTTTAATAACAAAACTTCCGTGAGACACAGACATATTAAATATATTGAGAATGTCACACACGTATTTTAAGTCAGAAAATTCACTCGATACCGAGGAGTGTCATCAGGTGTGGTGTGTGTGACCAGTTCTTAATATATTATTTAATAAAACTCAGTACTCTACAATTTTTACTGGAATTTTAGTTAAAGGCTCGGTGACCATGACAAAATATCAGCATGTGTACTTATGACACACGCCGGTTGAGGATCATTCCTGAAAAACCACATTACCCTGGCCATACTTATTCGGAAATTTTCAGGAGATTCCGCTTTATTAGCATCTCACTTTTGATGGCTGTGTAACCTGTACCAAGTTCCATCTAGAATCATAACGGCTGAGCGTAATAATCTCCTCGGAATTTGCAGATTTTGCTAATAGGTGTACAGCCAGGGAAATGAGATTGTTGAGGAAAGACCCTTGAAGGAACGACTTGCAGGCCCATTCAAACGTACACTGCCATAAAATTACGGTGGTACTAACTACTAGTGGTCGACATGGTAATGCCCAATAGATGACACCCTGCTGCCATTGTCACCTCTATTGACAATGACTTAAGTTTCAAGATGACATGTACTGGGACCGCGTCGGGCACCAGTACCACCACCATATTTGGTCGATCGACTGAATTCATTGTACTTTGTAGTTAGCAATGTATTGAATATAGCACGCAAGTTCTTGTATAAATGGGGCCTTCCGCTTTAGGATATTGTAATTATTTTCAATGCAATTAACCGTTATTGATTATGCTAAACCAGCTGCTCCGGTCGTGCCTATAGGTACGTGAAATTGTAAAACGTTTCTTGTAATAAGGTGATTTAGAGTTATTAACATACAAAATCGAGGTTAATATACATAATCGGATTTATTAATTTCCTCCATATTAAAGCAGTATGCTGCGGGGTTGCGTATCGTTATTCATCGCATTTTGTAGTGTTTAGTATCAATAATTAAATTTTTGTAATACGTACTCGTAGGTGTATGCTTAGTTTTAAACTATTTATCTATGGGCCACTAGTTAGTTGCATATTACAAGCAAAAAACTGAAAAAGAGCAAACATGTATACACAACTCCTGGGTTTGTGAAAACTCGAATAACACTCATTTAGGATCAAATGAAGATATTAAAATGATTTTCAGCTTGCTAGGGGTTAATTCTTCGAAATAATCTAATTTGATTGGCCTATACCAGGCGTGGCTCACTCCGCGATTTCGTCGCGTCGCTACAAGTACAAGAGGCTAACACCAATGTTGATGTCTAGCCATAGTAGTTGCCGCGCACCGCTACGGAACGGACGCCTGCTCGCGCTTGCGCCACCTAGCGGTCATATCTTCGTAATAGACGCATTTCGTTAGAGAATGAAGTGAACCTTATGTACCGAGTACTTACTATTATTTATTCTGTGCCTATTTACAAGTAGTAATATTTCACAGTGCCTCGTAGCAGTATTATCATGTGAAGGTTGGGATATCACCACTATAGAAGGCATAGGAAGCAGAAGGAAAGGTTACAACATCATCCAGAAAAGACTTAACAATTATTTCGGCTCTCAGTGTGGATATTGCAGCCCTGGTTTTGTTATGAGTATGTATAGGTAAGTTTTTTTATATATAAAAACAATTTTATGGGATCCATCGCGAACTTATAAGGCACATAATTGCACAATTTAAAATATGTCTCACGAAAGTTTAATGTCGATTAAGGCACATATAACATCTACACAGATAAGCAATTTTTGCCATTGCTTGTTGCCACCTCTGAGACCGGTAGTCGCAGAACAGTCTGCGAAAACTGGACTACATACTAGCAGTTGAGAGTCGTTAGTTTTCGCCCTAAGACCACGGACTGTCCGGCCGCGGCCGATACCCGTCGACGCAGACCGGAATCGTCAAGCTGCCACCGGCCACACACTATGTTTTATTTTCAACGTTTCGACGCAGGTTACCGTAGTCATGGTCGCGTATGACCCACAATTTTTTTTAAAGTGCCATGTGGCATGTTCTTTTGCCATGCTGTTTTCTTTAAAAAAAAATCTATTTTTTTTTTATATTAATCCTCCTATCCGATATCGTATCGGCCAATGTGAAAACGCTCTTACTGTTTCGTCATATCCGTCCTTCCATACCTAAGTTACAGGCTTTTCTTTACTTTTAGCTTGATACAAAGTTCAGAACATCATTTATCAGAAGAAGAGATTGAAAAATCATTCGGCAGCAATCTATGCAGATGTACCGGCTACAGACCCATTCTAGAGGCCTTCAAGTCATTTGCAGTAGACCCCGATCCGAAAATAATAAACAAAATTAAAGATATTGAAGACATTGATAATTTAATCTGTACAAAATCAGGTAAAAAGTGCGCTGGGACTTGCGTAGATGACGAAGAAGAATGGTGTCTAATAAATGCAAAAGTCACGACGAGCAATGATGTTTCGGTGACCAAGAAGATATTGATTTCTGATGATAAAGTGTGGTTTCGAGTTAACAACATTAAAGCGATATTTGAGGCGCTGGATGACGTTCAAGGGTATGATAACTACATGTTGATTGCGGGGAATACTTCTAGAGGTATGATTTCATTCAAACACTCGTGAAGTCGTGACTCGTCACCCACCGTGACAACTTTATGAATGCCTTGTAAGACGCTACTTAGTAAGATAAAAGGAAATAAAATGTAGGTTTGGTAAAATCAACGCAACGTGTAGCCCATAATACGACACCTACTTCGAGTAACACCGGGAAGGGAGTCAGCATTCGCACCATTTCCCCTATGCCGAAGCACATGTCCCTCTGAGCATGCACACAACTACGGTGCGTGTTGTGACTCATCCGAAAGTAAAAAAAGAGATATAGGTGTGCAAAATTTCGGAAGTCGGAAGAAGGTGTTGCCAGAAGGATACCTAGGTCTTGAAAAACCACTTTAAAGGAGCCCACTGATTACCAGTTCGCCAGCCTATCAGTTAAACTCAAAATTTTACAGCTCCGAACAACTGACAGGCTGATATCTACGGCGAACTGGTACTCTGTGGGCCCCTTAAAGTATAAAAAAAGTATTTTGTTAAAGACTACTTTGGAAAATAATCGCAAAAAAAGCCCTAAAAATGGTTATGATATTTCTTACAGGAGCTTATCCTATAAAGTTTTTCCCCAAAATTCTGGTCGATATAAGTGGTGTGGCCGAATTACGCACGCACTTTCTGGACGTGAACTTAGTTCTTGGGGCAAGCACAACCCTAACAGACACTTTAAACTTATTCAACGTATTAAGCAAGACGAATGATGATTTCTGGTACTTGGAAGTTTTGAAGAAACATCTTGAAGTGGTTGCCCATATACCTGTGAGGAACGTAAGTATTTGTTCTGCCATCAGCATTGATATTACTATCACTATCACTACACCTTATAAAACAAAGTCCCCCACCGCGTTTGGCTGTATGTGTGTTTGTATGTTCGCGATAAACTCAAAAACTACGGATTATTATGCGGTTTTCACCTATAAATAGAGTAATTATTGGGGAAGGTTTCTATTTTAAATGGGATTTTGAACAGCGCGCCAGGCGGGACTTTTAAGAAACCTAAAATCCCATACAAAATGACGTAATAATAAGCGCGTACGTCACGTCACGCTATCGAATTAAATTTATACTGGTATTTATAAAGTGTGTACATTATTATATTCCTATTATTTCCAGATTGGCACTTTAGCCGGGAATCTTATACTAAAACATGAGCATCCAGATTTTCAGTCAGATATTTTTCTGCTGTTTTCGTGTGTTGGAGCTATTATAACACTAGGTAGGAGCATAGACCTATAAACACAAGAATGTTGGTTAGTCCCGCTTGTTCCCACCTTTTACCACTGGGAACTACTGAGGAAATAAAACCACTAGTTACCACCAATGGGAATTATTTTACTCAGTGGTTACCACTGCTAACAACCTGGTGGTGGGAACTTATACCGGGAATAACGCGAGAATATCCGGATGTTATGAAATCCCGGTTTCGTCTCAGTATCAATCAATATTAGGCCATTCAAATTAGATTTTTTCGAAGAATAAATGCCCAGCAAGCTATGTATGTAATCCGAGTTTGCTCAATCCCAGGAGGTGTTGACGATTTCCAGCTTGCTGGGAATTAATCCTCAAAACTTTTTTTGGTCTAATTTGATTGGCCTAAATGTATATATTAGTGTTACTTTGAATTTTTAGTGGACCGTAGTATGCAGCAGACAGAAATGGCTCTTCCAGAATTTCTGACCACAAATATAGTAGGCAAGGTCATGACAACGATTAAATTGCCGCCCTTGTCCAGAAGTTATAGGATCGTTACATACAAGGTAAGAGAGCACTTAGGCAACAACGAGCATTATGATTTAAGACCAAGACGACGACCAACTAACCCAACCAACCAACTACCAACGACCGACTACCAGCATCCACCAGATCAGTTAGCAAATTCGAAAAATACCTGAAAAAATGTACATCGCAATGAATATCCGTTCCTTTCCTTCATAACTCGCTGTCATTGTAATTACCTCAATTCTACTCTATACTTACATCAACTCTCACTCCTTTCCCTTATCCTACCTCTCCCCTTACCCAAAAACCTCCGAACGCACGCTCTCGACGTGTACCGTTAATTTGTACTTTTAGCAGCAATGTATGGCGGTCGACGTCAACGTCAAACGTGCTCTTAGCATGCATGCATGCATATAGCATGTTATTGTTAGTCTTTCACATTGATAACTGAAACTATTCTTGCAGCAGTTGCAGAAGTAATATATGCTTATTGTATCGCAGATAAGACCAAAAGCCCAAAACGCACACGCTGAAGTCAACGGCGCTTTCCTCTTCAAATTCGACCTCAAAACCCACAAAATTGCTACCGCTTCCATCGTCTACGGGGGTATAAACCCTTCCTTTACCCACGCGTATAATACAGAGAAGTTTTTAATCGGACGGGATCTTTTCACGAATGAGACATTGCAGGGGGCCCTGCATTGTTTGGAGAAGGAGGTGGATCCGGACTTTAACCCGCCGGAGCCAAGTCCGCATTATAGGAAGAAAGTGGCTTTAGCTTTATTTTATAAGGTAACAAATAACAATGGTACCAACTTCAATACCTAACAAGAATCCTCATAATTTCATAGAAGGTTGACGTTTAAAATTACACCTGCTCTGTGTGTGCTATCAAAATCTCTACGTACTTTTCTTTGTTTAACTCTATGAACTTCTCTAAGTAAATCGTATTCAATAATCAATACTTATTCATTAAAGTGAGGTGACTAAGACGTTCTTGAATTATAGTGTTCCTCAACAAATTTTTGACATGTTGAGAAAAATCATAGTCCTAGTCCGCTCCTTTTACCATATTCAGTGGAAACAAAGCACTTCGTCATGCGGAACCGCTAAAATTAACCTATTCTATTGTAATTAACAGTGCGTCATTGAGCTGTGTCCACGTGAAATCCTAAACCCCATATACGCATCAGGAGCAACCCTCTCCTTCGACGACAGACCACCTGTCAGCCGGAGCTATCAGGAGTACGACACAAACCGATCTGACTACCCTATTACCCAACCGCTCTTAAAAAAGGAGGGTCTCATCCAATGCGCTGGAGAAGCCAAGTATAATGATGATATCCCGACTATAGCTGAAGAGGTGTTTGCTTCGTTTGTTATGGCTACGATTGCGCGGGGGGAAATAGAGTCTGTTGACTACAGTGATGTCCTCGTGAGTCGTAATTTTTTCTTTAATCTTAAATACATCTCTGTACATTTTAAAAAGGTTTGAAGAATTTAACAAATACCAAATTAAAGGCCCAGGCCACCCAGGGTATGTGCACATTAGGAAATAGCATTTTAACTTGTGTGTGTGTTCTAAAAAATAAACAACCTTTTTCATTCCCAGGCCTTCCCAGGCTTGTAAATATCAAATTTTATCAAAATCGGTTCCATATCCCATTTACCTTGTATGTACTAGCGAGGAATTATGTGAATGGGGCTGGAATAGGGGTTGAACAAAAAAATGCATGATTTTAGCGATGATTTTAGACATGATTCGAAAACGAGACCGAACCAGAAGAACTTTAATTTACTACTATTTACGGTGACGCAACGACCCAAAGTGAGTCCTGCCCTCCGACACCAGATAACGCCATGCCTATTGGTTTTGCGATAGCTGTCGCCAGCCGCTATGGCCGAGGTCTTGAGCTACTACGTCTAAAAACTACTACACTAAGCTATGTGGAAGACCTAGACTAAGCATTCAGTGAATTGTTGTAAATAAAATCGTTAAGGATAGGTAAGTGAATACTTGATGACATTATTTCAGAAAATTGAAGGCGTGATTGCTGTCTTCACCTCCAAAGACATACCAGGAATAAATACGATCGGACGCGGAGACCAACCAATTCTCCCTGAGGACGAAGAGCTCTTGGCAAGCCATAATATATTCTACTATAACCAGCCTGTGGCTGTAGTTGTTGCTGAAACACAGGTCTTAGCAGACAAAGTGGCATGTCTCGTAAAGGTGACTACTGACTACCTCTATTTACTACAACTTTCTGTTTAACAACTTGAGTTCTTCTGTCTGTAAAGTGTCAACCAATTCTGTTACGTGGTCCACGTTCCACACTGTAAAGTTGTGATCAGACAATATACAGAATCGGCCTTCCTCACTTCACAAATCGGACCGATAATACTCGTACGGTGCAAGGTTCCGGTGTCCGCGGTGGGTCGATGGTCCAAAATATGTCCATGTCCACTGTAGTATATTCAGCAAAAAAGGTTTTTCAGCTCGTAAAAATACATTTTTTTTACCCTGTGGCTCCTTCATATTATCTTCCATTGTTTAAATAATCATGTTATACAGGGTCTTACTGACCATGGGGCTTTAAATCCAGGTCTCGATTCTACTCGCTAAACTGAGCTACTTATATTATGGCACCAACCCCGAAATCAAGAAAAACAAAATTCTTCTTACATTTTGGCTGATCAGATGTCGACGTTTTCTATGGAAATGCCAATTTTTTTTCCCGATTTTAGGGTTGGTCCCATAGTAAAAGTAGCTCAGTTTAGCGAGTAAAATCAAGCCCTGGGATTAAAGCCCCATGATCAGACACAAACTGTATATCAAGCGTCCAATTACTATTTAAAGCATTTTTTTAAGGTGAACTACAAGAACATATCCACAAAACCGATTATCTTCACAATACAAGACGCCATCAACGCGCCTCCTCTCGAAAACAGACTAAATTCATACGAAGGCATAGAGCCTAGAGATAGAGGAGTTAACGTTCAAAGGGTGATCAAAGGAGAGTTTTATTCTCCGCGCCAGTACCACCACATGATGGAGCTTCATACGACGGTCACCAGGCCGGTGGATAATGGTTACGAAGTGGATTGTTCGTCGCAGTGGCTTGGAGTCACTCAGTCGGGGATAGCGTTGGTGTTGAATATACCTTATAATGCGTAAGTAATTGATGCTCCTTAAAATCTGAACAACCTGAACAGATTTTCGCAGAAAAGATCATGCTTCAAAATCTTCCAAGTCTACTTTCAACCATCTTTCAACAGTATCGTAATTATTGAAATCAAATAAGATTCGATTACCTGAGATCATCAGCGTTAATTTTCTCTAATTTTTGATGGTCTTATTTCCTACAAAGTAATGTAGAGCCGATTCAAAATAGTTAGATAGGAACCAGTAGCCTTACCACGACTGCCTTTTAGCAGTGTCAAATATTCGCTAACATCTGCGTCATTTACTTTCTATACATCTCGCTTGCACTAATATGTCAGTACAAGCGAGATGCATCCATAGAAAGTAAATTACGCACATGCTAGCGAATATGTCAGTGCCAAATTGAAACAACATTACTGTTCACAGTTGGAGAAACTTCTTCGAGCAACACTGGGAAGGAAGGAGTCAGCCTTCCGTGTGTTGCTCGAAGACACAATTAACGACAGTAAAAAACGAAGAGTTAAATGTTATTTTTCTACTGACATATTAGTTTGCCAGACTGCCAAAAGCTCAACTTAATTTGTGTCAGTGTCATCGTTCGTACGAGACGCTGCGGGGGTGGATTTGGCTGCAAGATCTCCAGGCACATGTTCGCTGCCACGGCCACGGCCTTGGTGGCCTACAAGCTCAACAGGCCTTGCCGAATGGCCATGAGGATGCCGGATATTATGAGGATTATTGGGAAGAGACCGGATACTAGACTTGATTACGAGGTATATCTATAAAACTAGCTTTTGCACGCAACTTCCTCTGCGTGGAATTAGTAATTTGGGTACCTTAACTTTTAAACAAATATGTTTTTCATTATATCTTTCTTTTCACCCCCCAAATTGGTCTACTATATAAATTTCCACCCATTTTTTACACCCTTGAGGGATGATTTCGGGGGTTGAAACAATATATCCTTCCCCACAGCTCAAACTATTCTCATACTAAGTTTCATCTAAATCGGTTCAGCAGTTATTGATTCCCCATACAAATTTCAACCCCCCTTTCACCCCTTGACGAGTTTCTGAGATAAAACGTATCCTATATGCTTCCCAAAGGGCTCCAATAGTTATTATATTGTTAGAAAAAACAGCTTACCAATCATTTTAGGTGGGCGTAGACGGAAACGGACAAATCCAATACATGGAGGCGACCTTCTACATCAATGATGGCATGTGTTCCAACGAGAACGAGAACTCATACGCCACCAAATCCCTGAAGAACTGCTACAACCCAGACCGTTGGAGAGTTGAGTCGTTCGGCGCCATTACAGATGCGCCGACCAACTGTTTCATGAGGGCTCCAGGTACAAACACTGCCGTATTCGAACTTCAAGATATTCACAAGAGACGACATGTACTTGATCCATTCTAGATACGTTATAGTTTAGATATCAACTAGTTCTCTTTTGCAGCGCAATTCGGGCAACCAATGTCACTTTTACGTTAGATAGAGTAAGATATCTATTAGATGTGAATTGGATCTCTAAGTTATATCCTGTGGAAATCGTTGAAGAGATCTCCAGAATCGCGCAAATGTCAAATTTGACAGGTTAGATCTTAAACATATCGTTATCGTATCTTGGTGATGTCTAAAAGATATCTAATAGATGTCTATTTCAAAATCCGAATCGGGCCCACAGCAACACTACTAACTGTACCGTCGCCATCAGATAATAATATAGGTATTATATCCGAGCGGCCAACGCGCTCACAAATCTCTGAACACGCCTCTATTGTCAAGGCGCTAGAGTGCGTGTTCAGATATTTTTGACCACCTCGGGCGCTCCGATTTATCTGATGGCGACTGTATACTGGTGGACCTTATTGAAAAACTGGCCAAGTGCGAGTCGGACTCGCGCACGAACGGTTCCGTAGCATTACGCAAAAAACAGCAAAAAGATCATGTTTGTTGTATAAAAGGGCTCCTATACAACTAACGTAAATATTTATTATATTCTGTTTTTAGTATTTGTTGTTATAGCGGCAACAGAAATAAATCATCTGTGAAAATTTCAACTGCCTAGCTATCACGGTTCATGAGATACAGCCTGGTGACAGACAGGCGGACAGACAGACGGACAGACAGATGGACAGCGGCGTCTTAGTAATATGGTCCCGTTTTTACCCTTTGGGTACGGAACCCTAAAAAGGCATTAGTCCACCGATATATGTATAAGTACAGTTATGTACATTGTGGGCGATGGTACCTAAACCTACATTTACTACATTTTCTTCGAGCCATTTGGATAGTTATCACTTGACGCGGGCACGGATAAAAATTTCATAACCGCTTGCTTAGATTATTTTACATGAGGCCAGTAAAGTAATATGGGTCAGGTATAAGAAATAACAGGACAAGAGAAACAAAGTATGTCGAAATGTCATGCTTTTTGTTCATCTTACCCCGCTTGAGCTGTCCTATATGCGCGAAAAAAATAATCTTTCATACCTTATTTTTTTATACAGGAGAGTTTGAAGGCATCTCAGCAATTGAACATGTCATGGAACACATAGCGGATGAATTAAAAATAGATCCTATACGAGTTCGCTTCGCCAACTATCGAATCAATGACAACCAACTTCCCGACTATATACCTATGTTCTTAGAGAAATCAGATTACAATAAGAGACTTGAGTATATCAAAGAATTCAACGCCAAAAATCGTTGGAAGAAACGAGGTTTAAGACTAAACAATATGGCGTTTGAAACGACATATTTTGGAAACTATTCAGCGGTAGTATCAGTTTATCATGGAGATGGAAGCGTTGTTATAAACGCAGGTGGAGTCGAGATAGGACAAGGAATTAATACGAAACTAGCACAGGCGGCGGCTTTCGAGTTTAAAATACCTGTCGAAAAGGTCGCAGTGATAGCTTCATACGATTTTGCGACTCCTAATTGCTATTCTACAGCGTCTAGTATAACGACTGAATGTGTCGCTTTGTGCGTCATCAGATGTTGTGAGCAGATCAACGCCAGGTTAGCCCCAGTAAGGGTTGCTATGCCGAAGGCCACTTGGGAAGAAGTGGTGTTAGAAGCTGATGTAAGAGGGATACTGTTACAAGCCAATGCAGAAACGAGTCCGAATGATCCGCGTTTGCAGAATTACTCGATTTTTGGTGTCGCTGCGGCTGAAGTGGAAGTAGACTTATTGACGGGTACGAAATATATTGTTCGCGGTGATATTTTTGAAGACGTTGGTGTCAGTATTAATCCTGCTTTAGACGTGGGTCAGGTAAGATAACTGACTTAGTTTATTTTGAAGCCAAGATATCTTGATATGAATTCAAAAACATAAGTCGTCTATAAGTACTATACTCGTCGTTCCATGATTCAATGACTTAAGAGATGATACATTGAAATAATAAGCCCACACTTTAGTATTTACTACTTCTAAATATTTTCCTGTCCTGTCGCATTTTTACCGCCTGTCACCATGCCTGTCACGTTCGAACAAGTATATCAGTGCGACAGTGACGGGCATAGTGACAGGCGATAAATATGGAACCATACTGCCACCGCTGGGGTTATTAACAGACTTTAAAAAAAAGGAAGAGCTTCTCGATTCTGCAGATTTTCTGTTAAAGATTATACCTGTTCTGCCATTTAAGCCCGCTGATAAAACCCCCCGAATACAATTTAAAAATGTTTTCAGGTAGAAGGAGCATTCGTCCAAGGCCTGTCTCTGTGGCTGATTGAAGACGCCATCTACAACCGGCACAATGGGGAGATATATACTGATCGTACGTGGAATTATCACATCATGGGTGCCACGGATATTCCGAATGATTACAGAGTTTATTTTAGTAGAAACAGGCCTAATCCAGTGGGAATATTGGGGTCTAAAGGTAAATAATCTATGTCGTTTTACTCTTCACAGAGTGGTTGTGGTCACCATTTTAGCGATTGGTGACGAGCTTGGGATCAGAACACGCCGCCATTCTTCTCTCTGTGGGCTGTCTTTGTGTGGCAATGTCAACCCACTGCAGCAGCTGATTTGATCTGATATGTTAAGGTTTTTAGGTAAACAAGGTTTCCTCACTTAACTAGTGCAATTACTGCAGTGGATGTCATTATTGTGGAATCAATTGCTCTTTAATTTCTTTATTGTCGTCAGTACGAAGAAACCCTATTGAAGTGTTTATACTTTAATAGTACTTAATAACTAACTCGCTTTTATTGGACTAAAAGTATCACTGTCTTATTAGAGCATTTAATAACCGGAGTCGCCTTTAAGAGCTTACTTGTCCTACATATCATACTAATCTTCTCTCTGCCGAAAACCTTGCACAATTGTGCAAGCTTTTGTATGGACTGACGTTTATCTGACATATATGGCTATTTGTACGTTATGTACATACGAGTATCATGTGGAAATAGCCATATATTTTACGTGCACCTCCCCCGCAAAAATCGGCAGACTACAGAAAATGATAGCCGATGCGTCTCCATTTACTAAATGCTCTAAGATCACTGTAAGTAAATAGATAGGTTTAATTCTTTGACCGGGAAAGACGTCAAACCACAACAACCACTTGGCGTGCCGTCAGCGCCAGCGCCAGCGCTTGTCTCCATTTCCAGAATTATAGATCAAAATACATACTATGTAAATAATGAACAACTATGTTATTGTAAATAAGACCGAATATAACACCGATTATTTAATAAATTTAAAGAAAAATCTTCCGTTCACAGCGACGGGCGAACCCCCAACCTGCCTAAGCCGTTGCGTGGTAGACTCCATGAGAGAAGCGATTCAAGCCTCCAGACGGGATAGCGGATACGACACACAACATTTTCTCAATGTTGGTAAGTTTCGCCTACATTTTACCCTCATAAATAACAGGATAGATTAACCAGTAAAAACTTATCGACGTTCGTATTCATAAAAGAAAGGCGTGTAGAGTCAGTACCCCTAGTGTACCTAAATTTCATTCGACAGCGTGACGTGACGTTAAGTTTGCGTTAAGTCTCAATTTGTATGGGATGGGGAAACGTCCCACTTGGCGCGCTGTTCAAAATCCCATACAAAATGAGACAGAAACGCGTCCGTCCGTCACGCTATCGAATGAAATTTACACTAGGGGTTCAGTCCGCCATCTGTACGAAAGGTTTAACGTTTGTGCATATAACACAGGCATGCGCATAATTTGTGTTAATTAATACATGCACACACAGGGCTTTACTATATTTTATTTTAAATAATATTTTTTTGCAGATGTTCCAGTTACCAATGAGAGTGTCGTTGAAGCTGCGGAGGTCAAAATAAGCGAATTTCTTTTGTATTAAACAACATACGTATATATTATGCGTAAGGAAAACCCATACAATGCTTAGGGCCACCTAATACTAGCGTCTTTTGAGCGCCGGCATCTAGTCAGAGCTATGGAAAACGGCGTCGCTGCGTAGTTGCGCCAACGTTGCGTGGAGTGGAGTGGACTCAACTGGAGTTGAGCAGCCATAGAGTTGACTAAGGGAGCAGAGCTAGTGTGGGGTGGCTGTTCTTACGAGTAAAACGTGGTGTCGCGTCCTCAGCACCGTATAGGTTAATTCAACATTTCCACAATTGGATTGAACAGACATGGTCTTCTAATAAAATATTCTTGTTTGAGGGCTGTGTTGCGCGGGTGTGTAATGATCGATATAAAAATAATTAATATATTTTCTGTAGATATAACAACATTTAATATAATTTCAGAAAATATAATAACTCATTTTGTATAATATACATTTGGTATATTATTAAAATCTTTCATATCATTTTGTATAATTATCTTTTGATATAACACTCATTTATTATAAAGATCATGTGATATAATGCTCATTTATTATACAAGTATTATTATATAAGCATTATTCGGTATAATATTATAGTAAAGGTATTTTTATGACGACATATGTAAATGTTTAACGCAGATTAGGTAGTGGTTTGTTTTGTGTAATGGGCGCAATTCTAACCTAACCTAACCTACTTTTCTGGTAGCGGTTGGTTTTATGTAGGGGTCGCAGTTCTTAACCTAACCTAACCTAGTATTCTGGTAGCGGTTGGTTTTGTGTAGGGGTCGCAGTTCTTAACCTAACCTAACCTAGTATTCTGGTAGCGGTTGGTTTTGTGTAAGGGTCGCAGTACTTAACCTTACCTACCTAGTTATAAATAGCAGTTCGTTATATGTAAAAATAGTCGTTTTTTGTAGTGTAATAGTAAATGTGGAATTATATATCTAATACATTATATCAACAATTCTACTTTAGATGAAATAGCTTTATATCATAAATTCAGTATATAAAATATGCATTATACTTGAAGAATGTTATGCTAAATGTTATTAGATCTATTAATCTTTATATAAAATGATAATTTATGTCATATGAAAATATATTAAGTGTTATTATATCATTTAATAATTATACTAAATAAGCGTTATTGCAACTGATATTATAATAAAAATGTTTATAGCCATCGATACGCACCCGTGTTGCGCCTACGTAATAATATATACATATGTAGTTTGGAAAAGCCCAGGAAAGTTGAAGGTATTTAAGTCGGTTTATAGTTTACAAATATATAACACCAGACATAGTAGAATCATATATCAAAACAAAAATATAAATATTACTTTAAAATACTTAAGTAAGACTTACTACCCGAAACACATTATGGAACAAAACTTAAGATGCAGTATAGTATAGGGGTAAAACAGGAACTTGGCAGCCGCTGGATTCTGGAGTTAGTGAGGTATTTAATAGCAGGCTAGTGGCTGAGAATTATGGAGTAGTTACCAGTGGCACAAAATCTATAAGATGCAAACTCTGAAAAGTCACTTCACTTGGTGAAAGTATTGTACTTATAGGTTATAACATCTAAATACTTAAAAAACAATGTCAATACATAGATACATCTGCACTTATGTTATGTTTGCTCGATTTGAGCAAAACATGAATATTGTAAAGAGAATTTAGATGTGATCGGTGTGCTCTACAAAATGGATTTTAAAACATCTTGAAGCAAAGAAATAATAATTAAGGAAACGCAAATAAGAATCTTGTAGATTGCAAACATGCAAAGTTTGCTTAACAAGTCTAGAAGTTGGAAGCAAGAGATAGAACGGTTCTAGTTACAAATTTACATTATAATGAAGTGCCTACCTCATTTTGTAAGCTAACATAACTTAGTCTTTGTTGGTTCACTAGAGGTCGAGGGTTACCTTTCATACATAGTGTGCGTGGGTTACCACGATAGTGTTCGAGTTTGCTTAGTACCTGACTCACGAAGTTTGGCGCACTTGAATGCGCGTTCATTTACATAACCACCTCTTTGCCCAACTTTGAAGTCCTAGTTTATTTCAGAAATAATTACATTTTCTCGCCTTAGTTGTTTTTACTCTTTATTACAAGTTAGACAGATGCCAGACAGTTAGACGAATGGAGAGAAAGTGTATTAAGACTATTTCTACCTGTATTAGGTATTCTGTCGCAGGATATAAGTAATTTGTCCAAGATATTTTTTAATCCGATTTTGTTTGTAGTTTTTGTCTCTATTCACCTAGGGAATGCAAATCGGTTATTTTTTGTATGGAAATAACCGCGGTTTCGGTTAATAACCGATTATTTCCATACAAAAAATAACCGAAAATAACCGATTTGCATTCCCTATATTCACCCCGCCATCCCTGTTCACCCCGTTTAAAATTATGTACTTTGTAGTTTTCATTTATAGATTATGGAGTGTATTATTTCAATAAACAAGTGATCTCAATTTATCGGACTGTATCTAACACTCTTCGATTAAATAAATCAAAACTCACCTAACCTAATTGATGAACTCGTACATGCTCGAGATACTTGTATTTACCCACCCAATAGGAAATTGTTTGTTTTACTTAGCACGTGAATGGACTACATGGTTAGGTACTACTCAACATCATAGAAATGTAAAACTGAAGCTAACTCGTGAAACACGATTTTAAAAAGCTAAAACTGGGAATAAAAATACTAAGTGTAAAACCCTGCACACGTCTGTATCGCCAGGAGAATACAGTTTGTGTTAACCTCCCATATAACCATTCCAGTCGCAGAATCATCAAAGTGGTAACTAAATGTCAGATGTGTCGTAACAGAGTCCACACAATGTGTCTAGAATTGTTTCGAAACAAAGTGTCGTCGCCGTGTGTACACTTTTCCGTAACAAGGTGTCGACACATTTGTGTGCACTTTGCGTGCGGTTTGCGACTAAATCTGACAGAAAATTTGTGACAGCAAATGTCAATATAAAATACCTCTTGAAAACCAAGGTTTGTCAAACTACTATTAGTGTCTCGTGTGCTCGTAAGTAATTCTAGTAAGTCATCATGGGCGATGCAAATGAAAACCATATAAACACCCAACACCCGTCAACCTTTTACAGAAAAGTTTTTAAAGAAATGCAATAAGCTACTTAGGTCAGCCAACGAATGCTCCAAAACGTTGTAGAGGGAAATGCTCGGAACACAATTTTTGACTCTGTAACTTGGTTTGGACAAGTTAGGAGGTGAACATATCAAAAGTCCCCGGCCGTAGCCCTTGAGCAGGGGGAAGAGAGGGGGCTTTGATGGTCCCATTTTCCGGTTTTTCGATTATATCCCGGAAACTATGCATCTTAGCGACATGGCCACTTATACAAAATGAAAGTTAATTTAATTTGTTACAAGTTTATTCAGTCAATTTTTTCGATATGTTGAATAGTTTTTGAGATATCCGCTCTTGAAAGTTTATTTAGGGCTCTCAATATTATCTTGATATATCTACATCAGTGAAGGTGCTAGGCCGTGTATGGTATCGTTTTCGTATAAATCTGGGTTGCTGAATCCATTTAAGGTATCACATTGACACCATTCCACAAAATTAAAAAAAATCTTTTTAGGGTTCCGTACCTCAAAAGCAAAAAACGGAATCCTTATAGGATCACTCGTGCGTCTGTATGTATGTCCGTCTGAATACACAAAATAGTTCTTTACCTATAGATGACAGGAAAACCTATTAGAAATGTGCAGTTAAGCGCGCGTCGGACTTAATGTACGGAACCCTTAATACGCTCGTCCGACTCGCACTTGGCCGGTTTTTTTTAAACTCCTCTTGACGCTTAACCGCTGAACCGATTTCGTTGAAATTTGGTATAGAAATAGTTTGCGTCCCGGAACAGGACATAGGATAGATCTTATAACCAAGCAACCTTTTGAAGGTGTGAAAAGTGGCGTGGAAATTTGTACGGGAAATCAATAACCGCTGAACCGATTTATATTAAATTTGGGATGGTCTACATCTTTGATTTAGTTAAAAATGATAAAAAAAACATGACTTCAAACCTAAACTTAAACAGTATTAACTTCAAGAAGTCAATTCTGAATTCCCCCCTACACCTCATTTCACACCTTTAAAGGATGATTTTTGAGATAACTTTTTATGTCCTGTCTCGGGACTCAAAATATATGTGTACTAAATTTAAATTAAAACTGTTCAGCAGTTTAAGCGTGAAGAGGAGTTTAAAAGAAAGTAAGTTTATATGTTTTTACTTTGGAATGGTGTCAATGTGATACCATAACTAAATTTGGTACTGCGCATTTATACGAAAACGATACCAAACATGGCCTCGTAGCTTTACTGTTGTAGAAGTCAAAATAAAATTGAGAGCCCTAAATTCTTATTACTTGACCAAACTTGTGTAGAAGGAAAAGGAAAAATAAAAGTCTTCGGCAGGAATATAAACACAAATATATTTTTTTTTTTTGCGTTACTATTTCAATCATCAAATATAAACATACCTTGATTATATTATTCTAGTGAGATCCTCATAGATAAACAAAAACATTTACTTAAAAAATTACAAGGTCGAAATGTCACGGAACTTGTGAGAGTAATATGTGAAAAATAAAAACTTTTATGACAAAAAAATCTGGACACAATTTAAGAAGCATCCAATTGCGTCGAGGAATCATCTGTATTTTTGCTTGTTTCATTACCTCCTCGCTTCTTTTTTTGTCCTTTGTATTCTGTAGCAATTTGTTAGATCTGAAAATAAAGATAACTTGCGTCGTCACGGATGTCGATTTATAGGTTTTAGGGAGTGCAGAATTCGAAAACTATGATCATTTTATATTCCAAGATGGCGGCTACGTATTTTGTCATAAAAGTCGTCATGGATATCGTTTTATAGGTTTTAGGGAGTGCAGAATTCGAAAATGATGACCATTTTGGATTCCAAGATGTCTGCCGTGCACTTTGTCATATAAGCCGTCATAGATGTTGATTTATAGGTGTTAGGAAAAGCAGATTTCGAAAATGATGACCATGACCAACAAAACGACATCCATATCGACTTTTAACATAGTGCATGGCCGCCATCTTGGATTCCAAAATAGTTATTATTTTCGAAATCTGCGCTCCCTAAAACCTATAAAACGACATCCATGACGACTTTTATGACATAGTGCATGGCCGCCATCTTGGAATCCAAAATGGTCATCGTTTTCGAAATCTGCGCCCCCTAAAACCTATAAAACGACACCCATGACGACTTATATGACATAGTGCATGGCCACCATTTTGGAATCCAAAATGGTCATCATTTTCTAAATCTGCGCCCCCCAAAACCTATAAAACGACACCCATGACGACTTTTATGGCATAGTGCATGGCCGCCATTTTGGATTCCAAAATGGTCATCATTTTCAAAATTGGAGCGCCCCAAAACCTATAAAACGACATCCATGACGACTTTTATGACATAGTGCATGGCCGCAATTTTGGATTCCAAAATGGACATCATTTTCGAAATCTGCGCCCCCCAAAACCTATAAAACGACACCCATGACGACTTTTATGATATAGTGCATGGCCGCCATTCTGGATTACAAAATGGTCATCATTTTCTAAATCGGGGCCCCCTAAAACCCATAAAACGACATCCATGACGAATTTTATGACATAGTGCATGGCCGCCATTTTGGAATCGAAAATGGTTATCATTTTCGAAATCTGCGCCC
The DNA here is from genome assembly GCF_963556715.1 of Cydia fagiglandana. Classification (NCBI taxonomy): domain Eukaryota; kingdom Metazoa; phylum Arthropoda; class Insecta; order Lepidoptera; family Tortricidae; genus Cydia; species Cydia fagiglandana. Next base: position 13,365,691 of record NC_085932.1, read on the forward strand.
CCCAAAACCTATAAAACGACACCCATGACGACTTTTATGACATAGTGCATGGCCGCCATTCTGGATTCCAAAATGGTCATCATTTTCTAAATCTGCGCCCCCCAAAACCTATAAAACGACACCCATGACGACTTTTATGACATAGTGCATGGCCGCCATTCTGGATTCCAAAATGGTCATCATTTTCTAAATCTGCGCCCCCCAAAACCTATAAAACGACATCCATGACGACTTTTATGACATAGTGCATGGCCGCCATCTTGGAATCCAAAATGGTCATCATTTTTGAAATCTGCGCCCCCCAAAACCTATAAAATGACACCCATGACGACTTTTATGACATAGTGCATGGCCGCCATATTGGATTTCAAAATGGTCATCATTTTCTAAATCGGGGCCCCCTAAAACCTATAAAACGACATCCATGACGACTTTTATGACATAGTGCATGGCCGCCATCTTGGAATCCAAAATGGTCATCATTTTTGAAATCTGCGCCTCCTAAAACCTATAAAACGACACCCATGACGACTTTTATGGCATAGTGCATGGCCGCCATTTTGGACTCCAAAATGGTCAACATTTTCAAAATTGGGGCCCCCTAAAACGTATAAAACAACATCCATGACGACTTTTATGACACAGTGCATGGCGGCCATTTTGGATTCCAAAATGGTCATCATTTTCGAAATCGGCACTCCCTAAAAGCTATAAATCGACACCCATCTCGACTTTTATGACAAAGTGTTTGGCTACCATCTGCATGCAAGACATTTCTATTATTTTTACGTACATAAATGGCCCCCTGTCAACTTCCAACCGAGATTTAATCGATAATTTATTCGATTAATGTTCAGATTAATTCAATTTCAATCTATGTTAGGTCGACTAAACTAATCGTGATTAAAATTTGAGAATTAACTTTTTTTATTCCATTAATTAGTCGAATAAACAGTTAATCTATTAAGTCCCATCTCTGACCACGGCATTTTTACACTTTGAGAATATCTGAAAACAAATGAACACAAGGAGCCATTTTGCAAATCCAATAACTTTGTTATTACTTTTGACAGCGCGTGTCATGTGTCTACACAGAGTCGACACAAAGTCGAAACATTTGCGACTACTTTGTGACTGCAATATTTCTCAGCCTTAAACCATATTTATACATCATAATTAACAAGTTTCGTAGTATGTAAAGCGTTATTTCTGTTATTTAAGTATAGTATACGCATCGAAGTACTAAAAATGCATCAAATAATATATTTATGAACACAGGCACTGAGAAGTAAACAATTTCATTTCCGGCTAAACTAAAACAATTTGGTGGCGCGTTGATTATATTACACTTAGTTTATCAAATCACTCGAGCAGTTTAATTCCCCATAATAATTTAAGTCCTATTGTAATATAAATGCAAACAATATATAATTACGTCTTGTAATCCGTTTTAGAGATGGCGTATTAATGTCACTTATTTTTATTTAACTATTTTTCCATCTGACAGTTTCCATTTGACAGGAACAAAATGAACGAATGAACGAATGATTTTGGCATAAAGTAGTCGCAAACTAGTAACAATGTGTGCACACGGCGACCACACTTTATGTCACTTTGTGTCATGTGTCGACCCTTCCCCATTTCTGGTAACTGTGTCGACACGGCGACGACTCTGCGACTGGAATTGTGACCGAAACAGACGGTGTCGACACAAGATGTGTCTACACCGCGTCGTAACGGCGACTGGAAATGGTTGTATGGGCTATTTGCATAATATTCATTTTATATTGCAATTAAAACTCGACATAAGTAATTTTATATTTATTTGAAATAACAGTCAAACAGTTTTATCTACTTATTTACTCGTGTACCATAATTATATTAACGTCTTAAAATGAATGAACAGCTTAGTAAAATTTCCCCTAATCAACTCTCAAACATGAGCGCAAAGAGATCATCAAACCAAAGGTTAAACTAATAACATTTTTCTATTTTATGTTTACACAGGTTCAAGGTAAGACATAAGCTAAATAAATAAATTATAACAATAATTATATTAGGACAATCACACAAATCGACCTATTTCCGCCGACGTCTCAAAAAGGCTCTTAGGCTCACAGATAAATAACCTGAAACACGTTAGGTAAATTTGTTAGGTTGTAAAATAAGAATCGACTAGTTCTGTTCCACCAGATATGCAAAGGCCTAAATTGGTAACAATCTAGAGTAGGATATTACCCCGTTGCAAAGCTCGGCGCGCCAGCGACGGGAAACAAATTATTGCCATATTGCAGCTTCCGTCGGCCCTCCGGACAAATAAATTGCAATCGCTGGCAACTAGCTGTGTTTCGAATTATTTAAACTGAACTATTGCAGTATTTGAATTACCTACCTAACGTGCTTTTTATAAACACCTATGACCACATCTAGGTATGGAATTGCTTTCCGTCAAATATTTTCCTTGCAGCTGTACTTGCTTGCAGAAGAGAATAAACTTGCATTCTCCTCGATTGCTCGAAAGGCGCAGGCGCTATATAATTTAAATATGCAAAGGGGCTAAACTAACAATAACATGTACCAATCTCTTATGCGATTTTGTAAGCACAGAACGGCAGACAAATTATTTCGATAACGCAGACTTAGCCGTCCCCCGACCCGAACCGACACATCCAATCGATACAACAACCTAAATGCGTCAATATACCTATGATTAAAACATAATATTTGGACACGGCTTGAGAACACTACAGAATACATTTTTATATCTATTAGAATTCACTTTGGTCAATCAGCGATAGTAAATATTGTAATATTCTATATTGGTTGTATTTTAGACACCGCATTTTATTTCATTCATTTTTGCTATACCTACCTATAACACTTTCTATACTTGCGTGAAATACCACCCTTTATTAGCAAGTGATGAAAAATAACCTTATAACCTGATTAATTGTCCTTTAGATATCATCGAGGGCCATTCCATTATTTTCCATTGAGTCGCGAAATATGACCTTTAATGATTTCACACTCAAATAACACCCAAAGTTTTTTTTACAAAGGAAAAACCCTACAGAAAGGGTTGGCTAATGTTGGGGATTCCAGTGAGACGTCATTCTAATTTTGCAAATTTCATCCAAGAAAATTGTAAAATGTGAAGAAAATTATGGCATTGGCATTATTCAAAGAGAATATAACAAACACCGTAGTTCGTAAATAATGCCATAGTAACGTATTACTATGGCATTATTTACGAACTAAGAGAAAATTTCTGGAATATTAAAGGTTTTTTTTTTACATGGCCCCAAAGAAAATAATAACTACTTGTGTACAAATGTGTTTGTCAATAGAAATTTCATCCAAGAAAACCTGGAACTATGTAATACAAATTGACTTACCTACCTGTTTAAAAACGTCATGGACATGGACATCTACGAGTACCATACAACTCAACTCTGTGTCAGTCAAGATAAAATTTGAGAAACCTGCAAGATTTTCCGACCTTCCTTCAACACCTTCAACAGCCGATTGGATTAGCTAGACTTACATAGGTACCTACACAATACGACTTCGTCGGAAATAGAAAACGACTTTACAAGGTGAGGACAGTGATGATTAAGGTAAACTTGTTAAGTGTGGATTACATCAGATTTTACTAATCTTCAGGGGATTAATTAAATCTGTAATACACACGCCGTATATCCGCTTACAACCATTTCAATTATTAAGTCCTACCTGTAGCTCACGAAATACGGCGTTGCGAGAACAAAACTTACAGGGCCCTAGGATGGATTAATGCCACCAAGATTTTTGATGCAAATTTTTAGGGGAGGGGCCTTGGTACTATAGGTTTATATACCAAATGTATTTAAAATTTGGTAGGTACCGGGCAAGAACATAGGATAATTTTTATCCCAAAAATGATCTCTTAAAGGGTGAAGAGGTGAAAGTTTGTACGGGGATAACCGTTGAACTGATTTGGATGAAATTTACATCTACATTCAATTTAGTTGAAAATGATACCAAGCTTGACTTAGAACCAAAACTTTGAAAATTGAGACGACGCCGACGCTTCTTGAAGAAATTTTACTATTGAAACTGACATAATCATATTCAGAACAAATTCATAACCAACAACATTAATTACAATCAGAACAAGGTCGCATATTTCAACCGATTCAACTGAAACTTAATCTAAAATGTTTATTTCATAATTAAAAAAAAATAAGTTCAAAAACTAAAACCCGACTACTGCAAATCGCGCTCTAAAAAGTATGAAACAAGATAGAATTTTTATCTGAAATTATCAAGCAGGAAATATTATAAATGTTACCATATTTTTATATAAAAAATACAACGTAATACAATTTACTAAATTTTTTATATATTTATAGAGATTCAGAGGATCGCCGTGGTCGTATGCCACGATTATAAACTTAAAAATAATATGGCATACGACCACGGCTACCCTCTGAACCTCTGTAAATATATAAAAAATTTAGTAAATTGTATTACGTTGTATTTTTTATATAAAAATATGGTAACATTTATAATATTTCCTGCTTGATAATTTCAGATAAAAATTCTATCTTGTTTCATACTTTTTAGAGCGCGATTTGCAGTAGTCGGGTTTTAGTTTTTGAACTTATTTTTTATTTAATAAATTTTGGGGTCATGATTTCGTTACTAACTTTTTGAAGTCACTTTACTCGTATATTATTTTTGCGAGGGCGTCCTCAGTACAGAAATGCACGAAGTAGTATGAGGGCGCCGAAGGCGCCTGGCTTAGGAACGCGTACTTCGGGCTACGCCCGACACTTTTAGTATGAGGGCGCCTTCGACTTTGGAACGCGTACGTCGGGCTGCGCCCGACTCTTTTAGTATGAGGGCGCCGAAGGCGCCCGGCTTTGGAACGCGTACGTCGGGCTCCGCCCGAGTCTTTTAGTATGAGGGCGCCGAAGGCGCCCGGCTTTGATACGCGTACGTCGGGCTACGCCCGACACTTTTAGTATGAGGGCGCCGAAGGTGCCCGGCTTTGGAACGCATACGTCGGGCTACGCCCGACTCTTTTAGTATGAGGGCGCCGAAGGCGCCCGTCATTGGAACGCGTACGTCGGGCTACGCCCGACACTTTTAGTATGAGGGCGCCGAAGGCGCCCGGCCTTGGAACGCGTACGTCGGGCTACGCCCGACTCTTTTAGTATGAGGGCGTCTTCGACTTTGGAACGCGTACGTCGGGCTACGCCCGACTCTTTTAGTATGAGGGCGCCGAAGGCGCCCGGCTTTGGAACACGTACGTCGGGCTCCGCCCGACTCTTTTAGTATGAGGGCGCCGAAGGCGCCCGGCTTTGGTACGCGTACGTCGGGCTACGCCCGACACTTTTAGTATGAGGGCGCCGAAGGCGCCCGGCTTTGGAACGCATACGTCGGGCTACGCCCGACTCTTTTAGTATGAGGGCGCCTAAGGCGCCCGGCTTTGGAACGCGTACGTCGGGCTCCGCCCGACTCTTCTAGTATGAGGGCGCCGAAGGCGCCCGGCATTGGAACGCGTACGTCGAGCTACGCCCGACACTTTTAGTATGAGGGCGCCTTCGGCGGCTTTGGAACGCGTACGTCGGGCTACGCCCGACTCTTTTAGTATGAGGGCGCCGAAGGCGCCCGGCTTTGGAATGCGTACGTCGGGCTACGCCCGACTCTTTTAGTATGAGGGCGCCTTCGACTTTGGAACGCGTACGTAGGGACACTTTTAGTATGAGGACGTCGAAGGCGCCTGGCTTTGGAACGCGTACGTCGGGCTCCGCCCGACTCTTTTAGTATGAGGGCGCCGAAGGCGCCCGGCATTAGAACGCGTACGTCGGGCTCCGCCCGACTCTTATAGTATGAGGGCGCCGAAGGCGCCCGGCTTTGGAACGCGTACGTCGGGCTCCGCCCGACTCTTATAGTATGAGGGCGCTGAAGGCGCCCGTCTTCGGACCGCGTACGGTACGTGTCTTGTAAAAAAATTTACTGTTTAAAATGTTGCATGACATTATAAAAACACCATGTATAGCGGCCAAACAAATTTCTTTTACAAAAACCTTCTTGTGTCTCCGTAGTCGCGTAACACGCGGATAGATTTCAGAGCGCTTGCGATTTCGTTACTAACTTTTTGAAGTCACTTTACTCGTATATTATTTTTGCGAGGGCGTCCTCAGTACAGAAATGCACGAAGTAGTATGAGGGCGCCGAAGGCGCCTGGCTTAGGAACGCGTACTTCGGGCTACGCCCGACACTTTTAGTATGAGGGCGCCTTCGACTTTGGAACGCGTACGTCGGGCTGCGCCCGACTCTTTTAGTATGAGGGCGCCGAAGGCGCCCGGCTTTGGAACGCATACGTCGGGCTCCGCCCGAGTCTTTTAGTATGAGGGCGCCGAAGGCGCCCGGCTTTGATACGCGTACGTCGGGCTACGCCCGACACTTTTAGTATGAGGGCGCCGAAGGTGCCCGGCTTTGGAACGCATACGTCGGGCTACGCCCGACTCTTTTAGTATGAGGGCGCCGAAGGCGCCCGGCCTTGGAACGCGTACGTCGGGCTACGCCCGACTCTTTTAGTATGAGGGCGTCTTCGACTTTGGAACGCGTACGTCGGGCTACGCCCGACTCTTTTAGTATGAGGGCGCCGAAGGCGCCCGGCTTTGGAACACGTACGTCGGGCTCCGCCCGACTCTTTTAGTATGAGGGCGCCGAAGGCGCCCGGCTTTGGTACGCGTACGTCGGGCTACGCCCGACACTTTTAGTATGAGGGCGCCGAAGGCGCCCGGCTTTGGAACGCATACGTCGGGCTACGCCCGACTCTTTTAGTATGAGGGCGCCTAAGGCGCCCGGCTTTGGAACGCGTACGTCGGGCTCCGCCCGACTCTTCTAGTATGAGGGCGCCGAAGGCGCCCGGCATTGGAACGCGTACGTCGAGCTACGCCCGACACTTTTAGTATGAGGGCGCCTTCGGCGGCTTTGGAACGCGTACGTCGGGCTACGCCCGACACTTTTAGTATGAGGGCGCCTTCGACTTTGGAACGCGTACGTCGGGCTACGCCCGACTCTTTTAGTGTGAGGGCGCCGAAGGCGCCCGGCTTTGGAATGCGTACGTCGGGCTACGCCCGACTCTTTTAGTATGAGGGCGCCTTCGACTTTGGAACGCGTACGTAGGGACACTTTTAGTATGAGGACGTCGAAGGCGCCTGGCTTTGGAACGCGTACGTCGGGCTCCGCCCGACTGTTTTAGTATGAGGGCGCCGAAGGCGCCCGGCATTAGAACGCGTACGTCGGGCTACGCCCGACACTTTTAGTATGAAGGCGCCGAAGGCGCCCGGCTTTGGAACGCGTACGTCGGGCTCCGCCCGACTCTTATAGTATGAGGGCGCTGAAGGCGCCCGTCTTCGGACCGCGTACGGTACGTGTCTTGTAAAAAAATTTACTGTTTAAAATGTTGCAGGACATTATAAAAACACCATGTATAGCGGCCAAACAAATTTCTTTTACAAAAACCTTCTTGTGTCTCCGTAGTCGCGTAACACGCGGATAGATTTCAGAGCGCTTGTAGGTTCATAGTTCGAATTACCTAACCGATAAATAAATTATTTTTTTATATAGCGCATGCAAGCAAAGCCGGGTGCAAAAGCTAACAATATTTATATATTTGAAATGTGCTAATTGAGCTCTTTAAAATGATGTATAACACGTCATCATTACATAATTTAATTTTTTTGGTTCATGACTTTATGACCTCTAGAAGGCGCCGTGTTCATTTTTTTGTGACGCCATATAGCCTATAACCAGCGGGCGATTAATACGATTCGAATGACATATCGTTTGTTAAATTATAATAAGTACTTTAGAAGTTATGAGGGAACAGATGAACATACATACATACATACATACCCACATACATACCGGTCAAAATCATAACCCTCCTTTTGCGTTGCCGTAGTCGGGTAATAACATATGAGCAAGTTCGATATTTTAATACCTGTGCGGATTTTTGATCGATTAGGTTTTTTAAAAGTGTTTATTTAAGAAACAACCCTGCCAGAGCAAAATTTCAAAATCAATTGGTTACCTCCCCTCCTACGCACTCCGCTTTGGCTGTCTCTCCGTGACGGATAAGGGGTTTTCTGTCTTCCCTACGTTTGACAGCTGTAAGTTGTGGCATCCGCTTTGTAGCCGTAACCCCAAACACATGTCCATGTCTTGTCGCGAACTCCATGAACCCTCTTTGAAATAAACTCAATTTATAATAATCATGCATGTATTTTGTATATGCATTTCGTTGACAATCATAAGAATGACATTGAATTTTAAATGTTATAAAACCAAAGAGCTAAAAGGAGGCCAGATCACTACATTCGTCCCTCCCCATCCCTGATCACATTTCTTCGATAAGTCGCCGAGGTGGTCTTGTTGCCCGTTGACTACGGCGCTGCGTAGGTGCGTTTGCAGGTGTAGGGGTAGGATCTGGGTCAGGGGACAGGCTTTCGTTGTTTCCTGTTTGAGGTGGAGGGCTCATCAGGGTGGGATTAGGAGTGGCAGATGAGGTTCGCGACGGCTCAGGACTAGAAGTGGCATCGGGCGTACGAAACATATCTGTTGGGGGGGGATGAAAGAGATTTGTATGACGAGGAGGTTTGAGGTGGCTCATTGTGATTAGGCGATGGTAGTCAAGGTCGAATATGATCAGCGTGTCGCCTGATGACATTTCCAGTAGGTGTTGAAATCGTATAAGAGTAGCGATGTCTCCGCTCTTCTATGATTCCTGGTTGCCAGGACTTTTCAAGTCGGGTTCTATGGTATACTGGATTGCCGGGTGTATAATTTGGCTTATCCATTGAGGCCTCAATATTAGCCTTCACTTGCTTGTACTGTAATTCTCTCCTTTTGCTAGGTCGAATATTTGACAATAAAGTATTTATTTGACGTCCAAACATCACTTCTGCTGGTGATTTGCCCGTAGTATTGTGGGGTGTAATTCTGTACGTGAAAAGAAACTCTCGTAAACGCTGATGTTGGGGTTCTGTGCCAGACGCAAATCTTGACTTAAAGGTCCTCACGAGGCGTTCCGCGAGGCCATTGGTTCTTGGATGGTAAGGTGATGATCTAATATGCAAAATGCCTTGATTTTTACAGTATTGTTTGAATTCGGATGACGTGAACTGTGGGCCGTTATCAGATACAATTATTTCTGGGAGACCAAAAGTGCAGAATATGTTGTCTAACTCAGCACACAATTTCGACGTGGTAATATTCTTCATACTCATAGGTTTGATTTCTATCCATTTCGACAAAGCATCGCTCAAGACTAACCAGTAAGTACCTTCAAAAGGGCCTGCAAAATCGATATGGATCCTTTCCCATACTTTCTCTGGGATAGACCATGAGTAGACTGGAAGTTCAGGGCAATGAGGTCTATTTTGTTGGCATCTACAGCATCTCTTGACATATTGGTCTACGTCTTCATCAATGGATGGCCACCAAACGTAGAACCGTGCCAGTGCCTTCATTGCTGATATTCCAGGATGCCCCCTATGGAGATATGCGAGGACTTTAGGTTGTAATTTTTCTGGAATTACCACTCTGCCTTGCCACAATATTATTTTATTTTCAATTGAAAGTTCGTTACGCTTTTTGAAGTAATGCTTAACGTCATTGGTGAAGTGTGTCTCTCTCCAACCAGTTTTTATACATTTTAAAACCTCTGATAGTATGACGTCTTGCTTGGTTGTCTCTTTCAAAAACTCCTCAGAGAGATGTAAATCTGCCATTTTGGTTCCTAGAAGACGTGACTCAATTCGATGTACTGCACACTCTACTTCTGATGGCTGTGTTTCAGCGTTTGGTAATCTGGAAAGGCAGTCGGCTAGTATGTTGTTCTCGCCTTTCTGGTAACATATGTCGTAGTTATAGCAGCCGATTATTAGTGCCCATCTAACGAGTCTGTTGTTTGCTACTTTAGGAAGATTACGCTGAGATCCCAGTATATGAATTAATGGCTTGTGATCAGTAAGTAATGTAAATTTGGTTCCACGTAAATATTGGTCAAATTTCTTAATTCCAAACAGAATGGCAAGTGCTTCGCGGTCAATGACTGAATACTTAGTTTCCGCTGTTCGAAGTTTTCTTGAGGCAAAAGCTATGGGTTGTTCTGTGTCTCCATTTTTGTGATATAATACCTCTCCGACGCCTTTCTCTGACGCGTCACATGCAAGAAATATTGATCTGTCTTCGTCAAACGCGGTAAGTGGTTTTGATGCAGCAATATATTGTTTAGTAGTTTCGAATATTTGATTTTCGTGTTCTGTTCAACGCCACGGTTGTCTATTCCCAGTAAGTTCATGAAGGTCGGCGCATAGTCCATGTAAATGTGGTATAAAACGTTCATAGAAATTTACAAGGCCGAGAAATGACCTTAATTCTTTAGAGTTAGTAGGTGCCGCAGCTTTCGAAATTGCTTCAAGTTTTTCTTTCGTAGGGCGTATGCCGTTTTTGTCTATCGAGTGGCCAAGATATTCTATTTGATTTTGTAGAAATGAACATTTTTTTAGATTTACTTTTAGACCTGCTTTCTGTAGTCGCTCGAAGATGACACTAAGGGTGCGTAGGTGTTCCTTCACGTCTTCTCCGGCTATTGCAACGTCGTCAAAATACACTGCTGTGTTAGGAATGTCCCTTAGTAGTTCGTCTAAGTAATGTTGAAATATAGAGGGCGCTGTCGATATTCCAAAAGGCATTCTGTTATACCTAAAATATCCTAGATGTGTCGAGAGTGTTAGGTATTTTTTGGATTCTGGTGCTATTTCAAATTGTAGATAAGCGTCCTTGAGGTCTATTTTTGAAAAAATTTTGCCACGTGCTAATTTCTGTCGTAGTTGATCGAAAAGTGGAACGGGGTGCAAGTGCTTAATTAAGACAGGATTTAACGTACTTCTGAAATCTCCGCATATTCTGATGTCGCCGTTCGGTTTCACCACGTTAACGGTGGGGATCGCCCACTCTACTGGTGTTACATTTGGGTCCACGGGGTATATAATATTGTCAGCCACAAGGCGCGCAATTTCTTTTTCTATGTTCTTCTTCATTCCAAACTTGATAGGTCGTGCTGGTAAATGTACAGGTACTGCTCCTTGTTTTACGTGAATATTTACCAAGTAGTTGTCCACTTTTCCAAGCTTTCCGTCAAAAAGTTGCTTGTACCGGTCAATGACTCGTTCTAGTGTCGTCGGAGTTACTTCCTTAATGGAGTACACAGGTTTGGGGAACTCCATTCCAAAGGTTTCACTCCAGTGTAACCCAAAAAGCATCGGATCTGCGTGTTTCATGACAACCACGGGAACGATTTTCTGTTTCCCTTCGACTTCTACCGTGACATAGGCGAGCCCCTCTGATTTGAGCTTGTGGTTATAGTACGCTTTTAACTTAGGGGGTTTCGTTAATGTTGGTGCACCTATTTGCCGCCAAAGAGATGTGCTTATGATTGAGTAAGCGGATCCTGGGTCCCAGTCCATAGTACAGCGTCTTCCGTTAATAATAACATCTATTCTCTTACAGTCTCTGTTTCGTGTTGCAGTGACGTTACATACTAGATCGTCTTCAGTGTCACTATCTTCCGAAGAATCATCGTTCGTGTTAAAAGATGATCGGGACGATCCTGTGGTGTTTGTTACACGCTGTGTTTTGTACCTGAGTGTTCTAGATGTTCTAGGTTTGTGTTTAACTAGATAAGCTCGGCCAGTTTTTATACAGCAGCTTTCATAGTGTCCTTCTGTGTTGCATTCTTCGCATATGTGTTTCTTTGCTGAACAATTTGTTAAGTTATGTTTGTCGTGTTTGCCGCAACGTAGGCATTGGCTAGAACGTATTTTTCGGGGGCTTCTGTAGTTCGTTGATTCTTGTTTGTCAGATCTGGGACTAGCTTTCTTCTTGATTCTTTTAACGTTTGTCGATGGCGTGTCGTTTTCAGCTTGTTCTCGTGATTGTGCGATTGAAAACAACGTGGCAAATGTCACCTCTGTTGTCTGGCCGTTAATTAATTCTGTTAAGTTAGGCCACTTTTGTTTGAGATCTGTTTCGAGTTCCGTGTGATTAAGGCCTGTCGCAAAACGATCACGTAGCTGGCGCTCTAATAGTTTGTCATCGTAACCGCAGTCTATGCTCAACGCCTTCAGACGGTTTGTATAGTGTTCCATGGACTCGTCATTTTCTCTAATGCAACTCCAAAACTCTATGAGTGCGCGGTATCGTGTTTTCTTGACTCGGTATAGGTCTAAGAGTTTTGTACGAATGTCGGTATATGTGCTATTTTCAAAGTTAGGGGTAAGTGCTGTCTTCAGTTCCCGAAAAATGTCAGGCGTCATACAATTTAGTATGAGGTCTTCCATCATACTATCATTTGTACGTACTGCATGTATTGTGCACTTAGCTTCAAAAAAGTCTATGTAGTCACTCACCCTGTAAGTGTCGGGGTTGAATTTGTCCATGTTGAAAGCTTTTAGTATAGCGACTTGTTAGGGGACTGTTCCTGTGCAGTCGTGGTAGCGCTCGTCACGCTGTTGTCTGCCTGTGTGGAAACCGCTTCCGTTCGTGTTGCGGTAAGAGCCATACTTAGTATTTTCAATATTTGTTCTTGTTGCGTTTGTTGCACGCTCAGAAACTGAGCGAATTGTTCGGCGTCCATTTCGTCGCCAATGAAATAAACTCAATTTATAATAATCATGCATGTATTTTGTATATGCATTTCGTTGACAATCATAAGAATGACATTGAATTTTAAATGTTATAAAACCAAAGAGCTAAAAGGAGGCCAGATCACTACACTCTTTAACCACTTTTAACGACATCGACATACGGGAAGGATTAGATAAGTAAAATAACGATTTGGGTTCGCTACTCTGCATACTAATTACGCAGTGCATAGTCATATCATAGTCATTAATTAATTTAAATATTTAGCTGTAGCTATTTTTAACGCTAGCGCTTGTAAACATTTAACCTGGTTGGGCACCCTCCCGAGGGCACCAAATTTTGATAGGTACTTTTAATTTTTAGTTTTAGTTATTTTAATTGTAGTTAGTTTTAGTTTTATATTCCTATTTATATATGTCTTTTAGTAATTTATGTAATCTAATATTTTGTCAGTGCAATAAATATATATGAACCTGGTTTATGCTATTGCTGATTGTGGCGCTATAATGACAAGTACGAATCTCGATACAATTACAAATAATATCATTGTAAAATAAATAAATAAAACGGTAATTCCATTCTGTGGATCGAATATCATAATAATTTTATTTAATAAATCACTCGTGGTTTAATGAAATAAAAGTTTTGTTTATAAGTTTAACTTCCTATGAATATTGTCTGGACACTCTGGACAGTTGGAGCTATAAATCTATTGCCAATGAAATACCTATACATATAATATTTAACAGCGAGCTACCGAAATTTGGAGTACCTACCACTTATAAATAATTTTCTAGCTCGATAACGCGGCTTCTCGATTCGGTATTATGTGCAAATCACGTTTCATAGTTCGGTAAACCTTGGTTACCTATTGGTCGAAATGACTTTAGGTAAAAAATCTAAAAATGTTTTAATAGACTAGACAAAAAAATTCAAAATCGCTCTCCTTCTTGATGCGACTGGCAAATCATATTACTTTTTGGCAACCGGGTTTTTTAACCTAATTAGACCCCGCTGAATCCGAATTTGCCGGTTGCTCGATCGAAATCTTGACCGGAAGTGAGATATTTGACATTAAAGGTCCCTTTTTTTCGTTTTTCGTAAATAACTCATAAACGGTGGCGCATAGCAAAAAATGTTCTATTACATAAGTAATCTACATAAAATTGCCTACAAGAAAGATTCAGTACAATTTTTCGCTAGGATCAATATTCAAAGAGATTTCAACGCGGGAAATTTAATTATAATCACTTCTAAAGTCCCGTTTTTTAGGTTTTCGTAAATAACTCATAAACGGTGGCCAATATCAAAAAATGTTGTTAGACGTTAATAATCTACATAAAATTTTGAATAAAAAATATTCAGTACACTTTTCGCAGTGATCAATATTTAAAAAGATAATAAAGAGGGAAAGTTAATTATAATAAATTCTAAGGTTCCTTGTTTTTATTTTTTCTTTAACAATTTGAAAAGTATGACTCATAGCAAAAAAAAATCTTATACATAAATAATAAACGTAAAATTTCCTACAAGAAACATTTAGAACACTTTTCGCTAGGATCAATATGTAAAAAGACAAAGTACCGGGTAAGTTAATTATAATCAATTTTAGTCCCTTTTTAGTTTTTTGTAAATAACTCGTAAAGGGTGTCCCATAGCAAAATAGGTTTTTAAGAACAAATTATCTACATAAAATTTCCTCCAAAAAACATCTAGAACACTTTTCTCTAGGATCAATATTTCAAGCGATATTAAAGGAAGAAAGTTAATTACAATCAGTTCACAGGTCACTTTTTTAGTTTTTCGTAAATAACTCGTAAACGGTGGCCCGTTGCAAAACAATATTCTACATAAATACTAAACATAAAATTGTCCACAAAAAAGGTTTTGTACACTTTTTCGCTACGATCAATATTTAAAGAGGTATTAAAGGGGGTAAGTTAATTATATTCAATTTCCAGGTCCCTATTTTTAGGTTTTCGTCTATATAGGTAAATAACTATTTTATTTTATTTTAAAAATGTAGACCCAGTAGTTTCGGAGATAAAGTGTATTTTAATGTTTTATTTTGGGGGGAGGGGCTTTATCTCCGAAACTATTGGGTCTAAAATTTTGAAAAAATATACAGAATAGAACCTCTATAGATGACAGGAAAACCTATTAGAATTATGCAGTCAAGCGCGAGTCGGGCATTACTTAGTTTTTGAACCGATCCCGACAGGTTTTTTAAAGGCAATCACTCGCGTTTCACATATCCAAAATACATTGTTAAAAATTGGGTAATGTACGGAACCCTTGCAACGCGAGTCCGACTCGCGCTTGGCCGGTTTATTTTCATTTTGAGGTACGGAACCCTAAAAAGAGAAAAGTGTTCCATATGTTTTTCGTAGAAAATTTTATATCGATTATTTATTTACAAGAACATTAAGAACTTATTTTGCTATGAGCCTTATTTTACGAGTCATTTACGAAAACCTAAAAATAGGGTCCTGAAAATTGATTATAATTAACTTACACCCTTTAATACCTCTTTAAATATTGATCGTAGCGAAAAAGTGTACTATGGGACACCCTTGGGCGGAGGCGGGTCCATATGCAAGGAATAATTTGCGGCCGGTCGCTGCTTGCGATGGGTCTGCCTCTATGGTAGCTACCTGTCCGGTAGTTGGCATGGTGAATGGTCTCGGGGGGAGCACAAGTTGCAGAGATCCTCGAGGCAAAACTGGTTGTGCTCCTTCCCGAGGTTACTGCCTGTTAACTGCCTGGTTCTACCGTAGAAACAGGCAGAACGGAAACAACCAGTTGAACTATCTCAGGGTGAGTTTTGCAACGGATCGAACGCCGGGCTCGGAAGTCGATGATGTCATCCGTATGACTTCATCTACAACGGGGCCAGGTAAGTGAACCAGTGCAAAGAACACCCTTCACGTAATCCCAACCTAGCCCTATCCCTCAGATGGATCTGTATTTGTGTGCCAACATCGAGAGGCCACTGTAGGTTCGTCTCCTTTGACGGAGGCGAGCATGCAGGGGCGGGAAGATTGGTGGCCGCAAATAACGATCGATATCCTACGTAATCAGCCGTAAGCGATGATGTGGCATGTCGCAGCGGGCGTCTCATCCACAAAGAAGGATGATTAGCGGTAGAATGCCACCCGCGTGTTTGTGCCGTGCGCGGGGACCCGTACGGGTGGAGAAGGAGATCCTGGGAGCGGGCGCGAAGCGGGGGTCTGTTGTCGTTATCCCCGTTAGAAGAAGTTCCTTTGGCTCTAGATTCATCTCACACGGGAGGTCTAGACCTAGCCAGTCAAGATCAATCGGCTGTTGTGTCCAGTCAGATGGCCACATGGCGAGTGTCCTGGGGTGTAGGGGTCCATAATCGGCGGAGCACGACTCCCATGTCGGCTGTGGAGCTGACTAGGGTTTTGGCACCGTGCGGATTCATGGGCAACGCACTTTGGGACGCTATATCAGCTTGGTATCCCTGATGCGTCAAAGCATCCCAAATGTGAGGCTCCGAGGAGGGTGGGGAGCCAAGCTGCTGAAATTTTCACTGGTGGTTTATGGACAACATAATACCAAAAACGACGGAAGGAGGAGAAGCCGGACCCGTACGGGATGAGGCAAAGGCGCATAGCGCAAAAGTTGCTGCACCAGCTCTTAGTGGGCCTGTCCCTGACAGGAACGCGAGAGTAGGTAGCGGTAAGGTTTGGAGGTCCGCGAGGACGGAGGACGCGCACGGCGCGAAAGGCAGAGGCCATGGTGGAGCAGGCCACTCCAAAGGTACCACTCGCGCCGAGCAAGTTCCCCCAGGGGGACCGACTAGCGCAGGTGCCGGAGGAGTAGGCAGCGGAACGATGGCCTACTGCAAGAGGCAAACGGGAGCACCGCTTCCAAATCCTGCTGGCGTTGCTCCGGGCGCCCTCGACAGCGCGGCCATGCCTAAGGGCGTGGACGTGCAGTCGGGTGGAGGAGCCGCTAAGTCCAGGAGGCAGAAGAGGCGTGCGAAGGCGCGACTAAGAACGGACGCGGAATCGGTGGCCGGACCCTCCACAAGTGGAGCGGGAAGGCCACAGAATAAGAGGTCACTGGGGGCCAGTGGCGACTCATCTCTGCTCGCCGGTGACTCCAAGAGAGCGAAGGTAGGGGGATCGTTCGCGGAAGTCACGGCGAGCGAGAAGATGGCCATCGTCCCAGTGGCCTTTCCTGCCGAGAAAGTGGTGCAGGAGCATATGTCGGCCATCGTAGGAGCTCTGCTCCTATTTCTTGACAAGGCCGAAGAACCCATGCCCGACATCACACTCGGCAACCTCGTGGGGGGCGCGCTCAACGTCACCTGCAAGGGGAGGGAATCCGCGGCATGGCTCGGCACGGTAATCGGAGGTGGAGAGATTGCCGGGCTGCGCCTGAAGGTCGTGAGTGCCAAAGATCTGCCGAAACCGGTCAAGATGGCCTGGAGAACGGTGGTCGATGGCACTCAGGACATGGCGAGAGCCCTCAGGGTGCTGCAGAGGAGGAACCCTAGGCTGCGCACGAGCGAGTGGAAGGTAGTCGACACCGTGGAGTCGGGGCCGAGCACCAGGCGAATCGTACTGATGGACCGGGTGTCGGCCGCCGTCATCAAGGAGGCCGACTACGTTCTGCACACGGGGCTCGACACCAGCCACTTCAAGCTTCTGGAGGAAGCGCGGGAGCAGGGGCCTGGGGTGGCTGAGGTCGAGCCGTGTAGGGAGGGGGGAGAGGGGGGGGAGGTAGCCCAGAAGGCTACGGTCGCTGTGGCGACAGGGGGGGCCCCGGAACGGGAGGCGCCACCAGCCGGTGACGCACCTGTGGAGGTGGCGGAGGACCAGCCGGAGGAGGCGGGGGGCATGGTGCAGCTAGGAGAGGACCATGCTGGACCGCGCATGACTCGAGCATCGTCACCGATCTCATCGATGGCGGGCTCAGAGGATCTGCGTGGTCTGGCGGAACTCTACCTGGAGGGTACCATGTCACCTATGTCCTTCGACGACACGGTCCAGGAGGTGGCTGCTGATCTCAGCACCACCAAACAATAAACGCCGCAATGGAGGGCTTAAGGTGCGTACAGATTAATCTCCAGCACAATAAAGCAGCCACTGCCCTTCTGGCTAAGCTGTTAAAAAGCGATAAATTCGATATTGCTCTTATACAAGAACCATACATGTACAAAGGTGAGATAAGAGGCTTAAACGGTACTGGCGGGACATTGTTATATGTTTGTCCTGAGAGTACTATGAGGACATGTATCTATGTTAAAAATGGCATTGACGCTCTGCTTCTACATGCTTTCTGTTCCAGGGATCTGACTACGGTCAAGATCCAAAACAAGGGGGGGGGTAAGGCACTAATCATCTCATCAGCCTACCTTCCCTACGAGGCAGCGGATCCAATCACTGGGCAACTGAGGGATCTCGCTGCTTACGGCAGCCAGGCGAACACCGACCTGATCATCGGCTGCGATGCAAATGCTCACCACGTCATCTGGGGGAGCTCGGATGTCAACAGAAGAGGAGAGAAGGTACTGGATTTTCTGGTAAGCTCTTCTTTACAACTATTAAATAAAGGCAATGAACCGACATTCGTCAATGCAAGGCGGGGGGAGGTTATTGATATAACGCTAGCGTCCAACAACGCGAGTAATAAGATTAGCTCATGGCATGTCTCTGGGGAGATTTCTTTATCGGACCACAGATATATATGCTTCAGGTATAAGACTAAAATCCAATTAGAAACTATACGCAAACGGAATCCCAGGAACACCAACTGGTTAGCATTCAAAAGTGACCTGGAGGTGGAACTGGGAGACCCTAAAGGCAAGTTAAACTCTATTATTGACATAGAACTTGAAACAGACAGAATAGCACAAGCTGTCTATACAGCTTGGACAAACAACTGCCCGGAAAAGAAAATCCTGGCGAAGAAGGTGCCCTGGTGGAACCCGGAGATTGCAAAACTCCGGAAGGAAACCAGAGCTGTCTTCAATGATGCTAAAAGGACCAATGACTTCGAGCATTACGCGCGAAAACTCACGGAATACAGCAAAGCTGTGAGGAAAGCAAAAAGGAAAGCATGGATGAACCATTGCGATCAAATCAGGTCCATACCGGAAGGCATGAGACTTACAAAGGCACTAGCTGCAACAAAGTCAGTTCCACTCACTTCCATCAGAAGAAGTGACGGAAGAATGACTGAAACGGGGCTAGAAACCCTCAAAGTTATGTGTGACACACACTTCCCAGGCTCGATAATACATCAGAGCGTAACGGACGATGTAGCAACCGGTGCAATGGAACAATCCATCAGCACGACCAGGTACAACTGGGACACGTCTAAAAAGGTAGTAGATCACGATAAGATACATTGGGCACTATCCACATTTCAACCATACAAAGCCCCGGGGCCAGATGGAATCTACCCCATACTACTACAAGAGGGCGCTAATGTACTAATACCGCACTTAGGTAGACTGTACAGAGCGTGCATAGCCTTCGGACACGTACCGCGTGTGTGGAGGATGGTAAAGGTAACTTACTTGCCTAAACCAGGCAAAGCAGATTACACAGAAGCCAAATCATACAGGCCGATAAGTCTGTCATCGTTTTTCCTCAAAACACTGGAGAAACTGGTAGACAGACACATAAGGGATGGTCCTCTTAAGAGGCATCCGCTGCACCAATTGCAGTGTGCGTATCAGCCGGGTAAATCGACTGAAACGGCACTACACCTGGTGACAACCAGAGCGGAACAGGCGATAGAGAACAAAGAACTATGTCTGGCCACTTTTATAGACGTGGAGGGGGCATTTGACCGCACCACGTATCAGGCAATCAATATTGCAGCATCTAAACATGGCATAGAACCAACAATCTGTAGATGGATTGGTACTATGCTAAATAGCCGACTAATAAAATCCTCCCTTATGGGAGATGAAATATTAGCTACGGCTACGAAGGGTTGTCCACAGGGTGGGGTTCTCTCACCAACTCTCTGGAGTCTGGTAGTTAACTCACTGTTGGAAGAACTAAACAAAGGCCCAATACATACGGTAGGGTACGCAGATGATTTAGTGATTCTTGTAAACGGGAAATTCCCGGGAACAGTATCGGAAATCATGAATAAAGCACTGAAGCAAGTGGAAAGATGGTGCAACTGTCATCAACTCTCCATAAACCCAGGCAAAACAGTAGTAATACCGTTTACCAGGAAAAAGACCCTTAATGGCATGAAGCAGCTGAAGCTTTATGGAAGGGTACTGGAAATGTCCAATGAAGTGAAATATCTAGGCGTTACACTAGATAAAGAGCTGAACTGGAGAAAGCATGTCGAACTAACAACCACCAAGGCACTTAGAGTGTTTGGAATGTGTAGATCGGCTTATGGCAAAACGTGGGGTCTAAACCCAAAGGTACTAAGATGGATCTATACCATGATGGTAAGGCCTATCATCTTGTACGGATGCCTGGCATGGTGGCCAAGGACACTAAAGAGCACATGCAGGGATGCCCTTATGAAAATACAAAGAACGGCATGCATGGCTATTACTGGTGCGTTTAGAACGACGCCAACAGCGGCGATGGAGGTACTGCTAGACCTCTCGCCGCTACACCTAGTGATACAATCTGAGGCGCGGAAATCGCTATACAGGTTGACCCTAACAGGACTCTGGAGCGATAGCAAGCCAAAGACCAAACACACAAACATGGAATGCGACAATTTCATGGAAAGGATTACGAACATGGGCTGCGATAAGATGCAACCCAAGTTTGTGTTCCATAAGAATTTTAACGTTAAAATTCCAACAAGGGCTGAGTGGACCGAAGGTCTTGAAGCACCAATCTCTGATGAAAACGACATTATATGGTACACAGATGGGTCTAAGACAGAATCTGGTACGGGGGCAGGTATTTATGCAAATGACTTTAGTAGTAGCATAAGCATGGGCAATTACGCCACTGTCTTCCAAGCCGAGACATTCGCTATAATTGCCTGTGTTCATGAGAATATAGTTAGGCGAACCCAAGGGAAGAATATCTATATACTCAGCGACAGTCAGGCCGCTCTCAAAGCGCTCGAAGCTCCCAGAGTGGACTCTAGACTGGTATATTATGGCGTCCAAGCTCTGAACCAGCTTGGAAGGCAAAACAGGGTGCAACTGGTATGGATCCCAGGGCACGAGGGATTCATAGGCAATGAAAATGCAGATGAACTCGCCAGAGCCGGATCTGTAAGCAACCTTATAGGTCCGGAACCATTCGTGGGGCTCTCACAGGGAACCATCACAACGGCTATTAAAGACCATACCAAGACTAAACACCAGGAAGAATGGGATAGTCTGACGGGTCTAAAGCATGCAAAGCTCTTTATGCAAGGAATAGACTCCGGCTGGAGCAAAAAGCTTTGGAAACTTAGCAAAAGACAACTCCAAATCATAACGGGGGTGTTTACTGGCCACTACGGGGTCAAAGGATTTCTGGCCAAGATGGGACACTCTGACAACACCGATTGTCGTATGTGTGGCGAAGAGGAAGAGACAGTAAGACACTTAATGTGTGAATGTCACGCCCTCGCCAGACAAAGAATGAAGGACTTTGGAGCAGGATACCTGGAACCAAAGGACTTTAAAACGCTACCCATGAGCTCCATCATCCGACACATGGATATGGTGGGAAAAGCTCTTGAGTAGTTGACGGATCTCTTCTAGGGGGTAACTGCACAAAAGATCCCTATGGGTCGAAGTGTATCCGCAAGGGCCCCCGAAAACAATAAGATAAGATAAGATGGGACACCCTTTACGAGTTATTTACAAAAAACTAAAAAGGGACTAAAATTGATTATAATTAACTTACCCGGTGCTTTGTCTTTTTACATATTGATCCTAGCGAAAAGTGTTCTAAATGTTTCTTGTAGGAAATTTTACGTTTATTATTTATGTATAAGATTTTTTTTGCTATGAGTCATACTTTTCAAATTGTTAAAGAAAAAATAAAAACAAGGAACCTTAGAATTTATTATAATTAACTTTCCCTCTTTATTATCTTTTTAAATATTGATCACTGCGAAAAGTGTACTGAATATTTTTTATTCAAAATTTTGTGTAGATTATTAACGTCTAACAACATTTTTTGATATTGGCCACCGTTTATGATTTATTTACGAAAACCTAAAAAACGGGACTTTAGAAGTGATTATAATTAAATTTCCCGCGTTGAAATCTCTTTGAATATTGATCCTAGCGAAAAATTGTACTGAATCTTTCTTGTAGGCAATTTTATGTAGATTACTTATGTAATAGAACATTTTTTGCTATGCGCCACCGTTTATGAGTTATTTACGAAAAACGAGAAAAAGGGACCTTTAATGTCAAATATCTCACTTCCGGTCAAGAATTCGATCAAGCAACCGGCAAATTCGGATTCAGCGGGGTCTAATTAGGTTAAAAAACCCGGTTGCCAAAAAGTAATATGCTTTGCCAGTCGAAATCGTTTTTATGAAAAATATGACCAGTCTATAATAGATATAAATATTATGTCCAATCATTTAAAAGATAAATGATAATTTATTTAAATGATGACAAACATACTTAAGTTTTTATAACAGTATTGACCAAAGGTACTCGTATGAAAGTTAATAAAAGAAACGTACCTCTTAAGCGTTCGTCCACACGTACAGTCGCCATCAGATATATCGGAGCGGCCAAGGTGCTCACAAATATCTGAGCACGCCTTTATTGTCAAGGCGTTAGAGTGCGTGTTCAAATATTGTGAACACCTTGACCGCTCCGATATATCTGATGGCGACTGTACCTATGTACACTTAACTTGTAGGTACAAGTTTTAACTCTACCTACCTATTAATGTTTGCAGAAGTATGAGTAAGCATTGTTTATCCATTTGTTTTATTAGACAAGGCGTCTACATTTGCTGGCAGATACTAAACGATTGTTGGCTCGTGTTCTACATTACTTCCCGCCGTCTATTTTCCCTTTGAAATGAAATGTAATGAGTAGGGTCTGTTTGCGGGTTAGCAGATGGGTTTCTGGTTTGTTTATCGAATGCCTTTTATTACTTTTTTATGTTATGGCAAGGCAGGTGGGTAAATAGCCAGCCTTATAACAATATAATGACAATTGGATGGATACTTCCTGGATGGTAAGACATATTTTTACACGGTTTTTCTTTGTTTAGTTTTTACTCCGTATAGTTTTTGTATGAACCTAAAATGAACTTAATATTAAGCAACTTCGGATATTTATATGGTAGCATGTACTGCTATGTATTCCGAGCAGTTGTTTTATCATTAAAGCCTCGTGTCCTACTGCTGGGCAAAGGCCTCCTTCCTCAGTCACCATCCGACTCACTTTTGGCCTTTGGGCAATCTCTGGCCATGCAGTCCTTGAGATAAACGTCCAGACCAGGTCGTCCCGCCATCTCCGCTTAGGGCTTTAAGCTCCTCGCCCATCTTGCAGCAACAATTCCGTGGCTACTTTAGTTCATCTCCGTGGATGCATGCGGCAGACATCAGGCATCACCGAACCAGCAATTTTTCCATTAAATATTTTTTTACTTGTGTTTTCTAATAATATTAGCAGCTGGCAGCAGTGGGTGGATATAAAATTTAGCAATTAATTAATTAGGTATTCAATGACAGTAGGTTGCTCTTGCCAATTACGCTATTAATTTTTAACGCGCCTATAAATTGTAAGCCATTTGGCCATCAGTCAAGCCCTTAAAGACTGTGTCGAAGGCAATGTGGCTTAGACATTTGGCACACAACACCGTGTTGATATAATAGTTTCCTAGTTGATCTTAACATTGTCATGGCTATCGGTAGTTGGCGATATCGATGTAGGTACTATGATGATGATGATGATGAACAGTCTTGTACGTACGAACCTATTTCTTTTAATTCCATAGTTATTAAGAATAAGAATAATTTATTTCTAAAAACTGTTACATAGTGGGGCCCCCGCACTAGGTTACACCTGTATCGCGGGGAACCAATTACACTTGTATCACAGGCTTCTACTAAATTCGGAATTCGGATTCGGCTTCTATTAAATATACTTTTAAGTATTGCAATTATTTTTATTTTCCAAGTTATATTATATTCTTAAGACAAACATCCACAACCTAGAAAGAGACATATTTCTTCATTACTCAAATATGTATATGCCCTATCTTTGTAATGTAACTTAATCAACTTAAATTCTTAAAATAGTCAATGAAAAATAATAAAATTATATCACCATAATGAAATGTAATAACAAATTATTATTTGTAATTCAACTTAAAATAGATTAAAATGGTTTGACTCAAAATATCAACCTACATGGATGAGTTTATACTAATTATTTTTAAAATAATAATGGGTTGACATGTAAAATACTTTTACTTTATGAATAAAAGAATAGTTGAATGATAGACTTCGAGGCATTCGAAGCTAGGAACACCCAGCTTTGTAGACAGGGCTACTACCAAAAAGTCTAAAATGACCGTTATAACTTATAATGGTCATCGTGTTATACAAGTAATACGACAAGTATCAATTTATATCATTTCAAATTTTCAACGTGTCGATAGAAATAAATATTTGGAAAACACTAGTAGGAGTAGTAGGTAC
This sequence comes from Cydia fagiglandana, assembly GCF_963556715.1. Lineage (NCBI taxonomy): Eukaryota > Metazoa > Arthropoda > Insecta > Lepidoptera > Tortricidae > Cydia > Cydia fagiglandana. The sequence continues at coordinate 13,390,039 of NC_085932.1, forward strand.
GTAGGAAACCATTTAGCCTCGCCTGGGTCTGGCGAACAACGATCATTGCCATCGGCGACGACATACTCGTAGTTACAATGAACCACAGTTCTCAGATGCCTTCTATGATTTATAACCCAATTGGCACGCCGAGGTAAATGTTAGGCTATTGCGTTGAGTCCTTACATTCAATAATAGATATTACGTACTCTTACACTTACACCTAAAGGTTATACAGATTTTCATATCCGTAAATGTAAAAACTTTACCACTAAAACTCGGAGAAGCGTGTTAATTGGTGCTAAATAAAATTAACACAAAAATATGTGTCAGTAAATAAAACTAAATATTAGGCAGTTAGGCATCAACATAAGTTAAACTATTTAGTAGCAGTTATAAAAAATATGTAAGTAGTTGGTAATATATCAAGAGTCCTTTAAAAAATAAACATATTTTGCGATGTTTCCATCTTTTCTAAATTAAATAGTTTCCTTGCGAAATGCATAAAGGAAGCGGCAATTTCCGAGAGCGGCGCAAGGGATGCAGCATTGAAGTAATGGCTCAAATGGAAATACTTTATGCTGGAAATTCTTGTTTATAAATTAGTTTCTGCTTCTTTAACATTTTTACGAAAACCCGCCTTTAATCAGACAGCTTGCAGCTTTGTAACACTGATGATCATGGAGAAAAGCCTCGGACAGACAGACAGACAACGGACATGGCAAAACTATAAGCTAAAATAACGATTCTTATGAAGTCTTCTGATTCACCCGGCTAATAGCCAGCCCGTTTTAATTATTTCAGTTGAGCTGTTAGTTAAACATACCAAGTATCAGTACTTTCTATCAGGTATCGCCACAGAATTTACATTTACACAGATCATCCCTAAGCTAAGCCCCTCAATTAAGTCTCATGCTTTTAAAATGATCAATAGTTATTTGTACAACAAGAGATCAAACTTTGATATTTCTTTACGACGCTCAAGATTCTAAATTAGACTCTAATCTAATTTAGAATCTTGACATCTCAAGATTCTAATTACCTATTATGGAATCTTTCGCTTGCATGGGACTCAAAACCGCACGAGATGTAAATAACTTTGATCTCGTGTTGTACATACAAATTTTCACCTCAGAAGTGAGAACATAATTATTAGACAACCCGAATCTGAAAAATTGATTAGAAATTGTCACTTGTCAAAGAAAATAAAAGTGACAGTTAGATATAATCACTAATCAGAATCACACCTCGGGACTTTAATTACGAGTATTCGTTTTATTAGAAAATTAGTAATAAGTAAATACAGCTGATTTTGACAACGGGGTTAATGTAATATACTATTTGGCATTAACTGATCCAAAATCAAACGTTTTGTATTACCAATTTGAAGCCACCCTATCTCGGAGTAATTAACAATGGAGCCGCCATTAACAGGCGTTCCCCTCTATCGAAAATAGGCGGCCAATGGTCAACCTCATGTCAACCATATGTATGGACTGACGTTTATCTGACATGACGTACCTATACATTTGATGTGCCCCTCCCCCGCAAAAAACGGCAGACTATTTTGTACCGAAAATTTTAGACATGGCGTCTCCGTTGGTTATATCCTCCAAGCACCCTATAGGTATACTTTAAATAAAGCAATATAGTATAACTTTGGACTCACTACGAGATTTTTACCTTTTCGCTATGACAAAATGCTAAGTTTGCTGATTCTTATGTCTCTTAAAAGTTTATGTCCAGAGTAACTTTGATTGAGCGGCTACTCGTATTTTATATTCTGTTTCGGGTTGCATCAAACGGAATTGGTTTGTAATTTATACTGGACACTTCATAGCTCAAAGTGATTAATTAATCATGAATCTATACCGAAACCAGTAGTGTTGTATTTATAGTAGATAGGTAGGTATACTGAATTTAAGATGCGCCATGGTTACAGCGGGTTAGACAAGACGTTCAACACTATAATGTATTTATTTACGATTATAATCTCCGGGACGAGGTCAGCAATCCCATATTTGAAGAAACGAATCGGTAGGTGATAAATTAACTACCCCCATGACTCTAGTACTAAGATAAGGTGGGATAAGACTATCACCGGGGTAAGTTGTCTTGCCCCTAAAAAATAAACTATGATAAAGATAAAAAATAGTTTATTCAAGTAGGCATATTACAATGCGCTTATGAACGTCAAATAAAACTTTACCGGCTCCAACCGTACACCTCTACCCCGAGAAGATTTAAATCCCCCCTCAATTGGAGGAGGGTATCCCAATATGGGACCGGCAACAAACTCGGCGGGACACATCTTTTCAAAACATTATTACATCTTATAATTAACATGCATTACGAGTAATTAAGAATTATGTTAGTCTTACCCCACCTTACCTTAGTGAAGCATAGAATAGTTATTTGTTTTACAAGGGGGCAAAGTCGTTGTTTAACCGCTCGTGCTAATATTGATACCCGAGCAAGGGAAAGATTCCAAAATTGAATCACGAGCGCAGCGAGTGGTTCTAAAAATGGAATCTTGAGCGTTGCGAGGGTTTCAAAGCACGAGGGTTAAACAAAATTTGCCCCCGAGTGAAACACAAAATTTTTCACCACACCAACCCGAAGCAAATATTAAATGTAAAATATCAAACAAAATCAAACCAAATCAAATCCAAATGAATGTTATTAAATATTTATCATCCAAAATCATCATTTAAAAGTCAATTCTACCAGCAAATATAAGAAAACAACTCAAAATTTGCATTTGATTACTTTGCCTCACATGTGGATAAAATGCAACTTTGCTATTCGTTTTCGAAGTGCAAAGTAAGCCTTTCCGAGATGGTGTGGTGAAAAAAACATTATTTTATTTGACTGATGATGTCAGAAATATAATGAATGCAACACAAACAGGTGTTCGAAAACTTTTGGAACGTTATCAAAAATCTTCGAGTACTACCTATTTACTCTTCACATTCTATTTAAAAACGTCAAATATTTTTGGCCCAACTTCATGCAGATAATTTATTTTTAACAAAACAGATCTGTTTATAACTCGTACATTTCAATGTTAAAGTGTCAACTCGAGCGGTTTTAAAGTTTTTTTTTTACCGTCATAGGAAAATTGATTCGGTTGACTATTTTTCCACAAAAATACGATTCACAAATGGTTGATTTATTAAAAATACTTTAGAAAATAATAATCTGGCAAACTTTTTATTCCGCAAATATATCACTTCATAAATAGCCACTTGAAAAAAAACACAATTTGCAAGTACATACAAGTAAAGGGCCAAAAAGAATGCACATCGAGCTTTAGAAAGAGGCAATCGGCTAATTTCGACTTCGTATAGCGATATCTGTGTCGCACACACCATGACGTTTGTTTTGTCAGTCATGGTTCAAATGCGAGAGAGTGCAGTCGCCTATCTAAGTCAATATATATATACAGTACCGGTCAAAAGTTTAAGTTCACTCTGTAAATTCGGTTAAATGAAGCTATAACACAATGTACTAATAAAAGTATTTAATAATCTTTTATTACATAATAAATTAAAGGTAATTCTCTAATTTAAAACCACAATTAAATAAAAAAGATCAGTTTTTGCCAACTTTAGACTCTTCAAAATATCCGCCTTTTGCTTTCAATGCTGCCATACACACTTTCGGCATTCGCGTAATTAGTTTTTGCAGTGTTGATGTCGAAATTTTATTCCAACAAATGTATAGGTATTCCCAAAGCTGTTCTTTATTAGTTGGCTGCATTTTTCTCACACGCCTGTCCAATTCATCTCATAACAACTCAATCGGATTGAGGTCGGGCGATTGAGGAGGCCAATCCATATATTTTAATTCTTTTTGGTTCTCTTTGGATGAAATGTAGTTTTTGCACAACTTCGACGTATGCTTGGGATCGTTGTCTTGTTGGAAAACAAAACCTCTGCCTACAATCCGTTTTCCAGATGGAAAAGCGTGACGTTGCAAAATGTTATGATACATTTTCTTATCCATTATGCCATTGACTCTCACGAGATCACCAACTTTATCACCCGCAAAGCATCCCCAGACCATAACTGATCCTCCACCGTGCTTCACTGTTGGCATCACGCATTGCTTTATCATTCGTTCGCCTACTTGTCGTCGAACATATTGACGACGTCTCCCTCCAAAAATTTCAAACTTCGATTCGTCAGAAAATAAAACTTTAGACCACTGTTCAGACGTCCAGTTTTTGTGTTTCTGGGCCCATTTCAACCTCTTAACTTTATTCTGACTACGTAACAAGGGTTTTTTGGCAGCAATACGACCTTTTAGACCATAGTTTCGCAGACGCCGTTGCACTGTCGAAACCGATACTCGCTGTTCTCGGGTGGCGTTGAGTTCTTCGCAAATTTCTGGAGCAGTTAGAGTACGTTGGCGTTTGCTCTGCACGCAAATAAATTGGTCTTCGCTTTTAGACGTGACTTTTGGCCTACCTGATCGAGATCGACTGCAATTAAGACCGGTTTTTTGTTTTCGTTTCAAAGTACTCACGACAGCGGTTTGAGAAACCTTCATTTTTTCAGCGATTTTCCGCGTCGTGTAGCCCTCATTTGACAGAGTTACAATAACAGCACGAGTTTCGACACTAAAATCGGCTTTGCGACCCATTTTAAATGATTTCTAACTTCACGAAATCTCATAGGAAATACGGAACAAAAATATTAAATGGATCAAATTTTCCGAATAACATAAAACGATTCCTCCAAGAGGTATTTTTATTGTTATTTGGTAGTCGTGGAAACAATTAAACGTTTGAAATTCAAAACATATTCTATATTTGAGCATAATTACATATGATAACCTTATTTCGCAGAGTGAACTTAAACTTTTGACCGGTACTGTAGAGCTGCTAAAACCCCTATAAAATTAAATTTGTACTATGGCATCTATAGGGAAAAAACGTAATCCGTTACTCTACCAGTCACGCGAAATTATCCACAATGTTTATAAATATTTTTTATCTGAAGCCAACCAATTTAAAAAACATGAGGATGTTAATGTAAGTAATTATTTTAAGAAGGTTCAACAGAGATTTGTCATTACAATATTACACTTTTTGTCGATCTTATATAAAATATATATTTATGAAGATTATTTTTCCCTAACAAGAATATAGCAATAATTAAAAATAGTTACATCGTGTTTTACAGCTCTATATATTTCACGTGAAATCAAAACAAAACAACAATAAAGTATTTAGTTCTAAATTCAAATTCTGATAAACGACTAACCTAATAATTGATGTACATGGAAATGAGCATTCGTTTGTATTCGGAAATGCGATGATTGCCGATGTGCATTCTTTTTGGCCCTTTACTTGTACCTATTATAATATTTGTAAACGATTACATTGTTAAATTATCATTAAGGACCACTTGCACCATTCCACTAACCCGGGGTTAACCGGTTAAACCGTTAACCTAGTGTCAAATTGTACTGGTAACCATGGGAACTCTAGTTTAGGTTTAACCGGTTAACCCCGGGTTAGTGCGATGGTGCAAGTGGCGCTAAGAAATGCTATATGTATTCGATCAAATACATTATGAAATCACAAAATAAAAATGTTAGACCATTGTTGATTAATACCTAAGGATAAATTTGAGAGTCGTAGTTCAAACCTGACCTACATATGTGGTATTATCTATGAAAAGGGACCTTATTGTCGATGGCGCTTACGACACTAACATCGATGAGCACAAAACGTAGTAGTAGAAAATTGGAGATTCTGGCCCTTTTTAGTTATTTTGATTTCCAATTCAGCAATTAAGTTTCTTTGATTACTGAATCATTCAATGTTGCTGTCTATCCAATGCGGAGGTCAATTTATGTTATGTGACACTGATGAACTGATCAGTCATTGGGTTTAATGTCCCTTTGTAGTTTTTTTTATAAATAACTCGTATACGGTGACTTGTAGCAAAAAATGTTCTGATACATAAGTAATCTACATCAAATTGTCTACATTAAATATTCTATACACTTTTTCGCTAGGTTCAATATTTAAAAAAATATTTAAGGTGGAAAGTTAATTATGATCAATTGTCAATAGTTTTTATAAATAACTCGTAAACGGTGGCTTGTACAAAAAAATGTTCTGATACATAAGTAATCTACATAAAATTTTCTACATTAAGTATTCTGTACAATTTTTCGCTAGGATCAATCTTCTTCTTCTTCAACCTAGCGTTTTAGCTAGCGTCCGGTCTTCAGCATCCTCTGGTATGAGATTGTTCTCTTCCATGTCCGTTATCACGACGTCTAGCCAGCGCTTCTTAAGCCTACTACGGCCGCGTGATCTAGGGCCTTGGACAGTGAGGTTAAGGCATCTATTTCCGACGTAATCCACCGGTCTACGGCGTATATGGCCATACCATCGGAGGCGACTTTCCTGCAGCTTATCCACTACGTCACGGATTCCGAGGCTGCCACGGATGTGTTCGTTACGTATGCAATCTAGTCGCGTAACGCCACACATCCATCGCAACATCTTCATCTCCGTGACGTGAAGCTGCTGGACATGCCTTCCGAGGATAGGCCAGGTCTCGCTACCATATAGTTGGTATTTGTAATATGGGCCTTGTTGCCTGAATTAAATATCTAAAAAATAAATAAATAAAGACTGGTCGGATGATGCTCTTGTACACAAGGCCCTTTAGCTTCACTGGTATCCTGGGGTCGAAGAGGACACCGGTTACTTCTCGCCATTTTGCCCAAGCAGCGCTAATTCAGGCTTGGACGTCGTGATCGATTTCACCCGATTGGTGCAGCATGAACCCAAGGTATTTTAATTTATTCGTTTTCACGACAAATTCGTCTCCTACCTTTATGGGATCAGGGTCCGTGCTGCCACATGCCATGTACTCGGTCTTCGCAACATTTAGTTTTAGACCGTCGTTTTCTAGCACACCCTTCCATTGGTTCATTTTATGCTCCAGTTTCTGTTTGTCCTCATCTGTAAGTGCAATGTCGTCAGCGTACATGATAAGCCATGGAGATGGTTCGTGGACTTTCGCTGAAACTGTTGTCTAGCACTACGCTGAACAGAAAAGGACTCAGGGCTGAGCCTTGGTGAACACCAACTGTGATCGGGAATGGGTGAGTAGAGTATCGCCAACGGTGGTCCTTACTATGGATTCTGAGTTGTGGTACATGTCTCGAATCATGTCAACATAGGTTTGTTTATTACCAGATTACCTGGCACGGTACGCAGTCAAAAGCCTTTCGTAGATTCAGAAAAGCCATATGCAAGGGCTTTTTGTTTCTCTGTAGGCTTCGACTAGCATTCTTAGGGCAAAAATGGGATCTATAGTGCCACAGTCAGGACGAAACCCATACTGACATTCCGAGACAGTGCACTCTTGCCAGAGCCTTGAGTCGATTACGCGCTCGAAGAGTTTCATGGTGTGACACATGACCTTAATACCGCGGTAGCTTCCACAGTCCTGTACACTACCTTTGCCTTTATAAATTGGTGTTATAATGCTCAATCTATATGAGTTGGGCATCTTGCGTCTGATGAGGATGCGATTAAAAAGGTCGGTAAGTATGATCACACCACGAGGACCTATCGCCTTCCACACTTCAATAGGTATGTCGTCAGGGCCCACGGCCCTTTCGGTTTTTCATGTTGCGAAGGCAATTTTGTACCTCGTCTGGTATAATAGGGGCAACAAGTCCAAGATTAGGGGGCAGTTCCGGAGGAGACACATTTGCGTGTTGCGTGTTCAGTAACTCGTTAAAGTAGCTACGCCACCTCTCGAATAACTTTGCAGTTAGATACTTTGCTGATTTGGCTCCTTCTTATAAATAAATAAATATTATAGGACATTCTTACACAGATTGACTAAGTCCCACAGTAAGCTCAAGAAGGCTTGTACAAATACTTAAATACATAGAAAACACCCATGACTCAGTCACTCATGACTTATGAGTAGGTAATCTATCTGGGTGGAGTGTAACCCACTCGTGTAGGTTATGAGGTGCTCAGGTTTCTCTTGGAAGAAATTATTCAATTACCTTTATTTACCGACATTTCGACACAGGTTTCACTGGTCATGGTCGCGGCTAACTGATGTCCCATTAAAAAGCAAGTAAATAAGTTAGTTAGTACTGTAAGTTTTAAATATTATATCACTGAAGATAGTCGTCTTTTTTAGATGTGATGTGACCATAACAATTTAGGTTTTTTTTTGTTTTTATTTACGTAGTGGGTGAAATATGCTTCTTTCTCGCGTTCAATGCTTAAGGTAACCAGATTTCTCAGCTGTTTATAATAGTTTTTATGCTTGTCTAAATTAGAATTATGCGCTCTTTTAAATGCTTCATCACGAAGTAACATCATGAATTTGATATTATCAGTTATCCATGGACATATTTCGTCTGCAATACGTTTGCGTCTTAGAGGGCTGTTCTTATCAAATATTGCAAGAAGAAAACGATTAAACATTGAAACCATGTTATTTACATAACTTTCTTCGAGTTTCTTATGCCGCGGGGTCCAAACTATATAGGATTCCAGAGTTATTATGTCAATATATTTTAAGTTTCTAGTCATTAATGTGGTATTATCTATGAAAAGGGACCTTATTGTCGATGGCGCTTACGACACTAACATCGATGAGCACAAAACGTAGTAGTTTAAAATTGGAGATTCTGGCCCATTTTAGTTATTTTGATTTCCAATTTAGCAATAAAGTTTCTTTGATTACTGGAACATTAAATGTTTCTGTCTATACAATGCGGAGGTCAATTTATGTTATGTGACGCTGATGAACTGATCAGTCATCGGGTTTAACGGTCCCTTTGTAGTTTTTTTATAAATAACTCATAAACGGTGACCTGTAGCAAAAATGTTCTGATACATAAGTAATCGTATTTGCCGAACGTGTGGGTGCGCACTGACAATCACCACCAACTTCTGTGGCTGGGAACACCCCAAACGTTGCTGGTGGACGCGGTGCTGCAGCGAGCGTGCGTCCACGCCCACTTGTAGTACGACTTGCCCGCCGAGGTCCTCGCACCGATTTATTGAAAGCTGCGCGTATTCGCCGTGCAGTCGACACTTCGGACTTTGGTCTGCCGGGTAATCCGAGCAGGTTTTACGTTAATGAACGGTTAACGAAACAAAACAGATCGCTTTTTTACCAGACCCGACAAGAGTGTAAGCGGCTAAACTGGCAATATCACTGAACGAGAGACGGGCGAATATACGCTCGTCGTAATAAGGATTCTGCCGTACGACGCATTAAGTCGGAAATAGACATCAAACAGGTTTTTACCAGTGTAATTGTTGGCTAAATATTTTGAATAAATATATTGACAAAAACCAAATTAGAAAAATTATATGCTTCAGCGAATGTTGCCGGATGTTTTATGGTTTTTCATCTATCTCTCATTCTATCATCATCTAGTTATAAAGTCGTAGCCATACATTGTAGTATCCGTAAATCCTGTAGCATAATAATTTTCGCCTCTTTAATGAATACCGATATATATATTACCCATGCTCATTAGGGTGGAGTGAAAGTGGCCAAAATTTTTTTTTTCTTTTTTTCAAATTTCCTGTATTATTAATCGATGATCCTAAGTAAAACCTCTGTTCATACCAAAAATCAGACGTCTAGGACTTAATCTTCAGGTGGCGCACCTTGAAGGTAGTTTACAAAAAACTTTAATTTTTACGCTTAAGTGGCTCCCACTATTCGAAGTCGATTCACGATTTAACTTTATAAACGCGGTGTTTTTAATTGTATCGAAGTGTCATCTCGTATATGAATCGGTTTTATTCGAAGTAAATACAATTAATTGCTTGTGGCGAAGAAGTGAAAATTGAAAGTAAAGTGTTACAAAATGCCAAAAACTCGAAAAGATTTGAGGTGTCCTGTGTTTGGCGATCCACAAAAATTAAGTGGTAATATGTTGCCGACGTATAGTGATGTGATTAAATATTACTTATGGCACAGAAACTATCTACTCGAGTTGAATAATGGAAAAGATCCTTCAGTCAAATATATTTGTGAAATAATTGCTACCGATATCGAAAATATATGGGCTAAAGCATCTATCCCTACAATTAGTCATCAACAAGTTGTCGCAAGATTGATTGTGTATTACAACAAGTATAAAGGTGTAAAAAAACTGCGTAATGACTCCAAAAAGCAAAGCGTTTATGAAGATTCTCTGAAAAGTTATTTGATATCGCAACATGTAAATGTATATCCAGAGAAGTACCTATGCAAATGTGTAACTAAAGTGCCTGTTGCTGAAGAATTATTCTTGCAAGACCAACGAACTGATCGCAAAATGTATATAGGGACTGTTGACAAGGTCAGTGCTGGAACTGTCAGACGTCCAAATTATATTTGAAGCAGATGAAGAAGTACTAGGAGCACACATGGATTTTTGCACAAACTGGTCATACTTTCGCTTCCTAATTTCGCCTCGCTGGATAGATTGGGTCATCACCTTGTCAACAGTCCCTATATACATTTTGCGATCAGTTCGTTGGTCTTGCAAGAATAATTCTTCAGCAACAGGCACTTTAGTTACACATTTGCATAGGTACTTCTCTGGATATACATTTACATGTTGCGATATCAAATAACTTTTCAGAGAATCTTCATAAAAGGTTTGTTTTTTGGAGTCATTACGCAGTTTTTTTACACCTTTATACTTGTTGTAATACACAATCAATCTTGCGACAACTTGTTGATGACTAATTGTAGGGATAGATGCTTTAGCCCATATATTTTCGATATCGGTAGCAATTATTTCACAAATATCTTTGACTGAAGGATCTTTTCCATTATTCAACTCGAGTAGATAGTTTCTGTGCCATAAGTAATATTTAATCACATCACTATACGTCGGCAACATATTACCACTTAATTTTTGTGGATCGCGAAACACAGGACACCTCATATCTTTTCGAGTTTTTGGCATTTTGTAACACTTTACTTTCAATTTTCACTTCTTTGCCACAAGCAATTAATTGTATTTACTTCAAATAAAACCGATTCATATACGAGATGAAGATGACACTTCGATACAATTAAAAACACCGCGTTTATAAAGTTAAATCGTGAATCGACTTCGAATAGTGGGAGCCACTTAAGCGTAAAAATTAAAGATTTTTGTAAACTACCTTCAAGGTGCGCCACCTGAAGATTAAGTCCTAGACGTCTGATTTTTGGTATGGACAGAGGTTTTACTTAGGATCATCGATTAATGATACAGGAAATTTGAAAAAAAGAAAAAAGAAATTTTTGGTTACTTTCACTCCACCCTAATGCTCATTGAACAATCTTAAGATAGCGAGTGGTTGATAGTTCTTCAAAATAGCGGTCCGACTCCGTATGTATACAAAAGAAATGTCAAAGAGTAATTGTTTGAAGTTTGGTTTGCTAAATGTGAGATCCCTAAACACAGGTCGAGATGAACTTCTGGGGTTGGTTCTGCGGCACAAACTGGACATTCTGGCTCTTAATGAAACATGGATAAAGAAAGGCGCCGAAAAAACCGCACCGTGCCTACCTGGCTACGTATTAAAGCTCGTTCCGCGATCCGACAATAGAAGCGGTGGCGGTGTAGGTTTTTACGTGCGACGAGGTTTAAAGGTACGAGTGTGCGCACACCCTGAATCTGCGTTAGAGCAGATGTGGCTTGAGGTTACGTTGCCGGGAGCGCGATTATTGGCACGGTGTATAGACCACCCTCGTTAACACTTACAGAAAAAATATTTGACGCACTGAGCGAATCTATAAACTTCTTTTCAGTCTGTAACTTCACATTTCTCTTTACTTTTCTCTTTGTTGATTTAATGCAAACCCAATCGGTCAGCTCACGTAAACTTTTGTCGTTTATTAACCAACATAATATGAAACAATTAGTAAGGAGCCTCTAGAGGAACTGGGTAGAGTGAGTAAAACACCGTTGACTGGTAATCTTAGACTGATTTATTCAAACATACCTAAGTGTTTTATACATCTTGTTATCTTTACGACACACACAATATCTCAACTGAATTAACGCGTGCTCAAATCCATATCAAGTTATCGACACGCGTTGATAACATTTTGCTGACCGCCATAGTACTCCCCCCAGTCCCCCCTTAGTCAACCGATAGGGTTGACGACCAGGTACTTCGTAGGAGCTGTCCTGAACAAGATTATGATTATAATTTCACTTCCACGACATTATAACTTCAATCACGGTTTCGCGACCGTGAACTTGAAAATAACGCTGACAAAACACATTCCGTCCCGTGCTGTGTTGATAATTCCCGCGCGCGTCGAGTGCCGCGCATTCTGCTTACCTACGTGCATTTCTGAGCGTGGCTTGAAAACAATCAGTCACATTATATTATTAGCTGATGACATGACTTCTTTTAATTTATTTGCAATATGGCGTGAATTCCCTTGAATATGCTCCTTTTGCGTTGGGACAGTCTTTACCGTCGAACTTTCCTAAAACTTGTCGTTCTCGGATGAAACGGAGACGTGCCATAATGTCTTCTTCGTCTGGGCGGACGTTAGAAGAGTGCAGCCAGGGTGCTCAGAGCCATTGTGGCGAGCGAAAATGCTCCCAGCCGACAAGGCGAGCGTAGAGGGCGACGACTAGTAGGGGCGCTGCGTAGAGTAGTCCGTCGCTATTAGGTTTGCTGCGTGCCACATCAGGATTAATCAGGATCCTCTTGCCATAGAGCGTTGCATGATGCTTGATGTCTCGGTGGGTCATGTCACGCTCTTTAAAATTATCTCTTCTTGCTTTTAACGACATTCTGTGGTCCAAGTATCCGGAAACCGGAATATAATGGAAGGTACCGCTGTTCTCCCGCCATGTTACTTGCAGTGTCGGTGATGTCACGTGATGGAAGGGTGGCGAAATCAAATTGAGGCGAGATCACTTTGTCAGTCCTTCTCGACCAGCAATTGAGAGTCGCAATCACTTACTTCCGAGTCTTCTTCACTAGAGCTCTTCGTGTAGACATCTCAGTAGGTGCGTGTTCCTTCGGCGGTTACCACTATAAGGAAAGTGGCAACCGTGCACGTTGGTCCCCGTAGGGACCCCACTCGGGGTCACCACTCTAGAGGAACTGGGTAGAGTGAGTAAAGACACCGTTGACTGGTAATCTTAGACTGATTTATTCAAACATACCTAAGTGTTTTATACATCTTGTTATCTTTACGACACACACAATATCTCAACTGAATCAACGCGTGCTCAAATCCATACCAAGTTATCGACACGCGTTGATAACATTTTGCTGACCGCCATAGAGCCCAACACGCGTTTCCGATACGTCTCAATCGCTACTAGACTTGGTTATAACTGATTCCTCTAATCGGTTCAGCGACCCGGAAATACATCACAACCCACTTCTAAGCGATCATGCTCTTGTTACAACAAATATAAGTATTAGGAAAATCAAAATTCCCCCGCGGTATTCAATTACTAGAAACTTAAAAGATATTGACATAATAACTCTGGAATCCTATATAGTTTGGACCCCGTGGCATAAGAAACTCGAAGAAAGTTATGTAAATAACATGGTTTCAATGTTTAATCGTTTTCTTCTTGCAATATTTGATAAGAACAGCCCTCTAAGACGCAAACGTATTACAGACGAAATATGTCCATGGATAACTGATAATATCAAATTCATGATGTTACTTCGTGATGAATCATTTAAAAGAGCGCATAATTCTAATTTAGACAAGCATAAAAACTATTATAAACAGCTGAGAAATCTGGTTACCTTAAGCATTGAACGCGAGAAAGAAGCATATTTCACCCACTACGTAAATAAAAACAAAAAAAAACCTAAATTGTTATGGTCACATCACATCTAAAAAAGACGACTATCTTCAGTGATATAATATTTAAAACTTACAGTACCAACTAACTTATTTACTTGCTTTTTAATGGGACATCAGTTAGCCGCGACCATGACCAGTGAAACCTGTGTCGAAATGTCGGTAAATAAAGGTAATTGAATAATTTCTTCCAAGAGAAACCTGAGCACCTCATAACCTACACGAGTGGGTTACACTCCACGCAGATAGACTACCTACTCATAAGTCATGAGTGACTGAGTCATGGGTGTTTTCTATGTATTTAAGTATTTGTACAAGCCTTCTTGAGCTTACTGTGGGACTTAGTCAATCTGTGTAAGAATGTCCTATAATATTTATCCCACCAAAAACATTCTGTAAAAAACTAGCCAAGTCTCGATGGAGCTGCTTGTTTATCTCTAAAAAGTAATGAAATCTAGACAAAGTCGTGCCAAGTCTAAGGTTCCTTACTGCGATTTCTTTATTATTATAGTTAATGTTGTGTGACTTGGCCGTTGAAGGGTACACAAGGGTACAAAACCAGGTGCTCCATGACACCATTGCACCAATCTGTCGCCAGAACCGCTACCCATTGACGATGGAAAATTGCCACTTGGAAGACGTTGATTCAATAACCAGTCAATTGTAGGCTTGATAAAGCTGCTAAATTTCAATAATACTTATGTATGGGCGAGCCTGAAACAAACCCTTCTTTTTGGTGCAATGGCAGATTGGTGCACTGGTGTCATGGAGCACCTGGTTTTGTACCCTTGTGTACCCTTCAACGGCCAAGTCACACAACATTAACTATAATAATAAAGAAATCGCAGTAAGGAACCTTAGACTTGGCACGACTTTGTCTAGATTTCATTACTTTTTAGAGATAAACAAGCAGCTCCATCGAGACTTGGCTAGTTTTTTACAGAATGTTTTTGGTGGGATTTCACTTCTTTTTGTAGTGAAAGCGTTGCGAGACTTGCACCTTTTTACATGTAATGTTTTTGATGGGATCTCATCTCTTTTTGTAGGCAGTCTTTCTTTTCGGGTACTCATACTCGTACCCTTACTATGTATACACATATCATAACTAAACATATCTTCATTCATACTCACATCGTACATCGTAGTGTACCTTTACTTTACTTTACCTACTATTTGTAGGAACTGCAACAGTAACTTTGTAATATCATATATTTATATGGGATTACAAACTTACTTATGCAGTTCTTAGATCTTTAAAACGTGACTGATATTGCAATATTTTTAAGTTTTCCCTTTATGTGGCCATTAAACCATAACGCTGTACCAAATTTCAGCTCTCTGAGTTTATGGGAAGTACTAGTTCTATTCTGATGATCATGAGTGAGTTTCATAAATGCGAAACTTTGCTTTCGCTTAATTTCGGAACTAAATGACCTACAGACTTGAAATTTTGGATTTTAAGTATGTGATTATAGCTTACTGGATGACCAAAATTTCTGCGTTCTGGTCTTATCCAGAGGTTCTCAAATAGGGGCCTGAAAATGCGGCGAAATGGTTCCAGTAAAGGATGGTACGGCAGTGCTTGCTTCGCGCTCGACTTGGCGGGGGCACTGCCGTGCCCCCCGATTTATTTATAAGAAGGAGCCAAATCAGCAAAGTATCTAACTGCAAAGTTATTCGAGAGGTGGCGTAGCTACTTTAACGAGTTACTGAACACGCAACACGCAAATGTGTCTCCTCCGGAACTGCCCCCTAATCTTGGACTTGTTGCCCCTATTATACCAGACGAGGTACAAAATTGCCTTCGCAACATGAAAAACCGAAAGGGCCGTGGGCCCTGACGACATACCTATTGAAGTGTGGAAGGCGATAGGTCCTCGTGGTGTGATCATACTTACCGACCTTTTTAATCGCATCCTCATCAGACGCAAGATGCCCAACTCATATAGATTGAGCATTATAACACCAATTTATAAAGGCAAAGGTAGTGTACAGGACTGTGGAAGCTACCGCGGTATTAAGGTCATGTGTCACACCATGAAACTCTTCGAGCGCGTAATCGACTCAAGGCTCTGACAAGAGTGCACTGTCTCGGAATGTCAGTATGGGTTTCGTCCTGACTGTGGCACTATAGATCCCATTTTTGCCCTAAGAATGCTAGTCGAAGCCTACAGAGAAAAGAAAAAGCCCTTGCATATGGCTTTTCTGAATCTACGAAAGGCTTTTGACTGCGTACCGTGCCAGGTAATCTGGTAATAAACAAACCTATGTTGACATGATTCGAGACATGTACCACAACTCAGAATCCATAGTAAGGACCACCGTTGGCGATACTCTACTCACCCATTCCCGATCACAGTTGGTGTTCACCAAGGCTCAGCCCTGAGTCCTTTTCTGTTCAGCGTAGTGCTAGACAACAGTTTCAGCGAAAGTCCACGAACCATCTCCATGGCTTATCATGTACGCTGACGACATTGCACTTACAGATGAGGACAAACAGAAACTGGAGCATAAAATGAACCAATGGAAGGGTGTGCTAGAAAACGACGGTCTAAAACTAAATGTTGCGAAGACCGAGTACATGGCATGTGGCGGCACGGACCCTGATCCCATAAAGGTAGGAGACGAATTTGTCGTGAAAACGAATAAATTAAAATACCTTGGGTTCATGCTGCACCAATCGGGTGAAATCGATCACGACGTCCAAGCCTGAATTAGCGCTGCTTGGGCAAAATGGCGAGAAGTAACCGGTGTCCTCTTCGACCCCAGGATACCAGTGAAGCTAAAGGGCCTTGTGTACAAGAGCATCATCCGACCAGTCTTTATTTATTTATTTTTTAGATATTTAATTCAGGCAACAAGGCCCATATTACAAATACCAACTATATGGTAGCGAGACCTGGCCTATCCTCGGAAGGCATGTCCAGCAGCTTCACGTCACGGAGATGAAGATGTTGCGATGGATGTGTGGCGTTACGCGACTAGATTGCATACGTAACGAACACATCCGTGGCAGCCTCGGAATCCGTGACGTAGTGGATAAGCTGCAGGAAAGTCGCCTCCGATGGTATGGCCATATACGCCGTAGACCGGTGGATTACGTCGGAAATAGATGCCTTAACCTCACTGTCCAAGGCCCTAGATCACGCGGCCGTAGTAGGCTTAAGAAGCGCTGGCTAGACGTCGTGATAACGGACATGGAAGAGAACAATCTCATACCAGAGGATGCTGAAGACCGGACGCTAGCTAAAACGCTAGGTTGAAGAAGAAGAAGATTGATCCTAGCGAAAAACTGTACAGAATACTTAATGTAGAAAATTTTATGTAGATTACTTATGTATCAGAACATTTTTTTGTACAAGCCACCGTTTACGAGTTATTTATAAAAACTATTGACAATTGATCATAATTAACTTTCCACCTTAAATATTTTTTTAAATATTGAACCTAGCGAAAAAGTGTATAGAATATTTAATGTAGACAATTTGATGTAGATTACTTATGTATCAGAACATTTTTTGCTACAAGTCACCGTATACGAGTTATTTATAAAAAAAACTACAAAGGGACATTAAACCCAATGACTGATCAGTTCATCAGTGTCACATAACATAAATTGACCTCCGCATTGGATAGACAGCAACATTGAATGATTCAGTAATCAAAGAAACTTAATTGCTGAATTGGAAATCAAAATAACTAAAAAAGGGCCAGAATCTCCAATTTTCTACTACTACGTTTTGTGCTCATCGATGTTAGTGTCGTAAGCGCCATCGACAATAAGGTCCCTTTTCATAGATAATACCACATATTTGGAAGCAGTTCGGTTCTGTAAAGTTTAGTTCTAGTTTCTAACCTAATAATAGCCACTTTTCAGTTACCAGTTTATTTATCTGAGTGAGGGTAGCATAGAAGTTCGGTTCTCTATGTAAGGGACGCAGTTTAAACCTAAGTTAACCCAGTACCCCAGTAGGTAATGATTTTATAAAGTTTTTGTGATTAAACATTTATGGCATTCGTTGTATTCGGCATACATAATGTAAGCAATCAATTAATGTTTTTCGATTAATATTTTATAATATGGCTTTTTGTCAGTTAAATGCTTTGTCAAATTATGAGTTATTTAAATAAACAGTGTTTTATAAATAAAGGTATGTAGGCATAATAATTTTGCCAAACGTTGTTTGTAAACTAAATGCTTGTCAAATTGTTGTTTGTGAAATGATTTTTCACCATCACCAATAGATAGACGTACCTACCAATCACCAATAGATAAAAATAAATCAATTAACCGGTCAAAAATAGCCAAAGGGCCGATTTTTGAATTTCGACCGCTCGATTTCGTGTATTTCGTTCAATAATATTATCAGACAGAGAAACAAATATGGTGATGTAAATATGTTAACGGAACGAATGTATTTATAATTAATAAAGCGTTCGACTCTTTCTATGACTTCTAATTAAATTAACCAATTTAGTTTGAGCAACTCGACAGCGCGGCATTAAATTTTTTGCTTTGCTTCATTCAATACAATGTATTCAACAACCAGCGTCGTAAGGTAGTACAAACACCTCGGTTCAATTGAATAATATCTACAAATTACGCTGCAGAACAGCTGTTCGCATTAGTCAGCGACGCATGCTCGTATGGCCACGCTGCACGCTGCATGGTCAAGTGAAAAACTGTGTCAGTGCGAACAGTTGTTGCGCCTACGTCAGTGCCGTCATGTTTCATACACACATAGGTTCAAGGGGAGCCGGCCAGCAAGGCGGTCTCTATTTATAGTGTCTCGCATCTATTTCACTGTTAGCCCGCAGTGCAGAAATGTCCGGAGACGCGAACGTCCAAAAACAAGCGCGGAAGCACCGAAAAACGCGCGAGAAATTGCGACCGCGCCGGCGCGTCCTCACGTCTACAATGTTCGGTGATCAATCGATTCTACATATCCAATATACCCGCCTCTGATAATCAGATCTGGCCAACTGACGCAAATTAAATCCGAGTACTCATTAGACGATGCAATTACGCGCAATCACGGCACGCGAGCTTATGCAACCGTTTTCAACACCGCCTGTTTGTTACAGTGTCGTATTCAGTAATCATTTTACAGTGTATGAAAGTGACCGAGTGTCTGTGATACTAGTTTCCTAGTTAAAATATGCCATTTTTGTGTTCCTAATATATTTTATTATTTACCAGCTGAAAAACAAATATGACATTGAAACTATTTTAACGAGAATGCGGGTGAAACGCTTTTCCTGGCGACGCGCCAAAATTAATACTGAACAGCTGACTGTAAATAAACAAGTGTTTGCTGATAAAAACGTAACGTGTTATTGACAAACCATCAAGAAAATTATCACCATGTCCGAAGAAAAAGACGGTGATCATAGCGACGTTCCCATAATAGATGATAATGTAATTCGAATTCAGCTGAGAAAGCCCTGCCATCAAAAATGGGAATTACGGACGCGAAATCTGTCTCCTGCGATCAGATTTCCTACGATACAACTTTTTGATAGTGAAGGAAATCTCCTCGTGGAGACAAATGATGAAAACGTTTCCATAAAGACTTGCGAAGAGCTTTCTGTAAGGGGAAGCCAGTCGTTGCGAGAGAAAGATTTCAAACATTACATTGGCAAGAACTCGATTAGGAAACATAATTCTGTCGCTGGAGACAAAATTTATACAAGAGTATTTCGTACGCCTGTCGTAATTAATGATCATGTTGAGAGAGGTAATAAACGTTACGTAATACGAAATTGCGGCGGTGTAACAAACATTCCAAGTAAACTCACATTAAACACGAACTTTTCTAATTTGCAAATAAATAGCCTCGAAACCACCCCTTTCCAGTCCGAAGGCGCTAGTGAAGTTAGCAGTTACAAAAGTTCTGACAACGAAAGCTTTATCGATGACACGAAGCCAATATCGAATGAAACCGAAACCAAGTCAATATTGAAAATGAATGGCATAACTTCAACAGAAAGTTTGTCTGAATTTTCAATGGATGCAAAAAAGAACGATTCTGAAATTGAAATGGGCACAATGCTTCATAAATCCCAGTCATTGAAAGATGCCATTCAAAGAGGTTCCACAAAAGAGCATAAAAATGACACTTTGGCGCGTTCCAAATCTGGAGTTTTGTATAATGGGCCTAACAATAAGGTATCGTTCCTGAACACTTACTTAAAAAGCTTACCCTCGCGGTCCAGATCTAATCCGGATTGGTTTGCTGTACACTGGCGAAAAACAATGAAATCTTCACTAAATTCTCCCGAAGCATTAAAGAACCACGACTCACCCGAGTTTCTTTTACGAAAATCACGTCTTCAAAAAATACGGGATAACACATCAGAGAACGGATTCATCAATATTCCCACGGACGCGGCGACGGCTTGTGAAATGAATAAACGCCTAAAAATGTACAGACGTGGCTTATCAGAAATCGAACCACGGAATCATTTAGAGAGTGTGACCATGAGACAGCGGAGCCACTCCGTGTCGGAAAACTCGCGGATTGTCCGCACTTCGTCGTCCGAAAGTGTGGACGAAGCCGACATGGTGCTTAGCCGCCTGAAGAGGAGAATACTCAAGAATAAGTTGAGAGAGAAAAAGCGAAGCCTTGGTTCTAAGTACCTTTTCAGTAAGTGCTTCAATTTAGTTAGTAATATGAGGCTTTCCCATTATCATTGAAATGGATATCACATAACATAATTTGTCGCATGTTACCTTTAAATAATATAAAGATTTGGATTATCGCTCATAGATGTATCTGATTGATAAAAAAAAATAGTACCTCTCATTGGAAAATGAGTCAGGATTCAACTAGTTTTACTAAATAAGGTAATTGCACCTAATAAGGCCCAGCTTTAAAGCTTGCTCACTTTCAAAATTTCATACTTTTATAAGTGTAAATGAGTTTAAATTTCTCGCCTATGTTTGGTTAGTATCATAGACAAAATTGCAAGTTCATATCAAAAATGAAAAAAATAAATTAAAAGTGGGCCTTATTAGGCGCAAGTACCTTATATCTGCATAGTTTTAAACGCCTAAGTAGAGGGTAATCAACGTTTACTACCTACTAAAATGACACAACGTGTTTTCCTTCCTCACCTATAGGTACCTACTATCCAAGCCCCTGTTACTCATATATTATCCTAAAAGGGCGTGATACTCCCAACATTTCCCACCAATAAACGCACTGCGATTTAACACGCAAAGTTGTACAATTCATGATTTATATCATATTAGTCATACCTACTTTTTAAAATGTTACGAAATGTACAATTTGGAGACAAAATAACATATAAGAGTTCAGTATTATAGGTAAGATTAGGAAGAGAACATTAAATTAGAACATGTATGCTAATTCGTTTGGTATTATGTGTTCTGCATATAAATGTGAAAAAGTGATATAATAATAACTATAAGCATTGGTAAAGTTAGACCAGGGGGGACAGTCGTATTTATACGACTATAAAGCCCTTTATTCGAAATAGGGCTATCTATATTAGGTACTTAACGGTAAACTGATTTTTTGGCATTATTAACTTATAGAAAATATATTTAAATGTATATACATATATATATTTATAGAAAATATTTCTTCAATTAAACCTTTTAAACAACAGTCATGGAACTTGAATTTCTAATATACTTATACAAATTACAGGAATCATTATTAGAATACCATTAGGCACCGGCAAAAACGTTAAGGAAAAGAATAACAGTCTATTCATACTCGTAACCTTTTCACCCTGTCGCGGTAGAAGATTGAAGGAAAGATAGGAAATTTCAGGGAAGTGCCGAGTTATGGTAATGATGTTCTCCATTGTCAGATGATTTATATAGCTTTTGCCTAAACACGTAAGAAAAACATGTGATACACAAATACACAGAGTTTTTCCTTTCAGGTAAATCTGAATCTATTGATTACAGAAAACTTGCAACTTGCTTGCTTTTTACAGAAAGCAAAAAATTATTATATTTATTATTTTGGGATTCCGGTAAATTATTTTGGATTTTGGGTTCCGTAATTTATCGACAGGAAGTGTATAGAATATATATTAATCGTAATTTATTTACTTAATTTACAGGTTAATTTTAATTTTGATTTAAATATCTATAGACTGCATATGAATGCGAAACAAGTACACTAGGTATCAACAAATGTAGGGTGACTTGTTCATCAGTTAACCACCATTAACATTTCGAGCGGTGATGTCTTGCAAATTTTAAGTTAAAATAAATTAAAATATTGCGAACAGTAACCGATAGACTAAAACTGCATTCAAGAAATTGTAATTTTCCTCATAGTTTTGACATTATTGTGCTTTATTAAAATGGATTTTGGCTAATAGTGCTCACTCTAATGCACAGTATTAACCAAGGGGTGTTCTTAGTTCAAGTTGTACACATTCAATCACTAATGTAAATGTTTTTAATTATTTAAAAATAATAAGTCTCACAAATTTAATAACGCAGTTTTCATTAATTACAAAGATGTATAATACTAACAAATATGAAAGAAAATATTATACAATTAGAATAGCTAATAGTAGTAACAATAAGTACAATCGACGTCAAATATATGTTTACACTTTTGCACCTTTATGCCTTTGTAATAAGGCGAAAAATGTAAACATATCCTTCGACATCGACTGTACATAAATGTTATTTTCCATATAAGAAGGAAAGCGCCATCTATAATCAACGTAAAGAAACATCTCGGAGCCCACGCTGTTCCTTCACCACTCTTCACTAAGTTTGTATACCAAAAGAGCAACGTATTACTGCGCCCTCTTACGGAGAATGTACTTAACTACGAAGTCAGCCTTTTACGGTTAGGAGTTTATGGAAACCACCGTATCGTGCGGAATAGCGTTACGAGAGTGTATCACATAAAAACACTGAATTCTCTTTGATAATAACTAAACACATTGGTTGGGAAAACCACGCAGAACAAAGAGATTTATTTGCGTACAAATTAGTTATACCTTGTGTACAGATTAGTTGTGAAACTCGTGAGTTTATTAGTAGTAATCTTCTTGCTAAGATGAGCCACAGATTATTTCATTGCAAATAATATTTTTGTTACAATACGTATTTCTAATGTAAAAGTTTGTAATTTATATCCTGAAATAAAACATTGGCTTCTGGGAGATATGGGAGTTTAAATTAACTTCAAGAGTGTTAAGGGAGTAGATTCAAAAATATGTGAACGTTGTGGCTTCAGGCATAAGCGTAGTAATAGTATCGAATAAAAAGCATGCTAGCGTGGGGCCTAGAACCTAAACTATTCTACAGTGAAAGAAGGCCTGGAACAGTACCTACCTACCTTAACATATAGCAGTGGGAAGCCAGCTCTGCTATGATCACATCCGTAATAAATACCTAGATGTCCAAAACGTAAACTAAGTATAGTGCTCGTTCAATATCACCGCCGCCTGCGTGCCAAATGCCAATTCCAATGTGAGACACTAATACTACTCGAATTCAGTTTATTACTAGTTACATATTAAATTTACGTTATAAGGTCCACTGTGATATAGGTACTTACCTACGACTTGATATTATTAAATAAATGATGTCGTCACTAGTTCCTGCCTTTCCTGCTGGAAAAGATAGCACTCATAGTTGTACAGTAAATAAATTGAATTTCTCAAAGGAAAGAAGTTTGATATTTTTCTTCGTGCCAACGAGAAGTCGGGAAATGAAAACGCTGAAATTCGATTTTCCTTGCGCGCCGCGACTGGCCGCGAGTTGATGAGAGAATGTTTGGTGATGAAAAGTTATATCGTAAAGTTATCGTTTGGAAATTTAAAAATACAGAATACGGGTAGGTACATATCTAAGTATGTACATATAATCATCAATTCATCACGAAGACTACGACAGGTAAAAAAAAAAACCGGGCAAGTGCGAGTCGGACTCGCGCACGAAGGGTTCCGTACCACAATGCAAAAAAAAAAAACAAAAAAGCAAAATAAAAAACGGTCACCCATCCAAGTACTGACCCCTCCCGACGTTGCTTAACTTTGGTCAAAAATCACGTTTGTTGTATGGGAGCCCCATTTAAATCTTTATTTTATTCTGTTTTTAGTATTTATTGTTATAGCGGCAACAGAAATACATCATCTGTGAAAATTTCAACTGTCTAGCTATCACGGTTCGTGAGATACAGCCTGGTGACAGACGGACGGACGGACGGACGGACGGACAGCGAAGTCTTAGTAATAGGGTCCCGTTTTACCCTTTGGGTACGGAACCCTAACAATAAATCAAACTGGATATTTCTAGTCATTCATATATAACAAATAACAATAAAAAAATATTAAGCCTGACAAAGTGCTAATAGATCAATCGCAGTGCCGGGCCGTGCTTCATCGCCATCCCCCATGATCAAAAACTAGTGAGAGCCGAGAAAGACAAGTCCAATAATACCTCACGACGAGATAAAAGTCATGTGTGATGTTGATTCTCGATCATTACCCGATAGTCGTTTCAGCGAAGAGTCTCGATTGTGGATGGTGTCTCAAGGTGTGCCTTGAATAACATAATTAGATTAATTAGATTTCGTTAGATGATTGATGGCTCAAGGATCAGACGCAGAAGGCGGTTAGTCTTAGAAACGTGGCCGATAGTCAGTCGGTTCCTCTCTCTGCGGCCCTGACCACCGCCAGCTTGGGTTTTGCACCGCTGCTGGCGCCAGCCTAGGTTAGGTTTTTATATTATAATGTGTTTATTATGTATTTTGTAGGTATTGTTATTGTAAGTCCCAATATTATAAATAACCTAGCCTAAGAAAGAAAATAACAAATAAAAACCTAAATGAATACTTATTTCTCCAACCAATGGCTCCGCCTGTAAAAGCAACATTGATTCCTAAATTATGTTGTGAAAATAAACCAAAATACATTACATTGTGGGCGTATGTAATATGTAGGTATGTAGGAGAGTTGATAAGAGCCTGGTTAGAACGCCTAACGGGTAGCTACACAATTTTACACAATAGACTTTTTTCCTTTGATTCCATAAATCTAAGTAATGACTTCCTCAGTTTTTAGCGTTCCTTGGTGTTATGGTCGGTAATAGCCAGTAATAGGTTTAATAGAATAATAACTAAAACTCAAACACGCGTAGGATTTTTTTAAATCGTTTTGGAGGCAAAGTTATTCAACTTTTTCAATTTGTAATTCTATTTTATTGGATTTATTGTGCGTTGTTGTTTGTGTTATTTAACATAAGTTCCGACGAAAATTTGAAATGAATGGTACTACCTACGAAATTGTAAGCAAAAGCAGAATTGATTTAAACAGTCATATTAAATTAATTATTTTGTGAATTTTATGACTATATATGTGTTGCAAAAATAAATGAAGGTAGCAATTACGTACACAGTCAAACAAATCATTTTTATTATTAAATGCATATTGAATCCTAACTGGGCAGATCTTTTATTGCTCAGTCATTGAAGCAGGATATTGGTAAAACCATCCAAGGTTTTTTTTTATTTCTGGCTTGATCCACTCATCGTAATAAACGGAACCCATCATCAACGTGCCTGTTCTGCTTGCCGCCCAAGCCGCCTCCTCGAGCCATCGAAGGCGAAAACTGAGAAAAAAGTGACATTCGCGCGAGGAATCTTTGGCCGCGTGCCAGCTCTGTCGCCCGCCGCGTCTGCACTTAGCTATCTAGGGATTTAACTTGGATGTTTTAACTTGATCTTATTCTTATATAAAATATATTTGATAATATATGGTCATATTGGTCATTGAAGCCTTAATTGTATTTTTTTAACAGCACCCACTCCAAAGGCAATGGAGGTGCGTCTTTGTTGATCACTTTGTCTTACTCTCTTTCTTTCAATCTATGTAGGTACCTACCTATAGTAATGGCGGTAGATTTTTGTATCCACGTTTTTCTTCCATTAGCCCTACTAACGACGTCGTTTACGGATACTTTAAAACTCACTCTCATTCATCATCATACCTACTCGTACCTATCCTATTCTGCTGTTTTTCTTCTGCCAAACTGCAGGACACTTAAAACCTGTACAAATAGGGTTTATTGATTTAAATGTTTTTTTTATCCTAATATGAAAGAAAATCTTTCATCAGTACTTCCTTTGTTCTGGGGTTGCCATTTTCTTCCAGCTTGTTTTGAAATTTGAATCTTTTAGTGCCAAATCTGCAACGTAGTCGGTTGTGATCTCGTTTTTACTAATACCGTATGGTGGGCATACCGTCGCAGCGCGCATTTTGTTGACGATGTCGCGCATACCCAGGATTCCTCGCACTTACTGGCTAACTGCGAATCTTATTGACTCATAACGCTGCACGCACATTCACCTCAGACACCTCAGTAGATACCGTATTTACAGTGGGAACTTGTATAGTATAATAGTAGATATAGCAGTCTTTGGATCACCGCCCACGTTCCTCCAACCATAACACCGGAATTATAAAAAAGCTACAGCCTAAGTATGGCTCCATTATCATATTCTTCTCGTTTTCTCGGCTTTTTACCAGGGCTCATGGGAGCTTGGGGTTCTTTTGGCAACTAATCCCAACAATGGTCTAGGCAAAATCATACATGAGAACATGAGACCCACAGCCTTTTATTGGATTTGTAGATCAACATTTTAGGTTTGTGCAGTATCGTTGCTGAATGTTGTTTTGTTTGTTACTGTATATGTAACTTTATATTATAAAATATTTACTACTTATCCAGATAAGGTAAATAAGGTAATGTCCAGGGTAAAGAGTTAGAGAACTTTTTATTCAGCTGAAAACATTTTTACAGATTTTCACCTAGGATCATAGAGCCGAGTAGAAATACCTACCTGCATTAATGTCTAAACGAACCAAGATACCAGCAAAATATAAAAGGACCTAGGGTATTTAACTGTACAGCAGGTATTGAACTGTTGGCATAAAAACATAACACGGCATTGCGTCTTAAAATTAAATAAAAAAACCGGTGGGTAAAAATAAAAATTACCGCTACTAGGGGTCAAGGTCGTTGTTTGCAGTGTTTCGTGCCCGGGCAAGTGTCACAACTGTCACAGCTTGGAAACATCGGAATAAGTTTCTTGAGTTTATCTTTATACGATTAGTTATGATATGCAAGGTTGGAAATATGTACGGTTTAGGAGTTTTTTTATTATTTTTAGCGTAATTTGAGCGTAATTCAAACAGTAACACATGGGCTGAGGCATGCGCAGTGGCTGCGAGGCGAGTCAATATCCCCTCTCTGGGGCGCCGCCGCCATGTCGCTCCTTTTGGGACGCGAGCGTAAAAGGGCATAAAGACGAATATGGTTATAAAAACAATAAGACAAAAAAGTTTATTTGAGATGGAAAGCATTTTAAATTTTTTAAACCTTAATCAGGGGTAGGGACTCCTATACCGCCATCGTCGTATCGGTAAAAGTTTAAAAAAACTTAATGGTGATTTTGCCGGGAACAAAATGTTAGGCAACTTGCTAATCCAATCAGTCAAACACATGCTGGTTTAAAGAAAGCAAAAATAGGAACTTTAGATATCTGACACATTTGATCTATCTGAGCCGGATTGCATACTAAAATACTAGGTACTACTATTAGCTTGTATTATATTATGCAACAGGCCCCTGGTGTGGTCACACTAGTCACAGAACCTCTACTTATCAACTTATTTCGGCAATGTCAGCATGTAAGCAGTTAAATTAGGTAACAAGACCAATTAGGACATGTTCAGGGCAATAGATGCATTTCGAAAACTACCTACACATTAAAATAAATTTATTTAGGCAGGTACTTACTTATTTCTACGTACCTGAGTAGTTGTAACATGTTTGACGAGTTATATATATTATATATATGCCTAAAATAAATAAGTAGGTACTTAATTGTTAAGGACGGGTTATAATGTTATATAAAAAAAATACCAAAAAATAGGCCTCAATTTAAGTTACGTCTTTATTCGATGGAGCGTCATTAGTTGCCAGTCCGGCCGCTAGAGTGGATCTGCCAGCCAGCTGGCTGGTTTGACAGTCGCCACTCGGCGCGCGTCGACCGGTCCGCAAGCCGGCAGCGCGTTCTCTGCACACGTGCATTTAAATGCTTTTCAATTAACCTATCAACTTTTAAAACTTAAAAAGTTCACGGTTTGGAGCATCCGGACAGTGTGTTTATTTAAAAGATTTCTTTATTTTGGAACGTTTCTAGTTTGTGTTCAGTTTAGTTTTGTGGTATGTGAATTTGGTTGTAAGTGCGCGGTAGAATTTGTTTTGGTATTTTTGGTTTTGTTTTTATAAGTTTTGGAACGCGCTGAAGTCTAGGACGATAGTGAAGGTAATACATTATTATTATTAATTACTTGTCGTGGCTGTGCTTATATTAGCTAAGTTAGATATACTAAATAATGAATAATGAATAATGAATAATGATTTATTGGTAATATAGTTATTTACACGTCATAGTAGGTACATTATGATATTATACAAGGTTGTAAACACATTTAAACTTATACTTATTTACATAGCATAATTTTAACTTAACATATTATTAAATAACTTTAGTTTCCATTTTGCCTTTTTTTATTTCCTAATTTATGATTGGGCCAATGACTTGTAGTCGGAGAAAAAATCATCTATTTTATAACAAGCTAATTGTATTAATATAGCCTTTAGTTTCCTAACAAACATCTTATCGGTTGGTGTTTGTTTTATATTGTCATTCAATGTGTTATATAGTTTTATCCCGAGTACGTCCAGGGTTTTTTTTGACTTGGCGAGCCGGCGCGGGGGCACCCGCAGTTGGTTACGCCTGCGCGTCACAGTGCCCGTCATCTGCCCGTTGGTAGGCAGCCAGGCAAGATTCCGTCTTGTGTATTTACATGCTTCAAGTATATATACACTAGGCAACGTTAATATTTCGAATTTAATGAACAATTCCTTCGCCGGGTGGTCTTGAGGTTTTTGTGCCATTATGCGGAGTGCACGTTTTTGTAACTTAAATATTTTATCGCGATCTGCAGCAGTACCCCATAGGTCCACTCCATATATTAGTATGGAGTGGAAATATCCAAAGTACGCTTTTTTCAGGTTCTCCTCAGAGAGGCTATGGGTCAATCTGGATAACGCATAACACGCCGAGGAGAGCCTATTACAAGTATTTTCTATATGGGCTGACCATGATAGTCCTGAGTCTATAATAAATCCTAAGTACTTGACCTCGTTAACCTGCGGCACAGGAATGTCATTCATGAATATATCGAGTTTATCGTTTGTATTTTTTCTAAGTTGGAAGTGTACTACATTTGTTTTCTCAATATTAAGTAGCATGCCATTCACAGAAAACCAGTTAGAAATATCTTGTAAGGTTCGAGCTAGTTTAGTTTTTAAGGCAGCGAAATTATCAGCTGATGTTATAATGCAGGTATCGTCTGCGAACATGACGTATTCTGAGTCATCAGAGGCAGAGGTGATATCATTCACAAGAATCAAAAACAGGGTATTCCCCATCGATGAGCCCTGTGGGACGGCACTTGAGCCTATTTCCTCTAGGTTAGATTTACACGAATTTACAAAGGTACTTTGTTTACGATCTGCCAAAAAGGATTTAATTGTTTTTAAAAAGCTACCATTTACACCGTACCGTGACAGCTTTTCAATCAGTAGTGCGTGGTCCACGGTCTCGAAGGCGCGCGACAGGTCGCAGAATGTGGCTGCGACCTGTCGCCCGCCCTCCAGGTGGCCCATCACGCGCCGCGTCAGGTCACGCGCCGCGTCCACCGTGCCCCGCGCCGGCTGGTATGCATACTGTTGGGGGTTAATAAGTTTGTTTTCATTAAAATATTTCATTAACTGCATGCTCAATAGCCGCTCTAATACTTTAGAAACAATAGGTATCATGGAAATGGGCCTATAGCATTTAAGTGCGTCCATGTCACCCTTTCCTTTATATATTGGTTGCACCTTTACTATTTTCAGAGGGTTTGGGTATACTCCACTGTTAACGCACTGATTAAATAAATTAAGTAGGATAGACACAGCAGTCGGGGGATAGTAATCTAAAACGTGTGTTGACATGTCATTAACGTCCATAGAAGGCTTCCTTTTTATGTTTTTAATAGCGCTTAAGATATCACTAATAGTAAATAAGTCGAACGTAAACACGGGCACCACTGGAGTGAGAAGGTACTTATTAAGGAAATCAAGCGCATCGTGAGTACACGGGTTGTTATTTAGCTTACTCGCATGAATATAGTACCGGTTGAGTCGAGCAGCTGCGTCAGCTGATCGCTCGGTCTCGCAGGTACCAGCTGATCGGCTCACCAGTACATCCAGAGGACCGGTTTTATTATTTTTATTTCGACATGTTTCAGACGCAATGACGTTCCACACACTCTTACACATATTTTGTTTACTTTTCGATATTTGATTATTAAGGTAATCCTTGCGGACCAGTTTTAAAGTGTAAACATAAGTATTTTCAAGATTTTGTAGGTTGTCTAATAAACTATCATTGTTAGGGTTAGAACAGATTTTAAGTTTTAATTGTTTGATTTCTCGTTTAATGCCACGTACAACGTCATTGGCCCATTCATTTACATGTTTTTTAATGTGTTGTTTTTTAAGGGGAAAGTTAATGTCGAAACAATGTTTAAAGACGTTGAGAACTTTTTCAAGTTTTTTACTAGGACAGATATTTACCAACAAAATCTTATCCCAGTCATACAGTTCTAAATACTGGCAAAAGTTATAAATACATTGATTTGAGAATGTCCGTTTTAATAAAATATCATTTTGTTCGACCTTATTACACATATTAATTATGATGTTTACATAGTGATGGTCCGATAATTGTAATTTGTTACATGTTATATTAATTATGTCAGATTTAGGTAAATTAGTATATGCATGATCAATACAGGTTTCGGAATGGGTTGTTACTCTAGTAGCAGATGTTATTATTTGTTTGTAACCAAATTGTTTCAATATAATATTTAATTCTTTAATATTATTACATTTTTGAAAGTAGTCAAGGTTCATATCTCCCAATATGAGTACTTTATAGTTCTGAAAAATTGGTAAACTAAGTAATTCGTTTAATTTGGTAAAATATAGAAGTACATTACCCTTAGGTTGTCTGTAGATACATGCAATCACAAGGTCCAAACCGACACATTCCACAGCGCACACTTCGAATTCCATCTCCACACACAAAGACAATACTTCCTTCCGTTCAATTGTTAAGATGTCACGTCGGGCATAAATACATGCTCCTCCTCCCATCCTTGTCGGTCTGCAGTAGTGGGCACGGAGACTGTAGTTCATTACGTTGACTGAAGACAGTTCGTTGGATTTAAGCCATAGTTCAGTTAAACAGAGTACATCAACCCTATCTCGCAGCTGGAGTTCAGCTTCTAATTGATATGTTTTGTTGCTAAGTCGGTTTATGTTTTGATGAAGAACCGATATTGCTCGTGCTGTCGGTGCCGGTATCCGTGGTTCATGTTGGGGTAGGCCGCTGTTTGGTTGGTGATCTTCTCTGTCTTGGGTGTAGAAAGGGTTTCCATTCCGAGATAGTTGTGTTCAGTGGCCAAGCAGTTGTCTCGAGGAAGTCGTCGTAGGCAGAAGATGGAATGCCTATTTTATATGATTTGTAGGTATCATGTCTCGATTTAATTTCTTCTACGCTATATTGGTGTTTGTTATTTACGCCCTTGAGATGACATATGATGCTTTCAGGTGTTGAATCGACGCTAAAGTGGCATCCGTGCAAATATTTTGAGATTTCAACTCCGATCAGGGAAGTGTTTGTGGCGGTGCCTTTTATGACGGTTGTTTTGAAAGGCCGCCTTTTTGATTGCACCCGCGTCCATGGTTTTTCTTGGGGATCTTGAGAATCTTGAGTGATTAACACATCATTAATGTCATCGTTGGGCTCCGTCACGTCCAATTGAGAGGGAGTGTTCACTGTCACATTTTGGTTATTATTTGTTTGGCTGGCGGAGGCGTCGGGTTGTTTACTATATATCGGTTGTGTACTATACTTAGTTATGCGCCTAAACTGGAGCTAAATACCTACCAATTTATTTGCTGGTATTACTCATTCCCTTATTCAATCCGAATAGGCACTTGGTTAATCTCAATGAAGATGAAGTAAATGATGCCGGTGTGAATAAAAGAGCATCGTAAGAAGAAAGTGACGTTTTGCGTGGGTTGCATAATAATTTGGATATCTAATAAGAGCATTTATGTCCCACCTCCGCTGGTAGATTCCAATGTGAATGGCAAGTGTTCCTTAGGACTCTCAAAATAACGTGTCAGCTGCATCGATGAAACTGCTTCTTCAACCCTGTATGTATAACTACGATTGAAAGCAGCTTATAGTCTGTATCTTTAGATATTTAAATAAGAGTAGGTAAACAAAATCTACCCTCAAATTACTTCATAAGCCAGTTGAGGGTAGATGAAAACATTACGTGATCAAATAATGTAGGTTGAAGTCAGTTCGTTCACTGACAGACCCAGGTGGTTTTGTATTTGGTTGGTTAATCAATAAATGTTATAACTAAAAAATGTACAAAAATCGAAAATGTACAAATTGTTTGTTTACTGTTATTTAAATACCTAAAGATAGAGACTATAGTTTTGGTTATCTTGCCCCTCTTTCTCCCACAAAACAATATCGGACGTTGACGGACAGATTCACGGATGAAACAGCGTTCCTAATCCGGGTGTACCTGCCCTGCTTGCCTTTCACAAGGTCCGGCACCCGAGACTACAGTTCCGTTGAGCGGGACTAGTTGTGTATTTGAAATTGGAGATATTGATATGGAGTTGAAGCCAGATTATTTTATACTGAGATTAAAATTAAATTATCACTAGACTTCGAAAAGGAGGAAGTTCCTCAATTCGTGGGCATCTTTATTTTCTTTGTTTTCTTTATGTTCGATGGTCCCCGATTTCTCGAAGACGGCTGGTCCGAATGAAAAAACTTGTTTGTCTTAACAGTGCAGCATACCTGTCTACTCCTTTTCGATGATGGAAATGGAAAACACCGTGAGGAAACTTGCACACATTGACGAAGAAATTCAAAGGTGTAGGTATGTGAAGCTCAACCCACTTTGGGTCAGCACTCTCTCGTGAATGGATGCCTGGTGGTCATCAGAGGGATGTAAAGATCATTTTGTTAAATGTTCAGTTGGTTCCATTGCTATCATGTCAGGATCTGATGATGGAAAATTTAAGGTACCAAAAGACATTATTTAAAGAGAATTCAGGCTTCATTAAGTAGGTACCTAAGTTCCAAGGGGTTCCGATGTATATGATGCTCCGCCACTGGTTCCCTTTATCAAAAGGTATAATTCGTATCTCTAGTTAGATAATTAATGACAGTTTATACCCCTTATTGAAGTTTTTAGTAAAATTAGTTTTACATTAGAAAAAACTCGCGAAGTACAGTCACCCGCAATAAAATATTACACAACGAAGGCCGCAAAAATATCTGACACGATCCTATTTGTAGAGCCATAAGAGCGCGTCACATATTTTTGCGGCCTTCGAAGCCTAACATATTATTGCAGGTGACTGTACCAAACCAACGTTGAAAGTACTTGGAACTTGGGAGAACATTCAAACCGCGCTGGGAAGATAAGTAGGTAGCAAAGTGGACTCAGCCGAGTTCGCTAAGTACTAGAAAGAATCTAAGTAGGTAGCTTGTACTTAATGACCAATTAGTAAGAAACCAGCAACGAAAAAGCTCAGACTAGCTCGCTAACTGTAACTAAGATTAGAAAAACTTGTAACTCTTGTAAGTATCCTCGGAGAAAGGATTTAAGTAATTTTACATCTTAAAGTGTAATTGCTATATCTTGGACTATCTTGGAGGGAATCACTAGATAATAGACATAAAATTAGATAGATACTTTATAGCTACACAACATACAAAACGGCTATTGAGCAATGAGAAATTTTGTTCAAAACGCGTTGCAAAAGGTACCTGGCACAAAAATCGTTCACCCAAAGGCAGCAGGTAGAAAATCTTGTCTTAAGTCAACATGCGACGCCAACCCGCGCAATGCGGATAAAGCGGGGACAAAAGCGTTATTATCGTCGGGCCAAAATAAATATTGAGCCCAAGTGGACAGGACACTATTTTTGTTAATATTGCCTATCGAATAATCTGTCAGTTTTAACCTGTATTTTATTCAATAGTAAATGTATTCCCAAGGTTTTTTTTACAACTCACTGGCCAATCTCTTTTCTAATAGGGTAATGCGAGTCGTTACCCTCTGTTCTGTGTGAAATTTGCCAGGACCGCTCCTCTGGATATACCTACATACATAATATTTATAATCGGGTACAAGAAGTTTTGTCTAAAGAGCTTGTTGCACCTTCCTAAATTTAGTTGCTAACGAGAGGGACGCCGCTATATGTACGTGAGACTCAATAGATGTTTCATCTCCATGTCACTTATTTATGCGTCCCTGTAGTCAGTTACTAAATTCAGGAAGGTGTAACAAGCTCTTAAGGTAACTCTGCACTTGTAGTGGCAAAATGTACTTCCACATTCATAAGACTTGACGTCACTTGGTGGCACTTTCTTTTCTTTCACTCTCTCTCTTGCCATGTCGGTGTTTCAGATGTTACTACATAATTTAATATACATATTACATAAGGTCAGACTGGGCAATTCCAACTGTGGGGCAAATGTAACTAGGGTTACCAGATGACAGGAATTTTCCTGACATGTCAGGAATTTTAGCCTTTTGTCAGGAATGGGGACGGAACACGAAAATGTCAGGAAATTTTAAAATTGATAGATTTTTTTATAAAGTACATTATTATTTACTTAAATTAACCCAAACACGTTGTAAAAAAAATAATAAATGAGATATAACTTTGTAATTATTAAGTAACAAATCTTTACTCAAGCATACATACATAGATGTTTTAGAAATCGAATCGAATCGTACCGCGTGTTGAGGGCTAGACCCCCCCCGTCGTCGTCGTTACAAATATGAATGTCAGGAAAAATATTCGGAAATCAGGAAATTTGTATCTGGTAACCCTAAATGTAACCATGTACTCTAAAAATACAGGGAGTCTGAACCACGCCAAAAAAAAATTGAATACAATGCATGAAACAGCATTATCAAAATTCTCACTGGTCAATAGGTACTCTCAGATTGTCTAGCAACTTTGTTGTAGTGCTGTAATTTAGACCAAATTTTTGCCTTATTATTTCATTAGAATACGATCAGTGTCAATATTAAGGTAAAAATATCTATAGTAGGTAAAAATACCTAGTGAGTACAAAATTAAATCTACTGAAACTATTCTCTCAATTGTAAACAAGTCGTTAATATTGCAGAACTGCAGAAGTGACTGCAATAAATGTTCAGAATATCACCTAGGTAGCAGTAAACACGCTCCGTAGACCAGTAACAGTAACAGTAAAAGACCAGTTTTCAAGTAAGCATAGAATTGGTTCAAGAGGGCTGACCTTGATAAATATCGCGTCTTTAAGGGGCTACCTGCCGTTTCCATCGATTTTTGAGAAGTTTTGAATCGTATCTCCTACTTTTCCACTACAGGATATATGTGGATTAAATCAAGGCTTGCGATAGATTTATAGATTTTGCACTAAGACAAACGGCTATTGATTCTTCAATCTTTTATCTCGGATGTTGAAATAAATACATGCTTATTTTTTTATATGAAATCTACATATTATTTGGGTTCGTCTTTGACTTCTCTAAAAACGTGTGTAGGGTTTTAATTTTAAACTAATGAACACAAAATAATGGCCAGAAAACCAGTTTTTTAGCCAAAAATTGTTCAATTTTGATGGCAAATATCTCGAAGACAATGAACTTTGAAGTAAATATGGATACTATATATTGCTTAAAGCCGTTGCTGTTAATATGATAAGCTACAAAAAAAAAGAAAACTTAGGGATTCAGATCGAAGGTCATTGGCGTGGGGAGCCCTTTAACTAAACTTAGTAATAAATATAAAAGTTATATCAACTTAAGTTTGAATAAAAATGTTGATAGTAACTTTTCTGTTGTCACTTATTTTGGTTGGCAACTATTGTCAACCTTTTTCTGCAAGGTAATTTTGTAATTCGGTCGTAAAAACAACCAAAACTCACTATGTAATTGCAAAAAAAAAAAAAAAAAACAATATTCTAGTGATAGGTACTAGTATATTTTACGATTACTTAGAATTTGTAGTAATACCTAATACCTAATTATTGAGTTTTTATTGCCACTTAACGGTATTTATCATCATTTGACTAAAGACCTCTGATTGTATAGACTTATGTAGGTAAGGTAGGTATGTAATTTAAAAATGCATGACACCGATGTAAAAACGGTACTCGTGCCGGCACGGATGCCTACAATTATAATCTTGAAATCTTTATCAGTATCTAAATATAATTTTACATTCAAAACATTTACCATAAACTAATTAAATTGTCAGAGAGTTATGTATCTATTTACTTAATGTTTTATTATCGGCTTTGGCTCGTGGTCGAGCTGAGATGTGATTTATTGTTCTGAAGGGAACATTAATTTTATTTCGTGGCTTTAATCTGTTCCGTAAACTGCCGACCTTATATAAACTTGTTTTCATGTAAAATTTGGTAAAACAGCAAACTTTAATATTATAAAAATGTGCACGAGTTCATGTATGTTACATATAAAGTTACTACGTTTTTCCAATCAATTACATTTCTGAAAATATTCCTATATAACTCTACTACTTATTAATTAAATACTTGAAAAAAAAACTTTAAATGCACCTGAAATAACGATGACATATTCGTAAACACATGCATAATGAATGGATAATTCACGCATTTATGTTTCTCCGCAATTTATATTTTGTGTTTATTTAAGTTCAAAAGAAAGATCCGCATGCTGTTTAAACTCAATTTGCATAATATATAGACATGTGAAAATTACCTACACTAGAATAGCCTTTTCGCAATTGATATTTTAAACTTTGCGACTAAAATTTCTCCTAATGGTTGTGTCCCACTCCAGACATGAAGATTCTTTTACAGATAGGTATGTATCCACAACGATAAATACCCGCTTTTACAATAGCAGTATTGGAAACTGGAGCAAGTTTTAACCGCTTTAGTCCGGTTGCTGGTACTTTGAGTAGCCTTTTGCGAGGCTGAGCACGCGTCCTGACTTTAGTAAAGTTATTAAAACTTGCACTATATCATTGTAAAGGATCCCAAGAACTATATATTTTGTAGTCTTGACAATCGAGCCAGAACTTAGTGGTTTCTGCGATAATTTAAGTGGTGGTGTGGCGGTATTCCTCAGACAAACGGTAGTCAAATGGATTCAATTTATTCTACGCACAAAGTAGTGATCAATTAGAATCTATGTATTTTCGATTAAATTCTGTCTCGTAATTTCATTCTCGTTAAAATTCCGTTCTTGATTGCTAATCCTACTTTTGTTTAAAATGCCGTGGTGTTTTTAGCGATCGTTCCATTTATATGGCCGACGTTCGTTTTCCA
Source organism: Cydia fagiglandana (assembly GCF_963556715.1). Lineage (NCBI taxonomy): Eukaryota > Metazoa > Arthropoda > Insecta > Lepidoptera > Tortricidae > Cydia > Cydia fagiglandana. Next base: position 13,427,414 of record NC_085932.1, read on the forward strand.
GGAGAATATGCATATTCATGGAATCGAAGGCAACCATTTCGTGGGAAATTCTGCACAAAGTTGCTAGCGTTTACTGTTCTTTTAACCATTAATGGTTTTTGGGTGTGCCACGCTGGAAAAACCGATATCAAACAAACTTCCCTGTAGCTGTCGGGATTGGGCATTTTTTGTAACTACATATTTAGTGGACACAGAGATACACATGTAAACGAATAATCACCACTCTATGTTTATAGGTAAGTTATTTCAATTTCAATGAAAGTAGGTATCTGATAGCATCAGAGTTGACCTGAAATTAGGCAACAGATATGTATATAATTTTCAACTTTTTTCTGACCCAGAAAATCAGTAAGTAAATTATTTAATTAAATTACGTACAAAATTACGCCTTATTTATTATTTCCTTAAAGTAAAGTCGAACATTGAAATCTAATGACAACTGATTTTCTCTAAACGAATAAGGTCTATATCTAATTTTTATACCTATTCTTAAAGTCGTCCAAACTTCTGTCGCCCCTTCTAAATAAAATTAGAACGTCCGCTTCCTTTTCGCGAGTTCTTTCACGTTTTTTCATCAGAATGCTAATTCGGTTCACGAATACTTTGAAAAATAGCTAAGTTAAGGATACTCAGTAGGACGCTTTATCTAATTCTTGAGTTAGTTTTAGGTGGCGTTGTAACGGGGAAGTACACATGCCACTCAATCCTAGACGGCAACAAAACGACTACGGTATTCCACCGCATTTATTTCCATACAGTTTATTATTACCCGGCCGAGTTTAGACTGCGCCCGTGCTTCCTACCGCAGCACAATCTCAGACTAATTTAATGAAGTCTTCCGTTCTGAGGTCAATGATTCAATGATTCGCCTCGAATCCTAGTAGCTATAATAGAATATATCCTTCAATATTGAGCGCTATGAATTAGTAAATGGTTTCAGTATGACTGTATGAGCAATTTACAATCTTTATTTATTTTTCTTCTTAAGTTAGGTTAATAATAATATGAATATAAAAGTAAAATATAAAAACACTTACAAAACAATAAAAAAAAGTTATAAACACATTATAAAAAACCTAACCTAGGGTGCCGCCGGCAGCGGGGCGGGGCCCAAGCTGCCGGTGGTCAGGGCCGCAGAGTGAGGAATCGACGTACTATACGCGCCGTGTCCAAAATTACCGCCTTCTGCATCTGACCCTTGATCCAACCACCTAGCTTATTTACAATTATTATTAGCTTCTGCCCACGACTTCGTCTGGAAAAATGATTATGATAAAAAAAACTACCCTTTGTCAATCTCCATAACAAATGTCAACTAGATCAGTTCAGCAGCGGTTTGAGTGTAACAGACAGACAGACAAATTAATAGGGATTTCAATAGTTGACAGCCTGTTTGTCACTTGTTTTACTCTGAATAAATAAAAAGCTTATATTATATTGAAGCACTGTTGATTGTAGTGTAAACGCTGGGATTAATACCTACATTGAGCGGTTTTTGGGTTCTATTATTCTCCCTTAGCTTGTTAGTAAACTAAGATACGGCTAGGCAAAGGCTTCATTTCGATTTCATCCTCCATATGCTTGAGCAATGTCTCTCTACACACCAATGCCGTTCGAATGAATCTAGGTCGTCCCATCATTTCATTCCTCTTCCAACACGTTTAGTAGTAGCACAGACAAAAGAGTAGGTACTAAAGAGGCGTAAAGTAGTGCCAAGTACATATTGTAGCCGCAAATTTGCCATTTCATAGATGGAGCTGTACTATACATATTCCAAAAAGTTGAAAAATGCTGTTGTTTAAAATTCGCATGTTGTACGGTAACAATATATCAACCAACGTTTTAAAATTTTCATCCTCTTTTAACCATAAAATACTTTATTTCGGTTCGCAAAATCGGAAAATATGCCGTGCCGGGAAGTATCAGGCACGTTTGCTAAGGGTGCCAACCCCGTCCTGGCACAGAAACCGATCGGATACAGCCAAAGAATACCTAAGTAACTGGTAAAAATTACGTATGCTGCGTTGCCGTAAGCTAACTACGAGTAGGTAGTACGTAAATAATTCTCACTGTCCAACAGAATATCAGGTTATCCCCTAAACTCCCTAAAGCATGGTGTCAATACTCGTAACGAGGCTATGCCTGTAATGACTGTTGGAAGCAGTTGTGAGCTGAGCGCATTTGAACAATTTAGAGAAATATCACTGATGTACAGACTTGATCCGGACGCCTTACATCACTTCATCTGCGTACAGACTTTACCAGGTTAACAAAGAGTTTGCAAGTACTGTTACCCCCATATATAGAGGTATCCGAGCGGCCAATGTGTTCACGCGTCTATTATCAAAACGTTTATCTGAAATATTTTTTTACCAATACGAGAACCTAAGAAAATCCTATGACTAGACCAGAAATGGTATGCATCACCTAATGTTCTTTGATTAACATTAATTCACGCCATATTCCGAGTAGGTATATAGGCACCGACGTCATGTTGTAATCTCATACTTAAAACATTGAATTGTTAACATTCCTGGCCATTGTCATTAATGTCATTATCTTGAATATCATAGAAAGTATAAATTCCTGGCGTTATCTCCATTAATGCTTAGGCAATAATCCTACAATAAGTGCAATACAGGAGTAGACTTAGAATAAGCGAGACGGACCACGAGTAATGAACTTGACAGTGGCTGGTGGAGGGCCTTGCATTCCGGACGCTATAAATAAAGAACGTCCCGTGCCCCGCCTCGCCCTAGGGACGTGGTGTGATGTGCCACTTCCAAGCAACTTCTACATATATACTGGGTTATATCGGTACTTGGAACACAGGACATACATAATTATAATTTTCATGAAATTTATATTTGTGTAAGTATATTATATTTAGTAAAACTACTTACATCAAATTTTTAATTAGGATATCCACAACGCAGGCTTCGTCAGGTGGCCACAAATGCAAATCCGCAGCATGCTTCGTCCAAAACAAACCAATGATGATATCCACAACAGGCTTCGTCATTGGAATGAAGCGAAGTTCACCGTACTTGGAATGAAGTAACTTGAATGTTTTTAATTATATTTTTATAAAAAGTTGACCACTGATTAATTGAATTTTTATTCGTAAGACATCAAAATATTTGGTTATACCCCGTATAAATAATAATATATTCTACAAAGACCTCGAAAAGGGTTATACGGTATTGTATAAAGAAAAAGATGACACGGCCCTTAAGGTGACTTATGAAGGCAAATGGATAAAAATATTCTACGATCCCTCGGGATAATGGGTTAAAAACGGACACATGTATACTTTTCATCACACTTGCTCGAAAAAAACCTTATTTCATGCACTGTAGGTACTGAAGGACAATGGTATATTATATTGTTCCCGCGGAACTAATGGATCATGAAAAAAAAAGCTATAACTCCTAGGGAGTTATACCTTTTTTTAATTATGTATCTAATTCATAGGAACCCTACTTGATTGTAAGTAAAATACTTTGTTTAAAGTCAAGGTATAAGGGAGTTTTCTTTTAAAATACTGAGTTTATAATAAATACTTTTTATTATTTAATTCAATTTAATTAATAGCCGTTTGAAATATTTTACTAAATTTTCAATCGTGACTGAATGCCGAAGATCTATGGACTATGTGGCCACCACTTATCAGATTGCAATTATACATCGTTTTTATCCCAAATAATGAAGTGATAAGATACTACCTCTCATTTTGGATAGTAACAGAGGGCCTACCGCAAACCATGTCCAACGTGTTGCCTCTCTGACGCACTTGTAAATTCATCCGTAAGGAATTATTACATTTTTCCTTGCAATCCTTGCATAAAGTCTTCAGGCAATAATTGCACTTGTTTAAGACGAAACAGGAGCCGAGTTTTAAATATTTTAGGTAAATATACCCGTCTTGCTAACGGAAGCGGCACCTAAAAGTAGTGCGATAAGGACAAGGCGAAAAATCCTGCGTAAAAATCTCAAAAATCGAGGTTTCGTACTCCTCTGTTTCCTCCTCCAAAACTTAACCAATCGTAACCAAATTTGGAAGTCTAAATGATTATGAAATTATCTGTGTCGGACCGTTTTGCTTTTTTGGCTAATTGATATCAGTTTTGAATGCCACGCATCTCATTGCGGCATAGTCAATTAGGCCAGTTTGGCCATTTTTGAAGGGCTCTAGCGCCTTAAAAAACAAAAATATCAAAAAAAGCAAAACGGTCCGACACAGATATTGACAATATTAATCTGTGTTGAAAAAATCATTGCTCTAGCTTCAAAAACCACGGAGGAAAACGAGGAGTACGTTTGTATGGAGAAATGACCACTCCTGTTGGCTCTTAAGAGCTAACATTAACTTCTTATCATTCAAAGTCAACAGCCTGCACTATCCGTTGATAAGGTGACACTGTACTATGCCACTAATGGAATGTGCAAACATTTTGGTTTCGTCAACAAACTTATTTCTTTAAATGCATTTATCGCTTTTTGTAAAAAATGTTTTTGTGATAAAAATGATTAGAATTACATAATAATGTATTTGTAAAATATGTATTTCAACAATTTAGGTTTTATGTGTTATTTTAATTATTACCTACCTAGTTATCTTATTCTTTTTTATTGAATTCACGATATACCTAGGTACATATTAAGTAACTAAATTAACTGCCATGAAATTCTTAGCATACTTAGAATTTAACGAGTAATTTTTCTGATGCTACCAAAATATAACATATTATAGGGGGCGAAAATCGATCTAGCTAAGTCTTATAAATTAAAATTAAATTAAATTAATTTAAGACCAACAAAGGATCATTTTCGTTAGTGACACATTTTAATCTTACAACTAATGTTAGTAGCTGTAGGTACACACACACAAACTTATTAACTAACTAAAACCTCCTAGGAAAACTATTTTTTGAGTTTTTATATGTTTTCCGAGCAAACTTGGTCTCCCACAGGTATTTTTAACCCTTTAACCGCCAGAGTCTGATATATAAGACATTACATATCCAGCTCATTTCGCCACAGTCTGATAAATAAGACAAAGATCTAATTTGGTTTTTACAGCACATTTATAACTCCCGTAACTATGCCAACCTTACTCTGCGTGGTACAATTACTGTCGGTGGCGACACGAGCACGCTCGATCAAAAATTGCTGGCGGTTAAAAGGTTAATAATAGGTAAGCACAGAACACCGCTTAGTAGTTAGTCTGTGAAAAAAGAAAAGAGAAAGAAGTTTTCGACGTACGACATAAATTTATGCTAGTACAATAGCTCGAAATAATGACGTTCTAAAGTTATTCGCAAGAGTAAAACATAACACGAGTAGCAAATAACAGAGCAAGACGGCTTTATTGCCTATTAATCGAGTAAATGGTGCTGTTCCGCATGCTCGTTGTAAAATACTGGTCTGGTGTCAAAAAGCGACGTAGCCTCGCTAATATACTTGCTAGTCTTTAAGTACTTCTAACTGACGCTATGTCTGTATCTAGAGGTATTAATATAAAGTACCAGTGAAGTGAAGGCAGGCCACATTACACGCAGAGAAGATGGGCGATGGGGTCGAAAAGTGCTCGAGTGGAGACCACGGACTAGCAAGCGCAGCGTAGGACGTCCATCACTCACAAGATGGACAGACGACGGTCGCCGGAAGACGCTGGATGCGGATCGCTTCCAACCGGCACGTATGGATATCCAAGGGGGAGGCGTATGTTCAGCAGCGGACGTCTTATGGCTGAGATGATGATGATGATGATAAAGTACCTATACCTAAACCAACAATTTGTAATTTTTCGGGTAGTTATAACATTTATTGGTTTAGCAACCAATTATAAAACCGCCTGGATCTGTCACTGAACGACCTGACTTTTAACCTACATTATTTGATCGCGTATTGTTTACATCTACCCTCAACTGGCTTAAAGAGCCATTTGAGGGTAAACTTTGTTTACTTTTAATTCAATACCTGAAGATACAGAGACAGAGTATAGTAGTTGTATTTTTGACAAAACGGGCTGATGGGTAACATTGATACAATTGCCACTTCAACCATCGCTTGCTACAAATTTAAGGGATTGCCAACATGACACCGTTGATGCGTAATAAAGACGATGCTTACACAGGAGACTGAGTAAAGTTGCGCTATGTAAAGTACCAGTATTGCATCGGGAATAGGTACATAGGTGACGTCCTACGGGTAAAGGTACCTTATGGCGGTTGGCGCTTACGCTATTATTAACGCCGCTCTAATATTATTGCGGCACTATGTGACGTAAACGCCAGCCGCCATAAGGTACCTTTTTCCGTGGAACGTCACAATTATTTACTTACGTACGTTCTGACTTGTTATTTCCTGAAAACACCACCTAGTATTAGTAATTCTGGGGTAAACAACTTTATGACTGGTTGCAACGATATGGTGTTACGAGTATAAAATGCAGTATAAAAGATAGGGCAGCCTAGATTACAAAATAATTGCTAACATGTCATATAATAATGACATCCCACAAATACACCTAATGTTATATGATGAACTAGCTGTGCCCGCGGCTCCGCCCGCGTGGAATTCGATCTGTGTCAGTAAGCTAGAGTATGGTAGAGGACTGCAGTCCAGATACAATATTTTACAATTAGGCACCACAAAATAAAACTACAATCCAAAATCAATAGGTTTGCGATATAAAAAAAAATCGATATAAAAACGCAATTTGATAGACATTTGTAAATTTTTACTTTTAGTTTGGAAATCAGTCACATCATTTTATCACGAAAATCAACAGTACTACAGCAGTAACGTTGCAACAGAGTAATGCTGCCGCAGTCGCCATAATTATAAAGTCATTGAAAACGCGTGCGAAGCGAGCGCGAAAATTTATCGATGTAAAAAACGCAATTTGATAGACAGTTATACATTATTTTTTACTTTTAGTCCCAACCAGGCGCGAATCCAGGATTTCATACAGAGAAGGGACGGGACAGTTTTCTATCAGCCTAGCTTCGCATAGGGCTCGACATTTAAGGGTCTCAGCGAGGTTGTTTTCATACAGAAAAGATGCAAGAAAGCAGAGCTTTGAATTGACCAAGTGAATTGAATTGGCGAGTGTGAGCAAGGCAGAAGGCCCAGCTGCGAAAGAGGAAAGCTTGGATTTGGATCCACGCCCAAGTGTAATTAAGGGAGAAGATCAACTTTGCCATAAGGCAGAAGACCTCGCGTAAGACCTTACGCCGAACTGCAAAGGAGTGGCTTGAAATCGAATCTATGCATGTAATCACGACTCTTCTACTGCTCGCTCTTTGGCTTCACTCGAAAGCGCTACTTCATAGGATGCTTTTAGTTTTCGGCTTTCACGGGGCCCCTTATAACACTTTGACAGTTAGGTCTCAGGATCGCGGCTAAGGAGCAAGTCAGCTTGGCCGCCAAATCTGGCGTGCAAGAGAGCAAAATTCGCTATAAAATCGGTAACCTATGTCGAATAAATCGGTTGGCCGCAAGCCCGAAAGCAAGATTTTTCCATGACTTTAAGGGCCTCCGCGTAAGGTCAAATCGAAAGCGTACGTTGGAGATGTTCTTACGTACCCTCACTCTCTTACTTGATCCCTATATACGGCCCTTCGTTATTAGATGGGTACTTGTATGTACACGTATAAAAGTTTCATGTAGGTACCTACTCCACGACGACTGCAGTGCTAATGCAGCCTGCGCTTTTTTTTGCCTACGGTTTTGGTGCCATAAGTAAGTGCTTATTTTGCTTAAAAGGGTTAATCCGGCACTGCAAATGACAGAGGTCAATGTTTTTTTTTCAAAGTACCCACCTTCGTGGTCATACGGCGATACGTATGAATATAGATTTGATATGGGTGCAATAATTACGATTAGGTATAATTCATGATAGAGAAACTTAATAATTTTAAATAACTATGCAATTATACGCGTGTTGATTTGTGTGTTTATTTTACCTCTACGTAACTATGTAAACTCATTTTTAGTTTTCTTGATTACTTAATGTTTACTCAGTTCCCCAAAAGATGGCACTGTGCAATGAGGGGCAATTAATTTACTGTCGTTTAATTTTGTTGTATTATTAATTTATTAAATCAACATTCCATTATTCCATTATTTTTGTTGATATATCCGTACCCCCTTTCTAAACTTAGAGTTAATTTGGCAAAATCTTTCCTCGGTGGCTTATTCATGTCACAATGTATTAAATTCAGCGCCATCTGTTAGTTTACCAGGATACTCAATAGTTGTAGCACAACTATTGAGCAATAGTTGAAAAGAGTTTGCCCCTCTTTCCTAAGTAGCGCCATAAGATTCAGGGGCAAACTTAAGTCAATCGAGTGTTATGGCTACCCCCCCTTTTAGGGGTTGAATTTTTATAGCCTATAACCTGGCCGGGGATTTTCTCGACAGATTAGTAAAGTTTTCATCAAAATCTGTTCAGCCGTTTTCACGTGATGCGCGTTCAAATAAACAGACAAACAGATAAACAGACAAACAGATAAACAGATAAACAGACAAAAATTCTAAAAACTGTTGGAACGTGTTCTGTTATCGATTCTAAGTATCCCCAGCCAACTTTTTTTCAAATATCTTCCATGTACAGACTTTCGACCGTCTTCAGCTTTATTATATGTATAATAATATAATAGATATAGATAGATATAGATAGATTTAGGCCGTATATCATTGGGAATGTATTCAGCGGCCACACAAAAAGCAGTAAATATGAATAAGTACCCGAAAAATAATAAAAATACCTATGCGGTTCAAGTTTAATTAAAAATACGCAAGCAAATTTTCACAGGTCTGTTGGGCATTTTACACAATAGTATCTAATATTATGTTGTTGTAGGTATTACTATAATATTAATAATATTTTTTTAAATACCACTACCGAATTGAATCAATGGTACTTGGTTTTCTTTAGTTTGAATCGGTTCTGACTAATAAACTCGCTCATAACATATCAGTACCTAGTAACAAGTTTCGTCTATTGGAGTACTTGCACGGAGAACTGTCTTCTCGGATCTATTTCGAAAAGCGACTTCGTGAGCTTGGCTTTTATTTCCATCAAGTAGTTACCGACTGCAACCAAGCGATTGCTTGAGGCGGTCCAGTATAAATGTGATATTTGGTTAAATACAGTTGCTACGGATCACTTGATTGGTTAGGCTGATACGTGGACTGCTCGCAATTGCTCGCTAACTAATGTGAACACAAGCCCGGCTTACTCGCGTTCATCACCTCAGAAATTCCTTTACCCATTCGCGTCCTTCGACGGGATTTATTTTACGATTGCCATAAACGTGCGTCAGGGTCAGGTTCTTTGAGACGCCAATGGATTTCTTGGAATGCTTTTTGCCCTTTTCGCTATTAAAGTGGCCGTAAGTAATCGTAAAGTGACCTGGATAAAGTGTGCAGTTTCCTTTGTACAATCAGTTTGGTGTTGTGTCTTTTAAAAGTGATAAATTATTATTTATAGTTAAAGTCAAAAGTTCAAAAGTTCCCTGGGATGGGACTTAATTGTATTCTATATAACTCACGTGTTGTAATCTAAATAAATAGTTCTTTAAAAATCGCCCTTCACATTCAAAACTACTCGCGTTAACCCCAAACTCAACCAGCACTCGATAACATAAACAGTACCTAATAACAAAGAGAAGTTAACGATATAACCGAAACAGCAAAACAAATTGATTAATCGACCGCTCGACCGCGCATCATTAATAAAGTTGCTGCATCTCGGCTTCCGTTCGCACCAAGAACTCAGACGGCGCAAGGAGTTGATAGAAACGGTTATTTTATTGTGAAGTCGAAGGAAGCAGTTAGCGGCGCAGCGCCGACTCATTTGTGTCAGCTCTTAATTGTCTCAGCGAGATTTCATCGCGACCCAGATCGGGAAGGTTAAATTCCTCAGGCCGCCGAATAAACCTTTTAAAGTATAAAAGAATACCGTTTTTGGCGTGAATCTGGAAATCTTCCATGTCAGGAAGTTTGTAGAGATTTATGCAAATACGTTAATATTATGTAAGAAGCATGCTTTGTTCTTCGCATATTTGCCGTGCGGCTTCATATCTGCCCGTCAACTTGGCTGAACAGGCAGCTTCCTTTCCTGTGATGGAAGATACCAAACGGCCATTTTTCATTTTGTTGTCGTCTTTTCTAATTACTCAGTTTCTTATACAATTTTGTGGATATACAGTTCCTTATTCTGTACAACATAAGCGTCCTACAAAATAAAATCTTTCAATGAGTTACGGAAAACTTATTGAATTTTCCGTAACTCAATGGGAATTTTCATTTTTTTTGTCCTAAATGGATTTCTGGTGTACTTCTGACCAGAATAAGGTTCTTTTCAAAACCACAATTTATAAAAATCTGACAAAAAAATTAAAAAATGGCCCCAATACATATACCTGCCTAAATACTCAGTCTACCTATTTATGTCTTCATTAAGCTTATTTTGTATAACAATTCCACTTGAGGTAGTTTCCTAAATACATCATATTAACGTTTACTACGAGTATATTTATTGTATAATATATGCGGATATGGTAAGGGGCCCTATGTTCAGCAGTGGACGTCTTATGGCTGAGATGATGATGATGCGGATATATGCTATTATATGTATTAAGCTGATTTATAATATATTTCCGTATCCATGTTGTGTATCCGTGGGACACGGCACAAATTCAAACCCATCCAACATTTCTTCGGTCTCAATGACGGTGCAGCCCTACCTACCCGTCTACCTCCACTCTGCACTAGCGCCATATTTTTGTTATTGCTTATTCTGTTTTTTTTTTTATAATTTTACATTTTTGATGATTAAATGCCGTTATTGAACTGTCATCTCCATACAATTTATAACTTTAAAACTCAAAATTGTACTCAATAAAATTTTGAGTTAATTGTACCTTACCCAAGCTATTCGAATTCTAGTAAAAGCATATATTTATGGAATGTGCAGAAGTATTTTTTTCTTATTCATATTAAATTTCTTTAATAGGTTGTATACTCACGAAATTATTAAATGTAGACTAACAATCGATTAAAATTACGTGAATAACCCGTTTTAATATGTCTTATAGTCTCATGTTTCATAGTGACGTTTTGTATTTCCATTCGTTGTCTAACTACAATGTTTACAATGTTTTACAATTGTCACTGTCACAGAGTCAAGCTATAGCACGTACACAAATAATAACAGAGTTGAAAAACGTCGGAACGTCTGCGCTTTACAGCACGGTACAAAAAGGTCGTCGTTATGCATCATTTCATAATAACCCACTGTCCTTTGTCAATGTTCAATTAGGCGAGACTTCAATGCTACATTATTGTTATTGACGTCGCTTATTTTAATGTTCTTGTATTCTATTCTACCCGACTTCTGTCTGACTGACTATATTTATTTGTTTTCTACGTCAGAAAACTCAGAACTCCTTTATATTCATGGGAATTTTCATAAGTAAGATATGGAATTTGGGCCTTAATGTTGGTGATTGCTATAATCGTTTTATTTATCTCATATGTAGATATGTTTCATTGTTGTAAATGTCGCATTTGATCTATTCTTTCTTTTAATTTCGTCTACAGTACTAGAAAACAGCCCGATTTAACATGTAGTTTTGATTAAATTTAACATTTCATTCAGTGCTTAGAGAGCTTAATGGGTTATTTCAAATGTTTATTAAAACTTGTACCTACGTTGTATTAAAAAGTACTAGTGGTTTTTAATACATTTTCCCACGAGTACTTTGGCAATAGAACTTTTTGCTGCCGTGTCGTAGCAAACCGGGTGCCTTTCTCAACTTTTGCCATGGTATCGTTTTACCTGCATTTTTTGCTTTCGCTACAACAATGATATCTCGCGTAGGTACCGTTTCCGTCTGCTCCATATATTGTTCTAAGTACAAATAGACGTAACGTGAAGGAAGTAGCATTGTTTGTATTATGTTGCTGCAAAGCTATTGTTTATTTGCTTATTTATTCGTACGAGTAAGTGTAAATATTGATATAGGTGATAATGTTATAATTCAAGGCAATACAGTAACCACTAGACTGGCTTCTGGTACCTACTCACAAAGTAACTCTTCCGAGAAATAGGAACATCTAGTCAAAATTATGGCGTTTAATCTGCTAACTATTCAGGCAAATTGCGCATTTACGTCGGCTTCGTTCGTTATCGAAGTTCCAGAACACGCTACTCACCACTACTGTATGACGTCACACGTAGGGTTGCCAACCGTACTATATTATATAGTATTGTACTATATTTCGGCTCTCTGTACTATATACTTTTGGAAAAATATATAGTACTCTAAAATACTATATTTCCGATTAAACGTATATTACACTCATGTTTAGTGCTTTATCTAAAAGTACTATATTTTTTTGAATAGTACTATATTTTTGATGCCTTATCCTGGAAAATACTATATTCCACCAAAAAAAGTTGGAAATCCTAGTCACACGTGCTCAAATTGTGTTGTTCCACGTAGACATAAAGAGAGTATTACTCCCTAGGTAGAATGTTTAACTTATTATCTCTAAGTCATGTTACCCAAGACCTACGAAAACATTTATTATATGTATTACACATAATCTTATTAAATCTTCCCTACTTGAGCAAAGTTTGGCGATACCATTGCTATACACAGTAGGTATGTAACCGCTACCGAGAGTGAGTGTTTGCGGTTTATATCGCTAATGAAGTTGCTCCCACCGCGGATTCATTAATCTTGGAGCACTGCGAGCAACACTTTCATTTTGCTAAAACATTCTTAACGCCTGAGAACAGAAGATTCTAGCAATTATGAGGACGCTCATGACCTTAATGGGTATTTTAAAACGGTTCATTAACAATATGTGTTATAAGTACTTTAAGTGTAAGGAGAAGGAGGTATAAATAGGTACTGTCGTAGATTCTCGACTAGAGGACTATTCAGATTGGTACTGAATTTATATTTGCTTCTGTATTGAATGGTACCAATTATTTTCCCCATATTTCCGCAAAATATGAGTTTGTTATTTGTGTATTCGATAAATAGAAGTAAGGAATACTTAAGTAGTACTCAACAACTAACAATTATACCTATAATATGGATCTATAGTTATTTTAGATGTTCATTTGAATCTAAATCACATTAGATGCCTTAAATATTGATTTTAATTTGACGGTGGATAATTATTAAGTTATTCATAATTATGCACAGGCATTAGTTATTACTGGTACGCATTTGGTAGCATAGGTATATTTAGTTTTGCAGCTAAACTAAATATTGGAGTTCATCAATTTTATGCTGATGAGCCTGTGCTTTAATACTGCATATGTTTAATCAATCGTTAATGGTCCATAGGTACCTACCTAATAATAGTAGGTAGATCTGGTAGATGTGCCCGCAAGCAGGATTTTAGGATATTTTAAGCATTAGGGTTAGAAAATGTTTCTGCTGCCTTTTTGTAGCAGTGTAAACGGGAGATATCACTGTCAATCTGCTTGATGAAAGGTGTGTTGAAAAGTGTAAATGTTCTAATCGCGAAAACAAATTTATTATGGAAGTTATATTTAGGTAGGTACCTACACCTAGTTTATATTGATAGAATAAATGCTCCATTATTATTTTGGTCATGTTTGAAACTTCAGTAAAACCACGTGGCCGGAATATACTATACGTAGTTACGAAAAATGAACTTAGCGCGGGCCTGGTCCCTAACAACTATTATTCTTGTCTAAAATATCGACGACTGTTTGAATGTTATAAAATTAGTAAACTTAATTTACTATCGGCCCTTCCCTCGGTAGTCCCCGTGTACTTGTACAAGTACAATTTAAATTTCTGTTTTGAAAACTCATATATAAATAAAAGAAAGTTCCAAATTCAAAAGCACAAAAATTTGCCTGGGTCTTACGAGGATTAGCCCGCACACAAACTAGCCCTATCGGGGGCTGTCACCTAACTTACATAGGTGCTACTAACTTACATACTAATAACTTATAGTTACGTATAATCCCCGATAGCTTAATAAGAAGCCATTTTTAGCATTAGAAGTTAGATAATTTATCCCACACACAGAATTTACTGCTGACTGTACTTACAGAAGTTCCTTTATTTGTGTGAAATACCTAGCAGTTAATGAAAAAAAAACTTTTTTACGGATCTAATTCGTTAGCTGCTTGGGGCTAAATAAATATCTTATTTAATTGAGATTGCTCTCAGAATGGTAAAATTCACCTCTTTGATACTCCGTAAGTTAAAATAACGTCTGTAAAAAAATACTTATTTAGTTCCTTTTGTAGATGTTTCCAGCATTGTGATTTTATCAGTATTTACTGAACACTACGCACAGTAGTGTAGGTACTATTTTTTTGGGCAGTCGTGTAGAATGTGAAAAATTCCAGATCCCGTACACAGCATTTTGTTTTTTGAAATTGTGACAAAAGACGCGCCTGTAACATTTTTAGTCGGCTGCCTCCGACAACCGAGCGCCATAATTAGTCCTCGAAAATGTCGTAATGACTCGCGACTAGCGATGGGTAAAGTTTGTACATTTTATCTTTACAAACTTTTAAAAATTGCATTTTAAATTATTCATCTATTATGGGCCATCACCTAGATAAATAAATAAATAGAGCCCGCATAATAAACACAAAAAAATAACGTTTTTTGTAAGAACTCCGTTAATTTCATATATTTTTATTTATAATTTTCAGTTATATCTGCAATATTTATAAAAGATAATCTTGAGAACTGTCCTCCTGTAACGGTTTTTGAGATAGAGCTTGCTGACAAACAGACAAGACGAACGGACAGTGTAATTTCCATTCCCAAGACAGGAGGTGCTTCGATGTAGTGAGTAAAAAAATATCGTAGCTGACATATATTTGCGACATGTAATTTACAAGTGAATATTACACAAAGAGAGAAATTTCAGACTTATACAAAATTTAAGTCAACATTTCACGCTGAAAACTTACAAGCGGCCCATCACTATTGCAGAGCTCGTGACATCTGAACTTACTTACTCGTAAAACAAGCCACTTACGCTCTTTATGAAAACGTACTCATGAATTAAATGATATTTTGTGTATAAATAAGCGTATTTATTTATACTTGCGCGATAATTTATTATGACTGTTAAATTTTGCTTTGACAATTCAACACTCAACCAACCGTGTATCATTTCTACTTACTAACTTACGTAGATACCTCAGGTACTTACCTAAGATTTGATGGTTATAAAATCCAATATTTGTGGTGTTGCCAACGCCATTGCCAAATTGTCGATTAATTAGAGTACCTCGATGCTTGTTTGTGGACTCGACTCCGCATCTTAGACGTCAGTTTATGGTGTTTGTTTACAAAGAAGGAATCCACAACACGATCAATATTGAATTGATTGTGACAATTATCTTGCGATGCGAAGATAATTGTTACAATGATCGAGTGATTATTTGAAGAAAAAACCTAATATTAGGTAGAATGATTATGAATGGGATAGTTACTAAATAGTGATTATTTAAACCAGTGCGACTAATTTCCTCTTCTTACCTGTTTTTTGTAGATATTCTTATACTCATTCTCTGAAGTTATTCCACGTTGCGACGGTGTGGACGTGTCTCGCCACCTTCCTTCTATTTAAATAGGTAATTCCGTCGCAGGAGCTGCCGTAGATAGCGACTCGGTCCCAACTTAACTTGATTTTCTGAGGCAACTTTAAGAAGCTATGTGTTTCCTTTTTCAAACGGCAAAAATATCCCTGAGTCAATTCGCAGTAAAACGAAAATTACCTTTCTGTTTCATTTCTCATGTTAATTTTATTTCGATCACAAAAAGTTAATGACAAATCCCTGCTAAGCTATTGTGATATGAGCCCGCCAAACCCTTATCAAAGTCTGTTTTTGTTGATTGCTAATGCTTGATTTTGTTGCTACACCAAAAAGGCTCTCATATCACTGACGTCAAAATCATTAATAAATCCGAGGTCTATCCTAAAACACATGAATACTTGATTGAAATATCACTTAATCGACATTTATTGAAAAAAGCGAAAACAATTAAAAACCGTGACTTAATACTACAGAAAAATCTGCTATTTAGTTCAACGCAAACAAAAAGAGAACATCTTGGAACTCAACTTCAATATTGACATGAGATGATGACTTCTGTATACCGTATATCGTTACTGCACGTTACACTTATTAGGATATTTTAAAGTGCGAGTTCATCATGTACTAGGTACTACGTAAATAACACGACTCACATACCCAGACAATGGTATGGTCGTAAGTATGTGTGGAAGTGATGACTCTCCGTTCACACTTTAACATTAAAGCCTCAGACGACGGCGTGGTATACAAGTTATCTACAGCTTAGCTTTAGATCTTGACTGAGCAGTCACAAACAATTTATATGAAACGCTCAGACTCGAAATGGATTTTGTAATACGGCATTGTATCCGAGGCTTGTTTGTTGCCGCAGCGCGAGAAATAAACTAAATCTATATACGTGCTTCGAAATAACATTGCATTACTTTCACTTTGTTTCTGTAGAGGCATACGTTGCCAGATTCGTGTTTAATTTATGTAGTATGTATTTTTAAAGAGATATTTCTGCTTGTTTGCAGATAACCGCAACTGCCGCTGGAGTAACGATCAGTCGACAGAAGATTGGCGCGATGCGGGGGGCGGGGCCCTGGTGAGGTCCCGCCACGGTATGGGCTCTAACATCAGCCAGCACTCTGCCAAGGGGCTAAAAGGTCGACGCGCCAGGTCTAGTGGCGACCTTTGCAATGGCGACACCAAGAGCCAGACTGAAAGTTCCGTCTGCGGATCTGTGGTGGGCGACACCATGGGCTGGAACAGGTCGCTTCCAAATCATTTGGATGGAAATAGACATTTAGCTGAATACAGCCGGGTAAACAACAACTATGGGGAGTTCGGAACATACAACAGAACACACCCTAAAGGTGGACGCGGACTACGATACCGAGTGTCCAAATCTGGTGAGTTAATTAATGAATATTCAATCATTGTCATGTTTTAATTGCTAATGCGTCACGACATGTTCTCGTTTCCACTATTCGAAGTATTAATCTGGATTCAGATGAAATACAATTTAAATGCTGTTGTATTTTAAAACGTGACGAGTATGCAAGTTCATTGAACGACATCGCTGCAGTTTTCGTTAAAGCTTTTATAATATAATCTGTTTGTAGTTCATTAATTTAATGAAGTGAATGAATTTCAATTTACATTGAATATTAATAACACAGTCACGATAATAATCGGAAATGTTTTGTTATATGTAATACATCAAAATATAACGGGTTCACTCACTGCTCACGAGTTTTACATTCCTCACGGTTATTTTTGGTATGAGATACAAAAATACTACTTTTTCCGTGTTAAGCACATAAACGGCATCTACTGATCTCTTTTGGGTCGTTTGATGATAGTGGAGGTAATAGGTTACTATACGTCACGCGGAGTTACATTCGGGCGTCGCCGCTGTGGCCAGCTGAGGCCAACATTGATTAGCAAAGCTTTGTCAATGACACGCTCACTTTAGGACTTCATGTTTGTCAATTATGTAGCCCCATAGTATGTTTTATTTTGTTAACTGATTTCATACTTTTTGTATGTAATCATGCATGTAAATATGATCTCATGAGTAATTGAGTAAGTACCCATTTGCCGAGCCATGTTTATTAAATAAAAACTGAATAGCTAATAGAACTCTTACTAAGACTATCGCTAATATGTATATGAGCAGTTGACTACTATCTAATACCTTTAAACGAGCAATTCTTGTTTATTTATTTATATGTATATATATTTTGGGGGATCTCGGAAACGGCTCTAACGATTTCGATGAAATTTGCTATATGATGGTTTTTGGGGGCGATAAATCGATCTAGCTAGGTCTTATCTCTGGGAAAACGCGCATTTTTGAGTTTTTATATGTTTTCCGAGCAAAGCTCGGTCTCCCAGATATTATTAGTTTATTAGATTAATTGAGCTATAACTTCCGTAAAGATAAACTGATTATGATCGTCGTATTGTTTAACAGCTAACAGGAGTAAGAAATTTATGTTAGCTGTCTTAATTAAAATCTCTTAAGACTCAGATTAGGCTTGGCTCGGTAATAAACACTCTCAGCCGTTCATTTGCTACCTAGATAAACAAATAAGGTTTTGTACAAATTATATGTATCTTTATTTTATTATGCTTCATGAGTAGCTTTACCGACTTGTTTAGGTACATAAGGCCAAACAATAACGCGACAAAGTTACTGCAGTCAGAAAGATTGAAATATTAATTAAGGTCTATACTAGTAGGTTTAAACTCTTAAAGGACTAAACATTTTTTAATTCTAAAGTTTTAACATTGTCCTATTTCAGTAACTAAATATTAGTAGGTATAATAAGTTAATTTAATAAATAAGTAGGCAGAATATAATATTATGTACATATTCAAGAGCGCATTGGCGCATAGTAAAGTAGTATGCGTGTCATTCCATATTCCCCGGTGGGCTCGCAAATAGCTTTTTAATAGGTGTGGCCGTACGAACGGCTGAACACCTTGAGCGAAACCCCTAATGCCTTGGCTATCGATCATAACGCTTCGCGGTTCCTTTGGCGCCTACAGTTGATGGAAATGTAGACACGTTTATTTAGCCGGAAGATTTTGGATTGCGTAATAAAGCTTTTATACTAACGTTTTTATTTTTATGGAGTTCACAAAGACTGGTTCTTAATAGTGAAATAGCAGCAATATCTTTCGTTGCACCTAGTGTACAAACAGAAGTTTACAATATCTTTAATTGATTTAATAGGTACCTGGCTGAAAACGCAGTGTACTTATACGTACAAGTACACTGCATTTACTTTTTGGTAGTAAAAGTTCATAAATTTCATAGCTTATTTTACCTTATCCTATTTCTGTGCCTAATGGTAACATTCCATTTCTGACCGCAGCTGCACTACTGGTACTGAACGTGTCGGCGTTATTGTCAATTCTGTACTAAAATCAACAGTAATGCAGCTGTCGTTGGAAATGGACTGTCACATTAACTGTTTTGTTTCATTTAATCCAATAATATTTTGTTAAAATATTTTTTCTTTTCACCAGACAATTTGTAAAACATTTCAAGTCACCGTTAAAACGGAAAGCGAATTTTAAAAGAAGATAGGAGCACTGGAAACTATTGCTTTGCTTCGATATAAAGAAGTACAAAGTTTCCGACCGATGCGATGCCACCCTCGGGGCGTAACTTCCCTGGTCGACTGAGCTTCACTCGATACATAAACGAATTTTACAATGTTGGGACCAACATAGCTTTATTTATCGAAGAAATCTTATTACATTTTATACTTTGGACACTATCTTGATAGATTATAAATTATAATCCTCTTTAATTTATAAAGTGGAAAAAGTTAACTGCCATTATGAAAGATGCGTTTTTTAAATATTAACATTTTAGATTTATAATTATTGCAAAATAACTAAAAACAGAAATACTATTTACTTGTTGATTTATAGCTGACCACCTCTTGTTTCAGTCGTACAGTTGCTTCTTTCATAGCTAATGCTAATGTCATACTTATTGTACCTTGGCTAAAATAAATGTACCTATGCAAAGGCTTATCGCACGAAGTGTATCATAACATAGCCCTCGTTGACCTAATTCCTGACTTTATTTTCTGCAAAGACGTTAAGTGTATCGTGTCTATCGTTGAAGAAACATCAAGCCATTAAGCTGACGTCACTTGGTAAGAGCATCGCCTATAAACGTCCGGCTAAAAATAGATTTGTGTTGTGTACCATCGATTCCCCGTCGCTCCAATACTTACACGCGCCATAAAACTTGCAATAGGTATTGGGTGAATGTGGAATTTGAATTATCTCTGAATTTTGTCATAAATCATAGCAATAGGAGATTTATTTATGCGACTCGACTAGACATCGCTTGTTGTCATTAGATAGTGACTTCCCAATGCCAAAACCGTAAAAGATTTTGGAACAAGTACCTAAAGTTTATTATAATTATTATACATATTTTCATCGCTTCACTGTACCCAATTTTCATTGATATTGATTATTATTTATATGAAATACTAGCTGTGACTAGTATGCCTAGGTAGGTACCTATTCTCTTATACAAAGATTCAAGTTCAACCCCTTTCTCACCACCTTGGGGGATGATTTTCAAAAATGCTTGAATTAGTTTTCATGTTTTTTAATTTATTACCTTTTTCTCCAAAAAGTTAAAGACGAATTTTCATCCACTTTTTAGCCCCCTTAGGGATTGAATTTCCAAAAACGTTGCAATTACTTTTTTTTGTAATCGGCTATTATGTCTTTCTAAGAAGTTTCAAAGCATTTGTAATGGATTCTAACTTTGAACCCCATTTTAACCCTGTTAGGGGATGAATTTTACAAATCGCTTAAATCACTTTTATTGTCTTCTAATAATATCCCCAAATACAACGATTCAAATCCCGTGCTCGAAAAAATGCATGATATCCATACAAACTTTCAACCCCGTTTTCACCACCATAGGGATGAATTTTCAAAAACGCTGAAATTAGTTTTCTTGTATTTTAATATAATACCTTTTTACAAAGTTTCAAGTTCCTAGCTTCAAATAAAATTTGCACCCGCAGACGAACTTCCATCCCCTTTTTAACCCCCTTAGGGGTTGAAATTCCAAAAACGTTGCAATCACTTTTCTTTGTAATCGACTATTATGCCTTTCTAAGAAGTTTCAAAACCATTTGTAATGGATTCAAACTTTCAACCCCTTTTTAACCCTGTTAGGGGATGAATTTTACAAAACGCTGAAATAACTTTTCCTGTCTTCTAATAGTATCCCTAAATATAAAGATTCAAGTCCCACACTCGAAAAAATGTTTGATATCCATACAAACTTTCAACCCCTTTTTCACCACCTTAGGGGTTGAATTTTCAAAAACGCTGAAATTAGTTTTCTTGTATTTTAATAATATACCTTTTAACGAATTTTCAAATTCGTAGCTCAAAAGAATAAAGTTTTCTTTTGAGCTACGAATTTGAAAACTTTAACCCCATACAAACTTTCATCCCCTTTTTAACCCTGTTAGGGGATGAATTTTACAAAACGCTGAAATTACTTTTATTGTCTTCTAATAATATCCCCAAATACAAAGATTCAAGTCCCGCTCTGGAAAAATTTTTTGATATCCATACAAACTTTCAACCCTTTTTCACCACCTTGGGGGATGAATTTTCTAAAACGCTGAAATTAGTTTTCTTGTATTTGAATTTGATACTTTTTTACAAAGTTTCAAGTTCCTAGCTTAAAATAAAATTTGCACCCGAAGACGAACTTTCATCCCCTTTTTAACCCCCTTAGGGGTTGAATTTCCAAAAAATGTTGCAATCACTTTTTTTTTTGTAATCGGCTATTATGCCTTTCTACGAAGTTTCAAAGCATTTGTAATGGATTAAAATTTTCAACCCCTTTTTAACCCTGTTAGGGGATGAATTTTACAAAACGCTGAAATTACTTTTCCTGTCTTCTAATAATATCCCTAAATACAAAGATATCCATACAAACTTTCAACCCCTTTTTCACCACCTTAGGGGATGAATTTTCAAAAACGCTGAAATAAGTTTTCTTGTATTTTAATAATATATCTTTTTACTAAGTTTCAAATTCCTAGCTTAAAATAAAACTTGAACCCCATACAAACTTTCATCCCCTTTTTAACCCCCTTAGGGGTTGAATTTCTCAAAATCGCTTCTTATCTCTTGTACACTTTATAAATGCAATCTGGTGTGCAAATTTCAACTTTCTGGCTTTTGTAGTTTCGGCTCTGCGTTGATGAATCAGTCAGTCAGTCAGGACACTTGCATTTATATATACAGGGTGATTCATGAGACGTGAGCAGGACTAAGCCTACACACTCAGTAACTGATAATTGATCGATCACCGTAGTATTTAGGTGAAACAACCACACTTTTTCCTATTTTTTAACTTTTTTGTGAGGGTAAATTTAATTCTCTACAATCTTGGTCACCCTACAAAACCTAATTAATAAACATAAAACCTCTTTTATCGTAATGACAGCATTTTGATTACGAAGAAAATGAACTGTCAAACTTGGTGAGATACGAGTTTTCAAAAGTAACCACACCGTGATGACAGTGATGACATTCAATTTGACACAGAATATCGGTAGTTTGGTATTCTAATTTTAGGGTGACCATGCATGTCGTAAATAAATGAATAACTTTTTTTTTCAACATGACTACAAAATTAACGTTAAACTCACTAATAGTTACTGATACGAAACAGTTGGTTATTATTTACGAAATGCGCAGTGTTAGTCCTGCTCACGTCTCCTGAATCACCCTGTATTAAGTTTAAACAATAAATAACCAAACCCGGCCCGTGGTCACAAATGTCACAACCGGGGCATCTGTCCTATAAAGAAGTGTAAAAATTGTTTTTTCCTTTCAACGGAACATTTATACTACAGAGGAATTCGTCTTCGTGGAATTCAGTGATTAGCAAACGTAAGCGTAAAAAAACATCCAGTCACATTACATCGTACGTCGTGACTGTGTGTAGTAAAAGTGACAACAAGTGAATAATCAAGATCAAGTGCGGGTAATTGTAAGTAGTTCAATTAGACCGCGCGGCAAGAAGATGTCGATACTATTCCTCGCCAGTTTGCCTGTGATCACGAACGTAACGTCACTTTCGAAACGTCAGGTCAAATAATTAACGTCCCGTTTCAGTTTAAAATTATAATTTAAAATGGGTTCCTGTGGCCTAATAGCATATAATACCCTTAATTTTTATTATATTTACCTAGTTATAAGTTTGTAAATTTATGTACCTATTTAATTAGCAAAAACATTTAAATCCTATTAATTAGTTAAACATCGATAAGATGGATCCTTATAAAAAATCTCCTCATCTAAGCTTTTTCATAGTTGCGTCCTAAAGGTAAAAGTTCCGCTTTGGAAATCTAATCCCAAAACTTTTCGCATTCAATATTGGATTAATTTCCTCTACCGTAATGCAACTGGTAAATAACAAACAATATTTCATACCTAGAGGTAGATATCTAATGACACGAGTCGGGGTAGGCTGAGCCTCCAAGGCCTAAGCAATACTCTCTACAATAGTACGTAAACAATCATATATAATTAATTAGTTATATATACAGTATACAGCATCAGATGGTCTTGTTTGGCTTTAATTAACTCAACCCAATATCTTTGCACATTACTCAGGTAATTACCGGATTCCTACAAGATGGATTACGCCCATATGTTGCTCTGTTATTAACATTCCGTTGGAAGCGTCACTGAGATAATGTTTCATTTTACAAGTACCTAACATTGTTAAATTTGTCAACATTTTACATCTGTCTGCTAATTACTTAAAATGAGAACTTAGTTGGTTTATTACCTGTCGCCTTGTTTGAAATGTTTTATTAGTAAAACATTTAAGTCTCAGTTGCTACCTAAATTAATAGACTATTAACATCGCATCGTATTGAATGCAACAAATAACTAGATTTTTCCCGTCTTTTACTATATTTCCAGCATTTTAATCTGCCGCCGCTGCACTCGGGGCGTGAATTATCTCGAGTAGCCTTTCAAAGACTCTTTTGCCGGCTGAAACGTAAATCGAGAATGATAATATTTACTCTGTGTAATTTACTAACTGACAGTTACTTCCTTCGGGTACCGATCTTACTTAATTCAGTCATACAAATTAATGAAATTAATTAACGAATTTAATGCTAAGTTAAAATTAAGTCACAAAACTAGCTTTTTATAGTAATCCTCTTAAACCGAAATAAATGTTACTTACTTTTTACAAAATATTAAATATTCTTTTTTAAATATACAATAATAACGCCTCCTGGCAGCTTCCTTGTAATATTTTACGTAGGTGAGTAAATATATTTTAACTAGTCAAAGTTTCATAGCTTTGACATTTACTTATATTACTCATGATTACTAAATACAGAAAGTTTAAACACAAAAAATACGTTTGGCGTAGATCAGTCTGTTTAAACCTGTTCCTTTTAGAACCAACCCCGGTCTCCCCTACCTTTAAAAATTAAATCTACAACATAAAAAGATTACCTACATACACATACATATACAATACAGACATATTATGCATTACTATTGTTAACTAAGGTAATTTTATATCGTCTGTTCGGAAAGAGAAGAGTCGTGGAATGTATTGGGCCCCATACATTCCACGACTCTTCTCTTTCCGCACAGACTCTATTCAGTGCCAATCATTGCAATACTTTACCCAAATATGATTTGTCTAACAGCAATTAGAATATTATTTATTACAATCTGATTGATGGCTGTAAACAAGTTTCGCAAACTTACAACATTTATTATACAATTTATGACGAGGAACGGATAGTTCGAATTCTTTAAACCTAATGGTTAACCCCGTTAATAAGGGGGATGAATTAAGAAACTTTGAAAAACACTTTTGTCAAAGTCCAGTTTTAATAATGGGTTCCGTGAGGAATTGAGGGAACTCCTCAAATCTTGATGGATCGAGATCGGGAAACTTGAAACGTACCCGAAGCGCGAAACTTTTCAGTTACATCACAGTTTGGCCAGACAGGAACACGCCTGCAGAATGCTACCCTACGCATAACAAAAACTTAAAACTAAAAAAGAAAAAATAAATCCTTTTTTTACATAAAATAAAATCGAGTTCAAAAGGGACTATTTAAAATATTATCTTTTTCAATGGGCTAGCAACCTTCGAGCAACACCGGCTTCCGACATGATATGTTTGAAGTCTGTGCCAAATAATTACAATACCGATCAATAATACCCCCAAAAAATAGGTGGACAGCTTTCTTTCTTATCGAACCGCACCAGGGTCGGCATTTGGTTCGACATTTGGTTTTTGGTTGACGCTTTTAAGATTTGGCTTGGCACCGACTTCAGACATATCAGTTACTGGCGTATATTTTTTAAGCAAGCATGATTTTTTTTAACCTTTAAGAAGTCGGTTTTCAATGCTAAGTAAGCTAAGGTTATTTTTAATACGTTTCCCGGCCATACATCAACGTCGGGTTACGCCTCTGACCGCTCGCTCCATTGGGATTAATAATGTACTTACTTACACTTGCCCCATTCCTTAACTGATCACAGAAGACAAATCGGGTGGACGACGGGAACAATCCGCAATCTCCTCACAAAAAGCTCTGGGGAGAGATAATGATAATATATTCAAAGAGTCTTTAAGATCTGCTTCCTTTATTAATATTTTTGTTTAAGTTGATGACGTTAAATGTAATAATTTTACCGACTCCTTCAGGATTTATTTTTTATAATTTTTTTTTTCTTGAATCTGTCCGATTAAAATTTTAAGATCGTAGTATCCCATCTTCCTATAGTAATATTTTATTTTTAATTTGCTGCCTCTGGAGTCTCTTTGAATTGTGCTTTCTCCGTCAACTATGAAAATGATCCCTTCACGGCCTTGACCCGCGGCGCAGCATGACGTCACGTCTAGTGAAAACAACCCAGTGCGGCTGCGTGCCATGCCGTGCCGTTACAGATGTGTCAACTCAACGGGTTATAGCCACCCCTAAACTATATAATATAACTATTAGGTACCATTAAATTTTTAATACTCTAGCCGGAGTTAATTTTCTCGACTGTTTTGTTTAATGATGCTATGCTATGTTTATTTTTCTCTTTAGAGTCCATACTCGTGTAGTAAATTAACGTATAAATTGAAATCGAGTTTTGAACACTCATGGAAACAAAGAAGATTCTAAATTAAAAACATAAATTACTCTGTATTATACGAGATTTAAATTTCACTTGTTAAAATTTCAGCACTAACATTTTAATTTAAAATAAACTCAATTTTGCTGTAATAATAAATGTTCAGGTCATTTTCAGCACGCCGTACCGTCGCCACTCGCCTGTATTTTCAGGACATTTATTTTCTTTTGTTTTTACCTCCGAAGCGGCTTTCATAAAATCTTCGAAGTAACAACCATTACTCAACATTCTTCTGTAAACGAAGACTGGTAGGCCATTACAGTATACCGACATATTTTCGTGTAATACAGCTTGTACTGCCTAACGCCGGCTGCTCAATAGGGCTTATACAGGGTGATTTCGGGGTCCAGACATCATACAGAGATACAAGAGAACCAGACATCATACAGAATCCAAAGATGAGCCTAAAGATGTTGTTAATTATTGTTTATCACCAATAATGATGATTATTTTCCAGATGACAAGTAGGAAAAAACATTTTTGCATACAATTTGGTGACCCTACTCAATGTGACGTCTTGTTGCTTTCCATACTATACAGCGTATGTCAAAAGTCATAGGGTGACCATAATTACTTAGTATAACATTAATTTTAATTGAAAAATAAGAATAATTAAAGTAGTTATCTTTTAATCAAATACTACCATATGATAATGTGGATCATTTACAGAGTCAGAAAAAGTGGTTCTGGATCACGACCCAGAAATCACCTTGTATATTTTCTTATTAGGGTACATTCACACGGCGTTATTTTTTCCCGTATACCTAGTGACAGCTCAATTTTCATGTTAAGTTGCCATACAATTTTTGCTGTCTCTACGGTATTCGAAAAAATCCGTATACGGGAAAAATTTACGCCGTGTGATCCCAGTCTTAGAATAATCTTCTCTAGATAAATTGGTATAATTCAAATAAGTCAATACCAGACCTGGTTCTGTTGTTCGTTTCTCCCTGCGAGAAAGAGATAGAGAAAGGGTAGAGTAGATATTTTCTACTTTATAGGCGTCCGCGGTATAACGTCGCAGTTAGCAAGGGAATGTTGTTCGACTCTACCGAAATTTAAGGCATTTTGTTTAAAATAATCATATTGTTAGTACGTAATTCTAACTGTCGATATGACTGTACAATTGTTAGCGAACATTTTACAACGAGGTACGTGTGTGCTTTTTACTTCTCCTTCGAAACTGAAGTCAGTTAAAAAATAACATCAGTTATATGGCATTCCTGTAATTCCTGGGTCTTTTTTTAGAATCTTAAATCATCCGACGGAACTTTTAATGAGATGTACCGGTACACCTCATTAAAATTAATGTGTCAAGCGGCGTTTGGATTTTCAAATGTCATCGATTTGTTATTATTCTCAGTGGATCTCGCTCGCGCTTGTTGTTTGGTGCGAGCGCGGTGCATAGAGATACATTTAACATATTTCAATTAACTTTATAGTAAATTGACTATTTTACCAAAACATTTAATTACAAGCTTTTATGTAATGATAGTGCTTTAATCATATTGCATTTCGTTAATTTAGACTAAGAAAAATAAATAACGTAAACGTACTAGTGCTCGACATGCTAATGCCCAATAGATGACACCCTGCTGTCACCTCTATTGACAATGATTTAAGTTTCAACACCATTTCACATGTCGTACTGGGACCGCGTCGAGCACCAGTACGTTTACCTTACGGGATTATATAATATAAAATATGTTTACTTACGTTGCCTTTCAACAATTGACGCTCTTTGTTAGCAGGCTCGGACGCGGAGCCGGTATGGAAGCTGCAGGACCCGGGCTTCGACCAGGGCTACGGCTCGGAGCGGTCGCCGGAGGACGACTACGTGCCGCCCATCGTGCCCGCCGCCGTCTCCGCAGTCTCCCTGCAGGAGTACGAGGCGGAGCTGAGAGTCATGTACCCATTCATCAATGATGGTGAGTTTACGTTTAAGATGTCGCGCACAAGGATTAAAGGAGTCGGACTTCATTGCTAGTGTGTGTGTGTGTGTGCTGTTGATTAATTTTATTTTCAAAAGGGCCCCAAATTGAAATAAAACAATTGAAACGCTGTAAAGGGTTCGAAACTTCGGGATGTAATATGTATTTAATATACGCGATATAATCGGTTTCATTAGTTTTATTTCATAACTATCGCGGTAACCGAAGACAATATTAGGGCCCCCAATTCTTATGTGCCCAAGGTTTAAGACGGCCCTGTCCACACGGAATCCGCTCGACTCTTCAACCAATTTTGTGATTCTATTAACTCATATATTCCGCGTCACTCACTCTTATTCCGTTCGCAGATGCCCAATTAAAAACATGCGAACTGTCCAATTAGTACAACTTCCGAAACTCAACTTCGCTAACTTTCCGAGGCATCGCTGAAGTAACTTCACAATTATTGAACTGTCTTATGTATGTACCTAATACTCGAAGCGATACCTACCTAGTTTTGCCTCGTAAAACAGAACAGAATAATTTCTAATAGGTATTAATAAAATTTTAATACAAATATCATTATGAGGCATGAATAAACAAACAAGCACTTCGTAAAAAGTAGCTAGGTAGGTACCTGGTACTTTAAAAAAAAAAATTAAAAATTAAATCTGTTTATTTCACATAAAAAAATAACATTACACGTTCTTAACCTAGTTATAATCTTTAATATTTAAGATTTTAGTAACTAGGATGAGGGGGACATATTTATTCCCTAATCTTAAATTCTAATATATTTATTACTTATCATTATGTATTTATGTATGTTTATGTGTAGGTATATGTATTATATTTATTTACTTAACTAATAATTATTCTTGTACTATGGTATTCAGTTCTTTTTTTATTATATACTTAATCTTATTAGGCTTATTACTTATTTCTAGTAATACTCTATTAGGAATAACTAATAATTATTCTTGTACTATGGTATTCAGTTCTTTTTTTATTATATACTTAATCTTATTAGGCTTATTACTTATTTCTAGTAATACTCTATTAGGAAAGTTGTTTATAATAAGTTTTTCTCCAATATGCTCGGAAATGTTCACCTTACTGTAGCAAAAATAGTACGGGAAGTTCTTCGTTAATGTCAAACTCTAACTAAAAAACATCAAACTATCGCTGTCCTGTTCTAGCGGACGGGAAGTAAAAAAACACTACAGTAATAACTTATTACTGTAGTGTTTTTTACTTTTTAATAATAAAAAACGCAAACAGCCAATTATTATTGCCGCGAGCCGCTTCTACACGACGCGATCAGCTATCATTTCACGTGTATGATCGTGCGAATACTGCTTAATAAATCAAAGATTATTTTTATATTTTTTTTAAATCTCATCCGTGTTCATAAAGCTTACATAGTTTGTCAAAGGACTTTCTCATTTCAAACATAGACAAAGAGAATCATACTATCTTTGTCTTACACTAGTACTAGCACCCAAAAGAAAAGGATGGGTGTAGTTTTCCTGGTTCTTACTGACTGAAAAGTTGGTTTGACAAACTATATTGCGCAATTATATTGAATGAACGAATATTGAATGGTACTGAATGGCAGAATAAGTTTGTGCCTTTAACTTTTAAAAATTAATTAAAGAGGGAAATTGTTTTTGACATTTTGGATGTGAAGGTTTGATTTGAGTGATGCTTGATGCTTAAATAATAATTATTTTAGCTTATTTCCTCGCATGTTTGGAGAAAAGCACTATATATGCCTCGGCAGGAATAGCAATTCGTGGATTCGTCTTCTTTGACGGACTCCGCTTCGCGTCGTCCGACAAAATCGAAACTCATCCACGAATTGCCCTTTCCCGGCCTCTGCAATAATGTACTATTAAGATCTCATCCACGTGGAATCAAATCATTAGTAAATGTAGAATATACAACGCCTACTGGCCATATTCTTATGGAAATATTTGCAGAACGTAACCTGTATTTAGTCAAACAGAAAACTGCGTTCACGTCTTTCCTGTAGATATACACAAAAGTTAAGGGCTAAAAAGGTTAATTTTCTTATTTAACCCTTATCCACGTAAAAAGCTGTTAACTATTGCCCACAGGAGAGAAAACTAGTGTGTTCGCGCGAACTGTACATTTTTCTCTCCTGTGCGCTTGTTAATTTATTTTGAAAAATTAACAGCTTGTGGGCATGTAAGTAATGATTTTATCATAGTTCTCTAAATAAAAGGAGAACCTTTTCACGTGGATAAGGGTTAAATAAGAAAATGAACCTTTATTGCCCTTTACTCTTGTGTATGTCTACAGGAAAGACGTGAACACAGTTTTCTGTTTGACCCATTATGTCTTTTTCGCATATACAAATTTATATAAATTGCGTCAACGCGACGAGTAGAAATAGTAAAAGCTACTTAAGCGCATACATTTTCTACACTATTAGATACAAATGGTAATTGGTGCCCCAACAAGAAGAAGGCACTTTTAGACCGTACAAGCAGCTAGCAATTTGGCTAGAGGTCAGACGCCCTTGTAAACCTACGTCAAGTAGACCGAGTATGTACTAACGATGTAAGCTGAGCTTTCTTACTACAAATAGCCGCCATTCTTAGCCATGGTAAGTACTTAAGTATTTCCAATGAAATACCATTTAATTATTAAAAATATAATCATTAATTTTTAGAACAAGCAATCAGAAAATACGTCAGATTAATGCAAATAACACACTGTAAAGATTCATTTTAATTATACCACGAGCACGTTACAATTAATTAAACTAAGAACAGTGTTTAAAAGTTACGACTACAATACGACTACAATTTTTCATATTTATTGTGTTCTCACAATCAAAACCTCAACCTTCTTCAAAATTGATCAAGACATGATACACCATGAAAGCTTAGTCGACGAAGCTTCTTCCAAGGGTTGCAGGGCTCTGGTTCGAGTGTCAATAAGGGATGTGATAAGGGATAAGATTTGAATCAGACGTTTTGTTCAAATAAATTTCTTACTTTCATTCTTACAAGAATTGTTGGATTAATCAATGGGAAATTGTTACTTTCTAAGCTAAGTAGGTAGTTTCATGGGTTTTATGGAGGAACATTAATGGTGCTTTGTTACAACATAACCATTGAAATTTGTCTTTTACTATCCACCCACGGTAGTTATATTAAATCAGTTATATAACTTTCGTGGTACATGAAATTATATAATGACATAACCCAAATTGTTTAATTCCGTCCACAGCAGTGACTAATTAACACCCATTATTTGCTTTTCAGCCGTTGTTATTATCGTATACAAATCACACCGTTAAATAAACATGAAATCCAAATAGATTTAAATTGTCAACCCGCCGCCCCGTTTATTACCGTTTCACGAACAACATTAATAACGATTACTACATTCGCCTTAATTGTAATTATCTAGACACGCGGCAGCGTGTCAAGCCAAGTTCAAGCAAAGGAACTGGCTAGCCAGCGCCAAGTGTAATATTACACGAACCACTTGGTGCCACTTTTGACCCTTCTATAACTCAAAACATCTTTAACGTAAACACATAAAACTACGTGTGTTTAATTATATCCATAAGGACATCTAGAAGCCCAAATTTCATGAAGCTAGCTCAAACGGTTATAAAGATATGAAGGTCAAAAAGTCGTAAATTTTAAGACTGACTGACATACCTATAGTACCCAAACCTAACCTACTTCCAGATGACCTAGAAGGATGAAATTTGGAATCCAGCTCAGTTATTGTGTGAAAGCGTAGGAAAAAATCTAAAAATTAAAAAAAGTTATAAAATAGGGGGGGTCCCCATACAAAAAAACCATTTTTTATTGTGACTGACATATAAGTACCTAAACCTAACCTACTTCCAGATGACCTAGAAGGATGAAATTTGGAATCCAGCTCAGTTATGGTGTGAAAGCGTAGGAAAAAATCTAAAAATTAAAAAAGTTATAAAATAGGGGGGGGTCCCCATACAAAAAAACCATTTTTTATTGTGACTGACATATAAGTACCTAAACCTAACCTACTTCCAGATGACCTAGAAGGATGAAATTTGGAATCCAGCTCGGTTATTATGTGTAAGCGTAGGAAAAAATCTAAAAACAAAAAAAAAAGTTAATAAATAGGGGGGGTTCCCATACAAATTTCTTTTTTATTGTGACTGGCATATAGTACCTAAACCTAACCTACTTCCAGATGACCTAGAAGGATGAAATTTGGAATCCAGCTCGGTAATTGTGTGTAAGCGTAGGAAAAAATCTAAAAATAAAAAAAGTTAAAAAATAGGGGGGGTCCCCATACAAAAAAACCTGTAATACGCGCTAAACAACCGGCCAACGGTGTGTCGTTGGCGGCACGCGGCACCACATAATTAATACAAAGAACAGAAGTAAAAAACATGCAGCGGAAACACAAGAAAAAACATTAAATCTCAATACCTGCCTAGTTTTCTTTACAAAAAGTATTGATATCCCACCAAAAACATAAATGTAAAAAAGGAGAGCCAAGTTCAATACAAAAATTATGCTTGGCTGTGGGGTTCGCCGCAAAAAGAATGGAGATTTAAATGAGTGCCAAGTTCTATGCAAAATCCAAATATGTATTTATAGGAACAAAATAACATTATAAACAAGTATTAAACTCTATTTCTTTGCTTTATTGGATACCTATAACAATTGCTGTTATTTAAAAAAAATGTGAGATCTTAAAGTAGGTTAGATTTGGCTTGGCCAGTTTTTATCAGAATTACAAAATATATATGTTGAATAACTTTATAAAATGATTGATGTAATGAAAACTGGCTAAGTCAAATCTAACCTGCTTTAAGATCTCGCATTTTTTTTAAATAACAGCAATTGTTATAGGTATCCAATAAAGCAAAGAAATAGAGTTTAATACTTGTTTATAATGTTATTTTGTTCCTATAAATACATATTTGGATTTTGCATAGAACTTGGCACTCATTTAAATCTCCATTCTTTTTGCGGCGAACCCCACAGCCAAGCATAATTTTTGTATTGAACTTGGCTCTCCTTTTTTACATTTATGTTTTTGGTGGGATATTTATTACCTACCCCCTTATTAAATCTCTGTTGAATTTATTCTCTTTCTAGCCAATACAAATGTTAAAAAACTTTTTACAAAAAAAAGAAAACCGACTTCAAAAAGGATGAAATAAAATATTATCCTTTTTAAGTCTATGCGTTACCAACTGATATGTTTGAAGTCGGTGCCAAGCCAACTTTTGAAGCATACCATGATTTTGATGCGATTCGATTAGGATGTACGATTGGATTTGGTGCGATTGGATTGCCTTACAATGAACGTACTTTCTGTAGGCACAGTCGACGTTAAAAATATGATTACACTTTTCGTCTTATTACAAAGGAGTAAGGTGCAAAAGTGTATAATACATATTTTTGACTTCGACTGTACCTAAGAACACACCTCAGAACACACGATCAAACCTTATTGGCACAGTCCGTACCATGTTTGTCGGCACGCAAGCGTGGGATTGGGACTGAAGTTATTTCCCGTCCCTTATTCAGAGGACTACATTTCAAAATATAAAACAATTCAAGGAATTTACGTTCTTGCCAAATTTCGCCTAAAGCGGTTCAGTTGTTTAGCCATGAAAAGGCGACAAAGAGGCAGATAGAATTACTTACACATTGATAATAGTTCTAATGGTACAGTTCTAATGGGATTTATAGTCATAAAGCTGATTATTTTTGACGGGTATTCTTTACTACTTGGCTTGGCACCGACTTCAAACATATCAGTTGGTAACGCATAGACTTAAAAAGGATAATATTTTATTTCATCCTTTTTGAAGTCGGTTTTCTTTTTTTTGTAAAAAGTTTTTATTTTTCCATTTTTAGTTTTAACGCATTGTTAATAGCGCGACGCGTGAATGAAAAACAACATCATGATTAACACTAAATTCGTGTATCTACTTTAATAAATATGTAATCTGGAATTTTCTCGAGTCCGTCTGGGAAATTATAATTCCTGTCACTACACTAAATCCATCCTCCGCCCCGCCACTGACCCAATCCCTCAACCCCCCCGATCACTCAACCTCATAGCGTATCAACCCCTGATCCATGTACCCCTTGGCCCTGAACCAGCACCCCTTCAACCATCATTACCCGACCCCTTAATCTCCGACCCCTTAACTCCTAACCCTAACCCCCGATCAGTAGCCTTACCAGCTTACCAAGAGTTTGACATTGATTTATTCGCTAGCGTGTGTGTAACTTACTTTCTTTGCATCTCGCTCGTACTGGCATATTAGTGCGAGCGAGATGCATAAAAAGTAAGTTACGAAGACGTTAGCGTCGCTAACTTAGCGAATATGTCAAACTCGTGGTAAGGCTACACTTGCACTACATCAAATTGGCGGTGTTCGGAAGCAAATGCTCGAGTTACTTTAGAAAACACCGAAATCACTTTACACGTGCCTTTAAAAACTGAGGAGTTCCCTCAGTTCCTCATGGATTCCATCATCAGACCAGAACCAAAAATAATACGGAAACACCTTGGAGGCTACTCCTTCCAAACAAAAAAAGAATTACTCAAATCGGATCACAGGTGCCGGAGTAATCGCTGAACATACTACATTTAATAAATCATCATCATTATCATCAAAACAATCATCATCATCAGGTCTACTTCATCAAAGTGGTGGTTTTCGGGAGAAAATGCTCGAGTTGCTTAAGAAAACACCCAAATCACCATACATGTGCCTTTAAAAATTGAGGAGTTCCCTCAATTCCTCATGGATCCCATCATCAGAACAGAACCAAATTAAAATGGGACCAACTCGGAGGTAGCTCCTTTCAAACAAAAAAAGAATTACTCAAATCGGACTACGGATGTCGGAGTAATCGGTGAACGTACATAGAAAAAAAAAAATAGCCACAACCGAATACAGAACCTCCTCCTTCTATGAAATGGAAGTCGGTTAAAAATTACAGGGACAAAGGATTATCATCAACTAATTAAAATTGACAGACGTTTATTAATAACGCCATTGCGAATAAAGTAAGTAAACCTGTATGGTGTAGGAGACTAATAATGGAAAAAAGATGACGATTTAATTCAAATCTTCATATTTTTAATAAATCATTTCTAGACGCGCAAACTCGCAGGCACAGCAAGCAATTATGTAATTAATTATAGATTTGCGGTATTACGTGTTACGAGTATAATTATGTATGAATTAAATATAAATTAGATGACGACTAAGGTGACTGACTAATATAAGGTGTATGGATTTTAATAAATAATTTAAGTATCGATCCTCAAACCGGACTACTTTTGGTCTATGCTGTTGAAATTAACATATTTTTCTTTAAATGTTGACGTGATATTTACACACCCTGACACGATAAGATCGATATACATACTCGTATATGTAGGTACATCAATATTTTTCGACTATTACAATTATTGCGAAAAAATACTGTCAAAGCTTAGGATATCGGCTTTTGAAAATATTAAACTAGGTTTCTATGGCGTTGCAAGGAAAAATAATAGATTAGTCTCATCGTCAGGTAATATAAATTTAAACATTTTTCTTGCATTTTTTATCCCCAAATTAACAATTGGCGAACTATCAATGCTTGCATGAAACCCCTAAATCTGTTTATATTATAACCTAAAATGCGCCCTGTAAGAATAATGTTACAAAAACCCCTAAAACAACCACAACCATAAAAAGTTTGACGATGTCAATTACTCAGCCCGGAAAAAAAATCATAACTCGAAAAGAACAATATGTCAGCTAACATACATTGTAGGTTTACATTTAAGAGTTATTTTTACATCAATCGCTGGAATGACCCGTATATTGGCGTCCAATTTTTTTTATTTTATTAGCCTATTAGTGTGTCCCACTGCTGGGCAAAGGCCTCCCCTCTTTCCCGCCACTTGTCTCTGTCTAATGCACACTCCCTCCACTCCACACAGAATGTATCTAGGTTGTCCCGCCATCTCCGTTTGGGTCTTCCTCTGCCCCGAGATCCATCCTGTGGGATCCAGTCCGTGGATACTTTAGCCCAGCGTTCTGGGTGCATTCGGCAGATGTGCCCTGCCCAGTCCCATTTCAGCTTTGCGGCCTTCATACCCACATCCACAATGCCAGTTTTGGAACGCAGTTCGGTGTTTCTAATACGGTCGGTTCTACGAACACCCAGTATGCTGCGTTCCATTGCTCTCTGGCAAACCTTGAGTCTGGACTTTTCAGTTTCAGTTTGAGCTTTATGAAAAATAAAAATTCATCCGCTTGCTATAGGTATATCATCGTTGACACCTAACGCGATTTCGTTCATTTGCAGGCTTTGATGATTCTCTAAGGGCATATTGGCAATATCAATACAAAATCGAACACAGAGCCTGTCGCTGTATTTAACAGGATATTGGCTCAATGCGCGGAGTGTTATGGGGCTTTTTAATTAACTTTTGTTCGTTAGGCCCTGCGAATGACCGTTCATTTCCATAATTCGTGGACCCCGAATGCGATATTCCGCGTAATTAGACCTACCCAACTGGGAGTTGAGATTTACTATAGTCGGTAGGATTAATGTTTAGTAATTTATCCTTTATTATTTTAGGGTGTTGATTGAACATTCATAATTAATAGAATTAATAATTACGACTGAAGTTGGTGATCTCCCAGACAAACTATATTATATAAATAATTACAAACGATGTAGGTACGTGGCTCTCGCTAGAGTTAAAGCTTATGACCACAAACTTAAATCGGAGTTATAACGTATAACAAAACTAACAGAAACCTAAAGATAGGTAAAGTGAGAAATTATTAGAAAGAAATCTACTATGTTATTGTTTACCGTCCTGTTCTTACGTACGCTATAATATAAAAGAAGTACCTACTGCAATACAATATGACATTTGCGATTAGCAGTGCTCGATTATCCGTCTCAAGTTTCCATTTTTCGAATCACATGCTTCAACCGACTTGGTTAACATGTAGAGAAGCAATACGTATAGAATATTGATATCAAACTCAATGTAGTGGAAAATTGCTTGGATGATACGAAGACATCTCGGGTTAAACGACCGAGTACGACTGACCGACTTCTAGTATATCGTTAACCCCCAAGCCAACTTCCGAATTCGTAAAATAAAACCATGTCTGGATAGATAAAATCTATAGATACTTTACATTCTTTGACGAAATCCTGTCGCACCGCGAATAAAAACCGTTTGTAACATTGAGAAATCAGTCGCAAAATTGCAGCGAAAGCTAGCCACGGAAAACTATTTATTGAACGAATTTACGAAAATCACTTATATACCTGGTTTGTTATGCGTAGTGAGACAGAATTTGTGTAAATATATTCCGTAATAAATAATTTCAGAATGTTAACATTTGCAATAAGATCTACATATTGGTCATAGTACCTTTAACCGACCCTAAATGAAAGCCCGTTTAAAATCACACATAAGCTCTACTTTTCTCTTCCAACCTTTTGTTGACTCGTTAAAATAAGATACCTATCTGCCCGCGCAATGGTTTATTAAACAGAGCTCGTCCTACATTTCACAAACAACAACGAATCACAAAGCAATCCCATATCGCTTACCACTACAAAAACATTCGACTGTCCCCATTCAAGTTTTATTGGTAGCCCGTGCCACCTGCGCTGCGAATAGTGTTATCTCATTTACAAGTTCCATTTGTATGCAAGGCCTAGGGCTCCCCTGCCGCCTCGGCCCCGTCGTTTACAGGCTCGGCACTCGGAATAAAAGTAGGAGTCGAGTGACACTTGTATCAGGACGAGCTCTACCTTTTAATGAGTTTACAGCGGAATATAAGTTCCCTAATTTTAACTTAAGAAATGTGTCGCTTCCAGTGAGATTAATTTTCGGAATTTAGCCGCCGGCAGTATACATTTTTCAGTTTTTCCGATTTATTAAACCGTCTACGCTTGGTACAACGTTATCATGTTTTTTTCTTAATATATGTAAAAGTATAATTACGTCTCTTTGCTAAAATTATAGTTAACGGTTAACTACAGACAATTTAAGTATCTCTTTTGAAAATAAAGCACAGAAATAAATTAAAACACTTGCAACAATGTTTATGGTCGTATAGAAAA
Organism: Cydia fagiglandana; assembly: GCF_963556715.1. Classification (NCBI taxonomy): domain Eukaryota; kingdom Metazoa; phylum Arthropoda; class Insecta; order Lepidoptera; family Tortricidae; genus Cydia; species Cydia fagiglandana. The sequence continues at coordinate 13,465,363 of NC_085932.1, forward strand.
CATCGCTATTGACTTTTAGGTATGTAGTTAAGTTTTTTACAGTCAAACCAGAAGTAAAATGAAATGTTTCCCTTGCGGCATTCGCTTTTCATTAGTTGAAATTGCTTTCCTTTAACTTAGCTGGAATTGTATAGACGAGGGAGTTGAGAGCGAGCATCAAAGCATTGCAAGTCCGAACAACAAATTTGGTTTAAGCCAGGTTTACCTGGCTAGCAAATTTAGCGTAATTTAATAACTTGCCTGTTTTCAATAAATGCCATTCGTTCTGCCATCAATACAATTTTCTCGTAATACGTAGGTAATGCGAACCGTTAGTTGAAATTTAAACTAAAATTACGTTTTGGAACTTATTAATTGCTCTATCTGTTCCTTGGACTAAGATGGATGTATTTAATATACCTAGGATAAGCTGGTCTAAGAGCACGCATCCTATATGTAAGCAATATGCAATTATGCAGACATACATGCATTGATCGTTTAAAGGTGCAAAAAATTGGAATAAAAAAATAAATATTTATTTTATATTTATGTTTATATATATTGATATTTATGTTTAATTTTGTAGTGTGTAAAAACTTTTTAATTTTAGTTTTAAATTTTAGTTAATAGCTATATAAGTACATATATAGTGAAACATATATAGTAAACAAATTAATTAGGTTGATTTCTGTATGTTTTCTAATAATTAGTTAGCTTCGGTTTTCATCTGACGATATTTGGCATAACTTTTGCAAAAGTGGTTTTCTCTGATCTGAATCGGCTGTCCTCACATAATCTGAATACAAAATATACATACCTATATATTTCTTATAAATAATGGCCCAACACCTGTTGTAACTTAATAAACAGAAAACTAGGACCAAGTAAATATTGGATCAGATTGCCCTGAAACATTGGTTGCAACAAGAGTCCTAAAGATTTCGTATTTTTATTGTATTTGTGTTGTATAATTTTGTCCGCACGAATTAGTGGAGACGCTAAAACTTAACCCAAAAGAAAATAAAATATTTCTTTTAAAAATATCCTTTTGCTCGAAGCTCTCCCGTCGCTTTCCAGCAAAAGATCCTTTGATATTTTTTTCTGTTTTAATTTAACTACCCTCTGCTTCAGGGTTCCTCGTTGAAAGAAATGTACTGACATAGTCCTCATATTCCTGGTGTTATCCCGGCATTTTGCCACGGTTCATGGGACCCTGACCCGCTTAGCAACTAATCCCAATTATTGACGTAGGCACTAGCTTTGATAAAAGCGAGAGCCATCTGACCTTCCAACCCAGAGGGAAACTACACCTTATTGGGATTAGTCCGGTTTCCTCACGATATTTAATACCAAAAAGTGACTGGTAAATATGAAATGATAATTCGAACATATGTTCCGAAAACTCATCGGTACGACCCGGGGCTTGAACGCGCGACCCCAGGATTGAAAATCGCACGCTCTTATCGCTAGGCCACCAGCGACGATTTTAAATGTACCTAACGAAATAGTAGTTAATGCAGTAAGCAAACTTCCGATATTAATTACAATTACAAACCACATTTCTTCGTAATCTCGCATTTGTTGTCGACAACCATGATTTTATCAACATTTACATAGGTAAGGTAAACGGCCCCAAGTTCGTGATAGTACGTTATTTCGTTAGTTTTTTTTCTGGCCCAAATAATAAGGAACTCAAATATTTTTTACTCAAATTATACATATGAAAAAAATCTGTATTATTTAATCTCTTCAATAAAATAATAACCAATATTTTAGTGATTAAACTCAGAGTAATACGACGGTCGAAACTGTCAGACGGCCGCGAACTGCTGTGTTGTATGCGTGCACTTTTTTTAGGCGTAAGGTGCGCGCTTTCACTTGTTAAGCTTATAGGAAGGAAAAGCTAAACCCATTCGAATAAAAGTTCTTGGGAGTGTTTCTGTGGGTTCCTTAGTAATTGATTTGATACGAAAAAAGTTTGAATATATGCATAGAAATAACTTAAAATTGCAATAAATAGACTCACGAAATAGCGGTCATTATATTTTTCGTGTGTCTCCTATTTCGTGCCACTAACGAATCAAGGATTTTCTAGATACATTTTGAGTGCTTGTTTTTAAATATAACAACGAAGATAATTAAAAAAATAAATTAGAAAACAATTAATGTATTTCATGAAGTTTCGTATGAGCGAAATTCGGCATATGATTTTTTCACTAGAATTCTCATAAAACGAGTTTAAATGTGACCCGAGGTAAACATTTTAAGGTATATTCCACGTATATTCTCATATTAACTACTAGCACCATTTTATTTATTATTTAATTTATTAGATTTATTTTTGTGTATGTTTATATTTTTGTATATGTGTTGTGTATGTATTTTTATTGTTGTAAATAATTTTTATTTTTTAATTATTTTAAAAATAAAATATTTCTTTTTATTTTTTTTATTTAAATAGTTTGGCTTTTAATCAAGTATTAAAGAACCCATAATATATGGTTTACAAAGTCTTAATTCAACCATTAAAGTCGACGAGTACAAAAAACTTTAAGCTAGCTCTCTATTTAACATTTTTTTAAATATTATTTTTAATTTGACCTTACAATTATTCGTAAGTAGTAAGACCGTTAAATATTTAAAATAATTATCAGCAAATTATCACCAATTACTCTAAGGAAACTTTATGCCGAAACAGGGGACACGAATTCACGAACTTAGGAGCTGGCCTAATTTTGTATCACGAAATGGGAGCCAAATAAGAGGTTCACGAAAAAATTCATATAAAAAAAAGTTTCAACTAAAACCTTACAGTTAATACATTACATTATTAACAAAGAACTAATATAACTTATTCAAAAGCTTTCAAGGTACTGATATGCTTAGTAATATTTAAAAAAATATACAAACTCTCAACTCACTCTCAAGAGCCGTAACCTGCCGAAACAGGGGCCCTTTACCTTATACAGGTTGTCCCAAGACTATGGGACATCAAGGGAAAGTACCTTAAATATCATGGTCTTCCTTTTATTTCTGACACTATGTTATTTAGCAAAAAATAATCCTTATGATATGGCCTTTCGATCGGTATGATAAAGCTACAGGCTGTTTTTTTTTCTCGTGTAGCGGGTTCGATTCCCGGTTCAACCGGGATGTAATTATTTAAAAATGTATGAATGCAGAATAAATTGTTTTTAAAATAAAAATAATGTCTTCTTTCAGCAAAATATCCTATCTACGATATTTAAGGTACTTTTCCTTAATGTCCCGTAGTCTTGGGACGCCCTGTATTGGATACTTAAACCTTTTATATCAATTACTAGTTAAAATATATATGCTAACTATTAATAATTCAATTAAATTCGTAAAATTTTTAGGTTACGACGTCAAATGCTTACAAAATCTGTCGTTTTTGTATTTTCTATTGAAATCCACGTTCTCGCTCAAATCGTTCCAGGGTCTTGCACAAATCGCTACTGAACCCTGGCTAATAGTTCCTTCACCCGCCGCTATTTTTCCCCGGTAAAAACTTGTTAGGCGCCCACGGCTCCTTAATTAAACATCTAGAGGCCATAATTATTAACGTCGTCTTGTGAACATTCTGTGCCGTAAAATGGGGTGAGTAGGGACGAAATCGAAGTTCAAGCCTGGATAAAAGTTTATTTTTATATGTGACACATTGATTTATATACAAAAAATGTATGAATTTTAGTTTGTCAATGATAATTTGTTGTTTTTACGAATTTTACGAATATAATTCGTAAAATTTAATTCGTAAAATTTTTAGGTTACGACGTCAAATGCTTACAAAATCTGTCGTTTTTGTATTTTCTATTGAAATCCACGTTCTCGCTCAAATCGTTCCAGGGTCTTGCACAAATCGCTACTGAACCCTAGCTAATAGTTCCTTCACCCGCCGCTATTTTTCCCTGGTAAAACCTTGTTAGGCGCCCACGGCTCCTTAATTAAACATCTAGAGGCCATAATTATTATTAACGTCGTCTTGTGAACATTCTGTGCCGTAAAATGGGGTGAGTAGGGACGAAATCGAAGTTCAAGCCTGGATAAAAGTTTATTTTTATATGTGACACATTGATTTATATACAAAAAATGTATGAATTTTAGTTTGTCAATGATAATTTGTTGTTTTTACGAATTTTACGAAAAATTTTACGAATTTAATTCGTAAAATTTAATTCGTAAAATTTTTAGGTTACGACGTCAAATGCTTACAAAATCTGTCGTTTTTGTATTTTCTATTGAAATCCACGTTCTCGCTCAAATCGTTCCAGGGTCTTGCACAAATCGCTAGTGAACCCTAGCTAATAGTTCCTTCACCCGCCGCTATTTTTCCCTGGTAAAACCTTGTTAGGCGCCCACGGCTCCTTAATTAAACATCTAGAGGCCATAATTATTAACGTCGACTTGTGAACATTCTGTGCCGTAAAATGGGGTGAGTAGGGACGAAATCGAAGTTCAAGCCTGGATAAAACTTTATTTTTATTTGTGGCACATTGATTTATATACAAAAAATGTATGAATTTTAGTTTGTCAATGATAATTTGTTGTTTCATTTCATATCTTTAGGGGTAAACACGAAATAGTAGGAAATCCCAACTCACCCCGTAGTTGGGGTGACGATGAATTTCCTACAAGGTGAGTTTTAAAATGTATTGCATCGACACTTTGGGATTATGAACATAGCTTGATTTGTTATTAGAATATATTAGGGTGTCTCATAAATAATGTCGGTTTCAATGTTCACTTTCGTTTATTAAATAATCATAACATCAACATCAACATTTATTACACAGCAAATAGGCCACAAGGGCACTTTTACACGTCAACATTGAATTTACATAAAAGCAAAAATAATAACATCAACAATTTTATAAAATAAAACTAACAATTCAATCTAACGTATTACAATTACTAAGAGATGTATATGGTCTCTTAATGTCGAATTACATACAAAATACAGATAAAAAAACACACAAAAAAATCTATAATATTTAGAGGTGTAAATGTCTCTAGGTGTCAGAACTATAAGATTATATAGTTTATCAAGTTATCCTTAGAGATGTATAAGGTCTCCAAGAGTCAATATCCTGTATAATTAATACATTCATTAAAAGAAAAGAAACATACGAGAACAGAATGAGGCGTCTCACTGTAATTAATTAATAAAAGTTACTAAGTATAATAGCTCGTGTTAGCTTAACAGACCAGTCTCCACAAACAGCACCCGTTCACGAGTATGACGCGTATCTCAGCCATCGCCTCCCTCAATCTTCATTCGGGAAAGTGGCGACCCGATCAACAACGCCACCGTATTAAAAGAAAACCTTAATATTCAAAATATAGCCCATCATATTCTATAGTCTTAACCCAACGTTCAGCCAACTCTTTGAGTCCTTGATAAAACCATTCTTTGGGCTTAGATGCAAAAAACTGCCGCACTGCATTTTCAACATCTTCTTTTGACTCGATTTTTTTCCCACGAAGGAATTTTGCCATGGATCTAAATAAATAGTAATCTGACGGTGAAAGGTCCGAACTAAATGCTGGATGTGGCAGGAGTTCAATACCACCAAGTTCATCGATCTTAGCCCGTGTAACTTTCGCAGTATGTGGTCTAGCATTGTCTTGTTGTAAGAGCACCTGGTTTCGATTTACTAAACCTGGATATTTATGCGATAGAACCTCATACATTCGTGTCAGTTGGCCACAATATATCTCGACAGTGATAGTTCGGGCCTCTGGAATTATCTCGAAATACACCAAACCTTCATAATTCCACCAGACACATAACAAGACTTTTGACTCAAATCGACTTCTTTTCGCGACAGGTTCAGGTGATTGATTCCTGTCCAACCACTGATGAGTCATGTCTGGGTTGTTCATGTAAATCCATTTCTCGTCACAAGTAACGATTCGTTTAAGAAAACGATCGCCTTGCGGCAGGGCAAGGAGTTTTTTGCAAACCTCTACTCGTCGTGTTGCCTGAACTTCGTCTAATTCATGAGGCACTATTCGACAACTTCTATAGGTCTTACCTAATGACTTTAAGTGGCGATGTATAGTGTCTTTAGAAGGTCCAAGTGAGTCCGATAATCGACGAGTGCTGGTACTGGGTTGGTTTTCAACAGCTTCCTTTGTAGCCTCAATATCCCACACGGGTGGCCGACCAGAGCGCGGTCGATCTTCAAGGGTCAAATCTCCACTATTAAAACGATTAAACCAACGCTGTGCCGACCGTTCATTTATCATGTCTCGCCCTTCAACTTCACATATTTTTCTTGCTGCTGCAGCTGCTTTAAATTTTTGTTTCCAATAATGTCTCAACAATACACGAATTTCGTATTTGTCGCCCTCCATATTTTTTATTGTCTAAACGTGTTACGCCGTCAATTAACTAAGACAGTATGACTTAAATATAGTACAACAATCGCACTCTTTACAGAACTAGATAATTGTCGTAACAGGTTACGACTTGCACAAATCGTGGTGTAGTAAATTTTTAGTTACAAAACCCGACATTACTTATGAGACACCCTCAGTATAATTTTCGTAGCAGTAACTAGCCTGTAAAAACCAACTCACCCTTCTGTCATCCCTCCTCACCCCATTCATAACCCAACTGCCCTCGTAGATAATCTCACCCCATTTTACGGTACACCCTGAACCTGGCAGTGGCGCTTTGTTCGAGCACTTGGCGGAAATCACAAACGGTTGACCCTCTGAATGAACGCCGCAGTTTTGCTTTTAAATGTTGTTTATTTAACCTGTAATTAAGGCTTTTTATAATTAATTTCGGTAAGATGAAGAGACTTTAAGGAGATATATGGGATAAGATATTATAGGATGTATTATTGTGTATAATTACAAATCTGGCTAAAGCTGTGTAATGTGTAATATCTATTCGCCTAACGGCCTAACATTATGACGACCGGTCTGGCCTAGTAGGTAGTGACCCTGCCCGTGAAGCCGATGGTCCTGGGTTTGAATCCCGGTAAGAGCATTTGTGTGATGAACACAAATATTAGTTCCTAAGTCATAGGTGTTTTCTATGTATATAAGTATGAATATCGTCGCCTAGCATCCATACTACAAGCTTCCCTTAGTTTGGGGCTAGGTTTGACTGTGTCAGATGTCCCCTGATATTTTTTTATTTATTTATTATGATCTCAGATTTACGCATTCCTTCCAATTTTGAGTCATATTATCATAGGACGAACTAAAACTCACAGTCAAGTCGAATCATTTTGTGAATTAAGTAACAATAACATGTTGGTTCGCTAATGCGCGCACTAATTACGCGGCATGGGATCGATGGGCGGGTGCAGATCAATCATGCGTGTTTCATGCTCCACGCAGGCGGCCGGCCGCTTCACTTTTGGCATTTTGGTACAACACTCCTTTACATAATGCCGGGATGTTTCATACTTTACTTCTAACACCGTTAAATAAAACACACAGCCTTGCTTTTTTTTCTTTTACCGATTTCAATTGTACATACATCGCTTATCACGCCGAGTTTATATACCTGGTTAACCGGTATTGTAAGTAAGGTTACTATTTTCTCAAAAAGAGCAAAGAATACAAAAAATCTGTTCGTTTGAGGTAAATATATCCAACCAGCGCGCCAAGGCGGCGGTCCTCCCGAGAAACGCTCGGCTCGTGTGCCCAAGAGCTACACGAGCTTATTCCACCGTCCCCATTCTACCATCGGACTTTTAGACGCACGGCCGGTTTCCATCCTTACTTGGTAGATATTCCACCAATTCCACCAAGTTGCGATGAGCGAGTTACCTATTTTCTAAATATCTAATAAATGTGGCAATTTCAACCAAAAGGTATCACACTGTCGGTTGTCGATAAGGTTGATTTCAAATTGAAGCTATATGGAAATAGTGCTTTATTGACAACCAACAATAAGTAGCCTTTGGTTGAGAATGGCACAATAGTATTTTAAATAAACCAAGATACTCTTATTCCCACAATTAACGAAGACCTTAGTGCACAAACTATGCGTAGGTACCTATCGACTAACCCTGGAATTGCGAAACACTTACTAAGTTAAATACTAGTGAGACAGAGCTAGTATGATTAATGTCGGCTCTAAACCTGATAATAATGCACAATCCATTTCCTTTGAGAGCTCTTCTATCACTCAAAGCAATATCTGCACGATGTTCTAGTTTCTATACTAAACAATGCTTTTTAAGAATACATGTCATAAAGTTTGGGATCAAAGAACATGAGCTGATTTTAATTTAATGACTTTCCATATTCATTATTTCATTACGTATTCTTCGGGTAACCTACTTTGTTAAGAATTTCTTGATTCAATTTTGATCCAATTTGCGCTGTAACATTTTGGGTGTGCTTATTTATGCAAAAATGTCTAAGCATTTTATAGTTTTTAACTGTCTAAAAGTGGGTTCGCGGAACACTAATAAACTCACTTCTGTGTTTATCTATCACAGACACAGGCATTATTAAATTTTACCTACAAAGTTAATGCGGGCCAAGTAGTATAACGATGGTTAAGCCTTTTTTAAGCTTGTCATTTATGCAGAGTCTTGACAAAGTTACAAAAAGGCAAGCAGTCACTAAAACCAGTGGAAAAGGAGACCTTCAAGTACCCTTGCCTAGGTATACACTTTCGTTGCTAGAAAAATATAAATACTCTATTTTTCTACACAAATACATCAAGAGGATTGTGACGTCGTCGCCAGCGAGAAACAACCGCCGCCGTCGTAAACTTGGGGACAATTGCTGTAATCCACCCTTCGAATCGTACCTGGTGCTACAGATTTCATTAGCCGCTGAGCTCGATAATGCTGCCGTTGAGATAGGTGCTTCAGACACCTGCAATCTGTAGTAATCTATTTTCTAATTAAAATAGATGTATTATTTTGCGCGTACGTGTGTTAACACACACTGTTTTTTAGGGTTCCGTACCCAAAGGGTAAAACGGGACCCTATTACTAAGACTTCGCTGTCCGTCCTTCCGTCCGTCTGTCTGTCACCAGGCTGTATCTCACGAACCGTGATAGCTAGACAGTTGAAATTTTCACAGATGATGTATTTCTGTTGCCGCTATAACAACAAATACTAAAAACAGAATAAAATAAAGATTTAAATGGGGCTCCCATACAACAAACGTGATTTTTGACCAAAGTTAAGCAACGTGTCGGGAGTGGTCAGTACTTGGATGTGTGACCATTTTTTTTTTGTTTTTTTTTTGCATTATGGTACGGAACCCTTCCTGCGCTAGTCCGACTCGCACTTGCCCGGTGTTTTTTTTCGTAAATAAGTTTGCTTAGGTATTATTCAGTTTGCGAAAACGGTAGCGTTTATTATCTGCGTTCCTTCCGTGAAATGAAATGAACAAAATAGGTATGTAGCTTGATAGTGCAGAGTCATCAACACCCCTGTGCAAGTTTGCGCAGCAACACAAACATGGGGTGGTGGAGGATTTCATAAATATCGGGGAAATGGAACAAACGCAGCGTTTGCTTAAGGGCAATGTTACAATATAGTGTTACGACGCCGATATGATTTTAGTGAAAGAAAACAGTTATACTCGTATTTTGGTCCATATGGCTCTAAGTACCTATAGATTTTACAGTTTTGAAATCTATAGACTAATTATTGCGTGATTTTTATTATTCCTTCGAGAGGATACTATGTATTAATCGACGGCGCTGCATGTAAAATGCCAGAGGTCGCTAAAATATACATATGTATGTATATTATATATCGAAGCACAACGTAGGTTTAGGTATACAGGAATGGCTAAAGTGCTTGATGTCATTTATACACTGTATTGTTGTAATTTAATTATGATATCGATTCCGTGTCGACATAATTATAGCTATCTCACCACAAGATTGAGCTTCCAATCCAATAAATTACTTATGTTGCAACGTAGAATACGTTAAAAAATATCCCACTAAAAACCATAAAACCACTTCATGATGAGTAAGAAGTTGATCGAACAATGGCGAGGTGCGTATACTGTACTTTACTCTAGACATGGTTTATTCATAGCCGTCATTATTACTCGACTGTTACTGATATCTTTTATTGAGCACATTATCGATTCTCCGCGAACGTATTACCGAGCCAGTTCACGCGATGGGTATCGGATAGAGCAAGTCGATTTACAAAAGCTGATAAATTATGGAGTACCGTTTGCCTTAAGCATTTCGGATCTTGTGGTTTGAGACGAACTTATTTACGGCGTTACGGTGATTGAGCTTGACGGGTGATTGAGGCAAGGTCGTGGATTGATAGATTCTCGACTACGATGTAAATAAGTATATAGAGCCTTAAAAATAATAAGATTCATGGACTGTATGTTCAGTTAGAAAAACAATTAATTCAGCCCCCACATACATATTTGTATACAAGCGCCCCCTACGCAGAGTTTTGCGTAATATTCCCTATTTACTCTTTTGCATTAACTGAAAGTTGCTTTATGTACACTTTCAACATTCTGAATCTGGGTCAGTAGGTAGTTTCTGAATCCTGTATAAATAAATAAAGCTGTAAAAGCTAATATGTATAAAGATCAACATCCGTGTGTGAGACTGCGCCTGATGAGAACCTTTTTTCAGATTAGCCCTAATTTGAAACACTACAAGTATATAAGCATCCAGCTAATGGACGGATCAAGCCTCGGCCAATTCAGCTTTCCATTCTTGTCCACTTCCGAGACCAAAGGGCAATTTTAAACCATATTTCTACGTTAGTAGAAACAACATAGCTGATTTCATTTTAAAATAAAAAGTACTTAAATGTAATTCTAATACCTTGTTAAAACGATTCAACTTTGAGCAGAGTTGAATTTTAAATTGTGTTTCTTCATACTGCGAAACAGACTATTAATACGTGTATTTAAAATGAAACGTTACAATTATTACAATATTATTATAAATAACTTTATTGTGATCTATTTTGGATAAATATACATATACCTAAGTAGTTTAGTTAACGATAGAACTGTAAATCAGCCTTAACTATTAAAAATTAACTAAACAAACAAATAGCTTTCAAACAGCGGAGGGTAGAGATCAGATCACAAAGACTTGTTTCATTCCAAAGGGGGCCACGAAAAATATTTTCACGTTAAAGGGGTCGCGTCATGAAGAAGAATGTTGAAAAACACTATATTTTATCTTTATTTAGAGGTCAAGAGGGAGTAAAATTTGTGAAAATGTGGTAGCCGATCACATTTTCGATGTAAATTACACATATCTGGATGCTGTAATATTGCTATTACAATTTATGCGAGAGGACATTACACTAATAATCCGCAACTAACACGATTAGCAATTATTGTCGTTGTACGGCACGTTACACTAATACCACATATAACACAACCGCAATTGCAGAGGCTGTTCAATTATTATACTTATTATAATGGGCGTAATTTTCGATGAGATTACATTACAAACAAAAAACCGGGCAAGTGCGAGTCGGACTCGCGCACGAAGGGTTCCGTACCATAATGCAAAAAAAAAACAAATGGGTACGGAACAAATATTAAAGACTCCTCTCCTTTAGGTACGTATCAATGTATCCATGTAGGTAACAACAACTTAAAGTTCCATAATACAGTGAAACCTGGTTAATTGGCACCTGGATAAATGGAAAACCTCAATAATTGCAACCAAAAGTCCGGCCCCGGTCCCTTGAGACCAAAAGGCCTCTATAATTGAAATTTTGGGAGCCTCTATAATTGCAATTTAGATTTTAGTGCTTTTCGTAATTTTGCCTCTATAATTGACCACATCGCAACTTAAGACCTCTATAATTGACACTGTGCTAAAAAATTCCTTTATTTTTGCTCTTGCTTTTACCTCTATTATTGAAACGAGTCTTGCTTATTACCTCTGTAATTGAAATAATGTAGTTATAGACAGCAGAAACAATATTTTAATAGCAATGATCATTTTATTTATATCTCCATCCAGAATCTAATTTATTTATTGGGTATCTATCACAGCCTGTAGTAGGTGAAATTGTTTTGATCAATAAAAACAAAGTATGCTTTTTACATTCTAATAAAACTTTCTTCTACAATTTAAGAGAATTTTTTAAACCCAAATGATAAGAAAATAAAGTGTAAGTACTGTAATTAATGTAGTGTAAAAGTGCAAGTATAGACAGAAGCAATATATAAACCAGAAACCCAGAGCGTAAGCGTGTAAATCAGTTTAAATGGTTATTTGCACCTCCATAAAAGAAATTTGTCAGAACGCAACCTCTATTAATGAAAACCTCTATAATTGACACAACGATTTTTTGAACCTCGTTAATTGAAACGACCTGCTTAAATGAAAAACCTGGTTAATTGACAAAAACTGGCCGGTCCCTTGAGATTGCAATTATCCAGGTTCCACTGTAGTTGATTGGAAATGTTAGTAGGTTTGGTAAATAACGGCTGAAAAAATATGATAAATTGACTATCAATCTGCTATGTTTTATTCACGTCTCAGCGGGCGATTTGATCGAAACATGAAATTGTGCATCCTCAGCCGCGACTCCACGAGGGACCGGGAATTTGTCACGGCGACAGCACGTACATCACTGGAATCGATCGACACCTCAAGCCGACTCTTCAGAATGCTATTTGAGTTCTTATTTTTACCAGTCTATGGACAGCGTTATAATTTTAGTAGAGTATGTATGCATGTACGTTTGTGTCTAATGTTCTGAGTAGTCTTAACAGAGATAACGTTAAGGAGGATGTTTTGTAGAGTTAGCATCAAATAGATAGTGACAGCCAAAGTAGCCAAATACATAACACAGTCATCTTTGTTAACACAGTAATAGTTAAGGACGTTTTCCGATATATTTGACCACTTCGACCGTCACTATACGAAAAACACCCATAGTGTAGTGTTTTTTTTATTGTTATTTTTTACTCTTCTTCTCTTTTCTTATTCAGTTCAAAATTTAGTTTTAACTTAAAATATTTATTTATTTTGTGGTCACATAGAATTCAGTTTCTCATTGGAATTTTTATCTCCATGTGTATGGTTGGTGGCCTAAACTTTCGATATTTGACTACATTTGACAAACTTTAATGCATTAAATAGTAACGTTTCTTGAATTTAAAATGCGTAATGCCAATTTAATGAAGGTTTGATTTTAGTACTTTGCAGTAGGTAATTCAAACCTCATTAATACTCGCTTTGCCAGTTGATACCTTAATTAATGAGCTGCCTTGCAGTACCGCTAGCCTTTGAATTTCCCCTGAGAATGTTTCCCCACCAAGAAGGAAGGGTTATTTCCCGGTACATAACTGTTTGAAGAATAACACTAGATTTTAACATAAGATTTTAACCGGACCATAGTCCAATACTAATTAGCATGGGCAATTTGTCCCATTTGCAAAGGAGAATGGGCAATTCGTCCCATAGATGTATACTATTGAGACATATCTCGTTTGAAATGGCTTACACATACCTAGCATTATTTTAATGTATGACACCAACTTTGGATAACGTGCAGGGACTGACCTATTAAAAAAAAGTGTGAACCATACAAACCGGTTTGTTACAGTATACTTGTTATGTACTAGTTAGGTGTTTTATATGAAGGACCATGAAAAATGGTACACTTGCTTCTGTGTACCAATACCTGGGTTTAAGTACGTAAAGGGCAGGAATTAATTGATAAAACACCAATTGTCATCAGCTAATCACTTGAATATACCTACATACATTTTCCGTATAAGCATAGAATGCCGTGCTAATTTAATAAAGTACAAACAGTGATTTATTGTCTCAATTTCGCCACGTCGTACCTGCTGAAACCCTCAAGACCGCATTTTCCCTATTGCCGTAACATCGCATCTGTTCTAAATTTCCCCTGCCTCGCTTGGGCGGAAACGAAACTTTGTTCCTTATACAATCGTCCTACGTTTATTATAAGACGGTGTACGCAAAAGATTATAACAAGCGCGTGGCAGGTGGCACGCAGTACCATAACCGAGACCAACTTGTTTGTGAAATGTATAGGTGTAGTACCTATACCGTACTACGTCAAATAGGTACGTTTGATTACAATCCTTAAATGAATAGTTTACAAATAGATGATAGTAATTATGGTTTTATTGAACCATTATGGTGGTACTATAATTTCAGTCGGGTGTTGAATTTTTATATGTGTTATTATTTATTATACTATTCACGTACTTTAGTTAATCATTAATTGATCTCACACAGCACACCACCTCGTGTCTACTTGCAGTTATACTATGTTCGAATCGAATCCGTAATTGATCATTCTTTTTGCGTGCCAGTAATAACTGACACTCATTAATTAGCGCATTATATGACTCCGGCATGTAATTATACTTATATACACTTCTTAGAAGCACGTACAAAGTGGTTTGCAGTCTGAATATCGTTCCAGCGATATCGATGGCTAGCTGTAATGCACTGCACCAGCAATCACGTCACTGTGCGGTGGGTACTGATCCAGAACACGCGATAGGTCCACCCACAATGCAGTCATTATAGCATCTAATACCACACCCATAAGGCCAATTCTTGCAAGTTCTGACGCTACAAGCCGCGTTAGGTGCTTTATATGTAAATAGGACAGCGTTTACGGGCTTTCATGATTTGTTGAACTTTTACGTTCGATCTTGGATTACAATTTCGCGTATAGAGCACGTTGGCTTAGCGTGTAACATGAAAGTCTGGTCTATAAAATCATTTACACATATAATGGAATGCTTGATACGTTATATAGTAGGTAGGTAGGTACTTAGCTTTATAACGGTATTAATGGTCACTTCATCCTATAACCCAAATATACATGTACCACTATTGGGCTTTCTATTTCTACAACTAAATTATTTATTTCCTTCAAGTAAGGCTTATTAAATATAGGATACATCCATCCAACTACGGATTAATTTTTTCTTCTACGTAAAATATGTTGTAGCTAGAATATTAAAGCTTCGACACAGTGCTAAAAAGAGTATTTTAACGCATTCACTGCTATGTATCCGCTATAGGTGGGTTCATTTTATATAGGAAACGGGGCACTTGGCACTGAAAGTGTTAAAGCCTCGCCAGCACGTGTGACATTACATACAAAAACCGCTAACCGTATGCTTATTTGCCACAGACTTATTATGAATTAAAGACAAACTAGTAGAGACTAATAGATAAAATGGTCAATCAAGCATGTAATGTGTGACAAATACGTGCCATGATAAAAAGCA
This sequence comes from Cydia fagiglandana, assembly GCF_963556715.1. NCBI lineage: Eukaryota > Metazoa > Arthropoda > Insecta > Lepidoptera > Tortricidae > Cydia > Cydia fagiglandana. Next base: position 13,480,598 of record NC_085932.1, read on the forward strand.
AAACTTCCATCCAGGACGGATTCCAGAATCGGGTACACTTGGTTGCCTGCCAAGGTCTGCTACACAATCTCCTATATATTATTACCTATGGTTATCCTCTATTGTATTATTGTCGCATTACATGGAACAATAATTAATTACGTTACGCTGTAAATACGAGGGTCAAACGGATGTGAAAAGTTCAGCAAGTCAAGTAGAACTAATTTGAAATCATGGTAGGCCATATTTTAAATTAACAATTAAATTTCCGTACCTGATCAAGGTTTACTTGCCATCAATATTAAAAAACCGGGCAAGTGCGAGTCGGACTCGCGCACGAAGGGTTCCGTACCATAAAGCAAAAAAAAAACGGAAAAAAATGCAAAAAGAAAACGGTCACCCATCCAAGTACTGACCACGCCCGACGTTGCTTAACTTTGGTCAAAAATCACGTTTGCTGTATGGGAGCCCCACTTAAATCTTTATTTTATTCTGTTTTTAGTATTTGTTGTTATAGCGGCAACAGAAATACATCATCTGTGAAAATTTCAACCGTCTAGCTATCATGGTTCGTGAGATACAGCCTGGTGACAGACAGACAGCGAAGTCTTAGTAATAGGGTCCCGTTTTACCCTTTGGGTACGGAACCCTAAAAAGGTATTTTATAATTGACTCTGTCTTCTGTTTTCATTATCTAATTTTTGGCCCTGGTGTTGAGGGTACATTCTGATACAGAAGTAACCAAATATTAGTAAAATTTATGTCATGTTGGGTAACAGCACCAGTGGCCAGCCAGGGACCAGTGGTCAGCCTTTTGAGTCGTTTATTGGTCATAAATATCTGGTATATTCGTTTAAACAAATCGCGAGTACTCAAATAGGAGCTTTGATTCCTTATTGGTTAATACGTCACACGACAGGTGCGGTGAGGGAACGGGGGGAAGAAATATACTCGTTCATACAAGTGCTGTTTGTCGACGAGTGCAAAAGTGTCATGTCCGCCATATTTTTTACTGCACGTGGTGTTCTCTTAACAGGCAAGAAAAACTATGTTTTAATGTTGTAAGTTATTATTTTTGTTAATGATTGGTTTGTTTATTACTTTATCTATTAAATTGGATTATGTTTTGTTGAAAATATCTATATTTCACTTATAAATTGAGGGGCTGGCCACTGGATAACACTTTTTTCCAAAAAATCCAGTGATCAGCCCCCCACGGCTGACCTTTGGGTTATTCGTTTATTTTATTATTTTCGAGCCAACACGACCGTTAGGACCGTTAAATTTACATTTTCAAATTTAGTTAGGCATGCCCTAGTCAATTTTAAGTAAAATCCAGTAGTCAGCCGCATTTGAAATTACGTTATAATGCGGCTGACCACTGGAACTTCTTCACTTCACTTCGCGGATCCAATACTCAGCCATTGACGTTGCTTGGTACGTCGCCGCCAAAAATATGTCCACATTTTTAAACCCTATCTCATTGAAATAAGGTTCAAAAGTGTATACATATTAATGACGTTAACTATAGGTACATAACTCTCATTTTGCTTTTTCCTGCTAGGTATATGACTTTGTTTATTAATGATAATTAGATCTGAATAGAATCGTTTCATTATTTTTTACCGAATAGGTACCTTCTTCTTCCTCGCGTTATCCCGGCATTTTTGCCACGGCTCATGGGAGCCTGGGGTCCGCTTGACAACTTTTTTAGTTAAGTACATAGTACTTAACTAAAATTTAACAAACAACAAATTTCGTGTCATAAGAATTGTATGTACTTATAAGAAAAAATAATGATAATTATATTGTTGGTTATGATATAAATATAAGTGATTTTGATCAAATTATTATGAATATTATAAAGGCTGAGTACTGGGTACACAGAGGCTGCTTACTGGATTTTGGAGGCTGACTACTGGAGAAAAGTGCCACTTTTTGTTTAAAGTTAATTATAGATATTATAAAGATGATTGTTATTTTTTTTAATATTTTGGTTTAAAATTATGATAAACAATTGATCTAACTATGTCATTAGTTTAATTATCCGACTAATCCTGTAGAAATGCCGAACGTTCAAACATAAAAAAGTCGTTATAAGGCTGACTACTGGTGCCTTTACCCTTGGTATCACTTTTTTAAATCTAAATGTCTCTACGAAAGAGATGGAATGTATATGTAAACAATATAGACTTTCTGAGATGCACTAAGATCAACGGGTAAGTATACATATAGGTACGCTCCTGTTATTGAAGTTCAAGATCGAAATGTATTATTTAATAAAATACATACATATTTGGAAAACCATCGGTCGACGGGTGAGTGGAGGGAGGGGTGGGGGGCGATCGTTGAACTCATGCGCGTGCGCTACCGAGACGCGTTAGCGTTAGGGCTGCCACACTATTTAATGATAAACCACTTTTTATCCGACAGACACGGCTGCAAACGATTTTTTTTTAAATAAAATAATATATTTTATATATTCAAAAATGTATCAGTACCTACGTCTGCAAAAGGTCACTAGTTTGAACCTTACCGAAGCAGTAATTATTTTTTCTCATTTTCCTTTTATTAAAAAATCCTTAATGATATCTGGCATAATTTACAATTTAAATTTAAATTATTTACAAAAAAGCTCTGGATGATTTTTAAGTTTCCGTACACTACGCAAAACCCACTCACTATTCAGTCAAAATTTCGTGAGACTTTGTTTGTTACATATGTATATAACAATAAATAAGTATAGGCATGTTGACAAGTTTTTAAAACTGTATTCATTTTATAGATAGACACGTAATTATCACAAAAAAAAATATTTAAAATTTTTATTCATTAGTTTTAAATACTAAATAGAGCTTAATTAGTTTAGTGTTTAAAGTTTGAGCCTAAACGCTCCAAGCTGTCACGTGACGTCACGAACAGATAAATAAACAAACTGCTGCCAAAATGTCAGTCCTAACGTAGAACAAAAGCTGTAGTATTTAATTTATCTCTCTTCAATCAAGTTTATTCTATCAAGTTTAACATGTCTTATGCAGTGCCTATGTGTAAAAGAACAACAATCAAGACTAGGGTTTGCACGACGGATCCGAAATGTATGGGAAGATCCGCGGATCCGGATCCAGATCCGGATAATTTCATACATTTCGGATCCGGATTGCAAACCCTAATCAAGACCCTAGAGTATAAAACAAATATTTGTTGCATGATACTTGCGTTGCAGTTACGGATTTCGACTTGAATGATATTGTTACTTGCGAACTATATGTATACATATTACGTTCAGCGATGATAAAACCATTTCAAAAATGAATCACAATAACTGATTTCACACAAAAACACTTACAGTTACAATTTAAGATGAATTATTATGATACAACTAAAATTGTGAGTGCAAATATAGTAAGCGCAGATATAACTTTTTAAATTTTATTTTTTTTGTTTCCGACAGCCAACATGGCGATGATAGTTCCATTCAGCCAAATTGTTAAAAATATTTTGGTGAAATATCGTATTATATAAAATTTTATTTATTTAATAACATATAAGTATATATTTTTATATCATGTAATAATATTTTTTGTACGTAATAAATGTCTATTGTCGAAATAAAAAATACATACAGTTTTTGAACATCCAAACTCTTTGGCGGTGTCGTATGGATTACGGTCAGGTTTGACGACTAGTCTGTGGTAATTCTCATGTCATGACGTCACGCGCTCCGATTGGCGTTTGCAGTCACGTGATACTGGGCATTATTTTAAATACTTTTGATTATATTTAATTAATTTATTACGCATATTTACACTTGCAAAATATGATTTTCAGCATTCAAATATTCCCTGCTATGGGAAAAACATAACATGTTATATATTCGCGATTCATGTCAACATGCCTATTTAATGTGTACCAATAAAATGAAATGAAAAATTCAAAGAAATAATACTAACAAAATGTTTTTGCATTTTTTTACTATTTGGGTATAAACATGGACCATTTTTTATTCAAAGTTAAACTTAGCCAAAATGAACTTTGCGTACGCTAAACAGCTACGTAAAGTACTTACCTTTAGACCAGCTCTACTAAAAATATTGTTTAAATAAGTAGGTATATTCCTTGGAAGCTTTTGACAAACTTTGCCACGCATTCACAATAATAAAAAAATGTAATGTAAACATCCGTAAATAAAGTTTCCCAGAAAATATATGATACTAATGAGGAAACAATGTTTATAGAGGCAGACAAAAATGAATGAATGTGGCTAGACTAGACACAAAAGATACAATCTGAGAATGTCAATAGCTAGGCTACAAATTGTTCGAGAACAATAAGGCTCAATTTGTAGATGACGTTTAGCTCGCGGTTGACAGCCCTAGTGCAAACAACTATTGTTCACCCGGATCTACGGTCGCTCTACATCCAGCTAAACTTCACTACATTTTGACTACATTTCTTTTTGTACAAGTTATAACTGAGTGGCAATTAAATTGAACGATTCTTAGGTGTGCATTGATAACCGTGATCGAATATCATGATTAGGTATTTATATTGTCCGAAGACATTCTATATAAAAGTTACTTATAAAGTTTTAAATTTCACAGTTTTTTTTTAATGTTATCTAAATTTTTATTTTAAAATCCGTTGATTTTATCATAAATTATTTTTGATAATAGGATCTTTAATAAAATAAGTTGTTTCTATACCAACTAATGTGTTGATCGATGGTTAAGCGACTGCTATGTTTTTAAATTTAAATAGTTTGATTTGATACTCCTTCTGGCCTGTTTAAATTTGTGTCGCTACCTCACTAATACATAGTGAAACAAATATTTAATATTCACCAAAACAACATAAATAAAAGCAAAAGTAAACAAACATTCTGAACAAACAGAAAGAATTGAAAAGAGTAGGAATTGTTTGAACAAACGGTCGGACTGAAATTACTGAAAGATATCCTTTATGTACAAACAGATTGTTTGTTTGTTGGAAGCGACGCACGTAACTCAATCTGGTACTCATAGCTTGCTATTTCATGAATTTATATTTGGCAAAAACATTTCGTCATATTTATAACGGAAATAACTCTTTAGTGACTAAAAGCATAGTTTAGTCCGTAGCGGCAACATACTTGCCATCATACTTAAAACAAAAACGCATCTCTACTATAATGTCAGATGGTTAAAGGGTTAATGGAATAATTAATAGGATAAGTGACACTTGATTGGCGACAGAATTTCGATATAGGCCCCCTGCATAAACTATACCAACATAGGAGCCATCAAATTTTTGGCGCGAGTTTGTGTCGTTTATGCTTCCGATGTAGCCCACAGTTATAACCCCACACACACAATTCCACTATGCACAAGGAAACGTCCCGACGAGAACGGTAGATGGTAGCACTTGCTTTGGCAATGTACATGTGCACATATGGTTCCGATTCAGGCCACGAGATCGAGATGGCAGTCCCTCCAACGCGCACGGTCCTTATTGCGCTGTTCTTCTGGTTGCTAAGGCCAGGCGAATATTGTACATACGGGAAAGTTTAGGCAATGATTTTATAACCATCCAGGAGGCCGGTCCCTAGTTGCAAAGATAAATATCTCAAACGCAAGCTTAACAGAGATTGTTTATAGAGCAAGTTAGCATTAGTTGATTATTGTGCTCTGAGGTGAGAATGTAGTGGAACTTGCTTAATTAGTTGTAGTTTGAACGTTTATGACGAGTTCATCGGGATATAATGGAAGCTTATTAAACTATAATGTTTATACTTAGTGTTCTTCGAATACGTACCACTTTAATTCAATTAAATTTATAGTAGGTATATTTTATTTCATTACAACCCATGTAACGAACAAACGAAGCGAATGCGCAAGGAATCTAAAATAAGTAGTCATAGGCTGCCGTGGCATCTCATCTTTATACCTACCCTTTGATCATATACAATGTCAATGGTTTAAAAAAAGACGTAGAGCGGAACACAACAAATAAACATTGAGAGTAGACACACTACGTTAAATCCATTTAAACATTGTGTTCTGGAGTAGAGGCCTGGACTATTCAAATATTAGGGGCTAGGATGCCGATGCCGCGGGCAGCGTAGTACGACAACACGAGCGAACTGACAATGTAGGTTAACACTGAAAACAAGTTCACGGTCAGTCTACATAGTGTGCTCCTGTAGAAGATTAGGCAAATAATAAATAACCAATCAACAATTTTATAATTAGCTTTACTAAAATTTTGTCCTTAGTTTGTATTTACCACAAGTGATGTATATTGACTAAAACGTCCGTCACTCCCAATCGTATTTTTGGTATAAACATGAAACCCTTTTATCACGTAATAGTTAAAAGCAAAAGTTTTAAAGTATATTTTGAGTGACTAAAATGTACACAGCTTCCAAATCTGAATCACATACGCACATGAGGGGTAGGTACTAGACATTAAACATTACCTACTCTAAAAATTTTGCTATATTTATTTATTTAGTTTTACCTATATTTTCATTAGAAAACCCTTAATGTCAAGCTTGATGAACAGTAATGGTAGAAAGTGCCCGTAAAGCCAGGAAAGTAGTAAATCTCATTTATTTTTTATGCTGCCTAACATTTTATCGTGTTTCAGATGGCAATACCTCCACAAATGAAATGAGGCCAGTGACCATCAATTTCTTTCCTATGATATATGTATATTCGCTTAATGTAGATTTGTTCAAAATATATGTAGGTACAACAACGTTCTCTATAGGTAGGTAAGTAGGTATCTAATTCATCATCCTAAATTTACCGATGCAGGAATTAGATAAACCAAATCCATGTACCTTATACGGGGATACGAGCTAGTTACCCACATACTCGTACCTGCCGCAGTGACGAATTGAGGCTTAAGCCTTTGGTCGCCTCTTTAATTATAATTGGAATTACGTTTTTAATTTTTTTTAAGTTTCTTTGGAGTCGCGACAACACCGTTACTACTGGTAGCCATTCTCCAGACATGTCTCAGTGGGACTTTTGCAGACGTAGCCGCAGCATTCTTGTTTTTAGAGTATTTCTAAAATCGCCTCGGCTGGAGCGCGCCCGATATCGCCCTGCGGCTTGTGTTGTGTGTCAGTAGCAGAATACAATTGGAACTGCGAAGGTAACAAAGGTTATGTCGGACGTATAAGGGATGTTTCTGATTAGCTAATGATTTCTATAAAATATTACCTATTATGTTGAGTATTTTCTAACGTGTTCCTCAAACGAATGTTTTCTAGACTGAAACTGACTTTCCTGCTGACTGGCAAAATAAAGCGATACTACAAGCAACAAAGAATTCCTTTATAGACGGAAATTGGGTACTAAATGACTAAAATCACTCTTGACTACGAATGGCAGGGCCGACTTAATGTATAATTCATGTTTCTCGCTCCGAACGTCCGTTTTTGGCCGAAAAGGGACTTAAATTGACCGTGAATCGACACTCATCCTCCTTTCATTTGCAATATTGAAACCTGATTAATTATGGGGAAACGGTTTTAGTTTTTGTTATTAGTTAAGATCAATTGAGATTAATCAATTTGACCTTTCGTTTGCTAATTGAAATGGAGCAATTGCTAGTTTTCTAGTTTTCGCTTAACTTGGAGCCGACATTATTAGTTGCTGTTTGTAGGTTAGGTACTTATATTAAATATCCTCTCTTTCAATGTTTAAACCTTTAAGCGCCACTTGCACCGTCCCACTAATCCGAGGCTAACCGGTTAAACCGTTAATCCAGTGTCAAATTGTACTGGTAACCATGGTGACTCCAGATTTAACCGGTAAACCCCGAGTTAGTGGAATGGTGCAAGTGGCCCTAAGAACATACGACGACTCATGTGAATCTGGATACACCTAACTAACTATATGTATGTAGCCAAACTATATCCATATTATCTTCCAACAAATAGATAACAACAAAAAGCCAATTGCCAAATAGTTGGAAGGACAACAGCTGAGTGCAGCAGCTGCTGGTGGCGTATTATCGAAGTTGTCCGGTCACGAGTCCGTAACCCGCTTTTAATGGCATTCGTAATAGCTACCTACCACACTACAAAAGAGTTTTGGGAGCTCATATTAGCTTGGGGAGTTGAAGTTAATATAATGACGGTATCGTGTCCATTCTGAGAAAGGACGGACGAACCTAAATAAATAAAAACTGGTCAAGTGCGAGTCGGACTCGCGTTTCAAGGGTTCCGTACATCACACAATTTTCAAAAAAATTTTTTGTACGTGTAACGTGACGTGAGTGAAACGCCTTGAAAAACCCGAATAAGTCAATCGAGTTTTCAACACATGTAACATGAAGTTTTCTGGCGTGGTGGCTTATATCTCTGCAAATATGCAAAGTAGCTTCTAGATAGGAAATTAAATGCCGAACAATAGTACAAGTGTCTAAATGCGAAGACTGAAGACCGAGCTCCGCGTAGGGCTGAAACTCGGAGCGTCCAATGGGTCGCGCTTCCTACAACTTCCGCAAGTGTTTTAAAAGCGAAGGCCGAAGAGAGATAATACCTACAGGGTGGCCAAAAAATAAGTACATTCCCGTAACCAGGGAGGTATTGGGATTATACCTACCTACTGAGCAACATTTACTATGGGACCCGAAATCGCGAAAAGAAATGTATCCTCCCATAGAAAACGGACCAGTCAAAACGTATGAAACAGCCAAATTTTTCTTTGCGATTTCGGGGTTGCACGTCGGCAACGGAAATACACTTAGTTTATTTTTTGGCCACCATGTATAGTGCTTTTTAAAACACGTGACAATACCTAGTAACCTAATCAATCAGTAAGTACTACAAGTAACATTGCGGCTGTGTGCCAGATACAGCTTAGTCGCATTTTTTATCTTAAGTCCGACTCACGCTTGAAGCTAAAGGCACGTCTCTTAGGGACGCTTCGGGTCTTCGGCCTTATGCGGATTTCGGCCTAGGGCCTTCGCAATAGCTGTCTAGAACTCTAATACATCACGTTTCACTTAAACCATTGCGGCTGTGTCCCTAAAAAACCTAAACCGCATTTTTGTTCTTAAATCCGACTCACGCTTGACTCTAGATTTCTAATAGGTTTTCCTGACATCTTTAGGTAAAGGACTATTTTGTGTATTTTTTTCAGAGTTTTAGATTTAGTAGTTTCGGAGATAGAGGGGGGGGAATGGTCATTTTTTGTCTATTTTCTTGAATAACTTCTAGAATTTTTATCGTAAATTTATAAAAAAAATATATTTGAGATTCTCACAATGAGCTCTTTCGTTTGATATATAACACGACATAGTTTGCAAAACTTTGATTTTTAATTTTATGGTTTACCCCCCAAAAGTAGCCCCTATGTTTAAAATTCATTTGTTGACGTTACATATCCGTCTTTGGGTCACGGACTTACATATGTGTACCAAATTTCAACTAAATTGGTCCAGTAGTTTCGGAGCAAATTGGCTGTGACAGACGGACGGACAGACAGACGCACGAGTGATCCTATAAGGGTTCCGTTTTTTCCTTTTGAGGTACGGAACCCTAAAAATTAGGTTAGCTGAAGCTGAAAATATAATTCTATGAAAAGCTTTCCAAGTCTGTGTAGAGTCAGTAGCCATAGTAGCGTAATAAGCAATGCGAGAAAAGTACCTATCTGCCACCCTCGAATAAGTATTTTACTAAAAAAAGATATATCTCGTGATACGCTACTTTTGATGCTGTACATATTGAGCGTTCAAGTCAAGTGCTTACATCGGATTGAAAATTAAAATAGATAATGTGTGTCCTTAAACTACGTCCAACCAAAAGAAAGGTAAAGGTGGCCACTGACGAGCCTTCCAACAGTCCAAATAGCGTGGCTGCAATCCAAACTCGGCCCGCGTGAATGTCAAAAACGTACAATGTTTAATATTAGGATGCCGTCCATTTGGATGAATCCATTGTAACGGCATCCATTTGGAAGGCTCGTCAGTGGGCTGCTTAAAGCATAGCGAAATGTCATCTCGCTCGAATTTGTAGCAAGCAGTCCAACTGGGGAAGAACAAAACTAAAACATTCGGGGACTTGACATTATTTATTCTGTGACTTGACAGAGCTGACGGTCTGTTATTAGTATACAAGAAGAGATCACATTAAATCTCATGACAGCTTAAGCCTCACCTGGGTCTGTTGCGGAAATGCACGGGGCCCATGTGGGCTGCAGCACTAAAGTTGTCCCACCTAATCCATATTAAATATTCCGCAGGGTTCTCGTTATTACGGTATTCATTATTAATTCTCAAGTTTTATACGTGGCCTTCTCGTAACATGCTGGAGTGGGTTGATGTACCTAGTTGATGTTTTGACTTATTGTGTAACATGGTAGATGGGGAGGGGTTGATAAATAAATCAGCAGGTACAACTGAAAATAAAGATCAGTAAATAAATAAGATAAATAAGAACTTATTTTTAAAAGAAAAGTCATGATGGTATAAGTCCACACAATCGGTTTTGAGCATGCGCTGCATATCAATAGGGTTGGGATCAGATTAGTAGGTACAACGTACTCGTACAGATTTTTTGTTTATACCTCTACATATTTTACATCTAACACAAGACAATATTAAATATAAATCTTGAACAATATTGGTAGCGTAAGTAGGTATGTTTGCCAAAACATTAATGCTGTAAAGGTATTGCGATTATGTCATTGGGAGATTATCCCCGGCTTATACTGGCTCTGTACTTCCTCTTTTGTGCCTTAGAAGATCTTAAGGAGTAGCTTTCCGATTCATTCGGCGTCGTATAATACCGTCTCTTTGAACAGACAAAATTAATCGGAAATCTAATCGTAAATTCCAAAGATACATAGTCTGTGCATAATCATTTTGTACAGAATTATTATTCCAATAATCTTGCAGACAGACTGTGGATAATCATTTTACGAATTCGGCATGTCGACTCTATAAATGATTCGATTGTAAGCCGTTTTTCCTAAGTCCTTTTATACCTAAACCTACTTTTGGAACGCGATATTTACAACTATTTTCTATATTGTTACAGAAAATACGTTCACCGTAGTAGTGGAGAAGGACGGCCGAGGCCTAGGTATGTCGGTGTGCGGCGGAGGAGGCCTAGTACGGATCCGGCGGTTATACCCGCCGCAGCCAGCGTGGAAGACCGGCAAGCTGGCCCCGAAAGATCTCCTACTCGCGGCCAACGGCGTGCCGCTCGCTGGGCTAAGTACTTATGTAAGTGTAGCTGAGAAAAAAGCTTGGCCTGAAAACGTCAATGCGACTGTGTTGCGAATCACATAGGCAATGGGATCATTATGTTCACCTAATTAATTATTACTAATTATTTTTTATACCTTTAAATTGGAAATAGAAGGTCCAAGACCACCGGTGGACGGGCAGCAGGGTCCCTCAAACTCGGTGTACTCGACTGCGATCGCCAACCCGCCTGCCAAGCGTGGCGATTATGGCATTTACCCCCCATAAGGGGGAGGCCTATGTTCAGCAGTGGACGTCTTATGGCTGAGATGATGATGATTTTTTATACAACAACGTTCTGGTATCAAACGCAGGTCATGTGGTTCATAGCATACTGTCTCAGTACTTACATTATACTGTATTGTTTGGAACTGCTAAATTGCTTTTAACTATAATAAATATGATTTCACCAGTAGTTTCAATCAATGCATTCATCGGTTAAAACGAACAGGCCATTTCGAATTTCGAACCTACATCATAACATCAATACATTTATCATTCGGACGTGCATTTTGCTCATTCTTGTTCGTGTACGCATTGGCGCGACCGAGATGCACGGGCAAATCATTTTGACATCAAAACTTATAGAAATAGAAAATATTTATTTGGCGTAAAAACATATGACATTAAGTACAGCAAATTAAATAAGTAAAGAAACGTACACCAAATAGGATGTCGCTCAGCATTGCAGTGTCTGTTAGACACGGCGGTGGTTTGAATTGGCCTCTTTGCGCGTATTACTGATCATTTGATAAGTTACTTTCAAAATGCATGAATTTTGGAAGTTAATTGTAAGGCAGTACCTACCTATTTAATCACTTATGAATGTACGAGTAAGAACACTAAAAATATCGAATCCATAAATAAAATCTACACAAAGAGGTAATTTAATCAAGGTCAGATTCACAAGTTCATTTATAATTAAAGCTTTCGAAGATCAATGGCGGAAATAGAAGGGAGGGAACGAATCGGGAGTAACGGGTCCGTATAAAACGTACTCTCACATTAATATTTAATCTGAGCTCGGAACTCCCGTATTTTAGCGCAGATTTTTCCTTAAATCACAGTATTTATTTTACAATTAGGAATGGTGTAGCTCGGCATGTAGGCCCGAAAGATTAATTTTAATGATGATAAGGAAAAGACTCCTTGATGTCGGTAGGTATAAAAATAGTACATTACTACAGAGGCCGGGACGAAAGGGGTTGCCGGCCGAAGACATATAGACGGCCGAGCGAAGCGAGGCTGGATAGGTCTGAGGCGGGCAACCCCATTTCCCGCCGAGGTATGTATAGTGATTTTCTCAAACATGCAATGAAATAAATGAAATAAAAAATCCACGAAACCCAAGTTTTATTTATAGAAAAAACTAAAAGTAAACTACATCCAAAATATAACTAACACGTACCTATATCTTTATCAAGCGTATGTTTTACACGAGTCGTGTATTTTACTACCCGTATATTTTCATGTACCTTTGATTTTTTCACCTTGTATCCGCCTGACTGTCGTTTTCGTCACATAAGTTTACATAGTCTTTCATGTTGATATCATATTTCACATACAAAATAAGTATAATTTCCACAGTGTTGACGATTTTGTAGTTACTTTCATTTCTTTAAAATATGCCACAAAACTGTTTCTAATAAACCGTAAGCTATTTGTCTTAGTTTCTCAAATAATAAAATTGCCATAAGCAACCATATACATACTTCATCTTTGACTTGTCGGCAGAGGCAGCAAGTTATTTAAAATCAATTCTGCTTACGCTGCCAATTCCAACTCCTACGATTACAATTAATATTAATTTCATTATTTTGTCGGAACTCATATTAAAGTAAAAAAATCAACAACGCACCATAAATCCATTAAAACCGAAATACAGAATGAAAATTTTTCAAGTTTGGCTCCATAACAATTTAAAAAAAATAACTACGCGTGTTTGAGTAGACCTTTTTACCGCTAAGGTTTAGATGCAATATTTTAAATGTTTTTTATTTGTGTAGTTAAATTTATAATTTAAAATTATAGAATTTGGTTAATAATGTATTATTTATTAAGTTCATGTTGATTTTATACAAATAAAACTGCAAATTGTAGCAAACATTGTTTTTTGTTTTTTTATTTTTATAGGTGTAGTGGCAGAGTGTCATTACGAACCATAAAGCAAATACTGCCTCTAGTTTTTTTTAATGGCTGAATGCCACGATGCTGTGTCACAAATATCTGTGAAATGGAAATTAAAAAAGAGGACTTTGCCGGCCTAGGCCTGCAAGATTTGTATGAAATTCCATTAACGACCTCTTGTCCTAGACGCACCTGAAACGTCATACTGAGGGTGTCTCATAAGTAATGTCGGGTTTTGTAACTAAAAATTTACTACACCACGATTTGTGCAAGTCGTAACCTGTTACGACAATTATCTAGTTCTGTAAAGAGTGCGATTGTTGTACTATATTTAAGTCATACTGTCTTAGTTAATTGACGGCGTAACACGTTTAGACAATAAAAAATATGGAGGGCGACAAATACGAAATTCGTGTATTGTTGAGACATTATTGGAAACAAAAATTTAAAGCAGCTGCAGCAGCAAGAAAAATATGTGAAGTTGAAGGGCGAGACATGATAAATGAACGGTCGGCAAAGCGTTGGTTTAATCGTTTTAATAGTGGAGATTTGACCCTTGAAGATCGACCGCGCTCTGGTCGGCCACCCGTGTGGGATATTGAGGCTACAAAGGAAGCTGTTGAAAACCAACCCAGTACCAGCACTCGTCGATTATCGGACTCACTTGGACCTTCTAAAGACACTATACATCGCCACTTAAAGTCATTAGGTAAGACCTATAGAAGTTGTCGAATAGTGCCTCATGAATTAGACGAAGTTCAGGCAACACGACAAGTAGAGGTTTGCAAAAAACTCCTTGCCCTGCCGCAAGGCGATCGTTTTCTTAAACGAATCGTTACTTGTGACGAGAAATGGATTTACATGAACAACCCAGACATGACTCATCAGTGGTTGGACAGGAATCAATCACCTGAACCTGTCGCGAAAAGAAGTCGATTTGAGTCAAAAGTCTTGTTATGTGTCTGGTGGAATTATGAAGGTTTGGTGTATTTCGAGATAATTCCAGAGGCCCGAACTATCACTGCCGAGATATATTGTGGCCAACTGACACGAATGTATGAGGTTCTATCGCATAAATATCCAGGTTTAGTAAATCGAAACCAGGTGCTCTTACAACAAGACAATGCTAGACCACATACTGCGAAAGTTACACGGGCTAAGATCGATGAACTTGGTGGTATTGAACTCCTGCCACATCCAGCATTTAGTTCGGACCTTTCACCGTCAGATTACTATTTATTTAGATCCATGGCAAAATTCCTTCGTGGGAAAAAAATCGAGTCAAAAGAAGATGTTGAAAATGCAGTGCGGCAGTTTTTTGCATCTAAGCCCAAAGAATGGTTTTATCAAGGACTCAAAGAGTTGGCTGAACGTTGGGTTAAGACTATAGAATATGATGGGCTATATTTTGAATATTAAGGTTTTCTTTTAATACGGTGGCGTTGTTGATCGGGTCGCCACTTTCCCGAATGAAGGTTGAGGGAGGCGATGGCTGAGATACGCGTCATACTCGTGAACGGGTGCTGTTTGTGGAGACTGGTCTGTTAAGCTAACACGAGCTATTATACTTAGTAACTTTTATTAATTAATTACAGTGAGACGCCTCATTCTGTTCTCGTATGTTTCTTTTCTTTTAATGAATGTATTAATTATACAGGATATTGACTCTTGGAGACCTTATACATCTCTAAGGATAACTTGATAAACTATATAATCTTATAGTTCTGACACCTAGAGACATTTACACCTCTAAATATTATAGATTTTTTTGTGTGTGTTTTTTTATCTGTATTTTGTATGTAATTCGACATTAAGAGACCATATACATCTCTTAGTAATTGTAATACGTTAGATTGAATTGTTAGTTTTATTTTATAAAATTGTTGATGTTATTATTTTTGCTTTTATGTAAATTCAATGTTGACGTGTAAAAGTGCCCTTGTGGCCTATTTGCTGAATAAATGTTGATGTTGATGTTATGATTATTTAATAAACGAAAGTGAACATTGAAACCGACATTATTTATGAGACACCCTAATACTTCGCAGCCTATTATAAGGAACATAACATAAATATTTCATTGCATGTTTGAGAAAAATATTTTCCTTGCGCTGTGTATACGCAGTTCCAGTCAATTGGACTATGTTCGAACATAATTTATGAGGAGTTAGCGTGAAAATTGGTAAGTTCCTAAATAGGTATTTGGTAGTTGGTGTAGGTACTTAATACATGTAATGATCTTAATGTCATGTAGTTAACTACATGGTTTAGTTCTTCATGTATAATGTAGTTACGCCTGTAAAACATACAAATGTGTTAAAGAAATAAATACGAGCTGAGTATTAGTAAATAATAAAGAATTTACTATCAACTTTATTCCAATAATCTCGCTTTAATTAATTATATGTAAGAACAGTTTATGAACATTTATACATTCGGTCCATTTTCTAAATACGACATAGGTACGTTAATATTTTTATAACATTACCTACTTACCTACTCTAAATTAGAGATTTAAATAAAAAGCATCTTGAAAGTTTTATGAAATGGAGACGGGGACTTAAACCTCCATGCGGATTATCCGTGCCGGATGTTGGCGCGGAAATCCGTTTGAAATGAAGCCTGCGCAAAGATCGTGCGCAACTAATAACTTCGATACGGCAAAACACGGCGCTATTACTCAGCTAAGCCTACATTCCCGACTGCAAGTAAGATGCGATGATATTCACATACAAAAACATATAAACGATCAAATTCGAAGTCGCAGAACGCCGAGTCCAAACTACAAAATGTGTTTAAATAAATATGATTTAAATTGTCACTGAAAAATTATGATAAGTATGCAGAATCTTAAGTCCAGAAACACACACACGTCGCAGATATTACACAAATAAATATGTGTTCCGTAAATAGCGCACGTTGGCCAATGCGTATATTTTTTGTGAAAGCTGCATATGAAATCTATGTAGATACCAATAAACCCTAAAAAAATATAAACATGGAATCATCTTAAAAATGTCATTTGTTAAAGCACTTTTCCTGGTCCAAAGGCAAGGTTATAAACATAAAAACTTTTATGAAAACACCGACGCGGGAGGGTCGGGACAAAAAGTAATAAACTGTAAAATGTCCACCACAAAGTTGTATAAAATTGCATGTTGTTTTTACACGTGTTTTAAAAGCATTTCACGGTAACAGGTACGCCGGGTAAAGTGAAACAAATTTAATTTGCATAAGTGTTGTATACGTATAGTTTAGGTACAGCATAACGTTATGAGCTTTTATTGTTAGCGTTACGTAGCACATATGTTGACCTGTATTGTACTAAGCTTCCATGTAGGGGCGATGGAGGTAGGACAAGGACATACCTAGGACCAAAAATAACGCGTCTTAATCACATAGATCCTAGGTAGTGTCTCATTAAAATATAACAGTGAGGGAAAATGAAATACTATAAGAGATAACCTTAGTTATTAGGAAACAAAAGCTCGATTTAAAGATGAATAAACTACATTAAAATATATTCAGGGAAATACTATTTAAATACAGTTATACTGTAGACTACTTAGCTACTGAAATTGACGAGCGCACGCCATATATCCTCTCAGCTCATGTATGCCACACCTATGTATGCCACAAGACATCAGTATCCGTCACCGCTTTGCTAATCGATCTGAAATTCTGTCAATTCGAGTTATTGTAGAAAATGTGCTATGTCGCGGTGATGTAATTTTATTCGGAGCGGGGTGGAGCGCGTCCTTTATGTATGAAATATTATTACTTATTCAGTGACACCGTGTAAATCCATTTGAAACGTATTTTAGTAAAGGCATAGAGAAAAATATTATGTATCTCTATGGTAATGGTCAATCTAGTGTACCTAAACTAGAGTTGTAATAGCGATTCATAAAAATAAAACCCAAGGCAAAGACCTAATGTGAAAATAAAATGAGAACTCGAGCATCAATGGCACCGCTATTTATTCGCGCGAACACAGACCCTTAAAAAACATAATAAAAAATGAATGACCCATTTTAACTCAATTTTGTTTGGGAAATTCAATTATTTCCGTATTCGTCCGTTATGCCGCGGGGTGCCACCGTTTCGAACAGATGTTATGCTACAATTTCACTAAATTGAACGATTGGTTTGAGATTGCCTAGCAGCAGAACAAACATTTGCGATGAACATTGAAAAAGCATTAAATAATAATGCAAATTTAAATACGCAACTTTTAATTAAGTAGTTTTAAGTACAATACAAATGAAATTTTATGCATACAATCTTAATATACATATACCTATAAACAAAACATAATTCAATAACTTACTTACCTATAAAACTTAATAACTATATCTAAAAATAAATAAAACTAATATTAAAATAAATAACTACAAATTATACGCAACTTAAATTTCTTTACCACCGATCTATCCCCTTAGACTTTTGATTAGTTAACTTTTGGAGTTAATTGGAAATAAAATGTAATATTTAAAGCCAATAAATATTTACAATATTGAGGGCATCAATAGTACATTACTACAGAGGCCGGGACGAAAGGGGTTGCCGGCCGAAGACATATAGACGGCCGAGCGAAGCGAGGCCGGATAGGTCTGAGCGCGGGCAACCCCATTTCCCGCCGAGGTATGTATAGTGCTTTTCTCAAACATGCAATGAAATAAATAAAATAAAAAATCCACGAAACCCAAGTTTTATATAGAAAAAATTAAAAGTAAACTACACCCAAAATATTTAACCAACACGTACCTATAATCATTATCACGCGTATGTTTTACACGAGTCGTGTATTTTTACTACCCGTATATTTTCATGTATCTTTGATTTTTTCGCCTTGTATCCGTCTGACTGTCGTTTTCGTCACATAAGTTTACATAGTCTTTCATGTTGATATCATGTTTCACATACATCGTTGCTTTATGCATCGAGTAAATAAGTATAATTTCCACAGTGTTCGCGAATTTGTAGTTACATTCATTTAAAATATGCCACAAAACTGTTTCTAATAATAAACTGTACGCCATTCTTCTTAGTTTCTCAGATAATAAAATTGCCATAACCAACCATATACATACTTCGTCTTTGACTTGGCGGCAGAGGCAGCAAGTTATTTAAAATAAATTTTGCTTACGCTGCCAATTCCAACACCTACGATTACAATTAATATTAATTTCATTATTTCGTCGGAACTCATATTAAAGTAAAAAATCAACAACGCACCATAAATCCAATAAAACAGAATGACAATTTTTCAACTTTGCCTCCATAACAATTTAAAAAAAATAACTACGCGTGTTTGAGTAGACCTTTTTACCGTTAACGTTTAGATGAAATATTTTAAATGTTTTAATTTGTGTAGTTAAATTTATAATTTAAAATTATGGAATTTGGTTAATATTGTATTATTTATTAAATTCATGTTGATTTTATACAAATAAAACGGCAAATTATAGCTAACATTGATTTTTGTTTTTTTTTTATAGGCGTAGTGGCAGAGTGTCATTACGAACCATAAAGCAAATACTGCCTCTAGTTTTTTTTTTTAATGGATGAATGCCACGATGCTGTGTCACAAATATCTGTGAAATGAAAATTAAAAAAGAGGACTTTGCCGGCCTAGGCCTGCAAGATTTGTATGAAATTCCATTAACGACCTTTTGTCCTAGCCGCACCTGAAACGTCATACCTCGCAGCCTATTATAAGGAACATAACATCAATATTTCATTGCATGTTTGAGAAAAATTATTTAAAACCAATTTTTCACCACACCAGCTCGGAAAGCCTCTCTTTGTACCTACCTCAAAAACTGTTAAAAAGTTGCATTTTATCCACATGTGTGGCAAACTAATAATAACAATTTAACTAGCAAAGTAATCTGATGGAAATTTTGAGTTGTATGCTCATGGTGACTGATATACCTAATTGACTTTTAATTGATAATTTTGAATGATAAATATTTAATAACGTCCATTTAAATTTGATTTACCTAATATAATGTTTTACACTTAGTACTTTAACCTCTAGCCGCCCAGAGACCTATAAAAAGGTCTCCTGTTCCATTCTAATTTGAACTTTTTGTTGACGAAATGAAAGTTTCATTTTGCTTGCGAGGTTTGACGTATGGGCGGCTAGAGGTTAAATTCCTCGCGTTGATGGTATGGTGAAAAATTATTTGTCTCACTTGGGAGCAAAGTTTGTTTAACCCTATATAGGGAACATAACGAGACCGATGACCTCTTCAACCACTGCACTACATTTCGTGTGATCACTTCAAAATAATACATCATGCTTGGCAAACCGTTTCATATATTTTATGACAACAATGGATAACAATCACGCCTTGTTGTCTTTATAAACCCTTGTTTGCGTCACTATCAGGAGGTATGATAGTAATTCTATCAACAACAATAGAACACCTGCAATAGCTATTTTACTATAAACGTATTGTTTGAACCGGTAGAAGTCATTGGGATCTCCCTGTATTATTTGCTCCCATACTAACTATAATATCTCCTATTTCAACTCATTGGGGGATGATCCACGGAACAAAAATATCTTGAAATCTATGTATCTGCCAAAATCTTCGTCCCTCAAAAAAAATTTGCAGTGTTGCAGTAGATCTCATAAATAATATACCTATTACTTACCTCTGTGCATAAAAGCCGTGTACCTATTGTTGTAAGATATTATAATTATTTGTGTGATACTAACGGATGGCTGGAACATCACGGTGTCCCCCAACTTGTTTATGACATGACGTGATTTCCAGAGACTGCTTTTAACAGGACAGCCTTCCGCTCTGAATGACTTTTAATAAAGTCATAATTCCATTATTAATTTTCATCCAAATGTATGGGGAAAATGGATGCATGGTACCTATTTAAGGCACAATTTATTTTTCACCACACCAGCTCGGAAAGAATTACTTTGCACTTCAAAAACGAATAGCAAAGTTGCATTTTATCCACATGTGAGGCAAAGTAATCAAATGCAAATTTTGAGTTGTTTTCTTATGTTTGCTGGTATTGCTAGAATTGACTTTTAAATGATGATTTTGGATGATAAATATTTAATAACATTCATTTGGATTTGATTTGGTTTGATTTGTTTGATATTTTACATTTAATATTTGCTTCGGGTTGGTGTGGTGAAAAATTTTGTGTTTCACTCGGGGGCAAATTTTGTTTAACCCTCGTGCTTTGAAACCCTCGCAACGCTCAAGATTCCATTTCGAACCATTCGCTACGCTCGTGGTTCAATTTTGGAATCTTTCGCTTGCTCGAGTATCAATATTAGCACGAGCGGTTAAACAACAACTTTGTCCCCTTGTAAAACAAATAACTATAATTAAGTGGGTGCTTAGCTATTGTGTTTATCCAAATATATAGGTACACTTAAGTAAAACAGCAAGTAGATTACCACCTGTTCTAATATTATGAAACACTGACATAATACCTAATACCTATGGATGAGTGTATTATATTCCTCGGAGTGACATAATATTTGTATTGTGACTCACATTTATACGAGTACCTAGGAGAATAGTTTTTTGCTGTCCTATAAATACGTGGGATCAATATTTACTTACACTGATAGATACATACCTAATACATATAGTATAAGTTTGAAAATAGTTTGAAGTAAATTTTGAAAGGCTTTATCTCGGAAAATATTAGATGTACAGAGACAATTCTAGTGTCTTATTGTAGCAAATTTAGTCTACTTTAAAAACGCCCTAGGAAGTTACTACCAAAAACTAGTACTTTAGGGTTATAATCGCCCAAATCTAAAAAAAATGCGGTTTATTCGATTTTTGACAAAGTTGCGTTCGGCGCTCGAAGTCACAAACTTGGATTATTCATTGGGCCAACATCATAAACAAGTCTGCAAAAAATCAGAACTACCGGATTTGACGCAAAAGAGCCAGGTTACAAAATTCGACAAATTTACTGGATTATTATTCCACCGATATGGCGCATCCAAGACACTGCTGCTAATATCAGTTTAATATATACCTATATTGAGTACCTACCAATGATTATGTTGAATTATGAGTAAGTCCGTTGCACCAAGAGATAAGATGTCCGCTTTAAAACGCTTTATCCGTTTTATTAGTTAACTAACAAAATTCGTATCATGTTAGAAGCAAACAGAGTTTGACAATTGAAGCCGATGTGAATTCCTCGTCAACAGCTGTGGTCTTTGCCCATCCTTGTCTAATTAAACTTAAATTTACGCCTTGTCTTGTCTCAGGACTATTTGACTAATTGGTTTCTAAACTGTGCCGTCGAGCGAAGTTTTCGAGGTTGGCAAAGTTTTAACCAAACTCCTATTTGTTATTTGTCTCTTACTTCTATTGTCATACCCTTTTGAATATCTAAAGTTAAAATGCTTATACTATATACCTATTACCTATTTAAATACTTACCTACATACACGTTGTAATATGCAATCAGAAATCAAAAAGAGTGTATCCTTTTAAAACATTATGTAATTTTAGCCACTTTATTTTTAGGTACATAAATTCGAACCGAATGGTGAAACGAACATTCAATATTTTCCGTGGCCTAACCTATATTTGCATTTTTCCGTGCACTCTCAATGTTTTAGTCCATGCACTGGAATACCGAACTGCAAAACCAAATCTATAGCGTCCTGTCTCTTTCATTATGAACTATGACAATTGTAGAGAGAACGTGACGGAAACATTAAAAGTTCGCTTTTCCAAGCAGAAGCTCTACATTGGAAGCCAATAAATAACCTGATGTCGTGTCAATAGATAAATGGAGCGTCAATATAAAATCAAACTGTTAGGAGCCTTCGCAGGAATGCGACTTGTTTACATTTATGTAAAACCTGGACCAAGACTTAAGTAGTTTATGCTAGTTAAAAAATTGGGGGTTTTATGCTTTACTGCAATGTTTATGTTGCCTATGTGCCACCAGCCCATCGACACCCCATACTTTGATAAATTAAGAACGTACTTGTTACCAACATTGAGGCATAGAAATAATCTTATCGAATTAAAACTGACTGCTGTTGCATTTTGGTGGCACATACCATACTTGCTTTTAACATAGACGTATTATACTTACTTTTCTTTAGGTTGGTATGATTGGTAGTAAAACGTCAAACGTCATTTGAATTGTCGTGAACGTGGAAATACGTGGTTATTTTTTATTGTAATTGGTAAAATAACTTTAGCTGTTATTTAAATGGGGGCCAAATCTTTAAGGAAATGTGAACTTTGTAGTGGGTGTGTAAGAAGACTAACTACTGACGCATTTTTGGCCAAATTTCCACTTGATCCGAACAGGTCGGTAAACTGATGTTTGTATGCAATATTTTCATTTTTTACTTTGAGTCGTTAACAGTTACTAATTTAATTAGTTTTAGTCGTTTACAATCCATGATTAAAACGAAAATATTTTGTGAATAAAGTATTTTTAAGTAAAGAACTAAGTAACCTATGACACGAATAGTGTACGACCAATTTATCGATAATCTCTTTATTTCAGATGTCGATTATGGGCAAAGCTGAGGAAAAGGAAATGAGGATTTGGCGTATTTATTTACCTATTCAAAAGCTGAATGGAAACAAGTTCATTTGTGGAAATCATTCTCCATCCAGTGCCTTCAATAAAAAGGGACCGGATTAAAAAAGAATGCGCGCGAATTCAGCATATTGTAATATGCCTACTTGAATAATAAAGTATGTTATTTTTATCATGTAAAATAAAAAAAATTATATATATAATGTTCTTTTATTTTATTAATCCACGTGATTCTCAAAATGTACTGTTACAGTAGTACAGTAGGTAAATACAGCAGCACGTATCGCACATTTATCGATATCGATAAACAGTAGGTACTGGAGGTGTCGAGCCCTAGCGTTGTTTTTTTTTGTGTTGGTAGTATTGTGTGTGGTTTTTTTTTTAACAATTATGGCCTGGATGCGAGATCTTTAAGCCTGTATTTGGTGTGTTGGGATATGTACGTTCATAATTCGGTTCGAGGATTGTTCGAGAGTGCCGACTCTTAAAACGTAGTGATTATATGCTCTTTGTGTGCCACTTTAAGTCATCTACTTTATTATTGTCTGCGTGAATTGATTCAGTACAATATTTAAGTTATTACAGCCAAAAATTAATATGACTTAATTAATTAAGAAAGCATTACTACAACTCCAAACCAATTGTCGTATTAACATCTTAATTACTAATCCGTTAATCCCGTGCATACGTAATGCGTTTGGTTACCTACACCCACCAAATAAACAAACACTATTATGTAACTTGTATACTAATGAACCGTTCAATTATATCTCATTATCAGATGATTTAGATAGCAAGCTAGACGATCTTGGGATACAGCAAAAAAACGCTCTCCAATTACGAAAAGCTGTTACTAGTCTAAAGTGTGGAACTTGCTAACTATGTAAGTAAACAAACCGCAATATTGAAATTGTCTCTGAATGATGAATTTACTAGTAACTTTTGTTTATATATAAACTTGCTACTATGGTTACGGTTATGGTTATGGTTATGGTGGTGTGTTTATGGTTATGGTTGGTGGTGGTATGGTTGGTTGGTATACTTGTAACTATGGTTGGCAAGTTCCATAGAATAACACTTTAGAGGTAACAGTTGTACTGGTTCGCTATTCGATTTGCCTGCACTTGGTAAATACACTAAGCGCTACATTAAACAGCTGACTTGTTAATCCATAATCCCCGTATTCGACACCAGGAAGCCCTGGAGGTGCTCCGGACGGCGTCGCCGCGGGTCGAGCTGCGAGTCTGCCGGCCTCCCCACGACGTGCTGGAGAGCGTGACCCCGCCCGACCCCCCGACGCCGCCTGCGAGGACCCCTCACCCACCGCACTTACCGCTGCCGCAGCAACTGCCGTTAGATCCGCTCAACTGTCATCCGATGCACGCAAGGTGAGCTCATTAAAGTACATTTATCAATAAGTAAATAACCTATAAGCTAATAAAAGAGAACGGTTGCAAGCGGTTGAATTTATACACTCAAACACAGGTATGTTTGTGTGTATAAATTCGACCGCTTCTACATACACGATAACACGTGTCAATTACTTAGTGCTAGAAAGCTGCATTCGAAACGGATACGTATATCTTTACCTTAATTACTCGTAATCAATCACGCCGACAAAAAGGGGTAAATAAAATTTTGAAAAAATATGGTTGTCTGTAATGTCGGTTTCATCATCATCATCATTGGCCACAGCATCTTGATAGATGATTGTTGCAGCGACAGTTTATTAAGAAGAGGTCTGTGCGCCGTCGGAGATCGGAGGTGCGGCACACCTTTTCCTATGGCTGTAAAGTCCAATCGCAGCACGACACTTCCTGTCGGTTTACGGACGATAATTTTGCCTGATAACGTCTTAAGAAAACGTGGCCGTAACGTTACCATGGATCTGTCCACAACTTTACCATGGAGATCTGTCCACAATGTGACACTTTTTCGTGCATGCTACCTGTGTTCATCGATTTATAAGACGTGTTATCACGTCAAAAATTGGGTTCAACCCTATGGTGTGGGGTGTCGTGGGATAGATGTTTCAAAATGAATAAGGGTTTTCATGAACCACGAGACTGCAATATTGTCAATTATTATATTACACATACTCAACATACCTACTCGTAAATTGTAAATTCGATAAATTCCCAAGTGACACGACACCGCCCGCGACATGGCTGTTTATGAAGACGAATCGATTGACGCGTCATTTGTCAAACTTTGACACATGATATACATAGCATGGCTATGGGTAATACATACGTATTTTACATGAGAATAAATTAAACATATATAATATAATATAATATCCCTTTCCAAACGCAGCTCGATGAGCAAGCGGAGATGATCTACAATTTATGATTATTATGAACATTTAAAAACTTTACTGACTAAACCCACTGCAGGTACTTTTAATCGAAAATCGTAAAATCAGATAACTTTAGTCCACAACTTACAATATATACAATATGGTCCAAATTCAAGGTCCAGTGAAATATGTATAAATATTCTTCCAATTATATTGAACATCTCATATAGAAAAGCATAGGTATATCTAAGTTCAAAAATAAATGAAACATAACTAGAACATACTTGGACTATAGTCAGCCGAGTTTTCGGTACCTATTTGTATATCTCAACAATTCACCTGTTGTGAGATGCGCGTGTAACCTTCAAACCCTTTTCAAGCCGACACCAACACCACACTAACACTAACTAGGTAGGTACGTGTTTCCCATCCCAACATGCTCGTTGCTCGACTACCTACTTCAAACGCCCACGAAAATTATGCCACTCTTACGAAAATTATCCTCCTCCTATGCTGCTGTAACGATGAGCAAAAGAGAAACTCATTTTCTATACATATATTTCCTATTCATGACTCATGACTATACCTATAACTTTTTCTAGTAAAAACGAGGGATTGACCAAATGAAATATCGACGTAACTGTTATGGATACGTAAATACCTCAACTGTACAGAAAATACTAACATTGTTAAAGATGATAGGCTACCGCGAAATACAGATGACGTAGCCTATTTTATTTTTTGAATAAAGCAATAGTTTTCGGTTTTATATTCAGATACTATTGAGGAAAGATATAATATTTATACATATTATGTATTCAGGAATATAAATCAAATGCAAATCGACATATGTAGGTATTACATATGTCGATTTGCGTTTGATTTGTATTCTTATAACGTTTCGGTGAGTTCCTTTTATGTATTTAATTTATCTTTGACTTGCTTTTCTTGTGAATAACATCAATTACGTCAGTATGTATTTCATAACATCTTATTTTCAGTCTACTCTGTATACACCTACTTAATTTATTCGAAGAAGGCGGTATCATTGGTAAATTCTGCTGAAAGGTATTTAAGATTTATTTTTGTTTAATACCACAAATATTTATCACCAGCGTAATATAATTATAGATTTATCCCTTTATTCATTAACCTTTAAGTCTCTTTAAATGTGTCGTTTCAAAGCAAATACTATGTTATTCGCATAAAGATACAAGCTAATCTCGTCCTAATAAAGTGGGACCATTGACTAGAGTTCGACACAAATAAAGATTATTAAAATGTAAGAAGTAGGTAACAATAACAACAGCCAATTACATACTTATTGAACTAAATCTACCTATGAATAAAACTAAATGAAATCTCAGAACCCTAAATAAATCTACAATTTAAAACATTTATAAACCTACATTCGAGTGGAAAAAACGAGGGGAGGCCTTTGCCCAGCAGTGGGACACCTAAGTAGGCTAAGGAAAAAAATTATACCTACTGAAAGAGGCCTCCGGGCTCCGGGGCGCAATCCCCTGCGTAAAGGTGCCTATCTCACGCTGGCTGCGTTACCGCGTTGAATTGCGATGGACAGCCTTTCGCTATTATTTAATATATTTGTCCCTTTCTAATAAACACTAAAGTCATCGTGACAACATAAGACAAATGACTTACGAGCCTGAAATTGCTTTTTGGGGCTTACGTGACTAACGACAAAAGTCGCTGCGACGCGCACATTTTGACCTTTTGTCTTATAACAAATCGGCAAATACCCACATTGGCAACAATATACGGGCGGGGATTGACTAAAAATCTCTCACATCGCCGTTTGTGTTTGTAGAGCAATTTGGATACGCGTGTATTTTAAAGGGATCGGGATATTAGCCTGTTATCTACGCGCGAGATAATTTTACACAAAGTATAATTAAAATTTTTGTAATGTATAAAAAATCTACGTATCCAATGTATACGTTAGAAATGATGGCCTTGCCTATTACCAATAGAAGTACCAAAAACTTACCATAGAGTTATTTTAAGGTTTATTAATTAACGTTTTACTCATAAAGTTTTAATTTAACATAATATAACAATACTCTTTTCACATTTTTAGCACACCAGCTCAAAAAGGCGGATCGGAAAGACCCCAATTTTAAAAGTAGAGTTAATAATGGGCCATTTTTATAACTTAATTCTATTTTTCATACTAGGTTATCAGCAACAACCAGCAGTGCAACCACCTCGTCATCTGAAGGCCGAGGGCGGCGCGAGGCGAGCCCCGAACCAGACCGGCGGGAACTACGTCTTCCGGACCTCGACCGTCCGCTGCCGGTCTACGACATACAGTACGGGGTACGGAAATTAATAACAACTATACTACCCAAGCTATGGTGCCCTAGTATGTATATGTATGTTCATATCACGGAAGTCACTAGAAGTGCTTGTGATAACTACTTAATCCCTCGCTTTAGAGTAGAATACTTATGTGTTTATAGAGCTCTGAAAGACGCAATATTTAACCCTGACTATTATTATAGATTTTCAATACCTACTGTCTATTGATTTAACTGAGTAAATAAGAAATTAATGGAAAGGAATGACGCAAATACTCGTAAAAGCCTGAATTCTAATAGGTATATTTACTCAGAAGTAGGAAAGTTTTATAATTACGCTTCTTTTCTAAGAATGGCTCATTAGTTATTTAAATTTGATCTTTGTCTCTATTAATGATCAAGTTAACGACCGTAGTTCACTAAAAAAGTAGATAATCATAATGAATAAAATAATTATAATACTACACAAATGACGTTGATGGGTAGTTTAATTTAGTCAGTATTTGTGTCTACTTTTGTTCATTGAAGCATCACAATCAGTATATCGTGTGAGTCCGTCCCTTTATTTCTCATTTAGGCTATAAGGAATGCCGCTCGACATGATCACGTTATCATGAGGTCGGACACGCAAAACCTCTATATTGCCCTAATAGGTGATGAGGGAATCACCCTAACCTTTTCCATATTGCTAATATTCAGATAGATATACTTGATGAGTTTTCGCCGTAGTAATTTTGCTCCCCTAAGTGGTCCGCGCGAGATTAGACACGCCGTAAAACGTAATAGACGAGGCAATAGCCAATTAATATCGCTACGGTAACCTATTACGATTTTCATGTAGCTAATGTAGCTATTAATAAACCTTTTTGTTCACGCCTCAAAGGATGATGGATCGGTGGTAAGTACACGGTTTGATCATTACGAGGAAGCGAAACATTAAATAACATTCTAGTCATTAATATGTAATAGTCCTTCCTAGAATAAACTAGGTGCGCCACAAGAAATCTTCACACACATATTTTTTCATTATACCACCTTTATCTATTTACAATGAAAAATTGTACCTACACAAGTAAAATAGAGTTAGACCAAGAAAAGTCTGCAGCGATTTTGATATTTTTGATTTGAAATTATGTCGCATAAATAACACATGCCCTGCGTGGGCTATCAAAATCGCTGCTGACTTTTTTTGGTCTAACTCTATCTGTATATAATATTTGTAACTATAAGTACCTACCTATATTCATAATATCAAAAATCCAGTCAACGAAATTCGAAGAAAAATAATATATATTGTAATGAGAGGAATAATAATCATGCGTCAGTAGTAGTATCTATATATATAAATGCAAGTGTCCTGACTGACTGACTGATTCATCAACGCAGAGCCGAAACTACAAAAGCCAGAAAGTTCAAATTTGCACACCAGATTGCATTTATAAAGTGTACAAGAGATAAGAAGCGATTTTGAGAAATTCAACCCCTAAGGGGGTTAAAAAAGGGATGAAAGTTTGTATGGGGTTAAAGTTTTCTTTTAAGCTAGGAATTTGAAACTTCGTAAAAAGATATATTATTAAAATACACGAAAACTAATTTCAGCGTTTTTGAAAATTCATCCCCTAAGGTGGTGAAAAAGGGGATGAAAATTTGTATAGATATCAAAATTTTTTTCGAGTGGTGGACTTGAATCTTTGTATTTAGGGATATTATTAGAAGCCAAGAAAAGTAATTTCAGCGTTTTGTAAAATTCATCCCCTGACAGGGTTAAAAAGGGGTTGAAAATTTTAATCCAATACAAATGCTTTGAAACTTCTTAGAAAAGCATAATAGCCGATTACAAAAAAAAGTTATTGCAACGTTTTTGGAATGTCAACCCCTAAGGGGGTTAAAACGGGATAAAAGTTCGTCTGGGGGTACAAATTTTATTTTGAGCAAGGAACTTGAAACTTTGTATAAACGTTTTAAATTAAAATACAAGAAAACTAATTTCAGCGTTTTTGAAAATTCATACCCTAAGGTGGTGAAAAAGGGGTTGAAAGTTTGTATGGATATCAAAATTTTTTTCGAGCGCGGGACTTGAATCCTTATATTTGGGGATACTATTAGAAGACAATAAAAGTAGTTTCAACGTTTTGTAAAATTCAACCCCTAACAGGGTTAAAATGGGTTTCAAAGTTTGAATCCATTACAAATGCTTTGAAAATTGTTAGAAAGACATATTAGCCGATTACAAAAAAAAAGTAATTGCAACGTTTTTGGAAATTCAACCCCTAAGGGGGTTAAAAAGAGGATGAAAGTTCGTCTTCGGGTGCAAATTTTATTTTAAGCTAGGAACTTGAAACTTTGTAAAAAGGTATCAAATTCAAATACAAGAAAACTAATTTCAGCGTTTTAGAAAATTCGTCCCCCAAGGTGGTGAGAAAGGGGTTGAAAGTTTGTATGGACATCAGATATTTTGTGAGTGCGGAACTTGAATCTTTGTATAAGGGCATAGGTACCTATTATGAGAATACAAGAAAAGTAATTTCAGCAACCAACATCAAAATCCACTTGACTTAAAACTTCATACAACTTGCTAAAAAAGAAAAGTACTTAATTTCAACATTGCTTGGATATGAAAATTATAGGTACTAAACATGTAAAATGTTGAAGATAAGATTCCACGCGGACGAAGTCGCGGGCAACAGCTAGTATAGGTATAGATTTCTCGAGAAGTTGGACTGGCTGGACTCGCCCCTCAAGGCGCCGGTTCCGTATTACAAATTACAATACAATGCATTACGAATTTAGTAATATGTTCCAGGAATTCGACATAGTGATGACGAAAGTGAACGGTTCACTGGGTTTCACACTCCGTAAGGAGGATCACAGCGCGCTAGGGCACTACGTGCGCGCCCTGGTGCGCGAGCCGGCGCTTAGCGACGGCCGGATACAGCCCGGCGACCGGATTGTCGCGGTATGTACTAACTGTTAAATATTTACCTACTAGTTGCTTTAGTTATGGTGGTATTAAGTACTCTATATACAGTATGTATCTGACCATGGGGCTTTAATTCCAGGGCTTGATTTTACTCGCTAAACTGAGTTACTTTTACTATGGGACCAACCCTAAAATCGGGGAATTTTTTTTGGCTTTTCCGTAGAAAATGTCGACATCTGATCAGCCAAAATGTATGATAAAGTAAAAATTTTTTTCGGGATTTCGAGGTTGGTGCCATAATAAAAGTAGCTCAGTTTAGCGAGCAGAATCAAGCCCTGAATTTAAAGCCCCATGGTCAGTAACACCCTGTAGTTTAAGGCTGAAAAGACGACTACACTCTTTGGGTGTTGGATTGCAACTAAATCAGTCAGACACTGTCATTTTCTTTTTCGTGATTACGTCCGATTTTACCCGAAAAATTAAGGTCATTCTAAGAGTTAATGGACTGTACACTATTTACCATTTTACAACCTAGGTGCCGCTACTTAAAAAGAATGGTTCTACAATGTGCAAAGTTATTTTTTGTACATGTAAGAGCCCTTACTATTTAAATTTTTAATTTAATGGTTATTCAAAACAATAACAAAACCCTGAAGGGCCGTGTTTTAAAGCAAAATAATCTCAAAAATGATCACCACCAGGTGAACGATACACCGATGTCGAACATGTCGCATGCGGCGGCCGTGGCGTTCCTGCGCGCGTGTGGCTCGGAGGTGCGCCTGCGGCTGTACCGCGACCACGCAGCGACGCCACTGTCGCCCATGTCGCCCAAGGAGGAGCCCACCGACTCTGACCCACCACCCCGGCCTAAACCCCCGCTAAGGCAAGTATTGTAACATGTGGCTCGGAGGTGCGCCTGTGGCTGTACCGCGACCACGCAGCGACGCCACTGTCGCCCATGTCGCCCAAGGAGGAGCCCACTGACTCTGACCCACCACCCCGGCCTAAACCCCCGCTAAGGCAAGTATTGTAGCACTATCCTCCATTACCTGTGGCTGTACGGAGAGCACGCGGCCGCGCATTGCCGTTCATGTCTCCGTAGGATTGAGCTCCCTTCGACGCACCGTGCGAACAGGGGCCTAGCAAAGATGACAATCGTTGCTCCTGTTGACTCTATATTAGTGCGATAAAAAGGTAGATAACGTTTCATCTTGGCTAAGCCCCCAAATCCTCCAAAGTAAGCACCCTCTCGGTTTTAGAAAAAACTTGTGAAAGGGTAGCTCACAACACTGCGGTATTGCAACAGTCGCACATTCAAGTAGCCCAAACAACCCTTCACCTAAAGTTTGTTTAGTAGGTACACAAAAGGTATGACGTTTTCTTTGATTTACATCAATTACCTGCATACATTATTAGTTATTAATTGGTTTTAACCATGTATTTCATATATTTTCATAACGTGGCGCAATTATTAACATAGCGTGTTAATGTTATGAATTCTGATATCTAAGCTAATCTAGGTTAAGGTTTTCTCTGTGCGTGTGTAGTTTGCTTATGTAGTAGCATTCTGCCCTCAGGCCCGAAGCGGTGTCGATGTTGTGCGACCTAGCGGCGCGGCGGCTCACCCCCGACGCGGTGGACGGCCCGCGCTCCCCCTGCCTCTCGCCCCGCAAGTTCCGCAAACTGACCAAGGACAACAACCACTATGAGCAGCCTAATGGTATGCTGATCTAATTATAAATGGCTATTATTAGTTTCCCTTTATGCTTTAGACTGGACCGTATCCATATTGTGACTAAGTGACTAATTTAACAAGCCTCTATGTATTAATATAACTAGCTGTGCAGCAGCCTCCTTATGTACAGTGGAACCGGTTGAAGTTTTTTTTGATATTAGTAGGAACCGGCGAGTTTGATAAAAATAATTTCGAGTTAAAGAGACCAACGAATATTTCGTATTACAGAGATAATCACACAACACTTACTTACCTAGAAAGATAATAGTCTTATTTTCTTCTTAGTTCTAGAGTTACAATAGTACATTATTGTCGAGGCTCGGAAGTAGCTACTTGCAGGCTGAGGATTCGTTTTAAACGGACGACCTTGGGAGTCCGTTTAATTGAATCCGAAGCCAGCAAGTAGCCTTCCAGCCGAGTCATATATAGTGCTTTTCTCAAAAATGGTGCAAGAAACATAAATATCATAGAAACATTTTACAAAAGCAACGTTCTTACGTATATATTTTCACAGAGAAAAGCCCTTGCCGCCTTTTTATTTTTTTAATAAAAAAATAGAAGTGTATTTTTCTGCCGAAAATACGCCAACCTATTTGAGACAACTAAATAGTCGCGGTACTAATCATCTGTTTGGCTGTTTAATGGGCCTGTGCCTTCATTTGATATGGCCATTTGAACTTTTAAAAAGTTTGGAACTCGACAAATAATGGAATTTGTATGCAACATTGCAGTCCCAAAATCGAGACTGCAATGTTTTTAACTTTTTAAATTTTTGACTGACCATAAACTCCGCGCTTCGCGACCTATTTTTTAGACGGCATAGTCGACTTTGCCGTCCATTTTTGAGAAAAGGTATATTTTAGTCGATAACTTCGAAATACTCGTATAGACAACAGCAGCAGCACTAATAACGATAAGCAAGATCCCTTGGTAAGCGTCGCAGTAGCGTAAGCGTTGCTGAAGTATGAAGTGCTTCTGGGTTTATAGATATTTGCCATTATCAAAATTACCCCGCTTTCGAACTTTTCGAAGGTACTCCAATACGCCTTACTGTACTGTAGGAATTTGTTGGTGACTCCTACTTCGGTGTGGTAAGGTTCGTTTGGTTTGAGTTTTGGAGGTTTAGAAGGTAATAAAATTATATTTCGTATTAACGAGGATTTCGAGTTTTCCAGGCTCGAGCTACCGAAATTCCATTGTAAGCATTTAGCACTTAGGATTTTTCCTGTTATCCACTGTTACTATCGAAATCATACATACAGTTGATACAGTGTATCATATTAATCTACATTCTATACCGGGTGTGGCCTGTAACACGAGCAAATAATGAAAACATAGATTGTACTCCTCAAACGGTGACACTTTTGTTCAACAACTTTAAAATTATGAAAGTATTTAGACTTCCAATTCTTTATACAAAATAAATATTATCTTCCATGGACGCCATGGCCATGCCATATCATTTGTGACTGACGTTGCTTGTCATGCCTTAAACATAACAAAATTCGCAATACATTGCGTCTTAGAATAATCTTTAAAGTATATTAGAAATCAAACCACAAGTTATTTTTAAAAGTTGCTGAACAAATGTTGGTCAGTATGAGGAGTACAGAATACAGTTAAATTTTTTGCTCGTATTACAGGCCACACCCGGTATATGTTAATTGTAGAATTAATATAAAGTCCACAAGCTCTCAAACTAATTTATCTGCTACTGTTGCATGCCAGCCAACATTTACATAAGCTGAGCAAACTCCTAAAGCATACCTACACTTCCTAGTAATTCTAACTTTGTTGTACAATTTTAAAGCAATAAGCGGTATAAATTACCTAATTAACTGCTTAAAAACTAAATTTCCATTGCATATGACCAGATCTAAGCTAATCTCAATTAGCCAAAGTAATAGTTGGCGTGTTCGTTAGATAAGCATAAAATTAGCATGTTTCATCTTTTAAGTAATACTTCGGTTGCACATGTAGTTGTTGCAATTTGAATTTTAATCCGGTCCATTTGCGTATAAAATGTTTGTACCTGCAAGTGTAGTTACGGATGCTGCACGGAGGCCTGGCTTATATTACGCTGCCGGCGAGGCGGACTGTAATATGACCTAACTACGTCTTAAGCCCGTATTTAAGTGCACAAGTAACATCATATTGTGCATTAATGAATATACCTAAGGTATAATTTCGAATCAACAAAATTGTAAATATGATTGTCTAGGAAATGTTGTAGGTATAGGTATACATTATGTAAGTAACTATTGTTATCGTTATGGAGTGAACTTTTATTTTAATTTGTAATTTTAATATTCTATAAAATTAAACATTTAGGGTTTAAGATCTAATTTATACATGATGTTACAAACAACGTTATTAAGGTCACTTTACAGAATTGTCCTTTAACTTCCACACGTAACAACATTGGTTTCTTCTTGTCCGTCGTTAAGTATACTCTTGACAGAGTGGTCGTGGCCGTCATATCATGAGTGCCAATTATGCCTTACAATAACCACGTCTGAGTTTACAGTGCATATGCTAAACCGGTTATATTCATAGGCAGCTGAAGACTTAAAAATAATTCAGTGGAACCTCGACAAAGCGAAATCTTCGTTAACAGGAAATAAAGTAGCATTCCTTCCCTTCAAAGACCAAAACCTCCGTAACTCGAAATATTTAATTTAATTAAGACGAGGTAACCAACGATTCCTTTCACGACTATCCAGTACAATTGTGAGGTACCTACACCTCTATAACTCGAAAAATTTAATAGGCGTATTATGTTATCCCCTATATATCTCGAAGTAGTCGAAGTTACTAACAAACTTCTGTAACGCGATGCGTTTTACCTCTGTAACTCGAAACCCCTTTAAGACGAACTAAAACCCATAAGGACATCCCTAAGTCGATGCCATCTATAAGACTAAACCTCGTTAACACGAAGTTTTCGGCGTTTCCCTTGAAATTCGTGCTATCGATCCACTGTAAATATCTAATTTAGACAAGCAATTTCTTTCCTTTGTAGGCGTATTAAGTACATAGATAGGTATTATAGTAGTATACCCTATAATGGGCGTGGAACCAGTAATGGGACAAAAAAACATAATTCCTCTAAAATAAGTATCTAAAAGTAGTTTATAAACACTGCCTGTATATTATGATAAATAAGAGTCCTAGAGCTGTTTCAGTTTGAAGTTTCATTAAATTTGGTTGCTTTTTAAGAAATTGGCGTCAACCCAAAAGTTGTCGTGTCACTGAAAAAAAATACCACTACGAATTCTTAACAACTTCGCTAAGAGAGGTGAGTTAATTTATTAAATTTCAATTAATTAATACTTGATGAAAACTAGAATGTGTTTTGTTAATTGAATTTACCATGAGATAAGGTATACAACACACTATGTTGTGACTCCACAGATGTAAAAAAATAGTGGTATTTGGCCCAATCCCATTATAGGAGCTGTAAAACTGCGTACCTCCTATGATGGGACAATTGACAGAATGATGCTTGCCATACCATAATTTCATTTTTAAACAATACAGAAGTAAAATGTAGTTACGAAATATGTCAATCAGGAGGTATTCTCGGACTTCGGATAAATTAATATCGTTTTTCCAAACTTTTATTTAACTTGCCCTGTTAGTTAGTGTGGGTCCAATCTTGGTAGCTGAATTTGAGCCACTTTTCGATTTCCGATTCAGTTGAAATTTTGTGTAAGTACGTAATTAAGTATGCAAATCGGATGTTAATGCAATATTATGATAACATGGACCTAATCTGATGATGGAGACAGGAGGTGGCCATGGGAACTTTATCGCAATAAACCCTAACTAATTGTGTTTGGGTATATTAGAATTGTCTCCATGGATCTAATACAATAATAATTGGCTGTGGAAAGAAAAATACATTCAGCGATAAAAGCTTATACCAAAAATTGATTTTTTTGTCGTAACTTATTCCCCATTTCAATATTTTATACTGATAGAGCAATGTCCATTATAGGGGGCCCATTACTGGATCCACGTCCATTACCGGGGGCCCATTACTGGAACTTTGGTGTCCATGACTGGAGAAAAAAAGCATAGTTTTAATTTGTTAAATATGTGGAAACTAATTGCTGTATCTTTCATACAACACGCCTAAAACATGAAAGACGGATAGGACTTTCATCTTTTAACACGCTAAGCGGTAGACCATTTACATGTATACGGGAAATATCATAAATACTCCAAATTTCCTCTTAAATGTCCCATGACTGGTGCTGTTACTATATAAGTTCTAACCTACAGAAATTACAGAAACATAAATGGTATATAAAAGGTAATTATTTTCACTTTAGAAGCAACTTCTTTACCTACTTAAAAACGTTGAAAAAATATGTTGCGTGTAGAATAGCGCCAACGAAATTAATTTAAATACGCTAGTTAATTTAGCAATGAAAGTAAAGAAAAACAGATCAATGAACTTTTTTTTTGGTCTCTGTAAATGTTCATAACTTACACCACATTTCGAATGGAATGAACATCAATCATATTCACTACTTAAGTATAGGAAAAGCTAAAAATATAGAAAACGTTCAAGAATACTTTTAGACCGGTCGTGGTAAATCAAAACTGAAACATAACTTTTTCTCCCTCGTGTAGGTACATTCGCCTGCCACGTGTATAACTGAAGCGTGGGTGTAGTTAAAAGTTCTGTTATTTTATTAGGATAATAACAAGCAGTTATACCGACTCATTTCGTGCCGTAATAAAATAAAACTCACTTTGTACTCGCAACTAACATTTACGGGGTCACGCTATACCCACACATACCTATTTAGGAAAGTATTTAAATTGAATTAAATTTACACGTTAATTTAAACTTCTAAATGTTGTCAACATCTTTCATTGGTTCCGAAACGTTGTCAATTATCCGACAGAGATGAATCTGAGTCAGCCATAGGATCTTCGGAATCAGGTCTTAATTTATTACGTGCTGTAGTAATTTGTCTCATTATGACTCCTTAGAGACTAATAACGGCGAGTAAAATGGCCGTGAAGACTCCTCTCATATTATGAACTTATATTATCCATTTTATACAGAATTTTTTCGCTCTTAGTTAATAATTGTAGGGAACATAATTTCCGTTTTGTTTTAAAAGAATATACATATAATATATAGAGATGGCCAGTTATGCGCTCACTAAGTTATTCGTTAGAAACTTCTAAAACTGTCAAATTCTAAACTTCGAATAAATCCGATGTTTTATAGCTTGGCAATTAAGTACAATTTCTAAATGGCAAGCATACGCTACATAACCATAGCTGCACCGATGGTAATCGAACTATGTACCTCCAGCACAAATAAAGATAGCTCACTCCTGACACCGCCACACACGTAGGCCACTCACGCGGCCGCTTCAGAAATGACCACTCAAGCAAAGATTATATCCGCCGGCTGAGCATTGCATCTACGTAGTGTGACTTACTTATATATGACACATTAATAGATCATTAGGTTGACCGTTTCAAATTATCAATATAAGTTGCATCAGTTTTATCACTTTCTGAACCTAACCAAAAGCATAGCACAGTTGAAGGATATATTCTTAAGCCAAGTGTTCCACGCAGATGCGCCAACACAACCGACTGAACTAAAGTCACATGTGGAAACTCCGGAAAGGCGGGTGTCTCGGGCGCACTCTGTAGCTCTGGCCAGCCCCACCGCCCCGCCGACTTGTAGAAAACAAAAGCTAAGCCTGGCAGGTGAGCCACCATCCCTGCTCACTCTTCGCCCTTGCCTGGGATTTCACTTTTTTCCACTATCAGACCCCATCTAAATTATTTTCAGTTCAGGTCGGAAATAATAATGCCAAAAAAATATTGACGAATATTGTGACGGATATTTATTATTTGAGTAATAAGATGAAGTGGAATTTAGTGGGAGATACCTCATAGCTTAAAAATAATCCGAATCAGTTAATAGACGGACTGACGGAACCCAACCATAGTAGTAAGACTATGCGTGCACCGATTGCCTGCTCTCACACCTTGGCAAGTTTACATGAATACCCGTAACAACACTCACACACCGCTCACACACATATTTACCGCCCTTTCACCCAGAGTATGCATTCAGCAATAACCATTCGAATTAGTCGAAATTCAAATACAATCAGGTTATAAGCGCGTCACGCACGAAACGTGGCTCAACGTAATATACAAAATCGGGTATCTTAATTTGTAGTCATTTAAAACCAGTGTTAGAACCTACTCTACGCATCAAAATTAAGTATCTTCTACTCGTACATCTATTTGTGTAACTATTAGTTAGAGAGTGGCAGATAGCTAGCTAAAAGTGCGTTATCCTATTCACTAATATTGATGTTGTCTGTACTTTACACATATTTGCTAGGTACCTGTTTAATCATGTTGCATGGCAGTCTAAACTTCCGTGGTTGTAACACAATTTTTAGTTTGTTTAACTTTAACCTCGATGATTCACTGCGAGAGTGTCAGATAACGGCGGTAACGCACGGTTTTGGTACCTAGGTACAGTATTAGGTAGTAGGCTGATTTAGATAACTGCGGTAAACCTATTGATTTAATGAAAGAATCGAAAATGCATTTATCTACACACATGTCATTAGTGCTCTATAATGCGTTCAGAAACCGTAGGAAATGACAAGCTTTATTACAACTAATTTTACTTTGAGAACTTTCTTATCTGTGGTAGTAGAAAATTTGTACTTTAATGTTCATAACGTTATAGATCTTTGTAGGTTATGAGTTTAAATTTGGAACATCAGTCAAAACTCAAGTAGGTGTCTATTCTAGTATCCATAGATATTAAAACAGTTATCGATACGAAACGTCAATTTAGTATGTTTTTTAAATATAAACCGCACGACATTTGATCTCGAGTGACATGAGAATAGGGACTTCATTCTTTTGTCTAGGAATTTAAAAAAAACTACGGATGTGTGACATGCGTGAAAAAAGTTTTCATTCACCGCCATTTGACGTACAGTTTATCTTTTAGTTAGTTTTAAGTATGTGTTTAGATAAAGTAGTGTATGTAACTGTACATAATTAGGCATTAAAACACTCGTGTGATCCTATTAAGAAACTCACTAACGTTCGTTTCTTAAACCCACACTCGTATTTTAATGCCTCTCATTATGTAGCAGTCACATAAACTACTATAAAAACCTACCATCTCACATTTATGAAACTTACTTTTTATGACTAACACTCATAAAATGCATTTACGGCTCATGTCACCATCACCCATGATTCCCATTACTACTTTAATAGTATGTGTTTACATGCCCAGTCCAGCTTGTTTGTCAAATAAGTACCTATACTTGCACCTACCTTACGTAAGTTGTATTTATGGCCAAACTTACAAACATTACATTTTTTTTCTTGTTTATATCTTACTTATCTGTGTTAAAATACTGTAAAGTATAACAGGAAATCCTTTTTATCGGATCGTAAGCATTCAAGCGCGTATTATTTTATTTAACTCCTTTACAAGCAAATGGTTCGTTTAATAGCTTTAAGAGTCCAATTCCTGGCGTCTCCCCGCAATCTTTGTTCTCATAGCGTTACTTCGACACTTAAGTCGTCGTGTTTAATCTTAATGATATGAATTTACGCGTTTGTTGTCTTTCATTGCAGACTACAGCATGACATACTTAGACTTATTCTGTAATTTCA
Organism: Cydia fagiglandana; assembly: GCF_963556715.1. Lineage (NCBI taxonomy): Eukaryota > Metazoa > Arthropoda > Insecta > Lepidoptera > Tortricidae > Cydia > Cydia fagiglandana. The sequence goes on from NC_085932.1 coordinate 13,520,491, forward strand.
GTACCACCGCACGCATATGAACTAAATAATCTAGACAACGATGCGTTGGACGCTCGCAATGCGTACCAGGAGGACCGGAGCCGGCAGAGATACGAGCCCTCATTCCCAGTAGACTCTGATGAGCCGGTTTCCATGCCAGCTGAACTGTCCAGCGACGAGGCGAGATTTAAACATTCTACTCCTATGTACCAAAGTGCCGTACTGATGACTTCTGACGGAGAAGTCACTGACGGTGAGTATTTATTTGTTTAATATTGGTTTTAATGCAATAGTAATAACGACATTTATACAAGTTTTACTGTCGCGGATATTAAGTAGGTACTAGTTTATAGTTGAATACGTAATAGGTCCTTTATTTTAAGTTTATTTATAGATAGTTTATATTATTATTTTTGTGCTTATTTAATGTTTTATGTTTAATTAATTGTGTTTCGTTGCAATAATACGTAGGTAACAAAGTGAGGTCTGTGTCCGCCAGTAGGATATTGACATATTAATACCTACATTAGACTGACGTAATATCGTTTTCATTCCAACGTTCACTGAGTTCACTAAACTTAGTTCAACATTTAGCACGTCATCATAGCTAATCAAACTAAGTAACACATAAAATATGTAGTGTACAACGTATTTTAAAGTTACTTTGAGAGTAAAATAGCAAGCTCAAACATATGGCATAATTAATAAGTGACTTATGTATTTATATTTTAACCAGTGTAATACTTTATTTACTTAATTGCAATATTTAAACGTAACCATTATTGAGCTTAGCAAAAATAGGTACGCCATCTCAATTTTGGATTTAATTATAACGTACCTACCTAGTTAGTAGAAACCTGACGCGGCTTCAACAGGTTAGGTTAGCCGCAGATATTTGTGGCTGAACTATTAAACAGGCCTACTTAATGAGGTAGGCTTTTCGAAATGGCAGCTTTCGGTATGCTTAAATCAATGCTGGACACTGTGGGTCACCACAAACCGAAAAACAAGCTCTCGCTTTCAGAGATACATTAGTTTAATTTATTAATGTGCATCTGTTTTTCCCACGCTCATTTATTAAACTGATACATTATCAGCAATATGCTCATTGGCTAAAGTACCAAAGTGTTTGTTTTAATTTTTTGCCATTTTTATATACTGTGACCTTTTTCGCTCTTTTAGCTCTTTCGATCCTAATGAGATAAAAAATGAAATTTTAGGACACTTTTTTCTCCTACACTGAGAGAAAAATCATCACCAGGAATTAAAAAACAGTTCTGTACTGGGGGAAAAAATGAAGTTTTAGTAATAATTATGGACGTTTCACTATTTCTGTAAAGTTTATTTATTTCTACAAACAGCTCAGTAATCCCAAATATAATTTCAACAAACAGATAATAGAAATTGCAAGAACTAATAGAAATTGCAAAAGCCAATTTGTTCCTATTAGTTAACTCTCCTTGTCCCCGGATTAAGTTATTTTTGTAATTCTAAGTGTATTTTTGTTGTACTTTTTTCTCAGTGTACAAGGATGAAAAGGGTTCGCGATCCTGACTAGAAATAACACAAATGTGGCAAAAAGGGTCACACTATATAAAATGGCAAAAAATAAAAGAAACGCTCACCACCGTTTGAAATCTATAAAAAGATGATTTAAAAGAGACCATTATTGTACTTTATATTTATATTATATATCATTTATTTGCACAGTCGCAAATATTAATAAAAAGATTCAAACTGCATTATAAAATCTAATTAATTACGTAATTTAATACTTACGTGAAACTTTCTGATAAATACGTTGATATTTTTTTATAAGAATATTAAATAATGTTTCAGGCGGATTGAAGAAGTGGAAAGCAGTCGCTCTATCGCCGGACAGCGAGCGGAAGGCGAAGGAAGCGCGGGCGCCGACGAAGCCGAAGGAGATCGAAGCCGTCCAGAAGGAGAACATACAACCTGATCCACATAACCTAGACAGCAATCATTCGGAGCCTACAGTAAGTTTATTACAACATAATCCATATACCTAACATAAAATAAGTTTTAATATTTATTTTGTAAAGTCAGTCAGTCAGGTTGCATTGACATAGATATCTAGGGACTGGATTTACGGGCAATAATAATGAGGCATGACAGGGGCCAGTACAGCGGTGTGACACCGCTACAACGCGATTGGTTGATGAGTTCGCATCACGCGCGCGATTGGTTGATGAGTTCGCATTACGCGCGCTATTTGTCGCAACTAGTTGCGTTAGACTGCACGATTGGCTGGAATTCGTGAGTAACACCGCTGAACTAGTACCATTTTTAGTGCCCGTAAGGCCCGTCCTTAGATATTATACGTCAATGAGTGGTTTCCTCGATTGTTTATAACAATCATATATGTTCTTGCCTCACTCTCTATTATTCTCGATAGTATGTATATATGAGAATTGTACCTATGTTCCAGATAGTGACAGTGGAGCTGAACCGCGGGTGGAACAGCAGGCTGGGGTTCAGCGTGCAGAGCCACCCGGATTCTGGGCAGAGCTACATCTCCGCCGTGTACAGTGACAGCGTCGCCGCTCGCGACGGCCGGCTGCGGCGGGGAGACGTCATCCTGCAGGTACCTGTACCAGCTTTACAGTGACCTAACCGCGTTGGCACAACCGGCTGATGCATTGGCAGATTTGAAGTCTTTATCGTCGTAGGCCCCAGGCCTTGTAGCTGCCCATTTCTCAGCGCCCATCGTATTGAATACATTTTGAGTTATTTCTTGTTATCATCAGCGAATATTATGTCACAATTTGCGGCCCCTAATATCTGGGCGCCTTAGGCCCGGGCCTACTAGGCCTTAAGGCAAATCCGACACTGCTGATGTCCAGCATGCAGAGCTCAATCGTCCCCTAAATATGTCGCTTTACTATAAGACGACTTGTGTTGTTTAAAGTCCTGAAAAAAAAACTGTTTTAATATTTTTTCCGTGCTGATGTGAAATATTCGTACTAAAAAAATATAGTTTTCGGAACTTATGTGGGGAAAATCATTTAATATTTGCCACTAGCTAGCTAGCTAGCTTTTTGAAGGAAAACAGCGTAAGGAAACGCATAAATTCGCGAAGAACTTAGGAACTTGTATGTGAAGGACCAAGGTGCATTTGGCCAGCTTGGGGACCATAGCCCGTGAAAAAAGGCCAGCAGTGGGCCGTATACTGGCTGAATCATTATTTTGTTTTAATTATTCTCCATGATTTACTCAAATAAGTTACCTTTATTTTCAGGTGAACGATGAAAATGTGACGTCAATGAAAACTCCAGAAGTAATAGACTTGCTCCGGTTGCTCCGCGGCTCTATCTGCATCACCGTGCTGAGGCCTCCGAACCCACACTGAACGCGACAACCAACTCTACCTAACTCCAAAGAATAGTATCTTCAATATTTCTTTAAGACAGATGCGTTAGGCCTAATTGGAATGGCAAAACTTTCATTCTCTGGTCTATTTCAAGCTTTTTGACTAAGAAGTGCATAAGCCAATAGTTGTGTTTTTATTCTCAATTGGCTTATTAACAAGTGCCACGCAACATATCTCCAAGATGTATCTCCAGTAATCTAAAATAAACTCTATTTGTAAGTTACAATGATATGATATTTATTTGCGTGGAGTGACATTTCACAATTACAGATGTAGTGCATAATTGTTTTCCATCGTATTTTCTCGGAAATGTTCGTATTTGTCATGCTACTTCAGTCAACCCCAGTACTTTTCACACTACGTTCCTAAGTTTCCGTGAAAAGACAATGGAAAATAATTATGCACTACTTACATCTGTAATGAGAATGAGCAGTGGCTCTTAAAAATCTGTTTAAAGTTCCTAAACTTTGGGTCAGAATTTATTCCACGTCAGCCCGAGAAACTCTATATTTTTAATAGGATATCTAACGTGTAGGTAATGATGCACTATTATTGTTAATAAGTTACCTTAAAGTATACATAATGTTAACTTGCGGAATTGATCTCTATAGGATTCTCAAATTTTAATTCAAGTTTTATTAAATTGTAATTAAAAAGAATATGAATCTACCATTACACGACCAACCTTGCGCAACGAATAAAATATCAAATAATGTATTTTCAACCTATAAAAACTCTTAGTATTTATTAAATTAATAATTTTTTGTCATATATACCTACTGATATGTAACGTAATGAAAGTGCATTCCACAAGATTGTACATAATGTAACATAAAAGGTAGTTTGTTGTAGCGGATCCACCGTAGTCAAACGTAGCATCACAAATGATAACTTGAAGTGGAACCATAGACGGGTGCATAATATGGTGAGTCCGTAGATCTATGATGTTCGTGTAAATAAAAGTATGCAAAGAGAGGATGAAACAATCCCTTTCACAATTCAAATTGGCTCTCTTGGGCTATTAACTCTGCTTTTGACTACGATTGGGTTGAAAATAAATAGAAATGTTATGTATTTAAAGTTAATTTATCGTATTTGAATTCTTAGCACTAAAACCCTGCCCGTACGGGAGCAGACGTCAAGCGGTTTGGCACTTGCTTGTGGTGGGTTGTGGCAGTAGGCTCTATTGCAAAGACAATGTGGTCTTAGAAGATTATACATTTATTCACTACAGCATAAAAACCTATTTTATGCAGCCCATTTCCTTCCTTAAAGACGAACTTTACGAACATGAGACGTGCAGCACTTCAGCCTTCAGCTCTGGGTCTCCTAGAATAACGGGTATCGTCTTGAGTCGGCCCATTCGTTTTTCGTCAAGTTCTTAAATTAGTCCTATTCTGCTAATTTAAGAACTTGACGAAAAACGAATGGGACGACCCAAGACGATACCGAATAACGGTGCCGTCATAATATATAGCGGCCGTCTCCATACAAAATACTACCCATCCATATTTAGCCGTATTATTTTGTATGGACACGGCCGCTATATGATGGCATCGCTATCCTAGGAAAACACGAGCTTTATAGAAATAATTTACTAAACCTTAGTAAGTCAGACCCAAAATAACAGAATATTGGTTACATAAAATTGCGCACCACAGTTTCCAATAGGTACTGAAAATTCTAGTCAAAACTAACTAAATTATAATCGAAATAATCTCGTTGTAGTCTTTGATTATAAATAAATATAATGATATTGAGTATTCTTAAAAAAGTAGAGATTTTGAAAAAAAAAACTATATTATACATAGATAAAAAAATACTCACAGAGAGTTATATTAAATAGATCATTCTTAAATGATTTCTTATAAAGGTGTTGTCAACTCAAAAGATTTTATCGACAAATCAACTCAAAAATCTATTTTATTATTATGATATTAGATTTTAAGGTGAAAATGTAGAAAATCCTTGCACATAACGAACCTGAACGAACGAAACAACTGATATTCTAAAATTATTGTGATGGATATGTGTTAATATTAACTACTGTAAATGTGACTTCTAGAGTAAAGAGTACATAGTCTGTTGCCGTTTGGTAAAATGAATGTCTATAGGACGGTTCTCCATATTCAAACATTAGCTTACAATGTCAACGTGGAAAGTTGTAGAACGAAACTCACACGTATTCTAGCATTCCAATTTTGAACACAAGATCTTGATTTGATATTATTGACAGCTAATGCATCTCGCTCTTATTATTTTCAAATACCTAAGCACACTCTAACTAATATACAGAAGTCTATACAGCTCGCATTTTTCAACCTATTCTTGTGAAATTTTGTGTCCAGGTTTGGTCATTTTTTTAGTTTTTTTAAATCAGGTTTTTAGAACTACTACCCGGAGGTGGAGCCATGGATCTGTTATGGCTCCTCAACACGATGGGCCAACGCCAGTCACTCCAAGGGACGCAGCCATGCGGTAGAATGAGATAGCAATATCACTTGCTCCCTCTAACGCAGAGGTCTCCAAACTTTTTTACCTGAGGGCCATATTGCGCCTCAGAATTTTCGCGTGGGCCACCGTCGGCGCCGAGGGGGGACGAGGGGTGTATCTGGTTGCTGCTTTTAGGGCTGAACACCTGGAGCCCGGCTCCCGCGGGCCGGATTGGAACGCTGTCGGCGGGCCGGATTGGAACGCTTCGCGGGCCGGATTTGGCCCGCGGGCCGGGGTTTGGGGAGCCCTGCTCTAACGCATAAATGCGTCCCTTGGAGTGGCCGGCGTTAGCCCGTCGTGTAGAGGAGCCATTACAGGAAAACCGTACGCACAAGCTTACATCAATGCTTTGTACGCACAGTCTTGCACAATTATTTCATTTTAACTCCTTAGCATTCCACGTTGTCATGGAACGAAATAAAGACTATTGCGCACGGAGAGAAACATGTAGATTTGTTTTTTTTTTTTGTGGTAATTACCCATTAATTGTGACGTTCCACGGCAAAAGGTACCTTATGGCAGCTGGCGCTTACGTCGCATAGCGCCGAAATAATATTGGAGCGGCGTTAATAATAGCGTAAGCGCCAACCGCCTTTACCCGGAGGACGTCACAATTTACCTTAATGTGGAACAACTACATAGGTACATCAATAGCATAATGACATATTCAGAAAAAAAAAACATGAAACCTTTAGGTAGTTAGACATTCCAATAAGAAATAGGCAATATGTAAAAGAGTCAAAAATGTGTCTGCGATTGTCAAAAGGTGAATACCACTGACAATAAGAAAAAAAGCAGTACAACGAAGTGAACAAAGTAACAAAAATAAGTACACATTTTACTTGTACATAACCTATACGAGTAGCTATGTAATGTGCGCGATAGTCAAAATACTTACCAGTTTCGTACCTATATTATTGATACCTGCCAATAGACAATGTCACGTTAAGTAAGCTATATTTTCTTCCTAGAATATCAAATTAATTTTGACGCCTTTTTGTTTTGCTCAATTACCTATATGTTAAATTGGTTTTAATGAAGTTTAATTTATAATAATTATATTAATGTGTCTTTCTGCTGGATTCGAACTTTAAGATACGTCAATTAATAGATCTAGAAACGATATGGATTAGACGTGTCAGTGTCAAAAGTGACGTATTTGTTTGAAGAAACGTCACATTTGACACTGACTTATCTAATCCATATCATTTCTAGATCTATTAATTGACGTATCTTAAAGTTAGAATCGGGCCGTTTGTTATTTATAATACGGTTGGCTTCAGTTTAGAATTTCAAGCGTGCTAGAATTAGACCAAGAAAAGTCTGCAGCGATTTTTATAACCCAGCGCAAGTGTTATTTTAACCGTCAAACTTCTAGGAAATTGTGTTGTTTAAATAACACTTGCACTGCGTGGGCTATCAAAATCGCTGCAGATTTTTCTTGGTCTATCTTTTAACTTTTAGAGCCGTAATCATGTGTTGCCATCGGACACTATACCTATTTCTAATGCTGACAACACATGTTTGCAGGGCACCACGCCAGAACATAGTAAATAACTATTAGGTACTTATAGGTACCTGAACACAAAATCCTACCAAGTTCCCGGTGACATGACCATTTAGGTAACAGAATAAATGTAAAGAAGCCTTGTGCATCAAGCCTCAAAACCTTTGTATAAACATCGCCCGTTTTAATAGCCCGCATCAACGTGCACACTAAGCGCCCTTTTTTAGGGTTCCGTACCCAAAGGGTAAAACGGGACCCTATTACTAAGACTTCGCTGTCCGTCCGTCCGTCCGTCCGTCCGTCTGTCACCAGGCTGTATCTCACGAACCGTGATAGCTAGACAGTTGAAATTTTCACAGATGATGTATTTCTGTTGCCGCTATAACAACAAATACTAAAAACAGAATAAAATAAAGATTTAAATGGGGCTCCCATACAACAAACGTGATTTTTGACCAAAGTTAAGCAACGTCGGGAGTGGTCAGTACTTGGATGGGTGACCGTTTTTTTTTTTGCATTATGGTACGGAACCCTTCGTGCGCGAGTCCGACTCGCAATTGCCCGGTTTTATTTTAAATAGTTATCGTTAAATTTAAATAATCACGATTATTTAACAGTGTGCACGTTGATGGGCTCTTAATGTTCTAGTGGTTACATTTTATCCCTTGTATGAGTTGCTTGTATAGATGTGAATGTTGCGATGGATGCCTTAAAAATAAAGACTAGGCCATATTTATGTTATTGGAATGATGGAATTACTTTAAGGAAGTGTGTCAGTCAAGAAGAAAAGGATGTACGATATACTTAATTATGGTACTATAACATAATATAAATAATAATACATTATTTTGTCTTTTATTTCGTAAGTTCATCATCATCATCATCATCTCAGCCATAGGACGTCTACTGCTGAACATAGGCCTCCGCCTTGGACCCCCACTCGTACCGGTTGGAAGCGATCCGCATCCAGCGTCTTCCGGCGGCCTTAACAAGGTCGTCCGTCCATCTTGTGGGTGGACGTCCTACGCTGCGTTTGCTAGTCCGTGGTCTCCACTCGAGCACTTTTCGACCCCATCGGCCATCTTCTCTGCGCGCAATGTGGCCTGCCCATTGCCACTTCAGCTTGCTAATCCGGTGGGCTATGTCGTAAGTTACTGTACCATTTATACCGTCACTTGTAAAATCTGTCGGCGCGTCTCTCAAAAGCGGACACAAATGTTGTGTTGCGATTTCTCCCTTCATAACATAGCAAGTATTCCTTTTTTTAAGCTACATTGCTTTTGAGATACCTACCTACTAGCAGAATAAGCAAACTTTTAACATACATATAAAATAAAATAAAAAAGCCTTATATTTCTTTAAAAAAAAATACACACTTTTAAATAAACCTATTTCTACAAAACAGTACTACGTTCTAACATCTTTATACTTAATTTATAGTATCTAATAATGTAAGAACCCCTCGCTACTCGAAGGTGAAGGCCTCCTCTAGTGATTTCCAAGCGCCTCTATTATTAGCTTTTTGCATCCATTGATCACCAGCCAGTCTCACTATTTCGTCAGTCCATCGCGCTTTGGGCTTGCCTTGTTTTCTTGTACCTGATGGCCCCTTCCAAGTGGTCAGTCTGTGAGTCCATCGGTTGTCTGTCATCCTAGCGACGTATCCCGCCCACCGCCACTTTAATTTCTTACAGTGACCTAGGGCGTCTGTGACCTTTGTCTTCTTTCTAATTAATGTATGCGATATAACATACATATAACAATCGTTTAACCGAGTCGTACTTAAAGTGCGTTAGTGCAGCAAGACTAATTGCACAGGAGAAGATCATAGAGCGTAGCGACCAAACGGTTTTCGTGGACAGTTTGAGCTGGTTGTGACCAACGCTTCATTGTCATTGGTTAATAATTGCCAGGTTGTCTGAAACTACAAGTACAAAACGGTCTTAGCGGAATATTAACTTGCTGTAACTTCTTAGTAGGTTTGGTTTAGGTACCTATACCACCAATGAACAATCATTCATCATTTTGCGCATATTTACTAATTAGTCATAATGATTAAAAACCGGACAAGTGCGAATTGGACTCGCCCACCGAGGGTTCCGTACATTTTAGTACGTATTTGTTATAGCGGCAACATAAATATCACGGTTCCTGAGATACAGCCTGGTGACAGACAGACAGACGGGCAGTCCCGTTTTTACCCTTTGGGTACGGAAGCCTAATTAAAAATTCGCTTGTACAATATACGTTACGTGGCAGACCCACCAGTCCACGTAGCATATGGTACGTCACGGTCACCACCCTCGACCGTCCGTTGCGTCCGAGGGATCTTCGAAACGCCTGGCTGCACGTGCTATGACTTTACTATTGACGTTACTTTCCGAAGCGCGTAACAGACTTATAAGGTGTCGTAGAACTTTTAACTTTATCCATGTTACAATAAAGACCAGCATTGTACATGTACATGTCAGTATAAAAGAGGTAAACAAAGTAATTGAAATTTAAATCTTAACAGAAAATAATTGAATTGAACACCGCGGACCTTTCGTTTCGTTTACTTGTTAAGTTTAGAAAAACACTGTGAGTTTTTTAATGTCTTTGTTAAGTTGGTCACTCGTCTTTGCCCGTGAGAAACGAGAGTGGTCTCAGTCTCACTCAACATTATTTACCTAATATTGGTTTTATATAGGTAGTTTTTCGGTTTCACACACTAAGTATTTATGAGATCGGGTGGTTTCATAATTCCTTGTTACCATGAAATTAGGTTAAATGAAGAATTAAATTCACCCGTTAGTTAGTTTTATGTGAGTATAAAACTATACTATTAGAACCACAAGTTTTGTGGTTACTTATAGGTAAAATGTAAACACTACGACGAAGAGTAGGTAGGTATATTCATTAAGTTCCTTTTTTCCACAAAACACTGTTTTGCCTAATGGACCTATCACTTTAATGCGGATCCATGAAAGAGAGGCTACTGAACTTACATAATTGTTACATTGTGGGCTTCTGTCATGTTTATGGTAATATTGTTAAGGTTAGGGTTAGCCGGCAAAAACAAATGTGACTAACCGGTAAAAGTTTGGTTTACGGTCGATGTCGTTGACAGTCGTCACGCCTAACAACAGTGACAACTTTATTTTATTATATAACTGAATTCAAATTAGGTATTCAAGATCGAGTAAATACATTCGTTCGACGACCTGTTGTACCTATTTGTTACCTACTCTAATCATTTTAAAAGGGTAGGGATAGGGATAGGGTATCAATAACCACATCAGAATGAGCTATTTTAATGGACGCCCTCCGGAATTATAAAAAACCGGGCATGCGAGTCGGACTCGCGCACGAAGGGTTCCGTACCATAAAGCAAAAAAAATGGAAAAAAATGCAAAAAGAAAACGGTCACCCATCCAAGTACTGACCCCGCCCGACGTTGCTTAACTTTGGTCAAAAATCACGTTTGCTGTATGGGAGCCCCACTTAAATCTTTATTTTATTCTGTTTTTAGTATTTGTTGTTATAGCGGCAACAGAAATACATCTGTGAAAATTTCAACTGTCTAGCTATCACGGTTCGTGAAATACAGCCTGGTGACAGACAGACGGACGGACGGACAGCGAAGTCTTAGTAATAAGATCCCGTTTTACCCTTTGGGTACGGAACCCTAAATAGGGTCCCGTTTTACCCTTTGGGTAAGGAACCCTAAAAAAATGAAAAAAGCTACAGCCTAAGTACGGGGCCATCATCATATTCCTCGCGTTTTCCCGGCTTTTTCCAGGGGTCATGGGAGCCTGGGGTCTTTTTGGAAAATAATCCCAATGGTCTAGGCAAAATCATACGACTAGGACTAGGACATGAGGCCCACAGCCTTTTATAATGGATTTGTAGATCAACATTTTAAGTGTGACCGGCATCCTTTGTGGGCAATAACAGGCATGGCTATTCGTTGCTGAATGTTATATTGTTAATACTGTGTATCATATTTACTACTTATCCAGAGAAGGTAAATCCATGCTAAAGAGGAATGGAACGTTCTATTAAGCTGAAAATTTCTAAAGGGCCCCTTCACCTGCTAGTCAGTAAATCACGTTCAGTCATCCATCTGGGTGCAGACAACTGACAATCGTTGATAGAAAACGCCAGTGTTGGCCGTAATGGTTAATTCTAATTAACAATTAATCAATTGCATTAACCATTAATTCCGCAATTAATCAATTGCATTACGCATCAATTTAATTAAAGTTAGTTAGAATTGAATCTTGAGACGTTTAATTACATTGATTGTCAATCTAATTGCCTATTTAATGGCATTAAAGTTTCAAAAAATTAATTAGAATTACTCTCAATTGCATTAACGTTTAATGGAATTAAATATTTTTTTCATAAACTAATAATTAATGTTAATTTTGCTTGAAACTATTAAATGGGAGTACACTCATTATTGGTGTATTTTTATTTGTCCCTGTCATATGTGAGTTGGAGACAAATGGGAAACGGGGACAAATGGGATTTATAGGCAGCGCTTATTCCATCTGCTCCAGGCGGGAACAAATGGGAAAATATCGGAAAATGATGTGTTCCCATTTGTCCCCACACCAATAAAGTGGGGAAAAATGGGAAATATTTATATGCAAACTGCACATATATTTCCTATATGTTCCCCGTGGGGACAAATGGCAATACACCCATTATTGTTATAATGGATGCTCATAAAATAAATAAAATAAATAAAATAAATAAAATAAATAAAATAAATAAAATAAATAAAATAAATAAAATAAATAAAATAAATAAAATAAATAAAATAAATAAAATAAATAAAATAAATAAAATAAATAAAATAAATAAAATAAATAAAATAAATAAAATAAATAAAATAAATAAAATAAATAAAATAAATAAAATAAATAAAATAAATAAAATAAATAAAATAAATAAAATAAATAAAATAAATAAAATAAATAAAATAAATAAAATAAATAAAATAAATAAAATAAATAAAATAAATAAAATAAATAAAATAAATAAAATAAATAAAATAAATAAAATAAATAAAATAAATAAAATAAATAAAATAAATAAAATAAATAAAATAAATAAAATAAATAAAATAAATAAAATAAATAAAATAAATAAAATAAATAAAATAAATAAAATAAATAAAATAAATAAAATAAATAAAATAAATAAAATAAATAAAATAAATAAAATAAATAAAATAAATAAAATAAATAAAATAAATAAAATAAATAAAATAAATAAAATAAATAAAATAAATAAAATAAATAAAATAAATAAAATAAATAAAATAAATAAAATAAATAAAATAAATAAAATAAATAAAATAAATAAAATAAATAAAATAAATAAAATAAATAAAATAAATAAAATAAATAAAATAAATAAAATAAACAAAATAAACAAAATAAACAAAATAAACAAAATAAACAAAATAAATAAAATAAATAAAATAAATAAAATAAATAAAATAAATAAAATAAATAAAATAAATAAAATAAATAAAATAAATAAAATAAATAAAATAAATAAAATAAATAAAATAAATAAAATAAATAAAATAAATAAAATAAATAAAATAAATAAAATAAATAAAATAAATAAAATAAATAAAATAAATAAAATAAATAAAATAAATAAAATAAATAAAATAAATAAAATAAATAAAATAAATAAAATAAATAAAATAAATAAAATAAATAAAATTAATAAAATTAATAAAATTAATAAAGTACATAAAGAAAAAAAGTAAATAAAGTAAATAAAATAAATGGTGACGCGGGCCGTACTTTGTTTGTCACTATTACATACAAAATAGCCAAGGCGGCACACGGGCCGCAAGGATAGGTTTACGAGCCGCATGCGGCCCGCGGGCCGCAGGTTGCCGACCGCTGCACTAGACCTTTAATCCCTTGGACGTCTTTATAAAATTACGATATTCATTCTTGTTAATTGTTAATTTCAATCACATGTTTAATTTTCAATATTTTCATTAAAAATTGTTTTAGTTTTTAATGGTTTGTAAAGCAATAACCATTAATTCTTTTTAATTGTTAGTGGGTCGTAATAAATTAATATTAATGCAAATTAATGTTCAATGCAATTGACAATTAATTTTCCTTCAATTATTAATGGTTAATTTTAATTAACCTCTTCAATGGTTAATTTTTAATGGTTAATTGCATTAACGTTCGGCCAACACTGGAAACGCCAATCGAAACTCAAATAATTTATGGGTATAGGTTATTTTTCGTAGGTACCGCAAAAAAATCGAAAAATCCTTAACTGATAGGTACCTATAAGTGACAAGAAGCAGATAAAGTAATTTCGATTTTCGTCTTTAGCGATAGGACCTCTGTCATCCCGATACATCCTTTGTCGTTTGTCGTTTGCCGATGTACGATTGTCATCTTGGCTAGGCTCCCTGTTGCCCAGACGTCGTCTTCATTAAAAACAATTTGTGACGTGCCACGGGTAAAGGTACCTTATGGCGGCTGGCGCTTACGCTATTATTAACGCCGCTCCAATATTATTGCGGCGCTATGCGACGTAAGCGCCAGCCGCCATAAGGTACCTTTTACAGTGGAACGTCACATTTGTGCTACTTTATTGTGACTTCTCGAACACATAATAGGTATTCCATGTTTTGGCCGCTGAAGTATTTTACCTGTCATCCATGCTTTACCATGAATTCCTAAGAATTATAGGTTAATTAAGTATTCACAAAATATTACAGGAATAACAGCTTCATAAGCAGAGGCACTATCAAGCATGGAACGTGACATAGTAAACGTCAATCTAACAGTAGGAAAGTAGAAAAGAAGTATGCAAATGATCACCTGACTTTTCCAATATTCTTTCGACATTTTTAATTTTTCGAGTTTTTTCGACTACCACCTACACCCTTGTCGCGCATTAGACTGTTAATTTGTGTCACAGCAACCAAATTATCAATCACATAAATTATTACTTCATGTATCACAAATTTGACTCAGTCTACGGGGATCACCGGCCCGCGTCCGTCCAGCCAGCACGCCTGCACCGGCAGTCGACACCGACCTCCGCTCTGTTCGCACCTGTCGGGCGAAAGCGACCCGCGAGCGGCCCGGAAAGGAAGTGCAGTGACTGAATCGTTGTTCGGCGAATTGAATTTCGAACGCGATCAAGGACGAACTGGAGTAAGTGAATTAATTTTAGTTTAGCTTTTATGTTTTTGGTGTGTGTCCCAATGGGAGAGATTTTAACGTATCAGCATTAAGTAGATAATCATGTAATTTTTTTAACACAAAACTTTTTATGTGCTTATCAAATTAGCCGAATTAGTAGAATCATACGACTAAATAAAAATAAGTAAGTAAAATTCAGAAGCCATGAATGTTTACTCTGCAGTTGTTAACTTAGAATATTTAACTTATTACTACATAGTTATATGAATATTTCAGTCGACATAAATAAATAAATGTAGTGTAAGTATTAATTTCTATGTAGAGGTAAAATAATTTAAAAGTGAGCGCAATCTAGTGTCAACAGCAGGTACCTATAGATTACAAAAATCTACAATAGCTGTCCAACCGCGATATACAAACAAATTATAGCGCTAACTAGACTGTAACAGATCGAATTATTAGGTCAATTTTACGACTAAAACCATCATCAGAAAGTGTCTTAATAGGTTTGCTCTCAAGTAGGTAAAGCCTGACAACAGTTTATTTGACCCTCGCCATTTTGCGGATTTTCAATGGTACTAATTTCTTTTACTGGCAACAAGTACTCTTTGACAACGAACGTTGGATGTCATCGAGTGTCACCGATGTAAACAAATAGAAAATATCTACGAATACATTTAAATATAAACGGTTTTATTACAAAAACATGCCAAAAAAAATCCAAAGATGTGAAAAAAATTGTAGTGAATGCAATCAAATACTTACAGCTTAAAAAAGACGAAGGATTACATAGCATTCCAATAAACAATGTTTTAAAGTTGGTTGT
This sequence comes from Cydia fagiglandana, assembly GCF_963556715.1. Taxonomy (NCBI): domain Eukaryota; kingdom Metazoa; phylum Arthropoda; class Insecta; order Lepidoptera; family Tortricidae; genus Cydia; species Cydia fagiglandana. The sequence continues at coordinate 13,535,877 of NC_085932.1, forward strand.
TGACATGACCGGGATTGACATTTTATAGTGCGGTTGTATTGAACTGGTTAGTTGTTTGGTTTAATATTAAATATTTAGAATCAGATTTCGACGAATAGGTAAATAGGGAATATTAGGCAAAGCTCTGCTTAGGTGGCACCTTTGTGGCATATACAGTAAACAAATCACATTGACACATCACACGTCACGTCAATCATATGGCCTACCGCGAAACAAGAAAATCGAAATTTTGTTATCTAATCTCTCTATCAATCTTGCATATTCGAGCGATAAAGAGGCAGGTAACTAAATTTCGATTTTTGCGTTTACCGGTAGGCTCTTGTTAACAAACCGCCTTGATGCATCAATGTCATATTTTATTGTCTGTGAAAACTTGTCAATAAACAGTTAGTCTATGAATTTACTGAGTCGGTAGTGCTGCACTCTGGCGGCAGAACATTGCAGTAATATCCTCTATTGAAAGAACCGAATTCTCTGTAAGCATTGTTTTGACATTATACGAGTATCAACATGAAGCCAATGCCCACTACCCCGACTATACATGACGTACGCACATTATTGCCATACGTAAGCTGTTTGCAGCGACACTATCTCAGGGTTAAATAAACTGTTGTCAGGCTATACCTACTTATTATGACCTTACATCATTAACCCCATGAGAAACCATTTCAAGTAGCAATAACACTTTCATTTTTACGAAATTAATTTGACGTAAACTATTGCATTATTATATTAATTTCAACAATGGCTTAGCGTGAAATTTTCTCATAATTTTATTGTTGATGTTAAACCTTACGGATTCATAACTACATATCTGTCAATCTCAAGTTAATTGCGGTTAAGTAAAATGAAGATTTCTCTTGTACGAAAGCCGATAGAGCTCGGAATCGGTTCCTGTGATTGTTGCTATCGATTGTATTGTCAGTGGAAATCGTGGGAAATCCCAACACGTGGAGACAATACCTTCCGAGATATCATCTTATGATAATCGGTATCGCACGGTGTCCCGTGCCACATATAACGACGTGTGATATACCCACGCCTGTCGTTTAAGTGGGTATGTGGTTACTTCAACAACTCTTATTAAAAGTAGTTCCATTCATAAAAACTATAAACTTTTTAACTCTCTCTATTTCTAATATTCTTCATTTGTAAATCTTACCATATACAAGATCCCAGTGTTTAATGTTCCGTTGCAACCAAGCAACCCTATAAGGGTCGCAATGCTCTTCCTTCTGCCGTTCAAAAGCTAGAGTCAGCTAAATGACTCTACATTTACTAGATAAGTATAATTAATATATAATAAACGCCGCAAATATGCCACCCTTGGCAGTAGTTATATTTTTGAGGCGTTTGGGGTCGAAACGCTGGGGCCGTGGGGGCCAAGCGCGCGCCGTATATACAGGGCCTTAGCGGAGCGCCTTATAGATGCCGCAGGAGATCAGAGGGCTGGCCAGTATTTTGCTCAACGCATAAGTATTGCTATACAACGTGGCAATGCGGCCAGCCTTCTGGGCACACTGCCCATCGGCAGTGACTTGGGGGACGTTTTTTATTTATAGGCTTTTTATTTTAAGTTTATTTAGTTTAGAGATAGTTTGTATTATTATTTGTAAGCTAATTTAATGTTTTATATTTACTTAATAGTGATAAATAAAAATTAATCCATTATATATTAAGTAAAAACATCAGTAGTAGGTACCGTAAAATGGGGTGAGTTGGGTGAAATTTGACTTTCGAACCTCGATAAAAAAAAATATTTTTACATTTGAAAACTGAATGGTGTATAAATAAGTGGTTCGGACGTTTGTATTTTAGTTTGTATTTTATTTTGGGTAGCTCCATTTCATAACTTTGACGATAAAGACGAAAACCCACCTCACCCCGTAGTGCCTCGTATTTGGGGTGAGAGGGTTTTTCATACAAAGGTGATTTTGGAAGATTGTTGGATTGATTTTTTTTTATTAGGCGTATTACTATAGCCCCATTTTAAATTGGAATACATTATTTTTGTAGCAGTAGCCTTAAAATCCCTTCTCACCCCCCTCTCAAACCTTCTCTCCCCATTCATAACCCAACTCCCCCGCGAAACCTACTCACCCCGTTTTACGGTACTTATTAATTAATAAGCCTACAAATAATCGCGCTTGCTGTGGTCAAGTTTCGAAGTTTAGTTTGCATAGCATATCTTATTAAAATTTGAGTCTGTGCGGAAAGAGTTCCCGAAATATATGGGATCCCATACATTCTACGACTCCTCTCTTTCCACCCAGACTCTATAGCTATGGAATGGAACGCTACGCTAAGCCTGGCCCAACAGGCTGCTTGCAGGGTTTTCTGCAGCCCTGTATCGTGTTTTTCAGTTTTCAATACCAATACAATACAATACAATACAATACAATACAAATACTCTTTATTGCACACCTCATTACAGAAAACAATACAAATAATACAGAAAGAAGAGGTTAAACAACAGGCGGTCTTATCGCTAAAAAGCGATCTCTTCCAGACAACCTTTAGGTAGGTATTTAGGGTGCAATATCTAGAACTGTGGACTTTACTCGGAATGAATCATTTTATAAACTATCTGGGGGCACGGCAGTCCCCCGCCAACTCGAGCAAAATAAAGAGGCACGGCCGTACCATCCTTTTCTCGAAGCGATTCAGGCCATTTTCGACGTCCTGTAATTTTGTGCTGGCTATTTATTTTACGCTTTACCCCTTTTTATAGAACCTGGAATAACCTTAAAAAATAATAACGTCAAGAAATTTTTATTATTAATATTAGGAGATTAGTTTCTTGACCTTTGTCTTTGTAAGGTAAACGTACTAGTGCTCGACATGCTAATACCCAATAGATGACACCTTGCTGTCACCTCTATTGACAATGACTTAAGTTTCAAGATGACATGTACTGAAACCGCGTCGAGCACCAATACGTTTACCTTAGGTTGCATTTGCTCAGTAAAAGATGGCAAAAGGTGTCTACATACTTAACTGGCTCTGTATTGTTACGAACAAGTAGGTACGTATGAGCTATTCACTGATAGCACTGATATTAAGTACATCTTACTCTTTGGTGATGCAACTTGCAAATGAGGAAACGCATTCTTCCTGATTGTCATAAAGGAAAAAGGAAGCTAGAAGAGGTAGTTGGAAGGAGCCAAATACTCTGCTCTGTATGTAACCGTCTACCATACAAACCGAGTTAACACTGGTGAGAAGCAGTGTTTCACATATACATGCTATTTACCTTCTTTTTTAAGGTACCTAGGTAGGCACAAATAACTTTATATTTGCATCGGTGCCTATTGGTCTTGAGTATGAATAGACATTTACCATTTCAAACCTTGTCACAGTAATAATTTAACTAAATACTTCCCGTAAAGTTTTATGAATATACCAGTTTTGATTATACCAGATTCGCTTTCTTACCTCTCTATTTAAAAACTACTAGTCATTCACGGTATCTAGGTAGGTACCTACATAATACAAATTAAAGTAGGTAAGTAACTTATTATTTATATAGATATAATGCCAAAACAAATGATAATTTAAAATATTTTTTAATCTTCGATACTAGTGAATGGACGATCATATAAACGACTCATGACGGGTGCCGTCAGCCGTCCACGTGCGTAATAATTGCACGTACAAATTGTACGGACGGAAAATTGCGGCGTCTAAATTGGTCTCTTTTATTTTGTTAAGTAGGTGAAAGTTTTATGCGTAATTCTAAAGTAAAAGTACCGTATTAAGTATATAATATTTAGCGATTTATTATTATTTATGTCCAAAATGTGATCCACTTAACTAAGTGGATCACATATTTTGTTTATATCCAACTGGATATTAACAAAATAAGTATATCCAAAATGTGGCGGAAATGCGACCACATGTGGTATGATTGCTCGAGTAAAGTGATAATTGTGGAAACCAGGTTACTGCAGTGTTGACATTCTTCAGTGGGACTGCAGGAAGGTACAAATAAGGCTGCATTCCTTATATAGTTTGCAGTATACAACACTCTAGCTTCAATGTGTGAAAACAGTTCAACAGCGGACAGTCTGACCAACAGATGGAAACTATTTAGTGTTCTTTCTTTTTAACATACGGAATCCTACAAATATTATCAAGGCGTACGTTGAATTTCATAACAGGGAGTCATTTTCTAATACGGCCATTGATCTACATCTTTTAACTAGATACCTAAAAGTTCGTATAAGTTGCAAAACAATGTACTACATACCTAGTACTTCTTCATTATTTACACCGTACCTATTTGCGCGAATTCTGCGTCACTTTTTATTTTCTATACCTACAAGATAAATATAGAAATAAAAATAAAGATAGTTTATTATTCAAGTAGGCATATTACAATGCGCTTATGAACGTCAAATAAAGCTATATACACCGGCTCCAAACCTACACCTCTGCTTCGAGTAGATTTAAGTCCCACCTAAATTGGAGGAGCGCCTGCCAATATGGGACCGGCGACAAATTCGGCGGGACACATTTTTTCAGAACATTACATCTTATTTATCATTAATTTAATTATCATGCATTACGAGTAAAGGACGACTCACGTTAGACCGGGCCGGAGCTTCCGGCGCTTACTTTTCAATGACATGACAGGCGGTCTCGTGATGCTTTCGGCCCGGTCTAACGTGAGTCATCCTTAAATAAGAAAAAACAAGGGAAAGCGATACAGAGAAGCGATCCAAAACACATTATAAAATACTTCTTTAAATAAATAACAGTAAATAAAAAAATGGTTATTTTTCCTACAAGATTCCACTAACATTAAATAACTATTAACCGCAGACAGATGGTCAGACTACAAATGGAAGCTGCAAGTATTTTTCTTTGAATCATCGCGCTCCATTGACCAATAATTATAGGAGAAGACTAAAATATCAACGTCACGCAAGGACTTTCCACGTGAGCGGCGCCGCGGGCAAAAGCTACTAGTGTAATAATGAAAGCGAATATACATGTATAACTTTACTTATCACTTTATTAAATATTCTGAGTGTACTTGTATACTTTATACTTTGTTTTACGACTCTGACGTTTTAAATACCCATTCAGAAAAGAAGAGATTTCACCCAAAATATGTTACTTTCTAAGGTATGTACCTACCTAAGAGAACAATATTAAGTATGTACCTAATCACAAACAAAACTGTGTCACTTGGGTTTTCATTCGGGTTCTCCAGTCAACTAGGAACCTTTATATCCATGTGATATAAAGATCATGATTCAGTGATCAAGGGTTGAGGGGTTATGAGTTTGAGGATTATAGGGGTTGAGGTTGGGTTTAGTGACAGGAATGGTAACCCGTCCGAGGAAAATTTTATCATGCCCGAGGCACAGAATTTTTCCTTTTTACTATTTTAGTGTGTAAAATCAGTAAGAAAATGACAGTGTCGTGAAAAGATAAATACAAAGAACTTGAAATCTTCAAAAGATTTCACACAGGCATCTAAGATAAAACTTCACATTTGAAATTATGTTCACAAGCTCCTTGTATAGAGATGATGAATTCTTAATATTACCAGCAACAGCGACAAAAACATATCGCATCGATACGATACCGGATACGGCCAGGTTCGGTTCCCGGGGGAGGCATGCTCCAGCGCGCCGACACGCTAGCTGCGCGCGCGTCGCTCACCTGTGGGCGTTTTTATTGGTTTTTAGTTGAATGGTGCATTGGGTTGAAACAAAAGTTCAACAACAGGACAGAGCAATAGAACACTACCGATTGGAAATGGAAGCCTTCTCAGCTGTTTCCAATCGGTTTCAGCGAAAACGCAATATTAAATAAATAAAATTGATCCAAAGCTTTTGCATATAGAATTATTTAGCTTCAATGTTGCCTATTGACTGTATTGCTCGGTATTGTTCGTGTACATTTAAACTAGAAATGAATTTCAACAAAAAAAGTATGTACTTATCCTAAGTGGACTGGATAGTCTATTGAGGTGAAATGTTAGGTGAAAACGTGAAATGGTCTATAATTAATTATGTAAGTAACATAGCATAGGTACCTACCTACCTACATTATATGACTGTTCTACCCTTGTGATTCGGTTAAATTATGTTCTAATGTATGGGCAAGAAAAACAAATTATAGCCAGCATTCAATGAATGTAGTATGATACCTTTGGGTATGGTGCTTTACGCACACTAGCGTCCCTCCCCCTCCCCCTGACGCAACCCCCCCTTTTAGCTTGAAATATGTCCCGGTTTACGGTTTTTTTTTATTTTTGAGAAAAGTATTAGAGTTAGGAAAAAAGTGTCAAGGTAAGAAATAATCCTTAATAAATTTTAAACAAAAAAGGTTATATACAACTTTTTGGTAAGACTCACCATATTCATGTATTAACTTGTTGAAGTTCAATATAAGTTAGTACGTGATAGTACTGAAATAAAACTAATACGGAGAATGCTTGCAAGCTTATTCTTCGTGAAGATTTCTTTCAGTACTGTCACGTACTATGTTATATTGAGCTTCAACAAGTTTTTCAACGGTAAAATTTTGTCGTAGTTCATCTAGCTAAAACATCAATATGGTGCATCGTATCAAAAAAATTAATATAACCATTTTTGTTAAGAATTTAATAGGGAACATTTCTTTCATTGACACTTTTTTCCTATATTGTATACTTTCCCCAAAACACTCTCAACCGGGACATATTTCAAGCTAAAAGGGGGGGTTGCGTCAGGGGGAGGGGGAGGGACGCTAGTGTGCGCAAAGCACCATACCCAAAGGTATCATACTACATTCATAGAATGCTGGCTATAATTAGTTTTTTAAAAAACACAATTTGACCGAATCATTGTCCCCTCCGTGAATGTATAAGACAAGCATCTCCATGTCTTAATGAAACATTTGGTTTGCTTTCCACAAATAGTGTGTTATTACGGTACATCTGAATAAGGATGGAGCCCTGTAATTAAATGTAATAGCCGAGGCCCAGATACTTTCGCGTAAAAAGCGGCTCACCCGCTCTATTGCCGGAACTGCGGGACTGCCGGCTGCTGTCGTTCATCTCAGTCTTAGGAGATAGTTTAATATACAGAACTATACCCTCGTAAGTCACCGTGTACTTGTACAAGTACAAATTAAATTCGAGTTTTGAACTCATATGGAAATAATAGAAAGTTCCAAATTCAAAAGCGCCAATATTGCCCTCGGTCTTACGAGGCTATAGTATAACGTCTCATTACGATAAATGGTCGATGCCTATTAACAAAACGGTTATCTGTGTCTGTCTCTATCAAAAGGTTTTACTAACATTATTATTAACGTTATATCAATATAGTTATACCATATCTATTTGTAAACTAATAATGTGTTTATGTGTTGTATTTTTAATGTTTTGTGTTTCTATGTGTGTAAATTACATGAAATAAATAATTGGTTAATGAGATTAAAACACATACCTATAACTTCCTACGTCACTTCTCAACAACCCATTTTAATGTTTTATACACAAAATATGGTTCTAATTCGGTTCAATAGAAAGTTGAACAATAAAAAGGACAGTCAGGAACTTGTAGGTAAGCTAGGTGTATTTATTATTTTCTATTAGCTGTTTTCAAATAAGTTTAGATTACTGGGTAGTAACACTTTTCATTTCGTTTGTGAAGACAGATAGATGATCGACTAACTTACCTATAGGTACCTATATATAATAAGCTCGTTATATTACAATGTTAACTCCATCATTACAAGTAGATTAGTGGGATGGGAATAAATTCAAATAGAAAGTCTCTCAGGCGCAAGAAAATCTTTACATTGTTATTAGTTCAATGCAATAAGCTCTACTCTCAATAACATTGTTACTTACCAAGGGCATTAGACCTCATCCATAAACCAGCTATAAAACGAAATAGGCCGATTCGCAATGGACAGCGTACCATAACTTTGATTGGCCTTTTATTTTTTACCACGATATTGAAATGATCACGCATGTCTAATCTAAATATAAATAGAAACTCTTACTTTTCATTTTTATCGCTTAAAGTTTTCGCAACATTTGAATTTTTTCTGCACTCAGCATTAAATAAATACCATAAGATCATAACACCTTTGTCACCATAGAAATAAATATATGTTTCGATATATGTGGCCACTTTGGCCGTCACTACCTATTTGATTTTGATTGTACCTACCAGCCGTATTCGAACAATGAGATACGTCAAATACTAGATATTGAAACGATATGGATTAGATATGTCAGTGTCAAACAAGTGTCAAAATTGACATTTCTTCAAACAAAAACGTCACTTTTGACACTTGTTTGACACTGACATATCTATTCCATATCGTTTCAATATCTAGTATTTGACGTATCTCATTGTTCGAATATGGCCGTACGTCATGTGACTTTTTCCACTACTGTGGCTTTAATGTGACTTTTTCCAAATACATATTACCTATATTTTTGGATTAAAAAAATAAATAAAATTATTTTATTTCAGACAGTCTAATCAAAATTAGGAATGTAATTATTCAATTATAAAAACAATTAAGATTTATTTTTTCTATATTTAAACGAGTAAATAATTTTTCGAGTACTTATAAATAAATGATAATCAAAATTTTTATGACAATAAGTAAATAAAATTAATTATGACATGATTGTTAGGGTGGGTCACTCGTGTATGGAGAAAAAAAAAGTATTAGTTATCCTTCGGGCACAGTTACAAAAACTTGCGTAATAATGCCAATAAACAGTATTTCAAATTATTCTGTAATCAGAATTCATTTTCTGCCTCCGGATCGATTTCAAAGTTTTCATATAAATATTGTTATGTTTTGTATGGTCTGCTGAGTATATTTATGTATCGCCTCTTTATTCAAACTTTAGCTAAAAAGTTATACCATTTTTAGCTCGAAATAGCATGGTAAAGGTTCAGAGCGAATAAATATACCAAAAAAGTACTCAAAAAGAAACATTTTTTTTCATAATGTCCATACATTTAGCAAAAACTTTGACTAAAATCCGGAGGCAGTAAAATTAAAGCTAAAAATATGTGCAATATTTAATCACCAAATGGCACCTTTTTTTAACTGTGCCCCCTATGAAATAAAAAAAAAGTTAAAATGACCCACCCTAATGATTGTGCTCTTACCTGACTTCAAATTATTTTAAAAACGAAATATATCTTATAAAGACTTCAATTAAGCTGGTCTCACAATGTTGTTATTTAAAGATCTATATATATATATATTATATATATATAAATGCAAGTGTCCTGACTGACTGACTGACTGACTGACTGACTGACTGACTGACTGACTGATTCATCAACGCAGAGCCGAAACTACAAAAGCCAGAAAGTTGAAATATGCACACCAGATTGCATTTATAAAGTGTACAAGAGATAAGAAGCGATTTTGAGAAATTCAACCCCTAAGGGGGTTAAAAAGGGGATGAAAGTTTGTATGGGGTTAAAGTTTTCTTTTAAGCTAGGAATTTGAAACTTCGTAAAAAGATATATTATTAAAATACAAGAAAACTAATTTCAGCGTTTTTGAAAATTCATCCCCTAAGGTGGTGAAAAAGGGGTTGAAAGTTTGTATGGATATCAAAAACAATTTCAAGTGGTGGACTTGAATCTTTGTATTTAGGGATATTATTAGAAGACAGGTAAAGTAATTTCAGCGTTTTGTAAAATTCATCCCCTAACAGGGTAAAAAGGGGTTGAAAATTTTAATCCATTACAAATGCTTTGAAACTTCGTAGAAAGGCATAATAGCCGATTACAAAAAAAGTGATTGCAACGTTTTTGGAAATTCAACCCTTAAGTGGGTTAAAAAGGGGATGAAAGTTCGTCTTCGGGTGCAAATTTTATTTTAAGCTAGGAACTTGAAACTTTGTAAAAAAGTATCAAATTCAAATATAAGAAAACTAATTTCAGCGTTTTAGAAAATTTATCCCCCAAGGTGGTGAAAAAGGGGTTGAAAGTTTGTATGGATATCAAAAAATTTTTCGAGCGCGGGACTTGAATCTTTGTATTTGGGGATATTAATAGAAGACAATAAAAGTGATTTCAGCGTTTTGTAAAATTCATCCCCTAACAGGGTTAAAAAGGGGATGAAAGTTTGTATGGGGTTACAGTTTTCTTTTGAGCTACGAATTTGAAACTTCCTTAAAAGATATATTATTAAAATACAAGAAAAATAATTCAGCGTTTTTGAAAATTCAACCCCTAAGGTGGTGAAAAAGGGGTTGAAAGTTTGTATGGATATCAAACATTTTTTCGAGTGTGGGACTTGAATCTTTGTATTTAGGGATATTATCAGAAGACAGGAAAAGTAATTTCAGCGTTTTGTAAAATTCATCCCCTAACAGGGTTAAAAAGGGGTTGAAAGTTTGAATCCATTACAAACGGTTTTGAAACTTCGTAGAAAGGCATAATAACCGATTACAAAAAAAAAGTAATTGCAACGTTCTTGGAAATTCAACCCCTAAGGGGTTAAAAAGGTGATGAAAGTTTGTCTGCAGATGCAAATTTTATTTGAAGCTAGGAACTTGAAACATTGTAAAAAGGTATTATATTTAAATACAAGAAAACTAATTTCAGCGTTTTTAAAAATTCATCCCTATGGTGGTGAAAACGGGGTTGAAAGTTTGTATGGATATCATGCATTTTTTCGAGCTCGGGATTTGAATCTTTGTATTTGGGGATATTATTAGAAGACAATAAAAGTGATTTCAGCGATTTGTAAAATTCATCCCCTAACAGGGTTAAAATGGGGTTCAAAGTTTGAATCCATTACAAATGCTTTGAAACTTCTTAGAAAGACATAATAGCCGATTACAAAAAAAATTAATTGCAACGTTTATGGAAATTCAGTCCCTAAGTGGGCTAAAAAGGGGATGAAAATTCGTCTTGGGCTGTAAATTTAATTTTAAGCTAGGAACTTTAACTTTTTGCAAAAAAAGGTAATAAATTAAAAAACATGAAAACTAATTCAAGCATTTTTGAAAATCATCCCCCAAGGTGGTGAGAAAGGGGTTGAAAGTTTGTATGGAGATCAGATATTTTGTGAGTGCGGAATGCGGAACTTGAATCTTTGTATAAGGGCGTAGATACCTATTATGAGAATACAAGAAAAGTAATTTTAGCAACCAACATCAAAATCCACTTGACTTAAAACTTCATACAACTTGCTAAAAAAGAAAAGTACTTAATTTCCTTAATTTCAACATTGCTTGGATATGAAAATTATAGGTACTAAAGATGTAAAATGTTGAAGATAAGATTCCACGCGGACGAAGTCGCGGGCAACAGCTAGTCTTTACATAAAGCTACTTATTAGATAAGTAGGTAAAATTTGGTCTAAGACTCGTCATACTTACAAATTAGTTTTTTACGTGTTTTATTTAAATAAATAGTTGTGGTTAAAGTTATTTGCAAGATAGCAATCGTGGGAAATGGGTTAACTATTCATACCAGTATTTTGATGATCTCTAGCAAAGTTGTAAGTTGTTATTACACTCCTATTGGCAGTTAAATTTTATTTTATTTCTTATCGGTTTGATTAAGCAACCAAGTTATCTAAGAAGTTTATGTTACCAACTGATATTTTGTTGTGCTTATAAACCGATTGAGCCTAACTGAAGCCTAAAAGGGGCACTGATTAACAGTCCGCCGGACGGCATCGGCCTGTCAGTTGTTCGGTACTGTCAAAATTTTGTTCTAACTGACAGGCCGATACTGTCCGGCGGACTGTTAATCAGTGGGCCCCTTAAATAGGGTTGTGCATAGTGTAGTAGGTAAAAATTAAATGTGCTCTTTATAATGTCCTCACCTAAACCTCATCGTTGTCGAACTAATTAACTCTTAAGGCTTACTTGAACAAATCGTTGGATAAAATTTAGACGAATAAACTATGCTATGCTATGTATTACAATGTTGACTATATCGCTAAATAATGATAAAATGTACCTAGATGTATGCTTCATTAGAGAGAGAGTGGCACCGGGTGCAATTCAAATGATATTTTGATAGCCTGTGTATTTTATTTTTTATTGTCAAAAATGGTCCGGCTGTTTGACGGACAAATACGGAACCCTGCGTTGAATTTTGTGGCCCGATATGCTCTTGATCGTTTTTTTTTGTCGCTAAAGATAACATGAACAATCCCAAATCTACACCATTATCGAGGCCCTGCGTAACTTTAATATTGTAGGTATACTGGTATAAGAAGATAATTATCGTGCTGTGAGGCCTGTGAGGCATCGTTAACCAGCCAAAAGGAAACGGTGAACTAAGTTAAAATAAAATAAAGCACCTCCGCTTCCAGGACCCCTATTCGACAAGTGACGTTTGACGTATCGTGTTGATCTCCCGGTGATGTGGGAAAAATCATAAGTTCTCGAATACGTACAATGTCAAAATTTGACATTAACAATCCACAGTTAGGGTGACAAGCAAACCAAACCGAACCACCCTTAGTTTAGAGTTAAGTTTTGGTTGTACCAAATGATGTTATCCACCGTTGATGGAATCAACACTCAGTATGAAATAAAATCAACTGTTGATTTGACGTGGATGCGAAATCTGACAGTTGTACATGTCGAATTTGGCCCCTGTACAATTTACACCGATTGTTTGTACTACTTCACTGACAGTATTAATTATGATGCACGTGTGTAACAGAGGGTGGAAGCCTTTCTCTCGTTTAAGCTACGACTTGAACTCGTTTCGGCACTTTGACGATATCGTTCGGTGCGCTTATGGCACACAACACACCAATTTAGACAACATTAAATTCAATATGGAAACTTTCGGCGCTAGCTTGCTGTTGTGACAGAGGCCTTAATTGGTTGGTGTTAAATGGGAAATAAGGATATTGCATTGCTGGCCGTATTTGGGTATAAATATAAATTGATATACATATATAAAAAAACGCTTTCATAAGTATTAAGGTAACATTTTTTTACTACCTAACTTCTTAAAGTGGTACAGTGCTTTAAATAAAAAAATCAAATGCGGGCCCTTTTTATCATCGTAAAGAAATTATTATGAAAAAAATATCCCTAATAACCAAAATTCATTAATTGGTTTTAAATAGCCGAGATCGAGCCAACAGGACAGGTGGTCCATACAAACGTACTCGACTGTTTCCTCCGTGGGTTTTAATGCTAGAGCAAATATTTTTTTCAGCACAGATTAATATTGTCAATATCTCTGTCGGACCGTTTTGCTTTTATTGATATTTTTGTTTTTTATGGCGCTAGAGCCCTTCAAAAATGGCCAAGATGGCCTAATTGACTATGCCACAATGAGAGGCGTAGTATTCAAAACTGATATCAATTAGCCAAAAAAGCAAAACAGTCCGACACAGATAATTTCATAATCATTTAGATTTCCAAGTTTGATTAGTTTTGGTTAAGTTTTTGAGGAGGAAACAGTCGAGTACGAAACCTCGATTTTTGAGATTTTTACGCAGGATATTTCGCCTTGTCCTTATCGCACTAGTTTTAGGAGCCGCTTCCGTTGGCGAGACGGTTATATTTACCTAAAGTATTTAAAACTCAGCTCCTGTTTCGTCTTAAAGATGACTCGCACGCTAGACCGAGCCGGGCCCGGACCGAGGCGACCGACATGTCATATTCTATTTTCTATGCGGCTGATCGGTGATCATGTAAACAATGTTTACGATTGTTTACTTAGATTACGAGTATATATATATATGGATTAGATACTTAACGATTAGAGAATTATCGAACTTTCATATCCCTAAATTGGTTCTTCTGAGGTCTTCAAATTAAGGCACCTTGCCTTTTTGCAACCGGTACCTAACGAGCTGAAATAAAGGTCAATCCCCGAGAACTATTTTATTTGCTTTATACAATAGTCATCATAGTAGTCATTGGCCTTCGCGTCGTCGCGGTATCTGCCCCTTTTGTTTTAACCACGCGTCGTTGACAGGCGGCCATTTTAATTTTTGCCGCCAAAACGTACGTCAACCCGTCGGTGAGATGTTACGCATCCGGAGGGCGTGAGGTCATTTTTCAATTGTCTATTTTGCGTGTGAATGAACCTCAATACAATGTGCAATTAAAATTTCATTCTGGACTAGGTATCGCAATGTAGACGTGCGCGCCGGTCGAAAAAAATCGGGCGGCGGCGCGCCACGAAAAAATCCACGGCGGCGGCGTAACGCCGGCGGCGTGGGATTTTCAACTTTTCAATATACATATAATGAGAAACCAAGATTAACTCTTAAATCAACACGGGAAAAATCTCAAAAAAACTGTGTTACATCATTTTTTTGGTTTATTGTAGAAATATCATGAAAAAAAACGTATGTCATTATGTTGGACGTTGCCAGGATCGGTGTAAATAAAAAGATACGCCGCGTAATGAAAAGACGTCCAGTATTTTGGACGTTGCCGAGTATAGACTACCTATTTTATGTGCATAAGGTTTTTTTAGTCTAATTCATGTTTTTTATAATAAATATAGAATAATTGCATTTTTTAACTAGAAATAAACTTACTGATAATATCAACTTATGTAACGAATTGAAGTAAAACCTATTATTTTTATATTTTTGGAATAACTTTATAGCTCGTAGGTGGTAAAATTTTACCAGTCATTGACGTCATTTATTTAACATTAAATCAAACAGCGGGTTATGCTAGGAAGCAGTAAAATCTAAGCAATGGTGTTTACAATAATGCATGCACTTTTATCAAAATTTTCCTAACAAATTTCTCAAATGAAATCGGGTCTGTCTCTTGATGAAAACAAATCCACACACAAACAGGAAACAAACAAACACGCACACACACACACACACCACATCCACAGGGAAAAAATATTTTTTTTTATTTATTTGGTTCATTACTTTTTAAATTGTTTTGAAACACCTAACATCCCTCTATTTAATTTATTTACCACAAAAACTACCAGAAAAATTAATAATTTTACTCCGCGTATACTTGGCAACGTCTAACATATTGAACTTAGCAAAAGTGCCGTGTTGTCGATTACAACGGGCAAAATACTGGACATTACACTTTTTACACTTGTTTTACCCATAAACAAAAAACATTTTTATGTAATTCATATTGCCACGTAATAAACAGACCATTTAGTAACCTATTGCACATTTTATTTTAACGCTGCTTAATACCGTAATATAAAAAAAATGAAATATGGGTAAAATGTCAGTCAGTTGGATGCTTCCTTGCAAGTTCTGCGTTCTGTAGGACTTTGACAAAAAGATTATGTTCACACTGGTTCCCAATATTTTCTTATATACTCATACTTAAAAATAAAAATAAAAGCTTCCTGGTAGTGTAAGTACGCTACCAGAGGAAAGTAACGCTATGCTTTAATATTTGGTGCAGAATTCTTTTCTTGGGATGTCCATTATAGTGGACGTTATTGATTTAAGGGTTAAAATAAATAAAGCAACAAATTAAAAAAAACTGAACAGTCGGAACCCTAAAGCTAGGCACGTCGCACGCGCTTTATATCCATTTGATTTTAAATTTGTACTCTTGCGGGCTTTGTCTCGGCGCGAATTTTAAACTACCGGCGGCGGCGGCGGCGCGCTGACTCCTTATGGCGGCGGCGCGCCGCGGCGGCGCGCACGTCTATCGCAATGCAATAAAATTTAATTTGATAGATGGAATATATGTAATAATCAGACATCGTTAATTTAATAGGTAGCATTTTCGGTGCAGCGGAGTGGTGTTAACGGAGTTGGTATTAAATAATTTCAACCCTAATGATTAATTAGCGTTAATTACCTTAATATTAACCTTAATTTTCCATTTCAGTTGGAATTATCTACACCAATTCCGTTAACACCAATCCGCTGCACTGCAAAAATGCAATAAAATTTACCATGTCTACACGTACCTAGCCAGAATTAAGTAGGTAGAATAACATGACAGCGCAGTTTGATAATAGTAGGTAACCTACATTTTAATGCAAGTGCGGATATCATGTTGTATGACTCCCGATTGTTCCGAAATGTCTTTTTTAATACAGTTGCTCAAAAAATGCTACTTTACGTAGCTGTTTAGCGTGCGGAAAGTTGGTTATCTCGAACTAGTGCTTTTTACTTTTCCAATTTTTTTAAATTTATACTTGTTCCAATTCACGACTACTTATTGATGAGTGTTAATATTAGTTTCCTTTAAACGTCGTAATCAGCATAAAAACCTACCGTTAATGTAAGAATACGAAAAATATTACATATTTCATATTTAATTACTTACCTCTTCATCATTATAACACGTTTATTTTTTAATATTCAATATTGAAAATTCCGTTCTTAATAAGTTGACTGAATGGAACGGAATAGCTGCCAAACGCCCATAGATATAATATACTTAAAGACGACGTCTAACCGAGCTGTCACTGTTACCACTTCTGTTTAGTGTACGATTAACAATGTTTTTCTTATTTTTTCGCAACTGTATTAAAAAACGTCGTTCGATACACGTGCGGAAATGTCATTCTTCACTCGTCCCGAGTCTTGGCACTCGCCTGCGGCTCGTGGCAAGATATCTCGGTACTCGTGAAGTAATGACATACCTTCCGCACTAGCATCGAAATGTACTATTATGGGCCGTAGCCGAATCGCATTAGGCGCCATTCATTTATTACAGGCAATTAAGGGGGGAGCGACCGTCGTGTCTTATTTTTTCATACAGGGGGGTGGGAGGCAGTCTTGATAGTGGGGTGGCAGGCAGTCTTGATAGTTTTTACGTAAAATTACGGGCTCATCCTGATATAACACGACTACGCGATTATCACAAGTTCGCGCAAATTTACGCGTGCGAACAATGCGAACGCGCGATCAAACATATTGAACGCGAATAGGTGTTCTAATACTTCTAATTGGTCGCGCGATTGTCAATTAGGCCACCTAACGGCTCGATTCTGAAAATGTATTAGATCTCTACTAGACCTCAACAAGTTATTACGATATGGATAATTTAAAGATATTTGTAAGATAGATATGTCAAATTTGACGTTTCCGCGATTCTGGAGGTCCTCTTGAACGATTTCGACAAGTTATGACTTAGTTATCCAAGTCACATCTAGTCGATATCTAATGTAAATCTAGTTGATCTCTATATCGTTTCTAGATCTTGTGATTATCTCGTTTCCCGAATACGCGTGTAAGTATGTATATAGTGAGTATTATACTTATTCTTTGATGTATATTCGAGTTCAATATGTTTGATCGTGCTTTTGCACGAGTAAAATTAGCCTAGGTTGTATTAGGACGACCCCTTATACTTCGTTTTTTTTAGCATTAGAAATTAGGTAAACAATCTTGATGTGTCTTTTAATTGAAAAACACATTTTAAAAATAAGTTACGGCAAATATGTAACAATTATGAATCTAATACGATCATTTATATTCTTCTGCTTTCATAAGTAATAGTTTTATATTTTTATAAAGCGTTTTTCAATTAAAAGACATGTCAAGATCGCTTACCTTCTTGCAAGTTCTTTCTAATGCTAAAAAAAACGAACTATAGAAAGTTTTTGAAAATTAAACTCACGCATACGGAACAGAAAAACTAAAAAATAGGTGGGTACATATAGGTACAATATGAGATTTGCCTATCTGGGTAATAATTTGCAACAATATATTTGTGTGCAATGTACAACACTTGCTAATGTTAATCTTAATATCTAACAGTTCAAAAAATAAATAAAAAATATGTACTAAAATTTAAAGTGAAAGATAAGTTTACTTTTTTCTTGTGCAATACCAATATCTTTTTTTTACGTTTCGATTCGAATCAGTTGCCGGATTTGCGCACTTCTTTTTGCTTAAAAAACTATTAAACTACGATTGCTTATGAAACACTAGCTTGACATTTAACAGTGGCTAACGGTAACAGTAACAGGTGTCTGACCCGTATCCAATGATAAATTCATTAACAGTTCGATGAATTCTTACTAGGTATATTTGTACAAATTTTTATTACTTTATTTATTGCGAACATTCAAAATATTGTGGTTAGAGTTATATGTAAGTAGTATATTTTTGAGTAGGTATACGTAGAAACAATATTAAAAATATAAATTTACTGTGTATCTACCTATACCCGTATAGGTTCATATAGGTACCTAAGGTAGGTAAGTGACTTTACACTTACGAGTAGGTAAAAGTTATTTGTCTGCTGATAAGGCCGGAGCCCCACTGCTGCGCACGCTACATCCACGGCTCACGTTTTAATGCAAACCGTGGGCAAGTCCACGAAATTTTGTATAGGAACGTGGGTCGTGTACATACTTAGCGTGCGCAGCAGTGGGGCTCCGGCCTAAAAGGGAAAAGTAGTTGTTTTTGTACATATATTATAGGTACATCGCTTCTCCCTGACCTGCCCCCTATAATTTATTTTAGTACTTACATATGTAGGTATACCCAACGAAATGTTAAAGGTGTTGGAATACTTAAATATTATTGCAACGTGCTAATCTTACAAAACAATGAGACACGGCTGCGGCTGCTTAGCGAACACTGACACGCGCTAATTCTCGTCAGATAACCCACATGATGAGAACCCAGGGTCTCAGCAGCAGTAGGTAACATTAAGATTAATACAGTGGTAAAAATACATGCAAACAAAATACGGCATTGTGCTACCTGCCGTTCTGCTGCGCAACCAACTTGCTATCACAGTGGTAGGTACATATGTAGCTTTAATTCAGGTAGTTGTAACCACCTTTATGTACCTATCATCAAATATGAATAGGTAACTAACGAATAAATAATGTACCTAACTAGTCTAACTACCATGTATTTAGATTATCTTATTGCTTGTAGAAGTAGAGGTCTGGTCTAAGAGCTAGACTTGGGAGAAAACTTTTTGATTAGTGCTTAGGATAGTCTTCATAGACTAATGAAAGTAATGAAACACCTCATATTTGTAGAACATACTGTCTATAGGTCCTATTTGATAATCTTAGTAATAGAGTCCTGTTTTTTAGGGTTTCGTAGTCACCTAGAAACCCTTATAGTTTCGCCAGGTATGTCTGTCTGTCTGTCCGAGGCTTTGCTCCGTGATCATTAGTGCTAGATAGCTGCAATTTGGCATAGATACATAAATCATGCATTGCGACAAAACGGTAAAATAAAAAGAAAAAAAAATGCCTCCCAATCCTCCCAACCTCCCATACAAAAATTTTTTTTTCGATTTTTTTTTATTTGTCCTGATAGTGTGGGGTATCGTTGGATAGGTCTTTCAAAATGAATATGGGTTTCATAAAACCATTTTTGGATATAGTTAATATTTTCGGAAATATGCGCTCCGAAAGAAAAAAAAATATGTGTCCCCCTCCTCTTCTAACTTTTGAACCACGGGTCCAAAATTATTTAAAAAATCCGAAACAAGAGCTTAATAAATTCTTTCAATGAAAACTATAGCGAACATGATCGGTCTAGTCGTTTCTGAGTTATTGCAAAAAATCTTCTTTTCTTAGTAAAAGACGTAATGTACAAAGCGCTGCAAAGCCTTATGATACTGACTAATAGCCCCCGTTTGGCCTATTTTGACAGAATGATAACTACGAAACCCTACACTGAGCATGGCCCGACATGCTCTTGGCCGATTATACCTTTTGGGTACGCAACGGAACCCTAAAAAGTAACATTCAAGCTTTTCATTTGATCTCATATTAATACCACTCGCACTTGCAACGCCTCTCGCTTCCATTATTTACTATATAGTGGTTATAAATCAATGATTTTGTTATAGAGCATACGAGTAGAGGCTTTTAGCTATTAACATGTAACGCGAAACCTACCGACTTTGCGGTGTTTGGTTTATCCCGCCTAAATTAAAAAGACAAAAATGCCGTGAAGGTTTTCACAAACAGTAACTTTTTAAATGTAATGTATATGTACTTAATGTGTTTAACAAAACTAACTAAAGCAATTGTATCTTTTGCAGGTAACCATCGGCACGTGAAGCAGATAAAATCGTCCAACGGCGTTAGGTAGTAACAAACACTTTCTATCGCGGTCACGCGTCTTCCCACGGTACACCGAGGAAAACAATAAAAAAATGCACCAAATTAATATAAGAATAAGGATCCAATCAGTCAGATGATCGCCGAAAAACTCGATAATGCGGGATTACTCAAACCGGGTCAGGTTAAAATGCATTATTGCGGTTTGGCTGTCACTGGTCCTTGGAGTCTCAGCCAACCGACCTCCGAGGTTTCTCATAGAGGGTCAGTCGGAAATTGTGGTCAGACTCAAGGAGGGCGCTGATACTCCTGTAGGTAAGTGAAATTGACATGTAACCATTATATAGTTATAAAAAAAACATTTTTGTATCTATCTTCTTCTTCCATTAATACGTTAAAAATTTATACTTTTTAACAAAATAAAACAGAATGCATAACTTACTAAGAACACCTAAGATACCTTATTCTTAGTTTAGTCTGGATAGATAAGGATTAATTTTTAGGTTTAGGATTTAATTTCAAATATTCAGGTAGATTTTCGTATTACGATGTAGTCAAACTTTTCCCTTAATGCAGATACCACAGGCATTGCAAACTTTTGATTGCTTCCAAGAAGTTTATACTTACTGTTTATAGCACGGATAGACACCCGGATATTGAATACATAGGGGGCAATGTACAACGGTGTTACCAGGACAACAGCGGCCTAACAGAGGGAAACCCTGCACCCTCGCTGCGGATTATTGAACGCTAGTTATTAGTCATCAAGCATGAAACCATAGTGTTGATCCGGTCCTTTAATGCCTTGCTGACTTAGGGTCCTACTTAAGTAGCTTGGACGAAACTACTTGTAAAATAAAAATAGAACATACACAATCTATCTTCGCTGGAACGTTATGGAATTGCTTTCGATTCTGTTTAATAGACAAACAAACCTTAGATATTTGTAGTTTCTTCATCATCATTGTCATCTTCCTTTGTGTCGGCTCGTGGGAGCCTGGGGTCCGCTTGGCACCTAATCCCAAGAATTGCTGATAGGCTATAGGTTTATTCGTCTATGTTCTACTCTTGTCACTTGTTAATCTAACCACTTTATATATTATGTGGGTATAAAATTATTATGTTATTTTGCTAAAACTACGCATTAGCGATTTTGGTAGCCAATGCAGTGCAAGTGTTATTTAAACACGTCATAATTTCATAGAAGTTTGACTGCGTAGGCTATCAAAATCGCTGCAGACTTTTCTCGATCTGACTCAACTATATGTTTGTATTAACCGTTATTATTCTAATTACAGGAAGTTTAATATACCGTCTCAGGGGCATTGACCCTGACGGAGATGAATTAAAATTTGGAATAAGAGATCAACTTGGTAGTAATATTTTAAGAATAGAGGCCATTACAACCAACGAAGCTAATATTTATTTAATTAAGGAATTAGATAGAGAGGTTTGTATTGGTTTCTATTATGACTTTTATCTAGAGAAATAGTCCAACAAAATAAATGATAGAACTTTAAGGTAAATGTACGCTTCACCGAATGCTTAAGCCCTAGACTTACGTTTAATTTTTTTATTCGTTCTGATATTTTCTTACGAATATGTTCAATACTAAAATAGAAACATAGATAAATTTGTCCTCATTTAAACATACCTATAAATTACTGAAATGATTGGACGTGTATTAAAAACATTTTTAAAGTCATTTCTTCCAATTTCCTTGTTTGTACCGTTTACCGAACTAAGAAACGTGATTTGCACATTATACCGAATAGGGAGCCCGCATTACCGAACTAGGAAATAATTGTATGAAAATATGGTGTTGAGTGGTGCTCAAACTTCAGTAGTTCACTATTAAATCCCTACTATGCTTCGTTTTTTAGCATTATAAAGATGGTAAGCGATCTTGACGTGTCTTTTTTATTGAAATAATTCTTTTGAAAAATAAGTCAGTAAGTAAGGTACGCAACAATTATAAAACATGTACGCATATGTATAAAATAATTTGGCTGTTTCATAAATTTTGGCTGGTCCATTTTCTATGGAAGGGTAAAATTTTTTTCACGATTTCGGAGTTGGTCCCATAGTAAAAGTTGCTCAGTATAATCCCAAAACCTCCCTGGGAATGGGAATGTAGTTAATTTTTAGCCACCCTGTATGTGAACCCCGGAATTTCATAACAAAAGATAAAAGTTTAAAAAATCACAATCGCCCACGACGAGAGGAATCTAAAAAAAATTTTTGAACATCATGCTTCATTATTTTTATTATCCTATTCAGTTTTTTTGTCCACATTCCAAGACTATTATCAGGCGTCCAATAAGTATGTCTAAAGTTTGAAAAGCGCTGGCATTGAAATAATGGTCACAAAAAATAAACATATAAATATCGACCTAGCCGTTATCGTAATAAGGATGATATTCTCATGAACGTCGAATAGAAACATGGCCAACGCAAACATGAGTTCGGTAGCAGAGACCATGGGTACCATTCACCGAACGGCCGTTCGGTGAACGAAACATGGAAAATATGTGGAACCTATTTCGCGAACGGATTTTGAAAATAGTATTTTAATCGTAATCAATGTGGTATAACTACAAATCTATCATTAAATTTAATACTTGAATCCATTACAAAACCGTACATGTATAAAGTTCTTGTTAATACTGACGTAAAATATCTAAAATTATTGTTTGATAATAGTCTTGCTAAAAACCTTATTTTGATGCCAAAAAGTCGTAAAACATGAACATTTCAAACGCAGTTTTATAATAATCTATATAGGTTATTGTTGTTCGGCAATTGCTCATAAAATTACAAATACATTAAGTTATTTGTGAAATTAGGTAGTTAATCTAAATAGTTCGTAATCAACCATTAAAAAAATAATTTCAAAAACATACGCTTTCCCTGATTTCGGACGCTGTTCGATAATACCTTCCAATCAAATTGTCGGTGTACTCATCACCGAACTCACATTAAGCTTAATTTCTGATAATATGACTGCACTAAATTAATAAAATTTACTAAAATACACAAACTAATTAAGTAGTCACACTGAAAAACCATACTTTGAAACACAGAAATAAATTTAAAAGGTTTTATGACCTTAAGAAATATACGCAACTTCTTACCGATTTCTTTAAGGTTGCCCATACAAAGTGGCAATCGGGAGCAACGATCCGTTTCGATCAGTTGCCACGTCCCAACTGCGGGACAAATTGGCCGACTCTGAGGCATAGTTGAAGGGATAGGTATTTAACTCGTGGAAAAAAAATACGCAAGTAAATATCAGCTGTAAATAATCGACTTATAGCCTAAAATAGAAGAAATTCGGTGATACGGACGGATATTGAGCGTTCGGTGGAGCGTACTTTTACCTTACTAACTTCTAAAACTTTAATTGATAGTAGAAGAAATGTAGTCTTAGGGGCTATTCATAAATTACGTCATTTCAAATTAGGGGGGGGGGGTCTGGACATCGGATGACGGTAGCATGAAATAGGAGGAAATGGGGTCATTTGAAGCATGATTTTTGGATGATTATAGGGGTATACGACCCCCCGGTCGAAAATCGTCAAAAATCGATGACGTAATTTATGGACAGCCCCTTAGTAGACGTAGCAAAAATTGTGCCTTTAAGTTGTCAGCTAAAGTAGATGGCCATTAACCATGTATTTATTTTTTTAGATACGTGATGAATATTCATTTGTGTTAACGCTTACGGACGGGCATTTAGGGGAAGGAAACTTCATCACGCAAAGCTTCTTGCTGTTAGTCGAGGACGTCAACGACAACGAACCCATCTTTAAACCGTATCCCTCCGCTATCACAGTTAAAGAAGATGCTTCTCCTGGTATACTCACGACAGTTGAAGCGACGGACCTCGATGAAGGAGCTTATGGACAAGTATGTATCAACCACCTACAGTCCAACATACAACACATAATAAACGTAATGAGCAGCTGTAGATGCGTGCATGCTATAGAGAGTCTCCTAACTAAAAGATGCTAAGTGGAAACAGAAACTTGAAATATGTTAGAGCTCCGAAATACCTACTTAGGGTGAGGTGAGCTTCATGAGGTGGCAGTGATAGCCCTGCTTATACTTTACGTACGCTGACCTGGAATATTAGCTTAAAATGGTCTCTACTTTAATTTGCTTCACTCGACCGATTAAAAATCGTTTCTAGCATTTTCTAATGGTTTAAACTTGACATGAAAATTAAGGCCTCGCTTAATTAAATTTGTATCCACGTTATAATTGTAAAAAAAAAACAAACGTCAGTTAGCCCCCAAACGCACGGGAGCTTTTTCAACGCGCAATAAAAAAGCGTTTGGGTGACACAAATGGATAACCATGTATGTATTCAAGGCGCTTTTTATCAAGCGTTGTTGGATTTTCGACTTTAAACTTTGGTCGTTAAATCGAATTTAGAGTGCGGCCAGATTCAAGCGCTTTTTTAACGCGCGTTGAAAAAGCTCTCGTGCTAATGGGGGCTTAGGATTATATTGTCTTTGGTAAGTAATACCTAAAAAAAATAAGTAATGCCTAATTGTCAATGTCAATGTCATGTTGACAAACCCGACAGTTGTGTTGTGGTTATCTTGAATTTGTTGTGGTTCTTATTTCACTTTATGTTTATGCTTGAAATTTAAACTGTGGGTTCACAATCACACTTCACTATCTGCAAACATGAGCTAAACAGAAATATTTTACCGTAGTTCATCAATGGAACTGGGATAATTTCAGGTGCTATACCATTTGCAAGAAGTAGACGGCGACGTTGACAATTTCGCTATCCAAACTGTGAATGGCAAAGGCGTTATTCGTTTGACCAAGCAACTGGACTACGAGCGCAAGTCTCTATACCAACTGCGGGTGCTGGCCATCGACCGGGCCAACCAGGGTCGAGTGAACACTGGCACGGCCGCCATTCTCGTGAAGGTGCAGGACGTGGAAGATCAGCCGCCGGAGTTTGTGGTGGTCAGCCCTGTGACTAGGATCAGCGAAGATGCCGATGTCGGAACTTCGGTTTTACAAGGTTTACAATTTTTTTTACTGGTTTAAATAGATTACTTAGTTAATATAGATTAATCTTCAATTCACTACACTTTAAAGTCTGTTGCCTCCTAAAACCCGGAAACATTTTTGTTTTTATATTTGGAACCCTTTGTTGCTCAATAAAAGTTCACAATAGATTTTTTTATATCTAGTAAATATGTACATGGGGTCTTAGGAAGGTAGAAGACAGTGATATAGGCAGAAGAGAAAAAAGCAGTACAG
This sequence comes from Cydia fagiglandana, assembly GCF_963556715.1. Classification (NCBI taxonomy): domain Eukaryota; kingdom Metazoa; phylum Arthropoda; class Insecta; order Lepidoptera; family Tortricidae; genus Cydia; species Cydia fagiglandana. The sequence continues at coordinate 13,561,142 of NC_085932.1, forward strand.
TGGAAAAGTAAAGTTTAAATAATTAAATAATGTTTGTTTACCTAAAACATTCTTATTTCTATAATCAAGAACTTACACTGATTTACTACTTTTTTTTTGTTAGCCTGGTTAAGTGTCCCACTGCTGGGCAAAGGCCTCCCCTCGCTTCCTACTATATAGTGATAATTAGGCCCACTCTTAGATACCCTTAAAATTCAAATATATATGTTTTTAAAGCAACATTAAATATAAGTATATTTTTTCTAGTGCATGCCATTGATGGAGATAGAGGCATCAACAACCGGATCTCATACAGCATCATATCAGGTGGCGAGGAACACTTTGATATTGACAGTAGCTCCGGCATTGTATACACGGTCAGCCAGCTTGACAGAGAAGACCCAAGAAACAGCAATGGAGCCTACATCCTTGAGATATTGGTAATTTATTCAACTATAGTGTCATATAATCATTTATATTTTCTTGAGTTGGCGAGTATTGATCAGGTTTTCAATTTATTATTTCTCCATGTGTATTTATCATGTTTTTGAATTCTGAAGAATTGATGTTTATACACTACATTTTTTCTATTGAGGATTGTTGTATATGAATAGAATTTAATTGATTTAGTATGACTTATGTTTTAACACTTTTAAAACTATAAAAAATGACACATGAAATTGATAAAAAATTATAAATGATGTATAGATTTGGACATCTGATAAAATTAGTATTCTATAATGTAGTAAGCATTCTTAACAAACTTAAATTAGTCATGGCATTTCATAAATCATCAAAGCTATAATAGTTTGATAATAATAATGGTAGTAGCCAGGAAAGAAGGGCTTGCCGGCTGAATAGGTATTGACAAAATTAATCATTTTAAGCACTGAAATAAAAGACGGCTACCTTCCTATATGTATTCCTTCAATTTTGTATGAAAATCCCATTAAAGTCCTCTCTTCATTATAAGGAACAACAGCAATATTTTCTCAAACATGGAACATGATTGTTTTAATTATGTTTTGCAACAAACACAGTCCACTACCCATCTATGAAAACTTATATTTTAACATTTCATCCTTTGCATGTTTCTTCCAACAGGCTACTGAAGAATCCCGCATGGTATCGCCCATGCCGAGCGCCACGACCGAGGTCACGGTCATCGTCACCGACGTGAACGACGAGACGCCGCGGTTCCGCAGCGACAAGTATGTGGGCGAAGTGCTGGAGAACGCGCAGCAGAACACGCCCATCACCTTCTTGCAGGACGCCGTGCCTGAAGTCTTTGATTATGATCAGGTAGTTACTACATATATACTTAAAGCTGGCTACGGAGGAATCCCGCATGGCATCGCCCATGCCGAAGGCCACAACCGAGGTCATGGTCATCGTCACCGACGTGAACGACGAAACGCCGCGTTTCCGCCGCGACAAGTATGTGGGCGAAGTGCTGGAGAACGCGCAGCAGAACACGCCCATCACCTTCTTGCAGGACGCCGTGCCTGAAGTCTTTGATTATGATCAGGTAGTTACTACATATATACTTAAAGCTGGCTACGGAGAAATCCCGCATGGTATCGCCCATGCCGAGCGCCACGACCGAGGTCACGGTCATCGTCACCGACGTGAACGACGAAACGCCGCGTTTCTGCCGCGACAAGAATGTGGGCGAAGTGCTGGAGAACGCGCAGCAGAACACGCCCATCACCTTCTTGCAGGACGCCGTGCCTGAAGTCTTTGATTATGATCAGGTAGTTACTACAGTTTAGTGTCCGACCGAAACATGTTTTTTTGCCGAAACCGAAACCGAAACCGAATGTTCGGCTTTGGCTCTAGTTTCGGCCGAAACCGAAACCGAAACTTTTGTATACTTGTTAAAGTCGTTGAAAAAATGACATAAAACCCCTTTTATACACATATTATAGGGCTGTCAACACCCAATATCCTTGAAATTGATGTTACTTAAGCAGTTTTTTAAGAAAGTTACTAGAGTTAGACCAAGATAATTCTGCAACGATTTTGATAACACACACAGTACAAGTGTTATTTTAAACGTCAAAATTTCTATGAAATTATGATGTATAAATAACATTTGCACTAGTTGCACTGCGTATGCTATCAAAATCATTGCAGAATTTTTTTGGTCTAACTCTATTCATTCACCAGTCAAGTTAACATGTAGATACAGGGTCAACCAAAAAACCAACCAAAAACGCGAGCGCGAAATTTTTTGTTGACAATATCGCAAGGCCGGGTACCAATCTTCACCTGGGCCTAAAAGTCCGAAGTGCCCCATTGAGGCGAACTTTCATGCGAAGTCAAAGCCGTGCTTCAGGCTTCAGGATAAGTAGTTGAGCACAGACTCCAACCAATGTCCATTGTATTAAAAAGCGAGACCGCAGGCCGAGCATGGCGCGGCGAGGCCAAAGGCTAAGCTGAAGTAGAGGACATGGGGAACACAAACCAATAGTAAATTGAGGTAAAACCACTGATTCACTCCGAAACAATTAGACAGTGTGTGCGTTGTAGGTATTGACAGCCTCTTAAGGATGCGTCGACCGTCCAGTGGCGCCCTCATTAGTGGAATTGTGTTTTATACTAAACCAATTAATTTCTGTACCTATAAATGAATCAGTATAATATGTAGGTATTAATATTGTTGTCCTACTCATTCCCCAACTTTTGGTCTTATTCCGAAGTACCATTTCGTTAGTTTCGGCCCGGCCGAAAGGTTCGGCCGTTTTTTGGCCGAAACCGAAACTACAGCCGAAACATGATTTTTTGGCCGAAACTGGCCGAAACCGAAACCGAAACCGAACCTTCGGTCGGACACTACTACAGTTATACTTAAAGCTGGCTTGGTCACCTGGAGAGGATGGGGGAGGATCGCGTCCCAGATACCGCTGGAGTGACGAAGCCCAAAAAGACCTGTCCGCCCTCGGAATACCTAACTGGCGTGAAGTGGCGCAGAATAGGTCAGAATGGCGCTCTCTTGTGTCAGAGGCCAAGATCCTCTTTGGGTCACTGAGCCAGTGATGTATGTATACTTAAAACTGGTATTGCTTATAGGCGAATAAATTCAAAAGTATATGTGTAGTTCTTAATGTGAGACTATAACTCAAATTGGTGTGTAGCTTGTACAATAAGAAGAGGCACTATTTCCAGCAGTGAAAAATAAATGTACACTGGAGTTGATCGTTTGGAAAATACACCATAGGCACTATACGAGTGCCGCGAAAAAATGCGGAGCAAACGGTGACTCAGAATGTATTGTGCGTACATGCTACATAGGTGGATTAAACTGTAATCAGTTTGTTCCTTTCATTTAACTGTAAAAAAAATGCGTGTCGGACTCGCCCACCGAGAGTTCCGTACTTTTTAGTATTTGTTGTGATAGCGGCAACAGAAATACATCACCTGTGAAAATTTCAGCTCTTTAGCTACCATGGTTCCTGTGATACAGACAGACGGACGGACAGTAGAATCTTAGTAATAGGGTCCCGTTTTTACCCTTTGGGCACGGAACCCTAAAAATAATTATCAGACAAACATTTCATTTAGAACAAGATCAAAAACGCAGGTATTTGTAATTAATAATGTTTCCAGGGTAAAAACGGCACTTTCGAGTTATTCTTACAAGGTGATAATGGCGTGTTCGACGTCACGCCATTCAAAGGTATCAACGAGGCCTCCTTCCTGATTCGAGTGAATGACCCATCTTCCTTAGACTACGAGAAAGTCACTGTGATGAACTTCAGCCTTATAGCCAAAGAGATTGTTTCTAACAATCCTAAAATCAGGTATGCTATAACGGATTGTATACTACATATTATATTATCTAAAGTAAGGTCAGCAAACACGAGGGATTTCGTGTATTGACACGCCTTTTCCTGTCTCCACCGCACGCGCATAATTATTTTGCTCACGATGATGATGCCGGTGGTCAATGCCACTGTGCTAGCGAGAGAGCAATACATTTATTTGCAGTGTCCTTTAGTTATTGATTTGTTACAGGGAAAATATGTAAGATAATTTGTAATGTCTTTTTTTTTCAGCGTGGTTCCTATAACGGTTCACATAAAAGACGAGAACGATAACTTCCCCGAATTCACCGAATCTTTATACACGGTGTCGATCCTCGAGAACTGCGGTGCGGGTACCACCGTGGCGTGGGTGCGCGCGCTCGACCAGGACTCGGATAACTACGGCACCAGAGGCATCCGGTACACTGGGCTTGGAGGCAGTATCGCAAGTTTGTTAGTACATTACAAGTACCATAATTATACACGGTGGCTAAAAAATTACTACATTCCCATTGCCAGGGAAGTTTTGGGATCATACTGAGCAACTTTTACAATGTGAACCCCGAAATCGCGAAAAAAAGATTTACTCTCCCATAGAAAATGGACCAGTCTAAATGTATGAATCAGCCAAATCGTTTTTTTTTGTGATTTCGGGGTTAGATCATAGTAAAAGTTGCTCAGTATAATCCCAAAACCTCCCTGCTAACGGAAATGCAGTTATTTTTTAGCCAACCATACATACGTACATGATTGATGCTTGTTGCCGACCATGCATTGTGCTGTCCTGGGTGCTCTATAGTCTATACTTATTACTGTGCTGTCGATTCGCAGCTTGCATTTATCGGCCGCAGACCTACATACTGCGAGCGCATATTGTGGGTCTACAAGGTTCCGGCAATTTGGTTCATGGAGTGTAAAAACTGAACTACAACTTTTTTTGCACACAAACAATACCCAACTATTAAATTGACCAAAGCGAAATTTTCAAAATATTGGATTTTTCATCCTACAACGACATAAATAACCCTTATAATAATTTTAGATTAAGCCTCAATCCAATATCTGGCGTGATAACCGTGAAGCAAGCCGGAGGTGACAGCTTCGACCGCGAGCTCGTCTCCCGGCACTACCTCACCGTCGAGGCTCGCGACGACCTCGGCAAGGGCAACCGGAACACTGCACAACTCATCGTGAATATAGAGGATGTCAACGACAACGCGCCTATGTTCCTGGCTAATAAGTATGAGGCCAGGCTGCTTGAGAATGAGCGACAGTTTGAGAACCCGTTGGTGCTGGAAGCTAGAGATCTTGACTTGAATGGTAAGTAAACATATTGACTTTTTTATCTCTTGGTCGAGGCTAGCGACGACCTCGGCAAGGGCAACCGCAACACTGCACAACTCATCGTGAATATAGAAGATGTCAACGACAACGCGCCTATGTTTCTGGCTAATAAGTATGAGGCCAGGCTACTTGAGAATGAGGGACAGTTTGAGAATCCGTTGGTGCTGGAAGCTAGAGATCTTGATTTGAATGGTAAGTAAACGTATTGATTTTTTTATCTCTTGGTCGAGGCTCGTGTTGACCTGAGCAAGGGCTAACTCATCGTTAATATCGTCAATGACAAACCACCTATCGTCTATGTTCCTGAGCCTATGAGGCCAGGTTAGGTTGCTAGAAAACGAGCGGCAGTTTTAGAATCCGTGGGTGCTGGAAGCTAGAGATACCGATTTGAATGGTGAGTTTTGTTGTGATTTATTGTATCATGGTTGATATGCACGACGACAATTAAACATCATGGTCAACATAGAAGATGTTAACGTCAAATCACGTATAATCTTGGCTATAAGAATATTTTGTGAAGCTTGAGAACCTGTCGACGATTTAAAAAATCGACTGGTTTGAAAGCTAGGAACAATAGATACTCTAAGTTCATGGTAAATTCTGTTACCTCGCGTTTGAAGTCCTTTGTAAAGGCAAACGTAACACCGTCCAAGTCATACTCAACATAGTAGATTTCAACAACACCGCTTTTGCCCACTAAAGCGTAGCGGAGCAGAGATGTGGGAAATGAACCATTAGCATTAGTTGTAATCCATCAGAGCGGAGATTACAGCCAATGCTATTGGTTAAAACTATATTACGAAATTTACGAGTTAAAACATAAACATCAGTAAGTAGGTAATCTAACTAAATGTTAACAAATGTTCAGCTCTTTAAAATTCAGTTAATTAAGTGAAGGTTAAATTTCTATTATAATCACAATCAGACAAGTGAACGAGAGAGAATGTGATGCTGACACGAGTAGCGTACCTACGTAATTGTAGCGTTTTGTAATGGTTTTCTCTGATTTTATCTCGACAATTCAATGCCACTGTGACAATCTGTGGCACACTTTAAAGCTGACATTGGATTCGGTAATGATTTTGTGTGTGACGCTCTGCCGGAAAAGATGATGCTGGCGTCGCTTATGCACTTATAGCCTTATTTTTGGACGCTTAGTGATGTCGCTTCCGCTAAACCAACATATGTCTGATTGTTTAAGATATAACAATAGAACATTACCTTCTCAAAATGCATACTTCATTAAAAATGGGTTAGAACTGATTCATATGAGCCTTGGCTATTTTGCTCGCGTGAGATTGTTAAGAGACGGCATGCAAACTAACAATGCAACAGATAAAATTTTGTAATTGCTCTGTGTTATTTATATCAGACTGTGCTTTTGTAACTGGTCGGAGCAGTCGGAAGCCAATTAATTAAGTGAATTACCACACCCTGACTGGTAACCCATACTTTTATTCGGATGGTATAATGTGATAAAACTCTGTTGATTTGTGATGCAGTCTTTTGTAAATTATAATTTAAAAAATTAAATCTGCAGGTACTAAGAACAGTCACATAGAGTACTCGATAGTGGGCGGCGAGTACAGGAACAATTTCTCCATCGACCCCAACTTGGGCATCGTCACGCCGGCGGGCGGGCTCGACTTCGAGCAGATCCCGGGGGACAACACGAACATACGCCCGATACATCTCACTGTAAGAATCTATATCTTATAATTCTTATAAAACGTCTGAGGCTAAGTAACATTTACTATTGTTTTTTTTTTTGCAATTTATTAAAACAATCGAGCAGCCTTGTAACAGCCGAACTAGAGTGCGCTGTACGGTGCCATATATTTTGTGATGGTTTTATGGTAACTATATGGTTAAACGTTAATTTTTGACAGCCAGAGCCAGAATTTTTGAGAACTACCTACCAAACTGTACATAAGTACAGCGACGTTCACCTCAGCTGCAAATTCGAATCCCGATTTTTTCTTAGACTATTTGAACCTCTTCTACTTTTAATAACCAACATTTTTAACATTATGTAATACTATGGTTGGCATTTAATAAATTATATTATGGTAATACTTTGGTTGTAACAGCAACTTCGATTATTTTCTGTCAAACACCCTGATTTTTATAGTATTTTTATAGCCTAAGTTTTTTTGTCAGCAAATTAAATCGGAATATTGTATGTATTTATTTTTTACGAAAAGACAAGTTACGAGTATACACGTAGAGATGTCCTTTTATATTTCCTACTGTCACTATCATAGCATATGCCTGTATCAGGTCCGAGCGCGCGATTTCGGAGTACCACCGTTGTCGTCGAGTGTACCGGTCACGATATACGTGCAGGACGTCAATGACCATGCGCCCATGTTCCAGCAGATGATGTACAAGCGCTCAATACCTGAAGACATGCCCGGCGGCACTAGTGTATTAGAGGTAAGTAAATATACTAAGGCCCACTTGCACCATCCCATTAAGCCAGGGTTAAACAGTTAAACCGTTAACCTAGTGTCAAATTGTACTGGTAAACATGGTAACGCCACGTTTAACCGGTTAACCCCGGGTTAGTGGAATGGTGCAAGTGGGCTTTAGGGTCGGTTGCACCAAAATGTTCGTATCGTTAAAGTGTTCGCTAAATTTTTATGTATGGAAAGTTTCATAGTAAAGCACCGGGGCGCGCCGGATGACGTTGATACGTTGATCAGTCTGTTAAATGTGGTTGGTGCAACTGGCCCAGGTGGTTCGCTTTTCATACAAAATTCAATCAAAGCTCATTAAGTAACTACACACTATTAGTACACAAATATTTCCGCATTTATCTTCTTTCGAATATTCGTTTGCGCGAAATTAACAGGAAAACAATGTTTCATACAGAAATCATGCAAAAATCATAGTTAACTTTTCATCAATTTTACGTATGTGTGTGTCACAAATGTCGTGTACAGATACATTTGCGACGTTGCCATACCATTTCCGACGTTGCCGTGCTGACCACGGCTCGAATTTGGAGTGCCGTCATGTTTAGTGCAATTTTGTTGACACTGATATTTGACAGGTAGTTAATTGACCTAAGCGAGAAGTTCGTCAGCTTAGCTAAGAACTATCATGGCGTGTTATGCAAACAGTCGCTTTTTTGCTTGCAAACGGAAGATTCCCGGTTCGATCCCCAGTCATTGTATGCTGGAACATAACTTTTTGTATTTTTGTTACACCTAAATTTCGTATTGTTTTTTTATTTTTATTTAATTTTTCTTATTATCATAAATCGATTATTAAGTATGGGCTACACGTATTCTTTTATTTTTACAAAGATAATTAGAAATTATACTCTTCCTAATCTCTCTGATTTTTACAATCAGGACATCCTCACTGCAATAAAAACCGGGCAAGTGCGAGTCGGACTCACGCACGAAGGGTTCCGTGCCATAATGCAAAAAAAAACAAAACAAAAAAAAGCAAAAAAAAAACGGTCACCCATCCAAGTACTGACCACTCCCGACGTTGCTTAACTTTGGTCAAAAATCACGTTTGTTGTATGGGAGCCCCATTCAAATCTTTATTTTATTCTGTTTTTAGTATTTGTTGTTATAGCGGCAACAGAAATACATCATCTGTGAAAATTTCAACTGTCTAGCTATTACGGTTCGTGAGATACAGCCTGGTGACAGACGGACGGACGGACGGACAGCGAAGTCTTAGTAATAGGGTCCCGTTTTACCCTTTGGGTACGGAGCCCTAAAAAGAAGTGTATAAAATTTCCTGTGGTTAAAAATAATGGATTTTGTCTATGAATGAAAAACACAATTATTACTATAGTTTGTTTTTTAAAGCATTAGAAATAAGGTAAACAATCTTGACGTGTCTTTTAATTGAAAAACACATTTTAAAAATAAGTTACGGCAAATATGTAATAATTATAAATCTAATACGATCATTTTTTTTATATTCTTCTGCTTCCATAAGTAATCGTTTTTAGGGTTCCGTACCCAAAGGGTAAAACGGGACCCTATTACTAAGACTTCGCTGTCCGTCCGTCCGTCCGTCCGTCCGTCCGTCCGTCTGTCACCAGGCTGTATCTCACGAACCGTGATAGCTATACAGTTGAAATTTTCACAGATGATGTATTTCTGTTGCCGCTATAACAACAAATACTAAAAACAGAATAAAATAAAGATTTAAATGGGGCTCCCATACAACAAACGTGATTTTTGACCAAAGTTAAGCAACGTCGGGAGTGGTCAGTACTTGGATGGGTGACCGTTTTTTTCATTGCTTTTTTTTGTTTTTTTTAGCATTATGGTACGGAACCCTTCGTGCGCGAGTCCGACTCGCACTTGCCCGGTTTTTGATTTTTAAAAAACCTGATAACACTGAGTATGTATGTGGGGGAAGCGCTGCTGGCCTAGCGGAAAGCAATTCGGAGGTCGCGGGTTCTAACCCCGGCTCGTACCAATGATTTTTCGAACTTTTGTACGAAATAGCATTTGATACCTACCTATTTATACACCGATACCTATTTTTCGGTGAAAGAAAACAATGTGAGGAAACCGGACTAATCCAAATAAGTTTACTCTCTGGGTTGGAAGGTCAGGGCAGTCGCTTTCGTAAAAACTAGTGCGCATGCCAATTCTGGGATTAGTTGCCAAGCGGAGATTGAATATCTGGGAGACCGACCAAAGCTTACAAAACATAAAAACTCAAAAATGCGCGTTTTCTCATAGACCTAGCTAAGAGATCAAACCCCTTATAGCAAATTTCATCGAAATTGTTAGAGCCGTTTCTGATACCATCCAAATATATAAATAAATAATTATATATAATATCTAATAATTGCTCGTTTAAAGGTAAGATAACACAAAGGAGAAACAAAAAGAAATTACCTACTCGCACCAGTCTTGAACCCTAATCCTCTTGCACGTATTTCCACGAACATACCGTTACGCTATTGCAACATACTTACGTTGTGTGAAATTGTCTACTACAAGGATCACGGAAACACTGTTTGCATGTGTGAGTAATAGTAGGAAAAAGCGTGACAGCAACACTCCGTCGAATTAAAAAGGTGGTTTTTGCACAATGAAGTATTCAATGTTTATTTTAATAGTTCAATATTTACTTAAAGAGTGCGCGAAACATACTTTTAAGTATACAAATACCAAGACCATTTCACAAAAAAATAAAAGCTGAAATTTTGCAAAAGTGGTGCCATCTAGCGAGAGTTAAGTTTTGAGTAACCTAGGCGAACCACCTTAAGTAGATTTTAAGATTGACTTTGATTGTACCTGCCAATAATGCTTATAAAAATAAATAATGTATTCTGTAGTAAATATTCAACAAGGTTTTGTTCTCTGTTTACCATCTTTCAGATTGATTAATTAAACAAATTAATTTGTGGCCTAATATTGAGTGACTTGCGAGTAAATGTGCCTGAAGTTGTATCTTCGTTACTCCTTCACGCAAAAACAGCTACTCGGAGTTCTATGAAATTTGTCATACAAATTACTTAGAATATAGGACATTTTTTAACCCAGAGTAAAATTCATCCCCTAAAGGAGTGCAAGTAGTGCAATAGAGGTTGTGATTTAAATCGAGTGTTTAAGGGGAGGGGAAAGCTGCAGTTTTACTCAGAATTCGTGCTGAATTTACTTTGTAACTACCGAAGTACTAAACTAGTAGGTATTTAACATGTCTTTAAATGTGGAATCACTTCTAAGTCATGTTTTGAATGTGTCAGGTGAAAGCTCGCGACGGCGACGGTTCGTCCCCTAACAACCGCGTGGTGTACCGCATACAGCGCGGCGCGAGCGACAAATTCGTCATCGACTCTCGCTCGGGCGTCGTGTCCGTCGCCAACGGCTCGTCGCTCGACCCCGACAAGACCAACCCGAAGAGCAACCGGTACACGCTTACTATCGTAAGTAAATTTCGACATTATGTTGATAGCAATAAAGTGTAATCTTCAGTGGTTCGTCATCGCCTCGCTCTCAGGCGTCGTGTCCATGGCCTATAAATAATAACAAATACATTCCTTTGTTAGCAATAGATAAGTAAATAAGAAAAGTTTACTATTTTAGATTCATACGCATTCGAGCGTCGCCGTTCCTGAAAATCGGAAAGCTCGTCGAATAATAGTTTCTGTCACATAAATCTAAGTTTAAAACATAAACATGTAAACTATGTATTTATATTAAAACTAGAAATTACATGTCAATGTTTAGGTGGCGCTAGATGGCGGTATCGGTGAACAGCAACTGAGCGCAGCGGTGCTTGTGAACATCACCATAGTGGACGTCAACAACAAACCGCCCGCGTTCGTCGAGCCGGGCACAATCAGCGTTAAAGAAAACACGCAGGTAAGCGGTATTTTATTCGCGATACTTCCGGCGCGATTCGGGGAATGAAATAGACATTCACTAGATATTAAATAGTAACGATATATGACGATCCACGGCAAAAGGTACCTTATGGCCACAATAATATTGGAGCTGCGTTAATAATAGCGTAAACGCCAACCGCCATAACCTACCTTTTGCCGTGGAACGTAACATATCTTTACTATTTCATATCTAGTGAATCTCTAATTCATTTCCCGAATCGTGCCGTTCCTTAAGTGGAGCAATGGTGCAAATAAAAGAAACTACCTATATACAATTTTAAACGCAAAAAAGCTAATATTTTATTGTTCCATTGACAATAAGTTATGTTATCACAAGTATCACAACACCTTATAAAACAAAGTCTCCCGCCAGGTCTGTCTGTTTGTGTGTTTGTATGTTTGTTCGCGATAAACTCAAAAACTACTGAACGGATTTTCATGCGGCTTTCACCTATCAATAGAGTGATTCTTGAGGAAGGTTTAGGTGTATTTGTTACCCCGTGCGAAGCCGGGGCGGGTCGCTAGTATGTTATAATTTATTTCGAATATTTTGTTAAAATTAAAGGAAATATTTGCTACTGCTTTTTTGGAAAACCTTTATTGTAGTCGTCGGCAACTAGCGACAACGCGATATGTTACAGTCGACGTCAAAGAAATGTTTACCTTTATGTTTCGCCTTGTTACAAAGGAGTAAGGCGCAAAACTGCAAACATATATTTCACGTCTATTGTACACTAGATGAAATAAGAAACAACAATAATTTGTACCAGGTGGGAACCCTAGTATACCGCGCACAAGCCCACGATCCGGACTCGCAGCCAGTCCTACGTTTCGCAATAGACAAGGACGCCAGTATCGCGCGGGACGAGGACGGCGTGCTCGTGCCGCTCACGGAGTACGACTACATCGCGATCTGGGACTTGAACGCTGTTGACGGGACACTTAGGGTTGTCAGGTATGGGAAATTCAATAGGTATGCTCATGTAGAAGAGGCGACTGGTACCCACGAATGATGAATGAATGAATGAAAATACTTACAAGTAAAGAAGTGAACTAGAATTTGTATCTACATAAACATTCTAGTTTCCTTGCAAACAGTTTAATATCTGTACATGACGACGTGTTATTGGGTAAGTGATCTCACCTTACAGTTTGATACCTACGAGTGTCGATATCACGAGATAAGTATGTTGTCTCAAACCTAAAGTATGTTAATAATATGTATAAACCTGATAGGTACCTATTATAAGAATGAGCAGAGATCTAACTTGCTCTATTTTTAACCCTCGGCGTAAAACGAGGGATATTATAGTATGTAGCGGAGCTTCTTAGACATGTTTTATCAAAGTTTTATGAAACGGGTCATGGCATTGGTTTTTAGTTTATTTTCAATTTATGTTTTTTATGCACTAGAATTCATAATACAATTTGTTCAAAACTAGCATTCTAAGAAAAACTTCATTCACAGATTACTTGACAGAGAAAAAGTAGAAACCATCAAGCTAGTAATCACAGTAGAAGACATGGCAGCAGTAGCCGGGCCCCAGCAGACCGCGTCAGCCACGCTCACCATTATAATCGCCGACGAAAACGACAACAACCCCAAGTTCAGGAAGCCCTACTACCGAACCTCCATAGCTGAGAACTCTAAGAACGGGGCCAATATCGTGACCGTGATCGCTGATGATGCGGATAAGAATCGCACTATGACTTACTACGTTGAAGGTAATTTCTAGAACTAAGTAGCTTGTTTTAAAGGTCGAAGCTAAAAGATCTGGTAGGGGGGACGGGGCAGACCGCGTCAGCCACGCTCACCATTATAGTCGCCGACGAAAACGACAACAACCCCAGGTTCAGGAAGCCCTACTACCGGACCTCCATAGCTGAGAACTCTAAGAACGGGGCCAATATCGTGACCGTGATCGCTGATGATGCGGATAAGAATCGCACTATGACTTACTACGTTAAAGGTAATTTCTAGAACTAAGTAACGTTTTTAAAGGTAGAAGCTAAAAGATCTGGTAGGGGGGACGGGGCAGACCGCGTCAGCCACGCTCACCATTATAGTCGCCGACGAAAACGACAACAACCCCAAGTTCAGGAAGCCCTACTACCGGACCTCCATAGCTGAGAACTCTAAGAACGGGGCCAATATCGTGACCGTGATCGCTGATGATGCGGATAAGAATCGCACTATGACTTACTACGTTGAAGGTAATTTTTAGAACTAAGTAGCTTTTTTTAAACGTCGTAACTAAAAGATAGGGAGGAAAGGGGCAAGCCACATAGGGCATAGGCTGGCTATATTTACCATAATTATGGCTGAAGAAAACGCTGACTACCCCAAGTTTAGGAAGCCCTATTATCGGACCTCCATAGCTATTGTAAAAAAAAAATCGGGGAATAAATCTTAAAAGCAAAGCTCTAGATCTGGTATAGGTCAAAGGGACTAACCGCATCGGCTACGAGTACACTCACCATTGTAGTCACTGACGAAAACGACTACAACCCCAAGTTCAAGAAGCCCTACTACCGACAAATAAAGTCACCGATTAGGGCATAATAATATTACTGCAATGTTCTGCCGCCAGAATGCAGCACTACCGACTCTAGTAAATTCATAAACTAACTTATACATACTGTGCCTTAAACTGTTTTTTGACAAGTTTTCACAGACAATTAAATATGACATTGATGCACCAAGGCGGTTTGTTTACAGGTAGCCTACCGCGAAACGCGAAATATCTTTTTATCTGGCTCTCTATCGACCGAATAAGCAAGAGTGATAGCGAGGCAGAAACCGAACTTTCGATTGTCGTGTTTCACGGTAGGCCATATGATTTAGTTAGTGACGCATGTTATGTCAATGAGGTTTGTTTACTGTATGTGCTAATGGTGCCACCTACGCAGAGCTTTGCCTAATATTCCCTATTGAAAGCCTGTTTGTATTGTATTATGCAATAACCGGGCTTAGCTAAGTTAATGCGACCATGGCGGACCTAATCACAGTCGTTTCCAGGCCCCGAGAAGCTGTTAAACCTGATCCACATGGAAAGCTCGACGGGCGAAATAGTGGTGGCCAACAAGATCGACCACGAGCAGCAGGCGTGGATCAATCTGACAGTCAAGGCGGTCGACAGCGGCCAGCCGCCGCGGTACGCCGTCGTCGATTTGTTCATACAGGTATGTTAAATCATCTTTATACAGTATATTATATACATATAACATTAGGAACTAGCAAGTATGCTCTACTTGTGACCCTTTTAAGTTTTTGGTGTGGTATTTTATTCATATAGGTCTTTCGGTCTCATGCTTGTAATTTTTTAATACAAAAAATTATTCCTTTTTACAATTGGCTACTTTCCTACTAGTCAAATCAGCTTCTTTTTTAGAACTGTCAAAACGATTTGCTAATATGGAATTTATATGAAAACGTGTATAGTGACGTCACGGTGAACTTCACCTACTTTTTATATTAAAAATAACTGCAATCAATGTTTTTCTAATAATTATCTGGTGTTTTATTTCATGCGCAGTGTGAAATAATTTATTTTAAGTAGTGGAAAGTACCCAATTGTTAGTAATAATATCTTGTCAGGTGCTGGATGAGAATGATAATAACCCGTATTTCGAGAGCGGCAACTTCGAGTATCGCGTGCGCGAAGACGTGGAGCCCGGCACCACCATCGCCAACATCGTGGCGCGCGACGCCGACTCGGGCGAGTACGGCAAGCTCACCTACCTGCTGGACCGCATGTCTACACAAGTACGTACTGTCTGCTTGACAACAATGACTCTTATTGTCAGAGCGGTACAGTCGAGTGCTGTGTACAGGACGTGGGCCCGGCACCACCATCGCCAACATCGTGGCGCGCGACGCCGACTCGGGCGAGTACGGCGAGCTCACCTACCTGCTGGACCGCAAGTCTACACAAGTACGCACTGACTAGGTTACTGTCTGATAGTCGACTGTCGAAGTGGCATGTAGGTTTAGGGCCAGTTGCACCAACCACAGTTAACAGACTCATTAACGTCACGCAACAGAGGTTTGGTGCAACCGACCCTAAAGCCCCATTTAGACGGTTCAAGAACTTGCATGCAATATTTGATACATTGCTAACTACAGACTACAATGAATTCAGTCGATCGACCAAATACCGCAAGGTAACGAAAATTGCATGCAAGTTCTTGAACCGTCTAAATGGGGCTTTAGTCTATTTGCCATAAAATCTTGCTGGAAGCCCGGTGTTTGGTTTGCTCTCCTTATCTATCCCTAAATTACCTTGTTACGACTGTGACTCGTACTTGTACCAGTACATTTTATATTTCTATACTAATCAGTACCTAATAGTACATTATTGTCGAGGCTCGGAAGTAGCCACTTGCAGGCTGAGGATTCGTTTTAAACGGACGACCTTGGGAGTCCGTTTAATTGAATCCGAAGCCAGCAAGTAGCCTTCCAGCCGAGTCATATATAGTGCTTTTCTCAAAAATGGTGCAAGAAATATAAATATCATAGAAATATTTTACAAAAGCAACGTTCTTACATATATATTTTGACAGAAAAAACCCTTGCCGCCTTTTTATTTTTTTTAATAAAAAAATAGAAGTGTATTTTTCTGCCAAAAATACGCCAACCTATTTGAGACATCTAAATAGTCGCGGTACTATTCATCTGTTTGGCTGTTTAATGGGCCTGTGCCTTCATTTGATATGGTAATTTCAACTTTTAAAAAGTTTGGAACTCGACAAATAATGGAATTTGTATGCAACATTGCAGTCCCAAAATCGAGACTGCAATGTTTTTAACTTTTTGTCTGACCATAAACTATGCGCCTCGCGACCAATTTTTTAGACGGCAAAGTCGACTTTGCCGTCCGTTTTTGAGAAAATTTATTTTATTGACACAGGGCAAGTTCCTGATAAAGGCCGAGACGGGTGCAGTAACTGTATCGGACTGGCTGGATCGCGAAACTCGTGCGTCCTACACGTTAGTAGTCGAAGCGTGGGACAACTACCAATTCGGGTACCTTAGCGGGGAAAGCAGGAACGCCTTCAAGCAGATTGTGTAAGTATTTACATGCTTATGGTGTCGCGCCCTGGGGCTCGCTTATGCTTAGACGATGCGAGAACACGCATGCGAGTTTCATACCATTGCGGGTTTTATTCAGTCGATTAAATTGGACGTAACCAACAATCAACAATGTAACTAAAATTGCATGCGAGTTTGTGCGCCGTTTAAATCAGCCCTTAAACACAAGGCTCGTATGTACAAATCAGAAAGTCAGGGGTGGTTCATTCAAATATTTTACACGTATAAGGCGTGCACAAAAAGGAACGAGCTAGAAGGAAATAAACGATTCTGGTATTTTCGTATGATATGAATGTATGCCTCATTTTTATATAGGTAATTAGGTGCAATATTATAAACATATTTGATGTCGAATCGACAAAACATTTGTTCTAAACCTGGGGATAATTAGCTCGGGTTGGGGTCAAACATCAATTAACCTGGGGTAACATAAAAAAAAAAACACTCGCTCTATTAATATGTACTAATACTATAATAATAATGTCTAACTTGCGGTGTTATTTTAGTGTTCACATAGAAGACGTGAACGACAACCCGCCCATACTCCAGCTACCATCCGACTGCGTCACCATCAGCGAGTTCCACAAGCACCGCGAGCCCATCGTCGCCGTGTCGGCCACCGACGCCGACGACAACGCCTCGCCCAACGGCCGCGTGCAGTTCAGGCTCGTCGGCGGGAAGGGATACGGTAACATCACAGCCCTACCCCTCTATAATCCCACAAGCACCGCGAGCCCATCGTCGCCGTGTCGGCCGCCGACGCGGACGACAACGCCTCGCCCAACGGCCGCGTGCAGTTCAGGCTCGTCGGCGGGAAGGGACACGGTAACATCACAGCCCTAACCCTCTATAGTCCCACAAGCACCGCGAGCCCATCGTCGCCGTCTCGGCCACCGACGCGGACGACAACGCCTCGCCCAACGGCCGCGTGCAGTTCAGGCTCGTCGGCGGGAAGGGACACGGTAACATCACAGCCCTACCCCTCTATAGTCCCACAAGCACCGCGAGCCCATCGTCGCCGTGTCGGCCGCCGACGCGGACGACAACGCCTCGCCCAACGGCCGCGTGCAGTTCAGGCTCGTCGGCGGGAAGGGATACGGTAACATCACAGCCCTACCCCTCTATAGTCCCACAAGCACCGCGAGCCCATCGTCGCCGTCTCGGCCACCGACGCGGACGACAACGCCTCGCCCAACGGCCGCGTGCAGTTCAGGCTCGTCGGCGGGAAGGGACACGGTAACATCACAGCCCTAACCCTCTATAGTCCCACAAGCACCGCGAGCCCATCGTCGCCGTCTCGGCCACCGACGCGGACGACAACGCCTCGCCCAACGGCCGCGTGCAGTTCAGGCTCGTCGGCGGGAAGGGATACGGTAACATTACAGCCCTACCCCTCTATAGTCCCACAAGCACCGCGAGCCCATCGTCGCCGTGTCGGCCACCGACGCCGACGACAACGCCTCGCCCAACGGCCGCGTGCAGTTCAGACTCGTCGGCGGGAAGGGATACGGTAACATTACAGCACTATCCCTATCGCACTGGTCCCACCGCGAGCTAGTAAGCTATGAGCTATCGGCTATAAACACGAACAAAAGATAAGCACTCCCGTGTAAATAAAAGAGACACGGCGATATTTATAGCTCACCGCTGGGCGAGTAACTATTATTATTAGCTTACTAGCTCGCAGTGGGACCAGTGCCTATAGTCCCACAAACACCGCGAGCCCATCGTCGCCGTGTCGGCCACCGACGCGGACGACAACGCCTTGCCCAACGGCCGCGTACAGTTCAGGCTCGTCGGCGGGAAGGGACACGGTAACATTACAGCACTACCCCTCTATAGTACCACAAGCACCGCGAGCCCATTCGAGAAAGTGATATAGATTGGACGACAATACATTCAATATTAAATGTTAAAGTTCGCAGTAGCAATATTTGGTATCTCTCTTTCATATCTTCTTTCTAATAACGCAACTTACGAGTATACGATCATGTTAATACACGGATGATTTTGTTTCTTAGATCTATTCCGCTTCGAGCAAGTCGGCGGAGACGCCAACACGGGCCGGCTGTTCGCGAAGCAGTCGCTCAAGGATCGCTTCGGGAACTACTCCCTCACCGTGGAAGCCAAGGACCTGGGCACGCCGCCGAATGTGGTCCGCGGGGAGTTGCGGTTGTGCGTCACCGACTTCAACGACCACGCGCCCGTGTTCGTGCACCCGCCGCAGAACGTCACTATTAAAGTACCTGAGGTATGTCACAGTTGGATAAAACTACAGTAATTTCGGTAAATTTTCCCTAATCATAGAGGACAAAGATCTGTGGACGCTACCTAATGTCGTCTGAGATCGCCGCAGATCATGACCTTGCCAAATAAATGTGAGGGTAGGATGAGATACTCGTATAAGGGTTTCGGCAGCCTTTTTTTCACTGTAGCGACTAAGGGCCATCAGCTCAACGCCTAGTGATCAGGTCATTAATAAAAAAAAAAAAAAATATTTATTTTCAGACAATTACAGTCCATAGTTGCATAGTCCATTATATTGCTTGTATTTACGATAAGTCGTCTGTCTCGTGGAAATTGTAAAGAGGATAACGATTAATAGGCATTTGTTTGTGGCATTTTTTTATCATCATCATCATCATCTTAGCCTTTATCCCATATCCTAGGGTTTGGGGTCGGCTCTCCGAATCATTTTGCGCCATTCTTCTCTATTTTGCGTCATGTCAGGGCTTGCGCCTATTTTCATCAACTCTTTCAATACTGTGCTCATCCATGTCGTACGGGGGCGGTTTGTGGCAATGTTTATGTATGTTCATTATTATATCAGAACGCAACAATCGGCACTGTGGTGGTGGAGGTGCGAGCGATCGACGCGGACATCGGCGCGAACGGCGCGGTGCGGTACCGCGTGCGGCGCGACGCGGGCGGCGCCTGGCGCGCCTTCAGCGTGCACGCCACCAGCGGCGCGCTGCGCACCGCCGTGCCTCTGCATCGCGACACCACCGCGCGCTATCAGGTTACTTTCTAACTTCCAGCTATGTCGCACAACCTATACAAATCGCACGCAGGCGCCACCGGTGGCGCTATCAAAAAAATTGCTTCACACTTCCAGCCAGGAGTATGTAAGTACTGTCAATACAGGTATTGCTGCCCTCGTATCCAGCTCGCCTATACACACAACACACTGACACACACACAAGACACTGAAATTCTTATAGTGCAACAGACAGCGCAGCGCTAAAAGAAGTACCATAATGGTAAACCATCCACCAGCCGTGCGTTATCTTCATGAATAGGCTGGA
Source organism: Cydia fagiglandana (assembly GCF_963556715.1). Lineage (NCBI taxonomy): Eukaryota > Metazoa > Arthropoda > Insecta > Lepidoptera > Tortricidae > Cydia > Cydia fagiglandana. The sequence continues at coordinate 13,581,044 of NC_085932.1, forward strand.
CAGCAAAAACCATTATTATTGTAAGCTACCAGCAAATCCTCGACCTAACTCATGGGAAATTGCCTAAAAGTGTTTAAAGTTTGACCATGCATTGAAATATTAAATTTTGTGTGTTCATTACATCTGCTTTTATATTTTTGAACTGTAATAACTACATAAACACAGTTTACGGCACTTTGTCGGATGATACCCGTACCATACACAGTTATTTGCTAAGTTATCCAACCAATATATAATTTTTCTCCAATAGGTATGCTCGGAAATGTTCACCTTACTGTAGCAAAAATAGTACGGGAAGTTCTTCGTTAATGTCAAACTCTAACTAAAAAACATCAAACTATCGCTGTCCTGTTCTAGCGGACGGGAAGTCAAAAAACACTACAGTAATAACTTATTACTGTAGTGTTTTTTACTTTTTAATAATAAAAAACGCAAACAGCCAATTATTATTGCCGCGAGCCGCTTCTACACGACCCGATCAGCTAATACTGCTTAATAAAATCAAAGATTATTTTTATATTTTTTTTAAATCTCATCCGTGTTCATAAAGCTTACATATAGACGGTCAAGCAAATCTTGTCAGTAGAAAAAGGCGCGAAATTCAAATTTTCTATGAGACGATAACCCTTCGCGCCTACATTTTTCAAATTTGCCGCGTTTTTCTACTGACAAGATCTGCTTGACCAAGTATAGTTTGTCAAAGGACTTTCTCATTTCAAACTTAGACAAAGAGAATCATACTATCTTTGTCTTACACTAGTACTAGCACCCAAAAGAAAAGGATGGGTGTAGTTTTCCTGGTTCTTACTGACTGAAAAGTTGGTTTGACAAACTATATTGCGCAATTATATTGAATGAACGAATATTGAATGGTACTGAATGGCAGAATAAGTTTGTGCCTTTAACTTTTAAAAATTAATTAAAGAGGGAAATTGTTTTTGACATTTTGGATGTGAAGGTTTGATTTGAGTGATGCTTGATGCTTAAATAATAATTATTTTAGCTTATTTCCTCGCATGTTTGGAGAAAAGCACTATATATGCCTCGGCAGGAATAGCAATTCGTGGATTCGTCTTCTTTGTCGGACTCCGCTTCGCGTCGTCCGACAAAATCGAAACTCATCCACGAATTGCCCTTTCCCGGCCTCTGCAATAATGTACTATTCCCAGCTCCGAATCGAAGCTTACGACCTCGGTCTCCCCACGCCGCTCAGCTCCGACCTCGACCTGACCATCTACGTGCAAGACGTCGACAGCTACCGGCCGCGCTTCCCCGACAAACACCTGCACATCAACCTCACAGAGAACATGTACGAGGAAGGGCTGTACTTGCCCAGTGTGATAGAGAGGGACGAGATCGACCGGGGTGACGAGCCGGTATTACCGGTCTGCTATTATATCGTGGAGGGGAATGAGGATGGCGAATTTGAACTTCATCGGAATACGCACAGGTACGTAAGTTTCTAGTAGGTAAGTACCTTGTAGTTTTGTAACTTAAAAGATATTTCACTGATTGGAATAGAACCGTGCAAATTAATCGTTTATCACGTAATCCTGTCTGCGCATGAGCTCTGAGGAATTGCAGGAGATACTCGCTTCCCCAAACGCCCCTGTATTCCGTCCAATTCCATACTTATCTGAGCTCTTGCGTAGACTGTATGCAGAAGTCATTTATTGTAGTGCATTAGAGTTCCGTTTAGAATGAATCTGTAAAAAACCCAGCCTGAAATTACGATTAAAGTAACAGCAAGCCTTAATCAGCATCTTAGGAGAGACCTTGATCAGAAGTTATTTTTCGTCGAATTATATTAATTATTTATTTATCATGCTTCAAGCATTTTTTTTTAAATGACGTTGCAGGTAGGCGCTAACCTGTCATCTGGCTACCAAGTCAAACGTTCAAAAAACCAAATAGTGTTCCATTTAACAGGTTGGCCACACAACGCCCGCTGGACCGCGAGAGGAAATCCAACTACACCCTAACAGTACTAGCTACAGAGGACTGCGTGGCCGCGCCCGAGTACCGCGCGAACGAAGATTCCGTCAGCACCCTGACCGTGCACGTCGCCGTCAATGATTTAAATGACAACGCGCCTAAGTTCGTCAGCAGGATCTTTACTGGGGGCATCACCACGGAGGCTGACTTTGGCATCGAATTCATGCATGTTAAGGTATATACCTAATCGCTAACTCATATAAAATTAACTGATTAACTGTAGGTAACTGGGTAATAATTAGTTACTATATGTGCGGCCCTGAATACGACGTGAACATGGACATTGGACACGGGCAGCATTCTGCTATTCGGATAGTGTCTTACCCCCTTATTCATAAAACTTTAAGGGCCCGATTTAGTTAAATTATGTTTTATCCCTTACTTACAAATACATCAGTCAAAATGAAAGATGAAGACAGACGATTATTAGCTAATTGAGGTTTGTAGAGCGTTTATGAATAAGGGGGTTAGTCTTTATTATTCTTATCTTATCTGGGGGCCGATTTTTTAATTTCGACCGCTCGATTTCGTCACACGAAAATCGGTGGAAAACGGCGAAATGCTAATTTTGGAAATACGAGCGATTGAAGTTTGGAATCTATTGGTATTGACCACTCGATTTCATTTATATTTGTAGAATTTAAATGCCTAGTAGTGGAGATATTATTTAATGAAATACACGAAATCGAATAGTCGAAATTCAAAAATCGGCCCCCTGTTCCCATGTTGCCACGGCCATAATTTATAGGTATTATTCGCCTCATCAGTCCACGACTTCGTTCGCGTAGAAAATTAGATGGCAAAATTTTCTTCGCTGTTATACCAATTATAACAAAACTATTACCAGTCGTAACAAGCTGTTGCCAGTATAACCCATGTAAGATTAGTTGCACAGAAATTAATTAACGCTGTAAGCAAGACGTGTAATATCCGCTCAGTTGTTGATGTAGCTCATGTCTGTATATTTAAAGATAAGATATGAAACGGATTTCTTGCATATCTACTTCATCTAGGTACTTGCTCATATTGTAATGATAATTTTTCTTCATGCATGGTTGACCTCCACTTATCATGATGACACTTATTCATTATACCTACACATTTATCTGCAGAGAGCAAGATAACTTATATCTAGTGTCGGTGGCGTTAGACTTCATTCGCTATCTTGAGTATCATGTTTTGTAAACAAGGTATTACCAATACAAAACCGATTGAGTTTCCGGTAAAATATTCAAATACCTATATCATGAATTAGATCAACAAGTAATATTATTTACGTTGGAATGTAGGATAATAGGCTTTCTCGTAATGTACACTGAGCAGTAAAATGGCACTACATTACAGCCGCATTATAAAAAAAACTGTTAGGCACCATGTACTATTTGTTAATTATCTATAACTTGCTGATTACAGCACAGTGCCATAAAATTTTTATCAATATTTCAGGCCATTGATCTCGATGACGGCGAAAATGCCAAAATGGGCTACTACCTCCTGGGCGAAGTGAAGAAGACGCTAACCGAAGGTTTGGAGAATTTGGCAGTATCGCCTTTTCTGGTCAACGAGGAGACGGGAGCTATCTCACTTAATTTCGACCCACAGAAAGGGATGAAAGGATACTTTGATTTTAAAGTAAGTTCCTAAATGACTTTATGTTATGATAAGATGAAAGACGAGTTTTAGTAAGATGATTTTACATTCTATCTAACTTTTTTATAGGTGCTTGTCAACGATACGGGTGGCCTACAAGACGAATCTCACGTATTCATATACCTGCTACGGGAGGACCAAAGAGTGCGTTTCGTTCTACGTTCCCATCCGTCAGAAGTCAGAGACAAAATAAACATTTTCAGAGAAAAACTAGCACAAGTTGCCGAGTCCGTAGTCAACATAGACGACTTAAGGGTGCATGAAAATAAGGACGGATCTGTAGATAATACGAAGACTGATTTGTACCTGCATCTGGTTAATGGACAAGATCATTCCGTGCTCGAGGTGAATCAGGTGCTGCAGTTGGTCGACAAGAATATTGAACAACTGGATGATTTGTTCAAGGTAGTAAAGTATGAGTGATCTAACAGCTTAGTCATATATTTCAGCATCTATAAGCGTAACTGCCGACATGGCTCCCTACGTCAGCTGCCACAAATGCGGTTTTTGGCTTATACAGCCACGAGAAACATTGTCCCTCGCATATATACGCTGCATAAATCATCTGTCAAGATCTTAAAGGCTGAGGCCTTGGACACAGTGGCGTAGCATGGTCTAACTAAACTAGCCGGTGCCGTGTGGTGCCGGCATCAGAAAATAATAGCACCACCCCATCTCGTCCCGTGGGTGTCGTATAAGGCGACTAAGGGAAACCTGGCGAGAGATATGCATATGAGCAAGGTTCGCCCGTATCCTTAGCGGGGTCCTTGCTCACATATCGAAAAAAAAAAACTGAACTAGCCGTGGGCAAAGTCACATCTCACACAGGACCTAGCCTTTTCTTTCAATGTGTATTCCAAGAGAATAGAAAGGGTTGGCTTCCGTGAGGCCCCACTTCGCCCAGGCCTAGCTACGCCACTGCTTGGACATCACGAGTGATGTCCACAATTTTACAAAATGTTTTTCTGTATTACAAAATGACTTGCAGTATTTCCATATTTTGAAAGAAAATATCAACGCCTATGTCATATTAAATATATAGTCCTCCACATCGATTTCGATGACGGCGACCTCAGCAATCAAGGGATTTTCCTCTTATGAGCTCTTATGTGGCTGGCTAGGCCAAACTTGTTTTTAAAAACTCTGTCACATTCACGGCAGTAGAGTTGACCGGCTGTGTTGTACGTATACACGTAGGAGGGCTTAGGCCTTTCCTTGCGTAATTGGCGTTTTACGTCTAGTGTCGCGAGGCGGTTTTCCTCAAACGACTTGATGGATTCAAAGATGGTAGACCGCCAAGATGACCACTTTGCAGCGAGCTCCTCCCAACGTGCAGGATCGATGGCACACGCGTTTAGGTGACGCTTGAGCACGTCTTTATATCGGAGATATTGACCGCCGTGCTTTCGCTTACCCTCTGCTAATTCTGAGTAGAATATAGCTTTAGGCAAGCGGCGATCGTCCATCCGGAGAACATGCCCACACCACCTCAACTGACGCTGCATCAATAGTGCCTCCATGCCGAACACCCCTGAACGACGCAGCACCTCAGAGTTGGGAACACGGTCCTGCCATTTAATCCTCAGTATAGATCTTAGACATCTTAGGTGGTAAGTGTCTAGTTTTTTGACATCTGGCTTGTACAGGCACCATGTCTCTGCGCCATACAGAAGGACTGGGATTATTAGGGCCTTATAAACGCTTATCTTAGTCTCTAGATTGATGTCATGGGACCTCCAGACACGATCAGTGAGTCGCCCGAAACTGGCAGCGGAGTTGGCAATGCGAGAAGGTATTTCTGAAGCTAGGGTGTTGTCTTGGCGTATAGTGCTCCCAAGATATTTAAAATGGCACACTTCATCTAGTGGTTTTCCATCTAGATTCAGCGGTGTTGAATCAGATTCAACTCCCCGGGGTGGTTCTTTGAGGATTGTCGTCTTGGAAGCACTTATTACCAGGCCGAATTGTTGGCAAGAGCGGTTTAATGCGTCCAGGTAGCTTTGGAGATGCGCCATACTGTCAGACATAAGGCATACGTCGTCAGCATAGAGTATCTCCAATATGGAGACCCGTTGCACTTTAGATTTCGCCCTGAACCTTGATATGTCAAAGACACCTTTCTCAGTCCTCACATTTAGTTGTATTTGGTTGCCACAACACTTTAAAGCGTCTCTCATCACCACTGAGAAGTATATGGCAAAGAGGGTGGGTGCCATGACACATCCCTGCTTCACTCCGCTTGTAACCTGAATCTCCTCAGAGAGTTCGTTTTCATGTTGAACCTGCGCTTTCATGCCATCATGGAAATGGCGAATGAGGTTTACGAACCTCTTTGGATATCCAGATTTTCGCAGAACAAGCCATAAAGCTTCGCGTGGGACTCTGTCAAACGCCTTTTCCAAGTCCACAAAGCACATGTAGAGAGGCCGTTGGTGCTCAAGGCTTTTTTCTTGGAGTTGCCTCACAACAGCGATAGCGTCAATGGTACCGCGGCTAGGACGGAATCCACATTGGCTCTCTGGGAGGTGTTGTTCAGCTAACTCACTTAAGCGGGCGTTTATAATGTGAGCGAGGATTTTACCAGCACAAGAGAGAAGCGATATTCCACGGTAAGAGCTGCAATCGGAGACATCCCCTTTCCCTTTATACAGCTTACAAATTACCGCATCCCTCCAGTCCTGAGGCACCTGTTCAGCATGCCACGCTCTTAGTATTAGTTGGTACAACTTGCCGATAATGCTGTGGCCACTATATTTATAAACCTCTGCAGGAAGTTGGTCCAACCCAGGTGTCTTTGAGTTTTTGAGACGCTTCACGGCTCTTACGAACTCTTCATAAGTTGGTGGCTCATCTAGCTCTTGATAAACTGGTAGTTCTTCGAGTGTGTCGATATAAGGCAGGTTTGCACTGAGCGCGTCGGGATTTAGAACATAGTTAAAATGCTCCGCCCAACGCTTTAATACGGCATCTTTATCCGTAACTCGGTACTGCCTGTTCTTTGAGTACATTGGAGCGACCTTTCGGACTCGTGGGCCAAAGATGGCCTGTATGCCTTCAAAGAACTTACCAGTCTGATGTGTGTCGGCATAGTTTTGTAGTTCAGCAGCTTTTCCCTTCCACCACTTATCCTTCAGTTCACGAACCTTAGATCTGAGATTGTGTTGAGCCTCCCTTCCAGCAGGGGTACCCGCAGACTTCGAGTTTAATTCATGCCTGTATCTTTCAACAAGCATTTTTATACTGCTGTCCGCCGCATCAAACCAGTCTTGATCCTTCTTCTCCGGTTTTCCTATAGTTTCCAGAGCACAGGCATGGAGGTTTTTTGCAAATGATTGCCATTCTTCATCTGTTGTCAAAAACTCGGTCTGCGAAACACTCGCAGCAAAAGTTGAATCTAATGCAGCTCCCAACTCCGGTGATGTTATAAGCTTTGAGAAGGCCAGTTTTGACGGATTTTTGTGGGGTGCACGACGTGGAGCTTTAAGTTTTAATTGGATCTTCGTTCTGATGAGACGGTGATCAGTCCAGCCCAGCGCCCCACGCATCGCTCTCGTTACAAGAACATCACGCAGGTCTTTACGGCGGACGATAACGTAGTCTAGAAGATGCCAGTGCTTTGATCTTGGGTGCATCCACGAAGTTTTATATTTCTCGGCAAGACGGAAGAAAGTGTTGGTGATGGCAAGGTCTAATTCAGCACACAACGACAAAAGGCGTGATCCGTTGTCGTTACACTTTCCAACGCCATGTCTGCCGAGGACACCGTTCCAGTGTTCGTAATCGGTGCCTACACGGGCATTAAAATCTCCCAACAAAATAATTTTGTCGTGCTTTGGAATTCCTTCAAGAGTTCGGTGAAGTACTTGGTAAAATGCCTCCTTATCCTCGTCCGATGAAGGTAGAGTTGGGGCATAGGCACTTATCAGATGAGCGTATTTGTTATTTGTGATTTGTAGGCGCAGCGTAGGCATATTAAATAGCAATGTTCATGGGACACTATTACACTAGATTCCTTTTCCCATTATATAACGCAGGGCCGCAAGGCCCTTGCACAGTACCCGAGTTTGCGTACAATTTAAATAGAGTGGCAAGTAGTTAAATTATAAACAACATCGCATACCTACCTACAAAAACTTGATACAATTTAAGAGGATTTAATTCTTCTATAATGCATATGTTTCTGGGACGCTTTTTCATCAGGATCGTTCAACCAACCAACTTCTATTTCGCCAGGACTTCTATTTCTATTTTCTACTTTTCCTCGCCAGGAATTCAACGTGCTCGATACGCAACCGGCGGAATACCAGCCGCTAACGGTAGACACGATCACGTCCAACCAGACGGTGTTCTGGCTCGTCTGGACCACTCTGTTCCTCACCGTGTTGCTCGTCCTCTCGGTCATGATGTGCCTCAGCCAGCGGGCTGACTACGTGCGGAGGTTGAAGGCAGCCACGGCTACTGCTTATTGTAAGTATGGTCATTAGGTTTTGTAATTTACTAAATAATTGACACATAAATACACATCACTGAGTAAAACAACTATGCACCGTAAAATGGGGTGAGTAGGGGTTGCGAGGAGAGTCGGGCTATGAATTGGGAGAGAAGGAATGACAGGGGGTGAGATGGTTTTGAAAGGCTACTGCTACCTAAATAATGTATTCCTATTACAAATGGAGCTATAGTAAAAATAAAATGTTATCGAGGTTTGAATGTCAGTTTTGTCTCTAGTCACCCCATTTTACGGTACGGATTTATATAAAACCCATTGCTATAATTTATTTACATAGGGTTTTCCAACATTTTAACACTGTTCATGAACCTGCCTTATAATATTTTTAGGATAATCCTGGTTACAGGTAAACTGTGGGTAAACTATATGTGAAGTTGTGAACCAAATTTCATCTAAATCATTCATCCATTTTTACGCACGTGTTTGTACTTGACGTAGGTAATATCATTATATCGATACTAGGGTATCGACTAGGGTACAGTCAGCAGCAGAAGTCGCTATACAGTCCAGGTGCTCAAAGAGAGGTAAACGTTTAAACTGTCAAAAAGTTGTTGACTGTCATGGTAGTATTTACTTGTGAGCGCTCAACGTGTCACAAATATGTTAACAGTCGCTATTCATTAATTTCTACACTTACAACAAGTCATTGATACCTTAGCTGTCAAAAAACCAATGGTATCTAAGCGGCCAACGTGTCAAATATATCTGAACAATATGGAAAAATAGACTTTAAAGCATACAAGTATGGTCGAATATTGAATGAAAGATAGCCATGCTAATTTCAGGTAAAGCGTTTTGACAATCATCGAAAGCAGTACAGTCTTGTCATCACATACATCTATCTCACGTTTTGCCCTTCAACCATTTGACAGGAGCCTCTCGGTCAACTTACTGCAAACTATTTCTTTTAACAGAATCAAGACGAATGAGTGACACATAGCAAAATCTAACTGAAGCCGAATTTAGAGCCAATTGTCAAGGCACGTTGTGGTCTCAGTAACAGGCGTTTGCTTTTCAAAGTATAGACCGCGGGTTCAAATCTCAGTCGTACGCACCTAGAGATTACAGCTTTTTATTTCTTTTGGGTTTCATTTTTATTATTAATTTGTGTCTTCAGGTTGTATGTTAATTTCGCATTAGTTTATATAATTTTTGAAGATATGTCAGATGTAGCGTAATATGTACGACTTTCTATCAGGACTTTGTAGGTTTGAACCCGCAGTAAGCGTTACTTAGATTACTCCTGTGCGGAATGCCATTTGATATTTACCTACTGCTAGGTTGGATACAATTATTTTCTCCTTCGTTCTTTGATCGATTCGGGGCATCGTATTTTAGTAGGTACTACACAGGTTGGCCCATTTAGATCGGTCAGTATGGGAAAATCTAAAACTATAAGACATACACCGATCTCTTCTTAGGAACCATGTCATCGATTTTAGTAACAAGAAAAACTGCATTCATACATTTAAAAAAATGTATGTAAAATGTATTGAAAATAAAAACCGGGCAAGTGCGAGTCGGACTCGCGCACGAAGGGTTCCGTACCATAATGCAAAAAAAGGCAAAAAAAAACGGTCACCCATCCAAGTACTGACCCCGCCCGACGTTGCTTAACTTCGGTCAAAAATCACGTTCGTTGTATGGGAGCCCCAGTTAAATCTTTATTTTATTCTGTTTTTAGTATTTGTTGTTATAGCGGCAACAGAAATACATCATCTGTGAAAATTTCAACTATCTATCACGGTTCGTGAGATACAGCCTGGTGACAGACGGACGGACGGTCGGATGGATGGACGGACGGACGGATAGCAGTCTTAGTAATAGGGTCCCGTTTTACCCTTTGGGTACGAAACCCTAAAAACCCTAAAAATCTTCGGAAACTTACTAAATGAAATTAAAGGACATGAAAACAATGCATTTTATTAATTTTAGACATCATGTTTCATAGTAACATTTATTGCTTAAGACCTACACAATCGATATCTAAATAGAAATAGTCTTAGTTTTATTTTTCAAAACGTTCGGGGTTTGATTCCCGAGCTGAGTACACATTTTTTTTAAATGTATGAATGCCTTTGTTTCGTGTTACTTAAATCGATGACATGATTCCTAAGAAAAGATCGGTGTATATCTTATAGTATCAGATTTTCCCATACTGGCCGATCTAAATGGGCCAACCTGTGGCCACCCTGTATAGTATGTTTTAGTACAATAAGCAGGCTAAATAAATATATTACCATAGGTATATAATATGCTCTACGGTTTGGAAGAACAGCCGCATATGACAGTTAAAATAAAAAAAACCGATCGTTCTCGTAGAACCTACTTATTTATTGTCTAAGTTTGACACTTAACGATAAAATACTTCTTTAAGAAAGGAGGTGTCAATTCGTAGTGCTACAGTATTTATTTAAAAGTTAAACAGATAAAATGTTGATGCTTAGTTACCATTGAAATAACAACTGCTTAGCAACTGGTGGCACCCTGGCTGCTGACGTACGTGATTGGCAGTGCGTGTAGGTATTAATGACAGCAGCTTGAATTTGAGTGCTTAGTTACCACTGACGTTTTAACCGTTATTGTCATTGTGATTAAATAAGGGTGTATGTGTTAAAGAAAAACTCAGAAGTTAAGGTATATGTGACGAACTGAAAGCCTACGTGAAAATGACAACTTAGATGTCCTTATTTTTGTGACGATTGAAGTGTATATGTTTTCTTGGACACCTTGCCCGCTCAGGTATATCTGCTGCTGACTGTACTAGGCTAGGGCCTAGTTCACACTCGTACTAATTACGCCGAAAAATTAGTTGCAATAAGACATTCGTTACAATAAATTTTATCCCGTAATTAAATACGAGTGTGCACTAAGGTACAGTCAGCAGCAGATATACCTGAGCGGGCAAGGTGTCCAAGAAAACATATACACTTCAATCGTCACAAAAATAAGGACATCTAAGATGTCATTTTCACGTAGGCTTTCAGTTCGTCACAAATACCTTAATTTCTGAGTTTTTCTTTAACACATACACCCTTATTTAATCACAATGACAATAACGGTTAAAAAGTCCGTGGTAACTAAGCAATCAAATTCAAGCTGCTGTCATTAATACCTACACGCACTGCCAATCACGTACGTCAGCAGCCAGGGTGCCACCAGTTGCTAAGCAGTTGTTATTTAAATGGTAACTAAGCATCAACATTTTATATGTTTAACTTTAAAATAAATACTGTAGCACTACAAATTGACACCTCCTTTCTTAAAGAAGTATTTTATCGTTAAGTGTCAAACTTATACAATAAATAAGTAGGTTCTACTAGAATGATCGGTTTTTTTTTATTTTAACTGTCATATGCAGCTGTTCTTCCAAACCGTTGATCATATCATATTATATACCTATGTTAATATATTTATTTAGCCCACTTATTGTAGTAAAATATACTATACAGGGTGGCCCATTTAGATCGGCCAGTATGGGAAAATCTGATACTATACAATATACACCGATCTCTTCTTAGGAATCATGTCATCGATTTTAGTAACACGAAAAACTGCATTCATACATTAAAAAAAATGTGTACTCAGCTCGGGAATCGAACCCCGAACGTTTTGAAAAATAAAACTAAGACTATTTCTATTTAGATATCGATTGTGTAGGTCTTAAGAAATAAATGTTACTATGAAACATGATGTCTGAAATTAATAAAATGCATTGTTGCCATATCCTTCAATTTAAGTTAGTCGGTTTTCGAAGAGACCAGCATTTTTAGGGTTCCGTACCCAAAGGGTAAAACGGGATACCCTATTACTAAGACTCTGCTGTCCGTCCGTCTGTCCATCGACATCCGTCCGTCCGTCCGTCTGTCACCAGGCTGTATCTCAGGAACCGTGATAGCTAGACAGTTCAAATTTTCACAAATGATGTATTTCTGTTGACGCTATTATAAGTAACAAGAAATACTAAAAACAGAATAAAATAAAGATTTAAGTGGGGCTCCCATACAACAAACGTGATTTTTGAGTAGTAAATATCAAATGGCATTCCGCACAGGAGTAATCTAAGTAACGCCCACTGCGGGTTCAAACCTACAACGTCCTGATAGAAAGTCGTACATACGCTACATGTGCCATTATCTTCAAAAATTATATAAACTAATGCGAAATTAACATAAAACCAGAAGACACAAATTAATAATAGAAATGAAATCCAAAAAAAAAAACAAAAAGCTGTAATCTCTAGGTGCGTACGACTGAGATTTGAACCCGCGGTCTCTGCTTTGAAAAGCAAACGCCTGTTACTGAGACCACGACGTGCCTTGACAATTGGCTCTAAATTCGGCTTCAGTTAGCTTTTGCTATGTGTCATTCGTCTTGACGATTCTGTTAAAAGAAATAGTTTGCAGTAAGTTGACCGAGAGGCTCCTGTCAAATGGCTAAAGGGCAAAACGTGAGATAGATGTATGTGATGACAAGACTGTACTGCTTTCGATGATTGTCAAAACGCTTTACCTGAAATTAGCATGGCTATCTTTTATTCAATATTCGACCGTACTTGTATGCTTTAAAGTCTATTTTTCCATATTGTTCAGATATATTTGACACGTTGACCGCTTAGATACCATTGGTTTTTTGACAGCTAAGGTATCAATGACTTGTTGTAAGTGTAGAAATTAATGAATAGCTACTGTTAACATATTTGTGACACGTTGAGCGCTCACAAGTAAATACTACCATGACAGTCAACAACTTTTTGACAGTTTAAACGTTTACCTCTCTTTGAGCACCTGGAGTGTATAGCGACTTCTGCTGCTGACTGTACCTATCGATATTTTATGCGAGAGAGCATATGACAAGCAGCCGGACTAGCACATGATTGGCGCGACAGTAATTCGCCGCGAGATAGACTACCCGTCCCTCTTTAATTAATACAGTTAGAAAAATCGGGTAGTATATCTCGCAGCGAGATGTCGCGCCAATCATGTTCTTGGCCTACAGATGAGAAATTGATCGTTTAAATTTAGTAAATGCGACATTAAATTGGTCATGTACCTTTGAATCTGTTTGGCAAACAAAGCAATGCGTCTCTATATCTAGACTACGCAGTACCTGTTATCTAATTTGTACCTACATATACAAAACAGTTTGTTATTTCGCTTCATGCAAACAAAAATATATCCAGTGTAACTATTTCTTTCAGCATCACCGACTCCCGGCGAATCGGATATGACGATCAGGAGTTCCGGCGGCCGCGTACCAAACACCAACAAGCATAGTACAAAAGGATCAAATCCGATATGGCTCCATGCATATGAAAACGAATGGTACAAATCCGACGACCAAGTAAGCCGTTCGGAACGCGACTCTCTCGACGAAAACGCCGTTGATCAAGACTTGTCTAACGAAAAACCATATTTTATCACCACAGGTGCCTTTCCCTCCATAGATTCTAATGCGACTGAACCTCAGACCAATCCAGTTAAATATGACTTCTATCAACAATTGGAACTGATGAAAAATGCAAAAAATATGGAAACAACAGAATTGTAAGCAATTTTAAAAGATTAACTTGGACACTGCTCAATTAGGCCTACCTTAATTAAATTTAGAATGTATAGGTACGAAAGGCTATTCCGTCATATCGTAGATCCCTTTTATCTTGTAAATTATGACATTTTGCATTTAATTTAGTTCAACGCCGAATTAATCCTTTATGCCGACTCCATATATTGGACCAACTTGGACCAATCTAAGGGACGCAGCTATGAGGTGGAATGAGATAGCAATATCACTTGTATCTTCTTAGATTGACGGCCCACTATGTGGACTCGGCATTAGGTTTGAGATTGTAGCGCAGTAGTGAAAAACCGGATGTGTTTGTAAAATAATTAAGCTTTCTGTCATAATTTTGTGAATCAAAATTAGCCAACCAACTGATAATATCACAAACTGCCGCTTTTAGTATAGTAGTCGTGCCTTTTGTAAATTATTTTCTGTACTTAGTTATTAATAATTAGGCCTAAGTGTGATTTGTACAATACATTTTGAAATTATAATAATTCCTGAGTAGAATAATCAAGAACAAAGTTTTTGAAACTATCAAACTATGTAAAACTAGTTCATGGTAACTTTAAGTTTATTTGAATGTTACCTCTGATATTAATTCAAATAGCGAGTATAATATAGTTTGCGAATAAAGTAAATGTATTTGGATAACCGTTTTACTTAACCAACCCTAATAAGCTCCCCAATTCATGTTCACTATTGAGGTGGTGGTAAGTAAACCAATGTCTGCAAACCAATGGATTGATTTACCTACTTTAATCGAATGGCATCAAACCCATCAAACAGGCAGATTTGTATCGTTTCCCGATTGTTACGACTGAAATTAAGTATACAAATCTCCAACAAAACTATAATTAGCGCCATCTAGTGAATGAAAGCTTAAGCATCGGCGCGATTCGGGAAATGAATTAGATATTCACTAGATATGAAATAGTAAAGATATGCGACGTTCCACGGCAAAAGGTACCATTGTCCCGGCTGAATATTGAAATTGAAGCAGCGTTAATAATAGCGTAAGTGCCAGCCGCCATAAGGTACCTTTTGCCGTGGAACGTCACATATCTTTACTATTTCATATCTAGTGAACATCTAAAATTCTAAATAATTTCCCGAATCGCGCCGATAATGATGTACATTGAAGAGAAGAGTCGTGAAATGTATGGGATCCAATACATTCTACGACTCTTTCCGCTCAGACTATCCCTGTTTTTGTGTCTGAGCGGAGGTTATAAATAGTATGGAATAGAGACAAGAAATCCAAATTGAAATGGCGCGCCATGGTGTTGAATTTTCTTTACGAATGGGTTGATGTGCGGGTGGCTTCTCTACGCTTCAGTGTGATACATGGGCACAAGGAATCCTGATGCCCTACCGCCAACATCAGAAATGCATACCTGCCCCTCTATCGCTTGAACACACGAGTGACAGATACCTAACGATTTTCGATGTTGGCGGTAGGCCCTCTCGTCACCTGAGTAACAGTGAATCCCTTTATTGCTGTGCTTCCGCTTGACGAATTGAATAATCAATAATCAACAGTTACTGGTATCAAAAAACTTATTTGGAAAATGAGAGGTAAGGTGGGGTCATTAGAAGTGGTCAAAATCTGATTAAGAATCGTACTTTTACAAAAGCTACAAACGTCTTTTAGGGTCAGTCCGGTCTGCCATACCTATCACAGCAGCATGACCATGTATATTTATGAAATTTGGTGCGTATAGTATAGGTAGGTATATTATATACGTATTTGTAACCCACGTAAAAAGAGGGGTGTTATACGATTAGTTTAATATTTAAAAGGCGTAATTTATTTTTTAATAAATCATAATTAGCAACTATTAACGTGTGCTATAATCCATAGATCTATTATAATTTTGTTTCTAAAACATTTTAAAAATAATCGCTTAGTCAAAAAATGTGCGTTGTCATTAATCATTTTTGAATGGCCTGGAAAAGGGTTACTGTAAATAAATTAGCTCTGCGTTTTCGACGAAACGCTTCGGTGGACGATCATTACAGTATAACAAAAGTAGGTCTCCGGTGCTTGACCTCGTTACTATTTTATGACACTGAACGACGATATAACACTTATGAATCTGCTAACTCTGTAAATACTTAATGCAAGCAGTATTTATTAGCTATCTGAACTTAGTCTTGCGCGATTTGAAAAGGATAAATGGCAGTTGTACCTACCTAAAAATAATGCTACTGTTACCTCCAGGTAAGGGCATTATTAATTTATAGTTTTAAGTATCGATTCTAGTTGGACGAATTTGATAGCAAGTTCGATAAAATCTTAATTAAAGCGCCGTTTTGGAGCGTGGAGCTATTTCCAACGCCAACTGTCCACCTGCCGCGCAAGGACGTCACTATTTACAGCCGGCGAGGGCATGCCGCTACGGGAACCCGTGCCTAAATAAAGCTCGCCGTTATTTACATACACAATAATTTATTGTTTCTTACAATTTAGTGAAGCTAAAATACAACTTGTCGATTGATTACAATTTGAAAAGCTTTAATTTTAATCTCCCTGTGTTGAACCAGCGAACATAATGTCCCTCTTGTATAGCAGTAGGCAACACACCTTGCCACGCGGGTGACGGGCCAGCCCTTGGCCGCGCCGCTGTACGGTCTGTCCCGAGGAACGTGGGATGGTACGTGGATAGGATTATTCGTGGAAATTACAACGCATGTATCCTTACAACCACAATATATATTAGATAAAATTATAAAGAACGCCATATTGAAAAAATCTAGATTAATCGTAACTTATGATCTTATGAGATACACTGTAATTTTATTTATACTGAATGTTGTAGCTATTGGAGCGTTTTCCTTCCTTCGAAAATATTGTGGATGAAAGAAAACTGACCACTTCAACAGATGTCAGTCTGGTCTGTAGCACGCTACATTTACTAACTTAAAAAAAAAGGTTGTTTCTCTAGTAAAAAAATTAACACCCACTCGACTCCGTCAACGAGCTCATTTCGTAATACCACTTACTTATATTACTCATATGTTCTGAACACTTACGAGCCTTTCATACATTTCATTGACAAATTCCTAAGAGAATCAATCGGACAGTAGTAAGCAATGAACGCTCCGTTTCTTAATCATATGGCTATTGTACAGTTTCACAATGCAATTTAGATCTAGTTAAAGTACACATTCTTTAGGAATACAATTATTCAAATCATGTAAATTTAACTAATGTTTAACTTCAACTAAATGAGAATAATGCATTAAGACATCTACTGACACATCAATGTTTAACGGAATAGAATTTTGCTCTTATGTAGAAAATGTATCTTATTAGATAAACAGAAACTATATTTGCACATGTGTAACGAGTTTACTTAGGATGCAATTATTTGCATAAAAAATATTATTGGACAAGACATAAATTAGGCAGACCCTAGTGAATGTAGACAATTTATACAAGTTCAGTTAATTTAGGTCATTGATGAATATTTCAGAGGAACACGGTTTGAAGTAGGGGACTGGGTTGGGAATGGGGGGGATGGGAGCCCGGGCTGTGGCGATGTGTGTGTGTATGTGTTGCTGACGTCACGCCTGACTCATCACATGGCATACTTCCTCGTCCACTCACGGGCTAGTTCATTGTACTTTTCTCTGTCCGTTTTGTAGATCCTAGCAATTTCTGGCACCAATGGGTCGTCTGGGTTTGGATCACATAGCAGTGAGCAGATTGAGAGCAACACTGGAAAACAAATAATTGAGCACATTAAAATCAGTTCAACAAAAATATTATTAGTGTGAGTCAGCATCTGGTGAATAGTAGTAGTAATTTTTCATAACACAGTAAAATAAAAATGCTATCTGTTGACAAAGATAAATGACGATTGCTGCACATAACTTTAACATGTCGGTAGCAACACACGACAGCTGAATATTGGTGGACGTTATCTCATTGCAATAAGACTTAAATACTATGTCAATGATGGTGCATAAAATTACAGTCAATATAGGTACCCATCAGATATATAAGAACATTTTGGTGCTCAAAAATATTGAAGCATGTAGTTTAAACCTTTAATAACAGAGGCTTTGTTAAAATAATTATGAACATCTTGATTGCTCTGATCTATCTGATGGCATCTGTACACAGCATAAGACATGTCATCACCAGACCCCAGAAGGTTAACCCTTTATAAGGCATTAGGGTGTCAGGAATTGTGCAAAATTGAACCCTACCACTTGGAAATAAAGTTCAAAATTAGGTGGGAAATATGTTCCCTTTGCCTTATAAAGGCTTAAGTACTATTGTTAAATTTATTACATATTTTATGGTTCCTTAGTTACAATTGGCTAATAGACAGATAGACCAATTAGGGGTCATCCATTAATTACGTCACACCAATTTCTAGGTTTTTTTGACCCCTCCCCCCCCTTGTCACACTTGGTCACATTTGGCAAACCCCTCCACCCCTAGTGTGACGTCACATTTTTTCTACGAAATCGCCAAATCGAATTAAGTAAGTACCTATACTGCAAAACGTAATTCAAGACCAAAAAAAGTGAGACAATGTTGCCATTGCAATAATTTGTTTCTAAAATTTTAAATTCCTTTTGATAAATAATCACGCTAAGATAATTTATTCATTAGTAATTTTACTCCTACTATTTAAAAAAGTACTTTTATTTATTTATTTGTACATAAATACAAGACGCGCTAGTAAAAAAGTGGCAACATTTCTTACTTTTTTTGGTCTTGAATTACGTTTTGCAGTATAAGTATTATTAATATTTTATCAAAATATTTTTGACGATATAAATATTAGTAATTTTATAACCCAAAACTGCTTAGGAAAGAAAATTAAACGATTAAAAATTATTTTCGTTTTAAAAACTTGTTATTTACTAAATAATTTAAATAAATTTTCGGTTACTGATGAAGTTAAAGTGACGTCACAAAGTTTGTGTCTCCCCCCTCCCCCATGTCACAATATGTCACATTTTCTTGACCCCTCCCTCCCCCTAAACGTGTGACGTAATTAATGGATGACCCCTTAAGAGGCGTAGGGTTCCATTAAATACCTCTCAGGTGTGGAACCCCAATACAATTAGGGTAGTCTAAAATATATGAAATCAGTAAAAGCCACAAAGGAACACACATCAGATAAAGATAGGAGGCCAAAAGTTCATTGACCAGAGTTGGGTAGCAACGCCTATTTTTTCAACATACTTAAACGTAAAACAAAATAGGAATACCAGTATTAAGATACCTATTTAATGAAATGACCTCATATTTAATTGTATAACATCATGCATCCCAGTTGTTTTACCTTAATGAACATTGTATTACTAGACATTGTTGTTATGGTTGCAAAAGTAATTCTCACACATGCAACAAATCTTCAATTTAAAAAAAAAAAGAAAAAAATGCCTACAATGTTCTCAACCTTTACACATGTAGTCAGCCAAGAAAGTGGTTTACCACTTTTCGACTCAAACCACTTTCTTAGCTGACCATACTACGTATATATAAAGGTGAAATTATAAGTAAATAACACATTTGTAGGGATAAAAGTTTTACATCTGTTATTGCTTTAGTCATTCTTTGAAATATGAAATATGAAATAGCCTTTATTTCAGATAAGTATTTTGTAGTACATTTCATTTTGTTGTTAACATATATATATAACTAATCTAAATTTATATCTGTATGCCTTTTGTAGGCAAAGGCCTCCCCTAACTCTTTCCATGTATCTCTATCCTTTGCTATTGTAGTCCAGCAACCTCCTGCTGCGCTCTTAATCTCATCATCCCATCTTCTTGTTGGCCGGCCACGCTTCCTTTTTTTGTCTCCAGTAAACCAGTACATTATTGCTTTAGACCACTTTTCTCTCCCTTACACAATTATACTTTATCTTTAACTCTATCAACTATATCTTTAACAAAGCTATGTTTGAGGTTCAGACCGTATCAGACTAAGTGGTTGAATAAATTGCAGCACATCTTTATATAGGATAACAAATGTACTGCAAAATATTTAGCTAATATGGCTTTCACTATCTATTATAGATGCTGACTGTACTATGCACACAAAGGAAAATATACAGAAATGGAACATTGATGATAATGACAATGCTTAATGATAGACTGATTAGATATTCACAATGGTTATACCTTTAGATATGGTGAGCGCTGGGGACCACTGTGAGCGCAGAATGTCAAGGCAGATGGAGCCATTACTGTTTATGTTGGGATGATAGATACGTGTTGTAAATGCAACTTTGGGTGGCTTAAATGGATAATCTGTTGGGAAATGTATAGTCAGGAAGAATACTCCTCCTTGATACGGACTGTCGACCTGCAATTAAAACAAATTATGGTTACTCAGTTGTATTTTGTTTATGCCGGGGCCGCACTAATGGGAAACGCTGTTGATTATCACGATAATCCTAGTGTGGCCATATGAAAAATGACAATTATCACAATGACGCTTCCCATTGGTGTAGCCTCGATGTTAAAAATACTTATTGAATTTTGTGAAAAAGCTACTTACTGGACCCATAATTGTGGCTTGCCAATGGAAGACTGAAAAAAAAAAACATGATATCAAAAAAACAAGCAAATGTTATATTATTTGAACTAATAAATGCACAAATAGATTCAAATACTTTACTGAATCAAGTAAATTCATACACAAAATAATTCAGAATGGTTCTATGATGGAGTCAGGGTTTCCTTCTGCTAAGTAGGTACACATTGAAATCAGTTTATATTAAATATAATAATATACCCATGATGTTGAGTACAAGGACTCTCACAATGACAAATGTTTACATCACATGGCAATTGAGAAGCATGTAAAGCTTTCACCTGTGTCTAGAGTATGCTATGAAACACTAACCATTGACTGTATTTCTCACTATTATTGTAATGCGACAATGAGTCACAAAAACTATAAGCACATAGATCAATAAGGGCTAGTACTCACGGTCTTCGCCGTGTGGTCCTGCAGAACATTGTGCCGGGGGATCTCTTCCAAGGTCTTGTAATTCCTGAAAGTGAAACCACAAGACGTGTACACAGTGTCACAACACGACCAGAAACAATACCAAAATCAGTCGGACATGTCATCATTTGCAAAATAAACTCGAGGTTCGGTCACGAACTTGAAACCAAGTATGCCAGGGATAATCCTCTCATAAAGCAATTTTGTAAGATATATTTTTCATATTTTTACGTTTCTCACATCATGTAAAGACAAGAAAACTTTAAAATTGGCACATTATTCCGACATTTTATGTACGCCGTGTGCACAGAATTGTCACCTACGTAGAACATTGATTCACCGTTATTTTATAGAAACCGTATCGTATCGTGTAAATTGTTATAGTCCACACCTTTACAGCAAAACAATCACGCACTAGGAATTATCCAGAAGGAATTTCGATAATAGGTATTCACAATGACGAAACGTTCACTTCCAAGTCTGGATACATATTTTACCACACTCTGTTCAAGAACCAGTTCATTCATATAAATAGAAATCACGATTAACAATACGTACCCTATTAATTCGTTTTAACGCCATTTGATTATTTTATGATGGAATAAACTGACTTTCAACTAGACAACGAAACTGTGAGCCAAGGACCTTTGATTAGAGATTGCAAGATGGCTCCCGTCTCAACGCAAAAGTACCACTGAGTCGTTTTATGCAACAATAACCATTTATGCTCAATAACACCAGTTCTTCAAGTCTTAAACAAAATATAAAAATAACTAATATTAATAAATAATAATAATTAGAATAGAGTGCGATTTATAACAAAATTAACACACTCTCGACGAGTGGAGACCAGCAAACAGGAAAATCGACCATTTCTAGAGGCAGACCAAAGTTGCTATAAACGAAATATAATATTTATTTGAAAAAGTTTATTTATGTTTATATTTTAAATAATGTAATTTATTCAGAGGAGTAGTGTATAAAATAAAGAAATTACTTATTTATATTCCATGTTATTATTTGATGGTGAAGGTGCTATCTAGGACAACAAAATCAACAAATAGGTTTAATATATCTGTGAACATTTTGTTATTTTACATTTATATATAGCAACATTTCATTTCCGGATATGACGATTTGGCCTCAAAGAGGATTCACGGCGCTATTTTTGGATTGCGAGTAGCTATTTTCAAACACATTTTTGCAATATGAAACTTTTCCTCTTCCCGCTAGTAATGTCAGGTGTCCCGAGAACAGATTAATAATTTCTAAACCCTCAAGACCTTATCTCTGAATAAAATCATGAAATGTTTAATGAAAATATGCACATATCTATTTTATAGCTTCTGTTAGTAAGTACCATGGTAGATTTCCAGAGTATAATATAAATCCACGTGTTTTTAGATCAAGAGATGTAATAAAAAAAATTGGAGAATATACGCATAAGTAAAAACAAGTTCATAATAGCCGCTACATTATGTGTTTTTCGTGTTTTTTTAGCGTTTGATATAATTTGTTGGCCATCAGTAATCCCATGTGTACGCAGCATTAAAAATATGTGTGTATAGGTAGCCTTATATTGAAATCGTATTTATTATTATTTTATTTTACTAAAGGAAATATATAATATGCGAGAGATTATTATAAAACAATTTTACTTTAATCAAATTATCAGTGTACACTTTGATCACGCCAATAAATTGATTTCAATACGGACCTTAATTGACGGATGAATGTCAAGTCAAGTATAGTTGAAATAAATAAATAACAAACCAGTTTAAAAATTGCTTTGGAGGTGGCGGTCAGACGTCAGCAGTGTGTGTTTAGTTTGATTTGTTTAAAATTCTTTTGTTTTTTTTAAAGACGACTAAATTATAACCGTTATGTTATAACATATTAGAAATATATATATTATAATCTAGTGTTTACCCGCATATTTCTTTAATCATTATTGTGTGTAGTGGTCACAAAATAATTAATGAATAATGTCCATTTTGTAACGAGTAACCTGTAACTTGTTACAAAATAATTAACGTCACATTATAAGAATGACGCTAACTATGACAAAAAAAGTTAGCGAGGTTCAAGCAGAAACCGTGCAGTTTATGTCCTTAGAAAAAGTAAGTAACATCAAACGAAACTTTTTTTTATAAACATGTTTTTTAAATAATTGTGTTTTCGCTTGGACATTTATGACCTACATTGTTGTGTCCCTTTGGTATACATTTTAAGCAAGTAGGCATGGAACTACAGTATTTTAGGTGCTCGTTCCTGAAGCATTAAGTTTATTTTGAGAAAGTTTACAAGTAAAAGCCTTTATGCATTTTTTTATTAATTTTGTTTAGGCAGAAGATGAACATAGGCAAGATGGGGATTACAGTTCAGGCTCCACTCTTCTTCGTCGAGGCAAGAAGCTGGAAGACAACAATAATTTAACCAAAGAAGACATAGAATATGTGAATTACCGCCAGTTGCTCAAATATGAACAGGCTCCAGAGTATCTCCAGCACAATCCTTACATAAGAGATGGATATAGGAAGCTATTACCCACTAAACTATGTTGGGAGAGGTAAGGTTTTATGCATTGTTTTATATCAATTTATTATTACACTTTATATTTTACTGCAGTATCCCTAATATTTTAATAACTACCTGTACAAGATGGGCACTCGCATGTAGTCAATCTTCCGTACCGTGACCCAATCTTGATTCCTGATTATAAATAACTACATTACATACCTACCTACTTACATTTCATAATATTAAGTACCTTTGACCGATTTTTTTGTAATTTTCACAGAGGCTTAATTTTTTTCAGGAGAGGTTTTGTTATTGATATTGTATAACATCATAAAATATGCATTGTCCTTCTAGTTGTGTTTACCAGGTTGATTTATGGCAGTAATTTTATTTAATAGAACAGGGTGTAAAAACTGTCTTATACATATATTTGTACATTTGTGTATATTGCATACCTACATACCCACAAGACATTTTTTCTAAAAGATTTAATAAATGTTAAGTTAACATATCTATACACCGGCAGCAGTGTTTACCAGACTGGAATAATACGTGTACAATTGCATAAATAATTGTCTTGGTGTAGAGCAATATGTCTTTAAAGGCACACTTATTAATTAGTGTGTAGGAAATTTATTCCGATTTCCTAATATGTAGTTAGTATTGGTATCTTAAAATTTGTAAATTATATTTTATAGTTTATAGTATACATATCTAATTCATATTATTTATGAATCTTCAATGAACCTGAGTCTATAAAGGGGTCTTGCAGTAGTTGGATAAGATTTAGCTTGGACTGGGTCTAGGCTGTCTAGCTAGAGTCTTGGAATAAAACAGGCTGTAAAAAGCCGACTAGGTCTATCACCTATGTGACTAATACATTTAAACTTAGCGCCTACATCAAATCATGGGATTTGTTGTCAAGCGGACCCCAGGCTCCCATGAGCCCTGGCAAAATGCCGGGATAACGCAAGGAAGACGACCCAAACGCGATTAAGGCCTAATAAATACCATAATGACTTAACAACCCCCATGTTCTTTTCATGTTCTAAAATTAAAAGAGCGCACGCTACTGATGGAATGCTTGTTGCAGTATATTCTGGTGGACTAACGAAACAATGAACATTTGGACTCACTTGTTCGGTTTCTTCCTTGTGCTCGGGCTGACGATCAACGATCTGGTCATCATTAACATCCACGCCACCTTCACGGACAAAGTGGTTGCTGCCATACTTCTCTCGTGTTTCATGGTAAGTTATTACGTGATTTTTAGGGTTCCTTACCCAAAGGGTAAAACGGGACCCTATTACTAAGACTCCGCTGTCCGTCCGTCCGTCTGTCACCAGGCCCCTATTTCACCAACGTGACAGGTGCGACAATTCGACAAGTCTCATTGTTGCTGACGTCATAGGCATCCATGGGCTACGGTTATGGCTTACCATCGGGCGGCCGTATTCCTGTTTGTCACCATCATTGTATTATTTAAAAAAACTATTAGGTATATCGGCAAAAAACAGCTATTTCTCTTGTGATGTTTATGATGATAATGATGACAATTGTCACAAGATTTCAAAGAACTTTCGGTAATTCTTGACAGCAAATGAGTTCTGTGTCGGAATTTCGTGACAATTGTCGTATTTCTTGTGACAATTGTCATTAGCTTCGCAAAATAAGTACTTATTTACTGGCGACATAGTGGGTTTTTTTTTAAATTAACATGTTGGTGGCAAACAACCACACCGCCCGTCTGATGGTAAGCGGTTACCGTAGCCTATGGAGGCTTGTGACGTCAGTAACAGTGATGTCGACAAATGCGACATTTGTCACGTTGGTGAAATAGGGCCCAGGCAGTATCTCACGAACCGTGATAGCCAGACAGTTGAAATTTTCACAGATGATGTATTTCTGTTGCCGCTATAACAACAAATACTAATAAAAAAATAAAAATAAAAAGTACGGAACCCTCAGTAGGCGAGTCTGACTCGCACTTGTCCGTTTTTTTTCTGCTTGTGTGTTTATTTTTGTTTTCATCATAATTTTATTTATCCATTATGATATCGCCTACCGCGGAGCACAGACCTGACTCTGACTCTGTACGGCTCTCTATTCCCTAAAATTTAGCAAACGCTTTAACGGTGACAGACGGTTTGCAACCGATCCTTATTTCCAGGACATGTTAGCTTTCTAGAATTTATTAACAATTATTTTATAAGGTATTTAAAACTTGCGAACTACATGTATAATATGGTGTGACGTTTAAAGTATGGACATTGTTCATTATACAGATGTGTAAGGCTTTCCTCGTTAAATACCTACCTACATGGGCATTATTACATGTGTTAATCCTTGCCAGAA
Source organism: Cydia fagiglandana (assembly GCF_963556715.1). Classification (NCBI taxonomy): domain Eukaryota; kingdom Metazoa; phylum Arthropoda; class Insecta; order Lepidoptera; family Tortricidae; genus Cydia; species Cydia fagiglandana. The sequence continues at coordinate 13,606,621 of NC_085932.1, forward strand.
TCTTTATAGATACCGTTATTATATGATAGTGAAAGTACACTTTTAAGTGTGGGGCTATTATTTAGAAACCATACAACACTTGCCATTATGATACGTTCCTAAAGAATAACAATGTAAAAACCGACTTTATGTCTTTATAATAAAGTCTTTAAATTCTTACCGGCGCTATACTTACTGTTAAACCCGTAATAAAATTATTAGTATGATATCAGAAGACATCGATGAGACGTTTAACTGTCTGTAACGAAAAGATTAGATGGTAAAAGCTAGAGTAATACGGCGCGAACCTAATACATACCAGATAGTTAATGTTCTCTATATTATTAGTACATTACGATATTTACGATACGAGTGCAAAAAGTAGGAAATTCGCAACGAGTGGCGATACATTGAAACACGACCGAATGGAGTGTTTTAAATCAACACGAGTTATTTGAATGTACAGCGAATAAAATAATTTAATTAAATTTTCGGTTACTGATGAAGTTAAGTTTGTGTCTCCCCCCTCCCCCATGTCACAATATGTCACATTTTCTTGATCCCCTCCCTCCCCCTAAACGTGTGATGTAATTAATGGATGACCCCTTAGGCAGATACCTAGCTACAATCAACTGTCAAACGGACAAAAAAATTCATGGACATTTAAAGGTCTTCGTTCCCTTAGTTTTGGCTGCGTGCCGATACGGACGATAGATAATACGGACGGACGGAACTGCTTGCGTCATTATTTGTTGCATAATATACCGCAGTACCCATGGATTAGGTATTAGCCCAAACATTTGCGATAACGACAAGACAAACTCGACTTACTTGCGAGGATTTGAAGTTACTTTGGAACATAGTTAATAAATTGACTTCGAAGTAAAATTAGGAGAATTTGTAGGTATTGTAACCTGTATACGATGACGATAGGTACCTAACCTGCCTCACCTTAAATACACAAAGCAAGAGAATAATAATACATACTTATATCCTAATTCGTTTTATCTCTGATTGTGTTCGTGTGTGTTAATTATTGTTTTTTTTTTGTATGTATTAAATAATATTATGTTAATATGAATGACGATCATAATATAAATTCGTGTAGATTAGGCTAGCATAATTTATAATGTAATTTAATACTATGAGAATAAATATCTAAATCTATATTGTAACACATCGTAAAGTTTCTTGACATTTTCATTCCCAGTGCGCAAAGTTACTTACGGGCTCACGTTGCGTAGGCTATAATTTCTTAGGCGCGCAGATATTACGAAATATGAGCTATCTGCGCGTTGGTCCAGCGCTCGAAAGCCGAGATGCGACCTGCTTTTCTCGAGTGAAAGTATTCGACCGGAGTCTTGACGAATTAAAAAAATAAACGCAGGCAAGACTGGCGTTTCTAATTTTGTTTTATTTATAACGCAATAAGTAGGTACCGACCTATGTCATTTGCATTACAATAAAATAACATTACTCGTAAACATTTAATTTCCTAGTTCTACGATTCCGAATAGTACGAGTATAATCTTTATGTATCAATTTGACTGTCAACCGATACGATGGATATTTGTACTGTAGGGATTTTTTCTTTATTGTTTTTGACGATAAATTATAAGTTGCGTTTACATTATCTAATTTGACCTCAATTTTATTATTCGGTAACACGGTTAGCAATGTAACTTTAGGTACTTTATGTAGGTACATAGGTCTCAAAGAAACGGCAAGTCAAAAGATCTCCGGCTTGCCCAACTGCCTATGCCTAGGCATAACTGTATGTAAATCTGAAATACCTAAATGTGCTGTTTTATTTTCCCATTGGTGTGTTGAAAAATCCTATTGTCCATTGGTGAAGTGACTAATATACTTAGATCTGATAATCTGACATAGGTAAAGATTTAATTATAAAACAAATGTGGCACATTTTGCCTAAAGCAGACTATTTTAGGCTGCTACCTATAGCATATAATAGCTGTGATAATAGGTAGGTAGATAAATTTGTCAAAATGATACGAGCAAGGTTTTGAGCATCAAAACTTTCGCCTGTGCTTTGTGTCTGGAGGTGACAAGTGTATACTTTCACTACCACTAGACCTCAGACACTTCACCTCCGAACGTAAAAGTTACATGCGTTCCGTAGGTACCTATGATAAATAGTTTTCATCACGCGATATATCTTGGAGTATATCCGTATGCAGTTGCTAAGTATATGGACTATGTGCCACCATGTGGGTCTCTGGTGGATCCTGCCTCGAGCCGATACGATGTTCTATAGGAGGGGCCTTAGTTAGTATATAATATTAGCTCAATAGTGGGACCGGATTTTTGCACTAAAAGTTTTGATAATTCTAAAGTTGAAAAAGTGATACTTATCTGATATAGGACATATTTTTAAGCATATATGCTATATATGATGAAAAGTTAGAACGAGCGTTAGATATAAATTAGGTATTTATATATTTTTAGTAATGATTTTTTAATATTGAATTAAAGTGCAATGTTTAAGTTCCATTGTTTATAATATGTATGACGCTTTATAATGTAAAATTATTAGAAATTTTTTTAACGTGCTTCTTTGTCAAACTACAATTAGCTTATTATTTTGTCGATATTGAATTAAAGTTTAATAAATCCACAACAACATATCTAAATTTATAAGTTAATAGGCAAGCTAAAAAGCTAGAAGAATAAGATATATGCTTTAGAATTAATATACGTTTTTTGTCCTATAAGATCTAATATTGAATTAGAGTCTGTAAAAATAAGTCTATTACTATAAAATAATATACGCAGCCATATTATGGAAAGTAAGAAATTTCTGTGTGTAGCTTGCATTGTAATAGTAAAATCTAGTTAAAAAGGCGCGAAATTCATACATACGCCGCGCTGGTCCGTCAGTCGCCGGCGCGGCGCTCGAGAGCCTATCATAGCCTACCTATACCTCGCCCCTCGCCCCACCTCCCGCTCAGTAACACTGTCTGTCTTTTCTTATCATTCATTTGTTTGTTTACCGTGCACATAACTATATAAATTAGATGCGGACATTACGTGAAATTAAAATATCTTATTAAGTAAAAATATCTACAGCTGGTCAATCAGATCTTGTCAGTAGAAAGAGGCGGCAAATTTGAAAAATGTAGGCGCGAAGGGATATCGTTCCATAGAAAATTTGAATTTCGCGCCTTTTTTTAGTGACAAGATTTGCTTGACCAGCTATATTTCATTATCTTGACTAATATTGTAATAAAAATGTACAAGATATTCACAACTATTTTTTACTATACATAGTTTGTCAAAGGACTGTCTCATTTCAAACATAGACAGGGAGAATCATCATACTATCTTTGACTTACACTAGTACTAGCACCCAAAAGAAAAGGATGAATATAGTTTTTCGTTTTTATTTACTGACAAATTGGTTTGACCAACTATACCTATTTCTGGTTCCTATTGTCATGTCCTGTCCTATTCAACGTCAATATCATAATATGTATATTATAAACCAACTGATCAATATTACACGGTATACATCCTGAATATACAATAAGGTAAGTGGCCTCACTTACCTTATTGTATATTCCGTGTGGGCCGTATATGCCTATATACAGCCCACCTTAAATTAAAATGTTTTTTTTTGTAATAAACAGGATATGAAGTATGAGAAACTCACTCAAATAGGTTTCTCATTTCTTTAAGTTTCTTCATTATACCAAAATAGTTATAAAAATATTACGATACTCTTGGAAAATATACCTTTTATAAAAGTCCTATTATGGGCCTTATTGAACACTACCAGTGTATTACTTAATCCCGCAAAAAATAATCATTTTGACAGTAGGTAATAACAGATTTTATTGTTTTTAACTTAAGAGTTAGACATATACAAATAACAATATTTGATACTTCATAACAGGAGGATTTATTTATAATAAGTGAAAATAATTATTTTGGGTCTTAATAACTAAAGATATAAAAATTGTCTAGTTTACGCGAAAATAGTAGGTAACTAAACATAAATCTTTATTAGTTACAGTAGTCTCATCTTTTAACATCTGGGGGCACGGCAGTGCCCCCGCCAAGACGAGAAAAGCGCAAGGGCACTATCTACCTTTTCTCGAAGCGCTTTGTCGTTTTTTGGAACCCTCACAACTTGGGGTTGGATTATACCAGATAAACAAAGTTCTCGGACTTATTAAGCATATCAATTGCATAGCTCTTATACTTTAGATTTTATTCATATCTAAAAACTTCGATTTCGTCACTGACTCACTCACTTGATGATGATCAATACCGAGTACTTCCTGAAGTCCTCTAAGAAGCTGAAATTTGGTATGTAAGATAGTTTTAGTACACAAACAACAAATAAATTAAAAAAAAAATTATCCCTAAGGGGATGAAGATGGGGTTTAATTTTGTATGGGAAATCAATAATCGCTGAACCGATTTAGTTGAAATTTGGTATGTAGATAGGTATTGTTATGGGGAAGGATATAGAATAGATTTCAACCTCAAAGTTTACCCTTACGGGGTGAAGGCAGATTTCAACCCCAAAGTTTACCCTTACGGGGTGAAGGGTTTATATGGGGAATCAGTAAGAAGTACATTGTGTAACAGATGCCCCCAGATACTTATTTCAGGATTTTTAATAGTAAATCACCCCCAACCCTTTAAATTAGGGGATGGAAGATTGTCATAAACAACTTACAAAAAGAAGTGAAATCCCATCAAAAACATTTTGATGTAAAATGTTGCCCAAACGAAACCATAAGGCTCGCACTGTCAAAAAGTTATCAGATCTCTTGCCAAGCTTCTAACTCTACAAGCCCTCTAACTTTACTAGCTCTACACCAAAAGTGTGTGGCTTGGCCGTTTCGTTTCTACAAGAACTATTGTATGTAAGTATAATACAAAAACCGCCCAAATGCGAGTCGCACTCGCGTTCCAAGGGTTCTGTACATTACACAATTTTTAACAATATATTTTTTTTAGAGAAAAGTGAATAAAATGTCTTAAAAAAACCCGTAGGTATCGGAAAACTAGGTACTTAAATCCGACTCACGCTTGACTGCACATTTCTAATAGGTTTTCCTGTCATCTATAGGAAGAGAGCTAATATGTGTATTTTTTTCATAATTTTAGACCCAGTAGTTTCGGAGATAAGGGGGGGGGGAATGGTCATTTTTTGCGTATTTTCTTAAATAACTTCTAAACTATTTATTTTAAAATTATGAAAAAATATATCTGAGATTCTTACAATGAGCCCCTTCGTTTGATATATATATATATATATATATATATATATATATATATATATATAATATATATATATATAATATATATATATATAATATATATATATATATATATATATTTTTTTTTATTTATTGAAAAATAAGCTAAATAAAGTACATTATTATTACAAGACCCATCGTGGGCAAAACCTTGAGGAGGTTTGTATGCCGATGGGGAGTTCGAGAAAATAACATGACAATATACATATCTATCTTATACTAATTAAAATTCTAACAAAATTCTCTTATATTAATTCATATTCTAATTCTCTTATATTAATTATAACAAGATATAGTTTTTTTTTATTCTATTTATCATTCATCTCAAAAGTGACCCCTTTATTTGAATTTCTATTATTTACTTTACATGTATGTCCTTGGGCTATAGACTTACATGTGTATACCAAATTTCAACTTATTGGTGCAGTAGTTGCGGAGCAAATAGGCTGTGACAGACGGACAGCCAGACACACGAGTGATCCTATAAGGGTTCAGTATTTTTCCTTTTGAGGTACGGAACCCTAAAAATAATGAATTTAATAAATTTTTCACCTTATGCCCATGTGGCGGTAGCGAAACAGCCAAGCCACATATTTTGACTAAGGTGTAGAGTTAGTGAAGTTAGGGCTTGTAGAGTTTGAAGCTTGGCTCGACAAGAGATCTGACAACTTTTTGACAGTGCGAGTCTTATGGTTTCGTCTTAGCAACAAAATTTACATGAAAATGTGTTTGGTGGGATATTTTTTTACAGTATAAATATTTATTCGTAACAGTAAGTATTATCTTTTAACATATTTTTTACAGTACATCTGGTGCTACATTACGACCGGTGCTATAATAAGCACGTTAAAACACTCCCTTTGACCGTGTTTCAAAATTCGTCACTCGTTGCATAATATCTATTTTTCGCAATTCTATCGTAAAAGAAAAGAAAACTAACGAAGAGGTTTAACGAACGAACGAACGAACGAACGAACTTTTGAATAAAATCATTTATAACCATAATAATACATTTATTGCTTCTCAAAATGTTTCCCTTTACATTCTATGCACATATTCACTCGCTCGGACCATTTTTGGAAGCATGAGGCCCAATCACTTGACTGCATGTTTTCGACGTGGTGATGAAACGTAGTAACTGCCTTATCCGGGGTCTTAAATGTCAAACCCCAAATTAAATCCTTAATTTTGGGAAATAGATAGAAGTCACAGGGTGCAATGTCTGGATTATAATCCGTATAAGAGACATTTTCCACGTTTTCGTAATTAAAAAATGTTTTTGCCTTTATTGCGGTATCGGTGGACGCATTATTATGACGCAGGAGGATGCGGCTTCTCGGTCGTCTCTCGCGGTCTTTTTCAATGACTGCGGGCACACAAATGGTAGTGTACTACTCAGTATTTAACGTTCTTTTATTAGTTAAAAGTACGAAACAAAAAAGTCGCGTTTAAAAAAAACAGACGATCAAAATGTTTGGCAACGCTTTTGGCTTGTTGAACTTCTATGGGCCTCCTGTCACCTTCGAAAGACCCATTGACTGGACTAATGCCTTTTTTCCGGATCGTAGCAGTAAATCCAGGTTTCATCTCCTCTAACGATGTTATATACAGCATTTGAACTTTCTTGCTTATACTTACGCAGCATTTCTCGGCACCAGTCAAAAAGTACCTGTTTTTGGACTGAAGTTAATTCGTGAAGAATCCAAAGACAACAAGGCTTCCCGACTTTTAAATATTCTTGTAAAATCTTTTGTATTTGTCTCATACCTATCCCTAATTGTCCTCAAATTTCGTCATAGGTGATTCGTGGGTTTTCTTCAATGAGTCGTCTCACAGTAGCCACGTTTCCTTGAATGATCGCCGTGGACGGTCGACCTTCACGAAAATCATTATCTAGAATAATACTGTCTCTACTAAATTCACCATACCAACGCCTCACGATGCTCAGATGTGGTGCTTCAATCCCAAAAGCATTTTGAAGGCAAGCACTACACTCTTGCGGAGTAAGCGAACTTTTAAAATCATAACAAAATCATAGCTCTAAAAATATTTTCGCGTTAAAGCCACGTTCAACGCACTGACTTACTTTGACAAGCCATTAAAAACAAAAGACGATCGATTTGTCGCCAACATTTGTCACATTCCATAATCAAAAGCCTGTATTTTTTTTTAAATATACAATTCATAATTTAAATATTTACCAGTGGCCAGTAGTGCAAAACATTCAGTGTGGCCTATGTAGTAGGAGAGAGGAGGAGTTTGTTAAGAACTATAGACAATAGAAGAGGAAGGATGCTTGGGCACCTGATACGACACGACGAATTTATCAAAAATATCATAGAAGGGAAAGTTGAAGCAAACAGGAAGAGGGGAAGACCAAGGAGAGCGTACATGGATCAAATAAAGGAAAAGATCAACGTCGTGTCGTATCGGGCTGTCAAAGAGAAGGCGGAGGACCGCCAAACATGGAAATTGCTCCACCGACAAGAGTCATACTCTTAAATATATGATGATGATCGTAAATACCTACCTATGTATTAACAAAAAAAAGTCACTTGTAATTAGTTACTGCCTTTAAAAAGTATAAGTGCCTCAATGTTATTAGACTTTTTGATTCTTTAAAACGTCTTTAGGTCAATAAAGCAAGTGAAAAATTATTAGAGTTAGACCAAGAAAAGTCTGCAGCAATTTTGACAGCCCACGCAGTGCAAGTGTTATTTATAAGTCATAATTTCATAGAAGTTTCTTCAAATCGACCATATTAATTAGAGATTAAAAATATTGAAAATTATCTTAAAATATTTTAATCTAATATTTCATCTCATACGTTCAATAAGGCCCGGGACTAGACCTTTTTACCTGCACTGACAGTGGGCCTTCTTAGCAACAAGTACAAATTCAGAATAATTGGGAATAATAGGGAGCAACTGCTATTTTTGAATGCTGGGCCTTGTTACCCGCCGGGCCTCATATGCCTGCACCTCACCTACCTTATTTATTTGTTTTACAAGGGAAAAAGTTGTTGATTAACCGCTCGTGCTAATATTGATACCCAAACAAGGGAAACATTTTTTTTTATTAAATAGGAGGCAAACGAGCAGACGGATCATCTGGTGGTTAGCGATTACCGCCGCTCATGGACACCCGCAACACCAGAAGGGTTGCAAGCGCGTTGCCGAAATGCCGACCTTTAAGATGGGGGTCTTTTAAGGTTTGAAGGTCGTATCGGACAGTTCATTCCACAGTTTGGCTGTGCGAGGCAGGAAGCACATTCACAAATTCAAACATTCTAAAATTTAACCACGAGCGTAGCGAGTGGTTCGTAAAGTTGAACCTTGAGCGTAGTGAAGGTTTTAAGGGACGAAGATTAAATAAAATTTTCACCACATCAGCTCGTAAAGGCCCTCTTGATTGTTCGTAACGGATAAGAAAAGTGGCATTTAATTTGATGCAAATTTTGAGTTGTTACCGTAGGTAAATTGGATCAGTTGGTTGGTAATATTGACTTTAAAATGATAAATATTGAATAACATCAGTTTGAAATTGATTTTATGATAAAGTAAATATTATCGGAGATGATCGCTCTTAAAAAATATATGTCGCTAGTCATTTATAACCTAAAAGCGCCAAATTACGCAAAATTATATTTAAATGACACCTGTGTATTGAATTTGAAGAATACTTTAACAAGGGTAGTTATCTGTATGACAATGCACCTAAAATAATTTTCAAATGTATCTATTATTTCTATACTTAACACGATAACGAATTCTACGTAAACGAAACCGCGGGCAATCCCTAGTACATATAGAAATAAATAAGGGAAGGTAAGTTTCCATTAGTGTACTGTGTAAAATAACTATTTACCATTGATAATAATTTTATAAACGCTTTGCGTATTTTTAAGGGCACCGCGCTAACCGCTAGCCCGCGACCGTCGATCGCTGCCTCCTGCCACGGCGCACAGCGCGGCGCGCGCAAACGCCGCGCGTTTGAAATGTAACTTAATATAAGCTCGGAATGCATACTTGCGTATCAGTATTTAGTGTCGCCGTGATTTTATATTTCTAATCTTTTGTGTGAGAAGTAAGATCTTTATTATGACCGTGTAATATTAACTCTACAAACTTTAATTCAATATTGGCTATACTGCTTAACGAGAAATCAATATCTAGACAAGCACATTGTCTACATTTCTAACTTTTTACATGTATACTAAGTTGATAGATAATATCGTAATTTTGCAATATCAGCTACTCTAATTCTGTATTTACATAATAATTCCTGTTTTTACGTTCACCAGTGGCCTATTTTATAAATTTACAAGTTACAATTTACAAGCGGAAGTCTCTTTCCAACCCTATGTGTTAGAACGAGACTTCCGCTTGTAAATTGTAACTTGTAGCTTTATAAAATAGGCCACAGAAAGCAGCTGTTCCAGATTTCTAAAAACCGAATATTGTGAATAAATTAAAGTGTTATTGAATATGTTAAAGTTTTTTGTAACTTTAATTTTATATTTACATAGTTATTTAGCAAAAATTGAAAATTTAAATATGGCCGAACGCTCCACCTAAAATTTTCTAACTTTTTACATGAATGTTATTTAACATGCTTACAATAACATATCAAAAAAGAAAAAACTTTAATGTTATCAAAACCCATTTTTGTTCCACCGCTGGTCTATATACTGTACCCTGTGGAACACCGCACAAACAAAAGACGAAATAATTGGGAGCACAATAATTTCTAGAAATTAATAAACAAAAATTACTATTTACTATATTTAGGTATCACGAAAAATACTTCGGTGGTAAGTAAATAATAATGTATTAAATAGACTTTCCTTTAGCGCTGTAGGTTCTGATGCTGTTGTTGTCCTAAATATCAATAAGTAAAGCTATTGTATGAAAAGTATTTGCGTGCACAGTATTAGATTAGAACTGTGCCGTTGGGTTTTTATGAGTGCATGATTTCGGCCAACCGGGCGGTCACCGTTACGAATGGGATCGACCGCTACTTTGTCTAACGCAGCGTTACAACTTATATTAGATATTACAGGGGATATTGTAGTGTGCAGTGCAGATATGGATGGAGATTTCGTTTATCACTGTTTGTTCAAAATGTCGACCGCACTAGGTATAGGTATCTGAAGATCGTTGATTGAACTGACAGGCCGATATCGTCCGGCGGACTGTTAATCAGTGGGCTCCTTAGTCCGATTCGGGCCCGTTTTAGAATTTCCATTAATGAGTGACATTTTATTTTCCAGGTGTGCATGGCGCTGTCAGCGCTGTACCACACGTTCTCGTGCCGCTCGGAGTGCGACTACCACGCGTTTTTGATGTATGACCTCTTCGGCATCGCGCTCTCGCTGCTCGCTATATACACCTCCGGCGTCTACTACGCGTTCTGGTGCCACCATGTAAGTGTAACTAAATCAGCTTATACACGGGATTTGTGGGGGTTCACGAGGTCTACAGCTCACCGAGACACTAGTTTTATTAGTCATGCCGCTCGGAGTGCCACTACCACACGTTTTTGATGTATGACCTGTTCGGTATCGCGCTCTCGCTGCTCGCTATATACACCTCCGGCGTCTACTACGCGTTCTGGTGCCACCATGTAAGTGTTAACTAAATTTAATCAGTTTATACACGGGGTTTGTGGGGGTTCACGAGGTCTACAGCTCACCGAGACACTAGTTTTATTAGTCATGCCGCTCGGAGTGCGACTACCACGCGCTTTTGATGTATGACCTCTTCGGTATCGCGCTCTCGCTGCTCGCTATATACACCTCCGGCGTCTACTACGCGTTCTGGTGCTACCATGTAAGTGTAACTACGAGTAAATCAGTTTATACACTGGGTTTATGGGGGTTCACGAGGTCTACAGCTCACCGAGACACTAGTTTTATTAGTCATGCCGCTCGGAATGCGACTACCACGCGTTTTTGATGTATGACCTCTTCGGTATCGCGCTCTCGCTGCTCTCTATATACACCTCCGGCGTCTACTACGCGTTCTGGTGTCACCATGTGAGTGTAACTAAATCAGCGTATACACGGGGTTTGTGGGGGTTCACGTGGTCTACAGCTCACTGAGACACTAGTTTTATTAGACATAACATCAGGCGGGCTAGCCTAAGTTGCGTTCTCGCGCGCGAGTATGGACTCGTATGGACAAGTATGGACTTGACTTCGCGCTAGATGTAGGTATGAAGTCGCGCGCGAGAACGCAACTCATGCTAAACCGACAGGTTTCATAACTTTTGACTTAAAATCACTATAGACATCGTGTTAGGTCCACCCCGCACTAGAGTCTTCCGAGCGTCGGCGTCTAGCCAACTCTATGGCTGCTGCTCGACGCAACGTCGGCGCAACTGCGCAGCGACGCCATTTTCCATAGCGCTGACTAGACGCCGACGCTCAAAAGAAGCTAGTGTGGGGTGGCTCTGTTTGGTTAGAACTCCGTCTCACATAAACTCGAACTGTTGCCAGAAAATTAAATTACGTAGGTCAGTGTGACACATATGCACATATGGTTATTAGGATATACATAGATCCCCTTGAAACATAACTGTCGTTGCTTTAGAAATGGCGGTTCGCATCCGCATCCGGACCGCCGACCCATTTTGTGGTGTACATTATATTTGCTTAGGCATATTAAATTCAAGTAGAAACGGACCGCGGCTGGTATTTCAATTTAATTTTTTAAACCGGATTCCTCTAGAAACTAATTTGCGAATTTTGTGATCCCTGCTTTCGAAACACCATCTTTAAGTACCTAGAGGTACACTTAGCAATGTACAAATTGCAGAACATTCCCAAAAAGCGGAAACGTTCTCGAGAATGTTCTCAGAACATTCCTGCAACATGGAAATTATTGTTTAATCAAGAGAATATACGTGAAATAAAGTTTAAATAGGCATAACTTAAAACTAAATGTTATTATGCATATATTACTGTCTACAGTTAGCTATTTTGTTGATGTGTTAAGTTTACCAATAAGTTGCTTAAATTCTCACTGTATTTCAGAGAACATTTCGACTTTCGACATTTTTTTCCAAATTGTTTTTATTTTTCATTAGAATCTAGAGGCCTCTATCTCCCGCCATGCAAAATCTCAGCGCGCTCGGACCAACTTGAAAAAATAAAAAAAAAGTCGGCCATTTAGATTTTTTTAAATGCAGTTTGTTTTGTCTCGGTGCCCTCTATTACATTTGGTCGAGCACCCCCCACCTATCACGCACCGTTTAAAAGTTGCCATACAAAATTAAAGTGGGCAGTTTTCCCGCAATTGTAGCATTTTTCCAAAAAAAATTTTTTCATAGGTATCTAGGGGACCCCGAGATTCCGTGACCAAAATTTCAGCGCGCTAGGACAAAATTAAAAAAGTTAAAAAAAAAGTCGGCCATATTGAAAAAAATGGCGGCGTCAAAAACTGCCAGGGTCCCTCTATGACATTGGTCTAGCACCCCCCACCTAAGGTCGCCTCCATAAACTCGCGAACTAAATTGACATGAGTTTGACAAATAAAATGATACCAGGAATAGCAAAGAAAAAATAGTCACGGGTATATGTCGATAAAATGATATCGATAAGTAAAATATTGCACTTACTACCCATGTCATAATTATAAAGGGGTCACAAACGATTTCGATTAATATGAATGTGACGAGAAAAGTGGTTAATTCGATTGTAAGATTGTGTCGTTACCAATCAAATCAGGAGGTGCGGATGAGAAACTGACAAATTTCAGTGTCATGTTAGTGTGCAACAACTTGCCGTTCTTTATTTCAAGAGCTCGGTTGTCGCCATAAATCTAAAATTGGTGATTTAATTTTATACATGTGGCCGGTAGATGAGATTGATCCATAATTATTTATACTTGGTCAAGCAGATCTTGTCAGTAAAAAAGGCGGCCAATTTGAAAAATGAAGGTGCGATGGGATATCGTCTCAAAGTAAATTTGAATTTCGCGCCTTTGTGTACTGACAAGATTTGCTTGATCTTGACCTAATTGTCAACTTACATACAATATATATATACAGTGGTACAACTAAACGAAATTATAACTAGCTTAAATCTAAAATAGGCCCCTGAGGCATTGTACCAAGGATGCTGGCGGCATTTCCCCGCTGTATCGCAATACTGATACGATTGTCAACTTAAACGTCCAGTTTAGGGACTGGTCTTCACAATCGAAGCCATAGGGATACCGAGGCGATTTAATTTTTGCGTCCACACCACTCGAATTAAATGAGAAATTAATCACATTATACGAAATATTTCCCCGTCTGGGCCGGCCTTTTTTGTATTTTGAGCCAAAATCACTTTTTCTATGTTATCACCTACAACTTAATTGTTACTCTAGCTGTAAGTTTTCCTAACAAATAAAACAAAATAAATATAATAAAATATTTATTTAATTACAATATGTTTATTCAATATCCTTGTCTCTATTAGGTACTATAAAATTGCACAATTTTGGAAATACCGACATTCTCTAATTCAAACTTTTTTGAAAATATCGATATGAACAACACTGGCCAAACTGTGGTATCATTTGTGCACATTGACCTGTCAATTTAGTTCGCGAGTTTCTGGAGGCAACTGTAAGTCTGACCGTTTGGCCGGGCCGTCATACATTTTTCTGACCGGAAGCGGACGACCAAAAGTCGGAATTTTCTGGGGGTAAGGACTACACCTAAACTATCGTGAATATTCATGGTATAAACTACGATAAATAAATAAATTCTCGTTCTCGAGAACATTCTCAGAAGTTACCGAGAAATTCTCATGTGGAAAGTTTCGCAACTTTGGAAAGTTCCCGTGCGTGCATTGCTAGGTACACTGTTGGTATGAAGTTACTGTTACGCTAAGTATTATTGTCAATAAAAATATTGTTATTGTTATTTAATATCGGATACCAGTGATACCTAATTAGGCATCAGATATTGTGGAACAATTGTTCCAGCCTGTAACGATATCACATTCCGTAAAGTATAACTTGACTAATAACAGGTGTAGAACAATGTGTGCGACGCCGGGTGTCGCAACGATGCGCTCGGCGGGTATGCGGAACAGTGGCCGTGGCCTAGTAGACCATTCATTAATTAGCAACCGAATTATATATCGATCGGGTTTAACTTACCTATAGATCACCAATACGTGACGTTCCACTGCAAAAGGTACCTTCTGGCGGCTGGCGCTTACGTCGTATAGCGCCGCAATAATATTGGAGCGGCGTTAATAATAGCGTAAGCGTTAACCGCCATAAGGTACCTTTACCCGTGGGACGTCACATATTTTTTTTACAGACTTACCCCCTTATTCATAAACGCATAACGCAAGCCTCAATTAGCTAATAATCGTTTGGCTTTATCTGTCATTTTGACTTATGTATTTGTAAGAAAGGAATAAAACATAATTTAACTAAATCAGGCCCGTAAAGTTTTATGAATAAGGGGGTTAGTGAATTCTGTTAAATTTTTCAACTCTGTCTTAGTTTTAAATAAAAATTGTATCTGCCGGCCGAGCAAGCTTAAAAAATGCAAGAATGGAGAAAAATATACTGTGAGTTTTCGATTGCGATACCTACAACGTAGAACAATGAGAATTCCAAGTTTTCTTGAATCATAATAATTATGTTAATTACTTTTTTGCGCATATTAGGGTAACATGCAAGTCAACCACCCTCTGACCTCTCCTGCGATTAAAATACTTCATTGTTAAGTCTTTGTATCAATCGCATTTAGGTTAGGGCCACCCCACCCTAGCGTCTTTTGACAATTTTAAATATAAATTTTAATCAAGATAAAAAAAAGTTTTTAAACTATCGATATAGTTTAAAAACTTTTTTTTATCTTGTTATATATCAAATGAAAGAGAATTTCAATTATATATTTTTTCATCCGCAGGAGCTAAAGGCGTTCTACATGGTATCTGTGACGCTGATCTTCGTGGTGGCGATGGCGCTGCAGATCCCCCGTCTGAACGTACCGTACGCCGTGAAGATGTGCGTGTTCATCGGCTGGGCGGCGTACGGGGTGCTGCCCACGCTGCACTGGTGCTACGCCATGGGCGGCTTCGAGAACCCCATGGTGCAGGTCGGTTCTTTGGTACCCCTTGACACCGTTCGTAAATGCTAGGTTTCGGATTCAGCTTACGCTAAAGGCGTTCTACATGGTATCGGTGACGCTGATCTTCGTGGTGGCGATGGCGCTGCAAAGTCCCCGTCTGAACGTGCCGTACCCCGTCAAGATGTGCGTGTTCATCGGCTGGGCGGCGTACGGAGTGCTGCCCACGCTGCATTGGTGCTACGCCATGGGAGGATTCGAGAACTCCATGGTGCAGGTTGGTTCACCCCTTTGGTAAAATGCTAGGTTTCGGATTCAGCCTACTTTAAACTATAAGTAAAACAAGCGATCCTCAGCAATGGGGGACCGAGGAAGAAGAAAACATATGAGTCTTTTAAGAGACCTAGACTTTTTATATTTATTTTTAACTAGTATTAGATACTTGCCATCATCTGTACAGTTAGTTAACCCGCTTTTTGTTTCTTTCATTAACTGATAATTTAATGATTTTTCTTTCCATTTTCAGATGTTCTTTCCTCGAGTGATAATGATGTATATCATAAGCGGAACTGCATTCATCATTTACGCATTTAAGGTATGATTAAAAATATTTTCGAGTTAATTGTACTACGTGTGCAAGTAGCGTTAGTATTAGACCGCGTCGCATCTTGCGTCTGTCACGTATATCGCGCGAATTATTTGCGACGGCAGCACGCGATGGTGTGGCTGTGGCATAACCCGCGCAATCAACGAGCAATATAATCTATCTGCGGAAACTATAGCCGTTAGACCGGTTTGTCAGTAGCACAGGGCGCGAAATTAAAATTTTCTATGGCACAATTACCCTTCGTGCCTATATTTTTTTTATTTGCGGCTTTTTCCTACTGACGGAAATGGCAGAATATACATATCATCTTGTCAGTAGAAAAGCAAATCTACTCAGTAGAAAAAGGCGGCAAACTTAAAAAATGTAGGCGCGAAGGGTTATCGGCTCAGAAAATTTGAATTTCGCGCCTTTTTCTACTGACAAAATTTGCTTGACCAGCTGTAGTTTAATATTTACAAATTCCTTAGATCCCGGAGCGCTGGTTCCCGGGCCGCGTGGACTACATCGGGCACTCGCACCAGTGGTGGCACGTGCTGGTGATGGCCGCGCTCTACTACTGGCACAACTCCGGCATGATGTACGTGCAGTACCGCATGAACCACGGCTGCGCCAACACCATGCGGATATTCTGAACACTACGCACTACACTACACTACGCGAAGGAAATTTTACTATTAGAATCTATCGTCATCATTATACGCTCTCTTTATCTCTCTCTCTCCCTCTCTGCTAGTTTCAGTTATACGCTCTCTTTATCTCTCTCTCTCTCTCTCTCTCTCTGCTATAGTTCGTTTTTTTTAGCATTAGAAAGAACTTCAAAGAAGGTAATTATGTAATACGTTCTGTTTCTACGACTGAAACTATATATAGTTCGTTTTTTAGCATTAGAAATAAGGTAAACAATCTTGATGCGTCTTTTAATAGAAAAAGACATTTTAAAAATAAGCTACGGCAAATATGTAACATCTTCGATCTTTTATATTCTTCTGCTTTCATAAGTAATAGTTACCGATTTTTAAAAAGCGTTTTTCAGATTGATTGTTTACCTTATTTCTAATGCTAAAAAAACGAACTATAGTGCTTATAAGATGATGATCCGACGTAATAAGAACCTCCGACGTAATCTGATAAAACTCTTACGGTTAAACGGTTATACGTTGTCTAAAATAATTTACTAGCTTACTTATAAATATTTAAATTTACTAGGACCTAAGGTAACGTATTTATGAGGGCGATATTCTCAGTAAAATATAAATAAAATTAATGAAAAGCTCAAATATAAAATAATCCTAATCATTCCATGGGACATTCCTGAGGAAAATCCTGAGAAATTTGTGATTTTAAGTGTACTTAAAAATTATAACTATAACACATACCTAAGTGCATTGGTGCTGTTAAAATTTGATGTTATTGGTATGAATCTTTAACTTTGTTTTGTCTAAATCATATCGTAATTGTTTACGAGAAAAAAATTGTGAATGTTTTTTCTTTCAGAAATCCAAATGTATGATGTCGACATGCTTCTCGTCCTTTTGATTTTTTTTACTGTGTTTTCGTTATCTGTGATTTTTCTGTTTTGTTATTATTTATTTTCTTAGTAGGAAATTATTGTTATTTTGGAATGGGGTTATTATAAATTAATTTATAGATACGTAATAAAATATACACAATGTATCTGTTTTTTATTATACAAACATAAATGATAATGTTTTTCCTAAAATTTTCTATTAAAAGCTTTATTTTTTAACTGGGCATCAAGCGATAGGAAAGAGACCACTAATGAAATCAAAAAGTACTTATAATCAACTTATAATGTGTCAAGCTATTATCGTCAGTTAAAAAAAGCGGCAAGTTTAACAAAATGTAGGGGCTAAAGGTTATCGTTCCACAGAAAATTTGTATTTTGCGCCTTTTTCTACTGACAAAGTTCTTTGACTGCCTATAGAGGGCTGTAGGCTGTAGGTACATAATTTTATAAAGAAAAATAAACTTAATTTTTTAGTAAAATACCTATAATATAAAAGTCATTTGGGCATATACTGACTACACATAGAAAAAGTGGTTTAATCAAAAATACACGCTGTATGTTCATAGGCAGTAGGTTGCCCTCATCAGTTAAAACCAGCAGTTTAAGATAAACAATTTTGCTTTTAGTGCCCTCTATTGTGCAATAGCAGCATTGGGATGCACTGGATTCAGGAAGTAGTTACAGAATTGAATAAGTTATTCTACTCGACCACAGATGGCGATGTAATCAGATTCCATTTCTATAACTGGTATATTTGGCGTAATGAAAAAACCGACCAAGGTCCGAGTCGTACTTGCGCGCCAAGGGTTCCGTAACATTACGCAAAAAACGGCAAAAATGTTTATTATATTCTGTTTTTATTATTTGTTGTTATAGCGGCAACAAGTGTGGAAATTTCAAATGCCTAGCTAGCAGCTAGCTTAGCTATCATGGTTCATAGGATACAGCCTGGTGACAGACAGACGGACAGACGCACAGCGGAGTCTTAGTAATAGCGTCTCGTTTTTACCCTTTGGGTATGGAACCCTAAAAATCAGTATTTATTTGATGTAAACCTTAGGCCTGAGTTACACTTGTAAGTTTTACTTACGTAAGTAGGGACACGGCTATACTACAGAATGAGAGATGAATATCGTTATCTCATTCTAACAAATAGCTTTGTCCCTACTTACGTAAGTAAAACTTACAAGTGTAACTCAGGCCTTAGGTAATACTGGTAATACTTAATATAAATTGGACCATACTTAAAACGAAAAAAAACCGGTAACTATACCTAAAAAGAGGTACGAGTACCAACCGATCTACCTAGTAAGTAAGGAGTATCATTTTTTAAAAATTCATAGGTAGGTATATAGACCTATGCATTTTCACTTAAAAGTACCTATACCATTTAGTTTTTTTCGAAAATCCATAAACTTTTGGGTTATTTCTACTCAGAACCACGAGGACTATCGATTTAACAAAAAATGACAGTTTTGTAACGCATTTTCACATACATTTTGTATGTGCCGTTACAAAACTGACACCCAAAAGAAAAAAACCGGCCAAGTGCGAGTCAGACTCGCGTTACTACGGTGCCGTACAAAAGGCCGACTCACGCTTGACTGCACATTTCTAATAGGTTTTCCTGTCATCTACAGGTAAAGAACTATGTTGTGTATTTTTTTTCTAAATTTTACTGGGAGTTTCGGAGATAAAGGGGGGAATGGTAATTTTTTGGCTATTTTCTTAAATAACATCGAACCTATGTATTTTAAATTTATAAAAAAATATGTCCATCGTTGGGTCACCAATTTACATATGTGTACCAAATTCCAACTTAATTGGTCCAGTAGTTTCCGAGAAAATAGGCTTGGCAGACGGACAGACAGACAGACGCACGAGTGATCCTAAAAGGGTTCCGGTTTTTCCTTCTGAGGTACGGAACCCTAAAAATTAAAAACTGGGGACACTTTTTTTCTTTGTCTCATTCAATAGTAGGTACTCGTGATTCTAATTCTAACTAACCCAAAAGTTGATAGTTTTTCGAAAAAAAGCAAATGGTGTCATTTTTTCTGAAAACCCCCACCTACCCCTCATGATTACTACGGTTCTATTGCTTTAGGTACATATTTACCAAAACTGCGACAAAGAAAATGCATTTCGATAGCCGGAAAGTAGAAAGAAAGAAAAAAAAACTGGTCAAGTGCGAGTTCGGACTCGCGTTTCAAGGGTTCCGTACATCACACAATTTTCAAAAAAAATTTTTTGTAAGTACATGAAACGTGACGTGAGTGAAACGTCTTGAAAAACCCGAATGGGTCAGTCACAAACCAGATGTAACATGAAGTTTTCTGGCGTGATGGCTTATATCTCTGCAACTATGCAAAGTAGCTTCTTAGGTAGATAGGAAGATTAAATACCGAACAGTAGTATAAGTGTCCAAATACGAAGACTGAAGACCGAGCTCCGCGTAGGGCTGATAGCTCGGAGCGTCCGACGGGTTCGCGCTTCCTACAACTTCCGCAAGTGTTTTAAAAGCGAAGGCCGAAGAGAGATAATACCTACAGGGTGGCCAAAAAATAAGTGCATTCCCGTAGCCGGGGAGGTTTTCGGATTATACTGAGCTTTACAACTTTTATTATGGGACCAACCCCGAAATCGCGAAAAAAAAATGTATCCTCCCATAGAAAATGGACCAGCCAAAATGTATGAAACAGCCAAATTTTTCCTCGCAATTTCGGGTTTGCACGTTGGCAACGGGAATACCCATAGTTAATTTTTTGGCCAC
The DNA here is from genome assembly GCF_963556715.1 of Cydia fagiglandana. Classification (NCBI taxonomy): domain Eukaryota; kingdom Metazoa; phylum Arthropoda; class Insecta; order Lepidoptera; family Tortricidae; genus Cydia; species Cydia fagiglandana. The sequence continues at coordinate 13,626,876 of NC_085932.1, forward strand.
CCTGTATAGTGCTTTTTAAAACACGTAACAATAGTAACCTAATCAATCAGTACTACAAGTACCAATGCGCCGGTTGTGTGCCAGATAGAGCCTAATCGCATTTTTTGTCGTCATTCCAACTCACGCTTGAAGCTAAAGGCACGCCTCTTCGGGACGCTTCGGGCCTTCGGCCTTATGCGGATATCGGCCTAGGGCCTTCGCAATAGCTGTTTACATCCCGTTTCACTTAAACCGTTGCGGCTGTGTCCCTAAAAAACCAAAAAAGCATTTTTGTTCTTAAATCCGACTCACGCTTGACTGTAGATTTCTCATATGTTTTCATGTCATCTTTAGGTAAAGGACTATTTTGTGTATTTTTTTCAGAATTTTAGACCCAGTAGTTTCGGAAATAGAGGGGGGGGAATGGTCATTTTTTGTCTATTTTCTTGAATAACTTCTAAACTTTATATCGTAAATTTATAAAAAAAATATATTTGAAATTCCCACGATGAGCTCTTTTATTTGATATGTAACACGATATAGTTTGCAAAACTTTGTTTTTAAATTTTATCTTTTACCCCCCAAAAGTAGCCCTTATGTTTAAAATTCATTTGTTGACGTTACATATCCGTCTTTGGGTCACAGACTTACATATCTGTACCAAATTTCAGCTTAATTGGCCCAGTAGTTTCGGAGCAAATTAGCTGTGACAGACGGACGGACAGACAGACGCACGAGTGATCCTATAAGGGTTCCGTTTTTTCCTTTTGAGGTACGGAACCCTAAAAATAACATACTGTAGGACAAGAAGAAGGAAATTACTTTAAAGAAGGAGAGACTCGAACGAGAATTGAGTAAGTATCAGGTCATGACAGCAAGTGCTGTACCACAGAGAATAGGCACTTGATCAATTTAACGCCTGAACTTTTTGTACATTACTCATTTGGACAGGATTACCTGCCACGAACAGTAAACCGAACGGGTACGGTTGTACCAAATGTAAGGGGTTCCGTTCTTATAACGCAACGGCATGCTTTTTAGATTTGTATTGGAGTTATAAATTCAGTTTCTATAATTTAACTCGCCGTAATAACACCCTTATAAGAAAGTAGTAGAAGATCGTATTCGTATCGAATCACACAGCTGTTTACGTTCGACTACTTATATACCTACCTACTTGTAATCGGCAGTTCAAGGTGGTATTGCTCTACTGCTTGCTTGACATTTTTAATATCTTTCCTACCTACCTAACAGATTTGAAGGATTCACGGTTAGTTTCACTAAACTTATATCGACCGGGATATGAACCGTTGATTACCATTTGTATTGTTTTCGAGCTCCTGATATTTCGACGCAGTTATAATTATGCATCTTGTTCACGGGTAATTGATGGAAATACAAAAGCTAATAACGGTTCATATCCCGGTCGATATAAGTCTTTCCTACCTGCTAGAGTCTGTGCGTAAAGAGAAGAGTCGTGAAATGTATGGGATCCAATACATTCTAAGACTCTTCTCTTTCCGCACAGACTCTAACTATTTGCAGGTAAACTAGGGTTGATTAAAAATTCCTATCCATTAATATCTAATAAAACAATTTTTTTCATGGCCCGTAAACACTACACAAACATTTTCCAACCCCCTCAAACATCCATCGAGTACCTAGTGACGGATCTCCGAACATATTTTCCACCACGTTGAGTACACACACGACCCATTCATCGACGCAATGAAAATATTACCCTTTATCTTTTTGTTCCCAAACGGTTTAACTGCCGTTCGCCGAATGTGTGTGCACTGACAGAATTCATTTCTGCAACAACTAAAATGGATTCGCACCCGGTGATATGTGAAATCACTTTTTTTATATCGCCAGTCGCTCTTTTTTGGCAATTTTAATGGATTTTCCGAGTGGAATCCTCTTTATAATTCAGTGCTATACGTATCCGGAAAGGTTATATCTTTTTTATTTTACCTACTCGTAGTACTCATACACGCAGGTACCTTGGCGTAAGGTAGCATTGGTCTTACTTAATTGTCAAAATATTTCTATTGCACATTTATCGTTAGAAAGTACTTATAGAAAAAAACCTAACTATATAAATTATAAACCTAAATTAATGTCAGATACAGGGGAAATATTATAAGCACTAAAAAACAAGCCAAGTGCAAGTGGGACTCGCGCACGAAGGGTTCCGTATCATGACGCAAAAAAACGGCAAAAAAAATCACGTTTGTTGTCCATGCAACCCCCACTCCCATGAGCCCCACTTTTTCATATTTATTTTATTCTATTTTTAGTATTTGTTGAAATCAACATCTCTGAAAATTTCAACTGCCTGTAATATATCAATACGTATATATAGTGACGCTTGGAAGGACCGAAAAAATTTTTTCTCAAAAATGGACGGCAAAGTCGACTTTGCCGTCTAAAAAATAGGTCGCGAAGCGCGGAGTTTATGGTCAGTCAAAAATTAAAAAGTTAAAAACATTGCCGTCTCGATTTTGGGACTGCAATGTTGCATACAAATTCCATTATTTGTTGAGTTCCAAACTTTTTAAAAGTTCAAATAGCCATATCAAATGAAGGCACAGGCCCATTAAACAGCCAAACAGATGATTAGTACCGCGACTATTTAGTTGTCTCAAATAGGTTGGCGTATTTTCGGCAGAAAAATACACTTCTATTTTTTTATTAAAAAAAAAAAGGCGGCAAGGGCTTTTCTCTGTGAAAATATATACGTAAGAACGTTGCTTTTGTAAAATGTTTCTATGATATTTATGTTTCTTGCACCATTTTTGAGAAAAGCACTATATATGACTCGGCTGGAAGGCTACTTGCTGGCTTCGGATTCAATTAAACGGACTCCCAAGGTCGTCCGTTTAAAACGAATCCTCAGCCTGCAAGTAGCTACTTCCGAGCCTCGACAATAATGTACTATTTCTCAACTATAAGTATTTTTACAAAATTTCTCTGTCGGTTACCCCCGAGGCGTCAAATTAGCCAGGTCACCGCGCGTCAATCGGCCGCGTCTCCAGGGACAGACGCTGCTTTGACGCGCTGAGGACTGACAGATTGCCGCGCGATTGCTTTCGACGCGGCACGCGTCTGCCGCTTGCCGTTGTGTGATAAACGTTGATGCTGTGCCAAGATTCGCTTTTTTGTTTCTTAGGGGTTAAATGCATTGGAAAGTAGAAAGGTATGAGTTTGGTAGCTGAAATGAACCTATCTTTTTATGAAACAAGACCGAAGTGATCTCATAAGACCTCTGCGAACTGTCTTGTCCGGAGCTCTAAAAGCGGGTTGCCGTTGCTGCGCCTGCGGACACGTGAAAGCGACTTGCATTTATGGTTCTTAAATTTGCGTAACATGAAGCGTAAATCTCATTTAAGAAATTCAATAGATCAGAATTAAAAATGAACTGCTTAACTACATGAATCTATAGACAACGTGGGATTCGAACCCACAACTCCACCATGAGGAAATCGATAGGTAAGGTATTGGCAGGTATATTTAATAAACTGGGTGGGATAAAATCGGAGTAGGTACTTAGTATGAACAGTAAGTTACTCATCTAGTTATAAGATTTTTATAATTTTTATAAGGTTATTTTTTTCGTGGGTATAGCTACGCCACAAGTGCATACCATGGCATCAGGACTATTTGGTATATGTATCTACCGAAACTAAATAGGTACATTAAAATGGGGGAATTTAGCGCTTTTAGCAATATAGCGGAACTATGAACGTAGCAAGTTATTAGCATAATCGTAAATCCCACATGCGACGTGCCCGCCCACTGACAGATGTAGGTATTATGCGCTTTTTAATATGCATTCTGTATGCTAATATTTTTTTGCTTTTCATCGAAGACTTTTGCGGTGACATTGTAAATTATTTTTTATAAAGTTATAAAAAATCGTGGGCACGCGACATGAACATAAATCACTTTTTATATTACAGTATTTTTTTTGGAAGGTAGACATTAATCATATTGTTCCTTTCATTTGAACAAATTAAATATGTTTTTAATTCATTATTTTTTTATAATGTTACTTATTACTTAAACGTATTTACCAAGACAATTCTACGGCTTAAAGGCTCTTTGTTTGACTTACTCATCCGTTTTTCACGTAGCAACAACAACTTTAAAGTCCAATAAGGCGGCAAAGCCCCTTCCACATACTTATGAGTATTTATATAATACCGAGCAGAACTAATTTACCTCGGTAAAATATCCCAATCTTAATTTCGGGATCGCTCACCAGGAGCGTAGCAACTTGTAGGTGGCTGGTTGATTAATCACCACATGAATATGCATGGGTGTTACGCTGGCAGGTGCCCGCACCTTTAAATGATATTAAATGTAGCACGTAGCCACCAACTTAGGTACCTACCTTAAGTACCTATATTGTACCTATACAATATACCTAAGTACGCCCTTTTGTTAGCAAAATTGGTATTGTCTTTATGCAGTGTTTTGTTTCTGAGGATATAGATAACTGAATTAGATACAGCGGTCGGTAGAATAAGAAATTTATTTCAGTTACTTTGGTCCTATGGAAGGTTGTGTGGTAGAGATCGCTCTTTAGCGGTAAGACCGCCTGTTGTCTACCATAGTTTAAGTTATTTAATTTAATTTGTATATCATGTTCTATGTCATATTGGTGAGCAATAAAGAATCTTTGTATTGTGTAGTAAATCAATATCATGTAGGTAAGTATTTAAATACCTGTAATAAAATATTAAGAGCTATTTATTTAATAAAAGTTATGCTTGTTGTTGAAGAGTAAAATATTATAGAAATAATCTATATGTACCTACCTACTTACGTATTATGAAGCAATTTTTAGAAAGAATATCTGAGTTAGGAAAGGGATTGTTAGAGTTAGACCAAGATGAGTCTGCAAAGATTTTGATAGCACACGCAGTCCAAGTGTTATTTATAAATACGTCATCTTATTTTCCAAGTCTTCCAACCCAGAGGGGACACCTAGACCTTATTGAGATTAACAACTAGTTCCAAAAAACTCGTTCTGGTCAACGGTATTTCTACATGTTTTTCGAAAACTATTCTCAAAAATAAATACACCCTAATGAAACCAATATGAAAATGAGTGCGGCGACCGCAGACGCAGCACAGGGCAAACACAGAATTACCACACGCCCATTATTATTTCTGGTGGCATTACCATCCAAATCGCATCTCCCATAGTGTCTAGGTATTTGCGCACTATTGTACGGCGTTGTGTATAAAATAAACATTTGTTATGGAGGGACACAATATCGCGCTGAATTACCATTAGAATGGAGGCTGATGTATGGCCGGCTCTATACGCTTTTAATGCCTTTGTTATTGTGAAATAAAAATCATTGTGGGTGTAAGATCGTAACGTAAATATTGGATAATAAGATATCTTTGGGAGTTTTAGCTATTGTTTTAATTATCTGAGTTATATAACCGTACGAAAAATCGCATTTCTAATATTGGTCGGTGTTATTTAGTTTTACCGGATATCAGAATTGTGGGTTCGAATTGACTGCCGTTTCTTAATAAATCTTAGTAAATATTATCGAAAGAATACCTAATTTAGTAATATCCAGTTTTAAATTAGTATGTTAATTTATATTGGCAAAGATAGGCAACAAAAAAAAATTTTATATACATATATATTTTTTTCTATTTTTTCAATACATACAAAACAAAACTGCATCTTTAAACTACCTACATATTACAATAACATGCCTCTTTGAGCAATTAAAATACAATGCAATCGAGTATTTGCTTTACGATGTGAACTGATGAAATCTAAACTGAATTAGTGAGGGCGTTCGTCCGATGACACGGGTTCCAAAGATCCTCACGTTAAATAAATACCAAGGGTTCCGTCCTCGGGGGTCCGTCGCGTGGCGGGCGCGTGTGCTGCGTGTGCCGGAAGGTACCCTGTCCCATCTCTAGTTTTGCCGGATAGTATTTTGGCGGGAAAAGAGGGCGTCCATAATTGTACCGGGGACATTACACGCTAATTTTGTCACATTTGCGGATAGATTGATATTCTGCGGTGTGCTGGATTAGTTTAATTTATAGTTTTGTTAGCTTTTTTGATTTATTGATATACATATTTAATCTGAAATTTTTTTTTGAGTTTTTTTAATATCAGTACTAAATTATCATGTTACATTTAAAGTAAATAAGTATTCAGTTATTCACAAAAAAACATCTAATCGCAAATAAATCCAGTCTATCGATCAGTCTGGTAAAGATTTTTAAGTGAGCACAGAGTCCATAAATACATATGTATGATATGTACATATATGTATCCATTTCTCCACCTTAATCCATTGCAAAGAAAGATAAATAAGTTTTTGGCAAAAATTTCATTTTTGGTACAAGCTTTTATTGCTGACTGTACTTTTCTTTCCACAGGCAACGAATACTCATCGAGACAATCCTAAAACCCCAAACACAATTTAGGTTTCGTTGTTTTATCACAGAGTTCCTATGGCCACCTCCTGTCTCCATCATCAGATCAGTTCGATGGTACCATAATATTGCATTGTCATCCGATTTATACATGCATGCAAAATTTCAGCTCAATCGGAAACCGGGAAGTGGATCAAATTTAACTTGCAAAATTTGATTACACACAGACAGACAGACAGACAGACAACGTTAAGGTGAAACTAAATAAAAGCTTGTAATAAAAAGAGCGACATCTAACAGTCAACTGATTGCCCAAACTAAGTAGACATTGCACTGTAACTAATTCCCGACGTAGCAATAATACAAGCCATAAATTGAACGCACTATATGTAGCGGAAGTAACGAACTATCGGGGTTTACGGCGCGTGTGATTGCTCCTTAGTGGAACTTTATTGATTGTTCACTAATTAAATTTGTCATTTGAGTAAAGGGCACAAGGAAATGCAAGAGTATTTAAATTAAGAGAGTACCCAGTACAGCTACTGGGTACTCTCTAATAGTAAAAGTACCCAGTAAAGATACTGAGTAAGTACTCTCTTATAATTTAAATGGTCCAAGAGGACCATTTAAATTATAAGAGAGCCTCAATACTCAAGGAGCTCGGAGTAACCACCAGGCTTTCGACCACGTCTCCGGGGAGTACTTGAATTCTTCGGACACATAGCCAGGAAGACTGGAGACATACTGGAAATGCTTATGGTCACTGGTACAGTGGAAGGAAAGAGAAGGGGCAGCAGTCCAATGCGATGGTCCCACCGGTTAGCAAATCGCTATCCATCAAGGTCCATGATGCTTTAGAAGTCGCAAGGGATCGAAAGCCTGGAAATTTGCTATCAGGAATCATATGCTCCACGTAGGAGGTCACGACCCTCAGCACTGAGGAGAACGAAGCAAGGAGGGGGGATCCAGTATAGCATAGAAGTAATGAAGCGTGAAGTGAAATTCCGAAAAATAAAACGTATTGGTTCTTTTTAGGGTTCCCTACCTCAAAAGGAAAAAACGGAACCCTTATAGGATCACTCGTGCGTCTGTCTGTCTGTCCGTCTGTCACAGCCTATTTTCTCGGAAACCAATTAAGTTGAAATTTGGTACACATATGTAAATTAGTAACCCAAAGATGGACATATTGTTTATAATTTTAAAATACATAGGATCGCAGTTCTTCAAGAAAATAGCCAAAAAATTACCATTCCCCCCCTTCATCTCCGAAACTAATGGGTCTAAAATTTAGAAAAAAATACACAAAATAGTTCTTTACCTGTAGATGACAATAAAACCTATTAGAAATGTGCAGTCAAGCTTGAGCCGGACTTATGTACGGAACCCTAAAAACGCGATTCCTACTCGCACTTGGCCGGTTTTTTGAAGAGATGAAGCTTATAAGAACGGCATTCGAACTTTAAAGGGTACGTTACGTCCTTATGTCATTGTCATGCCAATTGTTTTCACTCCGAAACGCTTTGTGTCTCTATCAATCTTCCATATTAGTGCGATAGTGACGTTGCGTTTCGATCGACACGGAGCGTAAGCGATTGGTATGTTGGCTACGCGGCCAGGTCTTAACTGGATATTACTACCAACTAGTCCGCACCTAAGTATATACTCGCTCTAAAAGAACATGTATGTATCAAATAAAAATAAGATTTTTAATGTTACGATGCTGTTGTCTACAGGTAACTTCCAATAGACGCGTATAGTAGAGATGAGTGTGGGCGTAGCATACGCATAGTGGGTACATGTTATTGTGAAAAAGATATCTTCAGGAAGCCTAGAAGCCTTTCTGACTGTAATAGCAGGTTATGAATTTTAACTCGATTTTTTTGGATATAATCTCTCAGTGTCAAAAGTGATTTTTTTGGTTGACTCTCACAGACTCACTTTTGACACTCACATATCATGGCTCCTCTACACGATGGGACAACGCCGGCTACTCCAAGGGACACATTTATACGTTAGAGGGAGCAAGTGATATTGCTATCTCATTCTACCGCATGGCTGCGTCCCTTGGAATGGCCGGCGTTGGCCCTTCGTGTAGGAGGAGCCATCATATCCATACCCAATCCACATAAAATTCTTAACCTGTTATTACAATTAGAATACGCCTCCCATTCTAACTTACAACTTGATGTCAAAATGTCGATTTCATTCAATAGCCAATGTCAATGTCTTTTTGTTATCATTTGCCAAAATGTAAGTTTAATTTGATCTCTACATATACCGAAACCGTGCGCAGCGCAACCAATAGGTATTGTTTTATATTTAGTGGTAGTATTAGTAGTAATCACTTTATTGCACACAACACAGGTTTACATAATAATTATTATTTATTTGTGTTATTTAGCTACTTAAGTAAGTAGCTAAGTACATGCATCGTTACTTAGAAACCATTAAGATGCTTTATGTTAGATGGCAATGCGTTTGCTTAGGCACTAAACTTAATTGAGTTTAATTAGTTAGGCGGTTTAATCCTGACAATCACGTTAGCTAAGTATCTATTAGATTAGCTTGCAATTACAATTGTGGGAACTTACTTCGTAGCCTAGGGACACACGCACGATCGTAAACTACTAGCGGATCAAATAGAATCAACGTCCCTTAAGTAATTGAAAATAAAATGTGCATTACTTTGATTATATGGTGGGTACCTACTGATAGTAAGAAAATAGTCGATTCTTACATAATAGAATAAAATCTATTAAAAAAATGTGCAGTGTTGTCAATGCAGAATATACCTAAACCTTTTGAAATAAAATAGGTATAGCGAGAATCGACTGTCGAGCAATGTAGAGTCACCTGCAATAATATGTTACACTGCAAAGGCTGCAAAAATATCTGACACTAACTTATTTGTGTCACATATTTTTGCGGCCTTCGAAGAGTAACATTTTTTTGCAGGTGACTGTACATTGCTCATTAAGGGAAGTAATGTAGAAATGTTGTTTGTGTTAAATACAAAATCGATGCCGGAACATTTTTATAATATGTCGTGTCAGGTTTTTTCAATACTCAAGAAAATACATACATTAAAAACCAAAATCTAATAAATATTCTATACTTCATTATATAGCCAATAAAATTTTAAGAGTTAGGTTATCGGAAGAAGCAGGAAAGAGTATTTTTTAAGTAATTGTTGACTCAAGGTGACTCGGACGGTAGATTGTTAATTAATTTAGAACCAATCAAATAAACGCTAAACCTTGTTTAGGTTGGCCCTTATTGTAGGATTTATTGACAGACTTAAAAAATGGACACACTTTAGCTGTAGGGTGTGTGCTTATGGCTCATATACTCAAAATAATTACATAAGTATTTTTTATAACATTATTAAAGATCCGTTTGAAATCTTACAGTTTGACTTACCATCATCTCAGGCCTTTGCATATATTGCTGTTAAGACAACGAGTTTATAGTGGCCGGTGCGTGAGCGATACGACATCCCACATTTTTGGCAGAGAAAGCTTAATAATTAGGACATAAGTATTTTTATTAGGTACATTATATTAAAGATCTGTTTGAAATCTTACAGTTTAACCTACCATAAGTAACAATAAAACGCGTCGCTAAGAGCGGCATTAACGCAAAGCCTTTATCTTAGCGCCGAGCCCCGCAAAGACGCCTATTGTGAGAACAATAACTGGAATCTGCATAATTTCGGCTCGTTAAGGCAATGAAATGATTAATAATAGGGATCATATAGCCCAGCCCTGCATTGACCACGTCTTAAAGGAACGCTGAGGATATTTCCGCTTTGAAAATATATACCTACACCTAACTGACGAAGAAGAGAGGGCAATGTGTTTTGAGTGTATTTAAGTTTGACATGTCTATTTAGCACAATTTGTATACGACTGGACGGATTTGATGTAAAACTTAATCGTATATGACACTACTCAAACTAATTTATAAGTTAACACGTAGCGTAGCCATCATACAAGGGTCCTAGCCAAGATGATAATCGTTAAAAGTACACCTGTAGATTTACAACTACAATTCTATAGAATTTATTTTGACTTGTTTATTTAAATCGGTTGTATGCATCATCATCATCATTTCAGCCTATATACGTCCCACTGCTGAGCACAGGCCTCCTCTCATGCGCGAGAGGGCTTGGGCTATAGTCCCCACGCTAGCCCAATGCGGGTTGGGGACTTCACAAACACCTTTGAATTTCTTCGCAGATGTATGCAGGTTTCCTCACGATGTTTTCCTTCACCGAAAAGCTAGTGGTAAATATCAAATGATATTTCGTACATAAGTTCCGAAAATCTCATTGGTACGAGCCAGGATTTGAACCCGCGACCTCCGGATTGATAGTCAGACGTCATATCCACTCGGCCACCACTGCTTATATGCAAAATAAGCAAATGCGGTTGTATGCAAGAGCGACAAATTCTGATCCGATAATAGGTAGTTTTTCACATTGGTGTACCTGAATATCACATTGGGTAAAATATTTTGACAAAATCTAAGTCATTTAACGTGTTACTTGCATCGGCTTCTCTACGCCGTCGTTATGGCACTAAAGGTTACGAGTTTTTGACCCAGTACTACCTATTCCAAATTAAACGCTAGCAACTTTGCTACCCTACTCCAAGACGTTACAATAGGAGCGATTTTAACAAAATATTAGCAAGCGACTTCCTATATTAGAAAATTAAATGAGTATTGAAGGAGCCAAGCGTTGAATATTCAAAAGGAATAAATTAAGTAACGAACGTTAAACAGAATTTTGAAGACAAATTATAGTAGACGCACGTACCCCATTAGATTAAATAAATAATAACAGCCTGGTTGAACCTTAACGTGCTTTGTACCAGCAACAGTTTATACCTAAAGGAGGATGCTACCTTCTACTTTACTATTGGCAAGCCAGTATCAGCTGAATACAATAAATACCTTATGTATTATAACTAATAGATATGTAATGAAATATGCAAATGAAATTTTAACAAATAAACCCCACCAAAAACATTTTAATGTAGAGCCAAGCTTCTTGACACGCCTTAAACCTCACAAACTACACCTTAGTCAAAATATGTGGCTTGGTAATATAATATTAGAATGAGATTTTAAAAATCTGACACTATACACACAACATGTTTTGCGCAACCTAGGTGCGCAACGTATCTTTACTGGCCTAGGTATACTCAATACTCAATATTATTTGTTGGATGCTTGATGATTTATGATTTTAATAGTACCATGCCTTATGGGAAACGGTCGCAGAGATAGTTCATAGCCGGAAACCGCTACCAACTTTTAGTATGTTGTAGCGGCGCCGGCCATCTACTTCAGCGGAATGACGTCATCAAAATGACTCCCGCTTCTTTGCGAATATTGCATACTGCACCCAAACTATGCATGGCATATACACGTGTGGGGTATTAAATGAAAGCCAATTAAATAAACTATACTTTATTTATACAGTGTGTACCAAAATATGCAACAGTTTCAGAGAAATTTACAAAAAAATAAAAATGACGTAAAAAAATATTCGATTATTTGGGTTTTACAACCAAACCAAAAGTAGGGCGATAAAGCACACAACTTAAAACCGCCGTGTCGCCGAAATAATTTTTAAGCTTGTAAGATTTTACTATTGTATGTATGTTAGTTTGTTAGGTATGTATAGCAATGTACAAATTGCAGAACATTCCCAAAAAGCGGAAACGTTCTCGAGAATGTTCTCAGAACATTCCTGCAACATGGAAATTATTGTTTAATCAAGAGAATATACTTGAAATAAAGTTTAAATAGGCATAACTTAAAACTAAATGTTATTATGCATATATTATTGTCTATTACAGTTAGCTATTTTGTTGATGTGATAAGTTTACCAATAAGTTGCTTAAATTCTCACTGTATTTCAGAGAACATTTCGACTTTCGACAATTTTTTCCAAATTTGTTTTATTTTTCATTACAATCTAGAGGTCTCTATCTCCCGCCAAGCCAAATCTCAGCGCGCTCGGACCAACTTGAAAAAATTAAAAAAAAAGTCGGCCATTTTGATTGTTTTTTTAATGCGGTTTGTTTTGTCTCGGGGCCTTCTATGACATTTGGTCGAGCACCCCCCACCTATCACGCACCGTTTAAAAGTTGCCATACAAAATTAAAGTGGCCAGTTTTCCGGCAATTGTAGCATTTTTCCAAAAAAAATTTTTTCATAGGTATCTAGGGGACCCCGAGATTCCGTGACTAAAATTTCAGCGCGCTAGGACAAAATTAAAAAAGTTAAAAAAAAAAGTCGGTCATATTGAAAAAAAAAATGGCGGCGTCAAAAACTGCCAGGGTCCCTCTATGACATTTGGTCTAGCACCCCCCACCTAAGTCTGACTGTTTGGCCGAGCCGTCATACATTTTTCTGACCGGAAGCGGACGACCAAAAGTCGGAATTTTCTGGGGGTAAGGACTACACCTAAACTATCGTGAATATTCATGGTATAAACTACGATAAATAAATAAATTCTCGTTCTCGAGAACATTCTCAGAAGTTACCGAGAAATTCTCATGTGGAAAGTTTCGCAACTTTGGAAAGTTCTCGTGTGTGCATTGCTAGGTATGTATCTATGGGCCTTAGTTGCCTGATAATAAATGATATTTGATTTGATTTGATTTGAAAGTAATGTACTACAACATAAAAGATGACGTCTCAAGCCATACACTGATATCAATAAAATCAAAATTGGACCAAATATGTGGAAATTATGCATCAAAATGTAGATATTTGCCCATACAAATGCATAAAAGATAAAAAATCCAAATTGGTCATTTTCAGGATAATCCTTATAAGCCTCTAGTACCTATGTTATTAGCAATATGACCTGGATTCTAAAACGTCATTTCAATTTTTTTGTAAATTTCCCTTAAACTGTTGCATATTTTGGTACACACTTATAAATAAAATATAGTTTATTTAATTGGCTTTCATTTAATACCCCACACGTGTATGTGCCATGCATAGTTTGGGTGCAGTATGCAATATTCGCAACGAAGCGGAAGTCATTTTGATGACGTCATTCCGCTGAAGTAGATGGCCGGCGCCGCTGCCTCCCGGCAGTTTTGGAGACCCAATGCCATGCCCAACAACATACTAAAAGTTGGTAGCGGTTTCCGGCTCTGAACTATATTCCCATAAGGCAAAAGACTATAAATTTTTCCCCACATTGAATATGTGTCAGTTTATCGATGACGTTCGAAATTGGGAATGGTGACAAACGTGTAGGTATCAGTTAAGATTTAATTATTTATGGCGGCGATAACGGTTAATACAGAATGACTTCAATTATATTTGTATACCTACGTGTGAAAGTATATTCATATTTATTGGTATTAAAACGTGCAATCTTTTATATGCATCATTCTTATTTTAGAGCGTCGATGTGCCCACAATAGGTAGGTACCTAATACTTACCCACATTTAACCTTATTTGCGGAAACAATCCTGTTGCAGGTATAACATTACGATAATATTGCTTACCGTAATAACCACAGCAGCAGATAATGTGTTGCAGAGCAGAGGTATACAAGAGACAAGACAAGACAAATACAAATTATATCTATTACATTTGTATGGTAGTTACTTAATAATGACCGAAAATCGAAAAATAGATATATTGTTTGGATATAGAATAAATAGACAAGGGACCGCGCGATGTAGGTATGGATTGTGCCTAAGCGTTTAACTCATAAATCTGCTGGAATTTTATGTACTTACCCATTACCGAAACAAAGTATCTGCCTACGGTCATTGCGGAAATAACCATATTCGAACCACTGACTAGCCAAACTTTGAAGGCTTAGTGCACTTACCTATATGTTCGACAAAATGCATGTAGACTATCTATATATATAGCATACATACATATCGTGCATATCATAGCAGTTGAATGGTCGGTCAAGTTCAGCCGACACCCTGCGGCTTATGTTCTTAGCTGTAATCTCGTTAATCTTTATGGCTGTTACAGCATGCACTGTTCATACATGTCATATCGTCGTCGACTTACCTACAATGTGTTGTGTTGATGTCAGGAGCTCGGTCAGACCTCTTAGGTTCGGTCTGTTAGCTTTTGCTCTTTGTAAAGTGATACTGCCTTAAATGAATTTTGCATTTTAGTATATTTTGTTCCTTTTTCTCAAACTTACTTAAATTATTAACCACATTATTTTTTCAACTACAGCTACTCACCTTCGAAGTAATCTATCCAATACCTACCTTACATCTTGCGTCCCGGAACAGCATAACAGGGAAGCATGTTCGATTGATATGTGCGGCATTGTAAACGGTGTTCAAATAAACATGTGAAAATATTATGTATGACTAAAGCGCATAATCTCATTAGATCCTTTTTGATTTGGGTGGACACCTGTAGGTATCGTAAAAGACAATTTTTGTTTGTAATATGTTTATTCGAGTTACTTATCATTATTCGATTGAGCTGCATTAGCATTATACTTAATTTATGTAAGTTGGGTGACAATGCTTCAACTGCTCTTAACTTTATCTTTATATCTTCTGTCTGACTTTATCTGTACCTATTATTTTCGTATAAATCGGGATGCCAAATTCTTTTATGGTATCACATTGACACCGTTCTGAAATTAAAATATATAGAAGATAAAAAAAACTGGATATTAGGCACTTGTAATCTTAAGTTAATTTTGTACAAAGATTGAATTATACTTATGTCACCGTATTCTAAAAAAGAATCCTTCAGAGTCACTCAGGTACAGTCGATGTCAAAGATATGTTTACACTTTTGCATCTTACCCCTTTGTAATAAGGCGAAAAATGTAAACATATATTTGACTTCGACTGTACTATCTTGAAACTAGTCTAATTGGATTTTGTTTTCGAGATAATGATCACTTGATGATTTTTATTAATGATACACATTTTTCGGTTTTTATTTCTTTATTAATTTTAATTAAAATAAATGCACATTGCAATATTTATAATGTAAATAAGTGTTTCTACAGTCACATTGAATATTTAATATTAACAAACTTTAAAAAATGACCTGTAAGCACCTCTACTTATACAGCATAATGATATATTAAATTTGGTAGGTACCTAATTATATTATGACTAGCAAGTTTTATTTTACAGGGATTTTAATTATGATATATATAATTTTCTAGAACCTAGTAATTAAGATTGTTTTTCTCGTGTGCAAAGCAGTTATTCACAGCGTGTTATACGTAAGTATTCGTTAAAAACTCCAACTCGATTTGTTATTATTAGTTTGGCTTTACTCACATTGCCTCCCGCTTTTACTTACACGCGCTTTTACTTACATATAAGCGCGCGAGATATACGAGTATGTAATAGGTACCTACCTGTATCAAATCAAAATGATATATTAAAATGTCTGAAAATGGGTCTAAACAATATTTCATTTTGAAAAGAATGCCTAATCATTATACTTAGAATTGTAATATCATTAACTAATTCACTGTCAAAATTTAATATTCAGATGTTATGCAAATCGCTCGCTAAAATGCATAAACACTATACATTACGATATCGTATTACGAGGGGAGCCACCCCAATCTTCATTCTGCTACCCCAAGCGATCGCAAAATATGTCGTACCCAATAAATTCGCATTCGATTACTCCTTCGCTTCGTTGCTGTACAATAACTGCCTTCAAAGAGTATCGATGTATTTTGTTAGTGATGTGCCATCGCTGTATGATAGATGCCGCGGTAGTAGGACGGATGGTCTTTTTTGAGAGGCATCTGCTTCGCTCGATTAGTTTGACAAATTATTGTGGGACGTGTCGATTAAAATATCGCGTTAGTTGACGGGTTAATACGGCAATGCCACTGTCGTTTAGCGACCAATCAGACTAGGCTTAAGGTTGTTGGATCAAAAAGTTTATTTTTGCTTGGTTAGGTAGTAAATAAAAATAAAGTATCTTAATACACCTTAAATTTTGTACTACACGACAACAACATTAATTCGGCTACTGGTTTATTAATGTTTTCAGTACTACCGTCGTCTTCAGTTTTCAAAACAGCTTGTAGTTATATCGGTTATTAGCTAAATCGACTTCTCGTCTGTATATTCTATTCTATTATATTCTATATGGAAAAAGCAGTCGTTAAAGCCGTTTATAAGAATTGGATTACAAAATACATTAAGTACCGTAAAATCAAGTAACTTTAGTACACAACTTACAACTATAGTCCAAATTCAAGTTCCAGTACCTACCTATAATTAGTATTAACTATTTTTCACATTATCTAAGTACCAAAATAAATGTGACGAGTATGTACAAATCATAAAGGCTCGTTAAGAATCAACGTTAAATTAAAATTAAAAACTGATTCGTAGTTGTAATGTAGGACTTTACAGTATCTCATGTTATTCATCATCATCATCATCATCTCAGCCATAAGACGTCCACTGCTGAACATAGGCCTCCCCCTTATGGGGGGTGAATGCCATAATCGCCACGCTTGGCAGGTGGGTTGGCGATCGCAGTCGAGTACACCGAATTTGAGGGAGGACGTTGCTGCCCGTCCACCGGTGGTCTTGGACGTAGTTTAAGGACATACCCGGGTCCACTCATGTTATTAGGTAATTGTATTAGTCTAAATTAGCCTAAATTTGCTTAAGGTACAGACATTTTAAATCTGATAATAGGTAATAAGTAGTAGCAGTAAAGCACTTTATTGTACAAAAAAGAAACACACATCAGAGAGAAACAAACAGGAAATAACACACACATTATTAGTATAGGTTCTCTTCCAGTTAACCTTTGAGCAATTGGGGGAGAATTGAAGATGGTAGACATCCATACTGTACAAAAAGGCATAAAAAAGAAGATATTTAATTTCCTAAAAGAATAGGTATTATTCATGAACCATCCCGACTTGGCTTAAAAATGTATAACAATGTCATACAAAAAACAGCTTTCTAGCATTATTAGACGTATTTCGTAAGCTGAATGCTTCAGAAGTAAACGTGAAATTTTTAGCCTAAGAGATCGTGACGGCCAGACTTACAGGCCTATTCGGATTTCGAGATAATCACAAGATCTAGAGACGATTTAGAGATCAACTAGATCTACATTAGATATCGACTAGATGTGACTTGGATATCTAAGTCATAACTTGTCGAAATCGTTCAAGAGGACCTCCAGAATCGCGGAAACGTCAAATTTGACATATCTATCTTACATATCGTAACTTGTTGAAGTCTAGTAGAAATCTAATTCATTTTCCGAATCGAGCCGTTAATATCTTAATATTATTCGCTTATTGTTGAGGGTACGTACTTTTTTTTCTTTTTAATGACGTTAATAATGATCGAGATTCAGTTTGTTATACATTACTGCAAAAATCTGTGTTTCAACCCTAGCAAGAAGAATTAATGACATGTCATGTGTCATTTTAAAATGTAAATAACTTTGTAGGGTTGTCACTGATATAAAAATATTTAATTATAATGATTTTGTTTTAATTTTTAATCCAGCTTTACGATTATAATAACTCGATTGTAGATCACTTAGATAACACTATCCTTTCATGATAACACAGAACGGGTTTAGGTTAAAAGGTAGTTTTAAGTAAGTATGTGTAATGTGTATGTTTAGTTTTTTTTATTGCAATAATAGTATAGTATTGTAATAATAAATAATAAGGATTTTTCTTAATTTCAAATTACTTTTTTTTCTCGTTTTCATTAAATGTGTAATTTATTTAATAACGTAAATTTTAGAAGTTTTAGACTTTTAATGTATATGCAAAATAATGTACTACAATAATGAATAAAAATGTTTTTGACTTTTAGTGAAGTAAGTTGCGAAGGTTGTAGCACAAAATAAATTCAACTATATATGCTACAACCATGCAGTGCAGTTTTGTTCATGTATGTACTTATTTATTATATTCAATTTATTAAAGAATTACAATAAAATATAAGATTGAAAATTACATAATATATACAGTTACTTTTTTCTTTATTAAAACCCGTTCTTTATTACCTTACTTCTCAATACAACTAACACAATCGATCACATTCCGTTGCCGTCGGCTACCGGCCGCCGGCCGCCGGCTCGGCGTAGCGCGCTTCTTGCAGTTCGTAGCTGCGCGTAGCCTACCGTAGACCCGCGTAGCATTCACAAACGATTTTTTGCCCACTCATTAAAAATTACTTTTATCTATGAATTATTGAAACCGAACTTTTAACATGATACACGTGGAACAAACCGATCCGCGCACAGCGAGTAACGGACGCACCGAAGGCATGCCGCGCGTGCCGCCATATTGTTTCGCGCCCCGCCCCCCATACCGCTTCGTAACACCATTGGGCAAAAACACGACGTAGGCGGGGCGTATCTCACCAAAATGTTGCCAGCTTTTTGAATAAATAATTTCAGTAATTTAAGTAATGAAGGCAATTATGGCGTTGTTTAGCTAAGTTCGCGCGGTAGCGGGAACTTTATATTTATATCGGTCTCTTTATGTACGCCGACGCGGTTAATGCCGCGATCTGTTTGCGTTGTGCCTTATTTATTGCGGACGCTGCACGCCGGCCCGCGATTTAAACTGCAATTATTTTGTACGCTTAAGGAAAACATATTGCACTATTTAAATGAGCGCAGTAAAAATGCTTAGCTGTCGTTGGTATACAATAATACACCTTTTGTATGGGTGCATAATAATAAAGTGTAGTTGGTAACTGCAAGTTTGATGCTATTCTAATAAAAAACAGGAAATCTAAATCTTTTGGTTCTCTTGGTTTTTATTGATATTACCTATAGGTATTATATACTTTGAATGAGAAAAAAGCGCATGGACAAAAGTCATAAATCGTCAACATGAATCGCAATGACGTTGCGTGCCGGCTCGGGCTCGAGTAAACAGTGACGTCACAGAGCGTCACGACAAAAAGTCGATTTTCGCAAGTTCGGCCAGCTGACTGCGCTCGCGCCCCGCTCCCCTCCGCCACGCACTGAAAATTCAGTGCGACGAGATTTCAGCGCGAGCGAGAGAGACAGCGGGGAAGGGCGGTAGAGAGAGAGGGACGGTTACATACGTGTGGGGTTCCGCAAGACGCGCGGTGGGCGGGCGGTCGGATGATGTATAGAGTGGTGGAGTTAGGTTCAAATTGTGCCGGGAAGTGGCCGAGATTAGAGCCCGCGGGCCGCGCCGCGAACGTAAGCCCACTTAAGACTGTTTTTAATACTAGTATTTTTTACGCGATCCCGACAGGATTTAGCGGATAAGCGACGTCGCGATCGTGCTTTGATTTATCGGTTTCGAATTCGGTTTCGGTTGGTGTTTACGCTAGTGGTGACGCTAGTAATCCCGCGGCTTGTCCCAGATTATGACGGATACCGGATTGCGTGTACACACACTGTGAAAATCGCGGAATTATCAGACGCGCTAAGCCAGCTTTTCGCTTGTTAATAGTGAGTACCTACCCATCTTAATTCAGTGAGTGTTCTGCTACGCATGTGTAGGCAGCTTCTGAAATGTTTCACGAAATTACAGTTTCGTACATAAGATTTACTACATTCGTCTGCATACTTTGACATCGAAGGTGGTAAAACAGCACGAATGTACAAGCTTTATTATGGTATGCTGTGATGATGTTTACACACTCATAAACAATACAATAACAACATTTTTAAACCTACACGTTACTGTTAACTCACCGTAGTATTGTCAAACACTTTCCTACACATGACACTGATTTAAAAAATAATAATTGGACTCTTTTAAAAAGATTGTCCTGATTTAAGTTGGTATTATACAAATCCAGTACGTCTGATAAGAAACGGAGAAAAATAAAATAATTTTAAGTAGGTACTTAAATATTAATTGGTCTTGAACGTAATTACAATAAGTACAGTCAAGGAATTTAAATTCCGACCCATTTCGTACTTTGTCACAGTGACAATCAATATGAAAGCCGCTAGAGACCTCATACGGTTGTCACTGTGACAAAGTACGAAATGGGTCGGAATTTAAATTCCTTGACTGTACCTATAGGTATAAATGCCGGTGATGTATTTCACAAAAAATGAATTAGCAATCATGAGGATTTTATCTAGTGACTTCATCAATTCGAACCATGATTTTTTTGACTTTTGCTCGATAGATAAAAATGCATGACGGACAAAGGTCTAAATGCACTTTAAAATTGTGTAACAATTTATGCACAATAGTTAAAAATATGAAAATTGCTTTTAAAAATGTGCATTTCCATTTTTGAGGGAAAACCTCAATGATTACTTCTTTTGTTACAAAATAAAATTCAAAAACATGATATGCGCGCAATACTAATTCTTCTTTTGTATATGATATTTATTTCGTTTATGATATCCGCGGTCCCGAACTCGCACATCCGTCTCGTTCGTGAAAATATTAGGTAGACCCTCTGGCGGTTATCATCTTAGCAAGTTGGAAGATTTGTTATTTCATTATCATTGTCATACTTACCCTTTATTCGCAACAGTAAAATTATAGGCCAAGGTAGGGAACTTCAATTAAAATTAAATTTATTTATTTCAAATTTGTCTTCAGGAAAATCGAAAAATGCTCGTAATAAGTAGTTGGGTCAAACAGAAAACTGTGTTACGTCTTTCCTGTAGACATACACAAGAGTTAAGGGCTTCTTTGTCGTCACACTCTTGTCAGAGTGGTCGTGGTCGTCATGTCAGGGCCGGTGGCAAGCTTCACAATCCGTCGCCATTCCTCCCGTACTGTAGCCCTTCTTGTACATTCATGGAGTGGTTCATTGAATGCACTTTTGACTAGGTCTGACCAACGCATTGGTGACCTACCGCGCCTTGTGCCTTCGACTTTTCCCTGCACTACAAGTCGTTCCACAGATGTATCATCAGTTAAGGGCTATCATGAGTTAAGGGCTATAAAGGTTAATTTTCTTATTTAACCCTTATCCACGTGAAAAGATCCTCCTTTTCTTTGGAGAACTATGATAAAATCATTACTTACATGCCCACAAGCTGTTAACTATTGCCCACAGGAGAGAAAAATGTACAGTTCGCACGAACACTCTAGTTTTCTCTCTCTCTAGGGTTAAATAAGAAAATTAACCTTTATAGCCCTTAACTATTGTGTATGTCTACAGGAAAGACGTAACACAGTTTTCTGTTTGACCCAGTTATTTAACTTCATAAGAACATAAGAACCTTTACAGACTAACGCAGAAGTCTTTTGTGATTATATATTTTAGTCTTTATTTCAAATAAGAATCAATATAAATGTTGTATAAAAACTTATTAAACTAAAATTATACTAAATTAATAAAAAAAAAACCTAAACTACAATAAAAAATCGCCCCTCGGCAAGGTACCGTAGACGCTGGCAGCATTACCTCGCTGAATTGCAATGCTTATGCGTTGTGCGAGGAAGCTGCCAGCCCTACGGTCCCCAGTTACATCCACTAGCCTATTTGCTAATGCGCCGAAAAATTTCAGAGCACCGGGACCCCACGGGCCGAGTGTTTCTACACCAAAAGGGGTAAAACTATATTCTTGCCCGATTATATATGTACATTCAAGGAATTTAGAAAAGTTAAAACAAAATGTGTGTATGTGTGTGTGTTTTTCTTCCTTCCTGAAAAATACTGTAGATTATTATTGGGGTAGGCTCTACTGCATTACCTTATATGCCAACTCGTAGGCTAGTTCATAAAAAGTATGTACTTACATAATATTTAGATCAGCCGATAATAATTATTATTAATAATATAATGATTCAGGTTTTATTTTGGCAAGGTGTACTTCACAAAGTAAATTTTTATTATTTCACGGGTATTTACACACACTCTGTTCAATATTAATATCTGACTGATTATTATTACAAGCTTTTCTTAAGAAGCAAAAGCAATTAAGCTTTTTACAAAATTGGTAATTATTGTAAAAAAATATACTTTTATTTATAGTAGGTAAAAAATATAGTACAGTAGAGTCCGGTTAGTACGACTTCGCATATAACAACCAACCGCTTATAGCGACGTAAGTATAGGCACTTGTTTGGTTTTAGTACAAACTTCTATGAAAGTACAACCGTTTAGTACAAGTCCGCTTATAACGACCGACCGCTTTTAACGACGGAATTTGACACAAAATCCTTCCGGTAAGTCCGGTTACAACAACGAGCGACGTAGTTTTTACAAATAAATTGTTAGTGAGAAACTTACTCCATCCCGCGCACTCAACTCCCCTCCCCCCTTTGCCTATAATCTTGCAAACAAAATAAAACCTGATTCACATTATTGATTTGAGCTTAAACTTCATGTTCACATTTTATGAAAGTTGGGTGACAATGCAATATTTCTGTACCTTCGAGCTGATCTGATGATGGACTCAGGAGGTGACCATTAGGAACTGTATGACTAAACACATCTTAATTGAGTTTGGGTTTGTAAGAATTGTCTCGCTGTCTGTATAAGCTGCTTGTTGAAACAAAAGTACACAGTCAGCGATAAAAGCCTGAGTGAAAAATAAAATGTATTTTTTTTCGATGTACGATTGTCATCTTGATTAGATTCCCAAGAATTCCCACTTTTCATTTACGAGATTTGAGTAATTTGCGGATGATGAGTCGCGTTGCCTACAAAAGTACCTTCTTCTAAACACACAAAAGTCTCTCCATTGAAGACAAAGTGTTGTAATACTAACGTAAATAAATATTTTAATTGAAATGTTTCTTTTTTCTTTGTTTATCGCATATGTATTAATAAATACAAAATGATGTAATTATTTTGATTAAAAAATATAATTTATTCTAGCAGTTCGTTTAGTGCGACGTCCGGTTAGTACGACGTAATATCAGCGGTCCCTTGGGCGTCGTTATAACCGGACTCTAAGTACTGTATTTATTTACTTACTTACAAAAAATATTTAGTTTCATAATCCCATTAGCAGTAAAGTGTCAACATGTAAAATACTTCTATTTTAGCAATGAAAAGTAGTGAAATCCCATCAAAAACTCTTTTCTATGTAAAATAATGCCAAGAAAAGACCATATGGCTCGCACTGTCAAAAACTTATCAGATCTAATGTAGAGCCAAGCTTTTAACTCTACACACCCTAATTACATTTCTGACCGCAGCTGCACTACTAGTACGAACGCGTCGGTGTTATTATCAATGTCCATAGTAAAATGAATGGTAGTGCTGCTGTCGTTGGAAATGGACTGTCACCTTAAGTCTATAAGCCTAAACTTCATAAACTCTATATACACCTTGGTCAAAATATGTGGTTTGGCCGTTTCGTTACCGACCGTGACCTGGGAGCACCTGATCATTACTTTTCTGTTATGCAATATTCTTGTAGTACCGAAACGGCCAACCCTTTCACTAAGGTGTAGAGTTTGTGAAGGGCTTGTAGACTTAGAAGTTCGCTCTCAACGCGAGTGTAACTCTGGACTAAAGTTGCAAGCGCCTCTATGCTGCAGTAATTGCATAACATCAGGCGGTCCGTACGCTTATTTGCCACTCTCGTGGTATAAAAAAAGATAGAGATAGGCATGGAAAATATTTTAGCGTTTGTATATATACACCACGTTTGGATAAATTACAACTGTGCTAATTTGAATACGTAGATGGTCTGAAATTACATAGAGATCTTATTCTACAACATGCCATTCTAATGAAAACCACGTCTCCGTTTCTACTCTATATTTATCCATACAAAAATAATGCTCTCAAGATTGCATCTAAACGGTTACTTACATATGTAACGCTATCTGATCATTGACAACGCGATACCATATCAGCTGATAGACCGGATCATATCAATATTTGAGTGCTCGGGGACTATTCTTGAATCGGTCTATACATAAACAGATAAAATATTAAAAAGTAAAACAACATTTGAAGTTTTATTTGTATTTGTAACGTGCGTTACAAATATAAAACTTGCGGCCCGATTCGAACGTTAAGATACGTCAATTAATAGAAATAGAAACGATATGGATTAGATATGTCAGTGTCAAATGTAACAAACAAAAACGTGTTTCTTCAAACAAAAACGTCACTTTTGACACTGACATATCTAATCCATATCGTTTCTAGATCTATTAATTATACGTACGTATGTATCTTAAAGTTCAAATTTGTCAGTAGAACCTTTGTTTATGGATTAATGGGATGCATGAACGAAATAGATAATATTTGATGAATTTGAAGTTAATAATAGTTATTAGGCACATACCTAACTATATCAATAAAGTGTCTTTTAGAATGTTGCGTTGGTAATGATTATTATACTGACCTGTTCATAGTTATGGATAATAAGAACGTACATTTGGGCAATGACAATTGAGTGTAATAGAGAGGTAAAGTCTAAGAAAAAAACGTGCCCCTTAGTTTCACATCCAAAACAGATGGCGCTGTACTGCGCCATATGTTTTGTGGTCACTGAGTCAAACGTGAACTTTTAACAATCAGAGCTACCGCAAAATATATAGAGATGTACTTACAGCGCCATCTCGTTGGCCTGTCAAATTCAAAGCACGAAATTGTCTTAGATTTTAAGCATCTTCCTCAATGTATCTTCGATTTGGGTATGATACTGCCGTATTCGAACTTCAAGATATTCACAAGAGACGACACGTACTAGATCCATTCTAGATACGTTATAGTTTAGATATCAACTAGTTTTCTTTTGCAGCACAATTCGGGCAACCAATGTCACTTTTACGTTAGATAGAGTAAGATATCTATTAGATGTGAATTGGATCTCTAAGTCATATTCTGTGGAAATCGTTCAAGAGTATCTCCAGAATCGCGCAAATGTCAAATTTGACAGGTTAGATCTTAAACATATCGTTATCGTATCTTGGTGATGTCTAATAGATGTCTATTTCAAAATCTGAATCGGGCACAGAATCAAAATTTTTTTTCATGTTGTAATTATGAAAAAAAGTCAGCAGCGATTTTGATAACTCACGCAGTGCAAGTGTTATTTTAAACGTCAAACTTCTATGAAATTATGACGTATAAATAACACTTGCACTGTGTGGGTTATCAAAATCGCTGCAGACTTTTCTTGGTCTAACTCTACACGGTAATGAATTACCAACCAGTAACTATTACCTACATACTTTATTATAATTTATAACAAAGAAAGACGAGCATTATTTATTATAAAGTATTAACGTAGTATTATTTATCATTACTTAGCAAAAGATAGCAAAGCCATATAATAAACTGCTTATTTTAGGTTTTATTGCTGTGCTGTCTACTATCTTATGATTTAGAGTAGACTCCTTTCTAGTAGTATTCGTCAATAGATAATTGGCACAGATACAATAAAAATGGTTGGAGTAAGTCGTTTTTTTGTGTTGTGAACTCAAAATAATAAGTATGGGATCAATTGATAACTCGAATAGTGTTGAGGAGATTCAACACGTAGCTACTCGTAGTACCCATTTCAGTAGACTATGATGTGTGGCCCAGATATCTACCTACGGAATAATATTCGTAAAACATTGACAAAATAATGAATCAGACACATTTTTAATAAGGAATCTTTAATAAGGAATAAAGGTAAACAGTATATTCACAATAACATTTTTTATTTATTTACAGTACATAATTTAATATTCGTTATAGTATTACTATATTCATTACTTTATTTCATAGCGATAAATGTATTAAACTAAATGGCATGAGTACCATCAGCAGCAAAAGTGCAAGGCGACTTTATCAATGGATTCATTCATATAGTCAGACCGTAAAAAGTCTGCAGCGATTTTGATAGACCACGCAGTGCATGCAAGTGTCATTTTAACCGTCAAACTTCTATGAAATTATGACGTATACATAACACTTACACTGCGTGGGCTATCAATCCGCTGCAGACTTTGTTTGGTGCGACTATAATTTCTCCATGCAATATCACAGCTCACTGTACATGCGGGTTTTATGTTGACATGTCTTTGTTTTTTTATTAATTAAATTATCTTGAATTAAAATAGGTACTTTAGAGATTCTTTATCTGCGGCAGCGAGGACTGGTTCGAGTAAAATTCGAATGAAATCGCGTTTTAATAGAGCAGCCACTTTCGCCAACTTAAATCTTTTGGCTTAAAAAAGGCTTTGCGTTGGTTTAAAGGGCTAAGAGAGGCTCAGCCGGCTCGATTGCTGCCTTTGGCTTTGCTCAATTACTCACCGCCGAGTCAAGATTAGTACTGCCGACGTCAGACCGTTTTCAATTCAACTCGCTGAAAATACGAGCCGTATTTGCGTAGTGAGAGTTTCGAGTTTTGTGACACTTCCTTACTTAACATGAAGGTCTTTGACCTTTTATTTATAAGAGTTCGGGTTTTAGAACCTTTGAAAATATACTTGTATTTCGCTACGATTGTATACGATGTATGATGAGGATATCTTTTTGTCAACATGAAATATATGTCATTAACATTAACATTGAGGTATACTTACATTGATTTGAACGCCGTATACTCTGTGAAAGTGTCAACTTAAACAACGTGTACCTAAACATAAAATAAGTGTATAGAAGTAAAAATATCTTTATTAAATTATTGTGAATAATTAAAAAATATTAATATTTGTCGTTTGTTATCGGATACTATTGGAAATGTCAATTGTTTGTGTACCTAGTAGTCGTAGTTATATTTTTAAATTGCATTACGCTCAAACTGTAAATTATGTAATGTTCCGATTTTGAAAAAAAAAGACGTTTTCCTAAACAATAATATCGTTTGCTTAATGTCACTTGGCCCACTTGATCTTATAACCTTGATAGTCGAGGAATACCTACTACAGGTAGTTTATGAGACACAAAGCTAAGGCTAGGCAGGCGTGGTGAAGTTAATTACTCGCTTTAATTAAATCTTGTTATACCAACTAGATTAGCTTTCACTTACCTGGTTATATTAGACTCTGACTCTGGCTTACCTTTGCTTTTATTAGACATACTGATATACCAATATCTGCGGCTAAGAAACTAAATTTCTGACAGGTTTCAATAGGGCCTTTGATTGACAAGTCAAATCAGCTTCCGTTTCAGAATTTTCAAAACCCTCAAATGGGTGCCCTCGATGCATTACCTGGCACCGTATTTAAGAAATATTTCGCTTAAAATTTAGTTATTTCTTCGCAAGTGTAATCAAAAACATTGTAACCGGGGGTAAGAATATTGCAAACTCGGGTATTGAGACGAAAAGTGTCTAGATTGCCCTATTATAATACTTATTATGTTTCCATTCTGTGCATAAAGTAATTCATTAAAAAATTTCTTGTGAATAAATGACAATTCAATTCAATTCAATTAACAACATTTATTTGCTCATTCTTTGTCCTAAAAAGTTACATTTCTTAGCTAATCCTTTTAATTTCAAAACACATCTATGCACCCCAATATGCTGTAAATCAAGCCAAGTCATTTTGAACGTTAAAAGTGTTAAAACCTATTTTAAACTCCATTCAATAGGTCATTTATCGCCTACCGCAGCCGCCACAGCTTCTCTTTTTGCTGAATATTGAATTCTCGGTGCAGAAATGTAAAAAAGCCCGTTAAAGGCATAAATCAGTTAACGTAGTCGTTCTATCTACGCTATGCGAGTGAATTTTATGTGCTTAAAACTCACTGACATGTTTGAAATATGAAAGTTGTATATCCCTCTGTTTATGAGGCTGGATATCTGTTGTTTGAGCAACGTTAAATCAACTTGATAGTTTACTTGACTAGCCTAAATTGTGTCATATTCTGGACTTTCTCTTCCGTTAATTTAATATTTTTCAAGTTAGTGTTTACTTGATACTGTAAGTATAAAATAAGTTGATAGGAATGTTACTAAATACATTTAATATGAGATTTGAAAACGTTTGAAAGTAAGTAATAATACTCGTATATTTATAAGTATGTTGAGTAGGTACTTGTTACGTACAAACTTTATTTTATTAGAAAAATGACCCTGATAGTTATAGCCAGTACACATTTTCTATTTGTATGACACGGATTTTTATGCCCAAGCAGAAAAATAACTTCATTATACAGAAGGTTTGTCTGACAGTCACTGATTGTCTGCCTTGGAACTGACAATAATTTTATTAGGATAGATTACATATTTATACTTAAACAAAAACAGGCAAATTGAAGTAACTGTTGTAAATTAATCCACCATCACGTCCATCACACTATTATTATCAATTAATGTAAATCTGTGTGCAATTGTGCAGCCAGCCTTAAGGTTAGTTATCCCATGCCCCAATGCAATGACCTTCGATATGTACTAAACTAAGGGTAGTTTTCTAATATTTCTTGTAGCTTATCAAGTTATCATATTGACAACAACGGCTGTATTAGTGGAAGCCAAAGTGGCCAAATACATTGCAACTCACACACTTATTACCACAGGATATCCCGTTTCTCCCTAGTTAGACTTTTTTAAAGTAAATTTTGTATTAAAGGAAATAATGGAAAAATTACGCTTCCGGCAGGACTTGAACCTGCAACCTTCTGCAAGGTTCTGGTAGGCTTCCGTAGCTCAATTGGCAGAGCTAACGCACGGATTGCGGAGGTTGCGGGTTTAAGTCCTGCCGGAAGCATAACTTTTCCATTATTTCCTTTAATATAAAATTTGGAATATCGCTTGCAGACGTATCTGCATGTTTAAAAAAAAATGATTAGTTAATAGTAATTAGTTTAAAGTAAGTAAGTTTTATTTGTATTTTGTTCTAGAACCCAATGCGCTGCGCATAAGCGTGTTGTATTGTTACCCCCTCGACCCCGTCCGGCCTCACCATTCACCTCCGCGTGTACAAAGAGGCGCTGGCGGCCGGCATGGAGCCGCTGAGCGAGGGCCTGTGCCTGTCGGAGCTGGAGCTGCACGGGGGGCACCTGCACGAGTCGGTGGCGGCGTCCGTGGGCTCCGCCATCTCCAGCCTCATGGCGCCGCTGCACCACGAGCCCCAGCACACGCCGCTGCACGCCCACGCGCCGCCCCTACACCACGAGCCGCTTGAAAAGCTTAAACGTAAGTTTATATTAATAAATTAACTGCAATTTTTATAAATTTTATATTAAAGGAAAAAACAACAAACACAACAAACAACAAATTTATTTAAGGGTCAGATGGCAGTCGCTTTCGTAAAAACTAGTACCTACGCCAATTCCTGGGATTAGTTGCCAAGCGGACCCCAGGCTCCCATTAGCCGTGGCACAATGCCGGGACAACGCCAGGAAGAAGATTAAAGGAAAAATGGAAAAATTTAGCCTTCCGGCAAGACTTGAATCCGCAACCTGCGTGCGTTTGCTCTAACCGATTGCGCTACGGAAGCCTGCCGAATCTTATAATATCACTCGAATAGCTGAAAATATCGCTCGAAGACATATCTGCTTGTTTAAAAATTGGTTTAACTGCAATTGTCTCTTTATGAGGACTTTCGGCCGGTTGAAAATTAGATCGCAAAGGGACACTGTTGTATTGGAGCTTAATGCACTAATGATAATTCTAATGAAGTGATATTCTAGTTTTCTTACTCATATCAAAGATTTATATATTTTGCGGAAATTATTACTTAAAGATCCTCTAAGAGCTTGTCCTAAACTGAGCAACATAAGCTGTAATTACGTCAATTACGAAGATATTTAGGGGATCACTTTCACTTTCACCATATCAGATTCAGTTCTCAAACACCTTACACATAGCTTGCTTCGCTTAGTTCGGAATTCTATAGCACATGTGAACATAATTATGTATAAAATGTAAATGCAAACTGCCGCAGATAATGTGAAATGGAAATCGCCGCTAAGCTCCGATAGATGAATTTTAGTGAAATACATCGCAAACGATCTATTCAGGAACGTTCTATATTGGCAAATAAATCCCGTTTTAAACTCCATCGGGCTTGTAAATAAAATAAAGGGGACTTTTCGTCCGTGATCCGCGGCGAGCATTCGATGAAGTCGTTCCTTTGTTTGTTTTATTTTTATGAAGATGTGTAGCTCCTCGGAGATGGGATGTGGGATACGGCGAGGGTAAATAAATAGGGTGCTTTCGATTTTACTTAAAAAACGTAATTGGGTTCTTGGCGTTGATGAAATTAGTTTCAGCAACGCCGAGAAAAGACTGGATATAGGTTAGATACTTTTCTTATTCGCGTGTTACGTAAGTATTTTCGTAGCATGGCAATGTAAAATCAAATAAATAATTTTATTCACGAATATATATTCAATAACACTATACCTGCAGAATGTGCCCAGGGTGCGTAGCCAACATACCAATCGTCAACGCTCTGTGGCGTAGAAAAAGATAGATAAGATATATCCCTCTCTATCACTCTACCATATTAGTGCAACAGTGACAGTTGCGTTAACTTCGTTCGTAACGGAGCGTTAACGATTGGCATGTTGGTTATGCAGCCAGCACCTGTATCAATTAAAGAAATTATGTTTTACTTTTACACACGTTACACTGAGAATTTAAGTATTCATGTCATTGCTTTGATACATTACCCACTATTACCGAAATTAAAGGGGTCAATGGTGGATTGCTGTATGGTTTTATCTATTCTACTGACAATGACACGGATGGCTGCCCATCATTTAATGAACAATATCTTAAAAAAACATTTTATAGATCAAGTGCACATATTACCATACACTAAGTATACCATGTACCATGTACCATAAAACTCATATAATTTCGAATCAATACAGTTTATACAACAATTTTATAGCAATAATCATCGATTGTTGTCACACGTGTTTTAGTATTATTCACGACACAATCGTGACGAAATTGCGAGCGTCACACGTCATCAGCGTGACGACCGTGACGGGGACGCACTTGCCGCGTTTGTATACAAAATTAGGGATTATTCTGTTTCGGTGACACGCAATTTTATCTTTTATCCGGGCCCGTGCCAATTTTATCATGACGCTTTCAAATTCACTGTGCATTATACAATAACATACGCGCTGGCGTCCTGATGTTGATGTTGATTTACCCGTATTTTGTGTAAAATAACATTTAGGTATAAAAATATCTACATGATTGAAATGTTTTTTTTTTAATGAAGCTTCTGAGAAGTATGCTGGCTTGCATTATAATAATCTATATACAGGGTGATTCATGAGACGTGAGCAGGACTAATCCTGAACACTCAGTAACTGATAATTGACCGATCACCGTCGTATTTAGGTGAAACAACCACAATTTTTCCTATTTTTTAACTTTTTGGTGAGGGCAAATTTAATTCTCTACAATCATGGTTACCCTACAATACCCATTTAATAACCATAAAACCTCTTTAACCGTAATGACAGCATTTGATTACGAAGAAATAAACTGTCAAACTTGAGTGAGATACGAGTTTTCAAAAGTAACCAGACCGTGATGACAGTGATGACAATCAATTTGACACAGAATATTAGTAGTTTAGTATTCTAATTTTAGGGTGACCATGCATGTCGTAAATAAATTTATTAATTTTTTTTTTCAACACGAGTAGAAAATTAACGTTATCCTCACCAATACTGATACGAAACAGTTGCTTATAATTTACAAAAGGCGCAGTCTTAGTTCTGCTCACGTCTCCTGAATCATCCTGTATATAAATGCAAGTGTCCTGACTGACTGACTGACTGACTGATTCATCAACGCAGAGCCGAAACTACAAAAGCCAGAAAGTTGAAATTTGCACACCAGATTGCATTTATAAAGTGTACAAGAGATAAGAAGCGATTTTGAGAAATTCAACCCCTAAGGGGGTTAAAAAGGGGATGAAAGTTTGTATGGGGTTAAAGTTTTCTTTTAAGCTAGGAATTTGAAACTTCGTAAAAAGATTTATTATTAAAATACAAGAAAAATAATTTCAGCATTTTTGAAAATTCATCCCCTAAGGTGGTGAAAAAGGGGTTGAAAGTTTGTATGGATATCAAAAAATTTTTTGAGTAGTGAACTTGACTCTTTGTATTTAGGGATATTATTAGAAGACAGGAAAAGTAATTTCAGCGTTTTGTAAAATTCATCCCCTAACAGGGTTAAAAAGGGGTTGAAAATTTTAATCTATTACAAATGCTTTGGAACTTCTTAGAAAGGCATAATAGCCGATTACAAAAAAAGTGATTGCAAAGTTTTTGGGAATTCAACCCCTAAGGGGGTTAAAAAGGGGATGAAAGTTCGTCTTCGGGTGCAAATTTTATTTTAAGGTAGGAACTTGAAACTTTGTAAAAAAATATCCAGTTCAAATACAAGAAAACTAATTTCAGCGTTTTAGAAAATTCATCCCCCAAGGTGGTGAAAAAGGGGTAGAAAGTTTGTATGGATATCATAAATTTTTTCGAGCGTGGGACTTGAATCTTTGTATTTGGGGATATTATTAAAAGACAATAAAAGTAAATTCAGCGTTTTGTAAAATTCATCGCCTAACAGGGTTAAAAAGGGGATGAAAGTTTGTATGGGGTTAAAGTTTTCTTTTGAGTTAGGAATTTGAAACTTCGTTAAAAGATATAATGTTAAAATACAAGAAAACTAATTTCAGCGTTTTTGATAATTCATCCCCTAAGGTGGTGAAAAATGGGTTGAAAATTTGTATGGATATCAAAAATTTTTTCGAGTGTGGGACTTGAATATTATTAAAAGACAGGAAAAGTAATTACAGCGTTTTGTAAAATTCATCCCCTAACAGGGTTAAAAAGGGGTTAAAAGTTTGAATCCATTACAAATGGTTTTGAAACTTTTTAGAAAGGCATAATAGCCGATTACAAAAAAAGTGATTGCAACGTTTTTGGAATTTCAACCAATAAGGGGGTTAAAAAGGGGATGAAAGTTCGTCTGCGGGTGCAAATTTTATTTTAAGCAAGGAACTTGAAACTTTGTGAAAACGTTTTAAATTAAAATACAAGAAAACTAATTTCAGCGTTTTTGAAAATTCATCCCCTAAGGCGGTGAAAAAAGGGTTGAAAGTTTGTATGGATATCAAACATTTTTTCGAGCGCGGGACTTGAATCTTTGTATTTGGGGATACTATTAGAAGACAATAAAAGTAATTTCAGCGTTTTGTAAAATTCATCCCCTAACAGGGTTAAAATGGGTTTCAAAGTTTGAATCCATTACAAATGCTTTGAAAATTCTTAGAAAGGCTTAAAAGCCGATTACAAAAAAAAGCAATTGCAACGTTCTTGGAAATTCAACCCCTAAGGGGGTTAAAAAGGGGATGAAAGTTCGTCTTGAGGTGCAAATATTATTTCAAAATAGGACTTGAAACTTTGCAAAAAGGTATTAAATTAAACAACAAGAAAAATAATTTCAGCGTTTTTGAAAATTCATCCCCTAAGGTGGTGAAAAAGGGGTTGAAAATTTGTTTGGATATCAAAATTTTTTTCGAAC
The DNA here is from genome assembly GCF_963556715.1 of Cydia fagiglandana. Lineage (NCBI taxonomy): Eukaryota > Metazoa > Arthropoda > Insecta > Lepidoptera > Tortricidae > Cydia > Cydia fagiglandana. The sequence goes on from NC_085932.1 coordinate 13,660,687, forward strand.
GCGGGACTTGAATCTTTGTATTTGGGGATATTATTAAAAGACAGGAAAAGTAATTTCAGCGTTTTGTAAAATTCATCCCTTAACAGGGTTAAAAAGGGGTTGAAAGTTTGAATCCATTACAAATGCTTTGAAACTTCTTAGAAAGGCATAATACCTGATTACAAAAAAAAAATCGAGTGCAACGTTCTTGGAAATTCAACCCCTGAGGGGGTTAAAGAGAGGATGAAAGTTCGTCTTGGGGTGCAAATTTTATTTTAAGCTAGGAACTTGAAACTTTGCAAAAAGGTATTAACTTAAAATACAAGAAAACTGAAAATTCATCCTCTAACGTGGTGCAAAAGGAGTTGAAAGTTTGTATGAATATCAAACATTTTTTTCAACCTTTCCAGTTAGGAACTTCAAACATGGTAAAAGGGCATTAACAATATATTAAAAGTTTGTATTGTAAAGTTTGCATCGATGAAAATTATAGGTACTCAAGATGTAAAATGTTCAAGATAAGAGTCCACGCGGACGAAGTCGCGGGCAACAGCTAGTTGTTTATAAATGTAAGTATATGATGCACGCCTGTAACCCGTTTTAATTTAGTATGTATAACCTAGAAGTTATATTCTAGGTACGAAACATAACGCCTTTAAACAGGATCAGTACATGATCGCATATTTAAAATACCTACGATACGATATCAATAACAAATGGTTACTATTTTTAAAGTTCAAATTGGCCTTCAGATAGAGCACGAAAAGGCCGACTTCCGCTTGAAACATCTTTAGTTAAATATAACAATCCTAAACCGTAGTCACCGATACCCTCTATAAAAACAATTTTTTTAATGCCTAATGTAAAGGGCTTAGTCGACGCCTGTATGTTTCCCTTTTTTAAATTAGATTTGATAGGATACTGAACATGACGTTTTAACTGAAAACACCTACTTCGTTTTTTTTAGCATTAGAAAGAACTTGAGAGAAGGTAAGCGATTTTGACATGTCTTTTAATTGAAAAACGCTTTTATAAAATCAGGAACTATCACTTTTGAAAGCAGAAGAATATAAATGATCGTATTAGATTCATAATTGTTACATATTTGCCGTAACTTATTTTTAAAATGTGTTTTTCAATTAAAAGATACGTCAAGATTGTTTACCTTATTTCTAATGCTAAAAAACCGAACTATAGAGCACATTAAAATAATTGTATTGTTTGTTTAATTTTGTATTGCCGGCACCTGTATCTACTGCCGGTCGCAAAGGGCTAATCGGATAGTTTTTACAGACGCATCAATATCGGATTACGCGCCCCCGGGTGTTTAGCTGCGCAATTAGTCATGCTGAGGGGTAGCGCACCACTGTCTGGTTGCGTGCTCTGCTTGGCTATTTTATAATTTTAATGCGTAAAAAACGGTATTTAGTTCTTTATAAATATAGATTACTGTAATCTAACGTGTAACACTACATTACAATGAAATATGACCAAATATGACTGTGTAGGAAGAAGATACCATGTTTCGTTAAACATGATCAAAAAGATAGGAAGGTAGGCATAGGTAGCTCTACCTATGCCTATCTACCTACTTTACGGCCCAATTCGAACTTTAAGAGATTCAGTCAGTTAATAGATCTAGAAAAGATATGGATTGGATATGTCAGTGTCAAATGTGACGTTTTTGTTTGAAGAAATGTCACATTTGACACTGACATATCTAATCCATATCTTTTCTAGATCTATTAACTGACGTACCTTTAAGTTCGAATTGGGCCATTGGTCATAGTTTTTAAGTCTGATATATTATGAATAAACTTCGGTACCACTTCTATTTTCATTTAAAATAGCATAAGTATACTAAACGTACACACAACGACACGACCATAATAGGCGCCAATGAGACAGAACTCGCCACATTTCTGAACAGGGTCGAATTATTCAGTGCTCAATACGGCCTCCATATCAACCGGAAGAAGACAAAGCTGATGTTCATCGACAGAGCTGGGCAGATGCAGAGGACGGGGGAACTGCGTGACCTGGACTTGGTAGAGGACTTTGTCTACTTGGGCTCGCAGATATCCAGTAACGGAGATTGCATGAAGGAGGTCATAAGAAGGTCACAAATCGCAAAAGCAGCAGTGAAGCGCTTGGAGAAGATTTGGAGAAACAGGAACATATACCGCCACACGAAAGTCCGACTTATGCGCACCCTTATCTTCTCCATATTCCTCTACGCCTCTGAGACATGGGTATGGAAGCCACGTGTGAGAGCAAAAATAGACGCATTCGAGATGTGGTGCTGGCGCAAAATGTTGGGCATATCCTGGACGCAACGCCGCACCAACGCGTCTATTCTCGAAGAGCTACATATTACCACCCGGCTTTCAACTACATGCTTCCAGAGAATGTTGACCTTCTTTGGCCATGTGGCCCGCCAAGACCCGTCCAGCTTTGAAAAGCTCGTTCTGGTTGGGTGCGTCGAAGGGAGAAGGAGTAGAGGCAGGGCTCCAACTCGGTGGTCTGATGCCATACGCGACGCTACGGGCGTCAACATCCAGGGGTCAATACAGCTGGCCCAAGACAGGGGGGTTTGGAGAGCGGTGGTGAAGAACTGCACTCCTGATGGTCACGACCCTCAGCCTTGAGGAACCGACTAAGACTAAGAAGATACTAAACGTAAAGATTTATGTAACAAAGTTAATTGAATGTTTGTTTTGATTTAATGTTGTAAATTTTAAATTAAACACACGTAGAGTAATTAAACAACGGCATCACCGGAGTGAAACTGGCGTAAACGCAATGATTTGCAATCCATCACTGACGAACAAAAAAGGGCAGCGGGAGCAATCATTTAAAGTCAATTCCGATGAATTGAGTACTCTATCCTTCTTGTATTCATGTATTCTTTATATCTCCATCCTGCCTGCACGTTAAAAAACAACCCTCCGAAATCGACGAAGCATTATATAGCGATGATTAGCTCGCACTTGCCGCTTTTGTCATTGAATTTAAATAGGGGATTAAAATGCACAGTATTTTATTAATGCTATTATGTTTTGTTTGGGGAAAATAAATCCTATTTTCGATTATGAGTGAACTATGCTCATGATATCAAAAAGGAAACTTACTTATTGGAGAGTAAGCCTGAGTAACCAAAATGTCAAACGGAACTCTTATATAGATTTGCCTAGGAATTGCACTCAAAAATTATAAAACGCAAATAAATTAGGTACCTGCATCTAGTGTGATTTGCTGATCGTTCTGATGCATGTCATTTTCTACATCTTTTTATAAAAAAATACACGAAATACGTATACCTATGCATAAATAAGCTAAGCTTTGTAAGCTTTTTCTAGGGTTTCGCACCTTAAAAAAAGGGGGCCCTTGCTAAAAATTAGATACCTATATAAACATCCTATATAAACATATAAACATCATATCTCAAACCTATATACATCAATATGTATACCTGCTTTGATGTACTTATAAAAAGAGCGAGCTCATCGCCAACAAACTGCCCCGCAGTTTGGTGAATCTTTGTATTGTGGTACGCATAGTTATTTTATAGTTCCATGTTATTAAAAAAAAAACTGTGACGTAAGGGTTCCTTAAGCACAAGTCTATGCATGTTTTTATCTAAATCACTTTTATTATAATAAAGACAAATTAATGAATAACAGATATGCTTGGTTAGTCTTGTGTCTTATTGTAATGAGGACGAATAGGAGCTCAGTTTAACGGCGCGATTCGGGAAATGAATTATACATTCACTAGATATGAAATAGTAACGATATGTGACGTTCCACGGCAAAAGGTACCTTATGGCCGCAATAATATTGGAGCGGCGTTAATAATAGCGTAAGCGCCAACCGCCATAGGGTACCTTTTGTCGTGAACCGTCACATATCGTTACTATTTTATATCTAGTGAATGTCTAATTCATTTCCCGAATCGCGCCGTAAGCCTAAGTAGTATTTATACTTATTAGAGTTATTAGTAACATATCTGTGTGTAATTCTAAATCTCATTTTTCAGAAGATACCTAATGATATTATTTATGTTCTGAAAGGACGATTCACGTTAGAACGGCCCGGTCCCGAGACGAGGCATGTGATCTTCGTTTTCCTAAAAAGAATCACGTGATAACTGGTCACCTGTCATTGAAAATGAAGTCTAGCTAGCCTCCGCCCGGAGCCGGGCCGTTCTAGCTTGAACGCGTCCTTAAATCGCGTTGTTAGCGTCCTTTAATCTAATATAATAATTATTTTGTGTCTCCTTTTGGATTTCACGGGCCTATAAATCCCGGTCTTTTGATAGGCTTGCGTGGGGATATAGATCCAACACGTAGAGGCCCCGTAATTATTATTATTATTCAGCCTATACTCGTATACGTCCCACTGCTGAGCACAGGCCTCCACTCGAGCGCGAGAGGGCTTGGGCTATAGTCCCCACGCTAGCCCAATGCAGATTGGGGACTTCACATACACCTTTGAATCTAATAATAAATAAAAAACAACTTCATCGAAGTAAATAAAGTCAAAATCCACATAATATTTTTTCACCGTCGAAACTCGAAAAAACACGTAACGTAATCATATTGGCTCTCTGGTGTGATAGGTATTGGGTTTATCCTCCGAAGATTGTGTCATATCCTACGATTTTTATAAAATAGGCGAAAAACACGTTTCGTGGCTTTAATTTTAAATTGCAGGTTTTGCGGAATCTTGCCTTAAGCCTTCCGCTCGTCGATATTGCCGTTGCTCGTGATTTTTTTCACCTTTGCTGTTAAATCCAGGGCGAATCTCATTATTTTACTCGAAAAATATGGAAAACTAATTACGAGGGATTTGGATTCGATTATGAGGGGTTTTTCTTACTTTAAAAATGTATGTATGAATGTGTTTAATAAAAATGGGGTGTGTGTTAAAAAATATCGACGAGCACGTAACCAAGACAATCTTCGTTAAAGTATGATTCAGAAGTAACAAAATGAAATTTAGTAATAAATCAATCATTTTTGTGTACATATTTCAATAACTTACTACATTTCGTTGTAATGCATTAATTAAGCTTTGCTTAGTCTAAAATTATCAGGTATGTGTAGGTTCATTACCTTTAAATACCTACCTCTATAATACTGATCGATGTAAAACTCGTATTTATCATGGCTACACCGAAAACCGGTTATTAGGTGTTCGACGTTTGCTTAATCTTACTTTTATATAATCATTCTCAAACAGTTTAACACTTACAAACAGTTAAAAGCAAGATCGCGTGGTTACACGCCAGATGCACCTGAGATATTTTCTGTTGCCAGGGCGGTGGCTGGGCAAATATTTGTAATGCTGCCCGTCACTCGAGATTACCACTATCTTGATGTTAATCCCATCAAAAACATAAATGTAAAAAGGAGAGCCAAGTTCAATACAAAAATTATGCTTGGCTGTGGGGTTCGCCGCAAAAAGAATGGAGATTTAAATGAGTGCCAAGTTCTATGCAAAATCCAAATATGTATTTATAGGAACAAAATAACATTATAAACAAGTATTAAACTCTATTTCTTTGCTTTATTGGATACCTATAACAATTGCTGTTATTTAAAAAAAATGCGAGATCTTAAAGCAGGTTAGATTTGACTTGGCCAGTTTTCATTACATCAGTCATTTTATAAAGTTATTCAACATATATATTTTGTAATTCTGATAAAAACTGGCCAAGCCAAATCTAACCTACTTTAAGATCTCACATTTTTTTTAAATAACAACAATTGTTATAGGTATCCAATAAAGCAAAGAAATAGAGTTTAATACTTGTTTATAATGTTATTTTGTTCCTATAAATACATATTTGGATTTTGCATAGAACTTGGCACTCATTTAAATCTCCATTCTTTTTGCGGCGAACCCCACAGCCAAGCATAATTTTTGTATTGAACTTGGCTCTCCTTTTTACATTTATGTTTTTGATGGGATATCAATACTTTTTGTAAAGAAAACTAGGCAGGTATTGAGATTTAATGTTTTTTCTTGTGTTTCCGCTGTATGGTTTTTACTTCTGTTCTTTGTATAATTATGTGGTGCCGCGCGCCGCCGACGACACACCGTTGGCCGGTTGTTTAGAGCGTATTACAAGTTTTTTGTATGGGGACACCACTTATTTTTTGACTAAACTTTATTTTAATATAGCAAATATAATAATACATATATTGGGGTAGTTTCAAATATCTGCTTGTAACGGTTCCAACGCTACAATAAAAAAATATTTTTTTGTATGGGGACCCCCCCTATTTTTTAACTTTTTTTTTATTTTTAGATTTTTTCCTACGCTTACACACAATAACCGAGCTGGATTCCAAATTTCATCCTTCTAGGTCATCTGGAAGTAGGTTAGGTTTAGGTACTTATATGTCAGTCCCAGTAAAAAATGTTTTTTTTGTATGGGGACCCCCCCTATTTTTAAACTTTATTTTATTTTTAGATTTTTTCCTACGGTTACACACAATAACCGAGCTGGATTCCAAATTTCATCCTTCTAGGTCATCTGGAAGTAGGTTAGGTTTAGGTACTTATATGTCAGTCCCAATAAAAAATGGTTTTTTTTGTATGGGGACCCCCCCTATTTTTTAACTTTATTTTATTTTTAGATTTTTTCCTACGGTTACACACAATAACCAAGCTGGATTCCAAATTTCATCCTTCTAGGTCATCTGGAAGTAGGTTAGGTTTAGGTACTATAAGTCATAAGTCAGTCTTAAAATTTACGACTTTTTGACCTTCATACCTTTATAACCGTTTGAGCTAGCTTCATGAAATTTGGGCTTCTAGATATCCTTATGGATATAATTAAACACACGTAGTTTTATGTGTTTACGTCAAAGATGTTTTGAGTTATAGAAGGGTCAAAAGTGGCACCAAGTGGTTCGTGTAATATTACACTCGGCGCTGGCTAGCCAGTTCCTTTGCTTGAACTTGGCTTGACACGCTGCCGCGTGTCTAGATCTGACTGTACGAACAGTTTTCCTGGACCCCGAAATATGTTAACATTATGTAGCTATGTTGAATTGGGGTACAATTAATGTAATTATTTTGTTATAATACCTACTTACTGTGTTTGTGCATGTTTTTTTCATTAATTCCTTTTACTGGAAATGTGTTTTTGTATTACCTATATTCAAATGTTTAGGATAATTTACTGTATTTAAATATCATCACCTGTAAACAATTTTCTACTGACACTTATAAATGAGGATGATGTCTATGAAAATGATTTGACAAAAAATCGGTGCCACACTGTCTGTCCCGCCCGGCGTCACTACACAGTTTTTGTGTATTTTTTTTACAAAAAGAGGCATCCCCTGTCACCCGACACTGACACCGGGTCCCGTTGTCGCCGCGTTAGAACTCTGATGCAATATATTATTTTTTTGTTGTATTTTTTTGGATTGCAAAATTAGCAGTAAGTAAATTCGTCTGTTATTTGTAAAATCTACTATTGTCGAAAGAAAACAAATGTAGTAACATTCTAGATGGTAACTATGGAGTATTTAGGTATTACTTACTTAATTATTTGCTTGTACTTAAATATGTACATAGAATTTTATTGGTATTTTTATTTCTTGTACAATAAAGAACTGAAAACCAACATGCTGTCGTAGCACTGTTCAATCTGATAGTTAACAACATCTTCGTTGAAAACTGACTTCGCCTACTATGACTTGTATGCCATGAAGGCATCTTACGACCATGTCCTTTGGCAACTTCAAGGCGATTCGTAGCGGTATCACTTTGTACTTTTTTGCCATTTTTTCTACAATCCGTAAAAGTCAACATCTTCAAAATTCACAAACGTTGGGCGTGACTGTGTTTCGAGCGACAGATGTCTCGCCATCCGCCCCAAAAAACGCGCACTGGAGGCGTGGTAGCAATAAATTTAGTCAAAATATGCTCGACACAAACACTTCCCATACCTCCCTATTAGAATAACAGAACGAATCGTTTTAATTTGTTAACAGGCCTCCGGAATGGGTGTCACATGTCTACCGGGGCTAAATTATTTAGTTTCGACTTCACTAATTGCCGATGACAAAGTTTAATAGCCTGTGCACATGTTAATCGGCGTTTTTTTTGTGTTTTAGAAAGGATTTGAGTGGTTTCGGGGTGTTAGCGCTATTTTAAGATTTTATTTGACTTCTACACTGTGCTAATTATCTTACATTAGACAATGGCATTTATTTCAGCACTTCTAAACCATTGAAGTGAAAAATGCATTAGCCTTGTTAGAAAGCATTGGAACTTCATGAAGGTGCTTAATTTCTATATAGGTACACTAATACGTCGTGTAAGTACATAAATAAACGTGATCATTTTGAAATGCCTGGCACGCCTATTGTAAATTATGTTACTACAGTTTTATATTTCTTGCAACAGAATCCGACTCGTAGGTATAGGTGACTAATTAATCTCATGACAAATGAGCTAGTGTCACATGTTGATATTACCTCTAAATAGATGACAACACAAATAAATAATTGAAATTGATTATTTTCCCGTACAACCAGAAGTCAAGTAATGACAGAGCGCAGCGTGAAATCGGGAGTATTGGCAACAAACAAACATTGTTGACTGTGTGATTGATAGTGTGACAGATGTAACCCTTGCTCTGCCGCATCTGTCGCTAGTGGTCAACGGCCACCGAAAGGGATAGGGTTTAACTAATATTTAAAGATTCTAATTTGTACTTCCGTATGTTTTGTTAAGGTAACGTCACCTATCATGTGACATTTAAGATACATTTTTGAGTATTTCTGATATTTCACTGATCAAGACAAATTAAAACAACAAACATAATGAACAAATTAAAAGTTTTTTTCCCCAGTCGTGGATATTATGGTGCCATTTCTTTTCAAACAGACAGAAATTAATGAAACATCAAACTAAGCAGCTCTATGACTCTTGTCAGTGTTGTTTATGGTAAAATATTGCTGATGTTAAATGCTTATCACACAGGATTTGTGGTTTACAATATTTACATCTCATTATTGGTACCACGTCCATTATAGGAATGTTTACAAAAGTAAACATCCCTATAATGGACGTGGTATAGGAACATACTTAACAGTGTATTTTAAATAGTCTTCATACTGGAGTTGCGCGTCATAATGTGAAATTTAGCTAGAATGTCGTTAAACAATTAATTTTCATTATGTTTTTATCATGTTTATCACACTTTAGGTACCTACCTATTAAACTAACTTTAGAGAAGCAAAGGGTGGAAAGGTTAAATGAGTGGTAATCGCGAACCAGTAGACGTAGCAGCAGAAAGGACTGGCGAAAAGGTTAATATTACCGTATTTAACCATTTGAAAAAGAAAGCGGATGATTTGCTTTATACATACTTACCAATAATTTCCCATACATATTTTGTAAACAAAAATCATTACAAATGTTTACTGCCAACATCGCGGTTTCCATATTAGAATCGTTTTTATTTTATTGACATAGCTATAAAAACAGATAACGGTTGTAAAAGAGCATTGTGCTCGCACATCCATAAATCTCTTTATTTTATGACAAATTGTGTAGCCACCCCAACGCATTCAAGAACAAATAACAACATAATAGCCGGTGATGGGCAAACAGCAAAATAATGGGACAGTTGCACCGTAAGCACAATAGTGGCCCACTAATATCGGCGAACTTCACAAAATATTGTATTGTATATGTAATTTATTATCTAGGGAGGTGAGACATTGGTCTAACAAAGAATTGACTCGGTGTAGGCTGACTTTCAGGTTTATGATATCAACTACGTCGTCTTGTATTGTAGCTACATCTATATCATGTATTTGTCTATTATCGTACCTTTGTTAAATAAGTAAATATAGACTACGTCGTTTAATACTTTTGCTTCGTTGTCGATAAAATTTCATAATTACATAACTAGCTTACGCCCGCGACTTATCTTCGTGAACTGATTAGATTAGATCCGGGATAAGAAAATAAATATCCCATTGGAGTTATTCATAAACGTTTAATCTGTCATTTTTGTATTTGTAAGAAAGGAATAGAGCATAAATTAACTACTAGGCTTGTAGAGTTTTATAAATAAGGGGGTTAAGTATTTTCTTAGGACTATCTTCATACCAAGACAGGCAGACAGAGATACTTTCGCAATTACAATTTTATTATATTACTTCTCGGGATCCTATAAAACCGTATGCAGCAAATGTACCTAAATAGTGTAACTACATGTAGTTGGTCGACAACCACACTTGCTTGTTACATATATATGCCAAAAAAAGTCTTGACAAGGAGTGTGTTAAAAACAGATTTACAAGATAACAAAAACAATATGACGCATAGAAATTTCTCATATCATAATCATCTAAGATGACCGTTATACCGAATTAAACTTAAAAATAAAACAATTTTGTTTTATTTGGAAGTTTACCCGTGATACGCGTGTAAAGAGCAGGATAAAATAATACGGAAACGTTATACCTAGCTCCTGTGACTATTATTTTAGGCCCCCTTTAATATCATTATTCTCTCCTTCTAATATAACGTCAGCAATGCACCTTCCAACGCTATTGCCAGTATTGCCACCCTAAACCAGATCGGCTATAATTTTGTAATCACCATAAAATCTGTATCACCACAGTAATATATTTATGACATTATAGCTCCCACTAATATTTATGCAAATTGAAAACGAACAGAATGGCATCGTTTACAGCCCTAATACGGGGAGGAAGATCATATGCTCACTACGAATGTTACTGTGTACTATTAAATATGTGGCCAACATTTGATTAAAAGACGGAGATTAAGTCGTTATGTAAAGTAATATTTAGGTATTTCAACTTTTAAGAAAACTTTACTTTTCTAACAAATATGTTGAAGTAAATAAATATGTATATCCTCATTGTCAAAAGCTGAAGCATTTTTCGTTTCTAGTCGTGTTATTTTCGTTGTTATAAGTATACCTACATTTTTTATATTAAATGTAAAAAAATTGCAATGTACTGAGGAAAAGTGTCCAAACTTAATAACCTTTACCTCTAGAAAGTTTTTAGAAAAAAAACAATCCAAACACGTCCAGAGCTCAGTGAGCTTTTCATTAGATATATTATATGTACCTACTTGTGTATACAGGCATCAGTTTTTTCAATAATACCTGATAATATACATCAAATTTACAATAAACATTTACTAAACATTTTAGAAATTTATTTATTTTTCAGAATTTACTCACGGTTCATAAAACTTTGATTAATATTGATAAATTCAGGCTGCAGTTATGAAATATATGAAATACTACCTTTAAAAAAATTATTCACAAAAAAGTAAGAAGGACGGCATAATTCCATGATAGCATAATTCAAAGGGCCCTTCCATTCGCCACACATTTCATCCACATCATTACAATAAACAAACCGCATCCCCAGCCAGTTGTCATCGAGTCCGCAGAAAGTAATTTGTGCCCATATGTGCGCAGTGATTGCCCTCGATGGTCTTTTGCCCATTTTGACCCCTCATCTATTTTCTTAAAAGAATCCATTTTATTACAGTTAAGGGTTATATTATTATGTGCTTGTTAAGGCCAAGTCAGCATAAAAATTACTGGACATTTTGTAAATTGATACCAACGCTGCAACATAAATTAGATATTAAGTTGAATCAAATAAATAAATATTGGAGCTTCTTACACAAATTAACGACATGTATTGAATTAATGTATAAACAACTGATTTCCCAAATCTACAATGAATTAAGTAGGTACTAGAAGTACTAATAGTAATGTACAAAGGAAGTTCAAATACGATTTACAAAATTTGAAAAAACATAGCGGTAAAATAAAAGACGGGCCAGCCGGCCTAGCCAAGGTTACAATCGCTATCGCTTCGACAACGAAAAGCTTTATGTATCTCTATCACTCTTCCATATTAGTGCGACAGTGACAGTTGCGTTTCGATCTCTACGGAGCGTAAGCGATTGGCATCTTGGCTACGCGGCCAGACTCGGTGCTCACCCTCCTTAATTCGGCTTCCCATTGTGCACTAGTAATATTTTTTTACAAGTCTCAGGTGGTCTGTAATTTGCTTGCGGGAAGGGTTGCTGATTTATCTGCCGATTCCTCTCCGGGGACTGCTCCGGCGCCGCCGCTGTCGCGGTCTCTCGCGTGCTTTAAACACTAATCTGTTTAGATATTAGTGGTCGTTTAGTTGTTTTTATGATTATTGTTTATTATGATTATGGTATAGGTATTTAATTACATTCCTGGAAAATATCACTTAATGTACAAAAATCGTCAAATAAATATTTTCTTATTTTTTCTACTCACAATATCCCCTTAAAGAATTCTCCACTATTTTTGTTACAGTTTGTATATTTGTATATTATATGTAGTAATTCCAATTTATTTTTTATTTTTTTGTCTTTGCAATTTAGTCAAATACTACGAATTTAACAAAAGTGTTGAGTGAAATGATCAACGAACTCATTTGGCAGATAAATAAAATCGGAATCCGTTCTATTTATAACCATTATAAGCTATGCTAAAATATAGGTAACAATTAAAAATAAATATGTTGCGTCAGTGTTGACTGTTACCAATACAAGCTGTTGTGGAAAATACGAAACATCATATTATGTTAGAAAAACTTTCATAGAGTTGAGTTCACAACTCGTAAACGTCCCTCGATTTGCAACAGATACGACCTTGAGACCGAACGTGGCCAATAAACAGACAGCCGTCCTCGTACGTGTCATGCCGCACCGCTACAATAACGAAACATGAAAAATTTCCAGACGCCCACATCAGACTGATAAATGGCTTCCGAAAATCCAAAAGGAAGTTACAGCTTACTCGGGATTTGGTCTAGAACCTCTCACGTCCCATAACTGCTGCACTTCGCTTTATTACAATTACCATAAGCCTCAAAGTCCCGCACTCCACGCCCGATGGGAGCGACTTCATCATTTTGAACCTACCTACGAGCGCGGTAAGACTGTTATTGCTTGGGTGAAATAGAAACCGCGTCTGGGGCGAAATCTCTGCGTGAGCTCGCACGACTTTGGTACTTGCTGCCTATGCTGTAAGACTCAGTTTGGCTCGTACTGAGCGCCCGTGCAAAAGTTATGCGCCGTTCGTGCCTCCGGAGCGGTCCACTCTTTACATTTATGTACATACGTGTACGATGTTGGGGCTATTTGGAATACTAATTGAGGATGTCTACGGACTACAACTGAATGCTATTTACTTTTGTCGATATGAAGTGTCTTGGTAACGTGTTAAGAGTTCCAATTAGATTGCGGTACAAATATCCTGAATATTTTATTGTTCTTTTAGTTACGTTACCGTAAATGTTTAAGCCACGCTAAATCTTATAAGCATCTGTTTAATTTCATAAATACATACGTCTATCAGTTAACCCGGGTAGTAATTAACTAAACGAATGGTTTGATTGCCGCTGATACCTATCTGAGTGAATAGAAGTATCTACAAGTAATAGAACATATTTTATTAAGATAGCAGTTCCCACCTCTCAGACTTTCCAAATAGATACCTACAGCTATTTACAACTTTCACAAAGGTATCTGAAGGCTGGCAGCAAGGGAATATGAATAGGAAGGCAGCAAACCGCGAAACGATGATGAATCGAGCGCGAGAAAAGGGCCCGTCGGAGGGAAACACCGCTACCCGCCACCACGAGTTAGACAGAGATGGAAGTTGGGGAAATTAGCGGATGCTCCCGTGAATTTGTGTAGGTTTTCAATGAACCTTCATGGTAGGTAAAATAGGAATAAAGCGGATCGGGCCTAATCCGCGCCCATTTATAACTTACAGGCCATTAATTTGATTGATAATTCATTTATAGGAGAGCGGCCGAAGATATTGGGTTCCAGAGTGGTGAACCTGTTTGTTTAATTAGATTAAATATTAGGTAAGGTAAACGTACTGGTGTTCGACGCGGTCCCAGTACCTACAAGTCATCTTGAAACTTAAGTCATTGTCAATAGAGGTGACGGCAAGGTGTAATCTATTGGGCATTCGCATGCCGAGCACTAACTAGTACGAGTACGTTTACCTTACTGGTAAAAAAACATCCATCACTGTGTTGGCATTTTGAAAACAAATAGAAATTAAAAATAATTATTATAAATACAATATTGAATACAATAATTTAATTCAAAATAATTATGCTTTTATTTACAAAAGTAATTCCGTCACTCGTGCAGGCAACTTTGAATACTAAGATTACCAAGCCCCCATGTCCACTCGCCATTTCCCATTGGAGCTCCACAACATTTCAAAATCTTCAATGGTTTTAGGTTTGCAGTATCCATGCTATCTGATACAATGCAACGCTATTACGCTACATGTCTACTTATTTGTAGGTATCATCAGTCATAACACTTGCTCAAGGATATTTTTTGGGAACACATAGTTACCTGCCTCGCCATGCTTTTGTATATTTCATTAATTTCTTACCATGATAAGGCAGTGATAACACCGAAACTGATATGATTATGCTTCTACATGTGATCCAATATTATCACAAGGACACACCTTTACTCATCGTTTAGTGCACACCATTGCACTAGCTGTATCATTTTGGTGTCAATTAAATAAATAATCTATGTATAATATAGTATACCTACACCATAAGCATACAGTACAATTTAATTGAGTAACATAATGATGCGAAACATTAACTGCTTGTATCTGACCTTGAGATATACTTTTTTTTTTCAAGACCCCCAAACCTAGACCATCTCTCTTACCACGACAAAAAACCACCTTAACTGGAACCCTGCAAGCCTATTATGGTTCGCTTTATCCACATTTATCCACGTGATAAAACAACTGTCACTTTTTAACTCTGCGGGATAGAAAGGGACGGACACCATTTTATCACGCTGTCACGTAGACAAATACGACCATCATATCCGTACTGATTAGCCATGGAATGGAACCTTGTGGATTTGATAAATATTACCTACTTGGCAAGCGATTCTTTTAGACTTTTATCCCGATATTTCGACATAGTTTTAAGGCGGTCCAAGGCTTCATAATAAATGTACGATGCGAAATAATTACAAGTAAACATGAAATATTTCTCATACAAATTAGAGGAAGTTTTCGAAAATGGCATAATTCTACCCATAATTGACCACACCATGAGTTAGACTATGTTGATATGTCTACTAATTAAACAGGGAGCAAAGACAAAGTCGTTCACCATGACGTCACATCCGGAGCACCTCGGACACCAAGACCGGAAGCGTGCACTCGACGTGACTCGCCCGTCTTCCTCTTATCAGTGATACCACATTAACCAGACGCGCGGTGGTGGGTCCGCTTATTAAAGCTTAGCACTTGCTTCTTCATTCTTAGCACTATAATTGAACGTGAACGTTTTAATACCACCGCACGCTACGCTTACCTGATACTTCTAAAACGGTCAGCGGGGCTAGCCAAGGTGACAATCGAGAAACGCCAAAAGAATAAAATAATGCATCGAGATGACAAATGTCACGCACGTGCAGTCGTGCATTATAGATTATTTAAGTTTCATGTCATGTCATCTTGGCGCCCGGTTCTGCAAAAGTTACCAAACCTTTGTGTTGTACCGAAGTTTGGAAATTGTGTTGAGTAAAAGTAAAATTATAATATTACAGAGAAATTGTGTCACTAAGCCTGATAAAGCCCTCATTAAACTAATATACTCTTTAAAAAAATGTAATCTTTTAATTATATAACATTCGAGTGTTATTTAATCTTTTGGCGACTCCCCACTCCCTGTTCCTCGATAAATTAACGAATTATTTCAAGTGACTCCTTAAATAAACAACATAATAGTAGATATAATTTAATACGCTCAGACAAAGCAGAAACATAATATTTCTTCGACAACTAATGGTCGACGATTACTTATGTTTATTCGCCTGTAGAATAAAATGAGTGTTGAGGCCGTGAGACAAAAGATATGAATTAGTCGATATTTCACGGCGGATT
This sequence comes from Cydia fagiglandana, assembly GCF_963556715.1. NCBI lineage: Eukaryota > Metazoa > Arthropoda > Insecta > Lepidoptera > Tortricidae > Cydia > Cydia fagiglandana. Next base: position 13,676,689 of record NC_085932.1, read on the forward strand.
TAGGACAATGCTCTCAGAAGACAACACAAGGATTACAGAAGCACTACTCAAATCATCTGAGGGTTTGATTGATTTGTTTGCCCGTCTTATTCTATCCTTGAATCCGCCCATGACTAGTTAAATAAAGAAATAAAATTATTGTATTTTAACTTCAAAACCAACACACAAAGTTCTGGGATCAATCTATTTTCTTAAAGATTTTACACGGTATAAATTAAAATCTGATAATACTGAAATAAAATTGATTAAGTAAACTTTAACCTTTGGTATGCTTTAGCACTGATCAGTGCATTCCTGTTTTCAACTTAAGCATGTATTTATACATGCTTAGAACAACCAAGATATTACACACGAAAGGTAAGCAAATAAACAATTCTTGGCAATATTCAAATCATTGACTCAATTTACTATTGCTATTCCTTGTAACATTCCTGTGGAATATCCAACACATTCGAAATTTCAAAGAGTATAAACAGAGCATTCTGTATTTACAGTAAAGACAGATAGCCGGGGGTAAATACAGATAAGTATTGTAATTTATAACGGCCGACTAGCCGCCGGTAAACTGGACGTTTTTATGTCGCTACGAGATACCAAATGTACTATTATTATGTCTATGCTATAAACAACTGCACAAGATTCAGTAAATTACTGGCTGTGAATACCTACTATGTATATAAAGGTATAAGTATAACATTTTATACTTTCATATTTTGAACACATATTAAATTACTAATTTTTAAAGTATCTACCGCGAATTTAATTGGATTATCTACTGTCTTTCCACTGGGCTAGTTTAAAACAGAAATTCATGTAACTACCAAAAATCATCGCTTTTACATAAAGAAATAATAAATTAAAACTTTATTGGAGATTTTTGAATCATCAAATGTAATTTTCATTTCCCAATGAAGAAATTAAAACATAGGAGGTGTAGGAATTCTGATTAAAACCTCTTCTGTGGAAAGGGTTAGAATCGACCAATATAAATATACATATTATATTGGGTCAATAATTTAGGTAGTGTAGCTTAAATAATAGTAACATTTTTTCTTTTTTCGTGTTAGATTTTTAGCGGTATGTCCAAAAATTATCTTTCTAAAATTTATTGTTAAGTTTATAAATGTTATAATGTGTATTAGTGCCACTCTCCGCATCCCGTGTCAATCGATAGAATTAAACCTATTATGTAAGTGCAACAAAGTTCATGAAAATAATAATATATTTTTAGCTCTAGATAATAGCTGAATAAAGATTACGTTAATACTCACCCAGTAGCAATATTTAATACGATGGCATTTAGGTACTAGTTCAGATTCGTCACACTATCTTAATATTGGTAATGCTACATAAGCTTTGGGATTTGACGATAGCTCCCATAGGTATTCACACGGTTTTATCTTTCAGTTGAGACTGAGCTAAACTAAGCAACGGCTGAGTAGTAGAAGGTAATACTTAGCTATTTAATTAGTCGCATTATTTAGATTTATAATTATAGCTATTTTTAATACTAACAGTTATTTGTTTAACAAGGGAGTATAGGTAATTGTTTAGCCCTCATGCCTACATTGAGACCCAACCAAGCATGCGAAAGATACCTAAATTAAATCACAAGCGCAGTGAAAAGCAAGCAAAAAGTGTACCTAACTAATCTTGAGCGGATCAAGACGGGTTTCAAGACAGGAAAGGTGAAAAATGTTGCTGCCAAGTGAAACGCAAAGCTTTCCACCACTTTAACACTAACTGTAAAACTTTACAAATCTAATCGAAAATGTACGCTATTTAATATTTATTAATCATCTTGAAATAAGTTATTATTATTTTATCTTATTCATAGCAAAATAGCAGTTAAGTAAAAGACAAACATTCATAGGATTATACCTATTTAAAAACGTTGTCATTATTTTAAAAGTTAATATTGTTTTTATTTATCAATATTTATTGCGTACTCATAGTCTATTATCATTATGAAATTTACAACTTAAGCCTAGGATTGATTTTTATTACTCTTGACGTCTGTCTTTACGTCGGAATTTAATAAAATAATAAATAATAAAATATCTTTATTTCGAAGAACACAGGCTTCATAGTTGTTAGTAACACAGTGAAATGAAAACAAATTAAATTAAACTTAAAGCTAGAGGTTAGTATTAGGAATAAGTACATAATTAATTATCAATAAGGGCTAGTTGCCACCGCTTTAATTTGCCCAATCCAATATGCGAGAATTGGGCTATCATATTTGTCAGCAATGACATTCAGAACACTGTTGGGACTGCTTCTAACTCGACCTAGCAGAGATGCTATTTTCTTGCGCATGATTGCCGTAAAACCGTTTGTTCTAGCTTCGCAAAACATGCCAGATGCACTACATCTACTAGGTAAGCCCAACAGCATCCTGAATGCATTGTTGTACTGCACTTTTAATGCATTTAAGATTACTCGTAGGTATTCAGCTTCAGCTTTACACCCTGTCATTACTATGTATAATTATACTATCTATAGCTATTATTTTGCTACCAGTAACCGTGAAACCTGTAAATATAGTCCAAAATACTCAACTATAATCGATCTAAACTTTAATGTCACACATTGGTGACTATTATTCAGAATGACTCTTAAATTAACAGTTACGATAACGTCAATGACTACGTATAAGAGTCAATGATTTAGTTGTACGTAAACGGTTACATTATAGATCATAAATAATTTCAAACTATGTTTAAGACGTTCTTACGGGTGCATGGTATGTAAATTTTCAGGATTAAATAAATACAATTTCGATTTAAGTTTAACAGTTGAATTCCAATTGCTTGAAAATTATGGTTCTAAAACAGCTATTATAATAATTCTTGTTAAGTATTTTGTTTGTTACCAACAACTAATCGCAAACTGATTAATAATATAAATTATACGAAGAAGTAGAATAGTTATCTAGGGAAAAATTATCGTAGACAATGATTCTTGTTTTGTTTGGAAATAATAATAAAATAAAACATTACCTATTGAATGGCCTCCGCAAGCTGCAAAACCGCAATCGATAATAATATTATAAGATGATACGAAGTTAATAAATAAGTATGTAATTATAAGACAATAAAACATAATTTGGTATCTAGGGCAAAATATTCGTAGACGATCAATTTTCCATTGTGTCATACATATTTGTTTTCACAATAAAAGGCATAAGCGCGTCATAAAGGTTATGACTCGTTGTATAACGGCGGTGATACAGGTGTGACAGCTGTTACGTACAGTCGCGGACACAAGTCACAGCTTTAGATTATATCAAAGCGTTTCATTATATTTAAGTCATCTAATACAGTGTTGTAACAAAAATAGTGGGTATCCTTTTCTGGGCATATTCAGTATTGTATTCTGATTAGCAAAAAAATATTTTGATGAAATTATTTTTTTTCTATGGGGCAGGTCGTTTAAGTCTGCCTATAAATACCCTCCATACAAAGTCCAAAAGTCTCTCGCGTCAAATTTTTTTTTCTTATTTATATCAGAACATAATACTGAATATGCTCTTAAACGGATCCCCACTATTTTTGTTACATTCTGTATAATTTTATAAGATTATTTTATGACGGAGTAACCTTTTACTCGTTTTTTACCTTCTTATCTTTTATAAATACTTGTGGTTTAGAAGTTCTGTACAACGCCATTTTTCGATATGCCGGTACCACAGTTCATCACTGTAAACCAGCCGAGAGGTTTACAACCGCAATAAAACAATGAACGTACGCTTATCATTGCTATCTGGCCAAACACAATTTATTTGAACGCGCACTCACGTTTGTACCTCCCGACGTTTGTGACGATAATGCCTAATTACACCTTCAATAACAACCCTTATTTGCTTAGTTTTTATAGATTAAATTAAAACTTAGCCATATAACTAACCATCGTTGTCTGTACACGTCTTTATTATTTAGCTTAATCATATTTATTTATTATGTTGCTATCACGAACATACGCCGTTTTAAATACGTGATATTGTTAGCATTGTGACGCAGTGATGTATGATTCACTTTGACGTCATTTAGTTTTTAATAAATCACCTCTAAATCAGCTAGAAAGTTGAAGCCGTATTTTGTTCTTTAGAAATCTTATCTTGATTTGTCGTTACTCGCTTTCGTGCTTTATACAATATGTTATTACTGTGTGTAATGACAAATTCAAAATGATATTAAATTCATTCGGTTTTTTCAAGGCGAGAATGCTTTTCACGCGAATGCGTTCACTATCATCTATCCGCCAACGATATCAACATAAATCAATAGGGCGATTCTCAGAGATGACATTCGGTGCCTGACTTCGGTGCCAAAATTTTTTTTTAACTTATATAATATGCGAGTTTATTTCCTAAAATCTACCCTTAATATAAAAAATATTGGTAGCGGAGGCCTCCATTAGAACCTTATAGTTTTCAAGATATTTGAGATTTAAAAAACACCGAAATCATATGCAGGCACTGAAATCAATTTGCGTCACCGAATTCAATAATGCTTACACCAAAATCACATTTAGGTTTTATATCTCAATTATATAATTATTTTAATCATATTTTTCAATCCTATTTGTTGATAAGCGATGAAACAAGGCTAAGGACCTCGAAAGCTTACATAAATTTAATAGATATAGACTCAAGATTTTAAAATAACCAAATTACGTCTCTAGATCTATATGACTAAATCAACATATCTAGAAGATATCCCACACTATATGACTGGCCTCATATAATAGGGTGATGTGTGGTCCTGAAACGAGTTTCAGACATGTCGACATTGTCGACCACAAATTCGCACATTCATCATTTATTCATTGCATTATTATATCCATGAAGGAGAAGATGTTTGTTTCACGCAATCCGACCGCACACGCATCTAAAAAAAACTTGTGTTACCTGCACCCGATAAACAATACACTCTTGAGTGGTGTTCAATGCTCATTAAATATTTAATGTACTTATAAAGCAATATGATGCAATACGGAAAACAAGTATTTTTTTAATAAAAGAGTTTAAACTCCGTCAATTTAAAACTATAATATTTGAAGTAGTCGAGTAATGCTTGAAGATCTAATTACCAATTAATTATGATCTCCAGCACCCTCAAACACTTGAGCTAAATTGTAACAAAGTTGTTGACAAAGATATAAGACATTGAGGATTGTTAAAACATTTGCTGTCTTCAATTTGTGTCTATGGCTATCCTTTAGAAATATCGATCAGTAGGTACGCTCAGTGCCTTTGAAGCGATCTCGACATTAGAATGCTATTTTATTTTTAATCCCTTGTTCTGTACATCCTGTCCCTTGGGTTCACCTTGCATAGTACTTACATACACAAGTTATTTTAAAAGAAGTGGGATCTAATTGACTACATTTATTTAACATGGCTGACATGTTTAAAGGTATCGAGGTGTAGGGCCTCCGGTGATACAGAGGAACGAACGAACATAATTTACTTAATTGGTTGGAAAAGAATATCAAGACAGAGAAAGAAACATTGGGTCTATACGTCTGGTCTAAAAAACTACTCATAGTGAACTAGTGATTTTGTGTACCTACTATGACATAATTTACTAACAAACATAATTTTACGTTTGTACAACGTATCTTTCACTTTTTAGACATGATAAATTAGTACAACAAACTAGTTTACAAAGCAGGATTTGAATTCAGTGATCACTTTTTTGATATCGGTGGTCAAAAAATCCACCAAACCAGGGAAATCAACACCAGCGATATCAAAATTAATCGCTTTTTAGCAATTACAGAAATGGCATGAACGATACAGAGGAGATGTAATAATGGTGGATTTACGTACTTTCGATGACTTCTTAATCACTTACATAACGATAATTGCACTAAAACTTTCGGAGTAAATTGCACCACCGATCTCAAAAAAACATAGGACCAAACCCAGCGAAGGACGGAGAAACGTTTAAAAATCACTTTATTGTACTGTGACTGTACATCTACTTTATTCAACGGTTAAGGCACAACTAAAGCATACTATGTTTGAGACACTGAGTTCCTGGTCTACAACTTTGAAGGAGTACTGACATGATTTGCAAATTACACCGATATCAGTCACTAGCCCGGGACACATCGTAAATTTGGTTTTATTCAATGTGTTGAGCTAACACATTATTGTGATATAAAGAATATGATAAGCTAACTAATACCCTATGCGTGAATACCCATAATAACTTCGATCTAATGCCCCATCTTGAGTAATAATTTTTTGTTTCATAAAATCTGGGTGCGGGACACGCCCACCGAACATCATTTTTGGCATTTGAATTTCTTTTTCTTGTATTATATAAATAATAAATAAATAATTTGATAGTGTCCCAGACAGAATATAAGCTGAAGATCATGCCTAAATTAATTCAGATTTATTGAACAGTAAATTCAACTAATTACTGCCCCGGACACGTAAAAACGGCCCTCCTGAGAAATGCCCAATAATATTCAAATTTTACGAAATTTTCCTTATATTAGCTTAGATCCTTTGCTCAGGAATGCAAAAGTCATGGTAGACCTTAATCGGATTTAGTCACAGTGCCGAACAATTCTTTTTTGCCAGTATCGAAGTGGTAATTTATATACAATACAACTGCTTGTAGATTGCCATCGGTCACTTAAGTTACATTATTAACTATTAAAGTTTTTAATTATACGTTAGCTAAAGTGTGTTAACTAAGCAGTATTGAACTGATATAACTATGACATATTTTTCGTACCGTTTGTGAAATGTCTATTAATAAAATATAAAAATATCGGAAGGCGTCTATACGGAAAACCTATACATAAATATTGACTACTGAATATTTTAATCACATTGTGGCATTTTGGTACACCTATTAAAAAGCTCGTTACAATTGTTAATTTGTCGATTTTTTTCGTGTATTTGTTGGAAGTCGTCTTCGCGCTGATCCCATTGTTTTGAGCGGAGTCACGCCCCGCGGGATTGATAGCGCCGTTACAAAACAAATGCAGGAATGTTTCTTTTAATTAAAATTACCTATTCCGGCAATGTGAAATACTACAATATTAACCAGATTTTTATCTATAAGAGCAGGTGGCATACAATGATTTATATTACAATTAAATGCTATGCAATACTTTTTAATTTAAAACGTTTCTAGACGATGTTAGGATTTGAAGGCTAGCATGTTTTTACAGATCTATATTTGGACAAGAGAAAAAAGATACAACGCGTATCATGTTTAACACATAATAAATAATCCCGAAAGATTTAACAATACTGGGGATAATATCAAATGCTATCCATTGCCGCTCAAACTCCACCCAAGTATAACTTTACTCGGAGCAAGTACGCCGTGCATGCGAGACATCTGAAATAGGCGTCCCTTGTAAAGATTTCGTAGTGACAGCATTGTTGTTCTTTGTCAAACAAGGGATGCACGTGCGTGTCTGAGATACGGAACAAACAGTACTAAATAACTCGAAAGATGGCTACTCAACGTAGTTTATCTAGTTGCGATCCTACAGTGGAACGCGGTTCAAATGACTTGTATTCTCCACGAATAGATTCTTCATAGCAAATCAAAATAATTATACGTATAGAGTCAAAATGGTATTCGGTACAAATTACAATTAACCACCATTCTGAAGTCAACCGCCGGTAGCCCACGTGGCTATTAGTAATAACAGTAGAAATCGTACACTGTCTTGTACTCATTCATTGGCCACATCATCTGTTGTAGATGTTTGTTGCGGCGCTTATGTGTTTATGGGGTCCCGCATCGCCGTTGATGGCTATAAAGTCCTATAGCAGCGCGGTATTTCTTGCCACATCGATCGCACACAAAACGCGAGTCCGCAGGAGGTGGTAGAGCACGACGAATACTTTTCCGCTTAAGGTTCTCCAGCCAGTCATCGTCATGCTTAGAAGTTCCGACTTGAATGTCATGACGCCACTCCGGTGTCATTTCGGCGCGTTTCTCCCAGCCCTCGGTCTGAATGCCAAAACTGTCCATGTCACGCTTACATGAGTCCTTAAACCGTATAATAATCGTCGTATAATTTATAAAGCTCTCAATACCTTGACACTGGCTAAATTGTCCCACTGGGCAAAACCCATTTCATTAAAAAAAACTTAACTGGCTAACTACTTATACGTGTGATGAATCAAAGTCCTTCGTACAATCAATTACTTTTATTTTACTCCAACTTCTTACTTCAACACTCTTTAACAATATTTAGTTAACAAGCCGTAACCTCCGTGCTACATGTTACTGGTTCAAGCGCCAAGCGAGAATGATCCCCCCATCCCATGGTAAGTTACATTTTATACTTTTTTCTTATTAGAATTGGCGGGTAAGAGAGAAGGGTCATTTTCGCGACTACCCACAGATTAATTAACAAATATTCGGGTAAACACAAATCACATTTTTAATCACTACCCACTGAATGCCATAAGTTTAACATAACTCACGCAAAATAATTATAATTTATTCTTAATATCTTATGAAATATCACACTCGGCCATCCGACTGCGTGCTACCTCCGGTGCACGATCAACAATAATATCACACTCGGCCGTGTTGCCTATTGCTTTTCAATCCTATTTTAGTTAAAAGTAGTCTGTTTATACAATACCAATACTCTTCATTCTACACCAGAATACAATAAAATAATACAAAGAATTACAGCAACTTAAGTAGAGGTAAACTTCAAATTATGTAATTTACTCATGGTAGCAGGTATTGCAGATGTAAACGGTATTTATTCTTCAGACTAGTGTTATTGTTACATAAAAAGGGATATTTAAATACCTACTTATACTACTAATCATGTAAAGGTTCACGAAATACATCGTCCACACTGTCAACCCCTTTACTTTTACTAAAATTTACATCCCCATACGATAAGTTATTTTACCTAATTTCACGCATGGTTATAGACACATTATTATTATACGCACGTGCTTATAGAATATAAGCCCAAATTTCATTGCATTGATTTATGTACTGTAACATACTTATTTTCAATGAAGTTCTACTTATAACAAACATGACGCGAGCAATAAAATTTTGCCTTATATATTAGAATAAGAAGAAAGACACAACTACCACAGCATGAGCGATAATAATTGACGTCAATAATCGAATTTTTAGACCTTCCATAGTAAATGTAGGAACTGTTTATGGAAATAATGTTTCGGGGAAACTACGTGATTACATTAACGGCTTAATCAGGTTTGTAATTAACAGATGCAGTTATCTAATGATTTTTTTCTCTGAAATCAGATTTTTTTTTTTCAAATTACAATACTTTAGTTACAAACTTGATGACGTCCTCCACTATAATACCCTCTTGAGCGTCGCCTTCTTCGTACTGGTCATCTGAGAGAGGCCCCGTCGTCAGCGCCTGCTCTGGTGACGACATCTGTCTTCAGGCCCCTCACGCTCGGCTGTCGCAGTCCACAGCGTCCTCTGTAGTAGATTCACCGTCGCTGACTTTCAGCGTCTACCGCTCGCGACTCTGCATCCGTCGTGCTCGTGACGACAGTCTAGGTGATCTCGGGGTGTCAATATCGGAATCCATTTTACCCTGTAATTAAATTTCAGTGCGCTGCATGATTGGTCGTTAAACTTTGTTATCACCCTACGCCAGCGAGTTGTTAAACTCTTTAATCTCAAAATAAACTGTTTAACTCAAAATAAATCTCTTTAAACTGTTTAACTCAAAATAAATCTCTTTAAACTGTTTAACTCAAAATAAAACTCTTTAAACTGTTTAACTCAAAATAAAACTCTTTATACTGTTTAACTCAGAACAAACTGTCTAACTCAAACAAACCGTTTAACTCTAAACAAACCGCTTAACTCAAAACAAACAGTTTAACTCAAAACAAACAGTTTAACTCAAAACAAACAGTTTAACTCAAAACAAACAGTTTAACTCAAAACAAACAGTTTAACTCAAAACAAACAGTTTAACTCAAAACAAACAGTTTAACTCAAAACAAACAGTTTAACTCAAAACAAACAGTTTAACTCAAAACAAACAGTTTAACTCAAAACAAACAGTTTAACTCAAAACAAACAGTTTAACTCAAAACAAACAGTTTAACTCAAAACAAACAGTTTAACTCAAAACAAACAGTTTAACTCAAAACAAACAGTTTAACTCAAAACAAACAGTTTAACTCAAAACAAACAGTTTAACTCAAAACAAACAGTTTAACTCAAAACAAACAGTTTAACTCAAAACAAACAGTTTAACTCAAAACAAACAGTTTAACTCAAAACAAACAGTTTAACTCAAAACAAACAGTTTAACTCAAAACAAACAGTTTAACTCAAAACAAACAGTTTAACTCAAAACAAACAGTTTAACTCAAAACAAACAGTGTAACTCAAAACAAACAGTTTAACTCAAAACAAACAGATTAACTCAAAACAAACAGTTTAACTCAAAACAAACAGTTTAACTCAAAACAAACAGTTTAACTCAAAACAAACAGTTTAACTCAAAACAAACAGTTTAACTCAAAACAAACAGTTTAACTCAAAACAAACAGTTTAACTCAAAACAAACAGTTTAACTCAAAACAAACAGTTTAACTCAAAACAAACAGTTTAACTCAAAACAAACAGTTTAACTCAAAACAAACAGTTTAACTCAAAACAAACAGTTTAACTCAAAACAAACAGTTTAACTCAAAACAAACAGTTTAACTCAAAACAAACAGTTTAACTCAAAACAAACAGTTTAACTCAAAACAAACAGTTTAACTCAAAACAAACAGTGTAACTCAAAACAAACAGTTTAACTCAAAACAAACAGTTTAACTCAAAACAAACAGTTTAACTCAAAACAAACAGTTTAACTCAAAACAAACAGTTTAACTCAAAACAAACAGTTTAACTCAAAACAAACAGTTTAACTCAAAACAAACAGTTTAACTCAAAACAAACAGTTTAACTCCAAACAAACAGTTTAACTCCAAACCTCTTTAGCTCAAAACGAACTCTTTAACTCAAAACGAACTCTTTAACTCAAAACGAACTCTTTAGCTCAAAACGAACTCTTTAACTCAAAACGAACTCTTTAACTCAAAACGAACTCTTTAACTCAAAACGAACTCTTTAACTCAAAACGAACTCTTTAACTCAAAACGAACTCTTTAACTCAAAACGAACTCTTTAACTCAAAACGAACTCTTTAACTCAAAACGAACTCTTTAACTCAAAACTAACTCTTTAACTCAACGAACTCTTTAACTCAAAACTAACTCTTTAACTCAAAACGAACTCTTTAACTCAAAACGAACTCTTTAACTCAAAACGAACTCTTTAACTCAAAACGAACTCTTTAACTCAAAACGAACTCTTTAACTCAAAACGAACTCTTTAACTCAAAACGAACTCTTTAACTCAAAACGAACTCTTTAACTCAAAACGAACTCTTTAACTCAAAACGAACTCTTTAACTCAAAACGAACTCTTTAACTCAAAACGAACTCTTTAACTCAAAACGAACTCTATAACTCAAAACGAACTCTATAACTCAAAACTAACTCTTTAACTCAAAACTGACTCTTTAACTCAAAACTAACTCTTTAACTCGATCCAACTCTTTAACTCGATCAAACTCTTTAACTCGATCAAACTCTTTAACTCGATCAAACTCTTTAACTCGATCAAACTCTTTAAGTCGATCAAACTCTTTAAGTCGATCAAACTCTTTAAGTAGATCAAACTCTTTAACTCGATCCAACTCTTTAACTCGATCCAACTCTTTAACTCGATCCAACTCTAACTCGATTCAACTCTTTAACTTGATCCAACTCTAACTCGATTCAACTCTCTAACTCGATTCAACTCTCTAACTCGATTCAACTCTCTAACTCGATTCAACTCTCTAACTCGATTCAACTCTCTAACTCGATTCAACTCTCTAACTCGATTCAACTCTCTAACTCGATTCAACTCTCTAACTCGATTCAACTCTCTAACTCGATTCAACTCTCTAACTCGATTCAACTCTCTAACTCGATTCAACTCTCTAACTCGATTCAACTCTCTAACTCGATTCAACTCTCTAACTCAATTCAACTCTCTAACTCAATTCAACTCTAACTTAATTCAACTTTAACTCTTTAACTCAATTCAACTTTAACTATTCAACTCAATTCAACTTTAACTCTTTACTCTTTAACTCTTCAGATCCTAACTCTGACTTTCGACTGTAACGGCAAACCCGTACTAAATACCACATCTATGGACTCTCTGGCAGCACACTACATGGCCACACTCATAAACAGCACAGCTACATGGCTGTAGACTCTAGCAGCACACTACATGGCCGCACTCATAAACAACACATCTACATGGCCGTAGACTCTAGCAGCACACTACATGGCCGCACTCATAAACAACACATCTACATGGCTGTAGACTCGAGCAGCACACTACATGGCCGCACTCATAAACAACACATCTACATGGCTGTAGACTCGAGCAGCACACCTACATGGCCTCGCCCATGAACAGCACATCTACATGACTATCGACATTCTAGCTGCGCACTACATAACCGCACTCATAAACAGCACATCTACATGGCTATAGACTTTCTGGTAGCACACCTAATAGATGGCTGCACTCATAAACAGCTGCACTCCTAAACAGCTCGCCTACATGGCTCAAAATAATTCAACTAAATAATCAAAGCGATCACACATAACTGGCTCATTAGACGTTGGGTCTAGCTATAACATACCACCTCCAAACCTAAATGGTACCCGTAATATAGTAGTCTTAATATCCATTTGCAGTGAACTCAATAACAGATCTCATGTGGTTTGTTTGTCCTGTACCCAACGATACTATCAAAAACATATATATTCAAACCACTAATCATAGGATCAAGCTCTTGTGTACGTAGTATAATATTAAATATACGTAGGTAATAACGTGGCAACTAGATCGTTCTTCGCGTACTCAGGTAATGGAACATCGGGTCCACGAGCAACATAGCACTTACAAGTTAACTAACTACACCATAACAACCTACATAGGTAACTAACCATTAAATCTGGTTATAGGGTACCGCCTATATGATATATGTTACGATATATAGCTTCCCATAGTTCAACAATTTATCTATCAGCGCCAGACCATGTAGTTCTCATATTTAATAAAGCAGGAGCGAAACAATAAAAATTATAAAACAACTCAAAAAATAAAATAAAAATAGTCTTGGAGTCGATGAAATGCCCGTTCTTGTAAAGTTAGCACAGCCACTGACAAAACTGATTAACCAGTCATTTAATCAAGGAATATTCCCGGACTTAGTTAATATCCATTAAATATCTATTATTAAACCCATATTTACAAACGGTGACGTAATCCATCCAAACCAATATTGACCTATCGCACTCTTACCCGATTTGGAGTCTAAGACAACTTTTTCGTAAAGTACAGTATTTTATCATTTACATTTTATTAATACAAATAGAACATCTTAGGTCATAAAGACAACAGAACACATAGTTTAGGATTTTTGGTGGACATGACAAAAGCGTATAAAAAAGTATCACACGAAATCTTACTCTGTAAATTGTACCGGATGGGAATACGCGGCACTCTGTATATTTGGTTCAAATCAAATCGTACCTCTGAGACCGTAAACAATGCGTACAAGTAGAACACTTTGATAAGGACCGCGAGGAACTAAAGACCGTGACATCAAAATGGCGTCATATTGTTTATTCAATTATGTCAATATTTCAGGGAAGCGTTTGTGGATGCCTACTATTTCTTGACCTGCCAAAGATACTTAACACAAACACAACCTGCGTTATGTTTGCTGACGAAGCCTTTCTTCAAGATCATGGACCAACACTTTGTAATTCAGTGCAGACTGACATAAAGGAATCAAAAAGTGACACAACATTCAACAAAAACTGAAATCATTACTTCTAGAACACGCTTATTACTCAATTGACGAATCTATATTATCTATGCAAAACGATCATTGATTCCAACACATCGTATTGAATAGGGTTCTAAATCCTAACAGTTACCTCCCATTATTAATTACTTATTTACCTACTATAACATTTTCACTTATTATTAGTTAATAATAATTTTATTTGTAAAAATTGAATGACATGAAAAATTTACCAATAAAAATCTGTATAACAAAGACATTAGGGTCTGACCCGTCTGACTATGATGGTACACCACCTACATGGTGACTACACTGTTAATGACAACGTGCCATTAACCTAATGGAGCCCTTTATTCATTTCAGAAACCAATCAAAGGCATTATCATGTATGACTTTACTTATTAGATCATTTAGCTCATACTATTTATTAGAATAGATTAAGATCAGTATTCGAAACTCACGTATATATTTAATATGCATGATGTAAATACTTTCAATTTAACGACAGCAAGTATTTAAACTAAATCTGCATGCCACAGAGCACTTCACACTGTATGTTTCTTCACAATATGGGCTATTTAAATTTAACCACTCTGTTAAATGAAATTGTTCCTTTAATGACAATAAACTTACCTACTTGCCTATAACCGTACACGTACAATTATACATGTTTGTATCTTAATTGCTAATGGATTCATTAAATATTTATCCAAATCGTATCCAATTTCACTATAATCGCGATCACGTATCGTCTATGCATATGCTCGGGTAAACATCGATATTACACAAAAAAATAACATACTACTATACACATTAATCGTAAGTAAGTATTCAAATTCTAAGACAACTTGTAACCACGGTTTAAACATGGCTCTTGTAAAAAAAAATAAGGTTAACTCGCCCGATACCTGTACCGATTTTGATTACCAGCAGAATTTTAAATTATGTAATAAGTCTGCATTCGTTACTTCAACTTGACCATGATCGCGAATCTACATGTATTCTTAATCAGGTTTTGAGGTTACAAGCATTGCAACTTAAAACTTACTACCATAACGTCTGAGTATATAAAATATGTATATGTATACTAGGTACTCACACGTTCTAGTCCTTTTATGGGCGCCGTTGATCACCGCTTCTGACTTGTGATGAATCAAAGTCCTTCGTACAATCAATTACTTTTATTTTACTCCAACTTCTTACTTCAACACTCTTTAACAATATTTAGTTAACAAGCCGTAACCTCCGTGCTACATGTTACTGGTTCAAGCGCCAAGCGAGAATGATCCCCCCATCCCATGGTAAGTTACATTTTATACTTTTTTCTTATTAGAATTGGCGGGTAAGAGAGAAGGGTCATTTTCGCGACTACCCACAGATTAATTAACAAATATTCGGGTAAACACAAATCACATTTTTAATCACTACCCACTGAATGCCATAAGTTTAACATAACTCACGCAAAATAATTATAATTTATTCTTAATATCTTATGAAATATCACATACGTATATATACATCTAAACTATCTAAAGTAACGTATGTTAATTATGTTTTGTTATCTATAGGCTTACGTGTATCTGTTTGTGGAAGGCACTTCTGTTTTTAAGCATTCAGTGGCATGTATATTGTAAATAATAGAGTTTACAGGGTAGGTATATGTTTATAAAAACTCTTGCATCCTATAAATATGTATGAACTTTTGTTTTTTAACTCTAAAAGAACCTATAATTATACACGTGTGACTCTCATCTGGCGGGCCTATAAATAAGGGCGCACGCACACGGGCGTCTCCGGTGACTAATTTGTTAACAAGTGTTCGGGGACACTTAATTGCCCGTAAGCGACGGGGCGTCATCGTCGCTCGGCGAATACATTATTTTGTCGAGATCTCCTCTTTAAATAATGAGAACGTTTAATTTACGACTCAAAGTATTTTAATGTACCTGCCACCCGTATAACACTTTTATTTTTATCTAATTGCTTATTTCGTTAAATTTATTAGAACATGCATGTTTGTAACTACTTACGTAAATTGTACAGTTCGATTTGCTAAAATACGATAATAACAAATAAGTTGTATGTAAATTAAAACCATAGGTACATTTAATGATTTGAAATAATATACACATATCATTACAATGATATGATAGCGGCACTTCAGAACACCAAAGCTATCAGTAAAACACAAATCATGTGCTCCAGCGCAATCCTCCGCTGTGTAAGTATCTCGAGGAACACTAAAGTACAAGTTTAGTACAATGTACTGAGAAATTATCGCTTTTTCAAGAGCAGACATCATTATCTGAAAGCGATAACAAATGAGGTTATTGAAGTTGGAAGTGTATTTCCAAAATTCTTATTTTTAGTTAGAGAATCGGGCCATTACGGGGTCAAAGGAATTCTGGCCAAGATGGGACACTCTGACAACACCGATTGTCGTATGTGTGGCGAAGAGGAAGAGACAGTGAAACACTTAATTTGTGAATGTCACGCCCTCGCCGGACTAAGAATGAAGGACTTTGGTTGGAGCAGGATATCTGGAACCAAAGGACTTTAAAACGCTACCCATGAGCTCCATCATCCGACACATGGATATGGTGGGAAAAGCTCTTGAGTAGCTGACGGATCTTCTCTAGGGGGCAACTGCACAAAAGATCCCTATGGGTCGAAGTGTATCCGCAAGGGCCCCCGAAAACAATAAGATAAGATAAGATAGAGAATCGAGAGTAATACACCAAAGGTGGGCAAGTGGGAATATGCAGGTATTTTAGCTTCCCAAAAAATGAACTTTGCTTCTTAATATGTATACCCACTAAATTAAATGGCTTCGATATTCCTGACACTAATTACTTACACTCTACCTGGCTATTTTGTGAAATAGTTTTCCGGCCCTACCTGTATGAAATAAGTAAATACTTAATTAAGAGACCTAAAAAGAAGTAAGAGTAATTATTCTTATGTATAATATGAAAATGGCTCGGAGACACATGCCACGACTTCATTTTCAGTTAGGTAACAAAGCTGTGTTTAAGTTATGACTGTGTTTTTTCTAGATACCATAAAAGTAACGTATTAGAAGAACGTTTTTGCTAAGTAAGAGACACTAAAATAATCAAATTAAATCATCAGTATCGACTTAAAACACAGTAGAAAAATAGGAGTCCTAAACAACCTAGCTTAAAATAATAATTACTTAAATTAAACTAAAATAACTGTTCTCACGCACCGTAAGCCAGAGAGCATTATTTGGTCAGTGAACCCGGTTTTGAACTACCTACATGCCTAATTTTTCTCGAGTATCATGTCAAGGAAACAATGTTTTGCAGTTACATTGATAATGTTTTCTGTGTTGCAGTATGGGCGGAAACAGGCGAGTTTCGGGACAGCGGGCACTCGTCGCTGACGTCGGGCGGCTCGGGCGTTGAACAGTCGCTGTACGCGCCGCCACGCCCGCGTCGCGACCGCAAGCACAACGACGACAGTGAGTACACGTCTTTATACTGACCTTGCTGTAAGTGGTGACCACAGACCTGTCATTGGTGACACATCTGATAAGTTTCGGGACAGCGGGCACTCGTCGCTGACTTCGGGCGGCTCGGGCGTCGAACAGTCACTGTACGCGCCGCCACGCCCGCGCCGCGACCGCAAGCACAACGACGACAGTGAGTACACGTCTTTATACTGACCTTGCTGTAAGTGGTGACCACAGATCTGTTATTGGTGACACATCTGATTAGTTTTCTGTACGCTGTTGAAGACAAAGAAGGAGCCATGTGAAGAGATCATGTTTATAAAGATACCTACTAACCTTTCATAAATCTTTTATGTAGTGCGAAGTAGAGACCATTCATTATTATTTATATTTAAAGAAGAATAGGTATTGTAAATTACGAGGATTTTTTCTAACAGGACTTTCACCTTCAACGCCAATGAATTTGTACCCTCACGCAATACAACAGCGTGGCAAATTATAACTCTTCATTAAAGCGGCCACACAAAGTGACAAACTTGATACTGAAAGCAAACTGAGCGAGCGCCGGGAAACCTATGGCAAATACCGTCGCGTTTATTCTAATGCCTTCACAAACATGCCGGCGAACGGCTTGCTCTAATTATGCAATTTTTATGCTTTTCATTCTGTGGCATTATACTGTTGATTGGTTTGGCATTGACCTTGAATGTTAACAGAATTCTATAATGTCGATAGCAGGCTTCTTTCAGAAATAATTAAATAAATCATAAATTTACATTATTATTTACATTTTTGGGCACCCATCCTGTTCGATTAACCATAGTAGGTCTATGTTTTGGGCCAATCATTTAAATCTTTTCAATCTAATTACATCATGCAGTGTATGAATTTGCTATTTATGCAATCTGCCTTTACAATGAATATAAAAAGTTTGTAGACTCATTTGCTATTGTGACACTTAATCATCTTGATTTCTATCAAGATTACGTGATGATTGATAAGATGAAAAATTATCATACTACCTGGTTACATATAAATAATATAGTTAGTCGTTAAACCCCGGTATCTTGCGTGTTCGATAACAATAAGTGTCGACAGAAACAGACACTTATTATATAACTATCTATTACTTGGTACATTAAAGATGTTATCGAATAGAGTGATCGTTGAAGTGGCCGTGTACCGATATCGGTAACACATGTTCGTGCGATATTTACACGTCCATATCGCGTCGGTACAACGCAAAGGTTGCGCGCGGTGATGGATCGGTCGGCGACTCACAAAGCGTATCGCCGATAGCCGCTATCGCAACCTCTATCGACCTTATCGCCAGTTCCACCGGTAGCGCTCCGCCTAAACCTGAGACCGTAATCCCACCTTGTTCATTATACGCCAATGAGATTGCCAAACCGTACAGATTGATGGTTTTAATAAAGTTGTCGAAATTAACGCGATACGCGCGCGATAATCCTCC
This sequence comes from Cydia fagiglandana, assembly GCF_963556715.1. Lineage (NCBI taxonomy): Eukaryota > Metazoa > Arthropoda > Insecta > Lepidoptera > Tortricidae > Cydia > Cydia fagiglandana. The sequence continues at coordinate 13,695,582 of NC_085932.1, forward strand.
ACAAACGTTTTGATTGGAAACGTCGGCGTTATTAGAAATTCACGTTAGATATCTATTTGACGTTTGCATAATCGAGTTTATATAATCGTGGGTTTAACTAGAATAAACTAAGTCCATTAAATAGATGTATGTAGACAGTTTTAAGTATAAGGTAACCTACACGTGCTTATTGGATAAGTTTAATAGGTAGTATTACTAATACGGATATATCTAAAGGTGCTGTAATTATTACGATTTAATTTTAGATTGTCACCATCAGATTTAAAATTATAATTTGTAGACACATTGAAAGATATCGTTAATCAAAAGCAGCATGCGAACATGCTTACATTTACTAGCGGCGCGGCCGGCCTCGATTTCTAAATGAACTATTTATTGAGTCTTCAATCAAGATAACTAGGTAGGTACAATAAATTTGTAACCCTTAAGCCGATAAGATGTAATAAATAATAAATGATAATAACATATGAAAATAAATTCTAGATTACAATATAATGGAAGCAGTGGGTTTTCCAACAGTTGATTTATATTGTAATCTAGAATTATACTGCAATTAAGGGACAATTTAGTGTGAGTACAATTTTAATTTATATACGCTCTATATAAAACCATATGATGAAGTTTTTGGCAGTTACAATTGGCACATCACCGTCTCCAAGTCGACGGGAACAACGCCATCCCACATCCCACAGCAATAGTTAGGATGCAAACCGTTACGGTACCACAGAAATACCTACGGATAGGTACAGCCGCTTGTACCTACCCCCTTGACTAGAAAGAGGGGTATCGAAGGAAACCCAAGAAGTTATTACAGCATTTAAATTTTTTCCTTGTATGTTGTGTGACCTAGAATTTTTATTATTATTCGGACCATAAATTATAGTACGATTTCGAAACCAACTGTACCGGAATGCATATCACCCCTTTCGTTAGGGAGTGATAGGTTATTACATCAATTCGAGATACGAGGCCGATGGCAATCAGTCCGCGTATATGGGTTTAGGCAGGATCCGAGTGTCAATGCGATAAGCCCGCTGTATGTACGTACGTGTAATTATAGAGGTGCTGCGATGTGTGTTGATAAGTGACCGTTGCGTCCATGGGTGACTGCCATCGGTTTACAAAGTGACAACTGAACTGCTGCACTCGCCAAAACTCTTTGATTACATACGGCCCGATTCTAACTTTAAGACACGTCAACTAATAGATCTAGAAACGATATAGATTAGATATGTCAGTGTCAAATGTGACGTCATCGTTCGAATCCGGCAGATAATCATTTTTCTCGTTACTGTAAGATTGGAGAAAAGAGGTAGGTACTTATCTAGGTAGATAGATCGTTAGCAAAATTTATACAAAAAATAATTGATTACTCTAAAGTCTAATCCAGATTAATAATTAACTAATCGCGGCATAACCCGTGTTTTTGTTACGAATAAAATAAATAATTTGCATAAGCTATAGATTTTATTGTATAAATATTAAATAAAGCACGTGCCGTGCATTGAGCTTGAATTTACGGGCGTCGTAAAAGCATTAGACGGAGTAAGCCACGATTTAACGCCGCTACCGATGATTTTCCGGACCGTTGATAATGATAATACTCAAGGTATTATTTATCCTGATATTTATTTATTAATAAGTAGTTTATATCTTAGAGGGGTTGACATACTTTTAGGATAGAATCAAGTTTACAACCTAATGCTAAACATTTATTTTTCATTTGTCTATTAATTTGTAAGCATTTTAATCGTAAATCCAAATTAAAGATAAAATGTGCAAAAAATGGAATATGCCCAACCGAATCTCTAAAAGGCAAAGCAACAATTAATTAATCTTAATAAAACGATCATTGTTAGATAAAACATTCATTACCATTAATAATGCAAAGACATTCATGGACATTGTTAACCTATAGGTCAGTAAATGAATGCTCAAAAAATGTTGTAGAGGGAAATGCTAGGAACACAATTTTTGACTCCGTAACTTTGTTTAGACTAGTTAGGAGGTGAACATATCAAAAGTCCCCGGCTGTAGCCCCGGTGCTGCGGGGTAGAGGGGGGTAAGAAGGTCGAATTTTTCGGTTTTTCATTGATATCTTGGAAACTTTGCATCTTAGCGACATGACTACTAAGACAAACCGAAAGCTCATAAAATTAGTTACAAGTTTTATCAAGTCAAGTTTTTCGATATCTTGAATAGTTTTTGAGATACCCGCTCTTGAAAGTTTATTTAGGGATTTTTAATTTTATCTTGATATCTACATCAGTGATGCTGTTAGGCCATGTTTGGTATCATTTTCGTATAAATCGGGGGTGCTGAATTCATTTATGGTATCACATTGACACTATTCCGAAGTAAAACCAAAATTAAAAAAAAAATATTTTTAAAAATCCCTCTTCACGCTTAAACCGCTGAACCAATTTCGTTGAAGTTTTGTATAGAAATAGTTTCAGTCTCGACACAGGACATAGGATGGTTTTTATAAGCAAAAGCATCTTTTGAGGATGTGAAAAGTGGGGTGGAAGTTTGTATGAGGAGTCAATAACCGCTGAACCGGTTTAGGTGAAATTTAGGATGGTACACATCTGTGATTTAGATGAAAATGATACCTAACATGACTTCAAACCTTACCTTAAGCAGTATTTACCTCAGGAATTCAGTTTCGTCGACGAAGTTGAATTCCTCCCATACTCCATTTCACAACTTTAAAGGATGATTATTGAGATAAAAAGTATCTTATGTCCTGTCTTTGGGACTCGAAATATCTGTATACCAAATTACAATTAAATTGGTTGAGCGGTTTAAGCGTGAAGAGGAATTTAAAAAAAAAGGTATTTGTTTAAAGTTTATATGTTTTTTCTAAGGAATGGTGTCAATGTGATACCAAAAATGAATTCAGCACCCCCGATTTATACGAAAATGATACCAAACACGGCCTAGCAGCTTCACTAATGTAGATATCAAGATAAAATTGAAAGCCCTAAATAAACTTTCAAGAGCGGATATCTCAAAAACTATTCAAGATATCGAAAAACTTGACTGAATAAAACTTGTAACAAATTTTATCAGCTTTTGGTTTGTCTCAGTAGTCATGTCGCTAAGACGCAAAGTTTCCAAGATATTAGTGAAAAACCGAAAAATGAGACCTTCTTTCCCCCCTCTCCCCCCCAGCACCGGGGCTACGGCCGGGGACTTTTGATATGTTCACCTCCTAACTAGTCCAAACAAAGTAACCGAGTCAAAAATTGTGTTCCTAGCATTTCCCTCTATAACTTCTTATTTCTTGGCCTACTAACTTTTATAAGCATACTTGCCTGTGCTAACTCGAGGCACGAATACTAAAGTGATGTAACTGATGTAGCAAAATAGTATATCGATAAAAATATATATCGATGTTACTGTCAACACATGCAATAATTATTGTTTTCTCTGGATTTTAAAATAAAAATACTAAACTTTAAAACTGTACCATTCTTTTTATTTTAAGATTGACGTCATAGTAGGTACGAGTATGATTTTGATTGAAATTACATCATTATACTTTTATTATCTTAAGAGGCTCAATATAAGCCATTATAATTATAGAACCTCTTTATAGTAATCGAGGATTTTTCAGCGAGTACATATATAAATATACCTATCGACATTTTATTTATCAACATGAAATCCCTAGAACGTGCCCGAGTTAGCACACGTATTTAACGGATTTGTTCAAAACCAAGCCTTTTACAAGGAGTATTTTAAATCTGTATACATTTAAAAACGAGTAACAGAGAAATTAACAAACTGCCTGAGAAATTGGCTAACTAAGGATAAATAATAATAATGTGATGCACTTTGTTCGCAGACTCGCGGCCGCTGACAGAAGCGACGATCAAAACGGAGTCGACGACCCCTGGCGTGGGCGGCGACGACGGCCTGGACGACAAGGGCGACAAGAAGAACAAGCGGCAGCGGCGCCAGCGCACGCACTTCACCAGCCAGCAGCTGCAGGAGCTGGAGGCCACGTTCGCGAGGAACCGGTACCCCGACATGTCCACGAGGGAGGAGATCGCCATGTGGACCAACCTCACGGAGGCGAGAGTTAGGGTGAGTCGACTGTTTTGTTGGTTTTGTGAGGCACTGCAAGCCTATTATGGATAGCTTTATCCACATTTATCCACGTGATAAAACAACTGTCACTTTTTAGCACTGCGGGATTGAAAGAGACGGGCACCGTTTTATCACTCTGTCACGTAGACAAATACGACCATCATATCCGTTTCGGACGTCGATGATTAAGCGAGATAAGCTATGCACGTATTATAGTGACATCCCACTCGCATGTCGTTCCGATGTATCTATAGTGCTAAGCGTCTTATTTAGTGATATTGGTTAGCGTAGAGCAATTTTGTCTTAAAGTGACAAAACTTCCGGCACGGTAACTGCACAATCAACTCTAAAATCCGTGTTACAAAAGTTGTAAAAGTGAGAAGGTATAGTATCTTTGATGATTTTGAACGCAGTTAATAATCAGGTATTAAATAGGTAAATATTGTTATAATGTTGGTTAACATCCGAACGAGAAAAATATAGTACTATACATCATTCAAGTTAAATAAAATAAAAAAATTTAATTAGATGCAATTTATAACAGCTACTATAAAGTTTGGCAAGTTATTACAAGGGTAAATAACTTCATACATAGGTACCTACTAAACTAACAAAACCATTTAATTATAAGTAGGCTGAAAGGGTAATGTGGAGTAATTTATAGATCGGATCACCGTAACTGTCTATATAGCCAAAATTAATGAGTAATCTTAAATATAGAAGTGACTTTTTGTCCCAGTGCGGAGGTGCAGTGCGCGCGAGTGTTTAGACTAATCGGCGCATCCGTTGCTCGGTATTTTTGTGCCTCCAACGGAACATGGAATCTCTTAATCCCTGAGCATTTGAACCGTCTATTTCGGTCTTCTCATAATCCCCGGCTTAAGACTGATCGCACCCACACTCACTGTCAATAGTTCCGAAGGCCTGTTACAGATTCTGCGGTTAGGACTGTTCTATTTACAATGTTTTCTGGGATTCACGGAATACTTGACGGTTTCTTCGGTATGTCGAGATTTAGCGCGACTTAATCCTAAAACGTTTGCTTTCGGTGAATCGCTACACGGGAAAAGATCGTAAAACAAAAGACGGACGACGAAAACACTATCTGGACCAGATTGGTTACGAAAAACATTAATTAATTACTGACTTAACTTGTTGGCAGATGAGATTTTACGGGCCGAGGCCATAAAATTAATTTTAAATGCATCTACATAAAATAGAGGTATCTACATGCTACAGATTTTTTACCTTTTTTAAGTTTTCAACTCAAGAATTGCTTTGCAATTTCTCATCGTTTTCCTGTAGGCCAGGCCAAGCACATGATTGACGCGACAATATCTCGCCCCGAGATAGACTACCCGTCTTTTTCTGGGTGTAATAATTAAAGAGGGACGGGTAGTCTATCTCGCAGCGAGATACTGTCGCGCCAATCATGTGCTGGCCCAGCTGTCATACAAATATAAAACCCATTACACGTAACATATTTAAGTCCAAGTCCTTCACAAATGGTGTAAATCGATACTTTCCAGTCCAGACTTACACTTCAAGTAGATATTAATTTCGAGTGCAATCGACCGCGTGTGTTCTTCAAAACATTGCGATCGGAATGTATGCAGGGCTGTCAGAACATTTGAAATAATATCATGAATGGAATTTCATACTTACTATATTTTATACCATCGTGATGTTGTAACAGGCTATATTGGTGTTTTGGTTTTTAAGAGCTATGGACTATCAGTGGTACTCAGGGTTCGTGGGTCTGACGCTCTATTGTCACACTACACGTCTGTGATATTCCTAAAAATCTATTTAATGAGTAAAATTAATTTTAGACAGAGAGAATGGGCGCCAGCACGCTGTAAGGCGTACAGAAAGGTAAAAATAAGATGAGGAAAAGAAAACTATTGTTTAAGCTCGAGACAATTAAATATAATATCAATGTTTTACACGAAAACAGTAGTACGGTTAGCAGTACAGAAAATAAGCTTATGCTATTATTATACTAAGAACACTATGCTATCGGACTGGTTACGCAGTCTCAGTTAAAGTTTATTATGTCTATACACTAAATATGCACTGAGCACTTGAAGTTTATTAAGAGGCCACTATTGCGTGAAGTTAATTAAAGTCTATTGATTAGTAGCACACCTAAATCACGTGTCTATAGAAAGAAGGCAGCCTAGCTGTGACCTAGTCACGCCAGAGGCGCATAGGTGGCAGCCAAAAGCCGCGGTGACACGTGCTGAAACCGTCAGCCACGTGTCCAAGTGACCGCCTATCTAGCACGCCAACGTCGCGATGCACAACAGGAGTCACGAGCTCGAGAGAGCCAATAACAAATTAGATCTGACCACACCTGAGTCACGTGTCCGTAGCAGAAGCCGGTGAAGCCGTGGCTACGCACTGCCCCAGAGGCACGCAGGGGAACAGCCAAGAGTCGCGGTGACACGCGGTGATACCGTCAGCCACGTGTCCAGGTGGCTGCCTGCCCGCTTCGCCAACGTCGCGATGAGCAGCGCGAAGCTCCAGCCCAACGTCTACGGCAACGCCCAGCGCCGACACGTGCCCGAAGAAAAGCCCAGGGTAGGGACCGGCATAAAGGCCGGATCTCAAGTGAAGCGATTGATGCTACACTGCTGACATTTATAAAAAAATATTTCTTTAGGAATTATCCTCCAGGAATTCAATTTAGGACGCCATATTGCTCTGTTTGCTGTAACAAGGAAATGTAAAATCAGTAAAGACGAACGTTATAAAAAACCGGGCTATATTTCTATAAAGATTTGCGCTGTGGCTTACCTCGCTACAAAAAGTGAAGATGTATTTCCATATTTTACAGGGATGGCTCCCGTACAAAGCGACCAGAGAATATCTGCACCAACTTCCTCACATGGCTGCGGAAATCCCAGTGACTTGATCTCGTTCGACAATCAATTTCCTCTCCTGTCACTTTTTTCAAACAAAAACCCCGCTCAGAGCCAAGGAATTTTGCCAGGCATTGCAAACGATGACCCAAACAATATTTGAAAATTATAATATTAAAAGACCAACGATACCGAGTACTAATATTTTTGAAAACTAAACCTAAATATTTCAACCATGAAAGAAAATATTGAATACTAAATAAGAACCATAATGTTTTCTAGACCGACAGCTCGCGACTAAGGGTTCAAGTGTCTCCTTGTGCGGATAGATGGCGCTGAAGACAATCTTGTTCGGCCTGTTTTATTACAATGTCGCTGTGAGTATGGAACTAAAAAAAGGAAATTGCTTTAGTTACGTTTGAAACGTAACAATGTATCGTGTAGGCAATAAATGAGCGGAAATGTCTTGAATATTGCTCATGAAACTCATGAAATAGTGTTGTTTACACGAAGTAAAAATAGTTTCATTCATCTCGACGGTTGGACTTATTTGTATTGGTAAATGTTTCCAAGAATTGTATTGCTGAAAAACTTTGATAAGTAAGAATATTTTTTATAAGTAATTATTCTCACTTCCGATGAGATAATAAGCGATGTTTGAGGATATATCCCGTTTTCCCTCTCTAAGACGCACCACATGTCAAATGAAATTGGTTATTAAAATTCTGACCATTTCAACTCGCCCTAGTTAGATTATTCCTTCAAAACACGCTTTTCGGACTTTTCAGATTGCACGTATTATTTAAAGTATTAAAGTCAAATTGCAATAAAATTGAAAATAAATGGATAGTTTTTTGACAACCCTAATCCCTGGCGGGCTTAGCGCTGCTCGCCCAATAAATCGTGCGCTCGCGCCGACAAATCGACCGACATTATTTTTGTTCTCATTAGGGTCATTGCCTGCTTATGACTCAATTAGCCGTAAAATATGAATTAACTAAACGCTTGTTGTAAAACGTTCGGGTGCAAATTGGGTGTGAACATGATTTTATGATCGGTATGAGAATAAACTAACTGGGAGGTCGTGATAACATTACGCGAGTAGGTATATTTTAAAACTGAAGCGTGTAACTTAACTGTAGTAGCCAATTTTCAATATAGGCAGCGATTTGGCAATTTTTGAAATAACATTGATCAATGACTGCGTTGATTGGTCAATGTTATTTCAAAACTTGCCAAATCGCTGCCTATATTAACCTTTTAACCGCCAGCAATTTTTGATCGAGCGTGCTCGTGTCGCCACCGACAGTAATTGTACCACGCAGAGTAAGGTTGGCATAGTTACGGGAGTTATAAATGTGCTGTAAAAACCAAATAAGATCTTTGTCTTATTTATCAGACTGTGGCGAAATGGGCTGGATATGTAATGTCTTATATATCAGACTCTGGCGGTTAAAGGGTTAAAAATTGGTTACTACAGTTAAGTTACACGCTTCAGTTTTAAAATATACCTACTCGCGTAATGTTATCCGCTTCAAAAATGGAAAAAATTAATTCAGCCTGAAATTGTAAGATTAGGTTACCGAGCGACAACAGGAGTTATACAGCCGTATTCGAACAATGAGATTCGTCAAACAAGTGTCAAAATTGACATTACTTCAAACAAAAACGTCACTTTTGACACTTGTTTGAGACTGACATATCTATTCCATATCTTTTCAATATCTAGTATTTGACGTATCTCATTGTTCGAATACGGCTGTAAGATGCGACGGTATATATTTTTATTACCATGTAGGTATCATGAAAGAGTTTATGGTTAGTTAGTACCAAAAACTTCTGTATTGGTCAGTTTTTTATTTTCTTTTGTGATATAAAAACATTTGTTTTTATTAAACACATTTGAAATGGTAAAAAAAATGTTGGCTAATTAATTTAATTATATACATATTCTAAGATACAGTTTCGGTGGTGGTGGAGATGCTGGGATGCATAGTGATTTAGTACCTATTTTATTAAATTTAATTTATTTTGTCTTGTTTTATACTGTTTTTATGGACGCCTTATAGGTAGCAGCAGGGTTAATTTTATACTAAAACATTGTAAAAAATAAAAAAAATTAACGTGGATGTTTAACGTAAAGAAAAATGTAAATATACATACCTCTTAGATTTGTCATAAAACCCGAAAGCACCTATTACTTAATTTATACACACACACACATTAACGTACATTTTTTGTCCTCTATCCTTGTTAGTTTTCGAGGAATTCGCAATAGACATCGTCGGCAATCGGCCGTGAAACAGTTCGCGACGTCTCATCTGAGCGACACATTTCATCTGGGCGACACGACTCATTGAACCACGCTATTGACGTCTGGGAAGGGAATTAACCCATCGATCTGCCGTGAGCAGTGAGCATAGTTTCGATACTTAATTTGGTTAGGAATACGAACTAATGAAAATCAACTTTATATGCATTGTAGCTTATTATTTTTATAGAACGTATGTCCAAACCTAAGTACCGTTATTTTTTGCGATACTCTCGACAGCAGTTCACAGCACCGTGCATTAAAGGCCATTTACACACATTGAGATGTGATTGATGAGAACGAATAGGTATATTACAATTATTACTCGCACTGGTAACAATGTATGAAGTTCAAATAACCACGTTACATTTTCAGTGGAGTTTAAAACCTATGTACAGGATGGCCAAAAAATAAGTGCATTTCCGTTGCCAGGGAGGTTTTGGGATTATACTGAACTTTTACTATGGGACCAACCCCGAAACCGCGAAAGAAAATTGGTTGTTTCATACATTTTGGCTGATACATTTTCTATGGGAGCGTAAATTTTTTTTTCGCGATTTCGGGGTTGGTCCCACAGTAAAAGTTGCTCAGTGTAATTCCAAAACAAAACCTCCCTGGTAACGGGAATGCACTTATTTTTTGGCCAACCTGTATAATACATCGAAATATAATCGTCCAGTGAATTTTATTCTAGGTTTTACATATTAACTGGTTGTGTATATTTAATATACTACCTACTCGTACTAGTTTGCAATCAAAATCCATGCCATTCATCCATTTGGTAGATGTATCCAAAAAGAATAACTGCTAAACTGTTTGCATACAACGCAGACAGCGTTAAAACAAAAAAAAATGAATCGTGAAACCCTGAAACGTTTTCAGGTAAAATAAATAATGCTTCGTGCCACACCGGCTGTCAGCGGCATTGCACACGGCTTTTATCTATAAACGAGTTCACAAGTGTGTAACAATGTAAGGACTTGTTTTGTACGAACGTGGGTTAACTGTTTAACTAACATGGGGCCAACGAGACATCTACATAATTTATTTTTGATTTTGTATCTTATCTAGTTCAAGTACCAGTACGGATATGATGGTCGTTCTTGTCTACGTGACAGCGTGATAAAACGGTGTCCGTCACTTTCTATCCCACGGTGTTAAAAAGTGACAGTTATTTTATCACGTGGATAAAGATGGACAAAGCCATCCATAATACGCCGGCTTCGACTAACGGAAAGTGAAGTAAATTACTTGCAATACTAAGTTACCTAAGCACTCCGTCGTCAAATGCAACACAGTGTTTGGTAGGTACTCTTTCAATGACCAACACAGGCTTCGCACAGGTTAACAAATTATACACCTAAACCTTCCTCAAGAATCACTTTATTGATAGGTAAAAACCGCATGAAAATACGTTCAGTAGTGTTTGAGTTTATCGCGAACATACAGGGGACTTATTTTATAACGTGTAGTGATAGTGATGCCGTCAATTTTTTACTGTTCATACAACTACATGGTGAGTTAAACATTTAAGAAAATATTGGATTCACGGGAAATTTTAGTATACTTGTAGAGTTTTACAAAATGTTTGCACTCGTAATGATACATAGGTAGGTAAATATGCGAAACGTAGCAAGTGTGGGAAATAGGTAAGTTGAATTTGGATAAAGTGGAACTGATGTTGCACCGAATTCGACAAAATATCCTAGCGAGCACAGGATCGCCGTTATCACTGCGACCCAGTATGTAGCTAAGTATTTATGTAAACTACTAAGCCAACTAACTACGGCTTCCCATATTCCGTTCCATACCAAGTGGCAACATGACAGTGTTGCATGTTCAGTAGTATGGAGAGTTGGTCCGCTGGTGCTACGAAGTGTGCGCCGCGTCGTAAGCCAGTGGCCGTGACAGGGCTGCAGCGCCGCGGGGTGCATTTAATATCTGCACCGTAGGGTTGTCGCTAATCCAGTCCGAACATAAATCACACCATTTTCCGGTTCGGGCTTGGCCACACGTCAAAGATTTTGAGATTAGTTAACTGGAATATCAGTTTTGAGGTAGGAAGAGTAGGGTAACATTAATAAGTGAAAGATTTTGGTCCTGAAGTAGGTATTGAAGTAAGTTATTAAAACTCTTTTGTCATTGACAGATGGTTTTCATCGATTTTTTAACACAATAGTACCAATTAAAGTTGATTTTTAATACACACCACTCAATCGTATGTTATATTGATTGATATTAAGATATGACAACAAAGTAAAAAGTTAAACTATTTTAATCCGAGAATAGGAGACTAACACATTACGTTCCATTTTTCTTTACTCTGTAACCTTTTGTTCTATAAATACGTGATTCAATATCCCTAATACTTGTAAAGTTTACGAACAATTCGGACTCGGAAGCCAAAACTTGACCGTAAATTTACGTCTGACTTCTTTATTACAATGAGACAACCCTATATTCGGCGAGCATCAATTCCAAGTTTATATCCTCTATCCATTTATATGAGCGCGTGTTTATTTGACTTTGGAATAGTGATTTATCCTGTGCTCTTATTGTAAGATAAAGTTTATATTCTACACCATAAGGTTGATTATTGTTTGATTCAGAACAGAGGGTAAGCGTTCTGTTAGAGCGTTATTTGATTGATGACACTAATAAAACTGTGATTCCAGTTTAATTTAAAATTTAAGGCAATTTGGTCGCAGTCTGACCGTGTAATGACTATAGAAGCAAATTCATCAGGCCGTGGTTAATCTGCGGACGTTGATTTGACAAGATTTTCTATTTAGATGGACAATTCATCATCATTTAGAAAAACGTTGCCAAAGATTGTTCTTACCGGAGGGGAGTCTTTGTTGATATCCGAGCATGACTTGAGACATTATGAAACTACACAACGGGACTTAATCGCGTATTTAAGGAGAAGACCACGGGGACAACGCCGTCCTCGAAACGTCGGAGGTAAATCTTAAAACTTAAATACGCGATTAAGTCCCGTTGTGTAGTTTCATAATGTTAAATAATCGTGAAAGTTTAAATCAATGACTTGAGACTACATAATAGGTACCTACTAAAAATCAGTTGTTCAAAATTTTAACACAAACAGTTAATTATGATTTCAAAATAAAGGTAATATTCACAACAAAATATTTAAAAACTTTAACCTGGCTGTCCAGTCGCGTTTCGTAAGTATTCAATTATTTCGTAAAGTAGTCGATTAAAAATGAGACTTAGGCCATAAAAACGGCTCGATTGACATTCACCATCAAAATTAGCTTAGTAGTTTTGACGCTATGATGAAGTAATAGTATACAGACATTGACTCCTAAAATCGTAACCCGTCTCATAGCGGGACAAAAAATGGTTTAAGTCATGGTTAAAAAATATTTTAATTTGTTCCATGAAATAAGTTCGGTTTTTGCTATTTTTTTTTCTAAGTACCTAAACAGCGCATTGAATAAATGTGGTTGGTACAAGAAACATTAATATCGATTTCGGGAGCATTAAAAACTGTCCCTCCTTGCGGCCGGGTAGGGTACGGTCACCAACGTGCAATAATATATTTAAAGGATTAGCAGGGACGCAATATTGCGACCCTCTGCCCTGCCTCCGCCTATTCAAATAATGGAAATTATTTCCACATATGTGCACCTAAATAAATATCATTCTGTTGTCATTATTGAGCACCCCAAAGTTCCTGTGGAGTTATTTTCACCCGTTTGTTCGCGGTTTCAATGGGAAACGGCGCGGTTTGTGTGAATTGGTAATTAATGTGCTATTGTAGGTTATCCTTTACCATTTTATATTGATTTAATATATCCGATAAGGCTTTTGTTTTTAGTATATTTTTTGGGTTACAATACAATACAATATTCTTTATTGCTCACCAATATGAAAAAGAACATGATATACTAATTAAGTGTAACTTAAACTATGGTTATGGTAGGGTATGGTGGTGGGTTGCGGAAGAGTACTTCGGCGTTCCTGGGATCTCGCCATATAGCAGCGAGGCGGCAACAGAGGGGTTTTAGTGGGTAAACCTGGGGTCTCATTAGCCCACAACAGGGAGTCCCACGTAACCATCCCGGCCCGTCCCCGCGCCGGGTGGTATGCGTAAAGCATTTCCCCTCTTAAAAAAAAAAGGGTATGGTGGTGGGTTGTTTAGGTAGCAATCGAAAATAAATTCTTCTTTCACTGATACTAGTTTGAGTTGAGTCGAATGGGCCAGAGGTCTCGACTCACACTCAGCCATGGGAACCACGAATAATGTGCCGAACAATCTTTTTCCACTTTTTTCGGTCTGCGGTAGTGTGTACTTTCGTCTTCGTCAGACTTTTAACCAGGGGTGTTGCGGTGGTTATTATTGGTGTATGGCCAGGAAAAATATTGCCAAATATTTTTTTAACAAGAAGATACTTCTGCGAACGGTGCTATTAAGCTTGGAATAAAATTAAAGGTGAGACTTGAACTCACGGCCTCTGGATTTGGAAAAAAATATATTTCCAATCTCAGCACACAATCATAATGATTTTGTTTATATTTACATTTTTTACTAGCCCACTCGCACTTAAACCAGTTCGCAGGCTCCCCTAGGGTTCGGGCCCCAGTTTGACGAACAACGGATTAAGGAGTAGGCACTTTGTAATTAAACCGTCCGGAATGCGAATACTAAATGCATTACATTATTATTATGATAACGGTCTGCGGAGGGTTCAATTACCAATTTCATAATGAGTCAACCAAGTTATATACGGTAGACATAACTATAGTTTGAAAGAATCTAAGAATTCTCATACTATTATCATAAAATAAAAGTATACCTATGCTGCATTTGGCTATAGTACTGAAGGGGGCCCACAGATTACCAGTTCACCGGACGATATCAGCCTGTCAGTTGTTCGGAACTGTCACCTTTTGCGTTTAACTGACAGGCCGATATCGTCCGACGGACTGGTAATCAGTGGGCCCGTTAAGGGTCTACAATGCATTTTCACTTTCATTATTACGGTCTCCTTCTGTTATTTAAAGGAAATCACTATAAAATTAATCCATCAGTTATTTATGCAAAGCAAAACAATATTTTTATGAACTTGGCAGACTTTTATAAAGTAAATATTAGATTAAATATCACATTGGATGTTACGTGGGAAGATCTTTTAAGAATAACAGCACATAAATTCTGAGTTACCTACCACACATGCGTTCATGCGAATTTGTGAAATTTATGTTTTGAAAAACAAACGATTGTATATGGGGTGGAAACGAGCGTTCATGTTCACTTAACCGAGGAGGAGGGTATTATTTACCGTTTCGGCTGGGTGCGCCCGCCACTGAGTGAGACAAATACCTCTGGCGGGGCGATATTTATTGCTCGAGCTTGGATTGCGCGATTTATCGGCGAGGAACCGATCGATAGCTGGGCGTGAGGGAGTAATCGCCACTTACGGCGACTTATCACCTCGCCCGTCGCTGCACTGTATCGCCGTCCTGACAACCCTGACAGATGTGCAGCCGAAGTTAAGGCCTCGGTGCCCATCCATCTCAATCCTTCGCGAATTGCATTTCCTACATGCTATCAGTGTCGCGCGGTGAGCTAGGAGTAGGAAGGCGGTGATATTTCACCGCCCTATGTGTTTAACTTTTGACAGAATTCAATGCTGCAGATTTATAACACTGCCAAGGCTACAGGTTTGCAAATCGGCTCTGTCCAAGTGCTTAATTTGTAAGAGACCCATTTCCTTATATAGATAATTTTAAGGAGACAGAAGACAAAATGAAAGTAAGAGCTTGATAGAAATATTGAGGTACAAGTTTCTGTAGAGATATGTAGTAAGATTTCAGCAGTTTTTGTTATTGTGTATAGCAATGAATAATAGCAGGCCGTCGGCGCTGACGGAAGGCCCATAAATCAGCAGCTATCTGCAAAGTGGCCGCGCATCGATCCAGCCCGTCTGACGCGTACTTTAATCTTATATATATTACCTCAACTAATGTTCCGAAATACAAATAATCCAACTCCAGTATAATACTTAAGTGCCTATTTATTTAGAAGCTTTAATTTTTTATTAACTTGCAGTGTATCTATGTAACTATGTGCGCACGGGTCAAATCTTGCAAGTTAAATTTGACCCACTTCCCGACTTGCATACATATGTAAGGCGGGTGACAATGCAATATAATGGTAGCATCGTCCTGATCTAATAATGAAGACAGGAGGTGGTTATGGGAACTCTGTGATAAAACAACGCAAACTAATTGTGTTTCGGGTTCTTATAATTGTCTACTCATCTAGACCTAAAACTCATCGTTATACACGTGGAAAGACAAGTACAGTCAGCGATAAAAGCTTGTATCAAGTGTATAAGCTTTTGCCAAAAGCTTATTTACTTAACTTGTATACTTTGTAATCTAAAATCTAAATCTTAGGATATCTTAAACGAAAGAGAAGGTTTAAACGGAAAAGAAAGCTACATGCTGGAATCTAGGGATTATCAATTGGCAGGCTGAATCTGGCCTTGGTTTGGAAACCGCTAGCCTACACAAAATTGCAGGGAGTCCTTAAGTTCTAAAATTGCACAATTGCAGGTAATAAACAATTAGCAGTTTTAAATCAGGTTGTGTATCATTTTAGATGAGATCAGCAACCCTCCAGTTTGCAGCCACCTGTCGTCATGTATCGATGACTGATGTCATATAGGAAAAGGGACCGTAAAGCATCCGAAAGTAGTACCTACAGTATATTATTAACATACTAAACAAAATAAACCTATCGACAATAATGTTATGAAATGCAGTAAAACCTTAAACTTCATTAGAACAATAGGTACGAAGTTTTAAATCAGAATCAGGATTCGCGCGGCGTTGCGTAGCTATTAACTTTACTCATTACAAAGTTGACGTCGCGTTATTCCGCGATTCCGGCCACGTCCTAACCGCCGCTCTAATTGCGGCCGGAATGAAGACGGACGAGCGGGGCGATCGGACGCGACGCGGGTGCGATAAATGAGCCCCGCGATCGATGTTGTTTAGGTTGTACTTAGTCCGAGGTAAGATTAATTATTGGGCTCTGTTATTGTTTGACCGGATTTCTCTTCATGTTCCTAATTATCTGTGGTGACTGAAAAGTCTTTGATAATCAATGACTCGCCAGTTTTATACCGTGTATCCAAAATAAACTATCAATAATTATGCTGTAAATACTGATATATAGGTATAACAGTAAAATAGATACACATTTATAGGTAAATCTAAATCATAGACTACACGAATTTATAAATGTTTCATGTTGTTCCCAGGTATGGTTTAAAAACCGAAGAGCGAAATGGCGAAAGCGGGAGCGCAATGCCATGAACGCCGCTGCGGCTGCCGCCGCTGACTTCAAAAACGGTTTCACCACGCAGTTCAACGGACTCATGCAGCCCTTCCCCGACACCGACATCTACTCTTCCTACCCCTACAACAATTGGGCCGCCAAAGTCCCGAGTCCGCTAGGGACGAAAAGCTTTCCATGGCCCGTAAATCCTTTGGGTTCCGTCGTTCCGGCCAGCCATCACCAAGGCTCCGTCAACTGCTTCAACACGGCTACGTCGATGGGCGGCGTGGGCGGCAGCAGCATGGCGGTAGCGGGCTCGGCCGGCGTCGGTGGCGGCGTCGCGCCTTGCCCGTATACCGCTCCCCCCAACCCGTACACGATGTACCGGACGGAGCCGTGTCCGGCGATGTCGTCGTCGATAGCACAGCTGCGGCTGAAAGCGAAGCAGCACTCTACAGGGTTCGGCGGTGGTTACGGGACAGTGTCGCCGGTGTCGCGGGCCGGCTCAGCGCCGCTGTCGGCGTGCCAGTACGCGGCGGGCGGGGTGGGCGTGAGCGACCGCGTGCTCTGAGACGAGGCGCGCGGCCGCGACGACGCGCGTTCGCCGCTGCTGACCGCCGCGCGCGCCTCCTAGTCGCCGCCCGCGCCCGACGCCTCCTCACCTCTTGGACTTTATAGGCATCTGTGGGACTGGTTCGATTGATTCTGTGCACGAAATCAAGCGTAGCGTTTATACTGTGAGCGTTCATCCGTGGAGCAATTACAACAGATAAAAGCAACAAGCGTTTCAAAACTAGAAAATAAAGTACTTAGCCAATTTCTTTTTGATTACATTTGTACAAAAAATCCTTCCCGTTTAAATTCGTAAAATTATGTATAGTTACATAGGAATCTTTATCATTTAACAGTGCAACCATTAGTACCTTTGTCGTAGTTAGATGAAAACTCACCTAACTCCGGCAGATTAGCATGAGCGTTTCGTTCGCTTTGAAAGTTGTATTAAAGCTGCAGGTATTAACAGTGAGCAGATAAACTTAACGTAAGCATTACGGTTGTTGCGAGTGTGTCGTTCTTGTTGCAGCTGTGTGAGGGCTGTGAGGGCATGTTCGCGAAAAGCTGGTCGGTAGAGTTAGTGACTGGATTGCAGCTAAAACACCTATTTATTTACAAATATAATTTATTTACACTACAATACATGTGTGTCATTTGTGTGTTTAGTCAAAATACACCAACACCACTAACTACCACTTAACAAAAAGGTGCTATTCGGATTACAATGCTTTTGAAGAAGTCGCCTTTTTTTTTAATAGACAATGTGGTACACAGGTGAATCCTAATTAAATTGGTATATTTAATTATAAAGAATGGTTCACATATATATATCATTATTCATAATAAGAACCAACTTTTCGTGAACAAGCCCCAGGAATCACGCTGCATGAGTGTTGAATTTCTCGTGAACAAAGTTCCGTTTGAAACTTCGGGCAATAAAAACCTAACGATTCTTGTAGGATATTAATACGTACCCTGTAAATATGTAGTTATGTACTTACGTATACCAAAGCGATGTGTGCAATTTTATAAGCTTAAAATGTATGTACCTAGATTTAAATATTTAATTTAAGTATGTAGTTTAGAATGTAAATATAATGAATGAGTAAATTGACTATTTGAGTTACATATCGAAGTAACATTGTGAAGCGATATTTTTTTGAAAAGTTTTTTACGTCATAAAATTGGGTTACGTCTTAACTTTTCCAAAAAATGTCGATAAACGCATTTAAATAAATTTAAACTAAATAAATTCAGATTTTCATGAAAACATGTAAAACACGGTACATAGACTTACACAGACTTAATTGTTATGATTGTTTAACAAATTTTTTTGTTGCTGTGCATTTCTGCAGTGTTGTTAAATGAATTGTCAGTTGTTGTTAATTTATTTAAGCCACAAAAAAGCAATAACAGTTTATATTAAACCACAGTATGAATATAATATATTTTGTATCAACGTATCCGACTTTAGGGAAACCATAATGACGCCAGTATTTCTAGTATTAAATATAACGTTTAAATTGTAAATTCAAATGAATATTTCCTTTTAAGATATATATTTATTTTTAAAAGAACGCATTTTGTACCTGTATACTGAGGTTTTTTTCTAGTAAACTAAAATTGTTGCAACGTAAATAATCAACATACCACTTTGTTATTGTAAACTATGACCTCTGTCCTTAGGATGACGCAGTTGAATCATGATTGTTTTTAAATTATTATGACCAATTGGCCAAATGTAAAATGATACTTATATCGATACGAAAATCTTATGCCTGGTACATTCAAGTATGGCACAAATTCCATTACTCCATAAAATCATAGTCGAGGGTAGATAATGGTCTACACTCTGGGCTTCTGGAGCAGCATTTGAGCTTAAAAATATTTTATTAATTATGTTACTATTATTATTCGTAGCATATCTCGCTTATACTTACATAAATACATACTGGTGCGCGAGTAATTATGTCCAATTGAAATCAGATTGAAATCAATATGTAAATTTGAATCGGCCTCCGGGAGGGCGAATTCTGGTTTAAGAAATCTCACTGCTGACAGCTGACAGATCATATCCATAACAGTTTCAAAAGTTTATAAAGTTCGAATTGCCCTCCGGGATCATATAGTTAGCTCGCAACAATGCTACGCCGTAGGCTCGTAGCATAATTATGGCTTCAAAGCCGGCGTAGCACCTTGCGGCCGATTCTAGTGAAACAATTTGTTAAGATTTGACGACCGGTCTGGCCTAGTGGGTAGTGACCCTGCCTGCGAAGCCGATGGTCCTGGGTTCGAATCCCAGTAAGGGCATTTATTTGTATGATGATACAGATATTTGTTCCTGAGTCATGGGTGTTTTCTATGTATTTAAGTATGTATTTGTATATTATATATATCGTTGTCTGAGTACCCACAACACAAGCCTTCTTGAGCTTACTGTGGGACTTAGTCAATCTGTGTAAGAATGTCCTAAAATATTTATTTATTTATTTATTATTTATTTATTTAAGATTTTCATCTAGAGGCCAATTCGAACTTAAATATAGAAAACCTATACAAATGGTTAAATTTATTTATTAAATAAGCCGATTCTGAGATTATAATCTGTAATGGTTTTTATTATTTTTATGATAAGACGTTGACAGGACTCACAGTACTCGAGAGCGCCATTAATATATGGAAGCAAGATGCCGTATGACATGAATCGCAATGCATTTCCTGCGCTCCAATAAGTGCGAGCGATTTTATCATATCAATAAAAAACCATACAAGAAAATCTGAATCCCGCTGAATGTTTCAAATTTCAATGGCTTAATGAGGGTTTCCGCGATCGAGTTTTTCACTAGATGACAGCACTGTGGCGAGAGGTCCAGCTGTCATAATCCACCAATCATGTTTAACCATGTTATTTTATTGGTAGATTTTGACAGCAGCTGTAAAAAAGACCTCTCATCACGGTGCTGCTAGTGAAAATCTCGATCACGGAATCCGTCATTCGAATGAAACTTAAAATATATCGACATATTTGTAGCACTCTTGACGTGAGATAATTAATATAAACTTACCTCAATAGTATTTGAACGAACGAAGCTTTACTATTTAAACTTTCCTAAGATATTGGCAACCTGAAATGAGATTAATGTAACCAGGATCTCATTAATTTAAATAAATAACTATTTATTGAACACTGGACAGGAACTGTATATAACTGTAATAAATTAGTATTTTACATTATTTAGTGCTACTCCTAGTTAACTACACGAACTAGATACCTTCCGTGTGCCTATCAATAAAAGTGATGTAAATAAATTAATTTGATAGTGTAAAGAATTGAATTCGAGGTTTTCATTTTAATACATATCAGACAAATATCAGCGAACTAGCCAGTAATTTGAATTATTTTGTAAATTACTTAAGAGATCAGATTGTTTTGTAACTTCAAAAACCTCTAGTCATAATAAAAAATTATCACCAAGTATTTTAAAGTTTTATTTATAACATTTAGGTTTTCACACATTACGACCAAAAATATTGATACTTAAATAATTTTTTTTAACAATTACAGCCTGGCATAAAAGAGTAGAAATTAAAACGCGGCAACACTGTAATGTCGTGTCGTCCCGTTCATCCGTATATTTGAAAGAGACGACACTACAGTGTTGCCACTTTTTAATTCCTAATATAATGTAATTTAATTAGGCCCACGCTTTATTTGTCAACCTATCATTGGAACAAGAAGCCTATTAAAGTACATGGGTAGTAACTAGTTACTGCCCGATTCGAACTTCAATAGATCTAGAAATGATATGGGATTAGATGTGTCAATGTCAAAAGTGACGTTTTGTTTGAAGAAACGTCATATTTGACACTGACATACCTAATCCATGTCGTTTCTAGATCTATTAACTGACGTATCTTAAAGTTAGAATCGGACCGTTAGACTTTCATGTTATTATTTGATATACATACGGCGCGATTCGGGAAATGAATTAGAGATTCACTAGATATGAAATAGTAACGATATGTGCCGTTCCACGGCAAAAGGTACCTTAAGGCGGCTGGAACTTACGCTATTATTAACGCCGCTCTAATATTCAGCCGCGCCAATGATACCTTTTGCAGTGGAACGTCACATATCTTTACTATTTCATATCTAGTGAATCTCTAATTCATTTCCCGAATCGCGCCTTTAGTCCTTGCATTAGGTACCTACACGAATTTAATGCCAACTCATTACTTTGTAAACGTTAACAATTACATTTTATAATAATATTTAAACCGTAGAAAAATACCACAAAGCAATTTCCGATTGCTAAGAATCAAAGATACAAGACTGCCTAAAGGCCCATTGAGATTATACAACTATCTTGCACATTCAATACAATAAAATTGAGGAAACAAAAAATTACTTAGTCTAAACCTAACGTGTTTTTAATTCTGGAACAGGTGTAAACAGAGGACAACTGTCGGTGGAATGCAACAATTGCCGCTCCGTAATCAACAGTGGAAATCATATTCCTCCAACTTTCCTATTAAGAGAAGGGTTTATAAGCCCTAAATCTTAGCAAGAATTTTCTCTAAGAACATGTATTTTCCCGCAAAGGCATCCGTCTTTTTTGTGTAGAATTTAATCGGCTTTAATGTTGCCTTACATAATATTTGTCATAGAGAACTTATATTCCGAGTAAACGCAAATTTCTCTAAGATAGTACACATTTTCCAAGATGGCGGCGGTTCCTCGAGGTCCCCAAATAGTGTGGACATAAACAAGAGACCTTTTACTAACATATATACTAAATTTCAGGACTGTTTTAGTGATTTCGAGGTTAGACCTAATAATCCGATTGTGCTATAAAACAACCGGTCAAAAATGATTGTACAAAATGTACTGTTAAGTACCAGATTCACATACTTCATAAATTTGTCCAGGGCATGATTTTCCACGTCATTTTATAAAATTAAATATTTAACTGCTGAAAATAACAACGACGTAAAATATTTGTTTTCAAAGCTTCACAGCAAAGTTCAAAGGACAAGAGCCCGGTCACAAGTCCTGTTATGAAAATCTTTTAATCCTCAAACTCGATCGGAAAACAATCGGCAAAGTACCAAATGATACCCAAATCGCTAACATTAAGCAAAGTATAAAGTAATCCGGATGATTATCAGTCGGTCGGTGCAAACACACACTTCCCAGGTGCTCGATCCTGGCGCTTTAAGGCTTTAGCGGAGGATTTGCTTTCAATATTAGCCCGGCGGCCGCTCCGTTCCGCCCGTTTTTTATTATTTTGTCGCGTCGTTTTGGCTCCAAATGGAATCATTCCACCATCTACATTTTTATTTTTCAATTGCACCCCGATTAGTGGGATTAGCTGGTATTGCTTTCCGATTCTTTGCTCTCTTTGCTGGGCTGCTAACGCCGTGCCGCGCTTAATGCGTTTCTAATAGGGGTTAATTACATTATGCGTGTTTTCTAAATTATTTGATTGGCTTCTGTCGAGTGCTTAAGGTATCTCGAAATTATGATATTTATCTAAAAAAACAATGCCAAACTTCGCATGCCACCAACAACTACGAGTTCAAATTAATTTTATTCTGGCTGAAGCCTGATGCTCATTTATTTCATTTGTTTTCATCTGGTAAAACCTGGTCTGTAGCGGAAGCAGTTATAAAGTTGACCCAAAAAATTTTTATTAAGCTATGAGCTTCATCACATATGTTCCTTGAGTAATTCAAAGCATTTCAAGCCTGGGAGGCAATAAGAAATGTGTGTCTACTCGGATTTGTAATGGATTCAAACTTTCAACCCCTTTTTAACCCTGTTAGGGGATGAATTTTACAAAACGCTGAAATTACTTTTCCTGTCTTTTAATAATATCCCCAAATACAAAGATTCAAGTCCCGCGTTCGTAAAATTTTTTGATATCCATACAAACTTTCAACCCCTTTTTCACCACCTTAGGGGATGAATTTTCAAAAACGCTGAAATTAGTTTTCTTGTATTTTAATAATATATCGTTTTACGAAGTTTCAAATTCCTAGCTTTAAATAAAACTTGAACCCCATACAAACTTTCATCCCCTTTTTCACCCCCTTAGGGGTTGAATTTCTCAAAATCGCTTGTTATCTCTTGTACACTTTATAAATGTAATCTAGTGAGCAAATTTCAACTTTCTATCTTTTGTAGTTTCGGCTCCGCGTAGCAAAAATCTCCAACCAAATTTTTCACCTTTTTACGTTTTTCTTGTAAAATTACTATGAAACTGAAAAAAACAAATATCAGCAATGAATTCTACGTCTTTGGTTTATACGAAAATGATACCAAACTTGCCCTAGTACCCACCAGGATCAGAATAGATTTTTTTTAAAGATGACGGTTGGCGGCCGTCTTTGTACAACCCCAGGCTAGAAATGCTTAGAATTACTCAAATATCAGATGTGATGAAGCTCATAGCTTAATAAAAAATTTTTGGGTCATGTATGGCAGCGTTACATAACTGATTCCAGCACTGTGGATATTTTTTGAGAAATTATATCATTATTAATTTCGAATACTTGACACTTGATATAATTCCAATTTTCGTTGCGCTTTTGTTTTTAACCGACAATCTTGTACATTCTACAAGTTTTTTCAATTTCTGCCTTTAAAATTCCGAGCAGTATTAATTACGGAGTTTATAACAGTTAAGTAAATTACAAAGTTATTAAATCTGTTATTTAATATTGGACAAATGAGCTAATTGATTAAAATAGTTAAGTACCTATACTATATGTATACTCTGTATGGCTACTTCTTGTAAAATAAAATTAAATATTAAGTAAGGCCAAGTCTATGGAAAATATTTGTGATCCAAAAGACTCGAGCCTAATTTCTATTTAATTAGTAATATAGGCTTTTAGCCTTTTAGGCGTCAAGAGATGAGGCGAGGCTTTTAGATCACTTGAAAATATAAGCTCGTAAACAATAGTGGAATACAAACGAATCTCTAGTCAAGCTAGCTTTATTATGAGCCATATCAAAAGAAAGTATGTGGCCTTTACACAAAAGCTTATCAGTCTACTACTTATTATTTAACAAGGCCTGTATTTGCTCGTTACGTCAAGTCTCCTCGGTGGCCGCGGCCGCCATCGCTGCGTCAGACGCACAAACCTTATCTTTATGGTCGCAAACAGACCCTAATCAATGCTACGATTTGGGAGAGCATGAGGAAACTGAGCTGGTTTAAATTTATAATAAATATTACCTATACATTATGTACCATCTGAAGCAAATACGCAATTTAATTAATGATTGCAATCCAGTTTGACGGAGTTAGTGAGATCACTCAAAGATAAGAAGGACATCCGAAAAGGCGTGTCAGCCTGTTATAGCGAGGATATCATATAAAGTTCGTCTAGATTTTCCCGATATTATGAGAAATCTTATAATACCCGAGTTTTGTTTACTTCATTTGTGTGCTGTGAAAAAAATAAACAATGGTCCATTACTTTCTGGAACCCTACTACAAGGTTTACGTAATGCTTATTCTTCTTTTATCAACCTCTGCCCGCGCGTCACGCCGGGCTATTTGCTTTCCGAATGTAAGGTCAACAACGCACCTTGTAGGAACTGAGGAAGTAATCCAAGTGAATTATAATACTTAAAAAGATTATTAAAAGGTAAATTGTAACGTGTGGTCATTAAAAAAGTCGTCCAAGAGCGATATAACCTCAAGCTCCACGGGGTTCCTTATATTCCCATTTGCAGAGATCAACAAAGAAATCTTTTCGTCGTGGTTGAAATTTTCAACATGTAGGTATGTGTATAACTATGTACTAGTCAAAATTAGTTATCACTGAAATTAATTTTTGAACACTTAGTCAAAACTAATTTTTACAAAGGCACTTAACGCAAACTAATTTTGACTGAAAAATCCCAGTTAAAACTAATATTCACCGAGGGTTACGGAGAAGTTGTTTTAACTAGTTATAACGCGTTTTCACCAAGCAGTTTCGGAAAACTAGTTTTAACTAAGGAAAACGTGTTTTCAGTAATAACGGGGTATTAAGGTATTGAAAATAAGCACTTATAAAAGCAATCCCTGCATTTAACATACGCGCTGTAAGATATTAGTTTGCTGCCGGATACAAATGTGTATAATGTCTCTGCATCTTATTATGATGCTTACAATAATATTGCAAGTTATAAAATTTTACGGTAATAAAATAAATACATCGATAGACGTCACAGACGATAAAAATAAGTATAGGTATAACAAAATAAACAGTGACTGACATCGACTTTGATTTGCCTTCTATTTATTACAGAAACAATGCTTGTATTTTATTAATATACGACCAAACATCGTACTTATAACAAAATGTAACAAAAGGCTACATAAATTAAGAGTGACACCACAGTCCCTATCGCATATAAACCCACACGACGCTAACAGACAGACAGACAGGTACGCGCGCAACATGTCAATAGTTAACCGAGGAGCGCCAAAAAGGGCTAGGTTTTGGGTGGAAAGGATCAAATCGGGATTAGAGGAACGACAACCAATCAAGGGTAAACTGGACTGGTATACCTACGCGAGATAAATGCGCCACATAAAACTTATTCGCAGCTAAAGGAATTCATGCCTACGGTAATAACATTAAGGTTTGTTTTGGGTTATCAGTGGAGTTTATTGATGTTTTGTTTTGAGGGTGGGCAGATGGAAGGAGGGCGAGGGAAGCGAGTGCAACCTCCGCAGACAATCTTACGAGTTAATTGTGTTCCGTGCCCCGAGAGCGACTACAAAATAATATCGTACTCGATACATGTAGGTACACCTACAGGGTTTGTCTGATGGTATTTGAATTTGATTGTCGTTATCTTACAACAAAATAGCATGGATAGCCGAGGCTGGAGTTAGTAGTCGAATTAAAATGTTCGTCTTTACTCGTATATACCTAATTTATCACATTGGAAATCATCATGTAATCACTACAGAATTGAATTGTTATAATGCTACTGTTACGTTTTAAGTAATTTCTTCAATATTCATAAATACCCGTGTCCCAAACAATGTAATATAGCTGATTAATTATATATACTTCCGTACAACTTAAGATGGTCCTTTCACTTACAAAGGTTTCAGCCACTTTGTACGCGCCATGATGGTAGTGGTGTGCGGGGGTGCAGTACATAAATACAGGAAGACAGCGATTTATTGCAAACACTCTCAGTTCATGCAAATACGACTGTTTGAAAAAACCGGGCAAGTGCGAGTCGGACTCGCGCACGAAGGGTTCCGTACCATAATGAAAAAAAAACGAAAAAAAATGCAAAAAAAACGGTCACCCATCCAAGTACTGACCACGCCCGACGTTGCTTAACTTTGGTGAAAAATCACGTTTGTTGTATGGGAGCCCCATTTAAATCTTTATTTTATTCTGTTTTTAGTATTTGTTGTTATAGCGGCAACAGAAATACATCATCTGTGAAAATTTCAACAACTATCACGGTTCGTGAGATACAGCCTGGTGACAGACAGACGGACAGGCGGACGGACGGACGGACGGACGGACGGCGAAGTCTTAGTAATAGGGTCCCGTTTTACCTTTTGGGTACGGAACCCTAAAAACAAGACGTTGGAACCGACAAGGACATGTTTTAACAAGGATTCATTTTTCCTTCTTCCGTAACTGAATTCTGCTTGTAAGTCATAAATAAATGGAATAAACCAACATTGGTTATTTCGCTTTTATTTTTTTCTTTTGCAAAACTTTCTTTAGATGCTACGAGCACCTCCGAAACTAATATTTTTGGCAGCAAGCTAATTACCATTTGTCACCACCCAAAGTCAATAAATATCATATATAACTAGTATTTACCCCAAACAACTTATCAGAATATTAGCAAAATATTATGATCGGTGATATCCGAAGGTTCTCGAAGGAAATCAAGAGACGGGGGAATGAAGATTTATGATCTGCCCCGTAACGACCGCTAGATGAGGCGTAAAGAAGCCCAATTCGGGTTATTATACCTATTCAGTATTTCAGTATACGCCCGTGGAAACGTATATTTGCGTAATTTCGCCTTTACTGCGTTATAGTGGAGAAAATTACGCGAAATTTTGAGTTTATTAGCGGTTAGCTGCTCCCGTTTTATTTTATAAGGTGGGGGAAGGCTTAAGATGCGTACAATACACAATTACATTTTATTAGCATTCGTTGCTTAAAGCTTCGAAAAAAATTACATTTAATTTTAATTAGTCTTTCGATCAATGTACATAGTTAGGTTAATGTTTCAAAATATTGTTTTGCTTATAACTTATAACGAGAACTGTAATGTAAATTATACAATAATTTTATAAAACTGTTATCCTTTAAGACATGTTCATTGTTCCATATACAATAGTACTCAATAATACCTACATCATCTTCCACTATCTATTGTAGGCGGGAGGCGGAGAAGATTTATCGCGAACTCCCCGTATCGTACATGTACCTACACAGCGTACACCGACACGATACCTTTGGGGTGCCACTAATTTATGGATTAACCACATTTGCAAATGTAATTTGTATTCATTAAAACAGCTAACGAACGTGTTTTAAATGGAATGGCAGGATGGCAGTGTCGAAACGTCAGGGCCGGTTAGGCGCATGATCAACGAAAATGCTGCGTATATACGGAATAGCTGAGTTGTTTTAATAATTTCAGGCTGAAAATATTAACAAAAACCAAAATTAAATATAAGGCGTGAGTACCTACGTTTTGAACAAAATTTTTCATCGAAATGTTTAACTATCCACATCGAACTATGTATATTAGATTTATTAGCTTACCTATATAGGTTATTGTTGTAAAATAAGCTTTTTTGTACTTCCAATTTAAAAATTATGATGTTAAATTATGGTCCAAAAAATAAAAAATAAAATATTTTTGTCCATTCTCAGTCTTGTCTTATGTAGGTATGTTAATCAAATAAAATATAATTTATTTTGAAGCATTTGAAGCCCTCGCCGAGAGACAATGGTTTTAGTTTTGCATTAAACTAATTAAATTTCAATAAGTAGCTATTTGCTAATACATATTTCTTTTCATACTATCATTCATATAAAAATATCATTGCAAATGCCGACCAGAGTTCTGCTAGATAAAAAAACTATATTGCCTAGCATGTTGTGTTACTAGAGAAACCTCCATTTTAATAAGGAGGATCGACGGCACTGCGAGTTTATTGCGCCGTCGTTCAAACGCGACAGAACGTAATAGAATTAAATTGGGAGCCTGTGCTGTTATGTGGAAAATAATAACAGAGAGTGGCTCCTATCACAGGGCTTTCGCGCTCCGCTGGCAGGGGTCTGCACTAATGGAAATCCTACCAATGATAATCTGTTTTCTACACCATTAATCCTTAAGTAAGTCTGAGCATTCTGTGGCGTCTCCGGAGTGTGGATCGAGTTTTATGCCCTCGTTAAGGTTCGCAATTTGTGGAGTCGGGCCCGTTAAGGCACGGCGAGGGCCATCCGCCCCGAATCCTAATTCCGAGCGTGGACTTTCTTAATCTTGCGATATCTGGCTAAAGGTAATTGTTTCCAAATTGTTGCCCAGATTGTGGAGACGCGTAGGTACAGAAGTGATTTGTGAATTAGGCTTTTTTTATTATTGTATTATATCTACACATATGTATCTACACATATAAAGTATTTATACCAATGATATGTATTTATACAAGGCAGCTGCGTCAGTATGCAAGTTGCTGAAGACAATAACAACATGACATCTGAAGCTAAAGAATACATGCAACCTAACTCAATCCAATACAGGAAAAATAAAGTACTTACATATAAATGATTTATGTACACACGTAGGTACCTACTTATTGCAAAAAACCGGGCAAGTGCGAGTCGGACTCGCGCACGAAGGGTTCCGTACCATAAAGCAAAAAAAAACTGAAAGAAATGCAAAAAAGAAAACGGTCACCCATCCAAGTTCTGACCACGCCCGACGTTGCTTAACTTTGGTCAAAAATCACGTTTGCTGTATGGGAGCCCCACTTAAATCTTTATTTTATTCTGTTTTTAGTATTTGTTGTTATAGCGGCAACAGAAATACATCATCTGTGAAAATTTCAACTGTCTAGCTATCACGGTTCGTGAGATACAGCCTGGTGATAGACAGACGGACAGACGGACGGACGGACGGACGGACGGACGGACAGCGAAGTCTTAGTAATAGGGTCCCGTTTTACCCTTTGGGTACGGAACCCTAAAAACGTGGACTGACCTAAACCCTGCGTTCTTTTTATGCAAGCTTATTAATTAGAATCTCTGAGGTAACTGGTGAAAGAAGAGCTGGCGGCTACCTCGCACAACGTATCAGCATTGACAACCAATTGAGCAACCTACAGCGACGAAATGCCACCAGGCCAGCATCCTTGGTACCTAAGTAAAATGCCTCAGGGGCCTATTTTAGATTTAAGCTAGTTATTAATATCGTTTAGTAGTAGGTACCATCTCGTTTAGTAGTAGTATATACATCTTGTATGTAAATAAATGTTTTTTATCATTAGAATCTAATATATTGAATGTAAGATGTATACCCATTTTTTTCAGACATTTAACTACATCCTTGTAAAGACAACTAATAGTAGAATTAAAGGTACGAGGTACGAGTACTAATCGAATACTTAGAACATTTGGGGCATTTTCCAAACATATATAGTATACACACATACATGTACATGTATATTTTCCATGCCACATATAGAAACGAAGGAAATAATCGATTTAGATATTGCACAAGTGGGTTTATAAAGTAGGTAGGTACTTATTTAAAGACTTTCGTTTAGGGGCTTATATATTATTGGAAAAGGCGTTGACTCCTACTCCTCCTATTTGAATCTGCCATTACTTTCCTAATATAGTTAAAACAAGTCACCGTCGGGGCATAATAAAAAGGAAAGTAATCATGCAAATTGGAGGAGGAAAGTTGAATTAAAAAGCGGGTCTGCGGGGGCAGGCAGGGGAGAGGGGGCGGGTAATGTGTCTTAATGACCGCAATGGATGAGCGCCCTAATCCGCCCTCCAAACGCGCCCGAGCCGCTGCTACAACCTTTTAAGCTTACGTCCACTGCTAGCTATTAGTAGCTTTGAAACTAGTAAAATACTCGTACTACGGGTGAAGTGGCTCATTATTTATTGTTTGATATGCATCACTGTACAAAACTGTACCATTGTTCAGAACACACAGCTTGTAAAATTTCTTCAATATCTTGTACAATTGTTCGGGCTCTCGAGGACTGTGTAGGTAACAGTCCTCGAGAGCCCGAAAATTAATTGTCCTAAATATTATACTACTCTTTGCCGAAAATACTTGGGGTACACAGTTCTAGCTCCTTGAAGTAATAGATGCAATTGGACTGTCTTACTGAAGTTCACCAAACTATTTAAATATTTATATACCCATTACGTGTTACCCATACCCTGTATTTTGTAATAATTAACGTAACTGAAAAAAATATTTTTATTATTTTAACGTAATATACTACTTATGCTGTCGTTTAATATTATTTAAACTTTAAGTAATACCCTCAAATAACCAATTTATCACAACAATAGAATCTTCGCTTGAATTCATTAGTAGATGTATGTATAAGTATTCTAAATATACGATCGTTATAATATTCCACTGTCACTGTTACCTACTTACTGAAGTTAATGCCACGGAAGTAGGTAAGTATATCAATATTTTTAGTTATTTATTGTCTACTTAACTACAAATCACGCATCGTAAGTCATCGTAAAACTCCCACACCACGTAAAGTAGCTTGAAGCGAACTTCATATCTTTCAATCGTCACCTCATTAAAGCTCGCAGTGGTTGCCGAGCTTTCTCTATGTGCTTTAGTCTCGGAAAATAATGTACTCGCTTCTCGAATAATGTTATGTAGAACGACTCAATTGCTTCACATGTAACTAAAGAGAAGTGATGTGATGAGATAAGAGCGCCTTACGTTTGTGTTCTAGAGTCTAGGGATACCTACAAAATGACAATAAGTTCTAGTATGTTCTTAAAAGTTTTAATGTGTACAAGGCTGGATCCAGCTTCTTGGATAGGATGGTCAAATTCTAATTCTATTAAACATAATTAACCAACATAACATAGCATAACATAACTACCTAAATTCTGTACGGACTCATACGGTAGAGAAATGTAATCATTCCGTATTGCACGTCTATAAGAAACCTTCGTAGACATTCAGATGCGCAATTTCTAGTCATAGAGATTTCACAGGAGCATGATTCGTTTGTCGGTCGTAGGGACGGCAATAAAACGGAGTAATCAAACTGGCGCGGGTCACGGCACGACCCGGCGCGACGCAACACGCGTCGCGACTCCGACACGATACGACGCGACATCATCAAATCAACATTTGCAGATTCACGAAGCTTTCCCTGGGAGATTTAGAGGTGGAAGGAAAATAAAAAAGTTCGTAGAGGAATCCTCCTTGATCCCTGTTGCCTTTATGGTAATGCTGGGATGCGTGTATTCGCCTATTCAATTTATATTTTTTCCCTTTCGCCTTATTTCTTCTCCGAAATTATCTATCCTTCGAATTTCGTTTCGCACTGTATTGTATACGGGATTCGATGTTTGCGAATAAGGTACGAGTTTGGTTGAAAATATCGGGGATAACCGCGGTGGATTGGCTTTGTTCCTGACTTCAAAGAAGTTTTCTTCCCGAAATATGTGTATGAAATCGTTTGGCATCGAGTGTTTAGGTGACACATTTCTAACTGGTTATTTCTATCTATTTTCGTTATGTACATGCCTACAACAAATTACCTCAAATACTTTCGTTTACCTTTGTTAAATGTTCCGTCATTAGTAAAAATAGTACCTAACATTGTGTGATGCAAAGGTTGTCCATCGCAATCCAACGCGGCAACGCAGCGAGCGTGATGGGCACCTTTGCGTCGGGGGCAGCCCGGGACGGGCTTCAGTAGGCAATCTATTTTATACTTAGTTAGTTTATATTTAAGTTTAGTTTATAATTATTTTTATGTTTAGTTTATGTATTTACTTTAATTATGAAATAAATTCTTTTCCGTATCTGACATTTAAATACATGCAATAAATTACACGGTTGCCTATTTAATAAGATTTCATTGTATTACTTTTACATGTACTACCATGTACAACATGCCCAGCCCATTAAAATTATCTGTTTTACATCTTCATGTAAAGTATGACTATTTACGATATGTGCTCGTATTTTCATACTACAGCTAAAAGCCAAATAAACTCATAATATTCTTCTTTCTTCACAATCTTAATGTACAAACTGTAAGCGCAAATTAACCAATGGAATCACTTGGCGTTTAATAACAGCGCAGTAGGCATGTTCAAATTTAACGTGGCTCCTTCATGAATAAATCATAAGAAGTAAGCAGGGTTCCGTGCCTTCATAATTCTACATAATACATTAAAACAACGTACAGATTGCTTTCTACTCGCATTGTGAACTTAATGGGTATTAGCATGTAAGGGAGTGTTACTTTTACGCCTTATTACGTTTATTTGAGCCTTTGTAGCGCACGCACAGCGCACGTCAACTTTCCAATAGACTTCATACGTCTCGAGTCAACGAAATATAAGTGATTGATCCAGAATAAAAGTATTATTCAAAAGGCGAATATGTAATGTACGAGGTACCTATTTTTTTATAAATACCGTAAAACGGGGTGAGTAGGTTTCGCGGGGAGAGGTGGGTTATGAAAGGGGAGAGAAGATTTGAGAGGGGGGGTGAGAAGGGATTTTAAGGCTACTGCTACAACAATAATGTATTCCAATTTAACATGGAGCTATTAGTAATACGCATAATAAAAAAAATCGATCCAACAATCTTCCAAAATCACCTTTGTATGAAAACCCCTCTCACCGCAAATACGAGGCACTACGGGGTGAGGTGGGTTTTCCTCTTTATCGTCAAAGTTATGAAATTGAACTACCCAAAATGAAATAAAAACTAAAATACAAACGTCCGGAACGCTTTTATTATATACACCATTCAGTTTTCATATGTAAAAATAAAATGTTATCGAGGTTTGAATTTCAGGTTTTACCCTACTCACCCCATTTTACGGTACCTACCGCTTTACTGTACCGCTCGCAATAGTATTCCAAATTTAAAATGCGTATTACGATATTTTACGTGGTTTATACATACAACAACATTCGAATACAAGTTTATTAGATACAAAAAGTACCTATTTGCATTGTATTGCTGTGGTAATGGTTAATTCGTCAGGGCTGAGGTGCATAATCCTGAGTAATGGCCACATCCGTCTTGCGGCACGTGCAGTTGCCGAGTCTTGGTTGTCGTACACTTCACTAACTACCTTAACCTAGATTCTTATTTAACTTATTTCGAAGATGCTTAATTGTACAGGTGCCTAATGGGAGAAAATATAGCATACAAATTACCTGACACATAAAGTTTATTGCTTTTTAGAAGTGAGAAGCGCGGTTCCAAACATATACACGATATTCAAAATATACTACGGTTTGAGAGCTATTTACAAAGAAAACAAAATTATGCAAATAATATAGTTATTTCCGTTTGGCTAGTACAATCAAACCAAAAGTCGGATGTGAAAAGCAATGTATGCTTACCTACAATATTAAGGAAGACTTGTCAAGTAATATCTTGATACTCGTTAGATACATTTTTTTATCTGACCAAAAGTGTGAAGATTATGCATACAATAATAAGTATTCGACAGAACAATTGCCTTAGATAAAAAAAAAACAAATTGGTCATTTCTCGGATAGTTCCAAAAGACCGCTCAGTAAAACGATCAGATGTTAGCCAGCGCAAGGCAGTGCAGTGCAATCAAAAGACTAATAAACCTCAGCCAAGTTAACTGGAGTCTCCAGCTCCATTAATAGATAATGTAGCTAGACTCCGTTCTTATTTTATATCTTTTTGCCGAGTCGTATAAGGGAACTTAGATAACTTACTTTAGAAATAGAGGGTTTTTGATAGTTTAAAGGATGATCGACTCACGTGACTAAGTACTTACACAAATTAGCGGTATATGCTAAAACCAAAATGTGGAATGCTCAAGCCAAAAAAAAAAGTTAATAGGTCATGTACATAGGTACACTAGGTAAGTATCTATTATTTAAGCTGCTAGACAGCGTTTGAACACACATATAGGTTTAACTCGAATAGTGACGACGAATAAATAAGAATTGTTTTAAGTCACACATTTCGAAATCTTAAATCTCGACTCGATAGCAATAAATCGTCAATTCCGTCTGAGACGGGCCTTTTAAATAAGTATATCGAGTGTTTCAGTGCAACGATACAGTGGGTTGTTTACAGTGGGGGTTGTGGGGGGCCCCCGCGGGGAGAAGGGGTCAAGATGGCGGCGTAGCCAAGGCAACGCTGCACTCGCTTCCTTAATCGACCGGGGAGGCTGCGTTGGACCGAAAAGCTTATGTATCTACTGTATTGCACTTGTGAAACGACTTTTGTGTTTTATTATGCTCATGTTTAATACATAGAAACTGTTGTTGGTTTTCTTCATGAAACTTTATGTGCACTGACATAGTTGATGCATTTGGTGGAGTGGGCTTGGCGATAAAGTAAAACTTTAATTACCTCACTGGAGAGATTCATTCAAAACTATGTTTTTAGTGGCATTAAGATTCACGTTAGACCGGGCCGTGTCGGGGCCGGAGCTTCCGACATTTTTATGACAGGCAATCCCGTGATGCTTTCCATAGAAAATGATGCTCCGGAAGCTCCGGTCCGGACACGGCCCGGTCTGACGTGAGTCATCCTTTAGTCAATTTATATTTACTCAGAGTTTATACACAAGTAGAGGTAAATACATATATTAAGTAGGTATGACTTACCTAACAGGTACTATGCAATAAAGTAGATAAATATAAGTGTTTAGAAGATCCACTGTTATGATATGACATACGAAGTAGGTATTGTTTTATTTGGCAACCAAATAAATGAGAAATATTGAGTAGATATAAGTATAGGTAGGTACTTGTACTTCTAAACAATCAAAATCCCGGACAATATCGCAGTAGTAAGCAAAACGAACACAATTACCTACGTGCTTCCGTACGTTTAAAAATTTCCTACTATAATATTATCTCCACTGTCTAACACAAAACGACATACGCGCCTCCCAATATCATACACACATGTATCTTTTAGCTCGGTTAGTGTCCGAGGAAAGCTGTCCGCAAAATATACGGCACCATCGGCTGGAGTCGCAAAGTTGGTCGCAGTTAGCGAAGATTTGTCGCGAGAGCGGCCGGCTAATGCCGCACTCCGCTTGTAAGTAAAAATTATGATTATCGCCCACCAAGCACTGAGCCCTTGATCCTTAACTAACGGCAAGACTTTCCTTTTCTTCTCAACTATAACTCTTTTTTATTGCCACGCTGCAGGCCAGTGGATTACTGACCTAACCGATCGAGGAACTAGACACTTGAATGCGGTCGGTCGGTTGCTGCGATTTCATGTTAGTGCTCTTTTAATTTGTTGGCTTGGGCTATATAATATAATGAAATGATTTTTTTTATTTCAGGCAGCTAGTGGCCCATACATAAATACCTTAAAACTAGCATACCTACATATTATGAAAACATATTTTAAAACTAAACACGACAAATCACATTAACTATGGCTGCGATGCATTATACGCAACCCCGTCAGGGAGCCGATAATGTAAATTATTTTTCGACTTTTATTACTAAATACAGTTTAACTAATAGCTAAGCCATGCCATCATAATTTCGCCAGTACCAGTTTTAGTAAACTTAAAATCACGTGCCTGATAGGATATCATGCGGATTTTATTTTTACATAATTTATGTTTATAGGTTCCTACGATTTGCAACACCAATTATTTTATGAGCTATCTATTGTTTTCATGCTAAATAAGCAAGCATATATGCATTTTGACTTCATTCCAGTGTTACCTAACTTGTATTGCTGTATTGTCTGAATAAGGTCTCGTTATAAGAAGAGCAATTTTCGCAAGGTAGGTAAAATGAAAATCAGATGCAGTCTCCTACTAGGTACCCGTAATTGACTACATCCAGTGGAAGCCATCCACTCATGCGTAATATGTTCCGCACATATTTTCTTCTTACAAAATATGTTGGCATCATACAAATAGGGGCAATTCGAGACCATCCGCAGTCGTGGCACGCGTGCAACGGGTTCACAAGAGAGGCCATGCCAGTGCGTTACGAGCGGTGCCAACACGATTCGCACGTATCACGAATTGACCAAAAATTCAGAAAAAAAATACCGTAAATAGATATGTGTAATTAATGTTAATATGCGACTTGCTTCACATAGCCTCAATACTTGCCATTGCCACCTTCTGTCTTTTACTGCTCTTCGACACTGATCGTGATCACCAAAGCCTGTTAGAATAATAGGAATTAGATATTGTCCCCTAATAGCGACATGTAATAATTAGGCGTCTATGACAATGTATTATTATGTTATCATGATAATTAAGTGAAGATTAAATAAAATCCGTATTCCATGGCTCCAATACTATGTATGTATTATAGTCAGTAGGTAAATATATCACTTAGTTGTGGTGTAGTATTTATTGTAATCGTAGACCTTTAAAATTTGACCAGAGGCGGTGATATAAAGTTTAAACTTTTGTTTGATAAAAAGTAAAAACCTTTCTAATGAGTAATAATAAATGATAATTGCTCATGATACCTTATAGGTGCCTTAGCCCTTAACCCGTTCAGCGCTAATCACAACTGGTATTAGTTTTAGAGTTTTAGTTGTGCGATACGATACTGATTTGTCAGTGGTTAATTTCTTTCTTCTTCTTTTCTCCAACCAAAACCGCACTTGTAAAACCGACAGAGTATCGTGTTGGAATCAGATCGTATAACCTAAACTCGAATTGTCCCTATTGTCGTTTTGCCTTTACAAGGCATTATCGCTATAGGTAATTAGGTATATCGGGAAACCGTATTATAGCTACGACGTAGCGCTACAACGATAGCTTAGCGGAGAATGCTCACAAGTCAAATACGATACTTACAGGCCAATCCGAACATAAGCTGACATCAGAATAAAATGGGAAAAACCGCATGTAGTGAAAAGCGACTGCGAACAGAGAGCCCGCCTAGCGGGTCACTGGCAGTAAAATAGATAATGTTAATTA
Organism: Cydia fagiglandana; assembly: GCF_963556715.1. NCBI lineage: Eukaryota > Metazoa > Arthropoda > Insecta > Lepidoptera > Tortricidae > Cydia > Cydia fagiglandana. The sequence continues at coordinate 13,732,935 of NC_085932.1, forward strand.
TCCAATGTACGTACATATATAATATCGGAAGTTACTCTGTCTGTCTGTCCGTCTGTTACATCTTCACGCTCAAACCGCTGAACCGATTTTTATGAAATTTGACCTGGATATCTCCAGTTTGAGTTTGAGGCCCGGGAAAGGACAGGATAGTTTTCACTAATCATCATCATCATAACTCCACGCAGACGAAGTTGCGGAAAAGCTAGTAGGTACCTACACTTATATAAATAACTGAAGTTGTACCCGTACACCTTAACCCGAAAACCCGCACCCAATAGCTAGCTCAAATAAAATAGATTTAGAGAGTGGAGGGCAGACGCAGACGGCCGGGTCTCGCGCGAAGGTGCACAGAAGAGCTTCGCCCAAGCAAGGGAGCACACTGCCTCCTTGATAATGCTATTGTCTTAATGCAACTTATATAGAAACTACTTAATTGTCGTAACACAATGAAATCAATTAACTTAACGGGCGTATTCGGGAATTTAATGATTAGATCTGGATCAGATCCATAACTGATACAAATTTAATTAATCCGAAAAGGCCTGTGTGGCTAATTACAAGTCATATATGTATATCTACATTTTAATTTGCAATGCTTAGGATAAAATTTGTTTTATTTTTTTATAGATTTCAGATTTCAGATGATTTATTGATAAATGTACATCTCATTTACATGTCAAATAAAAATACAACGTATTCAAAAATAAAATTAAAGTTAATTTTTTTTAATAGGTACTACATACATTGCATGAAATTGTATAATATAGGTAGGTACATATCATTTTATTTTTATTTAATGATTTATATTTAACTGATACAATAAAGATAAAGATAGAAAAAGAAAACAAGCACCACCAAAAATGAGATGGGAAGACGAAATTGTAAAATTCGCAGGAAGACAGTGGACTAGACTAGCGAGAGACAGGGAAAAATGGAAAGGGATGGAAGAGGCCTTTGCCAAACGGCATGCAGACCAAACCGATGTTGTCTGAAATAGTAATAAGTTAAATTATATATTTTGATAAGTTATGTACAATAATATGTAAACTCTTAAACTGTAATTTGTCTGAATAAAAGGCTTATATTATTATTATTATATTATTATGATAAAATAAAAATGCAGACTGCTTCTAAATTTTAGTAGGTATACCTACGTAGAGTTAGACCAAGCTAAGTTGGCAGCGATTTTGATAGCCCAGACTGCGTAAGTGTTATTAAACATCATAATTTCATAGAAGTTTGACGTTTGAGTTTGAAATAACACTTGCACAGTCTGGGTATCAAAATCGCTGCCAACTTAATTTGGTCTGACTCTAACAGACTTAAAGAAATAATCAGAGAGAATCGTACAGTGACTGTATTTCAGTATCAGGTATAACCCTAAAACGAGGTATGAGTATGTTTATTTTATATTCCACTGGTACTGACAAAACTGATTTGTCAGACTATAATTGTATTAAATATTTTAACAAAGCAACGACCGAACTTGGCCTGCTCTTACCGCTCACGTTTCCCGGGATTTGTTTTACGGAGCGAAGTCCGAAGACTCCGAAGACATCGACTTACGCCGCGCTCGACTCTCCTTAATTTTATTACGCCCGAGGTGAACCTAATTGTGTCTTGGGAAACGTGGAGATATCAATTTGTTTCGTAACGGTGTTTCGTCTGCGTTACAATAAGGAAAACTGACATTTAAAATAATTCGGATCAGTCTTTGGGTAATTTCTTGTTCTGACCTAATAACAATTTTTAATTTGATGAGTACCTATCAAATACCTATCTGGCTTGTAGACCGGTAAAAATATGTGGGTCTAATACCTACCTACTAGGACCTAAGTCATATTTGGATTTCTTATAATATTAATTTAATTGTAATAAAGTTTGAAATTGAAATTCATTGAAAATTTAATAAAATAAATGAACATTTCTACTACTTCTACTACCTATTACAGGGCCGTGAAAAACAAGCGTGTGGCCCGCCTGATGTCAGGATGGTATTCCTCCTATCCATGAAAGAGTGAGACGCACCGACATTGGACAGATGGAATATCACCCGTCACTGCTGCCGATAGGCGCTTGCAACGCGCATTGTCAACCCAAGCTTTCAAGGATTTCTTCATAATAAATATATGTTATGAGCACACTAATTTATTTATTAGTAAAATATCATAATGACTAGGTATAATAAGATTAATAAGAGCAAAACTGGCGTAACAAAAACATATTTAATTGTAATAGTGCTAATAATTGTACGACAGGAAGGAAACTAGGTACTATCCGAATAAGGATATTTTGTTTGTAATTACATTTATAGAGCCACCTCGTGGTGAGTAGCAAAACTAAATAAACAGCACCATCTATTGACACGTTGAACGTCCGTTTCGGGACAACTGTTCTTCATTGTCTACGTTTAATAAAGATGGCGCTTAAACTATTCAGCTACAGTTCAATTTTATTAATTTTAGGAAGTCCGTTTTATTCGTTTTGGCATCGTTGTTTAAAAGTAAAATCTGCGGCTCGAGCATTATTATCATGAAAAAATAATATAACAACGCTAATCGGAACGTTTTACACGTATCGGAACGTTTTACACGTAAATGTGACCATGTTTAATCTAATTGCATCAATTTACAGATTTTTTTGACTATTTCGTAATGAACTGTTTATGCCACCATTACTTACTTACACTGTATCAAAGAATATAATACTCACTAGGAGCATTGTATGGTACCAGAATTAAGTAATTGCAGTTTCTACACAGCAAAACTATAATTTCTAACTTTGCCACCTACCATAAGAACTAAATCAGCAACTCAACGCCTAAACATATTAGGTTTAATAATACAACAAAACATATTATTACATAAAATACAAACAACAACAAACAAACAATTACATTGTGAATCTAGTTTAAACCACGGACGTAGAGATTAACTGGATGGCGGACATTGGCCAAAAAGTGTGTCCACATGAGATAGTCAAGGTGGGCCGTTGTATCTCTTTCTAATTAGGGTGACCATACGTCTTATGTATGTGGGATATTAGGATAACATTTAAATATATAGTTTGACCAGGATCTTTCCTTAATCGTACATAGTTATATTAGTAATAGAAATCATACTGTCTTTTCGCCTAAAAAGGGATGGATATAGTTTTTTCTCTTCTGTAAAACGCTTCACACAACCTTAGGTACTTAATTTAGTTGTTCTAAATGGTGTGTTCACATAACGCACCTATGCAATTAAAACTGCACGAGGCCATGCGCTTGGCGAGGAAGAGAACCCTATGGAGGAACCTGGTCTTCAACGGAAGGATATGATGTCACGATCCTCAGTATTGAGGGACCAAGTGAAGAAGAAAAGCTGTTACTAGTAGGCGTAGGTACTGGATCACGAACATGGTCGATCGTCAGGAAGGTGGTCCGCCGTAACGTCTGTCAAGAACACAGGTATGAGTGAGAGAGATAGAGAGACAAATATGCTGACAGAACCAGAGGGTCTATTGTGAACCATGTTCGACGTGTTGCCTCTCTGTCACACTTACGTACGAATTTACAAGTGCGACAAAGACGCAACGGGGTAGGCTCTCAGGACAGTGGAGGAATTACATACAGTCTTTGCCGCCTTAGGCCCCAAGCCCTACATAGCAAGCTCTAGCCGCCCCCCCTTTCTCAGCACCCATCATATAGACTGCCGCCCAAAATATCTGGCCGCCCTAGGCCCGGGCCTACTCGGTCTTAGGGCAAATTCGTAACTGCCTGAGGGTCGCGTGGGTCCGCTACGCCCGCTTGCTATCGTTTTTAACTAGGACGCTTGTCACTGGACCATAGACATCAAAGTTTGCAAATTGCGAGCATCTTTCTCTGTTACTGTAATTACTCCTTTATAGGAGTAAAAGAGAAAGATGCCCGTAATTTGCGAACTTCGGTGTTCACGGTGCTAGGCCACCTGTGCGAAAAGAGAAGAGTCGTGAAATGTAAAGAAATTAGTGATGTGCCGTTCTTAGTAAATTTTCCAAAGAGGGTAAATTCCCAGTAACGTTTCTGGTATCGTCCCAAAAGTCAGTAAATTACGATAAAGTTCTATTTTTCTTTTATTATCAATGTGTTTATTATTATTATAACAATGCATAAATGTGTCTGTAATGTTTAAGGACTTTGGATTTCAATTTTGGTAATTATTTATTCTGTATTGGCTCTCATTTCACCAATTTAAACATGCCGAAATAAATACATACCTATTTATATAAACTTACTTAAGTACCTAATAAAAATTGTGTAACACTGATTCTCATCGTGCCGACATCATAGTCACCCTAATGAGTTTGACAATGTTGTCTTGTATTTTTATCGCAAAATGTAATAATTGTGGCTTCCTGGTGAAACAATATTCCACAATTAGAAATTCTTTCACTCCCACAACCTTTAACGCAACATATTTTCACCATTTTTAGGAAATTTTGCATTCACGTGTTTTGATAACATGTCATGACGATAGGGATACCAATTAACATTCAAAGTTTCTACAATGTCTACCACGCCAAAATTAATGTTTTTTTTTTGTTGTCCACATGCTTGGTTAAATCAGTTAATAATATTGACATCATACTTATTTACAAATTTCTTAAAAGATATCAGAACCTTACTCTGAATATAGCATTTAAATAATATAAGAAGTTATTTAATTTGAGTAGTATATTGATATAAATACTACCACAATGGTATATTTTTAACATTGGCAACACGTGCGAGTGAGACACCGCGACCCACCTTTGCTATCTCAAGTGGACCGTTTTTTCTAGTCTGGTACGAACGTCTTTCTAGCTCGGTGATAAAGTTCAATTTAGTATGGCAAAAAAAGTGACAGTGCAGTCCATCTTATAAGTCCATGGTTTAAACCGGGTATAATCATTTTTAAATTTATTTTAAACATTTTTACGCGGTAACACTAGAGGACGTTCCGTTTCACTGTATAGTGCACTGCTGCACTGCAGACCGGACGTCAATTTTCTTGCGTCAAGTCAAAACGAAAATGTACAGACAGTGAGCAGTGACTTGCTTCGCAGTGACAGTTGTTTATCAATCAATACCGATACGCAATAACTTCAAAAACTTGGTGAAATTGTTGGGTGTCTGTTAGTCTTTTTGTCGCAGAGGAAGATTGAGGACAAAGTGAGATAAATTACGAGAAGCAAAAATGACAAACGCGCTAGCGCTTTGTCTAATCGTTACACTCTTTTGTTGTTCAAGTAAGTTGGTTATTAGTTCCTAATGTTTATTTGCCCTTGTAATTTAATTAACTCTTGTTCATAATCGTTTTACTAATGAAGCGTGCAATGCAACGAAATTGAGTTCGCGGTTTCGTTGCGAAAATTGTGGGTAGGCTGCAACAACTAGCCACATCACTTGGAACATAACATGTGTACCTTGAGCAAACAAAAAAAATACTATGATGGCTACCACTTCTACCAAATAAACAGTTATAAAAGATTATTATTATTAAAAAAGCATTTATGTGGTGGGTACCTAAAAACATACGAAACATTCATGACTGTGTTAAGGTACTGGGCCACAATATTTTCTTAGTTATTGTTATATACTGAACTGTTTTATAAAATACAAATTGTTAGTTCTTTAATAAAGTTGCTTTTGCAAATCTTGGATGCAGTAATGTCATTAGCAATTTTGTCCCCAAAAGACTCGGGTACTGTGACCAGAGTTCAAACCTCATAACTGGTGCCCTTTTAGGTTAATTTTAGCACCTTGTGGATGGTTCCAGAATTTTCTAGACAAACATTGATGAATGTTAGTCAAGAATAGAGAAAAATCTCTAATTTTAAAGTGGTTGTTTTTGAAATCTGAAATATGAACCAAGAGGTTATCTGAACTCATTATAAACAAGAGATAAAGGTACTATCTTGTGCCATATTAATTATTTGCAGTGTTCAGTTAGTGTAGTCCCATGAACACTAAACTGTAAAATACCTACTCTTGATATAACAACCTCTTGTATTAAAGCATATTTAATTTTATTCCCTCAAATATTATAATTTATAAAGAATTTGCCATGTTGCCGAAATAATTTTTAGCTTGTAAGATTTTTACTATAGTATGTATGTTAGGTTGTTAGTTTGTAAGGTATGTATCTATGGGCCTTAGTTGCCTGATAATAAATGATATTTAATTTTATTTAGTTAAGATTTCAAATAACATTCTATATTGTCTGCATATTACATTGTTGTGATGTAAAGGTGTCCTTTCTGTTGTGTCACCTTAACACTTTCATTGCCAAGCACCCCATTTCCAAAACAAAATTAACCCACACAGCGGATTTTTGGCAGTTTATGTGTTACGGGGACAACCCCGCCCTGTTTAAGTATGTCTTGGTGGCATGTCAAAAACAGTAGTAGGCAAGCCAGAATATCTATCACATTTTATAAATAACAGCAAGCGTAAACATGATATCCAGAGTGACCTAACTGTCCTCATAATCACAACAATCAAGTCATAATATGAAATTTGAACCTTATATGATCCATTTTCATATTATTACACTAAGCAGTAGCACAAATAAGTGAATCATTCATTACTGATGTAAAGTATTGTGTTACTCATGTGTTACCTTCATTGTCACATTAGGTCATTATATCTTTTGTAAGGTAAATATGTATAATCCAGCTACATATTAGTTACGTTTCATATTAGTTATGTTTCATTCATTATTAAGCCTAATGATATGACTATATAAGTGTGATTTTTTTATATTCCTATTTTTGGTTCTATGGCCAATATATTGAACAGTATGGTACAAAGACCAAGCTAGTGGGTTCTACAGTCTGTGTTGCGAATTGATAGACTTGTCATTAAAATCCATCCTGCTGTAATTCTAAAGATTCAAGGGAATAAAAATTTAAATCTTGAAGATCTTTTGATACAGAAACAGTATTCACTAATTACACATACCTAGCTATAAGTAGGTAAATCTTCTATTAAACCGACAGTAAAGAAAGGTTCAATATTATTTATTTATTTAATCTTTATTGCACATAAGAAAACACACTGTACAAAAGGCGAACTAAATGCCATAAGGCATTCTCTACCAGTCAAAGCAGATAAGTTGTAGGCAGTGTGGTATTATTAGTGGTTTAAAAGTAAGTTATTTTGTCCACAGATTTGTCATCAGCGCGACAGATACCTAAAGAATGCTCTAGAGGTCCCGAAGTATGGTGTCAAAGCTTGAAGTAAGTAACAGAGCTATCTACATATGAAGGAGCTATTCAACAAATTGCTTGCTGCTTGCTTTTGTGACGAAATGCTAATTTGTAAAAAGTATTTAAGTACCAAAATCTATTGCATTTAGTTAGTATTCTGAAGGTAACTTTGTACTAACTTTGTATAGAGAAAAAACAACTATATTGCTCGAGGAATTCTCAACATTATTGAATAGTATAGCAAAACCGGCAGTAAAAGATACCACCATGTTAAAACGCATCGTCAGCGGATTAACAGTGAAAAAAATTATGAAAACTGTCCTTTTACGCGAGAAATCATATTAAATGGGTTCTACTACTAGTGATACCTAATGATAGGTCCACATTTATAACAATTATAACATTAATGAAATAGTAGATTTATTTGGGAACAACATAGGTACATTCAAAATGTAATAAATCCGCTAAGCAATAATCATTAAAATTAAAACTAAACTTATAATTAAAAATATGCTCCCCAGGTCGCCTTCAACATTAATTATTAGGAATGTTTATTATATAATAAATAAAGATCGCATTTGTTTTGCGATGTTATTGAGTTTAATCAATAAACACGCTGTGATTCAGCATGAGTCAGAATAAACGTTGTTCATCACACAGTACACTTCCTGTATGTAAGTCCCCTTGGTTGCCGACGATAACACCTAAGTTGATTAATATTATACAGGGTGGATTTATTTAAATGGGACACAGGGCAGCTACTGCTACATAAAAATGATCTTAGGAGACGGAATCAGGTAGCTGCCCTCAGTGCCCCATTTAAAAATCGACCCTGGTGGTTTTTAAATATGGATAGGTATGGAGGAACGAATTTTCTGGAGTAATACACTTGTTTCATAAACAAGTGTATTACTTCAGAAAATTATGGGTGTTTTCTACGTATTTGAGTACTTATTATGTATATATTGTATATCGTCGTCTTACTAGACGACAAATAAGCCTTATTGACCTTACAGTGGGGCAAGGTCGGTTTGTGCAATATTAGAAATATGTATTTATATTTTGGCAAGATCGCTTGTCACTGGACATAGACCGATAGAATTATATTCTCTTTCATACACTAGTATCTTTGCCCCAAAAACGGATAGATATAGATTTTTCATTACTGTTCCCTTCCCTATAGATGTAGTGCATAATTGTGACGTCCCACGGTAAAGGTACCTTATGGCGGTAGGCGCTTACGCTATTATTAACGCCGCTCCAATATTGTTGCGGCGCTATGCGACGTAAGCGCCAGCCGCCATAAGGTACCTTTTGCCGTATTCGTATTTTCTCGGAAATTTTCATATTTGTCATGCTACTTCAGTCAACCTCAGTACTTTTTGTACCGAGACTGACTGAAATAGCAAGACACGATCGTACGTTTCCGTGAAAGTACGATGGAAAATAATTACTCACTACATCTGTATTGACAATCTGTGTTTGCCAGGCCAGGTTTGTAAGGGTATATGCCCTAGGGGCTGTCCATAAATTACGTCATCGATTTTTGACCCCCCCCCCCTAAAATCATGCTTCAAATGACCCCGTTTCCTCCTACTCCTATGTCATACTACAAGAAATATTTAATTTATTTAAGACATAATTAAAAAATTTAATAAACATTAATTTCACTTAAAAACTACGAAATACAAAACTATAAATTACATCTAAACCTAAACTTAAACTAACCTAAAAAACTATTCAAACAACCCACCCCGCATCGCCCCCGGCGCAAAGGTGCCCATCACACTTGCCGCGTTACCGCGTTGAACCGCGATAGACAACCTCTGCGCCAGGAACAACCCGGAGCGGGGGTCGAGACTAGACGTGTGCGCCGATTAAAAAATGATCGGCGGCGGCGTTTGCCAAAAAATCGGCGGCGGCGGCGTGTTTTCGGCGTGAAATCGGCGTGACCTTGACTTTTAGGTTTCTTAAGATAAATCATTAATTCGTTGTTTTTCTTGAAAATTTGATCAATGCAGTTTGCTGGTCTGTGTACTACATATAGTTTGAATATGCTGTGAGTAAAATAGGGTTTGTAAATGAATATAGGATAAGTGTAATGACTTGATTTCCCTAGTAACTGGCTTGCAGTAAGAGGTTACCTAGTCCCTACCTACCTACCTACCTTCGATCCGATCTGTAACTCTCCGTTTTTTCAAGCTCTCCATGGCTTATCCTATTAAAAATGGCGTACTTTAACAAAACAGAACTCTACACATCCTTGACATTTGCTAGACATAGTGGACTGCTATGACATGACTTCTTTTTAATAATTTCTTCTCGTACAAGCACCGGGCTCACTGAGACTTATCTTCTTTCTCGTTTTCTCATTTCTGAGGCTCGCGACCACATGTACTTTGTCTCCATTTCGTGCGGTCATAAGCCGTATGGACTGCACGGTGCAGACTGCCGCAAGCCGACATCTTCATAGCGTTCGACCATCTCATACATACTCCAAGCACGTTTGCCATTCATTCGGATTAAATTCATGTGTTTTTTCACATCATACGTTAGATAATATGTCCGTAGAATGTAAGGGCTCGCCCATGGCATATTGGGAAGAGATGAGTGGCGATATAGAGCTCTTTGAGAATGGAGGGGTTTGTTCTTCTAGCTGTCCAAGGTATAAGCAGCACTAGCAGCAGTCTTCGTTTGTTCGTTAACAGCTGACGGTGAATACTTAGGATTTCTCAGTTACTTTAATTGGTGTGTCAAATAGTTTCTGCAACTGGGTATTCAGTTTCATTTAATTAATAATTGATGTATAGGTATTAGACAAGTGTATAGGTAACATAAATATTATAAAAAAATCCATATTCTAATCCAAAAACCAACTTGGCATAGCTAATTGACAACATTCAAGGTCACGCCGATTTCACGCCGATCATTTATCGGCGGCGGCGGCGTGGTCAAAAAGCCCGGCGGCGGCGGCGCGCCGGCGCGGCGCACACGTCTAGTCGAGACCCCTCTGCCGCAGGCGACGCCCCAGCTCCCCGAGAAAGGTTTTCGCCTCCGCGCACCAACACCCCGATGTCTCCACAGCCAAGGGAACGAACAAGTAGTTCGTTAACCCCGAGTACTTGTCCCTCTTAAGGGACGCCGCCTGCTCAGCGGCTGCACCTGCCGACCTCACAGTGCGGCCAAGGTGCGTGGCGGCAAACGTGCTGACGCAGGTGGCGTCCCAATGTCATACTACCATCATCCGATGTCCAGACCCCCCTATCATCCTATCAAGTTAGTAATTGAACTGTGTGGTGAGCAGGCAGGCGGCGGACTGCGGCGCCGTGGGGCACTGCGTCTCCAGCGTGTGGGCGCACGAGCAGCAGCCAATCAGGACGAACGACGTGGCCGTCAAGTTCGTCGCGCTCTTCAAGGAGCTCAAGGACATCAGTGAACTTATTAATGAAGTACGTTACTGCTACTTTTGAAGAAAACCGATTTTAATTGAAATCCCAGCTAACACGCTCACTGTGGCACTGGGCCGAAAGACCTTATGGTTTAAAACATGCTTCTTAATTACGAGCTACATCAATTGCCGCAGTACATAAGCGTGTTATTAATCACTATTTCCTTTGTTCTGAGCGATAAACAAACCCAACATCATCTGTTTTGCATTAATCATATATTCACATAAGTTCAGACCGTATTATATAATAATAATTCATTTAGTTTAAGTTTATAGAGATATTATAAAAGTAGCTAAATAGGATTAAAAGATGGAGGCATCTTTTAAGTGCCAGTTTAAAGATAAATAAGTTTCAACTACGTTCTTGTTAAAGCAGCGGTCGGTAACCTTTTAGCGGCCAAGGGCCACATAGTAACGAAGTTGACGCGGGCCGCACTGTTAATATTTGTGACTTTATCAGACATTGTCCTTTTTCAATAATTAGGTACTTACATAGAAAATAGCCAGGGAGACTCGCGGGCCGCAAGCTATAGGTTTGCGGCCCGGGCCGCCTGTTGCCGACCGCTGTGTTAAACGATTCGTTTGCTCGGATGATGTCCCGTTCTTTAAATCAAGGTCCTTCTTTAGGAGTACCTAGGTCTCCGCGTGAAGGCGGCGTGCCGCAGCCTGCCGCCGGCCGCGGCCCGGCTCTGCAAGCAGAACACGGCCGGGTTCGACACGTACCTCAGCCATGTGCTGGCCTCCAAGACCTCCCCGGAGACCGTCTGCCGCGTCGTCGGCATGTGCAATAACGAGAAGCTCGACAAAATCCTTCAAGTGAGTTATCTGAATGGTCAAATACGTCAGGATTTGTCCGGATATGACAGGATTTGTGACCCTTTGTCCGGATTGCGGCCGGAATTGGCAAGTATCAGGATTTTTAGGAATGACCTTATAAAAAAAGCACGGGGAGGGGCTATGGGGTCGGGCGGAGGGATAGGGAAAGGTAGATCCACGATACAGTACACCGCAGCGCACAGCGCGCCGCCGGGGCATCGTTCAAGGTACGCAAAATCTCTGTTACAAGAAATGTCAGGATTTTTAGGCTGATGTCAGGATTTTATCACGACATTTAATTCTTCCATATGGCAACCCTACACATATGTACCATCGCCCAAACTGTGAACCTTATGACTTTTGTAATAAGTTCCACCGATGTACAGATAGGAATGTAATGTTGCTGTTCGTACATGCAATTCTTATCGTAGAATTGCTACTTGCTGCTATTAATTTCATACTTACCTAAAGGTGTGCAGACATTTTTAAATGCTTATTGTCGTAGACATCCAGTTTTTACTGTCATTAACAATGCTGTTTACCTCGATGAGTAATATGTAGGAATGTATTTAGTAAAACTTTATTTGTACAGTTGGCGATGTCATGCGAGGATTTAATAATTGATATTATCAGCAAACTATAATTCGTTAATTATATATTTATATGTACCATTAATCATAATATTGCTAATAAATTGTAACATTTATGATAACGTACAGATACCAGTCATTTGACTTTAATTTTGTTAGTGGGTATAATTTGTATAATTAGAGGCCGTCCATTAATAGTAGTAGTAGTAAACACTTTATTGCACAAAACAAGTACATAACACAGAGAGAATACAATAAATGTGTACAAAGGCGAACTTATCCCGTCACATCACACAATTTTTTTATAGGGGTCTACCCTAACCCTATTACACTTTTTCATAGGAAAATGACCCCCTCCTCCCCCTGCTGCTGACGTAATTTGTTGTTTAGTAAAATACTCGTTATAATATTATTTTTCATTGTTTTCACAGAAGAAGGCCGAGCCAAAACCAAACAAAGGTAAGTGTGAAAGCGAATCATTGTTTTATCAATTGGCGAACACGTTATAAAGCGATTCACGCCATCCGTTTAATAATATTTACGATTGCAACGATTGCGCCAAAATGTACCGTGTCGCCTTGTTTTAAGCGTGAAATTAGATTGGTAGCTTGTTAAGTAACTGAAATGATTGCTGTGGATTGCGATCAGTAATATCAATGTAATTTCAGACAGTTCCCACTGCAGTTCCTGTATACTTCACAAAACAATAAAATTGCATACCGTTTTATTAGGCAGGCGTCCGGTTTTTTATCCCATAGCTTAGTACTTACTCCATCACTTTCACTCAATAACCTAGTTTATTTTAGATCCCATCAACTCTCAATAGTCCTTACACACTGGCGGGTGCTGCCTCTGCGTGCGTCCCATGACACGGGCAAAGGCAGCATCCGCTCGGTGTACCACTTACATTTCATTAAAGTGTCAAAAGGGCCTCTACGTGTTGGCTTCGGCTCCGCGCACGCCTCCCAAAGGTCCGCAACACCATTGTTCCGTGATTGGAAAGAAATTACGTAGCAATACACTATATACAATCATGAGCTTGAGTTCTACATACATATAATTCATTCCTTTCATCTACGTATCAAAATAGTACATTTCGATGCTAGTGCGGAAGGTATGTCATTACTTCACGAGTACCGAGATTATCTTGCCACGAGCCGCAGGCGAGTGTCAAGACTCGGGACGAGTGAAGAATGACATTTCCGCACGTGTATCGAACGACGTTTTTTAATACAGTTGCGAAAAAATAAGAAAAACATTGTTAATCGTACACTAAACAAAAGTGGTAACAGTGACAGCTCGGTTAGACGTCGTCTTTAAGTATATTATATCTATGGCCGTTTGGCAGCTATTCCGTTCCATTCAGTCAACTTATTAAGAACGGAATTTTCAATATTGAATATTAAAAAATAAACGTGTTATAATCATGAAGAGGTAAGTAATTAAATATGAAATATGTAATATTTTTCGTATTCTTACATTAACGGTAGGTTTTTATGCTGATTACGACGTTTAAAGGAAACTAATATTAACACTCATCAATAAGTAGTCGTGAATTGGAACAAGTATAAATTTAAAAAAATTGGAAAAGTAAAAAGCACTAGTTCGAGATAACCAACTTTCCGCACGCTAAACAGCTACGTAAAGTAGCACTTTTTGAGCAACTGTATTAAAAATAATCTTTCAAATTAAACCAAGTGGTTTATTTCATAGCAGGTTGCATATAAGTTGGTTGTATTGTAGCCACCCAAATCCCGACGTCTCTCGACTAACCAACATAATGCGCGATAACGATACGCTTATTATTATAGACTTTACGTTCATAACCACTTCTATTTTCTACACGACAAGGTCTATCTTACCCTGCTGACGTGCATTTTACATTTTGCACCGCTGTTATTATAAAATTCCTTTTGTATCGCAGGGCACCTGTTGGGTAGTTCACAATGCACTTGGGGACCTTCGTATTGGTGCAGCAACTTCAGGTAATATTTTATTTTTAACTTCATTCATTTATTTTTTTTATCCCGTTCCATTCATAGCGTTACCCACAGGCACCCCAACGTAAGATTATTGTGAAATTTGTGAATGTGTTGCAATATTCTAACCAACAGTGTAGATTTATGCAGTGATCAAAAACCGGACAAGTGCGAGTCGTACTCGCCCACCGAGGGTTCTGTACTTTTTAGTAAGTATTTGTTGTTTTAGCGGCAACAGAATTACATAATCTGTGAAAATTTCAACTGTCTATCACGTTTCATGAGATACAGCCTGGTGACAGACAGATGGATGGACAGTGGAGTCTTAATAAATGGTCTCGTTTTTACCCTTTGGGTACGAAACCCAAAAAACGACGGCCAAAAGACCATACCATTGATATTATGCCGCATTAACTTGAGAACGCACCTGGTGGATTTATTTAAGTATGTACTTTCGTAATCCTCTGCACGAATAAAGGCTAAACTGAATTTCCATCTACGTCGCTAAAAATGTTCGCTCGCGAGAGCCTCTGTTGTGTCGCTCAAGCGGGGCGGCGTGATCGGCAAATAAGAGCGAGCCGATCAAAATTTTAAACGACCGCGGAGGGGGCGAACAACGTCTCGCGGTTCGCGTTGCTCACGCCGTCTCGCCGCCCGCTAGCGGTGAGTCCGCGGCCTTAAAGCCCGGTATTCTGTCGAGATGTTTGCAAGCGACTATTATGTAAACGACATTGTCTTGTAAGCGATTGGTAATGTTGCGTTATGTTTCATTATCGTGTGTTTTGTTCGTACAGGATTAGATACCAACCTATGAGAAAACACTTAACTACTTCTTTTTATTACGTACGTCGTTGATTTTCACAATAAAATAAGCAGAAGTTTGTTGATTGAAGTGAAAAGGTTCAAAATTGACAAAACTGGCAGGTATCGGTTTCCACATTGTCGCAGTATTCAAGTTTTGAACAGTAATCATCTAATACGGCATACGGCTTTAGAAACACCAAAGGTACAATAGTTATCAATGATCATCAACATGATTCAATCGATGCATCGAGTCGTCAATGATGACATGCCTTATTTTCATATAAGTATAAGTTTGCATAAATTGTTGCAAATACATATGTAGTTAGTTTTTTTTAAGTCTTCCTTAGAGTTTTGGATTATAGAACAGGCCATGTTGCGTACTGTGTCAGATTAGGTTGACTTGTTAACGCAACGGCCATTCCGTGGAGAATTCTGAAAATTTCCGTACAATAAAGAATTAGCAATCGCTATTACAATTATCGACTAGCAACCGCGCCTAAAACGAATGTTCTGCCAAC
Organism: Cydia fagiglandana; assembly: GCF_963556715.1. Classification (NCBI taxonomy): domain Eukaryota; kingdom Metazoa; phylum Arthropoda; class Insecta; order Lepidoptera; family Tortricidae; genus Cydia; species Cydia fagiglandana. Next base: position 13,748,299 of record NC_085932.1, read on the forward strand.
AGCACTGGTCGGGAATGCAAAGCCACGCACCACTGCATCGAGCGAGTGTGGAGCCAAATGACCTTCCCCGAGGACACCGACGACATCTGCAAGATCTGCACCGACATGGTCACCCAGGCCAGGGACCAGCTCGAGAGCAACGAGACTCAGGTGAATATACTTACTGGCTACAAGTTACTGTCAACAGCACTGGTCGGGAATGCAAAGCGACGCACCACTGCATCGAGCGAGTGTGGAGCCAAATGGCCTTCCCCGAGGACACCGACGACATCTGCAAGATCTGCACCGACATGGTCACCCAGGCCAGGGACCAGCTCGAGAGCAACGAGACTCAGGTGAATACACTTACTGGCTACAAGTTACTGTCAACAGCACTGGTCGGGAATGCAAAGCGACGCACCACTGCATCGAGCGAGTGTGGAGCCAAATGGCTTTCCCCGAGGACAACGACGACATCCGCAAACTGCACCGACATGGTCACCCAGGCCAGGGACCAGCTCGAAAGCAACGAGACTCAGGTGAGTACACTTACTGGCTACAAGTTACTGTCAACAACACTGGTTGGGAATACAAAGCGACGCACCATTCCCGAGCGAGTATGGAGCCAAATAGCCTTCCCCGAGGACACCGACGACATCTGCAAGATCTGCATCGACATGGTCACCCAGGCCAGGGACCAGCTTGTGTTGTGGGGAGCCAGCTTGAGAGCAACGAGACTCAGGTCAATAAACTTACCTCACTTTTATTGGTTTGATTTTAGAACAATTTATATTCAACACTATTTGACATAGCGTAGGGTAGGTCTTTATTTCAGCTTGGGTAAAATGCTTTCGTATTTCGTATGTCCGTCCGGATGTTCTCCTCTGTAGGTGGCATCTCTCATTCAGCTTGGGCAAAATGCTTTCGTATTTCGTATGTCTGTCCGGATGTTCGCCTCTGTAGGTGGCATCTCTCAACTGTACCTCGTGAATTTGATTTCTCGTGAGCAGCCGGCCTAGCCAAGGTTACAATCGCTATCGCTTCGACAACGAAAACCATTATGTCTCTCTATCACACTTCCATATTAGTGCGACAGTGACAGTTGCGTTTCGATCGCTACGGAGCGTAAGCGATCGGCATCTTGGCTACGCGGCCAGGTTCGATAATTATGTATATTTTTTTTTTCGCGATTCGGTTTATAGGAAATGTTCAAAATGGCGCCAATAACCAAGTCTTTAGATTAGTTGATAAATTCCGCTGGCAAATGTTGTAAATATGTTTTTTTGTGTGTCTCGTGTCATAAACAGACCGTTCGTAACGATCTGTTTATGATACGAGATCATTATGAACTATTGTGTACTAATAGAGTAGGAAGTACAGTCAAGAAGTTAGTTTTTTTAAGTGAAACCATTTCTTCCTTGGCTATATAAAATACCTACAATACTGATTACCCCAAATCTAAACTTAATTACCTCTACAATGCATTGGTCACGTCTGCCTTATCGCTTGTAATTTTGGCCCGCATACAACACAATTTAAGATATGTGTTAGGTATGATTCATTGCATTATATTTATAATACTTCACGCCCATAGAACATTTTATTATTGTATTTAATTGTGGCATTTATTGTACTAATAAAGTGCCATATTATTATAGCAATAACTATTTAGATATAGGGGCCCTATTGTATATAGGTACAGTACATATAGGCTGCAAATGATATTCACATTTAAACTTACGATACTAACAAAAAGTTTCAAACTTTTGTTCACGTGTAAAAAAAAACAAATGAATGAAACGTATTTGTTATTATTAACAGCCTCGCCCTTAGCAATTACACGTTAAATTCAATGACAATGCTTTATTAATAAACTACGTAAATGTGAACTTGGGTGCCATTGACCATTGGGTATCTGCTGATCGCTGACCTTCCGCGAAGTCACCAGCGCGTCAACTTATTGTTGCCGCGCGTAGTGTTATCGCTACACAAACATTGAGATGAACCCGCGTGCCTTAGCCCTGGGCCGCTGACCGATAACGCCTAATTATCCCACGGATACACTTCTATCTAACCCACTTTTGTGAGTTCCATTCTTTTATACATCTAATGCAATATGCTTGTAACTAAAATTTTCGATAAGAAACATTGATTTGTAGGTAAGTAGGTATTTGCCAAATATTTTTAATGTCGGAAATTGTAAACATTATTAAAGAAAGAACAGAGATAAGAAACATGTTATTAATAATAAAATGCCTATTAATCAACGCCGTACTTTAGTCTGATTGGTATACATTATATACCGAGCGATAAACTTTCGTCACCCTTGTTAGCGTATATGGAATAGGTATGAAACAACACTGCGGTGTTATACACCCCAGGCCAAAAGTATGGAAACAATCTTGTATGGCAATGAAAACCTGTGATTTTCGGGCGATGGATGTTTATACTACTCTTTGATATTTAGAAAACAAAGTACGAGTAGTGTGATAATAGAGTATTTTAAAAATAAATATGTAACTCACATTCTGGTTATGATAAATGCCAGTTCAAAACTTCGTCCCTGTGTACAAAATCACCTCACAGAGTATGGTTAAGGGTTAAAAGCAACCTCTATTTGTACAACAGCTCCCCACACGGCTGCGATTGTGAATGCTCCCTAGTCCTTGGTATCAGAAACAAGATAAAACCGAATACTGCAGTTACTTTGATAATAAACACATCCAAATCATATTCTGGCAAGCAAACTTGAATTTAGTCAATATAACCAAGTACTATATCTAATTTTTAGGGTTCCGTACCTCTCAAGGAAAAAAACGGAACCCTTATAGGATCACTCGTGCGTCTGTCTGTCTGTCACAGCCTATTTTCTCCGAAACTAATAGACCAATTAAGTTGAAATTTGGTACACATATGTAAGATTGTGACCCAAAGACGGATATGTAACGTAAACAAATGAATTTTAAACATAGGGGCCACTTTTGGGGGGTAAATGAGAAAATGAAAAAAATAAGTTTTTTAAACTATATCGTGTTACATATCAAATGAAAGAGCTCAGTATAAAAATTTCAAATATATTTTTTTTATAATTTTAAAATAAATAGTTTAGAAGTAATTCAAGAAAATAGGGAAAAAAATTACCATTCACCCCTTTTATCTCCGAAACTACTGAGACTAAAATTTTGAAAAAAGTACATAAAATAGGTCTTTACCCATAGATGACAGGAAAACCTATTAGAAATATGCAGTCAGGCGTGAGTCGGACTAATTAGTTTTTGATCCGACCCCTACGGGTTTTTTAAAGGCAATTCACTCGCGTTTCACATATAAAAAATACATTGTTAAAAATTGAGTAATGTACGGAACCCTTGGAACGCGAGTCCGTCTCGCACTTGGCCGGTTTTTTTTCCTACTGAAGATCTTTAAATTGCAAACCTACAGTCCACAACGCTCCACCTATGAAGGCCTTGGCCATATGGTCCTACTTTCGTCACCGGGCACGGCATTCTCCTGCCAGCGGTCGCGGCTGCCACTCTCGCATTGGACATAACCGTCATTTGCGGAAGTGTCACACTTTATGGACGTTGTTTAAACTGTCATATTGATGTTACTGGCCAATGATGATGTTGATATCTATTCTGTTATTTATAGGAGGAGCTAAAGCAAGTGTTCGAAGGCTCGTGCAACCTGATCCCCATCAAGATAGTGCGCAAGGAGTGCACCAAGCTGGCGGACGACTTCGTGCCCGAGCTGGTGGAGACGCTGGCCTCGCAGATGAACCCGCAGGCCGTGTGCTCCGTCGCGGGGCTGTGCAACAACGCCAAGATCGACCTCATGCTGGAGGACTATGTGAGTGTCTTACTGCAGGAGTGCACCAAGCTGACGGGACTCCGTGCCCGAGCTGGTGGAGACGCTGGCCTCGCAGATGAACCCGCAGGCCGTGTGCTCCGTCGCGGGGCTGTGCAACAACGCCAAGATCGACCTCATGCTGGAGGACTATGTGAGTGTCTTACTGCAGGAGTGGACCAAGCTGACGGGACTCCGTGCCCGAGCTGGTGGAGACGCTGGCCTCGCAGATGAACCCGCAGGCCGTGTGCTCCGTCGCGGGGCTGTGCAACAACGCCAAGATCGACCTCATGCTGGAGGACTATGTGAGTGTCTTACTGCAGGAGTTCACCAAGCTGGCGGGACTCCGTGCCCGAGCTGGTGGAGACGCTGGCTTCGCAGATGAACCCGCAGGCCGTGTGCTCCGTCGCGGGGCTGTGCAACAACGCCAAGATCGACCTCATGCTGGAGGACTATGTGAGTGTCTTACTGCAGGAGTGCACTAAGCTGGCGGGACTCCGTGCCCGAGCTGGTGGAGACGCTGGCCTCGCAGATGAACCCGCAGGCCGTGTGCTGTCTGTGTATATGCTGTCTCTGGTGTGCTCGTAAGCAGCTAACGTAGCCGATCTTGTTACTAAATGTTCGTGAACATGTGAGCACACCATTTGTGTAATTATAATGTATAGCCGCAGGTGGTCTGGCTTTACTTACTTCGACAATATAGTGTTCTATTTACGACCAAAACTCCGTTTCGTAATAAATAATAGTTTTCCACTAACACACAACAGTGTATAAATGATTACCACTATCCTTAAAGTTTTATTCAATGGATAATAAATTAACAAAAGGTTTATGCTTTATCCAAATAATGTGTATTTTCAGCGCGCCCAGCTGGCTTTGAGGAGCAGTTGCTCGAGCTGCCAGCAAACCGTGACCGTCGTCAGGAACAAGTTCGACGCCACCAGCTACGAAGACTTCCTCGTGGGACTGTTGCAGGTACGTGTCACGTGACAGTACAATTTCACTGCGTTTACACTTCATCATCATCATCCAGTGCATCAGCATGCATCAGCATTCCTGTTATCCCTCATTAGCGACATAACGTATGCGGAGTGAAATTTGGTCAAAGTTTGTTATATAAAATATAAAATAACAAAAATCTAAATAAAAAATATGTGTTGTCAATGTAAAGCCAATATATCTGTCAATCAGTTTGGTAAGTCTCATAAAGATTGGTTGTTTAATTTTGTAATTATGGTAAATCAACAAGAACGCCGTCGTCAAACAGTATGTAATTTCTATAGTAGCCATCCCCTATGGCCGAAATCAAAGGTGGTGGAACATTTTGTGCAAATGGGTGAGAGTCGAAGCACTATTTACAATATTCTGGCGTCCTTTGCCTTGATGAAAACCACTGCCAGAAAGCCTGGTTCTGGAAACTATTCCAGCTTGAGCAAGGTTTCTGAGAGAGCTCGATTAAAGAAAATTACGGCCGGCCGTGTCGCACAATCTTATAGAGAGCTCGGAAGAAAATTTAAAACTGACGGCAAAACTGTTAAAAAATATCTTAAAGACATGGATGGGCATTGATAAGCGATGTAGAAAAGTTAAACCCACTGTCTCTGAAAACCAAGAAATCACTCAGAAAGTACGGTTGTGTAAATTAGTCAAAGAAATATTTTACGCTATAAACAATGTCACTTGCGTTATGGATGACGAGTCATATTTCACGTTAGATGGAAACGAGTGGCAAGGCAATTACTATTTTGAGAACACCAATGGTCCAACCGATGAGAACGTGAAATATGTTGAGCATACAAAATTTCCTAAAAAAGTTTTGCTATGCTTGCCATCAGTCGACGCGGAATGCCTAAGCCTGTATTCTTTGAGTCAAGTTTAGCTGTGAACGCCGACCGCTACATAGAGCGTTGTTTGCCATTAGTGCGGGGTTTCATAAATACGAGTCATAGAGGAGAAAATGTAGTGTTTTGGCCAGACTTAGCCTCAAGCCATTATTCCAAAAAAACCCTTTGCAAAATGGCGGAGTTAAACATCCCATACGTACCGAAGACATCAAATCCACCTAATGTTCCGCAACTTCGCCCTATAGAAGATTTTTGGGCAAATCTAAAGAGGCGAGTATATTGCAATAATTTTCGTCCCAAAAATCTACAGAGTTTGATTCGAAAAAAAAAATCGGAGCTGAATAAAATGCCGACATCTGTTTTTTCGACAGCGATGGACAAAGTACCACAGAACTGCCGTAAAGTATCTCGCATGGGAGTAACCTATTTTTTACACTAAGCCTTGATATATACATTATTATAAAAACATAATTATTTTAAAAAAGGATGGTGTTTTTTTTATTTCAAATAATATTGAACTTTGTCCAAATTTCACTCCGCATACGTTAGGGCTCGCAGAAGAATCCTCCATTTGTCACGATCTTGAGCGGCTTCTTCCAGCTCTTTCCAGCCGAGTCCAGTTGAGCCAGCCTCTTTCTCAACTGATCGCCTCCATGTAGTACAAGGCCTCCCCGACCGTCTACTACCGGCCGCATGTTTACTGGACAACTACTTATACCGGGTGTGGCCTGTAACATGAGCAAATAATTAAAACATAGATTGTACTTCTCAAACGGTGACACTTTTGTTCAACAACTTTTAAAAATTATGAAGCATAAATACTCTCTATTTTTCATACAAAATAAATATTATCTTCAATTGACGCCATCGCCACGCCATATCATTGTGATTGACGTTGCTTGTCACGCCTTAAACATAACAAAATTCGCAATACATTGCGTCTTAGAATAAACTTTAAAGTGTATTAAAATTCAAACCACAAGTTATTTTTAAAAGTCGCTGAACAAATATTGGTCAGTATGAGGAGTACAGCCTACAGTTTAATTTTTTTCTCATATTACATGCCACACCCGGTATATGTGGTGAATACGGGTCACAGTGGGACCACTTTGAACAATGGCACCTTATAAATTCGATTCGTAAAGAAAACTTTTAGTGTGTTTAAAGCAAGTATTTATGATAAATAATGGAAGAGAAGAAATTCTAAGAAAACCTCGTGCCCCTTAGTTTTATAGCTGAAAGTGGCTGAAATGTATAGCCGTGACAGCGCCATCCATATACCTATTTTGTGGTCACTGGATTTTCAAATGTCTCCTTTTGACCACTAAACTTACCGTATATCTGTGAAATACGAAGCACGAATTTTTCTACGACTTTTTAGGTAAAAGGAAATAAAATACTTCGCCTATAAGGTAAACGTACTAGCGCTCGATATGTTAATGCCCAATAGATGACACCTTGCCATCACCTCTATTCTGCCCTCCTAAGCCGAATAGCGGTATCTCAAAAACAAATGACATTGAAAATAGAATTTTCAGATAAAGAATGTAGGACCTATGATTGCTTTAAATTTTTATTTGAGATACAGCTAATGGGCTTAGCGGTCAGTATTGACAATGACGTAAGTTTTAAGATGACATGTACTGGGATCGCGTCGAGCACCAGTACGTTTACTTTACTGCTTTTCTGGATCGTACATTTTCCGTCAGTAATTATTATCAACAACAACTTTCCACAGCTCTGCGGTAAAGCCGGCTCCTTATCCGACTCGTGCTCGATGCTCGTGTTCAAATACTACGAGAACATCTTGGCCATGCTGAAGAAGGACCTTACGCCTGACAGCGTCTGCCACGTGAGCGGGCAGTGCAACTACCGCTTCCACAGTCACGACCGTTACACCTTCCCCGTTGCCAAGGAGCTCACTGACGTCGAGTAAGTACCACGAGAACATCTCGGCTACCTAGAGGACAACCTCACGCCCGACAGCGTCTGCCACGTGAGCGGGCAGTGCAACTACCGCTTCCACAGTCACGACGATTACACCTTCCCCGTCGCCAAGGAGCTCACTGACGACGAGAACATTTCGGCTACCTAGAGGATGATCTCACGCCCGACAGCGTCTGCCACGTGAGCGGGCAGTGCAACTACCGCTTCCACAGTCACGACCGTTACACCTTCCCCGTTGCCAAGGAGCTCACTGACGTCGAGTAAGTACGAGAACATCTCGCGTAGAGGACGACCTCACGCCCGACAGCGTCTGCCACGTGAGCGGGCAGTGCAACTACCGCTTCCACATGCCCGACCGTTACACCTTCCCCGTTGCCAAGGAGCTCACTGACGTCGAGTAAGTACCACGAGAACATCTCGCCTAGAGGAGGACCTCACGCCCGACAGCGTCTGCCACGTGAGCGGGCAGTGCAACTACCGCGTCCACAGTCACGACCGTTACACCTTCCCCGTTGCCAAGGAGCTCACTGACGTCGAGTAAGTACGAGAACATCTCGCGTAGAGGACGACCTCACGCCCGACAGCGTCTGCCACGTGAGCGGGCAGTGCAACTACCGCTTCCACATGCCCGACCGTTACACCTTCCCCGTTGCCAAGGAGCTCACTGACGTCGAGTAAGTACCACGAGAACATCTCGCCTAGAGGAGGACCTCACGCCCGACAGCGTCTGCCACGTGAGCGGGCAGTGCAACTACCGCGTCCACAGTCACGACCGTTACACCTTCCCCGTTGCCAAGGAGCTCACTGACGTCGAGTAAGTACGAGAACATCTCGGCTACCTAGAGGAGGACCTCATTTACGATGACTACACCTTCTCCTTCATCATTCATCATTCGTCTTAAATAAATTATGCGAAACTTGGTATGCCAAATACGTTTCGGACATAAAAAACTATGCCAAATAGATGGCACCCATCATTCATCAAGCTCACTGAAGTAGTGTAATCTCTACGAGAATATATCGATTAGCTGAAGTAGAACCTCAAGTCTGACAACGTCTGTCACGTCAGCGGTCAGTGCATCTCACAACACATTTACCCTCCCCATCGCCAAGGAGCTCACCACTTCTTGGCGACGCTTTTGTTCCCTCAAAATAGTCGAGAAATTAGGTACCTATCATCTTCACGCAATATAGGCACCAGTCACCTAGTGGCGGAAATCTGCCCGTGCCATAATACAATACCTATCACTATTAATCAAGTATCTATACATACAAAATTATTTATCCGACCTAATTTTATTATGCTACGTATGTCTTACAGAAAAAAAAAGTAGTTTATAATTAATTGTTCTTTTTTAGGGATGTGCCGTGTGAATTCTGCGAAAAATTGGTATCCCACCTGCGTGACGTTCTCGTCGCTAACACCACCGAAATCGAGTTCCATAAGATTTTAGTTGGTAAGTTATTAGTATACGATAAATATCAACTTGAATAATGACAGCGAAAAGTCAATGTGTTAGTACACTCACCCGTTTGAACAAACCAAAAACAATATTATCGACTAACATACTATAAAATCCTTTTACTGATTTTTCCTTGCACGGTCATCATCATCATCATCATCATCATCTCAGCCATAAGACGTCCACTGCTGAACATAGGCCTCCCCCTTGGACCTCCATTCGTACCGGTTGGAACCTCCTCCTCCTCCTCCTCCTTGCACGGTATTGACATGATATTATATGTGGGCTATATGGGGGTTTTCGGGGGCGAAAGATCGATCTAGCTTGGTCTTATGTATCTCTGACAAACGCACATTTTTGAGTTTTTATATTTTCGGAGCAAAGCTCGGTCTCCCAGATATTTTACATAATATTACAACACAAGACAAAGCGTTGGTTTTACTTGTCGATGTACAGTCACCTGTAATAATATGTTACACAACGAAGGCCGTAAAAATATCTGACACGATCTTATTTGTAGAGCCATAACAGCGTGTCACATAATTTTGCGGCCTTCGAAGAGTAACATATTATTGCAGGTAGATCGTGATTTAACATGTTCCGCAGGTCTTTGCAAACAGACGGGCGAGTTCAAGAGCGAATGCCTGTCCCTGGTGGAGCAGTACTCTGACGAGATCTACCGCGCGCTGGTGACGGGTCTGAACGGCTACGAGCTGTGCTCCATGATCGGCATCTGCGGCAAGAGCGTCGAGGTCCCGGTGGCGCCGCTCGTGCCCAGGGAGCTGGCTGTCAAAGCTGTGCCCTTGTCCTCCAAACTGATTGGCGCTGACGAAGCTAATAGCTACAGTACTGAGAAGGTAGGTTTGTCATTGAATAGCTACGAGCTGTGCTCCATGATCGGCATCTGCGGCAAGAGCGTCGAGGTCCCGGTGGCGCCGCTCGTGCCCAGGGAGCTGACTGTCAAAGCTGTGCCGCTGTCCTCCAAACTAATGGGCGCTGACGAAGCTAAGAGCTACAGTACTGAGAAGGTAGGTTTGTCATTGAATGGCTACGAGCTGTGCTCCATGATCGGCATCTGCGGCAAGAGCGTCGAGGTCCCGGTGGCGCCGCTAGTACCCAGGGAACTGGCTGTCAAAGCTGTGCCCTTGTCCTCCAAACTGATTGGCGCTGACGAAGCTAATAGCTACAGTACTGAGAAGGTAGGTTTGTCATTGTAATTTGTTTTTTTAATATTTTGATCTATTGTTAATCAAATTACGAATATTGAAATTATAATTGATTGATTAACATTTTTTAACCATCTAAACATCTCAATTTGAGAATGAGTTGTATAGTATGAAAAATTGCTACTAGTTTCTAATATTTGGCTTGACACTGGATATTACCTAAAGTAGGGTTTTTAAACTTTGTTGTCTGTTTACCCACATTGAAATCCTAACAAAAGCTGACAGGTATAAGAAGTCAAATTCGTTAAAATCATGTAAATACCCAAATACATCATCAACATAACACATACATCAATAACATTTTGTAGACTCTAACATACTTTACGAATGGGCACATACTTAACCAGTGAATATAAACGTGCAAAGTTAATGTCGCTCTAATCGTTTCAAAACATATCTTTTTATATGCGATATCCAAAAAAAAAACTAAGACTACAGACACATTTTAGTACCAAGACAGCTGGAACCATTAGGGCTCATTTAGACGATGCGAAAACTCGCACGCGAGTTTCATTACAATTGGACGCAACCAACAGTCCGCAATGTAACTAAAATCGCAAGCGAGTTCGCGCGCCGTCTACATCAGCCCTTTATAAAAGGGCCAGTTGCACCAACCACATTTGACAGACTGATCAACGTCAGCCAAGGCGCCCCGGCGCCTTACTATGAAACTTTCTTTACCCCAAAATTTAGAGAACTCTTTAACGATACGAACAGTTTGGTGCAACCGACCCTATCTACGGATTTTTATCCTGTTTTAGCACCGCGTGCAAATCGGCGACAAGCAAATAAACCTGCGCATCCTGGGCTCGGACCCGAACACGCCCGCCGTGCCCGACCTGCCCATCGAGCGCATGTTCGTGCGCGTGCCGCCGCCGCAGGGCAAGGCCGCCTGCTCCTTCTGCCAGTACTTCATGCACTACCTGCAGGTCGAGCTCAGCGACTCCGCCAACGAGGTAAACATCGGTTTTCCTGATAGCGGTGCCGTCATATAGCGGCCGTCTCCATAGTAAATAATACGGCTGAATATGGATGTCGTAGTATTTGTATGGAGCCGGCCGCTATATGACGGCACCGCTATACTAGGAAACCAGAGTATAACTGACAAAGATTGACAATTTTTACAGGATTTTCTGTTGGTCGTTGCATCTGCGGTCTGGTTAGAATCATTTTGATGAATAGTTGACGCATATGCAAAGAAAATTGCCATGTTCTCTTAGTAAAATATTGCCTATTGAAATAACTCTTTGTTATACCTTTTAGTTAATATAATAATAATTGATATTTTCACGTCGTGATATCCTATTTGACTTTAGCATTAGTCGTGCAATGCTTTGCTTCCCTTAGGATCGTATCTAATGTGTATTTGCGTCTCACATTTTGCTTAATGAGGGAGTAAAACGGAATGCACAATGAATAGTGGAATACCACCCTAAAGGACGCATACGCACTTGCGGTTGGGACCGCGATAGGGCCCTGCGAGGCGGACCGCAGCTTCATTTCAGTATTATCGATGCGATTGTAACCGCACGTACGAAATACGAGGTTAGCCATTATTTCACCTGATCTGGATACATCTGTCCAGAAAGTAACCGCGCTTATAATGTTGTTACCAGGACAAGATTAAGGCGACAGTAGAGAAGGCGTGCGTCAAGCTGCCCAGGTCTCTGGACGGCGAGTGCAAGCAGTTCGTCGAGGAGTACGGCGCCGCCGTCATCGCGCTACTCGTGCAGGAGATTGACCCCGCAAGCGTAAGTAACAACTTCTACCTCATACAATACAAGTCTGGCATGTGTGGGGCCCACTGGCCTACTCATGTGCAATTTGCGGAATATTTATCTCTCCATACAAAAACATGAGAAATTTCCGAAATTTTCCGTTGTAGATATTTCCAAATTTTGGAAACTCCAGCGGCACTTCACTATTAGTACACTGGCTCATGCCTACTAGTAACACACTTTCGCATCATATCATTTCATGCATATATATCTACAACATGTTTCCCCAGTTGCTCTTGGCCTCAATAATGTGTTATTGCCGGAAATAACTATCTACTGCACCGCGTTCTGTCGCGACATGATGAGATAACGACGTTATAGTGCAAACGACACATATTCCAACTGTGATTTGTGAATTTAAGTAGTGTTAATCAACAAAATTAGGTTAGACAAACTAGCATGCGAAATCAGCGATTCAAATCGGTTTGCCTGACTGCAATCTGTCATTTTACTTTCCCTATATTCCAGGTATGCCCAGGACTAGGCATATGCCCACAAACCCAGGAGATCAAGCGCGTGACTAAACCCGTGCAGAAATCCAACTGCGCGCTCTGCCTATTCGCCGTGGAACAGCTCAACCAGATGATCCAGACTAATCGTACCGAGGTACTTCATTTGGAACTTGAAACTACTAAATACATACAATATAGTTTTTGTTGTGCTTGAAATTTTTTTTATAGGGTACATGCCTAAAGTATAGGCACAGTATAATTATACCTCCTTGATTATTTTATTATGGGCGTGATGTGTCAACAGAAAGTTATTAATTCCGATGTAGGTTCCAAATCTATTACGATTTCGTATTATCGGATCCTTTTATTTAGAAAAGTACTACATACTACTACTCCGTTGGCTCAGAGACCCAAAATGAGACTTGGCCTCCGACGACTCCGACACAAGGCAGCGCCACTTTTCTCGGTCCTGTGCGGTCTCTTGCCAATTGGATGGATTTAGAAAAGTACCATAAGGGTTTTTTTTTAAAGTCATCGGACAGGTTTAGTCAGTCTCGTCCATAGTCGATGTCAGCGCCCATGTTTATCGAAATCTTCTCAGTCGTTGTGGATCCCAACTTGTGTTTCAGCTTAGTCAAAAACTTGTCAATCAAGTTATAGTGTAATTAAATCTACTAATCATCCTCAGGCGGCCATCCAAGCAGCCCTCGACGGGCTCTGCAATCACCTCTCCGACAAGTCGCGCCTCCAATGCGTGGACTTCGTGGACACGTACAGCAAGACCCTCATCGACATGCTGGTGAAGAACCTGGACGCGCAGCAGATCTGCGTGTACCTGCGGCTCTGCACCGCCAACCTGGAGGACCCGCTGAAGGTCACCAGCCAGAGCATCGACAAGTGGTTCGCGCAGCCCAGGATCAAGCCCAGGAAGGGAATCTCCCTGCTGCCGGACTCTATGAAGCAGAAGGATGCTGATATCGGTCAGTTGATGGCTTTTTATAAGGGTTATTTTTTTTAGATATTCTATGAGACTTTTAATTGTAGAGTCAGACTAAGTCCCAATTTTGACAGCACACGTAGTGCAAGTGTTATTTTAAAACATCATACTACTATGAAATTATTATGACAATAATAAACACTTGCACTGCGTGTGCTACAAAATTGATGCAGACTTGTCCAGGTCTAACTCTATGCAACTGGATAACGGTTTAGTGAGTAATGGTATGATGTTATTTGTAGAAACGAACGAAATCCCCGACAACACAGTGAACGGGCGCGTAGTGAAGCAGCCGCAGGCCAACACGGTGTGCGTCATGTGCGAGTTCGTCATGAAGGAGATCGATGACGAAATCAAGGATAAACACAATCAGGTATCTCTCACTCTCTCATTAAGCAAAATGTGAGACGCAAATACACATTGGACCAAGATATTGGAATACCATCCTTATACGATACCTTCTGTTATTACTTATAGCAATCCTCATGCGTCATGCACTCCGGACTTAGTGTATGTACCCCCTCCCCCTGCAAACATCAATAAGTACTTGCTGCAGTCTAATTTATCTCCATTCATTCAAAAATCGTATTATTGGCTTGAACCAATCAAACCAAGACAAGATTTTGAGCCGGACTAAATGTTGGTTTTAATACTATTTCAATAATTAATATAATTATGTGCTGACTTTACTTTGCAGGACGAGATTAAAAACGTAGTGCACGGCATCTGCAAGCGCATGCCCAAGTCGGTGAAGGCCGACTGCGACCAGTTCGTGGAGAAGTACGCGGACCTGGTCATCAGCCTGCTGGCGCAGGAGCTGCAGCCCGACGAGATCTGCCGCGAGCTCAAGCTGTGCGACTCCAGCCGTGCCATCTCCACCATCAGAGGTAACGGACGTGGCAGGTGGAGGCCGACTGCGACCAGTCCGTGAAGTACGCGGACCTGGTCATCAGCCTGCTGGCGCAGGAGCTGCAGCCCGACGAGATCTGCCGCGAGCTCAAGCTGTGCGACTCCAGCCGTGCCATCTCTACCATCAGAGGTAACGGACGTGGCAGGTGGAGGCCGACTGCGACCAGTCCGTGAAGTACGCGGACCTGGTCATCAGCCTGCTGGCGCAGGAGCTGCAGCCCGACGAGATCTGCCGCGAGCTCAAGCTGTGCGACTCCAGCCGCGCCATCTCCGCCATCAGAGGTAACGGACGTGGCAGGTGGAGGTCGACTGCAAGCAGCTCGTGAAGTACGCGGACCTGATCATCAGCCTGCTGGCGTAGCAGCTGGAGCCCGACGAGATCTGCCGCGAGCTCAAGCTGTGCGACTCCAGCCGCGCCATCTCCACCATCAGAGGTAACGGACGTGGCAGGTGGAGGCCGACTGCGACCAGTCCGTGAAGTACGCGGACCTGGTCATCAGCCTGCTGGCGCAGGAGCTGCAGCCCGACGAGATCTGCCGCGAGCTCAAGCTGTGCGACTCCAGCCGCGCCATCTCCACCATCAGAGGTAACGGACGTGGCAGGTAGAGGTCGACTGCGAGCAGCTCGTGAAGTACGCGGACCTGATCATCAGCCTGCTGGCGTAGCAGCTGGAGCCCGACGAGATCTGCCGCGAGCTCAAGCTGTGCGACTCCAGCCGCGCCATCTCCACCATCAGAGGTAACGGACGTGGCAGGTGACGGCCGACTGCGACCAGCTCGTGAAGTACGCCGACCTGGTCATCAGCCTGCTGGCGTAGCAGCTGGAGCCCGACGAGATCTGCCGCGAGCTCAAGCTGTGCGACTCCAGCCGCGTCATCTCCACCATCAGAGGTAACGGACGTGGCAGGTGACGGCCGACTGCGACCAGCTCGTGAAGTACGCGGACCTGATCATCAGCCTGCTGGCGTAGCAGCTGGAGCCCGACGAGATCTGCCGCGAGCTCAAGCTGTGCGACTCCAGCCGCGCCATCTCCACCATCAGAGGTAACGGACGTGGCAGGTGGAGGTCGACTGCGAGCAGCTCGTGAAGTACGCGGACCTGATCATCAGCCTGCTGGCGTAGCAGCTGGAGCCCGACGAGATCTGCCGCGAGCTCAAGCTGTGCGACTCCAGCCGCGCCATCTCCACCATCAGAGGTAACGGACGTGGCAGGTGACGGCCGACTGCGACCAGCTCGTGAAGTACGCCGACCTGGTCATCAGCCTGCTGGCGTAGCAGCTGGAGCCCGACGAGATCTGCCGCGAGATCAAGCTGTGCGACTCCAGCCGCGCCATCTCCACCATCAGAGGTAACGGACGTGGCAGGTGACGGCCGACTGCGACCAGCTCGTGAAGTACGCGGACCTGATCATCAGCCTGCTGGCGTAGCAGCTGGAGCCCGACGAGATCTGCCGCGAGCTCAAGCTGTGCGACTCCAGCCGCGCCATCTCCACCATTAGAGGTAACGGACGTGGCAGGTGACGGCCGACTGCGACCAGCTCGTGAAGTACGCCGACCTGGTCATCAGCCTGCTGGCGTAGCAGCTGGAGCCCGACGAGATCTGCCGCGAGCTCAAGCTGTGCGACTCCAGCCGCGCCATCTCCACCATCAGAGGTAACGGACGTGGCAGGTGACGGCCGACTGCGACCAGCTCGTGAAGTACGCCGACCTGGTCATCAGCCTGCTGGCGCAGGAGCTGCAGCCCGACGAGATCTGCCGCGAGCTCAAGCTGTGCGACTCCAGCCGCGCCATCTCCACCATCAGAGGTAACGGACGTGGCAGGTGACGGCCGACTGCGACCAGCTCGTGAAGTACGCCGACCTGGTCATCAGTCTGCTGGCGCAGGAGCTGCAGCCCGACGACAATTATAAAATTACCTACATTACACAAAATTCCTGCTTCAGTCAAGTGATTCCAGGACGCGTAACCATGGCACCCAGATGCGAAGATAATACTCCAAGTTACAATTCAAATATGACTAAATAAACCAAAACATAAAATTTTAAAAATACAACGCCAGACTTAGAAATCCTCGAGGAAAACGGAAACAAGTCTGCCTGAAAAAAATAGAGACATATATAATCAAATTGTATTTTCTTGTAGCGAAATGCTGTAACGTAGTAAAGAATCACCTACTCTCTGTATCTCCGTTAGAACGAAATTATTATGCATAATTATAATATAACAATACCATATGTTTGTACAGAGGACGTGCTGAACTGCGCTGTGTGCGAGACTGTGGTGGTGGCCGTAAAGAAAGTGATCAGCAACGACAAGGTCGACCACGACATCGTGCACATCGTCGAGAAGTCGTGCTCTCTGCTGCCCGCCAAGTACTCGCAGAGGGTAACTAACAATTTTCAGTTGACAGAAAGCTTTATTCGACTTCACTTTGTATCTTCCTCTTGATATTGATAAAATTCAAGCTCTGGTTCAGTTTAGTTCTTTAATTGAACTAAAAACGTAATGGCTCAAAGGTTTCCTATTTTGAAATTCCTCCAAACTTACCTAAGTGTGGTATTCCACCTGTCCAATTTCGTTGTCCGATGTGTATTTTGTCTCACATTTTGCTTAATGAGAGAGTGGGACGCATTGACATTGGACCAAGATATTGGACAGATGGAATACCACCCTAAGGGGAAACGCTAGCATTGCAGCATTAGCATAATTATATTATATCTCCGACTTCGAAAATATACGAGCTCTTGATTTTGAAAATCAGATTTGGACATAAAAATATTTTAAGGTAAATTTCGACCTAATTATTGTGTTTATAAGGGTGTACCTTGACGGCAAAGAGAACGAATCACTTTAATTTTCACAAGTTCACTGTATTCAAAAAAGAGAAATTGTTGCCAATAATAGTAATAATGATTGTCAAACCAGCAACCTAACAAAGTTAACTCTAATTTAAACACATGAATGAGTGGCTGATCGAGTGCTTGTGTTGCAGTGCCACACCCTGATGGAGATCTACGGCGACTCCGTGATCCACCTGATCGAGCAGTACGGCACCAAGGCCGTGTGCCAGAAGATCGGCCTCTGCGCCGACACCAACGCCGCCTTCGTGCACTTGCACTCGCGCAACCATTGAGTGTTAGTATTCTTTTTGGTTGATTATATGTTCAATCAACTCTTATAATGGTCTATCTAATCTAATCACACACGATCTAGAAAATAAAATACCGTTAAGATTAGCATCTGGTGGTCGAACTTTCAACGACATTATTTCAACTTTATCAAACCCGGTTCTGTCTCAGACAATGGTAAAATTTACGCATTTGGAAAAAGCAAGATTTAAGAAAATAATGTTTCCTTCGACTTGAAGAGTAGAACCATTCAGCGAGAAAAAGTGATGAATTGGCGTCAAATGTCTGCTTATAATGGGTATATGAACAGAAAATTCCTTGCATACTTTTGTGAATGAATGTGTGTGTTTCTTAACAAATGGCCCTACAATCTAAATTGGAGATATTTTTTTCAGATGCCACAGCGAGGTGGCGGTTATCAGCAATCTCCAGTTAAAATAAGCCATGTTTTTTTACCAAATTTTGTAGCTGTAAGTTGATATCATTTCATTAAACCTACTGTGACTATTACATAGGCAGGAAAGTAGGAGATTATTACGCGTTTTATCCTATGAAACTAGTGAATGTATAGATATATTTTTCTAAAGGACTGTACTTATTGGAAACGGAGGGATTGAGTAGTGGTCACAGTCGTTTTAAATTCAAATAACTCATATAACCCAGTTCACAGCAATAAATATCATAACTTTTAACAATTTCAAACCTTTTTTGCTTTAATTTCTGTGTAACGATTAATTTTAAGAGGGTATTTAGTTTATTTGTGCAAGTACGTAAAATAATTGAGACTTAATCAAGTATAATTTGTTTTATTCACAGCCTATGTTAACTATTATTCATTGTTCAATAGGTTCACTTTAGCCTGTGATAAACTGATTTGTAACATGTTTCTATGAATAAAATTTGAGAAAATGTTATGGTTGTTTTATTTCTGATATGTAAATACGGCATAAATTATTAATTTAACAACATATTTTACCCAATTTAGACTAGCGTAAGCGCAATTTTTGACACTGGCGATTTGCGAGCGAGTTGAAAGCGAGGCTAGCGCGCACGCCGCGAGCGCGCATCGATATCGCCACGAGCACGAAACGATTTCGCTTTTATCCCAGCATGAAAGTAATAATAGTAATCCGTATGACCCGTATGGCCACTTGCACCCGGGGGGTTAACCTTTTCGACGCAGTGTCAAAACCAAAAGCAGTTACTCGAACGCCAAGTCACCGAAGTGTCAAAACTTAAATAAAGGGTAAAAATTGTACTGTGAAGCCATGGTAACTCCAGGTTAACCCCAGGTTAGTGGGATGGTGGAAGTGGCGCTTGAAAGCTACTCCTTGGAGCGCACACTGCTCTGAGGCGTGAGGCACCGCTCGTCCTCGCGCATGTCGCGCGCTTGCGGCGCCACGCTCGGCTCGTTGGGGTTGTTGGCGAGCAGGTACTCGGCCAGCCACAGCACGGGCTCGGCCGGCCGCTCGTGCGCCAGCGTCGTCAGCCCCGGCGTCAGCGCCTCCGTCAGGTGCTTCTGGATGTAGTCCTTCACTTGCCAGCGCCGGAGGATTGGCCCGACTACCACTGTGGATGAGATGATCGATGAAGGGCTAACTTGGCTCAATTACGGTCAAATACTAAGGGTAAGTTGCACCAAACCGTCCGTCACCGTTAAAGCGATCGCAAAATATTGTATCAGTCTGTTAAGTGTGGTTTGATGCATCTGGTTCTGGGCCTTAATAGGTATGTGCAGTCACCTGTAGCAAAATATATAACGCAATGATTGTGTTAGACCCATGATTGTGTGAAATATTTTTGCAGGTGTGTGACCTTAGAAATTTTAAGAATGAAAATGCCAGCTGTTGTGTCTCCTGCTACCCCGAGGTTGTCTGGAGATCTCTTTGTTGCTATAATACCGCCTGTTCAGAAATACCTACATTTAATTATGACAAAATTTGTTGTTTAGTGCAATAGTTATTTTTTAAGAATATCTACCTCTTACAAGCCATACTTAAAGTAGTCACAGCCTCCTCTACTCTATCCTGCAATAATCCTATTTGAAAGTGTTCAAACCGTACTAGTGGGGAAGAAAAAGTGTATCTCCCTAACTGCCTCTGCGAGATTCTCGCTGCCGTGCAGACCGTTGAAGTACTCGCCGAACGCGCTGCGGCGCCCGTAGCAAGCGCGCAGGCTTTCCGGCCAGTACGCTTGAGCCTCCTCCACCCTGCAATCCATGAAATTCGAATATTTTTTTTGTATTATGCTTTAATGTTTATATTTTTCACATTCTAAAGTTGGTATTCTGCCACACTTACTTTTCTTTTTAACCCCCTGCGCAAAAAGAGTGGTGTTATGGTGTTATATATTTGACGCCGTGTCTGTCCGTCTGTGGCAACGCGCCACAGACGGACAGACATTGGCGCGCTCCAACGGATAGGGGCGGTTTACGATGCCTTTTTTTATGTGAAAGCGAATAGTAGGTAA
Source organism: Cydia fagiglandana (assembly GCF_963556715.1). Lineage (NCBI taxonomy): Eukaryota > Metazoa > Arthropoda > Insecta > Lepidoptera > Tortricidae > Cydia > Cydia fagiglandana. The sequence goes on from NC_085932.1 coordinate 13,768,334, forward strand.
GGTAGTTCTTAGCTATGTTTCATCACTATCGAAGCAGTTTGAAGAGTATCAGCTCTTTTCCGAAATGATATAGGTACGGCAGTTTTGGCATAAAATGGAATTTGTTGACTTACAGCGTTAGTTATTACTTGTAAGACTTTATGGAGCTACTTCGTATATAGTATGTTAAATTAAGATTTATTTAACGCGGCAAAAGTAAACATTGTTAATACTTTTACCGCGGAGTCTCATCCGCTTTTTTTATGCTAATTTTACAGGGACATGTACTTACCTGGCGGGCCCCATAAGCGTCCTCCACCTCTGTATAGCGTTGCGAGCCGCGAGCACGAGCGCAATGACCGGCCCTCGGGATATGTGCGCGATCAAGTGCGGGAAGTGGTGGCGCCCATAGTGGCCCTTGTACAGCTCCGCCGCTTGCTCTGGAGTCAAGTGGACTTGACGTTTCTGTTGAATACAATGCTAGTAGATATAGGTCTTTGCGCTAGTTTCCGTCTATGCTCTAGTTTTCGTCCTCATGATGGAGTAGCAAATAAGTAGATATATTGTTAAGACATTAAGGATTGCACTAAGTCCAGATTTGTGCAGCAAGTAGATTTATATTCAAGTGGACGAAAACTAGCGCAATGACTAGGGTCTTATATAGCTAGTTATAATAATTACATTATACATTTGCATCAATGTCAAAATTATGTTACTCTTCTCATAATGATAAGATTACGTTTAGGTACATATATTACGAGTTTTTTGTGTTTAAGATTAAACAACGTTTGCATGCGAACAGCGAAACTAAAATTTAGTAACAATATTTGTTTGTTTTTTACTAACGTAGCGTAATAAAAATCGACCTGATGAAACATTTAACCACCATGTAAGTTAGTTTTTAAGCATACCAAGTTCATACAAAATATATAAGTTAAGCAATGGAGAACGGAACCCTTCATAAATCGCGGGAAGCGAGGCCCGAGGGCGTTCAGGAATCCCTAAGCGTATGTAATAATAACTAGATCCGTCAGTTGCCTACGCTGGCCCTTCAAACGTCAACAAGAATATTTAATTAGTTTCATGGCTTCCATAGATAACATAGCTGGGGTGCTCCAGAGTCAGCATAGTAGATCATTAGGGTTGACAAAATCAAGTAGCCTTTTATAAAATGAAATAGGTAGAGTTAAGCTACGAAAAGTCTACAGCGATTTAGATAGCCCTCGCGCTGCCAGTGTTATTTATTACGTCATAATTTCATAGAAGTTTGACGCTTAAAATAATACTGCGTGAGCTATGAAATCCGCTGCAGACTTTTCTAGGTCTTACTCTACTTGCCTTAAATCGTCAACTGGATAAAATAACTCATGACTCGTGAACTAATTGAACAGCAATTTCTTGAGATATTTCTCAGGAAACATAGGTACTAAAAGTCGCCGGTGTTCGAGAGTGACGCGTGACGGCCGGATATTTTAATAACGAGTCAAATCAATTAAATACGGTAGGTATTTGAGTCAACCAATAGTTTTAAGACAGAAATCTTATTATTCACGCGCAGCAGCATTAGCACAGCAGAAGTACATGTTTTATGGAGTTTAGTTAATCTTACATCATAATATCACTCATATTCATAAAAAAACCTTTTTCTTTATTTTTATTTTTTTATAATCAACTATACAATACCACTTTACAGAGTAATCCAATACGTGATATGTATTACATAAAGGAAGACAAATAATTAAAAGTCAACAACACACTTAAAAATATTACAGTAGGTAAATACAGACTAAGTAACTAAATATTTGGCAGATAGCATAATTGCCGGCTTGTTATCTTTGTGAATTCACTCAGAGTGCAGTTAAATGTATCTATTTTTATATATAAATAACGGCTTAGTCGACAGTAGGTACCTACAGTAATAGTTATTTGTTTTACAAGGGGGCAAAGTTGTTGTTTAACCGCTCGTGCTAATATTGATACCCGAGCAAGCGAAAGATTCCAAAATTGAACCACGAGCGTAGCGAGTGGTTCGAAAAATGGAATCTTGAGCGTTGCGAGGGTTTCAAAGCACGAGGGTTAATCAAAATTTGCCCCCGAGTGAAACACAAAATTTTTCACCACACCAACCCGAAGCAAATATTAAATGTAAAATATCAAACAAAATCAAACCAAATCAAATCCAAATGAATGTTATTAAATATTTATCATCCAAAATCATCATTTAAAAGTCAATTCTACCAGCAAATATAAGAAAACAACTCAAAATTTGCATTTGATTACTTTGCCTCACATGTGGATAAAATGCAACTTTGCTATTCGTTTTTGAAGTGCAAAGTAATTCTTTCCGAGCTGGTGTGGTGAAAAATAACTTATCAGTGGCAGCCCTGCACGAGGGCTGGCTGTGACGCGGAATAATAGCGACACCCCTCGCTGTGATACTTTGCATATCGCCCGCCCTCGCCTGGACATGACGACTGGACGCGCGTAGGGACGACGCATTTTCTAACTTGCTAGAAAATAAGCATGGATACGACATGGTATGCAAGAATTTAGCTATTGCTCTAGTTGTCCCAAAACTATTTCCACACATAATCGGGAGTATTTTTAGGGGTTATTAGTAATGGGTGAATTTTGTTAGTGGGTGTAAAGGTGTAGGTATACCTAGACTAAAGTTTTTTTGCACTTCGTGGCTTTGGTCCTCGCTCCGCTACGCTCGTAATTCTATTATAGAATCTTTCGATTTTTCGGCACTCAAAACTAGCACTCATAGTACAAACTTTGCTCTAATAGCAACAATGCACAGATTATTATTTCCAATGGCCACACAATGACATAAGTACAACGACATTTGTTTTTTTTTATCGAATCACTTCTTTGCTGACGGTGAATACAAAACGGCTAACAAGAAAAGGTGTTAGTGCCGACCCTAGCTCGGACATTCGGACCCGCCGCGCCGTCATCCCAAGGGATGTAAAAAAGGGGTGCCATTTTAATGCCTGATTCTAATGAAGCAATACGAGTTTGACAGTACCTAACGAAATTGCTAAGTAGATATGGAAACAAGACTTCTTTTTTCGTCACAAAGTGAAATCAATTATTGTTAAGGTTTTGTAAAGTCGTCTTGTAATAACAAAGTCACATAAACAAAAGTAGATATGAGGACGGTGGTAATTCGTAACCGCGCGTATATTAAGCAATAAAGCCCAAATGTCGTCGTCTACCGCACGTGTGGCAAAATTCGTGTGTATAAGTAGGTAGGTATTCTAATAAACAGAGGGCGCATTTACAAACGAATATACCAATTCAATTTGGGCATCAGTGCTTCGCTCTCACACATAACAGACAGAGCTCAGGAGGAAGCCGGTGGCATCTAGTTATTTTAATTTTGACCTGGTACACTACCGGGAAAATGACAACCGGGAATAGCCCCTACGCTGTCAGTTATTATTGTTTCGCAAGTTTTATAGCAGTTCGTTATGTCTTTGGTATTTTCAATTAGGTTATAATGTATAGGTATACCTACGAATATTCCATGCCTCTCTCTTTTCACCCACTTCCTTACTTTTCATATCGCACACAACAGCTGTTTACACTGGCCTGAGTTTTTCTTACCGCTCTCCATATTATTAAGATTTTAAAGCAGAACCTAATTTAAATAGCTAGCTTACCTATGTGGCTCTTATATTCGTCATTTCTCATTTATTAATAGCAATTTTAGAAAACAATAAACTTTTTAACCCCTCCAGTAACAACAGTATGGCTTCATACAAATGCAAATATAAAATAACTCTCTGCGACGCACGTTGTGCGCGGATGCAAGTCACATGTTTCGAAAATGTGAATCAATTAACAGCATGGACGTCTTAAAACATGAATGAATTGGAGAAAGAAATGAATTAGAGATACACTAGATATGAAAGTAAAAATATGTGACGTTCCACGGCAAAAAGTACCTTATGGTGGCTGGCGATTCGGGAAATGAATTAGAGATTGACTAGATATGAAATAGTAGTTAATATATGTTTACCATATCATATCAAGTTAATCCCTAATTCAGTTACCGAATCGCGCCGAGTACCAGCGAGAGCTACGTGCTACGAGCGTAGCCGATAGCATGGGAAAACCCGTATGTAGCGAAAAGCGTCTACGAACAGAGAACCCGACTAGATTTAAAGCAAAGCGTACATCTTTGGGGTCAATCGGTTTTATAGACAAAGAAATGTGAAGTAGACTAACAGCGAGTATGATAAATCCGTTGTTCCGTATGTGGTTCTCTATAGCCTCGGCATCCTCGACAGCCTCCGGCTTGATCAGCGCCAGCGTGCGCTCCGAGTACGACTGGAACTCCAAGTCAGAGTCTGATGACGCGGTCGACATTCTTTCCAGCCTTTTCGATGGTAATACGATTAATTATTATGCTTGTTAAATACGTTCGTATCAGTGATTAGTTAAATTGTCATCAGAGTGAAAATACCTTATTTATTTAGTGACTGTCGTGACACTTGAATGTTTTTTTTTCTTCGTTGAAATGGCGTATGCTGCGAAGACATTTTGCCAATTGAAAAGTAAAATGAAGAGCAAGTCGTGCTTCCGTTGATGCACATGTAATGCTAGTGAGGCACATTGGTATACTTACATCGTCTGAATATTCCTAAAGTAATAATAAAATTGATTAAAGAACTAACCTACCACAAGCATATTTTATTTACCAAAACCTTTCCAGTTTACTTCTCGAGATTCTCTTTGCAATTTGCAATGAAGGTACTATGAAGGTACAAGTCGGAAATGTCATTAATATGTCAAAATCTATAAGGTTAGCGCGAAATCTTCATTCTATTGTTTATCCCTTAATTTTTTTATATTATAGCTACAATAAAATTAATGCTCTTAGTTCAATTTTGTTTGCGTGTATATTAAGTAGTAACTACGTGGGGTGTCGAGTATGTAGGGATTGTAGTGCCGTGTAGGGTGTCAGAGCCAGCCCTGTTGAAGTAAGCACTGAGGTCTAGGTCAACCTACCTACCTAAGTACTCTAGCTAGGAATAGGAATAGTAAATCTATATAGGTATAATATAATAGAGTGTACCTAGGAATTTGTGGTTTGAGTGGTTAGAAAATGTGCATTGTCACAATCACTCACTCGTTGCATGCTGCATTACACTGAATTTTTGCAACTGAGACTACCTTAGCAACATTTTTTGTGAGTGTACACATAATTTTTTAATAGTCATACAATCAACACAAAACTATCTACTACAATACATCATTGAGGTACTTATTTTTTAATTAGACCAGCTAATTATGTCATTTGCAAAATCACATAAAATTTGTGGCAAAAATATAGATCTATGTTCCAAAACTTCAAATCTATGTCAGATTAACTATCACTGGAGTACAGTTTTCAATATTAACCCTACATGAAGAAAAATGAAGCCTTTACAATGAAATCAATCGATCCGCCATTACAATTGACGATTGCATTCGCAACAGGAAAACTGGCACGCATTTTCCTCGCCACCCCGCGGGGGCTGCGTGCGACGGCGTGGGGGGACGGGGGCCAGGCCCGGGGGGGTCGGGGGGGCCGGGGGCAGACAGGGGAGCCAGCCAGTGCCCCCCGGAGCACACGGCGGCGTGACGCCTCCCTGCCATGCCGCTCTAATACTCCCGCCACCCGAAACACACCGGCGTATACATGGACAACTCCTGCCTCCTCGACCTGCTTATCAGGTGTTTCGCCATGACGGAGCCCGAGGACCTCAACTTCACGGCGTTCACGGACCTCTGTCGGCTCTGCTCTCTCAAGAGCGGGCCGCGGCTGCACATATTCGACAAGGAGTCTGAGCAGAGGCAGATACTTTTCAAGTTACGAACGTGTCTGCCGACTATGGTGAGTCCTTATTCTTCATTTCACTTTGTACGTATTCACTCATTATCCTAAATATGACTTATCGAATCAAAGAACACCTAAGAAATTCATAATCATAACTAAAAGGTCTTAAGTCCTTGATAAAGTGTAAACATGAAAGCCTAAAGAGGCATCGACATCTCCGCTACGCCGTTTGCCGTAGAGGTAGTAGACGCATGCGTGCTACGGCGCGGCTACGACAACAACATTACGGGACACGATACCTGTTGGACCTTGAGATTTATTTTTAAAAGTCTTTCAATAAAGCTTTGGCTTATTTACCTACCTAATTAATACTTCTTCATCAATTAAAGTTCGAGATTATCACAAATAATTTGATATAAGCTCGAGAAGCGATAATTAAAGATCTTTGTGACGTCACGGTCGCCCCCTCTCCCTCGGGGGATGTTTAACTCTTTGAAGAGGAGATTTAAAAAATTTTGTAGCGAGAGGGTTGACTTATTTTTATTCTTTTTATACTTTACGGGTGGAAGGTTTAACAAGTATGATAAACGATATAGGAGTATAATATATTAAGCAATCTTGTTTTGTTAATGAAGATATTTTTTTGCAATTGCCATGATGCGGCGTTTATATAAGCTTCTGGCAGTACAAATCTTATGAATTACTTATTTCGTCTGATTTACCGTATACATATAAGTCATACGTTTAAAAATTTACATATAAATTTATCGTATCGTATTTCCTTTCAATTTTAAATTGTTAAGACGGATTTTAAAACTGTTACTTGAGTATTCAATTAATATACGGATAGTCAGTATTCAATTTTGGAAGTGCACAATAGGTATTTTAATGTCCTTTACTTTAATCAAACGAGCTAAATTTGAGATTTAAGAAATTAAACAAAAAGTTATTTGGGGCGAACGACCGGCTCGGAATTTTGTACGGTTTTATGTAATTGCAAGTTGCACCGGGCGGTCACTGACCCGTCGTAAGTAGGTCGCAACACTCGCAGTACGAACCCGTGGCGGCCGACACGTGACTCTAATCCCCCACTGCCGTATTCGAACTTCAAGACACGACACGTACTAGATCCATTCTATATACGTTATAGTTTAGATATCAACTAGTTCTCTTTTGCAGCGCAATTCGGGTAACCAATGTCACTTTTACGTTAGATAGAGTAAGATATCTATTAGATGTGAATTGGATCTCTAAGTCACATCCTGTGGAAATCGTTCAAGAGTATCTCCAGAATCGCGCAAATGTCAAATTTGACAGGTTAGATCTTAAACATATAGTTAGTTATCGTATCTTGCTGATGTCTAAAAGATATCTAATAGTTGTCTATTTCAAAATCCGAATCGGGCCCCCCGTCACTTGTTTACGTGGCCCGCCTGTCCACATGCGGATAATTGGCCGTTGACAATTGTTAACAAATTTATGTTATTGAGGGGTATCGGCGCCTTATCTGATTCCAATATTTATTTTAGGGGTGTTATTGAGGCAGTAAATATATTTATCGGATAATACTGATGACATATGATTAATAACTTTATTATTAAAAACAGAACGCAGTAAAAGAAGAGCCCTAATAAGGTCGACTGTCGATAATTGACAAAATCGCGGGAAACAATTTCGGTGAGATCGGTTGTCGTGGAAATCTTTAGGGAGAGACCTATTTCCAGCGGAGGACAACTCTCGGTGTTATGATGATGATGACGATGATATTGATGACAAAATATAAAAATAGAAATTATTGTGTCACTCTACCTCAATAGCGTCGGGGCAAAATATTATTTTTGTCTATTTTGCAATAGCATTTATCAATTATCTATAAGTACATACCTACAAAGTACAAACTGTTAAGTTTAGTTCTATGAACGCCAGCTGCTTTTAAACGAAATTCTAACATAAGTATTCTACTTCTAAGCGTCAAAACTTTTTTCACTGCTTGCATTATTTATGCAAGCAGTCCTAAAACTCCATCTGGGCAACTCACTTACGATTTGTTTACTTATTTATGTGGAGAGAGACTACTATCGATTTTTATATGTACAGTTGAAATTGAATATAACGTAAGAGGTTTAATAAATAAATATTAGTAATATCATTAGGTACACATAAATATTGCGTCACTTACATTCTAAAATCATGGAGAAATATCATTATTCTGGTTTACATTAAATGGTTAAAATCTGTCCCTACTATTTTTTTTTCTCTTTGCTTAGCATATTAAATACGGAAAACATATGATCCGGAATAATCCGGATATTAATAGAGGTGGGTTCTGGGTACCGCAACCCACCCATTACACTATGGTGTACCTGGGTGGATCAATTTGTTTTGTTTATTATTTCGTCTCGTCAGCCAGGCGACAATAGTTGCATAGTTTCTTAGAAAAAGTGTTATACTACGTTCTACATGACCGATGATACTATAAAATGCATGTTTGGTTATTTTGAACACCAAAAAACAACGGTTTTGAGAGTGACCCAGGCGACTGTAATCATTGCAACGAGTGACAAGGAAAATTTAATTCACCCACCTACTCATTCATTCCTGTAAACGGGTAGTGCTCAACCTCGAATAACAAATAATCTGCAAATAATACACATGACGAATAAGCATTTGTGAATTAATTAATAAAATAAATATATGCGCCTTTTAGTGTTTACAAAACATTATCATTATAAATGGGGAAATGTAAGCACTAAAAGGGACGTGTATTTCTTTATTATTTATTAGGTATCCTATTAGTCATTGTTGCGGAATATTATTATTGTACTTTTCGATTAAGAAATATGAGTCGCCAGTTTTAGTCCCTAAGTAGGTAGTACCTTGATATTCTATAACTAGGTGACATACTGCCATAAATTGTCAAATCCCATCTATATTCCAAAATTTGTCTTGTCCTGATGTGATATTTACAGATAGGGTAACAAATCCTAACACAGGTGTAAACTTCCAGCAGATATCGAAGGACGACTTCCTGCCGAAGAAGATCTGCGAGCGCTGCGTGACGCGGCTGGAGCAGCTGTACGAGTGGCGCCAGAGCTGCCTCAGCACCGACTCCGTGCTGCGCAACTACGCCGAGTCCATGCGCATCGTCACCTCCACCATCAACTTCCAGGTGGGTCAATTTCACCAAACGAGCATTTTTGTCTAATTCCCATGGAATTTTGAAATACCAACATTACACAAAAAAAAATATGCTGAGAATTTGATAAAAAATATAATAAATATTAATTTTCTTATGGGATAAAAATATTCATAAAACTATAAAAGTTATTTAAATTTAAAATTTTGGTCAGGGCACGGGAATTAGTGTGTCCATGGAAATTAGATTTTACTAGGACGGAAATTAGAACACGGCACGGGAATTGTTTTCTTAACTTATTTTGGTACTTAAAACTATTATTTATGTATATTTTAATCTACAATAATATACTGCAACCATACTGAAGTGGCATCGGACATATTTACCTTCTTTAATTTTAGTTTCGAACGACAAATCTACGAAAGTATGTTACACTAAAAACTACGTATTTGACTAATCCTTTCCTTTATTTTAATGGCAACTAATCTCTCTTTCTTAGTAAAATGTACATATTTCAAAACAATACTTTGAGTAGTTTCGTCAACTTGTCCGCTTTTACATACAAAACTATTCATTAAAAAGTGTCATTATGTATCTGCATGTAGATAGGTACAAGGTGTATGATCTGGTATATGGTCTTATAGGAAATGATACTAAGAAATAAATAGGGGCACAGTGAGAAGAAGTTATTGTGTAAGTTAATCTGAAGAAATCGAATATGCTGCCTTCATAAATTAATAACCCAAAAAATTGTTTGAACACATATGAGGTAAGGTGGGGTAAGACTATCACCGGGGTAAGACTATCACTTGTATGGAATCCTCATACTGTTAGTCTTGCCCCGATCAAAATAAACTAAGTTAGTCTTACCCCGCCTTACTTTACACATAGGTATACGGGGTGTCCCTGCCCTGCGGAAAAATCTTCAAAGTGTAGGTTGGTTAAGTAATTTCTCAAAAATATCGTAATCTTCCTAAAAAAAAACTTGCTAAAAAAATACCCCCTGGCACTGACTAAAATAACCGACTTGGTTTCACATTACATCCCAAAACTTTTTTGTAGTAGAGTAGAAGAACTGCGTTGCGAGATTTGCATCTATTTACATGAATTCTTTTTAATAGGATCCCATCTCTTTTTGTAGGCTGTCCTTCTTTTCCGGTAATCATACCCATATCATACTGATACTATGTATATACATATCATAACACATCTTTATTCATACTCACATCGTCCATCGTAGTGTACCTTTACTTCCCTACTAATTGTAAGAACTAAAAGGTAACGTTGTTATCGCATATATTTCTATAGGATTACAAACTTAATTATGCAGTTATCTTTAGAACGTGACTAATATTGCAGTATTATTAGATTTTTATTGGATTAAAAAGCTAAAACCTAATTACGTTTCAAATTTGGAACTTGTGGTTATGCTAGAAGTACCTTAATATAATATTGATTGAGAGTGATTGTGCCAGTGACAAAACTAAGGGATTTTAAAGTGTATTAATTCTTAGACTACATGCTCAAATTAAATGTTATTTAGATAGAATGTTATTGAGATTTGATGGTACGGCCGTGCCACTTTGTTTTGCTCGACTTGGCGACGGCACTGCCGTGCCCCCAGATCCTTTGTCCTTCTTCAGGCCTCAAACTATCTCCATGCCAAATATGTATTATCAAGATGATATTGTTTCAGCGGCTTAAGCGTGACGAGATAACAGACAGACAGACAGAGATACTTTCGCATTTATAATATAGTAAGAATAGGATATATTTAATTTTTCTTGTACCTATTAGAAAAGCTAATTTATAACAACTAATCTATTAAACGAGCAATTCTTGCATATATTTCGGGGGTCTCGGAAACAGCTCTAACGATTTCGATGAAAATTGATCATATATGGGCGTTTTCTGGGATGAAAAATCGATCTACTCTCTGGGAAAACGCGCATTTTTGAGTTTTTAGGTAGGTATATGTTTTCCGAGCAAAGCTCGGTCTTCCAGATATTTAAACTTTATACGGCTTACGCTGTCAGCTGTCAAATTTACAAAAAAAAATCATTGTAAATTTGATTCATTTTGTTTCACCTTAGGTACGGGTATTATAATATGTAATAATTCCAAAAATAGTTTTATGTTTATATAATATTTTAATGTATAATATGATCAATGAATAAGGTAAGGTGGCGCAAGACTAACAGTACGAGGATTCCATACAAGTGATAATCTTACCCCAGTGTCGTCTTACCCCACCTTACCTTACGTATTAAAATTGCCCGGGTTATTCGGGTCCACCCTGTAAGTATGTACTTATACTAAAAAACCGTTCATAGATTTTTGTGCATTCTTTGAGATTTCCTTAAATGTAAAATAGAAAGATATACGTCATATTATTATTACATATAATATATATTCAATGCCAATATATATATATGTAATAATAATATGACGTAAACATTGCCAATTAACTTACAGTGCCCCCAATTAAAAATTTGTTGACAATAAATGTAATACTTTCTAATTCCCGTGCCACTTAATCAGCTGTTTTAGGTAAATATTCCATGGGAATTAGGGCACGGAAATTAGAATTCGTAATAAAAAAATTCGCCAAAAATTTAAATCGTGTTTAACCAAACTGTTATGTTATCGCTTACATAAAGATACATAAAGGGCTCCTAAATATGACAATTGTTATTGAAAAGCTATGTGGAAAATAAAATTTATAAGGGGCATCGAAATTAGAAAAAAATTGTCGCCCACCCGGATTCCGAAATACTTATGCGATTTGCTCGAACACGCCGCGGCTTGACGTACATCCGCTTGCTTTGAGAAACAGCCGAATACTGCCAGTACAGGTGAGGCGGGACACGAGGCGGTTCAGATACAGACGTCGGCTGTCAGAGCCCTTTGAGTTTTGCCGACGAAATTTTACTCGCGCGCTCGGACAAAATTTAAACTTCGATCACGAGTTATTTACCACAATGAAGTTAATAGTGTATGTGCTCAGTGATAGTAAATATCATATATTTTAAGCATTTGACACTAAATTAGTGATACTAATGTAGAATTTTTCGTAGGATTTTTCATTATGCTCAAAAGTAGATTCCGGACAGGGCACGGGAGTAGTAATTTGAGCCTTTAGGTATTTTTAAGTGTACTCTAAAAACCAATTAATCAGTGAATTCATATGGAACCCGGTGTGAAAGTGTGGCTACTTTATGTAAAAAAAAAATGGTAAGTATTATCTGACGCTAACCCGCGATTTTCATCACGGACAGAAAAAAAATCGTGTTCAGAAATTGACCCAGGTCAGTCGCTAACACTCCTCCGCCAGGGTACACATGCGAGCGCTGCGTCACGCGGCTAGAGCAGCTGTACGAGTGGCGCCAGAGCTGCCTCAGCACCGACTCCGTGCTGCGCAACTACGCAGAGTCCATGCGCATCGTCACCTCCACCATCAACTTCCAGGTCAGTCGCTAACACTCCTCCGCCAGGGTACACATGCGAGCGCTGCGTGACGCGGCTGGAGCAGCTGTACGAGTGGCGCCAGAGCTGCCTCATCACCGACTCCGTGCTGCGCAACTACGCAGAGTCCATTGCGAATCGTCACCTCCACCATCAACTTCCAGGTCAGTCGCTAACACTCCTCCGCCAGGGTACACATGCGAGCGCTGCGTGACGCGGCTGGAGCAGCTGTACGAGTGGCGCCAGAGCTGCCTCAGAACCGACTCTGTGCTGCGCAACTACGCAGAGTCCATGCGCATCGTCACCTCCACTATCAACTTCCAGGTCAGTCGCTAACACTTCTCCGCCAGGGTACACATGCGAGCGCTGCGTGACGCGGCTGGAGCAGCTGTGCGAGTGGCGCCAGAGCTGTCTCAACACCGACTCCGTGCTGCGCAACTACGCTGAGTCCATGCGCATCGTCACCTCCACCATCAACTTCCAGGTCAGTCGCTAAGACTCCTCTGCCAGGGTACACATGCGAGCGCTGCGTGACGCGGCTGGAGCAGCTGTACGAGTGGCGCCAGAGCTGCCTGAGCACCGACTCCGTGTTGCGCAACTATGCAGAGTCCATGCGCTTCGTCACCTCCACCATCAACTTCCAGGTCAGTCGCTAATACTCCTCCGCCAGGGTACACATGCGAGCGCTGCGTGCCGCGGCTAGAGCAGCTGTACGAGTGGCGCCAGAGCTACCTGAGCACCGACTTCGTACTGCGCAACTACGCAGAGTCCATGCGCATCGTCACCTCCACCATCAACTTCCAGGTCAGTCGCTAACACTCCTCCGCCAGGGTACACATGCGAGCGCTGCGTGACGCGGCTGGAGCAGCTGTACGAGTGGCGCCAGAGCTGCCTCAGCACCGACTCCGTGCTGCGCAACTACGCAGAGTCCATGCGCATCGTCACCTCCACCATCAACTTCCAGGTCAGTCGCTAACACTCCTCCGTCAGGGTACACATGCGAGCGCTGCGTGACGCGGCTGGAGCAGCTGTACGAGTGGCGCCAGAGCTGCCTCAGCACCGACTCCGTGCTGCGCAACTACGCAGAGTCCATGCGCATCGTCACCTCCACCATCAACTTCCAGGTCAGTCGCTAACACTCCTCCGCCAGGTTACCTACATATGAGAGCGTACGGGTGCTAGGCTTCAACATCATTAGCCGGGTCCACACAGAGCGAGCATACGCCACGCCTACACTGGCCGTTTATTGCTATATTAGGACGTTAATCACAAATAATTTCGTACATTGACCTGCCATTCCGTATCTCTATCGCACGCACGTAATTATATCGCTGTCCCGGCGGTCCATGTGAACGGGATAGCAATATAATAACGCGCGTGCGATAAAAATAGCAAATGGAGGGTCAATGTACAAAATTCTTCATGCTGAGCCTCCTTACTTTATAATATTATTATTAGGTTAAACACATTTTTTATAAAAAGAATTTGGTACGTAATTATTATAAAGTGACGAAAAAGAGCCGTGCATAGAAAAATCGGGTTGCATTCAAGGTGTTTATAAACCGAATGTTCGGGGGACAACTTGTACACATATAAGTAAAAATGAAATTCTTTCCGTGCTAAAATACACGAGTTTCATTAGCCAACAAAAGTACTTGTTTGTTCCTTTCTAGCTAGGATATTATTGATTACATAGGTACTTATACGAGTTTGATAAAGTGCTTGCTACGATTTGCTACTCAAAAGAGATTACTCGAGATTAGGTACCTATATGTAAAACTCTAAATAACGCAGTTCCCGTAACGTTGATAATTATTTTATCAAAAATAATCTTTTACAAGGTTTAAATGCAACTGCAGGTCGTTGTTTGTATGGTCTTGAAGTAAGGGTCAGTGCGTCGAGCGATGGCATGCGAAGGGCGATACACGGCGCGTCTCGTCGGCGGGGTGGGGCGTCTCCTCTATTGATCCGCGCGGACTCGGGCTCTATCGACCCATCACCCACCTCCCACAACCCCTACGCAAACGAAAATCAACTCTTAGCACATCCGAATACAGTTCAAATTAATAGAGACGGTATAACCAAGTGGGGTGTACTGGAATTCGAACTCAATCTGCACGGGTTACGTTCGAAAATTGTAGTCTGATTTGTGTAGCATGTTTTGTAAGGCAATGCATTATCCCCTTTAATACGATAGTTATAAGGCTGTCATCAGCAATCAGTGCGCAGTTAAGCACTTGTAAATTTGGTTGTTGGCTACGCATGTCCGAGACGTTTTGTTTTATGGGTGTAAGTATGGATCGGTGCATCAGTATCTTGTAACCGGCGTATTGATTTTCTGGACCGTTAATGATGAAGAAATAACTTAATATCACTTTATTTCCATTAAAATTGTTGTAAATAACATAACATAGATAAATGTTCTCCTGAGACGTGGGTTGAACACGGGTGGTTTACACCACCTTTAACACTTAGCGTTCGCACCCCACAATCCCACAGCTCGCACGAAAAATCTCAACCCCCCTAACGTCGAGTGCAAGGCCCCCCATTACGGGTGCATTAACGCACAGGCCCAAGGTCGATGGTGGAAGGTGGCACGAGCTGGGGCCCGTTAACCCTGACCTAGCGGGTGAAGGATATTCCTACTACGCCCCCCGCCTACGGCTCCAGTCCCCACTCATCACATGGTGCTAAAAATAGATGCGCTCAAATGTTTGGGATTATCTGAATGTGGCTTTCACTTTCAACCAGCTTTTGTTATGTAGTTGCACATCATTTTACTGATTGTATGTTTATACGATTTTTTTAGGAACCTGCATTTTACTGGGTTAATAATTCTACATTTTTATTCCTACACTCCTACGTCAGTTACTTATGACTCCTGTGAGTTATGACAGTTACAGTTATGAGTATACTAAACCTACTTTGCATAAATATACCTAAAGTTGAGTCTTGAGTTAATTGCTTTGAAGAATGTTTGTAAAGTTACCCCACATTTGGCTTTGTAGACTTTGCCGCCATCGCTTTGTTTGTTAAGCCATTTGTAGCTAATATAATTTGGAAAGTAACAATCTCTCCAGAAAGAAACAATCAATCCAGGCAAATGTTAGTAAATTAAATTTAAACAGTACGTACATATTATTTAATTTATCGAATATGTTCATACTGAACGTAAAATATTGACCATAAAAATAAAGAGGTAACTTCGCCATCAGA
The DNA here is from genome assembly GCF_963556715.1 of Cydia fagiglandana. Lineage (NCBI taxonomy): Eukaryota > Metazoa > Arthropoda > Insecta > Lepidoptera > Tortricidae > Cydia > Cydia fagiglandana. Next base: position 13,783,960 of record NC_085932.1, read on the forward strand.
TATATCGGAGCGGCCGAGATGCTCACAAATATCTGAACACGCCTTTATTGTCTAGGCGTTAGAGTGCATGTTCAGACATTTTCGCACACCTCTGCCGCTCCAATATGTCTGATGGTGACTATATGTGTATTGCTTACTTTGGATTGTTGCGGTTTCAGCGTTGATATGCGTTAAACGTTAAGTAATTTTCGAGTACGTTTAAAAGTTTGTACCCACTTAGGTATTCTGAACGTCTTAATATTTACAACCATTTTCAAAGATCAAATACATTAGTAGGGGAGACCGAGGTGAGTTGTGACAGAGGCAAGAGGAGAGTTGTGACATTTCGTCGTTTTTTGGAATCTAATAACTGTTAGCGAGCTCGCAACAGTGTGCGTTTGTTAGCTCGTAACTTGAACTAACAAACGCGCGCTATTGCGACCTAGGTTTTAGTTAATAGATTCCAAAAGATCGACCATGTCACAACTCTCCTCTGTCAAAACTCACCTCGGTCTCCCCTAATCCAATCGCTTCTGTTAGCAAAATAAATGGCCGCGATTATTCAATGACGACAGTGCGAGAAGCCATTAATTTTCTGGGCTGTTATTCTCTGGTACCGAGTCCGTATACCGGCCGCGAGACGCTTCTGCTGCCTTAGGCAGAACAACGTAACTACTTACAATTACATCACTCACTACACCTTATAAAACAAACTCCCCCGCCGCGTCTGTCAGTTTGTGTGTATGTATGTTCGTGATAAAATCAAAAACTACTGAACGGAATTTCATGCGGTTTTCGCAGATTAATAGAGTAATTCTTGAGGAAGGTTTAAGTGTATTTGTTAAGGTTTTGTTTAACCCGTGCGAAGCCAGGGCGGGTCGCTAGTTTGATTATAAATACGGATTACGGAGTCATTTTATGCATTTCAAGCTGAATTTATACCGAAGCGAGACTGAGAACAGCCGACCCAATATTTTTATGAATAGGAATGATGGCTCAATTCAATGTTGCATTTTATAACAGAATCTGGTTAAATAGATAGCAAATGAACAACTTATCACAATAATGTGAACATTAAAATAAAAAAATCGGCACCTGAAAATTTAAAAAAAATACGTTTTTATAGTACTAACCATTAACACACTTACATTTTTATTAGAAAAAATTGTATTGCAATTCATCGACAAAATCGCAATTTTCTTGCTTTCCATACTTTAAGATGGGCTCTCACTCTCAGTGTCCGTGACGTCACTTTAACTTATCATTTTGTTAGGATTTTAGGAGCGTTTCCGTAACTTAATTGTAGTTATTTAGTCGAGTTTGACAAAGTCTGATAAGAGTGCTTAAAAATTAAGTTAAAAACAAATCATCAAAGCCAACGCAACGCTAAGTGTTTACTACGAACCTACGAAGCTACATTTGTTTATTTATGTACCTCCTACGTCTACGAATTTCGTAGACTGCTACGAAACTACGCATTTTCTAAAAAAAAACTTTAAAATAACAAATATAAAATCAATAACAAGTTTATAAAGTTCAATATAAAATGACGTTCCTAAAGAACAAAGTACTTAAACAAACGAATAATACAATTCCAGTTACCTACCTGAAAATACCTTAATTGTGAAGAACAAGTATGAAGTCACTCGAAAAATCGACTTTAATGACTCACTGAACCCGTTGGTTGTTAAAACGATTTGGGATAAATCATATAAATCAATTAAAACTTTCCTCCACCAAAGAGACATTTGTTCAATATTCATAAAATTTAGTTTAGCCAGAGTGTAACGACGTAACATAACTAACTAATACTTGGAGGATATAACCAAAACTAATATGTAAAAGTTACCGCGCAGATCCCGGCATTCAATTGACACGAACAAAACTTTTCCGGAATGCTGCGTCTAGTAATTTCCGGAAAGTGCGTGGCGAAGGGGAAAGTCGATCGATGCACTGCATAGTGCAGGGCCGAGGGCCGCGTCAAGACGTCTCGAGGCCTCGTCTTCAACACTCGCACCGCCGGGTACTTTCATTCCATATGCGTGACGTAACTACGACAGTCGTGACTCCTACATCCTTACGCTTGTTCATACATTTTGCTCTTGATCACAAATTAAAATACCGGTTAACGTTTGCAATTTGATATCAAATTAAAAATTACGATGAGGATATTGAGTGATTTTTAAAAGTGTAATAGTGCGTAAATTAGGTTTAAATTTTTACAGAAAATATTAAGAACCTATGCATCAATATGCAGGTCGATTCATATTACAATGATTTTTGGAGTTTCGGGGTGAGTAAAAACCAAATTGGTTAGAAACGTTATCGATCTAAATTTTTTTGTGCACCATGTTGCACGCGATAGCAACAAATATTTTTTCATCGTAACACTTAAAATTATGAAAATAATTGGTTTTGTTTTCTTTTTTCATTTCGTAGTTTTTGTAATATATTGATTTTTAGGGTTCCGTACCCAAAGGGTAAAACGGGACCCTATTACTAAGACTTCGCTGTCCGTCCGTCCGTCCGTCCGTCTGTCTGTCTGTCACCAGGCTGTATCTCACGAACCGTGATAGCTAGACAGTTGAAATTTTCACAGATGATGTATTTCTGTTGCCGCTATAACAACAAATACTAAAAACAGAATAAAATAAAGATTTAAGTGTGGCTCCCATACAACAAACGTGATTTTTGACCAAAGTTAAGCCGACGTTGCTTAACTTTGGTCAAAAATCACGTTTGTGTTGCGTGGTCAGTACTTGGATGGGTGACCGTTTTTATTGCATTTTTTTCCGTTTTTTTTTTTGCATTATGGTACGGAACCCTTCGTGCGCGAGTCCGACTCGCACTTGCCCGGTTTTTTTATAATAATAGCTAACTGATGTTTAAGTAAATAGATAGTAATGGAATGGCTATTTCTCCTGCTGATTAATTCCTTCCCACTAAAATTTTTAAATGCTAAAGTAAATTTCTGAGCCCATTAAGATGAAATTCGGTATGTACTGCATGTGAGTTCCGGGAAACATTAGATAGTTTTTATCGTGAATATCATCCTATAATGGAATGGAATTTCTTACGGAAATGAGATGTGAAAAGACTAATTCTATGAAGATAGAACGTATATATTTCTTAATTATTCAAACCTTAAAACTATAATAATTAATATGACAATTTTATCGCTATACCTACACTAATTTATTTTACATTAGTAAAATACAATAACTGCATCTCAGAGGATAATAACCACACACTCGGGTAACCAGACATAATGCACACTTTACATGTACCCTATCTCACGTACCCTAGTGTTCGGCCCTTTAGAGTTTGCTTTTAATCAGTGCGAGATAAGGCTCCCTCCGCCCTCGAGGGAACTTCCCTTATCTTTAGGGGACGCGGTATTCAAACAATGCCATCGCGGATTCGGAATTTTAGTTTAGTATTTTGTCTTCCGATATTTACCTGTGCAAAAAGCAAGTCCTGTCGGAGCGTGTTTAGAAAAGAAAAACATAAGGCATACAAATTTTAATTAATATTTTGAGTTGTTCTCGCATATTTTATAATT